>NC_090444.1:10114200-11364200 GCF_031143425.1 Pleurodeles waltl | reverse complement strand
AGTTATGGGAGGAGGAAGATGATGGGGAAAAATCCCTTTTGGGATATACCAGCGATTTAAAATGCTGATTACAAACTGTATGGGAGGAAGTAAGTGAACATATGGAAAGAGCCCAGGGTAAGCAAAAGCAATATTACGATAGGAACACGCAAATGCGAACCTTAACAGAAGGGGACAGGGTGTTAGTACTTCTACCCAGTTCCGACAACAAACTGTTGGCAAAATGGCAGGGGCCATATGAGGTGATAGGAGTAGTAACCCCTGTTACCTATAACGTCCAACTAACTGCTAATCCCAAAAGATCCCAGATCTTTCACATCAATCTGTTGAAAAAATGGGAGCAACCTATGGTGGCCCAGACAGCTGGATACTTAGTTAATACGGTTAAGGAACTGGAAATAGGATGGTGTCCCACAGACCGCCCTTCTGAAGACGAGGTACCCCAAAGAAATACAGAAATCACGCTCCGACAGAATAGCCAGTTAACCCAACTACTCAACGATCATAACCAAGTATTTTCCCCAATACCATGTAAAACCAAGTTGGTACAACACCAAATTATAACTCAACCTGGTAAAATAGTCAGGTTATGACCATATCGTATCCCGAGCTAGGAAAGTTCTAGTGGAAAAAGAAATAGAGAAAATGTTAGACCTAGGTATTATAGAGCCTTCACAAAGCCCCTGGTGTTCTCCGGTGGTGTTAGTACCAAAGCCGGATGGATCTATACGCTTTTGTATTGACCTCAGACAGGTCAATACCGTATCCCAATTTGATACTTACACCCTTCCAAGGGTAGACGAACTCATAGAAAGACTAGGAAAAGCCAAATATATGTCTACCCTGAATTTGACCAAAGGGTACTGGCAGATTCCTTTAGCACCAGAGGATAAAGAAAAAACGGCATTCTCTACCTCCTCAGGCCTATATCATTTTAATTTTCTCCCTTTTGGGTTTGCACGGGGCACCAGCCACCTTCCAACGTCTCATAGATACCATATTACAACCTCATACCAGATACGCAGCCGCCTATCTGGATGATATCGTTATTTATAGCGAAACTTGGGACGAACATTTGTCACATTTAAACAAGATATTTACAGTCCTACAAAGGGCAGGTCTGACAGCCAACCCCTCCAAAAGCCGACTCACATTTAATGAAATCTCATACCTGGGGTATCACATAGGAAGAGGTATCATTAAACCACAAATGAATAAAGTAGAGGCCATTCTACGCATAAAAACGCCTGCCACGAAAAAAGAGATACGTTCGTTTCTAGGCCTAGTGGGGTACTATCGGAGATTTATACCGCACTATTCCACATTGGCCGCCCCCCTGACGGATCTCCTGAAGAAAGGTCAGCCCAAAAATATTACGAGTCTCAACCCGGTCCAATCCCATAGTTACCATACCTTACAAAGGTGTCTTACTACCCAACCGGTATTAAAATGTCCTGATTTTGATCTCCCGTTTCACCTGCAAACGGATGCCTCCGACGTGGGTCTGGGGGCCGTTCTTTTTCAGAGAGATAAGGAAAGCGTGAGCCACCCTGTAGTCTTTATTAGTCACAAGCTCTTTCCAAGAGAACAGAGGTATCCGATAATTGAACGGGAGTGTCTGGCCATCCAGTGGGCGATTGAGAGCCTACAGTATTACCTCCTAGGACGGTCTTTCCTGCTGTACACGGACCACGCTCCTCTTACATGGCTCTCAAGATATAAAGATACCAACGTCCGTATTCTGAGATGGTTTATGGAGCTTCAACCTTTTTCCTACCAGGTTTGCCACCTCCCTGGTGATCTTATGGGTCAGGCTGACTATTTGTCCCGGTTCCCGGGCCCTCTGGATCTCGAACAGCCCCATTTGGGGGAGAGGATGTATAACCGGGCATCCTTCGACGCCGGTACACGCGCGCCGACAGAGCCCGTATCAACACACCCCCGGGGCACTCGAGAGAGTACCAGAGGGGTGACGTCAGACGCAGAAGGCGTCTTATCAGTCTGTAAAAGGGAAGACGGACGGACGAGTTGAACGTCGTCGGAGAGAGCAGGAAGAGACCCGAGAGATGCGGACCGAAGGGAGAGAAACACTGGAGCTGGAGGACGTCGGAGAAGAGCGCGATGCGACAGGAGAGACGCCGGAGAAGAAAGGGGTCCAGGGGGCGCCTCCCGCCACTACCGGAGAGAAGTCGGGAGATCACGAAGGGGCCAGCCACGTCCCAGGAGGGGCGTGGCACCCACAGGTACGTTCGTACCCAACCTGGGGTTTCTGGCCGGCTTGGTTAACGGGAAAGAAACCAAGGGAGGGGAAGACGGGGAGCGAGGAGGGGAGAACCTATAAAAAAGGGGAAACCTACTGACCCTCCCCCCTAACCTCACTGTGAGGGGAAGTCCGTCCCAAGGAAAGAGATAAAAACCAAAGAGGGAGAAAAGAAACTAGGAGATTCACGGGAAGGTGACACTCACTATTGCAGGAAAGTTATCCCACCACAACCCCACACTTCCCTCCCCTCCAACCAACCTATTAACCCTATTTACACCCCTGCCTTACCTCTACACTTACCTGTTTTACCGCTCTTCTTTTGTTTTGGGGAAACCTGGGCTGCTGCCACGAGGGAAAAGACCGGACCTCCTTCGATTCGGGAACAGGCTACACCGGAATCTCGATTCAAAACCCTGCCGGAGGGAAAAGAACCCGGATGAATGTAATAAGAAGCCGACCTGAGACATAAGAACTAAAAAGACAGCCTTAATTAATTATAAATAAATCACTTATTCACTCAAACCTGTGCCTATAGAGTTATTCCAATATCTCTTCCACCTGGAGGTAAAGAACCCATTACAGTCGGCTTTGTTGTAAACGTGGTGGGGGCATGGGTCTGATGGAGATCCTGAGTGGATGGAATTCATGATCTTGCGTGTTTCTGTGTCGTCTACGTAGGTCCAGGCGGACAAGCGGTTGGTGCAGGTGGAGTTTTTGGGGGTGGGGTCCGTCGTGGGCGTGGTGTTGAGGCTGTCATGGATGTCGGCGATCTTCTGATAGAAAAAGGTGGACAAGGCGTCGCAGAGTTCTTGGGACGGTGGGATGTCGTTGACGTTGGCGCTGGGGTTGGAGAGTTCTCTCACGATGCAGAAGAGCTCTTTGCTGTCGTGTGCGTTGTTGTTCAGGCGTTCTGTGAAGTGGGATCGCTTGGCTACTCTGATTAGCTGGTGGTGCTTGCGGGTGGCATCTTTGTGGGCTGTAAGGCTGACGGGTGTGTGTTCGAGGAGCCATTTCTTCTTTAGTTTCTGGCAGACGCTTTTGGAGGTGAGGAGCTCGTCTGTGAACCAGGCGGCTTTTTTTCTTTCTTGGTTGTCGGTGGATCTCTTGAGTGGTGCGAGGGTGTTGGCGCAGTCATTGATCCACCGTCAGAGGTTGAGTGCGGCGGTGTCTGGGTCGGTGGAGTCGGTGGGTGGGTTCTGGGCGAGGGTGCTGGTCAGCTGGTCTTCGGTGACTTTGCTCCAGCGACGGTGGGGTGGTTGTTGGGTGCAGTGGTGCTCGATATGCTTCTTGAATTTGAAATGGATGCAGTGGTGGTCGGTCCAGTGAAGTTCGGTGGTGTGGTTGAAGGTGACGTGGGTGCTTGCGGAGAAGATCGGGTCAAGCGTGTCGCCGGCTATGTGGGTGGGTGTGGTGACGAGTTGTCTGAGGCCGAGGTTGGAAAGGTTGTCGATCAGAGATGCGGTGTTGGCATCGTTGTTGTTCTCCAAGTGGAAATTAAAGTCTCCAAGGAGGATGTAGTCCGTAGAAGAGAGCGCGCGGGTGCTTGTGAGGTCGGCGATGGAGTCGCTCAAGGGTGCTCGTGGTCCGGGGGGTCTGTAGATGAGCGTTCCTCTGAGAGTGGTGTTGGGGTCAGTGTGGATTCGGAAGTGCAGGTGTTCGGCGGTCTTGAGGGTGTCGTCCGTGTGGGTGTGGATTTGTGGGCGATGGCTATTCCTCCTCTGATTCCGTTGGCGTGATCCCTTCTGGTGATCCTGTAGCCGTCGGGGATGGCTATGGCGATGTCAGGTGCTGAAGAGTCGTTCCACCAGGTTTCGTTCAGGAAGGCTACGTCTGGGGCGGTGGTGTCGAGCAGGTCCCAGAACTCAATGGCGTGCTTGCGTGCGGAGAGTGTGTTGAGGAGTATGCAGTGGAGGTGGTTTGTACTGGTTGTTGCAGGTTTCCTCGTTCTGTCGCAGGTGAAGTTGCAGGCGCGGCAGAAGAAGGGTCCTTTGGTGTTCTTCGGTGAGGCCTGGAAGCATGTTGTGAAGCTGCCGGGGTTAAGAGCGTTGAGCTGGTTGGGCGTGTAGAGGCGTCTGGCGAAGCGGGGGTTGTGCGGACCATGGGGGTGGCGCTGGGCGTGGTCCAGGTGCGGACGGGCGCAGACGGGCTTGCCTCTGGCATGCCCGCAGCATGCGGACGCCCAGCGCCTGCCATTCAGAAGGGAGGGGGGAGGGAGGAGCGGCTGGGAGGCGGGAGGGAGTGGCGAATGGGGGCGTGAGGGAGGCGGGCCGCAGGGAGGCAGCGGCGGGGAACGCGGCTCAGAGAGCCGGCAAGGGGAGCACACAAGGGGCAAAAGCAGTCATAGAAGCAAAAAAAGGCACAAATGGAAGCAGATGGAACAAATGGCACAAGAAAGCAAGGCACAGAATACAGTCACAAATACGGTAAAAACTACACAATGCACACGAGTCTAGCGACGCTTACCAGAAGCCCACTAGACACCAGGGATGAGGCGCAGGCGGATGCCTGCGGGTGGAGGAGGGCTTCGAACAAGCGAGCAGCAGCATGGGCGGGGGTCAGGGACACAGCAAGGTGGTGCTGCGGATGTGGGGGAGTGAGCTCCTGACCAAAGGCAGGCCAGAGGTCGGTCACCCTCGACGCGCAGTGCCCGCCATTAAGAAGGGAGGGGGGAGTGAGGAGCAGCTGGGAGGTGGGAGGGAGCAGCGAATGGGGGCGCGAGGTGGGCGGGGCCGCAAGGAGGCAGCAGCGGGGAACGCGGCTCAGAGAGCCGGCAAGTGGAGCGCACAAGGGGCAAAAGCAGTCACAGAAGCAAACAAAGGCACAAATGGAAGCAGATGGAACAAATGGCACAATAAAGCAAGGCACAGAATGCAGTCACAAATACGGTGGTGGTGTGTGTGCTGGTGATGGAAGTAGTGGCTGTAGATGTACTGCAGGCAGGTGTGAGTGGAGACGAGACTGGGAGGGAAGAGGGAGACGAGGAGGAGGGGGACACAGTGGAGGCAGTGGATGTTGGTGTGTCTGCATGTGTGTGATGCTTGCATGAGTGTCTGTGGGATGTGTGGTGCTTATGTTTGCCTGAGCTTCCCTTGTGTGATGAGGTGTCTGCATGCTGGTCTGAAGGTGTGCTTGGGATAGGCTGAGGTAGAGGGGATTGGGTCTGGGTGGAGGAAGTTGGAGGGGGGAGGCTAGACACAGGGAAAATGGCTGCCATCAGTGCTGAGGCCAGAGTCTGAAAAGCTCGTTGAAGGGCCACCTGACCAGAATGAATGCCCTCCAGGAATGCATTTGTTTGTTGCAAATGCCTTTCTACACCCTGGATGGCATTCAAAATGGTAGACTGCCCAACAGTGAGGGACCTGAGGAGGCCAATGGCCTCCTCACTGAGGGCAGCAGGGGTGACTGGGGCAGGGCCTGAGGTGCCTGGGACGAAGGTGATGCCCACCCTCCTGGGTGAGCGGGCACGGGGCAAAGGCTGAGCGGCTGCTGGCAGGGCGGTGCTGGTAGGGGGGTTGGCGGCTGTACCTATAGATGCGGGGGGCACAGATGTTGCCGCCACCACAAGGGAGCTCCATCAGAGGACGAGTCTGTGTCACTGGTGTCAGCTCCTGTCCCCACCGTGGAGATCCCCTCGCCCTCCATCCCACTGGTGAACTCCGAGTCTGTAGTCTCGCCCTCCAGGGCCATGTGGGATGCAGCTCCCTCCTGCTCCAGTGTCACTGCTCCTCCGCCTGATGATGCTAATGCACACAAGAACAGGGAGACCACAAAAAGGGGGACGACGACAGAAGAAAGACATGTTGAGTGCATGCATTACCACTACGGTTGGCAGACACGACAGACACAGAAGCCCCCTGCACTACTCACTTGGGCTCCACTGTTCAATCCCTGGGACATGGCCTACAAGGCTAGGGCCGACATCTGCACACATGGATGACACAGAAGCCTGACTGGACACCTCCACTGCGTGCAAAATCAGCAGAATGAGAGTGTACTCACCCCCTTGTGGCTGCTGTGATGCCCTCAAGTGCCCATCCAAATCTGGGTACGCCACCGCCAGGATCCTGAACATCAGGGGGGTCATGGTGCGACGGGCACCCCTCCCACATTGAGAGGCCATCCCTAGCTGGGCCTCCGCCGTCTTCTTGCTCCAGCGGCAAATGTCCTCCCATCTCTTACGGCAGTGGGTGCTCCGTCTGTGGTGGACCCCCAGGGTCCGGACTTCCTTGGCGATGGCACACCAAATATCCTTTTTCTGGTGGGCGCTGACCTACCTGAATTGTACATGGGGAAAAGAAAAGTTATTACCAACTGCACCGTCACAGTCATTGGCCCCCATCAGTACCCTTGCCATGTGGCATATGCACTCACCGTCGTTTCATGCACGCCTCCATCTGCCCCCCCCCACATTTTTCATCCACCCCACTCCACACAGGCATAGCCCATACAGCATGCTCCCAGTGTACTTACCTGTTTGTCTGGAGGACCGTATAGTAGCGTGTACTGGGGGAGGACCCCATCCACAAGTTTCTCCGACTCCTCCAATGTGAAGGCAGGGGCCCTTTCCCCAGACGCACGAGCCATTGTCTCTTCCAGACCGAGGTCACAGCAGCACTTGCAGTGTAGGTCCTCTTCTGTCGAAGATCAGGTATCGAGTGATTGAACAGATAGAAAATGGCGGTCACGTCCGCGGCGGTGCGTACCGTCACCGCCGGCATACATCTTCATTGGCTCCTGGGACCCATATGGTCCAATGTTAACCAATGCAGAATTGAGCCGCCGTCGTCGACCGCCTACCGCGACGGTGTACAACGCCATCACAGTTACATCACCTCCCATTGTCCCACTTTACAGGTGAGACAGCCGCCATTTCAGGGGCCCACATGGCTTAATTTTTAACTGCGTCACACATACCTAGGCCTTGCCTCAACACTCATTCAGGCCAAATTTCGGATTATGATTCGTGTTCTGTGTAAGCTGTGGGTACGTACCTCTGAGTTGGTTGACTCTGTGCTCGCTGTTGTCCTTCATAGGCACCGTCCGCTGGGACATGTGAGGAGATGGCGTCATCCTCCGGCGTACAGACCGCTGGTGTACCTGTCGACAATGGAGGAAAGACATGTGATTATCACCTACAGGCTTGATCATGCCACACTCCTGGAACTGTGTGCCCAGTTGGAGCCAGACCTGATGTCAGCTATCCGCCATCCCACAGGAATCCCCCCTCAAGTGCAGGTGCTGTCAGTACTCCATTTCCTTGCAAGTGGGTCATTTCAAACAACAGTGGCCATTGCATCAGGGATGTCCCAGCCTATGTTTTCCAACGTGTTGTCCAGAGTGTTGTCTGCCCTGTTGAAACACATGCAGAGCTACATCGTTTTCCCTCAGGTGGAGGATTTGCCTACAGTGAAAGGTGACTTCTATGCCCTGGGACATATCCCCAACATCATAGGCGCCATTGATGGGGCACATGTGGCTTTGGTACCCCCCGCAGGAGTGAACAGGTGTACAGAAACCAGAAGAGTTATCATTCCATGAATGTGCAGATGGTGTGTTTGGCAGACCAGTACATCTCCCATGTGAATGCCAAATTCCCTGGCTCAGTGCATGACGCTTACATCCTGCGGAATAGCAGCATCCCTTATGTGATGGGTCAACTCCGGAGGCACCGTGTGTGGCTATTAGGTGAGCACCTGGAAGCAAGTCAGTGGGAATGGATGTCTGGGTCTGGGGAAATCCCTACAGATTAGTGTGTGTCTAACAGTTGTCCCTCACCATTTGCAGGTGACTCTGGTTACCCCAACCTGTCATGGCTACTGACCCCAGTGAGGAATCCCAGGACAAGGGCAGAGGAACACTACAATGAGGCCCATGGGCGAACTTGGCGGATAATAGAGCGGACCTTCGGCCTCCTGAAGGCCAGGTTCAGGTGCCTCCATATGACAGGTGGATCCCTATTCTACTCACCAAAGAAGGTGTGCCAGATCATCGTGGCCTGCTGTATGCTTCACAACTTAGCTTTGCGACGACAGGTGCCTTTTCTGCCGGAGGATGGTCCAGATGGCGGTGTTGTTGCAGCTGTGGAGCCTGTGGACAGTGAAGACGAGGAAGCAGAAGAAGAGGACATTGACAACAGGACCTCTGTGATTCTTCAATACTTCCAGTGAGACACAGGTAAAAACACAAACCTGCCTACTACATGTACTTTAACACTACTACCTGTCTACTGTCTGTCGTTTTCACCCAGTGTATGGTCACTGAGTTGTCACTTTCCGTTACGATTTTACAGATGTGGGTCCCACTGTGTGACATCTGCGGTGTTTCCTCATGGACTAGAGCTGTGTGACATAGGTATGTAGACATTACATTTGAAAGAGCATTTTGACACTGTAATTGCTAATACACTATTTCGAAATCACAGACTGACTCCAGATTGTTTTGTGCTTCAAGGGTGTTTATTTAAGTGCTCAATATTGGAGGGGGTTGTAAATTGGGCTTGGGTGATGGTGGAGGAATGTCCATGGCAGAGTCCAGTCTATTTGTCACACAGGTGCATTGCACAAATGAGCATAGGAAGTGGAGCTGGGGCAGTTTGAGGATGGACAGGGTGACAAAGTGGGACAAAAGGATGACAATCAGGGTGGTCTCATTTCTTGGCGGGGGTCTTAGCATCGTTCTCTGTCTTTGTCCTGGATCTCAGGGACCATTTGCGGGGTGGTTCTCCCTCTGTAGGGGGTGGGGTGCTGGTGTGGTGGTCCTGTGGCGGGGCGTCCTGTCCACTAGCGCCGGCGGAGGTGGTGGGCAGTTCATCGTCCAGGCTAGTGTGAGGGGCCCCTTGTTGTGCCACAGTGTCCCTCCTGGTGCTGAGTACTTCCTTCAGCACCCCTACGATGGTGCCCAGGGTGGAATTGATGGATCTGAGTTCCTCCCTGAAGCCCAAATACTGTTCCTCCTGCAGGCGCTGGGTCTCCAGAAACTTGGCCAGTACCGTTGCCTCCTGGGAGTGGTGGTAGGCTCCCATGATGTTGGAGAGGGCCTCGTGGAGAGTGGGTTCCCTTGGCCTGTCCTCCCCCTGTCACATAGCAGCCCTCCCAGTTCCCCTGTTTCCCTGGGCCTCTGTTCCCTGAACGGTGTGCCCACTACCACTGCCCCCAGGTCCCTGTTGTTGTTGGGGTGGTGGGTTAGCCTGGGTTCCCTGTAGTGGTGGACACACTGCTGCTTGACGTGTCCTGGGACAGAGGTATGGGCCCGCTGGGTGGGTGCTGTGCTGGTGTTGTTGCATGCAGGGCTTGGTGTTGGGATGTGTGGTTTGTGATATTGGGACATTTGTGAGGAGTCGGAGTGATGGGGATGAGGGCGAGGGTGGGGGTATTTGATAGCATGCAGGTAGGGTTGGGGATGTAATAGTTAGGATTTGACTTACAAGAGTCCATTCCTCCATCTACTCTTGCGAGGCCCTCAGGATGCAGAATCACCTAGACTTGCTCTTCCCATGTTGTTAGTTGTGGGGGAGGAGGTGGGGTCCGCCGCCAGTCCGCTGAACCGCAAGGTGGTGTCTTGAGACCACGGAATGCACCTTCCCCCGTAGGTCGTTCCACCTCTTCCTGATGTCATCCCTATTTCTTGGGTGCTGTCCCACTGCGTTGACCCTGTCCACTATTCTTCGCCATAGCTCCATCTTCCTAGCTATGGAGGTGTGCTGCACCTGTGCTCCGAATAGATGTGGCTCTACCCGGACGATTTCCTCCACCATGACCCTGAGCTCCTCCTCAGAGAACCTGGGGTGTCTTTGCCGTGCCATGGTGTGGGTGATGTGTGGGGTGGTGTGTGTTGTGATGTGTGGGGTGATGTTTAGTGGTGTGTTGTGTGAGGTGGGTGGAAGTTCTGTGAGTGATGGTATTGTGTGCCTGTGGATGCTTGGTAGTTGTTTGTGGTGTCTCTCTCTTGCCTTCTCTCTGTGATTCTGGTCGTAGGGGTTTGTGGGTGATGTGGGTGTGTGTTTTATATTGTATTGGGTGTGTGGGAGTGGTGTGTGTATGTGTATCAGGTGTGTGTATTTCGAATTGTTCAATGTGGCTGTGTTTTGTAAACGTGTGTGTATTTTGAGCGCGGCGGTATGTACCGCCAATGGAATACCGTGGTTGAAAGACCGCCACGTGGATTCGTGTGTCATGATAGTGTGGGCGTATTTCTGTTGGCATATTGGTGGAGGGTTTGTTTTCGCCAGTGTATCACTGACCTACGGTGTGGCGGACTTGTGTGGGTGTCTGAATTTTGGCGGATTCCGAGCTGTGGGTCATAATAGCTGTGGTGGATTTCCACAGCCGCGGCGGTGTGTTGGCGGTCTTCTGCACAGCAGTAAGCGGCTTTTACGGCCAATGTTGTAATGACCACCTAAGTCCTGATTCCCTTGGCGTAAGTCTAATAATTCACGATCTGCTGACAGTGTTACAGTTCTACGATCAAAAACTTGCACAAACTCACAAACAAAATTTCTCCAGTTGTACAGCAGGGGACTATCTTTACGCACAAGAGGAATAGCCCAGGTAGCGGCATCTCCAGACAGATATGATAACAAGAAAGCTACTTTGAACTGGGCATCGGGGAAAGTATGTCGTCTGCAGGTGAAGTGTAGTTCCACTTGAACCAGGAAAGATTGCGCTTTCAAGGGGTCACCTGAGAAACGTTCTGGGGGAGCTAAAGGAATGGCTGAAGGAACATTGAGGGAAATGTTTGTCGGATTACCTCCAGAAGTCTGAGAAGAAGTACCTGGCCAAGACACACCTGTGTGACTTTGTTCCTTCTTCTCTACCCTATCCTGTAACTGACTCACTCTCTCAGCTAGGCTGGTTGCCAAATCTTTTGATGATACCACCTCTGCCTGGAGCTGGGTGATAGCCTTGACTAGCTCGTCCAGTGTGGCCATGCTGAGAACATATACAAACCAGGAGGATAATAATTTGTGGGCTCACTATTCTGTCAGAGTCACCAGATCCACGGAGTCTGTGCACCTTCCCAACACTTCCACCACAAGACAGCTCCAATACTCTGATTAGATTCGTCACAGAGTCTAAGAGAGTCTAAGTGGGGAAAAAGGGATTAGGAAAGGAACAGCTGGGAAGGAGACCTGTAGGAAGCAAAAGGTTAAAACACACAACATCAAAATAACATCTCATGAAATCAGTACTAGGCTATGACTCTAAGCATCGTCATTCTGAAAACATGAACAACCTAAGAATAGACTTAAAATGATTAGGCTTCAAGATGACTGAATACCTGTGAGGAAATCAAGAGAGGTTAAATTAAACTTTCAAATTCAAGTACTTTCTTTTGCATGAAAATCAGGAAACAATCTGAATAAGTTCTGAACCATCATATGAATCTCTTTTAAGAATACATATCAGGAACACACAACATTCCATCTAGAACTCTGACCTTTTTTGTTCTCTCAAAATGTTGGAACATGAATTGCGCACATTGCAGATTTTCACATAGATAGTAAACACCATAGAAGGATTGTGCACCATGAATAGCACAACGTAGATTCAAGGAATAAATCACGCGACTTGTCAACTCGAGTACTACCAAGTAAATGCCTTAGGATGGTAGCATACAATGAATAACATGAATTAAGCACGAGGAAAGAATCGCGCGTCTTGCCGATTCGAATGCCACCATGTAACTGCCAAGGAATGGTAGCGCACAATGAATAACATGAATTAAGCACGAGGAGAGAATTGCGCGCCTTGCAGATTCGAATGCCACCATGTAACTGCCAAGGTATGGTAGCGCACAATGAATAACATGAATAAAACACGAGGAAAGAATTGCGCATCTTGCCGATTCGAATGCCACCATGTAACTGCCAAGGAATGGTAGCGCACAATGAATATCAAGGGTTAAATCACTAGAAAGCGAATTGCGCGTCTTGCCGATTCGAATGCCACCATGTAACTGCCAAGGTATGGTAGCGCACAATGAATAACATGAATAAAACACGAGGAAAGAATTGCGCATCTTGCCGATTAGAATGCCACCATGTAACTGCCAAGGAACGGTAGCGCACAATGAATATCAAGGGTTAAATCACTAGAAAGCGAATTGCGCGTCTGGTAGCGCACAATGAATATCAAGGGTTAAATCACTAGAAAGCGAATCGCGCGTCTTGCCGATTCGAAGGCCACCATGTAACTGTCAAGAAATGGTAGCGCACAATGAATATCAAGGGTTAAATCACTAGAAAGCGAATCGCGCGTCTTGCCGATTCGAAGGCCACCATGTAAGTGTCAAGGAATGGTAGCGCACAATGAATATCAAGGGTTAAATCACTAGAAAGCGAATCGCGCGTCTTGCCGATTCAAAGGCCACCATGTAACTGTCAAGGAATGGTAGCGCACAATGAATATCAAGGGTTAAATCACTAGAAAGCGAATCGCGCGTCTTGCCGATTCGAAGGCCACCATGTAAGTGTCAAGGAATGGTAGCGCACAATGAATAACATGAATTAAACACGGACAAAGAATCGCGCGTCTTGCCGATTCGAATAACAGCATGCAAATGCCACGAAACTTCCAAAGTGTACATTCACACGCACAAGAGTGAATTGTTAGTCATGTAAGAATAAGGCCCAAGAATTTGAGCGTACTCGATAACGGGGTCGGGGGCCCAGCTCAACCTCCATCTTACCGCCCTGCTTAAGGATCACCAATGTAATATGAAGGGCAGAGGCCTGGAAGATCAAAGTAGGCCACCAGAACAGGAGCTCAGGAAGTTGCTGCTGCTCTGCACCGGGACCTCTGAATAGTGAGCATGCGGTGCTGGGCTGGCTCCCTTTTATAGAGTCTTGGCCCAGCCCACAACCACACCGAAGCATGCTGCAGGGAAAGCTCCTAGAAGGCCCTGGAAAGGGACCACACCCTGACACACTCTGAAAGCCTGCAGCAATACATTGCAAATGCACAGTATTTATAAGCACCTTAAAAATAAGTCTTCAGGATTGAACTCTGCGATGCAAAAGGTTAAACAACAACATATCAGCACAATGCATAAATTACATTGTCTTGAGAGGGCTGGGTTTTTGCATTCTAGTCGCCCGTAGAGCGCGCACTGCCCTGGTGTTGACACAAGTCTCATTGTACATTTCTAGTAGAATTGAGGAAAGTTCTGTTGTATGTTCTTTATAAAACTCCACAGGGAGCCGGTCAACACCTGGGGTTGAACCATTTCTCATTTATTTGTTTTCCAGACTTAATCCCTCAATTAGCGATAGGGGAGCACAGTGGCTTCCTTTGCCCAGTTCAAGCCATGCCAGGGTCGCGCTATCCAGGTATGCACATATACCCTGAGCAGGAATATCAACAATAGAGTGTAAAATCTCTTATAAAAGTCTGTAAATTCCTGAAGAATTCCAGTAGGGGGAAGCCTATGCATGGCACCCTGGGATTCTATTGCAACCATCTCCAAAGCCATCCCAGTTGTCGGAATCATACCAGCCAGTGTAGAGCCCAGACGCACACCCTTTTCATATCACCAGGCACTAGTATACTTATCTAGCAATATTACTGTCTGCTGAGTTATAAACTTCTAGCCATTTATGTTTAATATAGCTAGTGTTGGCTAGGCTGGAGAACTCCCATATTCTCACTCTAGCAATGATATCTGTAGCTCATGGTGTGACATTCCATCTCACAGCAAACTTAAGATCCAATGAAACAGGTAGTAGTGGTATCAGTAGGTGCACATCCTTACAGTATCCAGTGATAAAAATGTATAACAAGTATCAAAAATAGCTAAGTAATAATACAATAACGTGGTGCTGAATGGTAATTCATGCTTTACTACCCAAAAGCATACAGAAGGGCACCACAGAGGTGACACTATACATATGATCCTAGAGATACCGTAGCACTCATGAACAGTCCACTTTTATTCATTCATCTTCCAAAGCCATGGCTTCATCTCTTACTTGTTAAATAAATGCTTCAAACACCAATAAAAGGATCTCACTTCAATCGGACTCATCGACCTGCTTCTTCGGAGGGCAGACCGGGGAGGTGGGGGTGGGGGGTTTACCTGACGGACCACAGGTCAGCACCAAACACACACTCTCAGGGGCACGGGGGCAGCCGGGTGCAGGGTGCAAACATAGCATTGGGCTCCCAATGCTTTCCTGTAGGGGAACCCCGGGGTCATGTAGATGCTGCAGGCTGGATCGAGGGGGTCGGTTCCAGAAAACCACTGGCTGGACAAGGAGGAGGGTACCCTGCTGGACGTTGCTGCACCAGATTTTGGATTCCCTAAGGTCAGGGTGCTGAGGGTGCAGAGTACCTTTTGGTGACGGTATCATCATCCGGTTCTGTTGCAGTCAGGGGTGTCCTCCGGATTCAGGCTGCAGGCGTTGTCGTGTTGGACAGGCAGGGTCAAGCCATGGTGGGCACTTGCTCAGAATCACCTGGGGACCAGCTCTAGTCGGTTGGGCCACCTGGACACGGGCCGTGGGCATCGGCTGCAGAGTGGGCAGGACTTGCGGACCTGGGGTGGTTCTGGAGTCCTTAGATGGAGTTTCTTCTTGGACAGGGCCGCTGTCCACAGGAGTTCTTGGTCCTCTGTGATGCAGACAGTCCTCTGGAGGCTTTTCAGAGAACGCTGGTCCTGCAGGATGCATCACTTTACTCTTGCAGGGTTTTTGAAGCTGGAGAGAGGCCGGGAGGGCTGGGACCAAGTCAGTTGTGTCTTCAGTCTTCTCTGCTGGGGTTCAGCTTAGCAATCCATCTTCTTTCTTCTTGTGAGGTCACCAGGAATCTGATGAACTGGGTCCAGAGGAGCCTTTAAATTCTGGATGTATTGGCGTTTCAGGGGTCAGAGAGCAGTAGCCAATGGCTACTGTCCCTGAGGGTGGTTGCACCCTTCCTGTGTCCACTCCCTTTGAGGAGGGGGACACAGACCTAACCCGATTGGGCCCTGTCCTCCAAACTAAGATGGAGGATTTTTCAAGGAGGGGGTCACCTCAGCTCTGGACACCTTAGAGGTGGTCCAAGCTGATGTGGTTACTCCTTGTTTTCCCTAATTTTCCCACAGGACTTGCGGCCAAAAGTTGGGCTTTCTCCCGAGGGTGGGTACCTCCACTAGCTGGAGTGCCCTGGGGCACTGTAACAAGAGGCCTAAGCCTTTGAGGCTCACCGCTAGGTGTTACAGTTCCTGTAGTGGGAGGTGTGGAGCACATGCTCATGCAGCCATGCCCTTACCTGTGGTATAGTGCACCCTGCCGTAGGCCACAGGCAGTGGTTTGTGGGCAGGGCACCCTGAGAGGGGTGCCATGTCGACTTTGCCTTTTTCTCCCCATTAGCACACACAAGCTGCAGAGGCAGTGTACATGTGCTTGGTGAGTGGTTTCTCAGGGTGGCTAATACATGCTGCAACCCTTGGGGACCTTCCCTGGCCACAGGGCCTTTGGTACCATGGGCACCTTTTACAAGGGACTTAACTGTCTGCGAGGGAGTGCCAATTGTGGGAACAATTTTAGGGAAAGAACACTGGTGCTGGGGCCTGGTTAGCAGGGTCCCAACACGCTCTCAGTCAAGTTTGCATCAATATCAGGCAAAAGGTGAGGGGAGTAACTGTGCCAAGAAGGCACTTTTCTTCACACATTCTGTACATTTATATGGTTTCTCCCTAGTATGGACTTTCTGATGTTGCATTAGTTGCCGATTGGTAATAAATGCCTTGTCGCATTCTGTACATTCATACGGTTTCTCCCCAGTGTGGATTTTCTGCTGTTGCATTAGGTGTTGATTGGTAATAAATGCCTTGTCACATTTTGTACATTCATATGGTTTCTCACCAGTGTTGATTATCTGATGTTGTGATAGTTGTTGATTGGTACTAAATGCTTTGTCACATTCTGTACATTTATATGATTTCTCCCCAGTGTGGACTTTCTGATGTTGCATTATGCTAGAAATGGGGTCTCTAGTTGCAAGTCCAAGGAGGGACCACAATCCTAGTTACAACACAATCCAAATTATCCTGTGCCCACTGTCCGGTAGCTTGGCACTGAGCAGTCAGGCTTTACTTAGATGGCAATGTTTAAAGTATTTGTGCAGAACTTATACAATAACACAGTGAAAACACCGCAAAAATACACCACATTATCTGAATACATTACTGTTGAAATTATGAAAATCAAATGTACACAAGCAACGTTATGAATTTTTAAAAGATTAAATCCAACTAAAGCACTTAGAAACACAATAGCTCCAACTGGATATAACACAACGTCGTGGATGGAGTAGTTCCCAACAATCCAACACCACTGTTGCCAGTCACGGAGTCACATGGACCGCAGGGCGGTGCTGGTAGGGGGGTTGGCGGCTGTACCTATAGATGCGGGGGGCACAGATGTTGCCGCCACCACAAGGGAGCTCCATCAGAGGACGAGTCTGTGTCACTGGTGTCAGCTCCTGTCCCCACCGTGGAGATCCCCTCGCCCTCCATCCCACTGGTGAACTCCGAGTCTGTAGTCTCGCCCTCCAGGGCCATGTGGGATGCAGCTCCCTCCTGCTCCAGTGTCACTGCTCCTCCGCCTGATGATGCTAATGCACACAAGAACAGGGAGACCACAAAAAGGGGGACGACGACAGAAGAAAGACATGTTGAGTGCATGCATTACCACTACGGTTGGCAGACACGACAGACACAGAAGCCCCCTGCACTACTCACTTGGGCTCCACTGTTCAATCCCTGGGACATGGCCTACAAGGCTAGGGCCGACATCTGCACACATGGATGACACAGAAGCCTGACTGGACACCTCCACTGCGTGCAAAATCAGCAGAATGAGAGTGTACTCACCCCCTTGTGGCTGCTGTGATGCCCTCAAGTGCCCATCCAAATCTGGGTACGCCACCGCCAGGATCCTGAACATCAGGGGGGTCATGGTGCGACGGGCACCCCTCCCACATTGAGAGGCCATCCCTAGCTGGGCCTCCGCCGTCTTCTTGCTCCAGCGGCAAATGTCCTCCCATCTCTTACGGCAGTGGGTGCTCCGTCTGTGGTGGACCCCCAGGGTCCGGACTTCCTTGGCGATGGCACACCAAATATCCTTTTTCTGGTGGGCGCTGACCTACCTGAATTGTACATGGGGAAAAGAAAAGTTATTACCAACTGCACCGTCACAGTCATTGGCCCCCATCAGTACCCTTGCCATGTGGCATATGCACTCACCGTCGTTTCATGCACGCCTCCATCTGCCCCCCCCCACATTTTTCATCCACCCCACTCCACACAGGCATAGCCCATACAGCATGCTCCCAGTGTACTTACCTGTTTGTCTGGAGGACCGTATAGTAGCGTGTACTGGGGGAGGACCCCATCCACAAGTTTCTCCGACTCCTCCAATGTGAAGGCAGGGGCCCTTTCCCCAGACGCACGAGCCATTGTCTCTTCCAGACCGAGGTCACAGCAGCACTTGCAGTGTAGGTCCTCTTCTGTCGAAGATCAGGTATCGAGTGATTGAACAGATAGAAAATGGCGGTCACGTCCGCGGCGGTGCGTACCGTCACCGCCGGCATACATCTTCATTGGCTCCTGGGACCCATATGGTCCAATGTTAACCAATGCAGAATTGAGCCGCCGTCGTCGACCGCCTACCGCGACGGTGTACAACGCCATCACAGTTACATCACCTCCCATTGTCCCACTTTACAGGTGAGACAGCCGCCATTTCAGGGGCCCACATGGCTTAATTTTTAACTGCGTCACACATACCTAGGCCTTGCCTCAACACTCATTCAGGCCAAATTTCAGATTATGATTCGTGTTCTGTGTAAGCTGTGGGTACGTACCTCTGAGTTGGTTGACTCTGTGCTCGCTGTTGTCCTTCATAGGCACCGTCCGCTGGGACATGTGAGGAGATGGCGTCATCCTCCGGCGTACAGACCGCTGGTGTACCTGTCGACAATGGAGGAAAGACATGTGATTATCACCTACAGGCTTGATCATGCCACACTCCTGGAACTGTGTGCCCAGTTGGAGCCAGACCTGATGTCAGCTATCCGCCATCCCACAGGAATCCCCCCTCAAGTGCAGGTGCTGTCAGTACTCCATTTCCTTGCAAGTGGGTCATTTCAAACAACAGTGGCCATTGCATCAGGGATGTCCCAGCCTATGTTTTCCAACGTGTTGTCCAGAGTGTTGTCTGCCCTGTTGAAACACATGCAGAGCTACATCGTTTTCCCTCAGGTGGAGGATTTGCCTACAGTGAAAGGTGACTTCTATGCCCTGGGACATATCCCCAACATCATAGGCGCCATTGATGGGGCACATGTGGCTTTGGTACCCCCCGCAGGAGTGAACAGGTGTACAGAAACCAGAAGAGTTATCATTCCATGAATGTGCAGATGGTGTGTTTGGCAGACCAGTACATCTCCCATGTGAATGCCAAATTCCCTGGCTCAGTGCATGACGCTTACATCCTGCGGAATAGCAGCATCCCTTATGTGATGGGTCAACTCCGGAGGCACCGTGTGTGGCTATTAGGTGAGCACCTGGAAGCAAGTCAGTGGGAATGGATGTCTGGGTCTGGGGAAATCCCTACAGATTAGTGTGTGTCTAACAGTTGTCCCTCACCATTTGCAGGTGACTCTGGTTACCCCAACCTGTCATGGCTACTGACCCCAGTGAGGAATCCCAGGACAAGGGCAGAGGAACACTACAATGAGGCCCATGGGCGAACTTGGCGGATAATAGAGCGGACCTTCGGCCTCCTGAAGGCCAGGTTCAGGTGCCTCCATATGACAGGTGGATCCCTATTCTACTCACCAAAGAAGGTGTGCCAGATCATCGTGGCCTGCTGTATGCTTCACAACTTAGCTTTGCGACGACAGGTGCCTTTTCTGCCGGAGGATGGTCCAGATGGCGGTGTTGTTGCAGCTGTGGAGCCTGTGGACAGTGAAGACGAGGAAGCAGAAGAAGAGGACATTGACAACAGGACCTCTGTGATTCTTCAATACTTCCAGTGAGACACAGGTAAAAACACAAACCTGCCTACTACATGTACTTTAACACTACTACCTGTCTACTGTCTGTCGTTTTCACCCAGTGTATGGTCACTGAGTTGTCACTTTCCGTTACGATTTTACAGATGTGGGTCCCACTGTGTGACATCTGCGGTGTTTCCTCATGGACTAGAGCTGTGTGACATAGGTATGTAGACATTACATTTGAAAGAGCATTTTGACACTGTAATTGCTAATACACTATTTCGAAATCACAGACTGACTCCAGATTGTTTTGTGCTTCAAGGGTGTTTATTTAAGTGCTCAATATTGGAGGGGGTTGTAAATTGGGCTTGGGTGATGGTGGAGGAATGTCCATGGCAGAGTCCAGTCTATTTGTCACACAGGTGCATTGCACAAATGAGCATAGGAAGTGGAGCTGGGGCAGTTTGAGGATGGACAGGGTGACAAAGTGGGACAAAAGGATGACAATCAGGGTGGTCTCATTTCTTGGCGGGGGTCTTAGCATCGTTCTCTGTCTTTGTCCTGGATCTCAGGGACCATTTGCGGGGTGGTTCTCCCTCTGTAGGGGGTGGGGTGCTGGTGTGGTGGTCCTGTGGCGGGGCGTCCTGTCCACTAGCGCCGGCGGAGGTGGTGGGCAGTTCATCGTCCAGGCTAGTGTGAGGGGCCCCTTGTTGTGCCACAGTGTCCCTCCTGGTGCTGAGTACTTCCTTCAGCACCCCTACGATGGTGCCCAGGGTGGAATTGATGGATCTGAGTTCCTCCCTGAAGCCCAAATACTGTTCCTCCTGCAGGCGCTGGGTCTCCAGAAACTTGGCCAGTACCGTTGCCTCCTGGGAGTGGTGGTAGGCTCCCATGATGTTGGAGAGGGCCTCGTGGAGAGTGGGTTCCCTTGGCCTGTCCTCCCCCTGTCACATAGCAGCCCTCCCAGTTCCCCTGTTTCCCTGGGCCTCTGTTCCCTGAACGGTGTGCCCACTACCACTGCCCCCAGGTCCCTGTTGTTGTTGGGGTGGTGGGTTAGCCTGGGTTCCCTGTAGTGGTGGACACACTGCTGCTTGACGTGTCCTGGGACAGAGGTATGGGCCCGCTGGGTGGGTGCTGTGCTGGTGTTGTTGCATGCAGGGCTTGGTGTTGGGATGTGTGGTTTGTGATATTGGGACATTTGTGAGGAGTCGGAGTGATGGGGATGAGGGCGAGGGTGGGGGTATTTGATAGCATGCAGGTAGGGTTGGGGATGTAATAGTTAGGATTTGACTTACAAGAGTCCATTCCTCCATCTACTCTTGCGAGGCCCTCAGGATGCAGAATCACCTAGACTTGCTCTTCCCATGTTGTTAGTTGTGGGGGAGGAGGTGGGGTCCGCCGCCAGTCCGCTGAACCGCAAGGTGGTGTCTTGAGACCACGGAATGCACCTTCCCCCGTAGGTCGTTCCACCTCTTCCTGATGTCATCCCTATTTCTTGGGTGCTGTCCCACTGCGTTGACCCTGTCCACTATTCTTCGCCATAGCTCCATCTTCCTAGCTATGGAGGTGTGCTGCACCTGTGCTCCGAATAGATGTGGCTCTACCCGGACGATTTCCTCCACCATGACCCTGAGCTCCTCCTCAGAGAACCTGGGGTGTCTTTGCCGTGCCATGGTGTGGGTGATGTGTGGGGTGGTGTGTGTTGTGATGTGTGGGGTGATGTTTAGTGGTGTGTTGTGTGAGGTGGGTGGAAGTTCTGTGAGTGATGGTATTGTGTGCCTGTGGATGCTTGGTAGTTGTTTGTGGTGTCTCTCTCTTGCCTTCTCTCTGTGATTCTGGTCGTAGGGGTTTGTGGGTGATGTGGGTGTGTGTTTTATATTGTATTGGGTGTGTGGGAGTGGTGTGTGTATGTGTATCAGGTGTGTGTATTTCGAATTGTTCAATGTGGCTGTGTTTTGTAAACGTGTGTGTATTTTGAGCGCGGCGGTATGTACCGCCAATGGAATACCGTGGTTGAAAGACCGCCACGTGGATTCGTGTGTCATGATAGTGTGGGCGTATTTCTGTTGGCATATTGGTGGAGGGTTTGTTTTCGCCAGTGTATCACTGACCTACGGTGTGGCGGACTTGTGTGGGTGTCTGAATTTTGGCGGATTCCGAGCTGTGGGTCATAATAGCTGTGGTGGATTTCCACAGCCGCGGCGGTGTGTTGGCGGTCTTCTGCACAGCAGTAAGCGGCTTTTACGGCCAATGTTGTAATGACCACCTAAGTCCTGATTCCCTTGGCGTAAGTCTAATAATTCACGATCTGCTGACAGTGTTACAGTTCTACGATCAAAAACTTGCACAAACTCACAAACAAAATTTCTCCAGTTGTACAGCAGGGGACTATCTTTACGCACAAGAGGAATAGCCCAGGTAGCGGCATCTCCAGACAGATATGATAACAAGAAAGCTACTTTGAACTGGGCATCGGGGAAAGTATGTCGTCTGCAGGTGAAGTGTAGTTCCACTTGAACCAGGAAAGATTGCGCTTTCAAGGGGTCACCTGAGAAACGTTCTGGGGGAGCTAAAGGAATGGCTGAAGGAACATTGAGGGAAATGTTTGTCGGATTACCTCCAGAAGTCTGAGAAGAAGTACCTGGCCAAGACACACCTGTGTGACTTTGTTCCTTCTTCTCTACCCTATCCTGTAACTGACTCACTCTCTCAGCTAGGCTGGTTGCCAAATCTTTTGATGATACCACCTCTGCCTGGAGCTGGGTGATAGCCTTGACTAGCTCGTCCAGTGTGGCCATGCTGAGAACATATACAAACCAGGAGGATAATAATTTGTGGGCTCACTATTCTGTCAGAGTCACCAGATCCACGGAGTCTGTGCACCTTCCCAACACTTCCACCACAAGACAGCTCCAATACTCTGATTAGATTCGTCACAGAGTCTAAGAGAGTCTAAGTGGGGAAAAAGGGATTAGGAAAGGAACAGCTGGGAAGGAGACCTGTAGGAAGCAAAAGGTTAAAACACACAACATCAAAATAACATCTCATGAAATCAGTACTAGGCTATGACTCTAAGCATCGTCATTCTGAAAACATGAACAACCTAAGAATAGACTTAAAATGATTAGGCTTCAAGATGACTGAATACCTGTGAGGAAATCAAGAGAGGTTAAATTAAACTTTCAAATTCAAGTACTTTCTTTTGCATGAAAATCAGGAAACAATCTGAATAAGTTCTGAACCATCATATGAATCTCTTTTAAGAATACATATCAGGAACACACAACATTCCATCTAGAACTCTGACCTTTTTTGTTCTCTCAAAATGTTGGAACATGAATTGCGCACATTGCAGATTTTCACATAGATAGTAAACACCATAGAAGGATTGTGCACCATGAATAGCACAACGTAGATTCAAGGAATAAATCACGCGACTTGTCAACTCGAGTACTACCAAGTAAATGCCTTAGGATGGTAGCATACAATGAATAACATGAATTAAGCACGAGGAAAGAATCGCGCGTCTTGCCGATTCGAATGCCACCATGTAACTGCCAAGGAATGGTAGCGCACAATGAATAACATGAATTAAGCACGAGGAGAGAATTGCGCGCCTTGCAGATTCGAATGCCACCATGTAACTGCCAAGGTATGGTAGCGCACAATGAATAACATGAATAAAACACGAGGAAAGAATTGCGCATCTTGCCGATTCGAATGCCACCATGTAACTGCCAAGGAATGGTAGCGCACAATGAATATCAAGGGTTAAATCACTAGAAAGCGAATTGCGCGTCTTGCCGATTCGAATGCCACCATGTAACTGCCAAGGTATGGTAGCGCACAATGAATAACATGAATAAAACACGAGGAAAGAATTGCGCATCTTGCCGATTAGAATGCCACCATGTAACTGCCAAGGAACGGTAGCGCACAATGAATATCAAGGGTTAAATCACTAGAAAGCGAATTGCGCGTCTGGTAGCGCACAATGAATATCAAGGGTTAAATCACTAGAAAGCGAATCGCGCGTCTTGCCGATTCGAAGGCCACCATGTAACTGTCAAGAAATGGTAGCGCACAATGAATATCAAGGGTTAAATCACTAGAAAGCGAATCGCGCGTCTTGCCGATTCGAAGGCCACCATGTAAGTGTCAAGGAATGGTAGCGCACAATGAATATCAAGGGTTAAATCACTAGAAAGCGAATCGCGCGTCTTGCCGATTCAAAGGCCACCATGTAACTGTCAAGGAATGGTAGCGCACAATGAATATCAAGGGTTAAATCACTAGAAAGCGAATCGCGCGTCTTGCCGATTCGAAGGCCACCATGTAAGTGTCAAGGAATGGTAGCGCACAATGAATAACATGAATTAAACACGGACAAAGAATCGCGCGTCTTGCCGATTCGAATAACAGCATGCAAATGCCACGAAACTTCCAAAGTGTACATTCACACGCACAAGAGTGAATTGTTAGTCATGTAAGAATAAGGCCCAAGAATTTGAGCGTACTCGATAACGGGGTCGGGGGCCCAGCTCAACCTCCATCTTACCGCCCTGCTTAAGGATCACCAATGTAATATGAAGGGCAGAGGCCTGGAAGATCAAAGTAGGCCACCAGAACAGGAGCTCAGGAAGTTGCTGCTGCTCTGCACCGGGACCTCTGAATAGTGAGCATGCGGTGCTGGGCTGGCTCCCTTTTATAGAGTCTTGGCCCAGCCCACAACCACACCGAAGCATGCTGCAGGGAAAGCTCCTAGAAGGCCCTGGAAAGGGACCACACCCTGACACACTCTGAAAGCCTGCAGCAATACATTGCAAATGCACAGTATTTATAAGCACCTTAAAAATAAGTCTTCAGGATTGAACTCTGCGATGCAAAAGGTTAAACAACAACATATCAGCACAATGCATAAATTACATTGTCTTGAGAGGGCTGGGTTTTTGCATTCTAGTCGCCCGTAGAGCGCGCACTGCCCTGGTGTTGACACAAGTCTCATTGTACATTTCTAGTAGAATTGAGGAAAGTTCTGTTGTATGTTCTTTATAAAACTCCACAGGGAGCCGGTCAACACCTGGGGTTGAACCATTTCTCATTTATTTGTTTTCCAGACTTAATCCCTCAATTAGCGATAGGGGAGCACAGTGGCTTCCTTTGCCCAGTTCAAGCCATGCCAGGGTCGCGCTATCCAGGTATGCACATATACCCTGAGCAGGAATATCAACAATAGAGTGTAAAATCTCTTATAAAAGTCTGTAAATTCCTGAAGAATTCCAGTAGGGGGAAGCCTATGCATGGCACCCTGGGATTCTATTGCAACCATCTCCAAAGCCATCCCAGTTGTCGGAATCATACCAGCCAGTGTAGAGCCCAGACGCACACCCTTTTCATATCACCAGGCACTAGTATACTTATCTAGCAATATTACTGTCTGCTGAGTTATAAACTTCTAGCCATTTATGTTTAATATAGCTAGTGTTGGCTAGGCTGGAGAACTCCCATATTCTCACTCTAGCAATGATATCTGTAGCTCATGGTGTGACATTCCATCTCACAGCAAACTTAAGATCCAATGAAACAGGTAGTAGTGGTATCAGTAGGTGCACATCCTTACAGTATCCAGTGATAAAAATGTATAACAAGTATCAAAAATAGCTAAGTAATAATACAATAACGTGGTGCTGAATGGTAATTCATGCTTTACTACCCAAAAGCATACAGAAGGGCACCACAGAGGTGACACTATACATATGATCCTAGAGATACCGTAGCACTCATGAACAGTCCACTTTTATTCATTCATCTTCCAAAGCCATGGCTTCATCTCTTACTTGTTAAATAAATGCTTCAAACACCAATAAAAGGATCTCACTTCAATCGGACTCATCGACCTGCTTCTTCGGAGGGCAGACCGGGGAGGTGGGGGTGGGGGGTTTACCTGACGGACCACAGGTCAGCACCAAACACACACTCTCAGGGGCACGGGGGCAGCCGGGTGCAGGGTGCAAACATAGCATTGGGCTCCCAATGCTTTCCTGTAGGGGAACCCCGGGGTCATGTAGATGCTGCAGGCTGGATCGAGGGGGTCGGTTCCAGAAAACCACTGGCTGGACAAGGAGGAGGGTACCCTGCTGGACGTTGCTGCACCAGATTTTGGATTCCCTAAGGTCAGGGTGCTGAGGGTGCAGAGTACCTTTTGGTGACGGTATCATCATCCGGTTCTGTTGCAGTCAGGGGTGTCCTCCGGATTCAGGCTGCAGGCGTTGTCGTGTTGGACAGGCAGGGTCAAGCCATGGTGGGCACTTGCTCAGAATCACCTGGGGACCAGCTCTAGTCGGTTGGGCCACCTGGACACGGGCCGTGGGCATCGGCTGCAGAGTGGGCAGGACTTGCGGACCTGGGGTGGTTCTGGAGTCCTTAGATGGAGTTTCTTCTTGGACAGGGCCGCTGTCCACAGGAGTTCTTGGTCCTCTGTGATGCAGACAGTCCTCTGGAGGCTTTTCAGAGAACGCTGGTCCTGCAGGATGCATCACTTTACTCTTGCAGGGTTTTTGAAGCTGGAGAGAGGCCGGGAGGGCTGGGACCAAGTCAGTTGTGTCTTCAGTCTTCTCTGCTGGGGTTCAGCTTAGCAATCCATCTTCTTTCTTCTTGTGAGGTCACCAGGAATCTGATGAACTGGGTCCAGAGGAGCCTTTAAATTCTGGATGTATTGGCGTTTCAGGGGTCAGAGAGCAGTAGCCAATGGCTACTGTCCCTGAGGGTGGTTGCACCCTTCCTGTGTCCACTCCCTTTGAGGAGGGGGACACAGACCTAACCCGATTGGGCCCTGTCCTCCAAACTAAGATGGAGGATTTTTCAAGGAGGGGGTCACCTCAGCTCTGGACACCTTAGAGGTGGTCCAAGCTGATGTGGTTACTCCTTGTTTTCCCTAATTTTCCCACAGGACTTGCGGCCAAAAGTTGGGCTTTCTCCCGAGGGTGGGTACCTCCACTAGCTGGAGTGCCCTGGGGCACTGTAACAAGAGGCCTAAGCCTTTGAGGCTCACCGCTAGGTGTTACAGTTCCTGTAGTGGGAGGTGTGGAGCACATGCTCATGCAGCCATGCCCTTACCTGTGGTATAGTGCACCCTGCCGTAGGCCACAGGCAGTGGTTTGTGGGCAGGGCACCCTGAGAGGGGTGCCATGTCGACTTTGCCTTTTTCTCCCCATTAGCACACACAAGCTGCAGAGGCAGTGTACATGTGCTTGGTGAGTGGTTTCTCAGGGTGGCTAATACATGCTGCAACCCTTGGGGACCTTCCCTGGCCACAGGGCCTTTGGTACCATGGGCACCTTTTACAAGGGACTTAACTGTCTGCGAGGGAGTGCCAATTGTGGGAACAATTTTAGGGAAAGAACACTGGTGCTGGGGCCTGGTTAGCAGGGTCCCAACACGCTCTCAGTCAAGTTTGCATCAATATCAGGCAAAAGGTGAGGGGAGTAACTGTGCCAAGAAGGCACTTTTCTTCACACATTCTGTACATTTATATGGTTTCTCCCTAGTATGGACTTTCTGATGTTGCATTAGTTGCCGATTGGTAATAAATGCCTTGTCGCATTCTGTACATTCATACGGTTTCTCCCCAGTGTGGATTTTCTGCTGTTGCATTAGGTGTTGATTGGTAATAAATGCCTTGTCACATTTTGTACATTCATATGGTTTCTCACCAGTGTTGATTATCTGATGTTGTGATAGTTGTTGATTGGTACTAAATGCTTTGTCACATTCTGTACATTTATATGATTTCTCCCCAGTGTGGACTTTCTGATGTTGCATTATGCTAGAAATGGGGTCTCTAGTTGCAAGTCCAAGGAGGGACCACAATCCTAGTTACAACACAATCCAAATTATCCTGTGCCCACTGTCCGGTAGCTTGGCACTGAGCAGTCAGGCTTTACTTAGATGGCAATGTTTAAAGTATTTGTGCAGAACTTATACAATAACACAGTGAAAACACCGCAAAAATACACCACATTATCTGAATACATTACTGTTGAAATTATGAAAATCAAATGTACACAAGCAACGTTATGAATTTTTAAAAGATTAAATCCAACTAAAGCACTTAGAAACACAATAGCTCCAACTGGATATAACACAACGTCGTGGATGGAGTAGTTCCCAACAATCCAACACCACTGTTGCCAGTCACGGAGTCACATGGACCCCAGTTACAGTGCCTTTGAAAAACGAAGAACAAGATATAGCACAGAGTCGGGTAGAAGAGGCGTCGCTGGAGCCTGTGCGGTGTCAGTCCCTTACCGCGTCTGAGTAGATGAGGCGTTGGTTCCGTACTGCGAGGCAGGTGGAGGCGAAGCATCAGTTCCGTCCGGTTACAGAGGGAGCTGATACAGCATCGTTAGTGATGTGTTGATTCCTGGTGAGCCAGCACGGTCACTAGATCCATTCGATCAAGATGTGATGTGTTGACTTCGCAGTGTCGCAATGACCCTGCGTGACATCAGCCTTGTTGCGATAACGTTGGACTTGCAATGCAGGACACTTCGGACTTGCAATGCAGGCCACGGTTGTTGCGTGTAGTGATGTCCATGGAACGGGAGCAGGCTGCGGCATCTGTGCTGGCATAGCTGAGGCATTCCAGGTGTCGCTGAAGTTGGAAAGCTAGCTAAAAGCCAGTAGATGAAGTATTTGCTGTCCCTGAGACTTCAAAACAGGAGGCAAGCTCAGTCCAAGCCCTTGGAGACACTTCACAAGTAGGAGTATACCACAAAGTCCAGTCTTTGTCCTCTTTTAGGCAGAAGCAGCAACTGCAGGCCAACCCAGCAAAGCACAGTCACAGGCAAAGGGGCAGTACTCCTCCTCCAGCTCTTCAGCTCTTCTCCTTGGCAGTGGTTCCTCTTGAATACAGAAGTAATCTAAAATCTGGGGTTTTGGGTGCACTACTTATACCCCTTTCCCCCTTTGAATTTAGCAAACTTCAAAGGAAAGTTTCTGATTTAAGGTCAGGTTTCACTCCCCACGCCACGCAGCTCCTCCTGACTGTGTCCGTGCCCTCTACCACTCCTTCGCTGCTGCTGCGAGTTCGAGGCCCTCCACCAACTGCAGGAACCCGCTTGCGCCCTATCCCTGGTGTCTAGTTGTTGCCGTAAGTATTGTGTGTCTGTCCTGTAACTGTCTTTTCTTTTGTGCCTTTTTTAATTCTTTGTGTCTGTTTTTTAAAGCCTCTTTTTCCATTTCAGTTTGCCTTTTTGCCTTTTTTCACCTCTTTCTGCCCGTTTTTCTGCTTCTCTGAAGCTATTAGCTCTGCTCGCCCTTTCTCGCAGCTGCGTCCCCTGCGGTCCCACCTCCCTTGTGCCCCCATTCGCCCCCGCTCCCGCCTCCCAGCTGCTCCTCCCTCCCACCTCCCCTTCTTAATGGCGGGTGCTGTGCGGCCGCGCCAGAGGCAAGCCAGTCTGCGCCGGCCGCGCCTGGACCACGCCCAGCGCAAGACCCCCTGGCAGCCGCACTCCCCACGCTGCCCGATGCTGCTACAATGCCAACGACCTCCACGCCCTCAACACAGGCCGCTCTGCCACCTGCTTCCAAGCCACCCCGAAGCTCACCCACGGACCTTTCTCCTGCCGGAACTGTAGCTTCACCTGCCCCCAAGCCACCAAATGTCACACAAGAACCAAACGCAACCACCTCAGCTGCATCCTCCTTAACACCCGCTCCGACCACAAGCACTCCATCGAACTCTGGGACCTACTCACCTCATCATCCCCGGACGTCGCCTTCCTCACTGAAACTTGGATGAACCACTCCTCGGAACCTGAGATCGCCATAGCCATCGCAGAAGGCTATAAGATCACCCGCAGAGACCACACCAACAGACCGGGAGGAGGGATCGCCATAGTCCACAAGAACACGGTCAGAATCTCAACCAACACCAATGACGCCCTTGATGCCGCCGAACACCTACATTTCCAGATTCACATCAACGCCAACACAACCCTCAGAGGAACCCTCGTCTACAGGCCCCCCGACCCACGGCCACAGTTCAGTGGCTCCATCGCCGACTTAATCAGCACCCACGCCCTTGCCTCTACAGACTACATCCTCCTCGGCAACCTGAATTTTCACCTCGAGAACACCAACAACAGCAACTCCACCTCCTTGATCAACAACCTCGACAACCTCGGCCTCAAACAACTTGTCACAAAACCCACCCACTCCGGCGGCCACACGCTCGACCCCGTCTTCTCTGCCAGCAGCCACGTCACCTTCAGCCATACCACCGAACTCCACTGGACCGACCACCGCTGCGTCCACTTCACCTTCCAGAAACCCACCACACACCACCACCCACAACAGATCCCCCGCCGCAGCTGGAACAAGATCATGGAAGACCAGCTGTTTTCCACCCTCGCCCGTTCCCCGCCACCCATCACCACCGACCCCAACACAGCCGCTCTCAACCTCAGACAATGGATAGACGACTGCTCAACACCCTCGCCCCAATCAGGAAACCCTCCAACAACCGCACCAGCACTAAGGCCATCTGGTTCACCACCGACCTTCAGGCCTCTAAGCGGGAGTGCCGAAAAATCGAGAAGAAGTGGCACCAGGAACAAACAGAGAGCAACCACACCGCCCTCAAGGTAGCCATCTGCAAGCACCACCAGCTCATCCGGACCACCAAGAGATCCTTCTACAAGGACTGCATCGACAACAACGCACACGACAGCAGAGAGCTCTTCAATGTCGTCAAAGAACTCGCCAACCCCACGTCCTGCTCCATCGACCCCCCTCCTTCGCTAGGCCTCTGCGACTCCCTCTCCACCTTCTTCCATCGCAAGATCACAGACATCCATGATAGCTTCAACACCTCGATCCCCACAACCACCGCGGACACCACAAACCCCAATACACCCAGCCAGAATCTCCTGCTCTCCTGGACCCACATCAACGACGAGGACACCATTAAAACCATGAGCACCATCCACTCCGGATCACCTTCCGACCCCTGCCCCCACCATGTCTTCAACAAAGCAAGTCCCATCATTGCCCTCCAACTATGTATGATCATCAACAGCTTCTTCGAGACCGCCACCTTCCTGGAGAGCTGGAAGCACGCCAAAGTCAACACCCTGCTAAAGAAACCCAAAGCGGACCCCAGAGATCTCAAGAACTACCGGACCATCTCCCTCCTCCCCTTCCCGGTGAAGGTCATCGAGAAGATCGTCAGCGGCCAACTGACCCGCTTCCTGGAAGACAACAACACGCTGGACACCTCTTAATCCGGATTCCGTAGGAATCACAGCACCGAGACCGTCCTCATCGCCACAACCGACGACATCAAGACCATGCTCGACAGAGGCAAAACTGCAGCCCTCATCCTCCTAGTCCTCTCGGCTGCCTTCAACACCGTCTGTCACCACACCCTTCGCACACATCTCCACGATGCAGGGATCCACCACATAGCCCTGGAATGGATCACATCCTTCCTCTCCAGCAGAACCCAGAGAGTCCGCCTCCCTCCCTTCCTTTCTGAAGCCACCAAGACCATCTGCAGCGTTCCCCAAGGATCCTCACTCAGCCCAACCCTTTTTAACATCTACATGGCACCGCTCACCAACATCATCCGATCCCATCCCACAACCTCAACTTCATCTCCTAAGCCGACAACACCCAGCTGATCCATTCACTCACCAAGAACCCCGCCACAGCCAAAACCAACCTCCACAACGGAATAAGGGCCATCGCCAATAGGATGGAGAGGAGCTGCCTAGAACTGAACTCAGACAAGGAGATCGTCATCCTCGGCTCTAACCGCTCCACATGGGATGACTCCTGGTGGCCATCCTCCCTGGGAACTGCACCAACGCCCAGCAACCACGCACACAACTTAGGTTTCATCTTAGACTCAGCGCTCACCATGACCCAGCAAGTTAATGCAGTCTCATCTTCCTGCTTCAACACCCTCCGCATGCTCTGCAAGATCTTCAGATGGATACCCATCAAAACCAGAAGGACGGTCACCCATGCTCTCTTCAGCAGCAGACTGGACTACGGCAACGCTATCTATGCGGGAACCACGGCCAAGATCCAGAAAAAACTACAACGCATACAGAACGCCTCCGCACACCGCAACCACATCTCAGTCTACCTAAGAGACCTACACTGGCTCCCCCTCAACAAGAGGATCAACTCCTCATCCACGCTCACAAAGCCCTCCACAATGCTGGCCCTGCCTACCCCAATGAGCGACTCACCTTACACACTCTCATCCGTCAACTCCCCTCCGCCAACCTCACCCTCGCCACCGTCCCTCGCATCTACCGAACTACAGCCGGAGGCAGATCTTTCTCCCACCTTGCCGCCAAGACCTTGAACTCCCTCCCCGTCCACCTACGACAGACTCAGGACCTGCTGACATTCAGGAAACGCCTCAAGACCTGGCTGTTAGAGCAGTAGCACTCCCCAGCGCCTTGAGACCCTAGCGGGTGAGTAGCGGGCTCTACAAATGATTGATTGTTGTTGACAAGATCCTGCCTTGCCCAGGCCTGGCTCCAGACTCACACCAGGGGGTTGGAGACAGCATTGTTTGAGGGAGGCACAGCACTTTCAGGTGTAAGTGACAACCCCTCCCTCCACTCTAGCCCAGATGGGCCATCAGGATATGCAGGCTACACCCCAGCTCCATTTGTGCCACTGTCTTGTGGAGATTCACAAAAAGTCCAACTGTCAGTCTGACCCAGACAGGGAATACACACGCAAGTACAGTCACAGAATGGTTTAAGCAAGACAGTTCCACTTTCTAAAAGTGGCATTTTCAAACTGACAATTTAAAAAACAACTTTACCAAAAGAAGTGTTTTTAAATTGTGAGTTCAAAGACCCCAAACTCCTACCTGCTCCCTAAGGGAAACTGCACTTAAAAGTTATTTAAAGGCAGCCCCTATGTTAATATATGAGAGAGATAGGCCTTGCAACAGTGAAAAATGAATTTGGTAATATTTCACTGTTAGGACATGTAAAACACATTAGTACATGGCCCATCTTTAACATACACTGCACCCTGCCCACGGGGCTACCTAGGGACTACCTTGGGGGTGCATTACATGCATAACAATTGAAGGTTTGGGTGTGGTAAGTGAGTACACTTGCCAGGTTGAATTGGCAGTTTAAAACTGCACACACAGACACAGCAGTGGGAGGTCTGAGCCATGTTACAGGGCTACTCACGTGGGTGGCACAATCAGTGCTGCAGGACCACTAGTAGCATTTGATTTTCAGGCCCTGGGTACACATAGTGCACTTTACTAGGGCCTTACTAGTGAATCAGATATTCCAATCATGGATTAACCAACCACTAATACAATTTATACAGAGAGCATATGCACTTTAGCAGTGGTAATGTGCCCAGAGTCCTAAAGCCAACAGAAACTGGTCAGAAAAAATATGAGGAAGGAGGCAAAATGTTTTGGGATGTCCCTACAAAAAGGGCCAGGTTAAACACCACTTTAGATTTTTGTTCTTTAGGAACACCTTATTACAGCCTGTACATTTATATGGTTTCCCCTCTACGTGGACACTCTGATGCTGCATTAGGTCGTTCATTACAAAGAACACTTTTCAACAGTCAGTCCATCAATATGCTTTTTTCCCAGTATGAAGTTTCTGATGTTGCACTTGCTCTTTCTCTGACTAATGAATGTGTTGCCACATTCTAGATATTCATACGGTTTCCCTCCTGTGTGTTCTTTCTGATACCAGGTTAGCTCTTCCTCCGTAATAAGCACCTCATCAGCCTCGCTTCGGTATGTCAGTGTGTTATGTCTTCAACGACTATCATCTGATGCCTAAGAGCCAGGTACAGACCTCATTGGGCAGGTTGGGTTTTTTGCTGTAGACTTTGGCCAGGCTTTAGCCTTCAAGTGAACAGATTCTGAGGCATACTGTTTTAACATCACTTTCCACGCAAGTAATGCTTAATGCCTTTACCTTTTTCGTTTATCATTGCATTTCGTTCACCTGTTAAATTAAGAAAAACAAACACTGAATAAGCTGAAATGCAGAATCCATAACAAAAAGTCTATTGGCATTTAATGAGACATTTAGTTATCCATATAGACAAGTGCACTGAAGAAAGTCTGCATTACACTTTCAATGTAAAGATGCAGTAGGCAGAGTAAGGGCATACGATTCTTCCGTGATCTCCTTCTAGCGAGGAGTGTGGCCTCAAGGAGTAACCAAGACACCAGAGAAGGTTCCATGTTCAGTGAGTATGACCCTCTCCCCAACACGCTACAATGTTAAATCCATAGCGACAAGATGTCTCCCTTCTTATCAATGGAATGCTTCCTATTATCACACGGCCTAACACATAATACAAGATGGAGCCTTTTCAGTGAATGGACCATGCAACAGAGAGAAATAATGGCAGGAAACATAAGCAACTGCTGCAAGGGAGCCCTTTATACTATCAGAGAGCCTGGGATAGGACCCGGGCAGGTAATCTGAGCATCTTCCACATAGTGTAACTCCAGAGATCCGAGGCTCGGAGCAGAGCTACACAAGGAAAAGGAGGTTTACAACCATTTTACACACATGCTGGCAGTCAATATCTCTCACCTTTTAAACCTTTCCCAGTGCTGCACAATATCAGAAAAAATAAAGAAAAAACAAAAGGTGCAATTATGTGGCTACTGTTACATCATTCTGTAGGTATGCACATTTTTCTCCATAAATATGCACACCAACAGAATGACACATGCACCATTTTCAGTCTGGTGTTAGTCAAGAACTTTTATTTTTCAAAAATTACATATATTACATACTTACAGAAAGGGGCTTTGAACTCTCCATCCATTGATCTGTTGTGCAATTTACATTTTGCTTCCGTCCACTACAGAATACAGCACAGGGTGCTGAGTCCACCTTCTTCACCCACTGGCTAACTTCACTTTGAGTGACTGCATTTTACTCTTTCACAAGGAAGTAGTGCCCCTCAGTGCCAGTGTTTTGGTTTGTACTTAATAATTACTCTAGCGCTGCCTGTGTGTTTAGAGCCTCATGTGATAGCAGGACACTTACTGCAACTCTTCAGTGCACAGGAAACATTCCAGCTTTATCAGTTTCTGACTCCTGCTAATGATGTTGTAAATTCCTTTTGGAGCTGCCTTTGTGTATCTGATTGCTGCTGCATCAGAGTATACCAGAATCGGTCCATTTGAATCTATTATTTATAAAGTCAGCTACTAGGGGTTCACAAAGCAGCAAGAGGGGTCTGCAAATTCCACAACAAAATATACCTTTTAAAACATTTCTTGCTTGATGGGAAACCCTTTGCGGCTCCTAACATGGCCAGGGGGGTCAGGGTTTACCTACCCTCAGTGAGTGTGCCATTTACTTTTTTTGACAGAATTACCCCTGCACTTAGGGGTTCTACCCTTGCATCCAGTAGATGATGTATGTGATTTGGAGTATTTCAAAATGAGCCTTTCATGGGACGGACCAACCTTTTCACAATCTAAACTCCACATTTCAAGAATGGGTCTTCCCTTGGTACAAACTTGCATTGGTGGGAGGTCTTTCTCCGAACAGAAAACTCGGGGAGCACACTTCCAAAGAGAATACGGACCATAAATACTGATCTAGAATTCAGAAAAGCAATAAAGACCTGACTGTTCTCAAAATCATGGCAAGAAACCACAAGTCTCTCTCACGAGTGTATCTTCAGTAGGGAAAAGTGGGGTGTCCCAGATCCTAATAACACCATCCTGTAGTTAATAGTGGGGCCCGGGGGTCCTAGTCGGGTAGGTCAATATCTTGGTAAAGTTTCAGCAGAATCACACTTGACAGCAAGCCTCAGGGGAAACAAGCGTAGTAATTTCTTTTTTATTTGGCTTTAGATGGGTTTTACATTTTTATTATGTGTGCTCCTGCAGCTCAGAATGGCTTAAAATGTTGTTTAAATTGTCATTACGATTTTACGAGAGCTACTACCTTAAAGAGTACATGGTGCAGAGCAAACGTGGCCCCAGTATTATTGGAACAGTTGATTTACAATCTTTCTAAAGTCACCCATCTCAACTGGCCCTTGAGAGTGGTCGGTGTTTGAATGGTTTATTAACCTGGGCTATATTCACAATGGGTCTAGGCGCAATGGAGAATTGAGCAACGCCTGGAAAAATCCAAGCAGGGAGGCTGTAGGTGCTATGCAAAGCGCAGTGAGTCTGGGCGAAATCTCTCACACTGCGGAAACAGGAGTATCCCGAGCACAGCAAGTTACGACGCTGAGCAGAGCGGGTGAGGGTCCCATGCAGAGCAAAGTGGATCCAGGCGCTATCTATAGCAGAGAGAGACCGGGAATGTTAATGGAAGACTAAGGAGGGACCCAGAGCAGTTGTGGATGCCACCCAGGCGCTAATGCATAGCAACAATGATCCTCTAACCGCTAAGCTCTTCACACAGTTTATCCCTTCCATACTCCCCCCTTTGGACCAACATTCTTAGATCATCTCTCCCTCAGGGCTTATTTCACGACCGCCTTAAGATTGGCTCTTTTATTATTCAAAAAATCCGAATTCAGACCTGTCTGACCTCAACAACTATCGCCCTGTCACCAGCATCCCGACACTCAAACACGATAGTGTGACTGACCTTCGTGAGAATGGGATGGGGCTGCCTGGTCCTGTCTAAAAATGGTTTGCCTCTTTCTAGCATGGTTACCCCCATTTTTGGCCTGTTTGTCAGTGTTTGTCAGTGTGTTCTTACTGTCTCACTGGGATCCTGCTAGACAGGACCCCAGTGCTCATAGTTTAAAACCCTGTTTGTCAGTGTGTTTTGCCTGTCTCAATGGGATACTGCTAGACAGGACACCAGTGCTGATAGTTTGTGGCCTATGTGTCTTGTCAGTATGCTTAACTGCGTCACTGAAGTTCTGCTAACCAGAACTCCAGTGCTCATGCTCTCTCTACTTACCAAATTTGTCACTACACTTTAGTGACTCCATATTCCAATTCCAATTGGCACACTGGACCCCCTCTTATAAGTCCCTAGTATATGGTACCTAGGTACCCAGGGCAAAGGGGTTCCAGGAGATCCTTACGGGCTGCAGCATTTCTTTTGCCACCCATAAGGAGCTCATACAAACCTTTCATCAGGACTGCCACTGCAGCCTGAGTGAAATAGTGTACCCACATATTTCAAAGCCATTTTCACTGCACTAAGGTAACTTATAAGTCACCGATATGTCTAACCTTCATTTACTGAAGGCTAGGTGCAAAGTTACTGTGTGTGAGGGCACCCTTGCACTAGCAAAGGTGCCCCCACGTTGTCCAGGGCCAATTCCCCGGACTTCGTGAGTGCGGGGATACCATTATAAGCGTGCACTACATATATGTCAATACATATATGTAGCTTCACAATGGTAACTCCGAATATGGCCATGTGAGGTGTCTAAGATCATGGAATTGTCCCCCCAATCCAACTCTGCTATTGGGGGGCCAATTCCATGCACCCTGGGGGCTCCATCATGGACCCCAGAACTGCCAAACCAGCTCTCTGAGGTTTCCACTATAGCCCCAGCTGCTGCCACCTCACAGACACGTTTCTGCCCTCCTGGGGACTGAGCAGCTCAGTCCCAGGAAGGCAGAACAATGCATTTCATTTGGGAGGAGGGTGTTACACCCTCTCCCTTTGGAAATAGGAATTACAGGCTTGGGAGGGGTAGCCTCCCAGAGACTCTGGAAATGCTTTGAAGGGAACAAACGGTGCCCTCCTTGCATAATCCAGTCTACATCGGTTCAGGGACCCCAGTCCCTGCTCTGGCGCAAAACTGGACAAATGAAAGGGGAGTGACCACTCCCCTGTCCATCACCCCCCCAGGGGTGGTGCCCAGAGCTCCTCCAGAGTGTCCCTGGCGTTAGCTATCTTGGATTCCAAGGTGTGGGGACCCTCTGGAATCCTCTGAGTGACCAGTGCCAGCAGGTGACATCAAAGACCCCTCCTGATAGGTGCATACCTGGGTAGGTAGCCAATACCCCTCTCAGGGCTATACAGGGTCTCTCCTCTGGGTGATTCCTCAGAATTGGTTTGCAAGAATCCTCCAGGACTTCTCTGCATCCTCTGCTTCAGCTTCTGACCGTCGGATCAACTGCAGACTGCTCCAGGAACCGCTGGAACTGCAACAAAGTATCCAGGACAACTCCTGTGACCTGCAACTTCAGCTCCAGCCAGCAATTGCAACAGTTTTCAAGGTGTGCACGCTCTGAGGACTGCCTGTCTTCACCCTGCACCAGAAGAACCGAATGAATCTCCAGTGGAGTGAAATAGTCACTTCCCTGCTTCTGCAGGCACTCCTCTGCGATGACAACTGGTACTCTGGGACTCCTCTCCTGACGACAAGCGTGCTCCCTGGTGGTGGACCGATGTGACCCAGACTATCCAAAGGTCCAGCTGTCCAAAATTTGGTGGCGGTAAGAGCTTGCCTCCCCTTGCTGTGACATAACCCTTCTGTGGACTTCTTCCATGAATCCTTTGTGCACAGCGTAGCCCAGGTCCCCAGCACTCCATCCTGCGACACACAGCTCCCTGAGTTGTTCTCCGGCGGCGTGGGACTTTCCAGTGTAGTGCTGCGACGACCACACTTTGCATCTTCTTTGTCCCCGTGTTCTGGGACTTCCGTGGGTGCTTTCTAGTCTTCTGAGGGCTTGCTGAAGTGCTGAGAGCCCCCTCTGTTTCCTCAGTCTGAGGTGAGACCCCCCAGTTCTCTCCTGGGTCCAGGCAGCTCCTTTTTGACATAAACCGTGTACTTGCTTGAACCAAGACTTGTTGGAGGAATCCAGCGACGCAAACAGCCTGCATCCAACACCCTACATCTCTTACACCCACACACCTCTTGTGTCCACTTCTTGCACCCACACCTCTCGTGTCCATCTTTTGCACCCACAACCTCTCTTTTGTCCACATCTCTTACACCCACACCTCTTGTGTTCATCTCTTGGACCCACACCTCTCTTCTGTCCCCATCTCTTACAGCCACAGCTCTCTTGTGTCCCCATCTCTTGCACTTACACCTCTCTTGTGTCCCCATCTCTTGCACTTACACCTCTCTCGTGTCCCCATATCTTGCACTTACACCTCGCTCGTGTCCCCAGCTCACACCTACACCTCTCTTGTGTCCCCATCTCTTGCACTTACACCTCTTTTGTGTCCCCATCTCTTGCACTTACACCTCTCTCGTGTCCCCATCTCTTGCACTTACACCTCTCTTGTGTCCCCATCTCTTGCACTTACACCTCTCTCGTGTCCCCATCTCTTGCACTTACATCTCTATCATGTCCCCATCTCTTGTACCCAGGGGGTCTATTCACTGCCTGTCACTTACAGTCAGTATCTACACCCCTGTGCCCATTACTTGTGATCTGTCACTTTGACTTTCAGCCACATTGTCCTGTTCAGGTTTAAAGTTCAGCATTTGGAACAAGCATTGGCAAAGGCAATAGGTTTTGCCTATGCAAAATATATTGGCTTTATCAATGTTTATTTTTAAGATATGTTGCACAGTGTGAGGAGGGCAGGTGGTGAGATGAAATGCACTCCCACTTGTTAGCAAGTAAGCATAACCAGATATGTGAGAATTAGCCACTTTTTTCAAGGTTGCAGATAAGATCCTGAGGTCCTATTTTGGAAGTGCTTCATGTGTGTACGCTTCTGATGAACATGTCTGCTCATGACAGAGGCAAATTGCATACAATATCTGTTTATCTCTGTATCAATGCAGCTCACACTGCCAACATGGCTTTATTCTGGGAAGACTAAAGCTGAGCCCTCTCGTTTCAAGAAATGAGGCTGCATTGTATGAAATATGCCCTGCTGCACACGAGTGGGCATATCCATTTGCAGCATTGTTGCTAATTGCGTTACACGGCATGAAGGACATGGTATTTCCACCAGGAACAAGCATTGGCAAAGCCAATAGGTCTCTGCAATGCCCAAGCTCCGAGCAACAGGCGATGTCAATGTGGGTGTCTTTTAGCAGTATTTGATCCTTTTAGTGATGTTACTGTGACAGTGTTGTGTCTTAAATAAGAACGAATGTTAACAAGAAACATGTGTGGGGTAAAACATCCAACACTGAACTGCAAACAGAAGGTACAGGGAGACACAAATCTTAGGAGTAAGGGATTGGTCAAGTCACACTATTTGGTTGAATTACAATGAAGGCGACAGATTTGTCTTTTTTAAGGTTCAAAGTGACAACTAAGCAAAACATAGAAATATGAGAAACACAGAGGTGAACAATACTTGACTCAGGGTGACTTAAGGGACCGGTGGACAAAAAGCAAATAGGTCTCGCCTACGGGAGGTATTGACTTTTTCAATGTCTGAGCCATGTCTTAGCTAAAACATTTACACATTTGATACCTCACATAGGGGAGATCAATTGGCTTTGCAAAGTTTCTTTTTCATGCTTACTTGCAGCCTGTCTCTGCTCTGTGAGCTGTTCGTTGTCTGGCAGCAGGGCTTCGGCCGAGCCCTGACTGTCACATAGGGCCAGATGTAGCAAATGCTTTTACCCATTCTCTGTCTATGGGAAAAAGTGTTCATACACATGGCCCATAATGAGCTTCATGGAATAGATTGTGCAGCAGCTTCACATCATACTTGGAGCTCGACAGTTCTCTTCTCTGTCAGATGGATATCAGTCTTCAAAACTAGAGGCAGGGACACTGGTATTGTGCGGCTGCGGGGATTTTCGCATAATTATAGATTTGCCGCATTTGCCACATTAGCCATCATCTTCCATATAACATTCACACAGGAGGCTCACTGAAGGGCACAATGCAGAGCACACGTACACTGCAGGCTCACTGTGGAGCACACATACATGCACACTGCAGAGCACACGTACACTGCAGGCTAGCTGTAGAGCACACATACATGCACACTACAAAGCGCACACACACTGCAGGCTCACTGTAGAGCACACATACAAGCACACTGCAGAGCTCACGTACACGGCAGGCTCACTGCAGGGCACACATCCATGCACACTGCAAAGCACACTGCAGGCTCACTGCAAAGCACACATGCACTGCAGGCTCACTGCAGGGCACACATACTTGCACACTGCAAAGCACACATACACGCACCTGCAGGCTCACTGCAAAGCACACATACAAGCACACTGCAAAGCACACTGCAAGCTCACTGCAAAGCACACAAACACTGAAGGCTCACTGTAGAGCACACATACATGCACACTGCAGAGCTCACGTACACTGCAGGCTCACTGTAGAGCACACATACATGCACACTGCAAAGCACACTGCAGGCTCACTGCAAAGCACACGTACACTGCAGGCTCACTGCAGGGCACACATACATGCACACTGCAAAGCACACTGCAGGCTCACTGCAAAGCACGCATACACTGCAGGCTCACTGTAGAGCACACATACATGCACAATGCAAAGCACACGCACACTGCAGGCTCACTGCAGTGTACACATACATGCACAATGCAAAGCTCACTGCAGGCTCACTGCAAAGCACACGTACACTGCAGGCTCACTGTAGAGCACATATACATGCACAATGCAGAGCTCACGCACACTGCAGACTCACTGTAGAGCACACATACATGCACACTGCAGAGCTCACGTACGCTGCAGCCTCACTCTAGAGCACACATACATGCACACTGCAACGCACACGTACACTGCAGGCTCACTGTAGAGCACCCATACATGCACACTGCAGAGCTCGCATACACTGCAGGCTCACTGCAGGGCACACATACATGCACACTGCAAAGCACACTGCAGGCTCACTGCAAAACACACGTACACTGAAGGCTCACTGTAGAGCACACATACATGCAAACTGCAGAGCTCTCGTGCGCTGTAGAGCACACATAAATGCACAATGGAGAGTACACATACACTGCAGGCTCACTGTAGAGCACACATACATGTACACTGCATGCTCACTGCAAAGCACACGTACACTGCAGGCTCACTGTAGAGCACACATACATGCACAATGCAAAGCACACGCACACTGCAGGCTCACTGCAGGGCACACATATATGCACACTGCAAAGCACACTCCAGGCTCACTGCAAAGCACACGTACACTGCAGGCTCACTGTAGAGCACCCATACATGCACACTGCAGAGCTCACGTACACTGCAGGTTCACTGCAGGACACACATACATGCACACTGCAAAGCACACTGCAGGCTCACTGCAAAGCACACATACACTGAAGGCTCACTGTAGAGCACATATACATGCACACTGCAGAGCTCGCGTACCCTTTAGGCTCACAGCAAGGCACACATACATGCACACTGCAAAGCACACTGAACGCTCACTGCAAAGCACACGTACACTGCGGGCTTACTGCAGGCCACACATACATGCACACTGTAAATCACACGTACACTGCAGGCTCACTGTAGAGTACACATACATGCACACTGCAGAGCTCACGTACACTGCAGGCTCACTGTAGAGCACACATACATGCACAATGCAGAGGTCACATACACTGCAGGCTCACTGTAGAGCACACATACATGTACACTGCAGGCTCACTGCGAGCCTGCTGTATAAAGGCAAAGTTTAGGTCCCAACGGTACATTGGGGTCATATTTACTCCTCTTTGTGCAACGCTTTAGCACAGAGTACGCAGCCTTTACAGTGATAAATAAGCTCTACCTTTTACATTGCGTTGTGTTGTCTCAGCGCTCATGAAAACTTCTGCAAAGGTCGGCGGAGATTGTGGAATGGGACACAGTGCCCACAGAAACCCTTCGCCTCCTGCTCTGTAAGCATGCACTGCTCCGGTTTGGATCTTGCACTATACACAGGGTGAAGAACTGGGAGCCCCCTGCGTTGTCCTCTGCTCCACATTAAAGGCAGGAAACCGAAGATTTTGCCATATCGTCACAAGGCCCACATCATCAAGGAACAAGTCTCACCATCACCCTGGACAAGCAGTGGTAATTCCACTTGGGGCTCATGGAGTGGCCCCAGCGCTAGGGCACAGTTTATTAAAAAGAGCAGGGCATGCTGTCCCTAGGTCTGTACTGATCCTTGTCCAACTGCTGGAGAGAGGATATGGCGTAAGCATTCGGGCAGCAAAAAATATCAAAATGTTGTGCTGAGTTTAAAGAGCATTTTGTGAAGTACACATGCCAGACAAATGGAGAACTATGAAAGAAACAAAACATAAATAAAAACCCGACCCAAATCAGTTGAGTTCAAGCTATGTTAAATTGCCAAAAGTAAATGGAAAAGAAAAATCAGTAAACAGGAGGTGGAGGGTAAATAAACAAACACAAGGTACTGTAGAAAACAACTGCGGTAAGACAGAACACATGCAGATGTATGGAATGTTGGGCTGAAATGAAAAAATAAGTACCTCAGAATTGTGCAGCCAGTGGAAGGTCACTGGCTGCCAGCCACTGGAAAAAGAACTTGGTCCAAGCTCCAGAGAAGAGGCAAAGGAGACGAGAGGAAGTGCATGACCTGATGATGTAAGGACTCCTGCTGACCAATGAGAAGCAAGAAAAGGAGACTTACCCTGGAAGACTACCAAGCGTAAGTAATGGGAAGGCTGTGGGCGGGCTATAATCCTGTGGGCGGGCTGTAAGCACCTTTTAAGATTTCTTTTCCCAAATACAAAAGATTTTGCCACAGAATAACCGCTGTGCAGGCAAAACCTACGAATTATTTTTTAAAGTAATTCATTGCACCCTAATGTTTTGAATAAGGAAATAGAGGGTGCTCTGACTGTTGGCTTGTTCACTACAGTTGTTCTGACACAGTGATTCTGGGGTTGCTCAGAACACTTAGTATTGCAGTGCGTTTGCACCCTCCAGACCACCCCACTGTAAGAACTGATACCCCCGCTATGATTGAGACTTGATGGGTCTGCAACCCACTGATTCCGAAAGCCCTTCACATTTTAAAGGTTTTCTTCTCTCACTCCCTGTGCTGAAAATAATGGTGGTAGCCTAACCTCATCATGTGATTGCGGGTGAGATAATGCATTTCCATGTACCTAAAATTGTACATTTTTGTAACGTAAAGCAAATTTTGGAATGTCATTTCAACCAGAATCCCCAATACACCCATTCAGCAAGTGCATAAACCAACCAAGCTATGTTACTGACTTTAGAACAAGTAACCCGCATATTATTATAGACTACCCCAGCAGGCACTGGATTTCCTGACCTCTCAGTGAGACTGGACTGTGTAACCTTGAGGTGACAGTTTATGGCAAGGGCTCTGCGCACCTGCTTATTGACAGCTTTCTCATGCTCTTTTTGTAGTATTCACAGACCTCAATAAAGGTATAGGTTTGAAGGGTTTGAATCATGATTATACCTTTTCCACTGTAGGCACTGTTGGACCTGGCCCTTTTTGCAGGGTTTCTGTCCTGGGAGTGAAAGGACTGGACCTGGCTTTCTACATCCTGCTTCCAAAGGTGCTCCAAGTGCTTGTACTGAGTTTACCTCCTATTACAAAGGTCAGGGACATCAAAGACTCCATCTGGGCTCTTCTGTTGTGAGTCCTAGCTTGCCAAGTGGTGCCCACTCCAGTCGCTAGGCCCTTGGAACTACAAGCTGGTGATCTGAAGGAGAAAATCCACCATCAATGTGACGCACAAGAAGAATCGATGCAGCACCTGTCTCGCGGCTAAAAATTGATATGTTACTGTGTTTGTGTGTGTATATACAAATGCTTTACACATTGCATCTGAGATAAGCCTAACTGCTTGAGCCAAGGTACCAAGGGGGAGAGCATGGGTTATCTTAGTTGTATGACTCCCTTACCCTGACTAGAGTGAGAGTCCCTATTTGGACAGGGTACAAACCACTGCCAAATAGAAAGCCCATTTCTAACATCCACTCTGACACTAGTATTTTCCCTCACAATTCACCCTCAGCCCCATCGCCTTTTGCTTCTCCTATTATTGTATGTTTGGTGCTGCACATGCAATAAAAACGTGCAAAATAAACACTGAAATACAGTGTTGTGCACCTTCTTACAGACACAGATATTTAAACAACGAGAAAAAGTGACTTTAAAGAGTTATGAAAGCCATCAATAAATATACACTTACAACTGGAACCCCCATACCCACCCTTCCTCCTCAAAGCCTGGATGCCATCCAGATAGAAATTTTACAATTCTGTGTGGACAGATGGCGCCCAATACTTGAAGGATTGCAACAACGTAATGAACTTTTTAGGAAGAGCGAGGATACTAATCCCTGCGTTTGGAGACTTTCTTTTACAACGCCGTGCACAAACTCCTGAACTTTAAATGTGAGTAGCAAACCCCCAAAGTATTGACGCGAACCTTCATTGATAAATTGCTCAGTGGTAAGCGCTTGGAGGCTATGAATATACTGATTTACATTTTTTGCATGGATTGTGAAAAAATGTGTACTGGCTGGGACACACAAACTGCAAGTGTTTACTCTGAGGAATTGTGAGTAACATGGGAACTATTCGAACAGTGTCATGGTGCCTTTTCAACAACAATAAAAATTGACACTATGCTGTATAAATAAGGTTTACTCACCCATTGGAATTGTAATATAGATGTAGGTGGCAGAATCGTGTGGTGATTATTAATTCAATTAACGGAGAATTAATGACCAGTTATATGAGGCATTGAACTACGTATCCCAGCATGCAACTGATGTGTTATAAGGAGACACATTATCAACAGGTGTTCAAACAGACAAAATCACTTTGATTAAGACAGAAGTTGAAATGAGTCATGAATGTCTGAAGAAATTGCAAATAAATGGTTTATTCCACAACGAGATAACCTCCGGGAGTGCTGCGTCTTTTGGCTGTTCAATAATAGGGGTTTGGTCTGAGACCCCATGATGGCACCAGCAGTTGGCGCTTCACTGTTCAGACCAAATTGGTTTGACGATATATATATATATATATATATATATATATATATATATATATATATATATATATATTTATATATATATATATGTATATATATCAAACATGTGGTCTCACCAAAGAACAAAAATATATTTCCACTACAATGTTTCGGCTTCCGCCTTCCTCGGGTAGTACAAGATGGTTTGCTCAGTGACTGCACAGCTGACACTGGTGGATTTTCAAAAAGCATCATGAGTGAAGATTCCAATTGGAATGTGGAATCAGTGCAGTCCTGAGACCTCTTCAGATATGCAGAAATCAGTGGTATTGTCAGTGATGTTCAGTCCATCTGGATGCAGTGATTTTAAATGGTTCATCCAGATGTTTTCTCTGATGTCCAGTAGTTCTTCCTTTAAGATATGGTCCACAGGGAAAATCTTCAAATCTGATAGTAAATTGTCCACAAGGTTAAAATAATTGGCTACAGGCTGGTCAAGTTTCTTTGTTAATTATTGCTGATTTGTGGTTCCTGACTCGTGTACAGAGGTCATTCACTGTTTGGCGTGCATATTGTTTTTCACAGCTTTGGCGTTGGCACGGAATCACATAAATAATGCATGTTGAGCGACATGTAAGATGCTGTCTTACTCCATAGAGCTAGTTACTGATGATGTTTGTAAAAGGTATTCACATGTGATGCACCTTTTAGAATCACAGCAATGAACTCTTGCATTTGTTACAGCTTGCTTAAGTTCAGCTCTCACAAAAAGTGATCGTAAATTGGGAGCTCTGAAGTAAGCAATGACTGGCGGTTTTGGAAAAAGCCTTTGCAATTTTTCACAAGTGGATAGTAAGGGAAACATTGTTTGCATTTTATTTCAGTAGTAGGGAGCTGATGGATGAAGATCAGCCACAAATTGGATTCCAGATAAGTGCTTCCCTGGGTAACTGCAAAGACTTGTCAATTTGTTGGAGGATGATATGCAGATGATAGCCTCACTTTTTAAGTAATGTAACAAAATCCTGTAGATGGCCTTTACAGGTGTCTTCATTGCTGCAGATGTGTCTTAGTCTGAGTGCTTGGCTGTAGATGATGCTGAGTTTAGTGTGGCGTGGATGACATGAGATCCAGTTTAGATACAAATGAGCATCTGTAGGCTTGTGGTACAGATCAGTTATAATTTGTTTGTTCATGAATGGTGAGTAACATATCCAGAAAAGGGAGATGACTCTTCTGTTTAGTATTGCTGCTGGTGAATTTGATGGTAGGATGGATACTGTTGATAAAAGCTGTAAATTGCTCCAATGTTTTGCTTTCTGCATTTTATATTATAAATATGTCATCAATGTATTGTGGCCCTACCAGTGGTTTGATGCTAGAGCTCGCAAGTATATAGTCCTCTAGTTTGCCCATGAAGATATTTGCATAGAAAGGAGGCACCTGAGTGCCCATGGAAGTCCCTATGTATCTGCAGATAGTGCTTAACATTGAAAGTAAAAGTGTTGGATTTAAGGATAAGTCTTGCAAAGTTGGTAAGCACGTTTGTTGATTTTTTTGCAGTTCTTTTATTAAGAGCTTCAGATAATGTTATAAGCCCATCATCATATGGTATATTGGTGCATAATGATGTAACATCAAATGTAGCCAGAAGAGTGTCATCATCGAATGTGTAGGTTTGGTTTAATTTTTCAATAATCTGGAGCAAGTGACTGGTGTACTAAACAAATGATGGAAGTTCTTGGACAATGGGCTGGAGGTTTGTTACAAGTTTTGTGGGTGAAGGGGTGCTACTTATTCTAAGGGTTTATCATATTGCACATGTGGACTCTATGTTTGTGTTAAGGCATTACCTCCCCAGACAGTTACCCCTCCCTACCGAGGTGGTGGCCACAGTCCCTGTTGGGCTGAGTTCCCGGTCTGTGCTTGCTGATGCCATGTGTTTGTCCAGCTAGCTGATCCCTGCTGCAGGGGTGCAGCGGCTGACGGACCTCCCAGTGGCTGAGTGTAAGGTGCATTTGGGTTTCTCTGTGCTTGGCTTTGTGGACAAAGATTCTTAGGGGTTTGTGGTGGCTGGCTCTTGCCCATTAATCACTCTCATGGTATGTATTCCCCAGAGTCTGGTTGCTGCCAACCTCCCTGGCCTCTGCTGCCATAGCTAGGTTGAAACCCCCTTGGGTTTTGCGGTGGAGCTCCCTTTAAGACTGGTGCCATCTGCATGCTCGCAGCCAATGCGGCCCCCTCGAGGGCGGTCTTTTTCAATTTGTGTTGGACCAATTTCACAGTGTCTCTCTGGGCTTCCTCTTGGTTTTCTCTATCCTTTTCTTGCTTCTTTTTGTGGTAATGTAATATATGAGCTTCTATCTCCAGCCAGGGTTTGGTGTCTAACCCAAGGGTTGTCCAACCTTTTCCTTAGTAAGAGCTAATGTTCCTCCTTGAAAATCATATTAGTTTTGTGACAGTGACCACATCAGACAGGACTCATTTAATAGCCACCTTATGCAAGATTACCAGCAGCGATCACCTCCATGCATCAGGAGGGTTACCAGCAGTAGTGTATAAAAAGGCTGTGTCAATTTGGAATGCCTTTACAGGGCTAATACATAACAAACATAGCTGCAAAGCCAGAGCATCAAGGCAAAACTGTTAGTATTAAGTCTCTCAATAGCCACACGATTTATCACCCAAATATCAGCTTTAAATATATTTAGGAAACTCAACCATTTCTCTTCAAATATCAGCCTATGAGTTCTGAAAATACACACATATTCACCTAAAATATACACTTTTTAATTTTGGTTTCCATATATTCAACCAAGTAAAAAGCTTCAAATTTAGTAGGTTGGGCAGCACACAGGGGAGCTACTGCCAGGTAGCTGGAGAGCTACCAGTAGCTCACGAGCTATTCGTTGGTGAAGCCTGGTCTAACCCAACCACGCCATCCAGTCCACTTTGAATCTCAGTTGGATGCCTTTTTGAGTATATTGTAAAATAATGCACCTTGTGGACCAATATCAATACACTGCTGTCCTTTCGCTTGTCCCCATCGTACTCTCATTCTATCCAGAAAAATGGTTATACTCTCCCCAGGCTTCAGTCTCCGCCATTAGCCCTCCTACATCTGGGCATCAGGGAACATGTTTCTTGGCCTGTCCATATCCGGTGCCTGTATGAATTGAATGCGGCCTGTCATGCTCGGTGTCTGTCAGTGTAATTGTTGGGATGCAAGCTTGGGCAATCGTTCTCTGATAAGGCTACATAGCCGGCTTTTAATATTGCCTATTGCTAGGTGTATTCCTGCAGCGCTCTTCTCAAAGCATGAGATCCATTTCCCTGCACTATCCAGCAATGGCGGTCACTTTGTCCTTATCCCCTCTTTATCTATCTGAGCCCATAGCACATAGATGGCCTCTGACATGCCCTTCTGTAGTAACGGGCACATTCTTACTGCGGGTAGCTCTATAGGTTTCTCTGGCGTTCCCATCTTTTTTATGCATTCCTGCATGTAGGGTAAGTTCCACTTGGGACCTCCTCCCCCATGTCGGATTCAATCTTCCACTATAGTCATGTCCTCTGGCTCGAAGGATCCTTCCTCCAGTCAAAGTCTATCGTACTGGTCTCTTTCCTTGGTCCAGTAGGCTACCAGGTGGCAGAATGGGCTTGCAACTATCTCTGTTGTGGTCAGTTTGTCCTTCCCATGTGTTCTGGTGCAGCAGCATATGTCCTCATCATCGCTGCTCCCTTGTGTGCACGCAAAGGTGCATTCTACTTTTTCCTGCGTCTTGGTTGGGTCAGTACCAGTCTGTCTTGGACTCTTATTTCCTGGTCAGCCCCTCTCCTAGGTTCAAGGATTGGAGAGGCTTGGATCCCTGCTATAAGCCTCTCATCTAATTCTACCTCCAATTCTTTCCCAACCCTGTACCTATGCTTGCTTATATTATGTGTGTGGGGGGGGGGGGCGTTCTGCTCTGCTTTCTCACTGTGCTTCTTGGGTGCGAGTTCTTTCTCTCCCTCTCTCTCTGTAGCTCTCACCTTTCTTTCTCTTCCCGTCTAGGTTGCCTCCTTCGCTCTGAGCTGTGCGTTGTACTTTTTGGTTAGGCTTTGCCCCTCAAATTCACTCTCTGTTGTTTTTTCGGCTACCTGACTAAATCCCGTAGCCTCACCCTTGTCATCCGTTCCCAGGGAACTGGGGCTTCCTTCCTCACTCCCACTTGCTGTATCACTTTCTAGGACTGCCATAAAGCTTCCTGTCCCTTGTGTATGTTTGCCTGAACCAGTGGGAGTGCACTTTCTCCATCCTGCTGGTGTTCTATGTGTCAGATGCGACAGACATGGATGGGTCGACCTTCTGGGGTCCTATTCCCTGGACTTGGGTTGCACTGGAATTTTCTGGGCGTGCTGGCCTGTCACTTTCTCATGCTTGGGCCTAGTTGTTTGTTGTTTGGTGGGATTGAAATATCCTAATGCAGGGAGAACAGGAGTGAGCACTTCCATACCTCCATATGGTGGGGGAGGTGCTGATGCCTTGCTTGCTATCTGTGGTGTAGGACTATCGATCTGGGACTCCTCGAAGATGGATCATAGTTCTAATAATGCCTCTCCCCTGTATTTCTTTTTACCAGTGTATTTGGTTTGTATGTGTGTTCTCATATGTTCAATTGCGCTAGTGTCAAAAATGTCCTCCTTTGGCCAGGGAAATGTGTGTGCCTTCATGTGTACTTGCCATTCTTAACAAAACTTAGTAAGTTTTTTAGCCTGTGTGGGGAACCTGGTTTGAATATGTTTTAATGGGGATTCCATGATACATCTGGTATGTTTAGTGAACAAACCACACCTTTGTTTCTTTTTTGGGGGAATCTTTGGCTTTGATCTAATCGTGGGGAGAAATGTACGTGGTGCACGTCTTATGATTACTTACTACGAACTCAGTGCCATCTACAGATGCATCAAAAATTAATCAACACAAATAACAATGCTGTGAAGGGTTGCAACATAGGTAAAAGTGCAATTGTCAACAAAAACAGTATCTGAACTATATCAACTTTTGGCATCATATTCAGCTTGCAAGAAATAACAGCACCCTCATATGAAATATGGAGTTTTCGACACAAAAAGGAATATTTAGGAGAAACTTTGATGAACTTTTGTACAAAATACAGATTTCAATTAATAACAGTACCATAACATCACATATATGTTACATCATTCACAAAAAAAACTGAGAGACAAAATGATGACTTTGTGAAAACTCTCTTAGCCCACTCCTAGCGCATACTATACTGTGAACAAGGGAATGCTTGTGCGGTACACAGAACTAAGTAAGACTGATAGCCTCCACTATCAGCTACGGGACTAAGGTAATCGCAATAATTTGCATTAAAAAAGGGAATAACTCGACAACCACAGGCCCCTCTTGGTCACACACAAGGTACACCTAGATTCCCAGGTCCAAACCTCTTTCCCTAAATATCCCAATCACACACTGTTTCACACCCAGGGGCCAAGTGTACCATCTGTGTTATACCCTGTGGTCCAAGCCACCAATACCTCTCACTCTTTTTAGATACCAACAGCGTTAAGAAACCGATGGCACTGAGAAAACCCTTTTAGACTAAAAAATAAGATTGAAGTGCCACCTCTGCCCAATTAGGATAGCTTTATCACAAAAATAGCATTCTGGGAGCCATAAAGGGCTATGCAATAAATAGTCACCTTTCCTAGCATGCTCACTATCGACCAAAGGTAACTTCTGCGGTATCGCCTCCGACGCTGCCTTACGACTACTCAGCTAGGACATATAAAATAGGTAATATGCCAGATTCTGTCAGAGACCGGGTGCTCATGTTATCTTTTTACACTTTTGCCTAGTTTGCCATACCCCAAATGCTTTATTAAATTTCTGACACAGGCCCTCATTATGACATTGGCGGTAAATCCCACTTACCACCAACATAATGCCGCCCGCCGCGGATAACCACCAACCATATTATGACACACACATACCAATCCGTCACTATACAGCAACACACAAGTACGCTAGCTCAAAGGTCAGTAATAAACTGGCGTAATCCAAACCCATACCATTACGCCAATAGAACTATGCCCACAATATTATGACCCATTAATCACCGCAGTGGACATTCAATGGCGATAAACCATTGGCGGTACATACCACCTAGCTCAAAATACACACACTCAAACAAAACAACACCACATTGGACAATTCAAACTACACACACCTGACACACATATACACACCACACCCACACCACTATAAAACACACGCCCACACTACCCACAACCCTTTACAAACCATTGCCAACAGAGAGAGAGACAGCAAGAGCACCATACAACCAGAGCCACATACCACCATCACCTATACATCACCAACACACCTTACATCACACACCCCAACACATCACCCCACACACCCTCACCCATACCACCCACACCACACTCATGGCACCACAACGACATCCCAGGTTCTCTAAGGAGGAGATAAGGGTCATGGTGGAGGAAATCATCCAGGTAGAGCCACAGCTATTTGGATCACAGGTGCAGCAGATTGATATCCATTTCTAGGAAGATGGAGCTATGGCGGAGGACCGTGGACAGGGTCAAAACCGTGGGACAGCACCCAAGAACAAGGGATGACATCAGGAAGAGGTGGAACGACCGACAGGGGAAGGTACGTTCCATTGCAGCTAGAAACCAGCTCGCAGTACAGAGGACTGGCGGTGGACCCCCACCTCCTTCCCCACAACTTACAACATGGGAGGAGCAAGTCTTGGCAATCATTCATTCTGAGAAACCTGGCAGGAGTAGGAGGAGGACTGGACTCTGGTAATTTAAATTCCTATTACTATCACCCCCTGAACTGCATGCCATCACATAGCCCCACCCTTACCCCCACTCTCATCACTCCACCACCTCCCACATACCCCACCATCACAACCCACTCACCCCAATACCAAGCCCCACATGCAACACCAATGCATGGGCACCCCTCACAGACATGCATGGACACCTATCACCACAGCATGCACACTAGAGAGCATAACCTAGCCCACCAAATAACAACTCACACAAGGCAAAGCTGCCAGGGCATTAACAACCATGTAGGGCAACACACCAGTGCACAATATGCCACAAGCAAAAACAATAACACTGAATTTACATCCTCCAGGTAACCCACCCAAAGGTGCCAGCAACATCCAGTCCCCCCACAGAAGAGACCCACAGTGATGACAGCAGCTCTGGATGTCCAACCTGGCCCATCAGAGATTTACGGATAGTCGGTTACCCAGGCACAGTCTCACAACACCACAGAGCCTCCCCCCTCAGGAACCACCACCACAGCACCCACCCAGCGGGCCCATATCTCTGTCCCCAGGACACATCAATCAGCAGTGTGTTCACCACTACAGAGACCCCAGGGCACCCCACAAACACAGGATGATCAGGGACCTGGGGTCAGTGGCATTGGGCACACGGTTCAGGGGACAGAGGCACAGGACAACAGGGAAGCTGGTAGGACTGCTGTGCGACAGGGGGAGGATAGACCCAAGGAAACAACTCTCCAGGAGGCCCTCACTGTGATCCTGGGAGCATACCAATATTCCCAGGATACGCTGGGCCAGATACTGGACAAGTTGCAGGAGAACATGTGGCTGCAGGAGGGACATTACCTGGGGATCAGGGAGGACTTGAAGGACATCAACACCCCTCTGGTCTCCATTGCAGGGGTGCTGGCAGACATGGCCAACAGTATGAGGGAGGCAGTGGCACATCACCGGGCCTCTGACACTAGCCAAACCACCGAACAAACATCCACCTCTACTGCTGCTAGTGGATAGGAGGCCCCGCCACAGGAACAACAGGCCACCAGCACCCCTCCCTCTGCAGAAGGAGAACCCCCCACAAACGTTCCCTGCAATCCCAGCAGAAGCCAGAAACTATTGCCAAGACCCCCGCCAGGAAATAAGACTCTCCTGATTGTCACCCTTGTGTCCCAATCTGTCACCCTGTCCACCTTTAACTGACATTGCTCCACTTTCTATGCCCCCATGGACAATGCACTCTGTGATACAAGTAGACTGGACTCTATCCTGGACTTTCCTCCATCATCACCCCAGCCCATTGCACTCCCCCCTCTCCTTCAGAGCACTGACATAAACACACTTTAATAAAATACAAGTATAACGTATGTCAGATGTTTCCAAAAGGTATTCATTTAACAAATGTTCAAACATTGCAATACAACTGTACAGTAATGTATACATTGGAAAGACCTGTAGTTGGCTGCACTGAACACACCAGGACCAATACTGGGGCACCAACATCAGCAAAAAGAGATGTCAAAGGGTACAGTGAGTGGACATAGAAGTAGGAATGCACAGCCTGCCAGTGACAATGTCACACATCAAACTGTCACTTATATGTGTATCAACACTGTCTTACTTGTGTCTCATTGGATGTATTGATGAATAATTGCACTTCTGTTGTCCTCATCCTCATCCTCTACCTCCTCATCTTCACTGTCCAAAGGGTCCACTGCTATCTCCAGCTTCCTCCTCCTGCAGAAAAGGCACCTGGCGACGCAAGGCAAGGTTGTGCAACATACAGCATGCCACGATGATCTGGCAGACCTTTTTGGGTGAGTAGCACAGGGATCCACCTGATAGATGGAGGCAACGAAACCTGGCCTTCAGGAGGCCAAAAGGTCCTCTCTATAATCCTTCTTGTTCACCCATGTGCCTCATTGTAACGTTCCTCTGCCCTTGTCCTGGCATTCCTCACAGGGGTCAGTAGCCATGAGAGGTTGGAGTAACCAGAGTAACCTGCAAATATCGAGAGACAACTATTAGCCACACACTAACCCTTAGGGCCTACACCATACTCATATACCAACATACACTGGGTGTGAACCAGGGCTCACCTATTACCCACACCCTGTGCCTCTGGAGCTAAGCCGTCACATTTTGGATGCTGCTATTCCTGAGGATAAATGGCTCGTGTTACTGGGGAAAGGGCACGGGCCTTTACCTCGACCGAGTTGGAGCGACTGGTGAATGGGGTCCTACCCCAGTACCAAATGCTGTATGGGCCTCCAGACCAACAGGTGAGTACACCGTGAGTACGATGCATGGGGCGTGAATGCATGGAGTGCTGTGTGTGAAGGCATCATGTAAGGAGGGGTGGTGGATGGGCCCTGGGCAGCGTGCAGCATGTATGGTGGGCCATGGCTGTGCTAATGGCGATCGGAAGGGGCACGGTGGGCCATGAGTATAACAGGCAGGACGGTCAGACTAATAACTTTCCCTGTGTCTATTTCCCTACTGGTCAGTGCCCAGCAAGAGAAGGGTATATGGCGTGCCATCGCCAAGGACGGGCGGACCCTGGGGGGTCTATGGCAGACGGAGGAGCTCCCACTGTCGCAAACAGTGGGAGGACCTGAGACGCTGGGCACGGAAGACTGCGGAGGCCCAGCTGGGGATGGCCTGTCGAACCCTGACCCCCCTGGTGGTCTGCATACTGGTGGTAGCCTATCCGGAACTAGAAGGGCGCTTGGGTGCATCACAGCAGCCACAAGGGGGTGAGTACAGTGCCATAATATACAACTTGCGCCTGGTGGGGTGGTATTCGGGTGGGGGGGGTGTGGGCTCTGTGGCTGCCCCTAGCCCAGGCTTGGCATTGCAGGGTAGGCCCCATGTTGGGCAGGGTTCTGATGTGAAAGTACTCCAACCAAGCTAGTAGGCATCCACTACTGGGCAGGGGTCTGTGGGTCTCAGGCATGCTGCAATTGGCGTTAGGTGTCCCTATCCATGGGCTGCTGATTAGCATTGTGACTGGTAGTGAATTGCCTAGTGCGTAGGGCTGTTCCCTGTCTGTGAGTGTTGTTGGTGCCGTTGACCAAGTGTATCCTTTGTCTCTCCCCCCCTTTTTGTTTTGTCACCCTGTCCTTATGTGCATTAGCATCATCTGCTGGAGGAGCAGAGGCACCAGCAACGGAGGGAGCTGCATCCCACAGGACCCAGGAGGCCGAATCCACTGACAGTGAGGGCGGAGGGAGCACCACGGCGGAGACTGGAGGGGACAGTTCGGACAAGGATACCTCCTCCGATGGGAGCTCCCTAGTGGGGGCGGACACCTCTGTGACCACCCCAGCTACAGGTACAGCTGCCACCCCGTACCAGCACCGCCCTCCCAGCAGCCCCTCATCGAGTTTCCCGTGCCTCCTCACCCAGGAGGGTGGGCATCTCCTCGCCCGAGGCACCTCAGGCCCTGCCCAGTTAGCCCTGCTGCCCTGAGTGAGGAGGCTATTGACCTTGCGATCCATCTCTGTTGGGCAGTCAACCACTGTGAATACCATCCAGGGGCGGGCAGCCCAAATGCAAAAGACCAATGCATTCCTGGAGGGAATTCACACTGGCTTGGCGGCCCAACAGAGATCAATCCAGACTCTGGCCTCCTCTCTGATGGCAGCCATTGTCCCTGTTTCCACCCTCCCCCCTCCAACTTCCTCTTCCCAATCCCATTCGCCTCAACCCCAACCTATCCCAAGCACACAGTCAGACGAGCAGCCACACAGGACAACACACGAGTGGACATGGCAAATACAAGCACCACACTTCATCCCACAGGCACTCACACAAACACCATCCAGAATCAGACAAACCAAGATCCACTGCCTCCACTGTGGCACCTCCTTCTAGTCGTCCACCTCCCTCCCAGTTGCGTCTACACTCACACTGCATGCACTACAGCCTCATCCATTACCTCAGCCTCATCCATTACCACCATCACCACCACACCTATCAGTACACACCTCTCACTGACAGTCACCACCCTCACATCCATGCACACATCCCCTGTGTCCTCTCCCACAGTGTCTGTGGCCCCTCCTCCCAAAGTACTCAAACGCAAGCACTCCGACACCCAATAGCCATCCACCTCACAACAGCATCCAGCCCATGCACAAGTACCCAAACACAGTAGACACCTCCTACCACCACTCCCTCTTCCTCCCCTCCCAAACCATCTCCTTCTTCCCGCCCCAATGTCCCTAAGAATCTTTTCCTCACCAACATTACCCTCTTCCCTAGCCCTCCCCCTCCATCCCTCATGTCAGGCCAGGGTGGTCAAAACCCAGGCAAGCACCTCAGCCACCCAGTCTACGGGCAAAGTAGTGTCCCCAACAACTCCAGGTGGGAAAGGATCCCGACCACCAGCCAGCCAGACGGACAGGGTGCCAGCACAAGGGCGTCAAGGAAGGGCAAGGAGTCAGCCCCAAGTGTGTCAAGGAAGGGAAAGGTGTCAGCCCCAAGTGCGTCAAGGAAGGGCAAGGAGGCAGCCCCAGCTGCAGGACGGAAGGGCAAGGAGGCAGCCCCAGCTGCAGGAAGGAAGGGCAAGGAGGCAGCCCCAGCTGCAGGACAGAAGGGAAAGGGGTCTTCAACAGCAGGCAGTAGAGACAAGGGGCCTGGTGCAGGGACTCAGTCGGAGCCCCCACCATCAACCATGGTGGTGCAGCCATCCAAGGCTGCAGGGGATGGGCTGGAGCCTCCCCCCACCACTGCCAGCACCGCCACCAGCAGCAGCAGCTCCAGTGGACAGGCATCCGAGGCTGCAGGGAATGGGCTGGAGCCTTCCCCCACCACTGCCAACTCCACCATTAGCAGCATCACTGCCACCACTGAGCTGCCAACACCGCCGGCGGACAGTGTGTAGTCCTGCATTCATGGGCTGTTGTTCGGCCTGTCCCCTGCAAATCCTGTGGGTCTGACACCCAGATGAGAGACTGTGATCTTGTCTCCCCAAGATCTGCATCACTGGGCACAATGCCCCCTCCAGAACCTGTGGAAGAAGCCATCCACTTACCCCATCCTCCACAGGATGACGATCACTGGGCACAATGCCCCCTCCAGAACCAGTGGAGAAGCCATCTACTTGAGAGACTGTGGCCTTGCACTCCCCAGGACCAAGCACAGGGCATGTTGCCCCCTCATGAGCATGTGGCCAAGTCACCCACTTGAGAAACTGTGGCCTTGTTACGGGCATGTTTCTCCCTCCAGGACAGAGTTATGGGCATGTTGCTCCCTCCAGGACCAGTGGCGTTGTACCATCTTCCGGCTGAGGTGCCTCCCGTTCCCCGTCCCCCTGAGGTGCCTGGCCATTTTTGACCTGATGCCCTTGCAGTGTTCTCTCCGTGTTGTTGCAGGAGTGAGGTGGGGCCTTGGACTATGTGATGTGGCCCTGTGGCCTACGGACATTGAGGACTGGGCAGTGTCCCTTCATTTGTAAATATGTATAAACTTGTTGATTTGGATGCACGTATTTATACTATTTTATCTTATTACACTCACTCTAATCAATTAATTTTGTCCTTGCATTATTCCTGAGGGGTACGGGTGAATATGTAATGTTACTGCATCTGGTTATGTGTATGGTGTTGGGGTAGGGGGTGTTGAGAGTTGCGTGTGTGTGTCACTCTCTTTTCGTCCCCCCCCCCCTGTGTGCTAGGCGGCAGTACTCACCGTGGTCGTCTTCGCTGGCATTGGTGTTCGTAGTAGAGCAGAACGTAGAAGAGCATGAGAAACACATGCAACTTGGGCTCCATGGCAGCGTGGTTCTTCCTTGAGTCCACAGAGGTGAGTCGATTCCCTTCTGTGCAGTGTTTCCGCCAGGCTTTTGATGTCGTTGGTACCACCCCGGAAAAGGTGGCAGATTGGTGTGTCATCATACAGTGGGCGGAACATTGTCTTCCGCCTGGCTGTATGCGGTTACCGCTGTGGTGCCTGTTGATTTCGCCCTGGCGGTCAGTGTGTTAAAGTGGCTGTCTGTCTGAGCGGTTTCCACCATGGTCAGAATATCATATTTATTACCGCCGGCCTGTTGGCGGTACTACCGCCACTATATCACCGACTGCCAGGGTTGTAATGAGGGCCATAGTCTCTTACTTTATGTGACGGCTGCTTCAGGACGGTCCTCTGTCCCGCAGATTCAGCAGAACTTCCATTCAATTGCAGTGTCTGCTCACCTTCCTTCCTGCACAAATGTGAATCCATCCGGACGGGGTCTCCTTCATTTGGCTGCAGTCAGGTTTGAGGTACCTATCAGTCCTGGCTGGCTCGTCAACATGTTGGTTGAACATGAAATATGTTGAAAAAACAAGAGACAAGATGCTTTTAGCAAAACAGGAACAGTTTGTTTAATTAAACACTGCAGCCAGAAGAACCCTTACAGGCATAGGGTCTAAGGACTGTCTCAACTTACAATCTATCTTAGATGTATTTATATACAATTCATTGATTGCCATACATGGTTCTGTAACGCCGCGCTCTGACGTGGCGTCTCTTTCTGTCCTCGCGGGTGGAACGCGCAATCGATATTTGGAGCGCCGTTCCCGGCGTTTTTTGACTATGCTTTCTGGGAAGCATATATTTCGCTCCCGGTCGCGCTACACTTACTTGTAGCCTTTTTTCTTCTTTTGTTGTTGGTGGTGGGTTTTTTGTTGGTCCTTTTGCCTGTCTCTATCCATGTTGTGTCCATCTTGTCTTCTTCGTGTTTTTGTCCCAGCATGCTCTGTTTTTCTTTTATACTACTTCCTTTTTCCTATACTGGTCTATGGGCTTTTCCCAATCCAAGATGGTGTTACTTCCCTTTCCTGTGATGTCACTTCCCTTTTCTCAGTATATAAGTCAGTCAGTCTTGTTCCTCCTTGCGTTGCAAACACTTCCTTCTGGTTGTGCTGTTCGCTCCTGTTCTTTGTTCCTGCTTTTTTGCCTTGGGAGATTTTTGCCTGTTCTTTGTTCCTGCTTTTGCCTTGGGAGATTTTTGCCTGTTCTTTGTTCCTGCTTTTGCCTTGGGAGATTTTTGCCTGTTCCTTTTTTCCTGACTTTTACCCTGGATATTGCCTATTTTTGTTTCCTGTTGTCAAGTCCTGTTTTTTCTTGTTTTCCTTCAGGAGTTCCTGTTAGAGGTTTTTTCCCCAGTGTTGGTTTTTTTTTCCCTCTGGGACTCCTTCTGGAGGGTACGGTCTGCTTTGGCGTAGCCTGTCAAGCGGCACCGTGGCTACTAGAAGGGGTCGCCATTATCTGGGAGTATCCAGGACCTGTAGAAGAGTTGGTGTATTCACCAATCCGAAATCCAGAGGTGAGAAGTCCAGCGCAGTACGTGACAGGTTCAGGCGATCCTTGTATGGTAAGGAATGTAAGTTGCTTCCTTTACAGTTGTAAATTTATTTATTTGATGATAGAATCCAGGTGGGCCTCGACCTTGTGTGGGCACACTGCGGCCAGTGGGTAACATGTCCAGATATTTGGCATGGAAGTGCACGATTACTGTGTGTACTGTATATACAGTGTCCTGATTGGCTATATGTTTCTAACTTATGTGGCATCTGACTTTATAGTATCTTGGGAGTGTGTGTATCCCTCTGGTCAAGTATGCTTTAATGGGGCCAATCCTCCTGGACCATTGTGATGTCACTGCTCCTATCTGTGGGATTGATCTGGGATTTCCTGTTCGAAAGTTTGTCTGCTGGATACGTGCTGCCCCATCTCTGACCTGTTAATCAGTGACCTCAGGCCTAGGACTCAGAATCTTCTTCACCACTGCCTGAGCAGGCTCCTCCTCTTTATTTTATCTTTTTCTTTCCCTTTCCCCCTCCCTTTTTTATTCCCTCTCCTCCCCCCTTTTCCACCCCATTTCCCCCCCTTTTTTTTGTACTCTAGTGCCCGTAAATTAATTTTTTCAGGAACCCTGAGGGACACCCATGACCTGGGGCCCTCACAGCCCTTTGTGTGGACACCGATGACCGCCATTTTGGAAGGTCATCTGTCTAGTGCCAGACGCGCCCACGAGTTGGGATGCATCAGCAACTTCTCTCATAAATACCGGATCCCAACTGGACCAAGGTGTTTTCGGACCCCGGTGAGGTGAGAATTAGGCTGCAACCGAGAGTGTAGTTTTGGTGAACTAAGTGCACACAATGCCTCCGACCACCTACAACGGTGGCAACGCGCTCAGTGAGTCTAACTTTGCTGCATATATATTTTTCAGTGTGTGACTACAAGCACACCCCCCCAGAGGATCTAAGAGGTGAAATACTGTAGACACTAGAAGTAGGTCACGCATGCACCACGTGTGTTTTCTTAGTGGGACCTCACATGTTGTAGTGTTTTTCTATATGTGGTGTTTTCTGTATGTAGTATGTCTCCTATTTGTTTTTCCATGTGGATTACAAGTGCCATTGGGCAGGGTGATGGTGGCAATAGCACCACACCCCTAAAAGATACAATTAGCAACTTTTATTCTTTCATCCTTCCGCAGGTTTGGCCAGCAGAACATCAATACCAATGGGTATTTTTTTCATTTTAGTTGTATATAGTAAACCACACCACAGAGCATGTAGTAATAGTGCTTTCATTAGTGTAGGTGTACAAGTAGTGACACAAGGGAGTTCACCTTGGTCCTGATGAGGAGTCTAGGGGTAGACTCTGAAACATGTAGACCACTTAGAAGGTAAGGTACATAACATACCCCCCACTCCAACACCCCTTTTTAACCATACCACCCCTGTGAGACACATTAAATTAGTAATATCAGAGGGCAGTATTTTTAACTCACCAAGACCCCACCACTCCTATCCCTTTTAGCATTCACATTGTTGAAACCATCAGTGCTCCCACGTATTCCGTCTGTAGCAGAACAGGAGGAAACCCAATGATGAAGCCTTGAGACCCTACCGGGTGAGTAGCGCGCTTAACAAAGTACTGATTGGTTGATTTGCACCAAGGGGTATCCCTGGTGGGTGAGGGTTTTTCATACACAAAAACGTTTTCTCTTCCTGTGGAAGTCCCTTCGGACTGGGCCTTTTTTTACAATTACTAAAGTTCTAAGGAGGATAGACCCAGTCACATCAAACCCTCCTTCTCCCCGTTTTTCTTAGGATATGTTTAAGGTAGGACATGTACTGGTGTGTTTTACATGTCCTAACATTGAAATACTGCCAAATTAGTTTTTCACTGTTGCAATGCCTATCTCTCTCATAGGTTAACATGGGGGATGCCTTTAAATAACTTTAAAGCACAGATTCCCTTTGGGAGCAGATAGAAATTTGGAGTTTAGTGTGTCTGTACTCACAATTTAAAAATACATCTTTTAGTGAAGTTGGGTTTTAGATTGTTAGTTTGAAAATGACACTCTTAGGAAGTAGGCATTTTCTTGCTTAATCCATTCTGGGACTCTGCCTGTTTGTGGTTTCCCCGTCTGGGTCAGTTTGACAGTTGGGCTGTTCACACCTCTCCTCTAGACAGTGACACAAAGTGGGCTGGGGTGTAGCCTGCATATCCTGATGAGCTATCTGTGCTGGATGGGAGGGGAGGAGTGGTCACTCACACCTGAAAGGGTTGAGCCTGCCCTCAGACAATGCAGTCTCCGACCCCCTGGTGTGTGTCTGGGGCCTGGCTTGGACAAGGAAGGATCTCACAACCACTTGAGACTTTGCTTTGAAGTTTGCCAATTTTAAAGGCAGAAAGGGGTATAAGAAGAAGACCGAAAACCCCAGACTTTTAGAATCTTTCTGGAATCAAGAGGAACCTCTGCCCAGGAGAAGAGCTGAAGGAGGAGTACTGTCCTTTTGCTGTGTTGCTTTGCTGGACTGGCCTGCAGTTGCTGCTTCTGCCTGAAAAGAGTGCAAAAGGTGAACTTTGCTGTGTGTCCTGCTTGTGAAAGTTCTCCAAGGGCGTGGAGTAGAGCTCTCAGAGACACCAAAGACTTCAGTTTCTTCAACCTGCAGCACTGGGAACTGTGTGTTTTGTGCTGTTCAAGAGGAGAAACCACCCCGATGCAGCCAATGACACCGCTGGCCTGCACCTGACCTGCTGACGCCGTACAGAGCTGCACTGCCCCGCTTTGCACCGCGACCCTGGTCTCACCGACGCCTTCATCGGACGACTTCACCGAGCCGCTGCTCGCAGCGCGACCTGTGGGCCATTCACTCCAGCATCGCCTGCTCACTCCGCAGCCTGGGCCTTCCCGACGACGACACTCCTGCTGACACCAGCACCGCTGCCTGCACCTTAGCCTATGGACATCGCTTGTGAAGAGCACAAAGCACTGTCCCGTCCTGCACCACAGCCCCTGTCCATGGACGCCAGCACCATCGACTCCAGCGTCGTCACCAGGTGTACCTGCCCGCACCGTGGCCTGTGGACACCGCTCATGAGGGACACAAAGCACAGTCCTGTCCCACACCGCTGGCTTGGGCCTACCGGTGACAGTGCTTCCGCAACGACAATGCTTCTGCCTGAACCGTGACCTGTGGACACCGCATGTTGCACCGCCCCGCTTTACACCTCAGCCCTGGTCTCACCGACGCAGCTGGATGCCATGACCGAGCAGCTGCATGCACTGTGTGCTGTGGGCACCTCACTTCACATCGTCCCAACTCGCACCGCAGACCCAACGCCATCCATGCCATCGCTCCTGACTTCATCAGCCTGGAGTTCGATATGCAACACTTGTGACTTCAAGGGCTCGACGATCCCGGCACCGACTATGGAACCGACACTGTGACATCAGCGACGCCGCTCTCCGGAGCTCACAGTGAGGATCACAACACCCTACAAATCCAAGGTACTGTTTGCGGGTCTTCCCGTCACCGTAGCTGGCCTGCAATGCTGCACCCAGCCTGAACTGTTGGTTTTGTTGATCACATCGCCGTGATAGCCCCAGGTGGAGCTATTGACTTCAAGGAACTGTATTTTTGAGTAAATCTTGCAGACTTCATACTTTTATTACTGTATATTGGATTTTTAATGTATTTGGTCTTGTTTTAAATAGATAAATATTGGCTATTTTTCTAAAACTGTTGTGGTGTCCTTTTGTAGTGTTTTCACTCTATTACTGTATGTTATGTGCAAATGCTTTACACATTGCTTCTGAGATAAGCCTGACTGCTCGTGCCAAGCTACCAAGGGGGTGACCAGGGGTTATCTGAGCAGGTATCTCCCTTATCCTGACTAGAATAAGGGTCCCTAGTTGGACAGGGTGCAAACAGACTGCCAACTAGAGACCCCATTTCTAACAGCCATGGACTCCAAGATCTTCAGATTGCGCAGTAGAAGGTGAGTACCCCTGTGTGCTTTTTCTTAGAGGTGGACGAGCAATACTCTGCTATCGTAAAGAACTCCACGGAATTTAGTTGAGTTTTTTGGTAACTCCACAAAATTCCAAAGAGTGAAACTCAGTGAGCTCCGACCATGCCTATTAAGGAGGAATGCATCTGGCAGTATTGCACAGGCTGATGTTTTGATGGATTGGTAGAAGACATAGCCTATAAATGGAGGATTTTCATTTTATTGTAATATAAGGTTTAGCGGGACAAAAGAAGATCCATGGACCTAATGATGAGCTCCAGTTGACCGGTGGATAAGATGCAGTGGAAAAATTGAGTTTTAATTCCTATCCAATGTTACTGGTCCTCCAGGCTAACAAAAGGCTTTATTTACCACATTGTTCTCACAAAATTAGCGCTATACTAACCACATAATGCTTCAAGCAAGGTTGCAAACCACAAGGGTGAGCCACTTTTTTTAGGGGGAGCCCGGGCCACTAATTGTCCCTAATCTGCCTCTGGGAGTTCTGTGACTGCGTGGTTTAGGATACTGTGCTGGGATGCCACAGACTCCATTTCTCTTCATAAAATATCATTAAACATGAGACTTTGACTGCAACTGCAGACATGCCAAATTTCCTGACGCAGCCTTGAGGTTCCCGGACCTGAGCACTGCTGACCCTTCTTTAGAGAGGATCACAGAAATACGATTTCCCTTGCTTTTGCTTCGGAGGCCAGTGAATTACAGATTGATCTCAGAAGCAGCTGCTACTGTGGCAAGCTACACCTCTGCCCTTAGGTGGTCACTGGGAACAGACAGGGTCTCCGCAGCCAGTCCAGCCAGGCTGTTCAAGAGCCACTAAACCTTAAAGCAAGCATTCCCTGCATTAGTTTTCAAAGAACATCATTGACTGTTCGTACTGGCCAAGACCAGGAGATCCACCAAACAAGCCAGCTGGTTTATACCAGAACTCAGGACCATAAAATACGACTGCAAACACCTAGAAAGACGATGGTGCATCAGCAAAGGTCCCACAAACCAAGCTACTTTCAAGTCAGTCCTCAAGAAATACCATCAAAGCCTGAAAAACATGAAAAGATGCACCCTGGTGGACCATATCAAAGAAAGCTCCAACCACAAGAAGGAACTCTTCAACATCATCAGAGAGTTCTCCTACTCTTCGGTCACAGAGTGGCTGCTCTCCTCACAGAGGTTGCCTTCCTCTGTGCATGTTGGGCCTGGGCTCTGGTAAAATCTTGAGGCTGGTGCAGCACTTAAACTGTGCTCCTGGCTGAAGTAGACAGAGACAGACTTGTGCTGGGGCTGGAACATGTGGACAGAAGGTGCCATATGTGAGGATTAGGCATAGAGCTTGTTTAATTCATAGTTCTATGTGGAACCAGATCCAAGTGGGGAGTCAGGGCTGAGCATGGAGGCAGCACCTTCACTGTGAAAGTAAAAAACGTAACTGTTAAGTAAATACCATAGCCAGTCAACACTCACCAAAAGTTTGACCTCTCCGTGACCTGGTCTGGTTCATACTGACTATAGTGCCTGGTGTAGCAGCACAAAGAGCTCTGGTTGCTTTGTTTGCTATAATCCACAGAGGTGCCTGCAGTGCCTTGTCGGCCATATAGGAGCTACTAAATGCGTGACATTAGCATTTTACTGTAGTGTTGCAGACACCAGCAATAAAATGTATTACTTTATCCGCTGAAGCATGGTGCATGGCACAGCTGGAACAGAAGGCAGCACACTGGAGGCAGGGACTCAAGACACAGGAATAGAGGGCACAAGACACAGAAATAGAGGGCACTGGAGATCCTTACAGAACAACAGTGGTGCAGGAGATGGGACTCAGTTGCACAGGAGGGGGCACTAAGGAAGAAGGTACAAGAGGAGGGCACAGCTGGGATGGACAATGGAGACAGATGCATAGCACACAGGAGAGGAGGGCACAGGAGGCAGCAGCACAGCAGGAGGGAGTACTACAGGCAAGGACACAGAAGGAGGATTCAGGAGGCAGGAGCACAACAGGAAGGAGTACTACAGACAGGGGCACAGGAGGAGGATTCAGGAGGCAAGAGCACATCAGGAAGGAGTACTACAGACAGGGGCACGGGAGGAGGATTCAAGACGCAGGAGCACAGCAGGAAGGAGTACTACAGACAAGGGCACAGGAGGAGGATTCAGGCGGCAGGAGCATGGGAGGAGAACTACAGACAAGGGCATAAGAGGAGGATTCAGGAGGCAGAAGCACAGCAGGAGGGAGTACTAGACACAAGGGCACAGTACGAGGATTCAGGAGGCAGGAGCACAGCAGGGAGGAGTACGACAGACAAGGGCACAGGAGGAGGACTCAGCAGGCAGGAGCACAGCCGGGAGGAGTACTACATACAGGGGCACAGGAAGGGGTCTCAGGAGGCAGGTGCACAGCAGGAGGGAGTACTACAGACAAGGGCACAGGAAGAGCATTCAGGAAGCAGGAGCACAGCAGGAGGAAGTGCCACAGACAAGGGCACAGGAGTAGGATTCAGGAAGCAGGAGCACTGCAGGGAGGAGTCCTACAGACAAGGGCACAGGAGGAGGGTTCAGGAGTCAGGGGCACAGGTAGAGAGAGTACTACAGACAGGGGCACAGTAGAGGGACTCAGGAGGAAGGAGCACAGCAGGGAGGAGTACTACAGACAAGGGCACAGGAGGACGATTCAGGACGCAGGAGGACAGCAGTAAGGAGTAGTACAGACAAGGGCACAGGAGGAAGATTCAGGACGCAGGAGCACAGCAGTGAGGAGTACTACAGACAAGGGCACAGGAGGAGGATTCAGGAGGCAGGAGCAAAGCAGGGATGAGTCCTACAGACAAGTGCACAGGAGGAGGATTCAGGAAACAGGACCACAGCAGGGATGAGTACTACAGACAAGGGCACAGGAGGAGGATTCAGGAGGCAGGCTCACAGTATGAGGGGGTACTACAAACAAGAGGGCACGGGAGGAAGATTCAGGAGGTAGGTTCACAGCATGAGGGAGTACTACGGACAAGGGCACAGAAGGAGCATTAAGGAAGCGGGAACACATTAAGAGGGAGTACTACAGACAGGGCCACAGGAGTATGGCTCAACAGGCAGGAGCTCAGCAGAGAGGAGTACTACAGACAAGGGCACAGGAGGAGGATTCAGGAGGCAGGGCACAGTAGGAGGTAGTAATAAAGACAGGGGCAGAGGAGGAGGATTCATGAGGCAGGAGCACAGCAGGAGGGAGTACTACAGACAAGGGTACAGGAGAAAGGGTTCAGGAAGCAGAAGCACAGTAGAAGGGAGTACTACAGACAAGGGCACAGGGGGAGGATTCAGGAGGCAGGGGCAGAGCTGGAGGATGTACTACAGACAGGGCCACAGGAGGAGGATTCAGGCGGCAGGGTCACAGCAGGGACGAATACTACAGACAGGGCCACAGGAGGAGGGTATAAGAAGCAGGAGCACAGCATGGAAGAGTACAACTGACAAGGGCACAGGAGGATTATTCAGGAGACAGGAGCACAGCAGGGACGAACACTACAGATAGGGCCACAGGAGGAAGACTCAGGAGGCAGGAGCACAGCAGGAAGGAGTGCTACAGATAGGGGCACAGGAGGAGGGTATAAGAAGCAGGAGCACAGCACGGAAGAGTACAACTGACAAGGGCACAGGAGGATTATTCAGGAGGCAGGGCCACAGCAGGGAGGAATACTACAGACAGGGCCACAGGAGGAAGACTCAGGAGGCAGGAGCACAGCAGGAGGGAGTGCTAGAGACAGGGGCACAGGAGGAGGGTATAAGAAGCAGGAGCACAGCACAGAAGAGTACAACTGACAAGGGCACGGGAGGATTATTCAGGAGGCAGGGCCACAGCAGGGACGAATACTACAGACAGGGCCACAGGAGGAAGACTCGGGAGGCAGGAGCACAGCAGGAGGGAGTGCTACAGACCGGGGCACAGGAGGAGGGTATAAGAAGCAGGAGCACAGCATGGAAGAGTACAACTGACAAGGGCACAGGAGGATTATTCAGGAGGCAGGGCCACAGTAGAGACGAATACTACAGACAGGGCCACATGAGGAAGACTCAGGAGGCAGGAGCACAGCAGGAGGGAGTGCTACAGACAGGGGCACAGGAGGAGGGTATAAGAAGCAGGAGCACAGCACAGAAGAGTACAACTGACAAGGGCACAGGAGGATTATTCAGGAGGCAGGGCCACAGCAGGGACGAATACTACAGACAGGGCCACAGGAGGAAGACTCAGGAGGCAGGAGCACAGCAGGAGGGAGTGCTACAGACAGGGGCACAGGAGGAGGGTATAAGAAGCAGGAGCACAGCACGCAAGAGTACAACTGACAAGGGCACAGGAGGATTATTCAGGAGGCAGGGCCACAGCAGGGATGAATACTACAGACAGGGATGAGGATTCAGGAGGCAGGAGCACAGCGGGAGGAGTACTACAGACAAGGGCACAGGAGGAAGATTCAGGAGGCAGGAGCACAGCAGGAGTGAGAACTACAGACAAGCGCACAGGAGGAGGGTTTGGGACGCAGGACCACAGCAGGAGGGATTACTACAGACAGGGGCACAGGAGGAGGGTACAGGAAGCAAGAATACAGCAGAAGGGACTACTACAGACAGGGGCACTGGAGGGTGATTCAGGAGGTAGGAGTACAGCAGGAGAGAGTACTACAGACAAGGGCACAGCAGGAGTATTCAGGAGGCAGGAGCACAGCAGGGAGGAGTACTATCGACAAATGCAGAGGAGAAGGATTCAGGAGGCAGGAGCACAGCATGGAATACTACAGACAGGGGCACAGGAGGAGGGTTCAGGAAGCAGGAATACAGCAGAAGGGACTACAACAGACAGGGGCACAGGAGGAGGGTTCAGGAAGCAGGAATACAGCAGAAGGAACTACTAAAGACAAGGGCAGAGGTGGAGTATTTAGGAGGCAGGAGCACAGCAGGAGTGGGTACTACAAAAAAGGGCACAGGAGGAGGATTCAGGAGGCAGGAGCACAGCAGGCAGGAGTACTACAGACAAATGCAGAGGAGGAGGATTCAGGAGGCAGGGGCACAGCAGGGGGGAGTACTACAGACAAGGGCACAGATGTGGGATTCAGGATGCAGAAGCACTGCAGGGAGGACCACTACAGACAGGGGCAAAGGAGGAGGATTCAGGAGGCAGGAGCACAGCAGGAGGGAGTACTACAAACAGGGGCACAAGAGTATGGCTCAAGTGGCAGGAGCTCAGCAGGGAGGAATACTACAGAGAAGGGCATAGGAGGAGGATTCCGGATACAGGAACACAGCAGGGAGGAATACTAGAGACAAAGGCACAGGAGGAGGATTCAGGAGGCAGGAGCAGAGCAGGAGGGGGTACTACAAACAAGGGCACTGGAGGAAGATTCAGGAGGCATGATCACAGCAGGAGGGAGTAATACTACAAGGGCAAAAAAGGAGCATTCTGGAAACGGGAACACATCAGGAGGGAGTACTACAGACAGGGCCACAGGAGTATGGCTCAAGAGCCAGGAGCTCAGCAGAGAGGAGTACTACAGACAGAAACAGATGAGAAGGATTCAGGAGGCAGGAGCACAGCAGGAGGGACTACTACAGACAGGGAAACAGGAGGAGGATTCAGGAGGCAGGAGCACAGCAGGAGGGAGAACTAAAGACAGGGGCACAGTAGGAGGGTTCAGGAAGCAGGAGCACAGCAGGAGGCATTACTACAGAAAGGGGTACAGGAGGAGGATTCAGTAAAACAGGACCAGAGCAGGCAGGAGTACTACAGACAAGGGCACAGGATGAGAATTCAGGAGGCAGGAGCACAGCAGGAGGGAGTACTAAAGACAGGGCACAGGATGAGGATTCAGGGGGCAGGAGCACAGCAGGGAGGAGTTGTGAGAAAGTAGCCTCTTTCTAGCCTTGTTACCCCCACTTTTGGCCTGTTTGTGAGTGTATGTCAGGGTATTTTCACTGTCTCACTGGGATCCTGCTAGCCAGGGCCCAGTGCTCATAGTGAAAACCCTATGTTTTCAGTATGTTTGTTATGTGTCACTGGGACCCTGCTAGCCAGGACCCCAGTGCTCATAAGGTTGTGGCCTATATGTATGTGTTCCCTGTGTGATGCCTAACTGTCTCACTGAGGCTCTGCTAACCAGAACCTCAGTGGTTATGCTCTCTCATTTCTTTCCAAATTGTCACTAACAGGCTAGTGACCAATTTTACCAATTTACATTGGCTTACTGGAACACCCTTATAATTCCCTAGTATATGGAACTGAGGTACCCAGGGTATTGGGGTTCCAGGAGATCCCTATGGGATGCAGCATTTCTTTTGCCACCCATAGGGAGCTCTGACAATTCTTACAAAGGCCTGCCACTGCAGCCTGAGTGAAATAACGTCCACGTTATTTCACAGCCATTTTACACTGCACTTAAGTAACTTTTAAGTCACCTATATGTCTAACCTTTACCTGGTAAAGGTTAGGTGCAAAGTTACTTAGTGTGAGGGCACCCTGGCACTAGCCAAGGTGCCCCCACATTGTTCAGGGCCAATTCCCCGGACTTTGTGAGTGCGGGGACACCATTACACGCGTGCACTACATATAGGTCACTACCTATATGTAGCTTCACAATGGTAACTCCGAATATGGCCATGTAACATGTCTATGATCATGGAATTGCCCCCTCTATGCCATCCTGGCATAGTTGGCACAATTCCATGATCCCAGTGGTCTGTAGCACAGACCCTGGTACTGCCAAACTGCCTTTCCTGGGGTTTCACTGCAGCTGCTGCTGCTGCCAACCCCTCAGACAGGTTTCTGCCCCCCTGGGGTCAAGCCAGGCGTGTCCCAGGATGGCAGAACAAAGGACTTCCTCTGAGAGAGGGTGTTACACCCTCTCCCTTTGGAAAATGGTGTGAAGGCAGGGGAGGAGTAGCCTCCCCCAGCCTCTGGAAAGGCTTTCATGGGCACATTTGGTGCCCATTTCTGCATAAGCCAGTCTAAACCGGTTCAGGGACCCCTTAGCCCTGCTCTGGCGCGAAACTGGACAAAGGAAAGGGGAGTGACCACTCCCCTGACCTGCACCTCCCCTGGGAGGTGTCCAGAGCTCCTCCAGTGTGCTCCAGACCTCTGCCATCTTGGAAACAGAGGTGCTGCTGGCACACTGGACTGCTCTGAGTGGCCAGTGCCACCAGGTGACGTCAGAGACTCCTTCTGATAGGCTCCTTCAGGTGTTGCTAGCCTATCCTCTCTCCTAGGTAGCCAAACCCTCTTTTCTGGCTATTTAGGGTCTCTGTCTCTGGGGAAACTTTAGATAACGAATGCAAGAGCTCATCAGAGTTCCTCTGCATCTCTCTCTTCGCCTTCTGCCAAGGAATCGACTGCTGACCGCGCTGGAAGCCTGCAAAACTGCAACAAAGTAGCTAAGATGACTACTGCAACTCTGTAACGCTGATCCTGCCGCCTTCTTGACTGTTTTCCTGGTGGTGCATGCTGTGGGGGTAGTCTGCCTCCTCTCTGCACTAGAAGCTCTGAAGAAATCTCCCGTGGGTCGACGGAATCTTCCCCCTGCTACCGCAGGCACCAAAGAACTGCATCACCGGCCCCTTGGGTCTCCTCTCAGCACGACGAGCGAGGTCCCTCGAATCCAGCAACTGTGTCCAAGTGACCCCCACAGTCCAGTGACTCTTCAGTCCAAGTTTGGTGGAGGTAAGTCCTTGCCTCCCCACGCCAGACTGCATTGCTGGGAACCGTGACTTTTGCAGCTACTCCGGCCCCTGTGCACTTCCGGCGGAAATCCTTTGTACACAGCCAAGCCTGGGTCCACGGCACTCTAACCTGCATTGCACGACTTTCTAAGTTGGTCTCCGGCGACGTGGGACTCCTTTGTGCAACTTCGGGTGAGCACCGTTTCACGCATCACCGTAGTGCCTGTTTTTGGCACTTCTCCGGGTGCTACCTGCTGCTGAGAGGGCTCCTTTTCTTGCTAGACATCTCCTCTCTCTCCTGACGCAATTTGCGACATCCTGGTCCCTCCTGGGCCACAGCAGCATCCAAAAATGCTTACCGCATGATTTGCAGCTAGCAAGGCTTGTTGGCGGTCTTTCGGCGGGAAAACACTTTTGCACAACTCTCCACGGCGTGAGAGATCCGTCCTCCAAAGGGGAAGTCTCTAGCCCTTGTCGTTCCTGCAGAATCCTCAGCTTCTTCTGTCCAGTAGAAGCTTCTTTGCACCCACAGCTGGCATTTCCTGGGCATCTGCCCATCTCCGACTTGCTTGTGACTTTTGGACTTGGTCCCCTTGTTCCACAGGTACCCTCGACTGGAAATCCATCATTGTTGCATTGCTGGTTTGTGTCTTTCCTGCAGTATTCCCCTATCACGACTTCTTTGTCCTTTGGGGAACTTCAGTGCACTTTGCACTCACTTTTCAGGGTCTTGGGGTGGGCTATTTTTCTAACCCTCACTATTTTCTAATAGTCCCAGCGACCCTCTACAAGGTCACATAGGTTTGGGGTCCATTCGTGGTTCGCATTCCACTTTTGGAGTATATGGTTTGTGTTGCCCCTATCCCTATGTGCCCCCATTGCATCCTATTGTAACTATACATTGTTTGCACTGTTTTCTAATACTATACTGCATATTTTTGGTATTGTGTACATATATCTTTGGCATATTGTCATAAAAATAAAGTACCTTTATTTTTAGTATAACTGTGTATTGTGTTTTCTTATGATATTGTGCATATGAGACTAAGTGGTACTGTAGGAGCTTCACTCGTCTCCTAGTTCAGCCTAAGCTGCTCTGCTAAGCTACCATTATCCATCAGCCTATGCTGCTAGACACCCTATATACTAATAAGGGATAACTGGGCCTGGTGCAAGGTGCAAGTACCCCTTGGTACTCACTACAAGCCAGTCCAGCCTCCTACAGGAGTACCATCGAGAAATGCAGAGGAGGAGGATTCAGGAGGCAGGAGCACAGCATGCAATACTACAGACAGGGGCACAGGAGGAGGGTTCAGGAAGCAGGAATACAGCAGGAGGGACTACTACAGACAGGGCCACAGGAGGAGGGTTCAGGAAGCAGGAATACAGCAGAAGGGACTACTAAAGACAAGGGCAGAGGAGGAGTATTCAGGAGGCAGGTGCACAGCAGGAGTGGGTACTACAAAAAAGGGCACAGGAGGAGGATTCAGGAGGCAGGAGCACAGCAGGCGGGAGTACTACAGACAAATGCAGAGGAGGAGGATTCAGGAGGTAGGAGCACAGCAGGGGGAGTACTACAGACAAGGGCACAGAAGTGGGATTCAGGATGAAGAAGCACTGCAGGGAGGACCACTACAGACAGGGGCAAAGGAGGAGGATTCAGGAGGCAGGAGCACAGCAGGAGGGAGTACTACAGACAGGGGCACAGGAGTATGGCTCAAGTGGGAGGAGCTCAGCAGGGAGGAGTACTACAGACAGAAACAGAGGAGAAGGATTCAGGAGGCAGGAGCAGAGCAGGAGGGACTACTGCAGACAGGGAAACGGGAGGAGGATTCAGGAGGCAGGAGCACAGCAGGAGGGAGAACTAAAGACAGGGGACCAGTAGGAGGGTTCAGGAAGCAGGAGCACAGCAGGAGGCATTACTACAGACAGGTGCACAGGAGGAGGATTCAGGAAACAGGACCACAACAGGCAGGAGTACTACAGAAAAGGGCACAGGATGAGAATTCAGTAGGCAGGGGCACATCAGGAGGGAGTACTAAAGACAGGGCACAGGATGAGGATTAAGGGGGCAGGAGCACAGCAGGGAGGAGTACTATCGAAAAGGGCACAGGATGAGAATTCAGGAGGTAGGAGCACAGCAAGAGGGAGAATTAAAGACAGGGGCACAAGAGGAGGATTCAAGAGGCAGGAGCACAGCAGGAGGGATTACTACAGACAGGTGCACAGGAGGAGCATTCAGGAGGGAGAAGCACAACAGGAGGGATTACTACAGACAGGTGCACAGGAGGAGGGTTCAGGAGGCAGGAGCACAGCAGTGAGGAGTACTATAGACAAGGGCACAAGAGGAGGATTCAGGAGGCAGGAGCATAGCAGGAGGGAGTACTACAGACAGGGGCACAGGAGGCGGATTCGGGAGGCAGGAGCATGGTCGGGAGGAGTACTACAGACAGGGGCACAGGAGGAGGATTCAGGAGGCTGTGGCACAGGAGGAGGGAGTACTACAGAGAAGGGGCACAGGAGGAGGATTCAGGAGGCAGGAGCACAGCAGGAGAGAGTACTGCAGACAGGGGTAAAGGAGGAGGACTTGGGGGGCAGGAACATAGCAGGGAGTAGTACTACAGACAGGAGCAGAGGAGGAGGATTCAGGAGGCAGCAACCCACCATTAGGGAGTACTACAGAGAAGGGGCACAGGAGGAGGATTCAGGAGGCAGGAGCACAGCAGGAGGGAGTACTACAGACAAAGGCAGAGGAGGAGGATTCAGGAGGCAGAAGCACAGCAGGGAGGAGTACTACACACAAGGGCCCAAGAGGATTCAGGAGGCAGGAGCAAAGCAGGGAGGAGTGCTACAGGCAAGGGCACAGAAGTAGGAGTCAGGATGCAGAAGCAGTGCAGGTAGGAGTACTACAGACAGGGGCACAGGAGGAGGATTCAGGAGGCATGAGCACAGCAGGAAGGATTACTACAGACAAGGGCACAGGAGGAGGATTCAGGAGGCAAGAGCACGGGAGAAGAACTACAGACAAGGGCACAAGAGGAGGATTCAGGAGGCAGAATCATAGCAGGAGGGAGGACTACAGACAAGGGCACAGGAGGAGGATACAAAAGGCAGGAGCACAGCAGGAGGGAGTACTCCAGACAGGGGTACAGGGGGAGGAATCAGGAGGCAGGAGCACAGCAGGAAGGAGTACTACAGACAAGGGCACAGGAGGAGGATTCAGGAGGCAGGAGCTCAACAGGAGGTAGTACCACAGACAGGGGCACAGGACGAGGACTCAGGAGGCAGGAGCACAGCTGGAAAGAGTACTACAAACAAGGGCACAGGAGGAGGATTCAGGAGGCAGGAGCAAAGCAGGAGAGATTACTGCAGACAAGGGCACAGGAGGAGGATTCTGGAGGCAGGAGCACAGCAGGAGGGAGTACTACAGACAAGGGCACAGGGGGAGAATTGAGGAGGAAGGAGCACAGCAGGGAGGAGTACGACAGACAAGGGCAGAGGAGGAGGATTCAGGAGGCAGGAGCACAGCAGGTAGTACTACAGACAAGCACACAGGAGGTGGATTCAAGAGGGAGGAGCACAGTAGGAGGGGTACTACAAACAAGGGCACGTGTATGATGATTCAGGAGTCAGGAGCACAGCAGCAGGGAGTACTACAGACTGGGGCACAGGAGGAGGATTCAGGAAGCAGGAGCACCGCAGGAGGGATTACTACAGACAGGTTCACAGGAGGAGGGTTCAGGAGGCAGGATCACAGCAGTGAGGAGTACTACAGACAGGGGTACAGGAGGAGGATTTGGGGGGCAGGAACATAGCAGGGAGGAGTACTACAGACAGGAGCAGAGGAGGAGGATTCAGGAGGCAGCAACCCACCAGTAGGGAGTACAACAGAGAAGGGGCACAGGAGGAGGATTCAGGAGACAGGAGCACTGCAGGAGGGAGTACTACAGACAAAGGCAGAGGAGGAGGATTCATGAGGCAGGAGCACAGCAGGGATGAGTGCTACAGGCAAGGGCACAGAAGTAGGATTCAGGATGCAGAAGCACTGCAGGGAGGAGTACTACAGACAGGGGCAAAGGAGGAGGAGGCAGGATGCAGGATCACAGCAGGGAGTACTACAGACAAACACACGGCAGGAGGATTCAAGAGGCAGGAGCACTGCAGGAGGGATTATTAAAGACAGGGGCATTGGAGGAGGGTTCAAGAAGCAGGAGCACAGCAGTAGGGATTGCTACAGACTGGGGCACAGGAGGAGGGTTCAGGAGGCAGGAGCACAGCGGGGAAGGGGGAGGAGTACTACAGACAAGGGTCTAGGAGGAAGATTCAGGAGCACAGCAGGAGTGAGAACTACAGACAAGCGCGCAGGAGGAGGGTTTGGGACGCAGGACCACAGCAGGAGGTATTACTACAGACAGGGGCACAGGAAGCAGGAATACAGCAGGAAGGATTACTACAGACAAGGGCACAGGAGGAGGATTCAGGAGGCAAGAGCACAGGAGAAGAACTACAGACAAGGGCACAAGAGGAGGATTCAGGAGGCAGAAGCATAGCAGGAGGGAGGACTACAGACAAGGGCACAGGAGGAGGATACAAGAGGCAGGAGCACAGCAGGAGGGAGCACTCCAGACAGTGGTACAGGAGGAGGATTCAGGAGGTAGGAGCACAGGAGAGAGAAGTACTACAGACAAGGGCACAGGAGGAGGATTCAGGGGCAGGAGCACAGCAGGAAGGATAACTACAGACAAGGGCACAGGAGGAAGATTCAGGAGGCAGGAGCTCAACAGGAGGTAGTACCACAGACAGGGGCACAGGAGGAGGACTCAGGAGGCAGGAGCACAGCTGGAAAGAGTACTACAAACAAGGGCACAGGAGGAGGATTCAGGAGGCAGGAGCACAGCAGGAGGGAGTACTACAGACAGGGGCACAGGAGGAAGATTCAGGGGGCAGGAGCACAGCAGGAGGGATTATTAAAGACAGGGGCATTGGAGGACGATTCAAGAAGCAGGAGCACAGCAGGAGGGATTATTAAAGACAGGGGCATTGGAGGAGGGTTCAAGAAGCAGGAGCACAGCAGTAGGGATTACTACAGACAAGCGCACAGGAGGAGGGTTTGGGACGCAGGACCACAGCAGGAGGTATTACTACAGACAGGGGCACAGGAGGAGGGTACAGGAAGCAGGAATACAGCAGAAGGAACTACTACAGACAGGGGCACAGGAGGGGGATTCAGGAGGCAGGAGCACAGCAGGAGAGAGTACTACAGACAAGGGCACAGCAGGAGTATTCAGGAGGCAGGAGCACAGCAGGGAGGAGAACTATCGACAAATGCAGAGGAGGAGGATTCAGGAGGCAGGAGCACAGCATGGAATACTACAAACAGGGGCACAGGAGGAGGGTTCAGGAAGCAGGAATACAGTAGAAGGGACTACTACAGACAGGAGCACAGGAGGAGGGTTCAGGCAGCAGGAATACAGCAGAAGGGACTACTAAAGACAGGAGCACAGGAGGAGGATTCAGGAAACAGGAGCACAGCAGGAGTGGGTACTACAAAAAAGGGCACAGGAGGAGGATTCAGGAGGCAGGAGCACAGCAGGCGGGAGTACTACAGACAAATGCAGAGGAGGAGGATTCAGGAGGCAGGAGCACAGCAGGGGGGAGCACTACAGACAAGGGCACAGAAGAGGGATTCAGGATGCAGAAGCAATGCAGGGAGGACCACTACAGACAGGGGCAAAGGAGGAGGATTCAGGAGGCAGGAGCACAGCAGGAGGGAGTACTACAGACAGGGGCACAGGAGTATGGTTCAAGTGGCAGCAGCTCAGCAGGGAGGAATACTACAGACAAGGGCACAGGAGAATTATTCCGGAAACAGGACCACAGCAGGGAGGAATACTAGAGACAAGGGCACAGGAGGAGGATTCAGGAGGCAGGAGCACAGCAGGAGGGGGTACTACAAACATGGGAACAGGAGGAAGATTCAGAAGGCAGGATGACAGCAGGAGGGAGTACTACGGACAAGGGCAAAAAAGGAGCATTCAGGAAGCGGGAACACATCAGGAGGGAGTGCTACAGACAGGGCCACAGGAGTATGGCTCAAGAGCCAGGAGCTCAGCAGAGAGGAGCACTACAGACAGAAACAGAGGAGAAGGATTCAGGAGGCAGGAGCACTGCAGGAGAGACTACTACAGACAGGGAAACAGGAGGAGGATTCAGGAGGCAGGAGCACAGCAGGAGGGAGAACTAAAGACAGAGGACCAGTAGGACGGTTCAGGAACCAGGAGCACAGCAGGAGGCATTACTACAGACAGGGGCACAGGAGGAGGGTTCGGGAAACAGGACCACAGCAGGCAGGAGTACTACAGACAAGGAGAGAGGATGAGAATTCTGGAGGCAGGAGCCCAGCAGGAGGGAGAACTAAAGACAGGTGCACAGGAGGAGGGTTTAGGAAGCAGGAATACAGCAGAAGGGACTACTATAGACAAGGGCACAGGAGGAGGATTCAGGAGGCAGGAGCACAGCAGGAGAGAGTACTACAGACAAGGGCACAGGAGGACTATTCAGGAGGCAGGAGCACAGCAGGGAGGAGTACTATCGACAAGGGCAGAGGAGGAGGATTCAGGAAGCAGGAGCACAGCATGGAATACTACAAATACACGGGTGGAGGATTCAAGAGGCAGGAGCACAGCAAGAGGGGGTACTACAAACAAGGGCACAGGAGGAGGATTCAGGAGGCAGGAGCACAGCAGGAGGGAGAACTAAAGACAGGGGCACAAGAGGAGGGTTCAGGAAGCAGGAGCACAGCAGGAGGGAGCACTACAGACAAGGGCACAGGAGGAGGATTCGGGAGGCAGGAGCACAGCAGGAGGGAGTACTACAGACAAGGGCACAGGGGGAGAATTCAGGAGTCAGGAGCACAGCAGCAGGGAGTACTACAGACTGGGGCACAGGAGGAGGATTCAAGAGGCAGGAGCACAGCAGGAGGGAGAACTAAAGACACAGGCACTTGAGGAGGGTTCAGGAAGCAGGAGCACAGCAGGAGGGATTACTACAGACAGGGGCACAGGAGGAGGATTCAGGAGGCAGGGAGCACAGCAGGAGGGAGCACTACAGACAAGGGCACAGGAGGACGATTCAGGAGGGAGGAGCACAGCAGGATGGATTACTACAGACAGGTGCACAGGAGGAGGGTTCAGGAGGCAGGATCACAGCAGTGAGGAGTACTATAGACAAGGGCACAAGAGGACAATTCAGGAGGCAGGAGCATAGCAGGAGGGAGTACTACAGACAGGGGCACAGGAGGAGGATTCAGGAGGCTGTGGCAGAGGAGGAGGGAGTACTACAGAGAAGGGGCACAGTAGGAGGATTCAGGAGGCAGGAGCACAGCAGGAGAGAGTACTGCAGACAGGGGTACAGGAGGAGGATTTGCGGGGCAGGAACATAGCAGGGAGGAGTACTACAGACAGGAGCAGAAGAGGAGGATTTAGGAGGCAGCAACCCACCAGTAGGGAGTACAACAGAGAAGGGGTACAGGAGGAGGATTCAGGAGGCAGGAGCACAGCAGGAGGGAGTACTTCAGACAAAGGCAGGGGAGGAGGATTCAGGAGGCAGGAGCTCAACAGGAGGTGGTACCAGAGACAGGGGCACAGGAGGAGGACTCAGGAGGCAGGAGCACAGCTGGAAAAAGTACTACAAACAAGGGCACAGGTGGAGGATTCAGGAGGCAGGAGCACAGCAGGAGAGAGTACTACAGACAAGGGCACAGCAGGAGTATTCAGGAGGCAGGAGCACAGCAGGGAGGAGTACTACAGACAAGGGCAGAGGAGGAGGATCCAGGAGGCAGGAGCACAGCAGGGAGTACTACAGACAAGCTCACGGGTGGAGGATTCAAGAGGCAGGAGTACTGCAGGAGGTGGTACTACAAACAAGGCACAGGAGGAGGATTCAGGAGGCAGGAGCACAGCAGGAGGGAGTACTACAGACGGATCACAGGAGAAGGATTCAGGAGGCAGGAGCACAGCAGGAGGGAGTACTACAGACAGGGGCACAGGAGGAGGATTCAGGGGACAGGAGCACAGCAGGAGGGATTATTAAAGACAGGGGCATTGGAGGAGGGTTCAAGAAGCAGGAGCACAGCAGTAGGGATTACTACAGACTGGGGCACAGGAGGAGGGTTCAGGAAACAGGAGCACAGCAGGAGGGAGCACTACAGACAAGGGCACAGGAGGAGGATTCAGGAGGCAGGAGCAGAGCAGGTGGGGGTACTACAGACAAGGGCACAGGAGGAGTATTCAGGAGGTAGGAGCACAGCAGGAGAGAGTACTACAGACAATGGCAGAAGAGTAGTATTCAGGAGGCAGGAGCACAGCAGGGAGGAGTACTACAGACAAGGGCAGAGGATGAGTATTCAGGAGGCAGGAGCACAGCAGAGTACTACAGACAAGCACCCGGGAGGAGGATTCAAGAGGTAGGTGTACAGCAGGAGGGGGTACTACAAACAAGGGCATGGGTGGAGGATTCAGGAGGCATGAGCGCAGCAGGAGGGAGTACTACAGACAGGAACACAGGAGAAGGATTCAGGAGGCAAAAGCACAGCAGGAGGGAGTGCTACAGACATGGTCACAGGAGGGAGGATTCAGGAGGCAGGAGCACAACTGGAGGGAGAACTAAAGACAGGGGCACAGGAGGAGGGTTCAGGAAGCAGGAGCACAGCAGGAGGGAGCACTACAGACAGGGGCACAGGAGGAGGGTTCAGGAAGCAGGAGCACAGCAGAAGGGAGCACTACAGACAAGGGCACAGAAGGAGGAGTCAGGAGGCAGGGGCACAGCAGGAGGGAGTACTAAAGACAAGGGCACAGGAGAAAGACTCAGGAGGGAGGAGCACAGCAGGAGAGAGTACTACAGACAAGGGCACAGGGGGAGTATTCAGGAGGCAGGAGCACAGCAGGGACGAGTGCTACAGACAAGGGCACAGGAGGAGGATTCAGGAGGCAGGAGCACAGCAGTAAGGAATACTACAGAGAAGGTGCACAGGAGAAAGATTCAGTAGGCAGGAGCACAGTGGGAGGGAGTACTACAGACAAGGGCACAAGAGGAGGATTCAGGAGGCAGAATCACAGCAGGGAGGAGTACTGCAGACAGGGGCACAGAAGTAGATTCAGGATGCAGAAGCACTGCAGAGAGGAGCACTACAGACAGGGGCAAAGGAGGAGGAGGCAGGAGCACAGCAGGAAGGAGAACTAAAGACAGGGGCACAAGAGGAGGGTTCAGGAAGCAGGAGCACAGCAGGAGGGAGCACTACAGACAAGGGCACAGGAGGAGGATTCGGGAGGCAGGAGCACAGCAGGAGGGAGTACTACAGACAAGGGCACAGGGGGAGAATTCAGGAGTCAGGAGCACAGCAGCAGGGAGTACTACAGACTGGGGCACAGGAGGAGGATTCAAGAGGCAGGAGCACAGCAGGAGGGAGAACTAAAGACACAGGCACTTGAGGAGGGTTCAGGAAGCAGGAGCACAGCAGGAGGGATTACTACAGACAGGGGCACAGGAGGAGGATTCAGGAGGCAGGGAGCACAGCAGGAGGGAGCACTACAGACAAGGGCACAGGAGGACGATTCAGGAGGGAGGAGCACAGCAGGATGGATTACTACAGACAGGTGCACAGGAGGAGGGTTCAGGAGGCAGGATCACAGCAGTGAGGAGTACTATATACAAGGGCACAAGAGGACAATTCAGGAGGCAGGAGCATAGCAGGAGGGAGTACTACAGACAGGGGCACAGGAGGAGGATTCAGGAGGCTGTGGCAGAGGAGGAGGGAGTACTACAGAGAAGGGGCACAGTAGGAGGATTCAGGAGGCAGGAGCACAGCAGGAGAGAGTACTGCAGACAGGGGTACAGGAGGAGGATTTGGGGGGCAGGAACATAGCAGGGAGGAGTACTACAGACAGGAGCAGAAGAGGAGGATTTAGGAGGCAGCAACCCACCAGTAGGGAGTACAACAGAGAAGGGGTACAGGAGGAGGATTCAGGAGGCAGGAGCACAGCAGGAGGGAGTACTTCAGACAAAGGCAGGGGAGGAGGATTCAGGAGGCAGGAGCTCAACAGGAGGTGGTACCAGAGACAGGGGCACAGGAGGAGGACTCAGGAGGCAGGAGCACAGCTGGAAAAAGTACTACAAACAAGGGCACAGGTGGAGGATTCAGGAGGCAGGAGCACAGCAGGAGAGAGTACTACAGACAAGGGCACAGCAGGAGTATTCAGGAGGCAGGAGCACAGCAGGGAGGAGTACTACAGACAAGGGCAGAGGAGGAGGATCCAGGAGGCAGGAGCACAGCAGGGAGTACTACAGACAAGCTCACGGCAGGAGGATTCAAGAGGCAGGAGTACTGCAGGAGGTGGTACTACAAACAAGGCACAGGAGGAGGATTCAGGAGGCAGGAGCACAGCAGGAGGGAGTACTACAGACAGGATCACAGGAGAAGGATTCAGGAGGCAGGAGCACAGCAGGAGGGAGTACTACAGACAGGGGCACAGGAGGAGGATTCAGGGGACAGGAGCACAGCAGGAGGGATTATTAAAGACAGGGGCATTGGAGGAGGGTTCAAGAAGCAGGAGCACAGCAGTAGGGATTACTACAGACTGGGGCACAGGAGGAGGGTTCAGGAAACAGGAGCACAGCAGGAGGGAGCACTACAGACAAGGGCACAGGAGGAGGATTCAGGAGGCAGGAGCAGAGCAGGTGGGGGTACTACAGACAAGGGCACAGGAGGAGTATTCAGGAGGTAGGAGCACAGCAGGAGAGAGTACTACAGACAATGGCAGAAGAGTAGTATTCAGGAGGCAGGAGCACAGCAGGGAGGAGTACTACAGACAAGGGCAGAGGATGAGTATTCAGGAGGCAGGAGCACAGCAGAGAGTACTACAGACAAGCACCCGGGAGGAGGATTCAAGAGGTAGGTGTACAGCAGGAGGGGGTACTACAAACAAGGGCATGGGTGGAGGATTCAGGAGGCATGAGCGCAGCAGGAGGGAGTACTACAGACAGGAACACAGGAGAAGGATTCAGGAGGCAGGAGCACAACTGGAGGGAGAACTAAAGACAGGGGCACAGGAGGAGGGTTCAGGAAGCAGGAGCACAGCAGGAGGGAGAACTAAAGACAGGGGCACAGGAGGAGGGTTCAGGAAGCAGGAGCACAGCAGAAGGGAGCACTACAGACAAGGGCACAGAAGGAGGAGTCAGGAGGCAGGGGCACAGCAGGAGGGAGTACTAAAGACAAGGGCACAGGAGAAGGACTCAGGAGGGAGGAGCACAGCAGGAGAGAGTACTACAGACAAGGGCACAGGGGGAGTATTCAGGAGGCAGGAGCACAGCAGGGAGGAGTGCAACAGACAAGGGCACAGGAGGAGGATTCAGGAGGCAGGAGCACAGCAGTAAGGAATACTACAGAGAAGGTGCACAGGAGAAAGATTCAGTAGGCAGGAGCACAGCGGGAGGGAGTACTACAGACAAGGGCACAAGAGGAGGATTCAGGAGGCAGAATCACAGCAGGGAGGAGTACTGCAGACAGGGGCACAGAAGTAGATTCAGGATGCAGAAGCACTGCAGAGAGGAGCACTACAGACAGGGGCAAAGGAGGAGGAGGCAGGAGGCAGGAGCACAGCAGGAAGGATTACTACAGACAAGGGCACAGGAGTAGGATTCAGGAGGCAAGAGCACGAGACGAGTACTACAGACAAGGGCACAAGAGGAGGATTCAGGAAGCAGAAGCACAGCAGGATTGAGTATTACAGACAAGGGAACAGGAGGAAGATACAAGAGGCAGTAGCACAGCAGGAGGGAGTACTACAGACAGGGGCACAGGAGGAGGATTCAGGAGGCAGGAGCACAGGAGGGAGCAGAACTACAGAGAAGGGCAATGGAGGAGGACTCAGGAGGCAGGAGCACAGCTGGAAGGAGTACTCCAGACAAGGGCACAGGAGGAGGATTCCAGAGGCGGGAGCACAGCAGGGAGGAGTACTAAAGACAAGGGCACAGGAGGAAGATTCAGGAGGCAGGAGCACAGCACCAGGGAGTACTACAAACAAGGGCACAGGAGAAGAATTCCAGATGGAGCACAGAAGGAGGGAGTACTACAGACAGGGTTACAGGAGGAGGATTCTAGAGGCAGGAACACAGCAGGAGGGAGTGTCACAGGAGGACGATTCAGGAGTCAGGAGCACAGTAGGAGAGAGTACTACAGACAAGGGCACAGGAGGACGATTCAGGACGTAGGAGCACAGCAGGAAGTACTACAGACAAGCACACGGCAGGAGGATTCAAGAGGCAGGAACACAGCAGGAGGCGGTACTACAGACAAGGGCACGGGACGAGGATTCAGGAGGCAAGAGCACAGCAGGAGGGAGTACTACAGACAGGGGCACAGGAGGAGAGTTTAGGAAGCAGGAGCCCAGCAGGAGGGAGTACTACAGACAGGGGTACAAGAGAAGGATTCAGGAGGCAGGAGCACAGCAGGAGGGATTATTAAAGACAGGGGCACAGGAGGATGGTTCAGGAAGATGGAGCACAGCAGGAGGGAGCACTACAGATAGGGGCAGAGGAGGAGGATGCAGGAGCAGAGCAGTAGGGGGTAATACAGACAAGGGCACAGGAGGAGTATTCAGGAGGCAGGAGCACAGCAGGAGAGAGTACTACAGACAAGGGCAGAAGAGTAGTGTTCAGGAGGCAGGAGCACAGCAGGGAGGAATACTACAGACAACGGCAGAGGAGGAGGATTCAGGAGGCAGGAGCACAGCAGGAGGTACTACAGACAAGCCACGGGAGGAGGATTCAAGAGGTAGGTGTACAGCAGGAGGGGGTTCTACAAACAAGGGTACGGGTGGAGGATTCAGGAGGCAGGAGAACAGCAGGATGGAGTACTACAGACAGGAACATAGGAGAAGGATTCAGGAGGCAGGACCACAGCAGGAGGGAGTGCTACAGACAGGGTCACAGGAGAAGGATTCAGGAGGCAGGAGCACAACTGAATGGAGAACTAAAGGCCAGGGCACAGGAGGAGGGTTCAGGAAGCAGGAGCACAGCAGGAGGGAGCACTACAGACAAGGGCACAGGAGTAGGATTCAGGAGGGAGGAGCACAGCAGGAGAGAGTACTACAGACAAGCGCACAGGGGGATTATTCAGGAGGCAGGAGCACAGCAGGGAGGAGTACTGCATACAAGGGCACAGGAGGAGGATTCAGGAGGCAGGAGCACAGCAGGAGGCAGTACTACAGACAGGGGCACAGGAGGAGGATTCGGGAGGCAGGACCACAGCAGAAGGGAGTACTACAGACAGGGGCACAGGATGAGGATTTTGGAGGCAGGAGCATAGCATGGATGAGTACTACAGACAGGGGCAGAGGAGGAGGATTCAGGAGGTAGGAGCCTAGCAGTAGGGAGTACTACAGAGAAGGTGCACAGGAGGAGGATTCAGTAGGCAGGAGCACAGAAGGAGGGAGTACTACAGAGAAGGTGCACAGAAGGAGGATTCAGTAGGCAGGAGCACAGAAGGAGGGAGTACTACAGACAAAGGCAGAGGAGGAGGATTCAGGATGCAGGAGCACAGCAGGGAGGAGTACTACAGACAAGGGCACAGAAGTAGGATTCAGGATGCAAACGCACTGCAGGGAGGAGCACTACAGACAGGGGCAGAGGAGGAGGATTCAGGAGGTAGGAGCCTAGCAGTAGGGAGTACTACAGAGAAGGTGCACAGGAGGAGGATTCAGTAGGCAGGAGCACAGAAGGAGGGAGTACTACAGACAAAGACAGAGGAGGAGGAGGCAGGAGGCAGGAGCACAGCAGGATTGAGTACTACAGACAAGGGCACAGGAGGAGGATACAAGAGGCAGGAGCACAGCAGGAGGTAGTACTGCAGACAGGGGCACAGGAGGAGGATTCAGGAGGCAGGAGCACAGGAGGGAGAAGAACTGCAGACAAGGGCACAGGAGGAGAACTCAGGAGGCAGGAGCACAGCTGGAAGGAGTACTACAGACAAGGGCACAGGAGGAGGAATCTAGAGGCAGGAGCACAGAAGGGAGGGGTACTACAGACAAGGGCACAGGAGGAAGATTCAGGAGGCAGGAGCACAGCAGGGGGGAGTACTACAGACAGGGGCACAGGAAAAGAATTCCAGATGGAGCACAGCAGGAGGCAGTACTAAGACAGGAGCACAGGAGGAGGATTTCAGAGGCAGGAACACAGCTCGAGAGAGAGTACTACAGACAAGGTCACAGGAGGAGGATTCAGGAGACAGGAGCACAGCAGGAGAAAGTACTACAGACAAGGGCACAGGAGGACGATTCGGGATGCTGGAGCACAGCAGGGAGTACAACAGACAAGCACACGGCAGGAGGATTCAAGAGGCAGGAACACAGCAGGAGGGGGGACTACAAACAAGGGCACGGGAGGAGGATTCAGGAGGCAGGATCACTGCAGGGAGGAGTACTACAGACAAGGGCACAGGAGGAGGGTTCAGGAGGCAGGAGCACAGCTGGAGAGAGTACTACAGACGAGGGCACCGTAGAGGGACTCAGCAGGCAGGAGCACAGCAGGGAGGAGTACTACAGACAAGGGCACAGGAGGACGATTCAGGACGCAGAAGCCCAGCAGGGAGGAGTACTACAGACAAGGGCACAGGAGGATGATTCAGGAGGCAGGGAACAGTGGGAGGGAGTACTACACAGAGGGGCAGAGGAGAAGTATTCAGGAGCACAGCAGGAGGGAGTACTATAGAGAAGGGCACAGAAGGAGGGTTCAGGAGGCAGGAGCACAGCAGGAGGGAGTACTACGGACAACGGCACAGGAGAAGGATTCTGGAGGCAGGAGCACAGCAGGAGAGAGTACTACAGACAAGGGCACAGGAGGAGTATTTAGGAGGCAGGAGCACAACATGGAGTACTACAGACAAGCACACGGGAGGAGGATTCAGGAGGTAGTAGTACAGCAGGAGGGGGTACTACAAACAAGGGCACAGGAGGAGGATTCAGGAGGTAGGAGCACAGCAAGAGGGAGTACTAGAGGCAGGAGCACAGGAGAAGGATTCAGGAGGCAGGAGCACAGCAGGAGGGAGTACTACAGACAGGGGCACAGGAGGAGGATTCAGGAAGCAGGAGCACAGCAGGGAGCAGTACTACAGACAAGGACACAGGAGGATGATTCAGGAGGCAGGAGTGCAGCAGGGAGGAGTACTACAGACAAGGGCACAGGAAGAGGATTCAGGAGGCAGGAGCACAGCAGGATGGAGGACTACAGACAAGGGACCAGGAGGATGATTCAGGAGGCAGTAGCACAGCAGGAGGGAGTACTACAGACTGGGGCACAGGAGGAGGATTCTGGAGGCAGGATCACAGCAAGAGGGAGTTCTACAGACAAGGACACAGGAGGAAGATTCAGGAAGCAGGGCACAGTTTCACATGATATGAGGCACAGAGAAGGGGGTATAGGAGAGGCACATAGATGGCAGGGGCAATTAAGCCAGGGGCACAGCAAAAGGAAGGAAGCGTGGGGGCAGAAAAGGAGGGCAGAGGAGGCAGAGGTACATGATTCAGGGACACAGAAGTCAAAGCACATTAGACATGGGCACAGGAGAATGAAGACACAGGAGGCAGTGGACACAGGATCAGATAAGACTATCTGCTGTGCTGGAGAATGGGAGGAAGAGGGATGAGGGGGCAGGGGATGAGTGTAGGAGGGTGGCCTGACTTATAATGGGTACCAGTGGTACTTACACCCTTTGCCAGGTCCAGTTATCCCTTATTAGTAGAGTGTAGTAGTGCTCTAGAAGCGTAGGCTGATAGAGGTAGATATAGCAGAGCAGCCGAGGCTGAACTAGGAGACATGCAAAGCTCATGCAATAGCACTTGTATCATATAGGTGCTATACCATAAGAAAGACAATACTCATGGTTACTAAAAATAAAGGTACTTTATTTTAGTGACATCGTGCCAAAAATATCTCAGAGGCTATACCCCCTTAGGGGGTAAGTAACATACACAAAATATACAAAACTAACCAAATCAGCTAAGTAAAACAGTCAGAAAGTAATACAAACACTGTAAAACACAATAGGATGCAATAGGCCTAGGGGCAACACAAACCATAGACTAAGAAAGTGGAATGCGAACCACGAAAGGACCCCTAGGCAAGTGTGGTGTGTAGAGGGTCGCTGGTGTAGTGAATCCAGGTTCGTTTTAATGGGATAACAGGAGTTAGCTCAGCCTCTGGCTTGCAGATTTGTGCCCCCGTCACCTAGTGCCTTTATCCTACTTAGCTTGCTCTGTCTTAGCACATTTAATTATTTAATTCGTGTAGGAGGCTGGACTGGCTTGTAGTGAGTACCAAGGGGTACTTGCACCTTGCACCAGGCCCAGTTATCCCTTATTAGTGTATAGGGTGTCTAGCAGCTTAGGCTGATAGATAATGGTAGCTTAGCAGAGCAGCTTAGGCTGAACTAGGAGACGTGTGAAGCTACTACAGTACCACTTAGTGTCATATGCACAATATCATAAGAAAACACAATACACAGTTATACTAAAAATAAAGATACTTTATTTTTATGACAATATGCCAAAGTATCTTAGAATGTACCCTCAGTGAGAGGATAGGAAATATACACAAGATATATATACACAATAGCAAAAATATGCAGTATAGTCTTAGAAAACAGTGCAAACAATGTATAGTTACAATAGGATGCAATGGGGAAACATAGGGATAGGGGCAACACAAACCATATACTCCAAAAGTGGAATGCGAACCACGAATGGACCCCAAACCTATGTGACCTTGTAGAGGGTCGCTGGGACTATTAGAAAATAGTGAGAGTTAGCAAAATAACCCTCCCCAAGACCCTGAAAAGTGAGTGCAAAGTGCACTAAAGTTCCCCTAAGGACAAAAGAGTCGTGTTAGAGGAATAATGCAGGAAAGACACAAACCAGCAATGCAACAACTGTGGATTTCCAATCTAGGGTACCTGTGGAACAAGGGGACCAAGTCCAAAAGTCACAAGCAAGTCGGAGATGGGCAGATGCCCAGGAAATGCCAGCTGCGGGTGCAAAGAAGCTTCAACTGGACAGAAGAAGCTGAGGTTTCTGCAGGAACGAAAAGGGCTAGAGACTTCCCCTTTGGTGGACGGATCCCTCTCGCCTTGCAGAGTCGTGCAGAAGTGTTTTCCCGCCGGAAGAACGCCAACAAGCCTTGCTACACGCAAATCGTGCGTTTGGCGTTTTTGGACGCTGCTGGGGCCCAGGAGGGACCAGGAGATCGCAAATTGGACCTGCAGAGAGAGGGGACGTCGAGCAAGACAAAGAGTCCTCACTGAAGCAGGTAGCACCCGGAGAAGTGCCAGAAACAGGCACTACGAGGATGCGTGAAACGGTGCTCGCCGAAGTTGCACAAAGGAGTCCCACGTCGCCGGAGACCAACTTAGAAAGTCGTGCAATGCAGGTTAGAGTGCTGTGGACCCAGGCTTGGCTGTGCACGAAGGATTTCCGCCCGAAGTGCACAGGGGCCGGAGTAGCTTGCAAAGTTGCGGTTCCCAGCAATGCAGCCCAGCGAGGTGAGGCAAGGACTTACCTCCACCAAACTTGGGCTGAAGAGTCACTGGACTGTGGGGGTCACTTGGACAGAGTCGCTGGATTCGAGGGACCTCGCTCGTCGTGCTGAGAGGAGACCCAAGGGACCTGTGATGCAGCTTTTTGGTGCCTGCGGTTGCAGGGGGAAGATTCCGTCGACCCACGGGAGATTTCTTCGGAGCTTCTGGTGCAGAGAGGAGGCAGGCTACCCCCACAGCATGCACAAGCAGGAAAACAGTCGAGAAGGCGGCAGGATCAGCGTTACAGAGTTGCAGTAGTCGTCTTTGCTACTATGTTGCAGGTTTGCAGGCTTCCAGCGCGGTCAGCGGTCGTTTCCTTATCAGAAGGTGAAGAGAGAGATGCAGAGGAACTCGGCTGAGCTCATGCATTCGTTATCTCAAGTTTCCCCAGAGACAGAGACCCTAAATAGCCAGAAAAGAGGGTTTGGCTACCTAGGAGAGAGGAAAGGCTACTAACACCTGAAGGAGCCTATCAACAGGAGTCTCTGACGTCACCTGGTGGCACTGGCCACTCAGAGCAGTCCAGTGTGCCAGCAGCACCTCTGTTTCCAAGATGGCAGAGGTCTGGAGCACACTGGAGGAGCTCTGGACACCTCCCAGGGGAGGTGCAGGACAGGGGAGTGGTCACTCCCCTTTCCTTTGTCCAGTTTCGCGCCAGAGCAGGGGCTAAGGGGTCCCTGAACCGGTGTAGACTGGCTTATGCAGAATTGGGCACATCTGTGCCCAACAAAGCATTTCCAGAGGCTGGGGGAGGCTACTCCTCCCCTGCCTTCACACCATTTTCCAAAGGGAGAGGGTGTCACACCCTCTCTCAGAGGAAGTTCTTTGTTCTGCCATCCTGGGCCAGGCCTGGCTGGACCCCAGGAGGGCAGCTGCCTGTCTGAGGGGTTGGCAGCAGCAGCAGCTGCAGTGAAACCCCAGGAAGGGCAGTCTGGCAGTACCAGGGTCTGTGCTACAGACCACTGGGATCATGGAATTGTACCAACAATGCCAGGGTGGCATAGAGGGGGCAATTCCATGATCATAGACATGTTACATGGCCATATTCGCAGTTACCATGGTGAAGCTACATATAGGTAGTGACCTATATGTAGTGCACGCGTGTAATGGTGTCCCCACACTCACAAAGTTCAGTGAATTGGCTCTGAACAATGTGGGGGCACCTTGGCTAGTGCCAGGGTGCCCTCACACTAAGTAACTTTGCACCTAACCTTTACCAGGTAAAGGTTAGACATATAGGTGACTTATAAGTTACTCAAGTGCAGTGTAAAATGGCTGTGAAATAACGTGGACGTTATTTCACTCAGGCTGCAGTGGCAGGCCTGTGTAAGAATTGTCAGAGCTCCCTATGGGTGGCAAAAGAAATGCTGCAGCCCATAGGGATCTCCTGGAACCCCAATACCCTGGGTACCTCAGTACCATATACTAGGGAATTATAAGGGTTTTCCAGTAAGCCAATGTAAATTGGTAAAAATGGTCACTAGCCTGTCAGTGACAATTTGGAAAGAAATGAGAGAGCATAACCACTGAGGTTCTGATTAGCAGAGCCTCAGTGAGACAGTTAGTCACTACACAGGTAACACATTCAGGCACACTTATGAGCACTGGGGCCCTGGAGAACAGGGTCCCAGTGACACATACAACTAAAACAACATATATACAGTGAAAAATGGGGGTAACATGCCAGGCAAGATGGTACTTTCCTACACAACCCCCCCCAAATGAAGGACAATAAGACTAGCCATGACCTGATGAGTCTTCATTGTCTAAGTGGAAATATCTGGAGAGTCCATCTGCATTGGAGTGGCTACTCCCAGGTCTATGTTCCACTGCATAGTCCATTCCCTGTAGGGATATGGACCACCTCAAAAAATTAGGATTTTCACCTTTCATTTGTTTTAGCCAAAGTAGAGGTTTGTGGTCTGTCTGAACAATGAAGTGAGTGCCAAACAGGTATGGCCTCAACTTCTTCAGAGCCCAGACCACAGCAAAGGCCTCCCTCTCAATGGCAGACCAACGCTTTTCTCTAGGGGTCAACCTCCTACTAATAAAAGCAACAGGTTGATCCTGGCCCTCAGAATTAAGTTGTGATAAGACTGCCCCTACTCCTAATTCAGATGCATCAGTTTGGACATAGAATTTTTTAGAGTAACAAGGGCTTTTCAGGACAGGTGCAGAGCACATGGCCTGCTTTAGCTCCTCAAAAGCTTTCTGACAGCTTGCTGTCCATAATACCTTTTTAGGCTTTTTCTTGGATATGAGGTCATTAAGAGGGGCTGCAATGGAGCCATAGTTCTTAATGAACCTCCTGTAATACCCAGTGAGGCCTAGGAAGGCTCTCACCTGAGTCTGAGTGGTAGGGGGAACCCAATCAATAATAGTTTGGATTTTCCCCTGAAGTGGTGCAATCTGTTCCCCACCAACAAGGTGTCCCAGATAAACCACCTTACCCTGCCCTATCTGGCACTTTGAAGCCTTGATAGTGAGGCCTGCCTTTTGCAGGGCCTCCAAAACTTTCCAAAGGTGGACCAGGTGATCATCCCAGCTAGAGCTAAAGACAGCTATATCGTCCAAATATGCTGCACTGAAAGCTTCCAGCCCTTGCAGGACTGTGTTCACCAACCTCTGAAAAGTGGCAGGTGCATTTTTCAAACCAAAAGGCATTACAGTAAACTGGTAATGTCCTCCAATGGTAGAAAATGCAGTCTTAGGTTTAGCATCTTCTGACAATTTGATCTGCCAATACCCTGCAGTCAAATCAAAAGTGCTTAGATACTTGGCAGATGCCAGTGTATCTATAACCTCATCTGCCCTGGGTATAGGGTGAGCATCAGTTTTGGTTACCAAGTTGAGACCTCTATAGTCTACACAAAACCTCATTTCCTTCTTTCCATCTTTAGAATTGGGTTTTGGTACCAGTACCACAGGAGAAGCCCATGGACTGTCAGAGTGCTCAACCACTCCTAGTTCTAACATTTTCTGAACTTCTTGCTTTATGCAGTCCCTGACATGGTCAGGCTGCCTATAGATCTTACTTTTGACAGGTAAACTGTCTCCAGTATCTATAGTGTGCTCACACCAAGAAGTGGTGCCTGGCACACTAGAGAAGAGTTCTGAAAATTGTCCTAGGAGATTTATGCAATTATCTTTCTGCTCAGCAGTAAGACAATCAGCCAAAACTACACCTTCCACAAGAGCATCTTGTTCTGTGGAAGAGAAGAGATCAGGTAGAGGATCACTGTCTTCTTCCTGTCCCTCATCTGTTGCCATGAGCAGGGTGAGATCAGCCCTGTCATAGTAGGGTTTCAGGCGGTTGACATGGAGCACCCTAAGGGGACTCCTGGCAGTGCCTAAGTCAACCAAGTAGGTGACTTCACCCTTCTTTTCAACAATTGTGTGGGGTCCACTCCATTTATCTTGGAGTGCTCTTGGGGCCACAGGCTCCAAGACCCACACTTTCTGCCCTGGTTGGTACTGAACCAAAACAGCCTTCTGATCATGCCATTGCTTCTGGAGCTCTTGGCTGGCCTGAAGGTTTTTACTGGCCTTTTTCATGTACTCAGCCATCCTTGATCTGAGGCCAAGTACATAGTCCACAATATCCTGCTTAGGAGCTTTTAAAGGTTGTTCCCAACCCTCCTTTACAAGTGTGAGTGGACCCCTAACAGGGTGTCCAAAAAGAAGTTCAAAGGGGCTGAAGCCCACTCCTTTCTGGGGTACCTCCCTGTAGGCAAAAAGGAGGCATGGTAGAAGGATATCCCATCTCCTGCGGAGTTTTTCAGGGAGACCCATAATCATGCCTTTGAGAGTTTTATTAAATCTCTCCACCAGTCCATTTGTTTGTGGATGATAGGGTGTTGTGAACTTGTAAGTTACACCACACTCCTTCCACATGGCCTTTAAGTATGCAGACATGAAATTGCTTCCCCTGTCTGATACTACTTCCTTTGGGAAGCCCACCCTGGAAAATATTCCCAGGAGGGCCTTTGCCACTGCAGGTGCTGTAGTGGTCCTTAAAGGAATAGCTTCAGGATATCTTGTGGCATGGTCCACTACCACCAAGATAAACCTATTGCCTGAAGCAGTAGGAGGGTCAAGGGGGCCAACTATGTCAACCCCTACCCTTTCAAAGGGAACTCCAACCACAGGCAGTGGGATAAGGGGTGCCTTTGGAGTGCCACCTGTCTTGCCACTGGCTTGACAGGTTTCACAGGACTTACAAAATTCCTTTGTGTCCTCAGACATCCTAGGCCAATGAAACAATGGTACCAATCTGTCCCAAGTTTTCATTTGACCCAGGTGCCCAGCTAAGGGAATGTCATGTGCCAGTGTTAGGAGGAACTTTCTGTACTCCTGAGAAATCACTAATCTCCTGGCAGCTCCAGGTTTAGGATCCCTATGCTCAGTGTACAAGAGGTTGTCCTCCCAGTAAACTCTGTGAGAGTCACTGACATCCCCATTAGCCTGTTTGACAGCTTGCTGTCTGAGACCCTCTAATGTGGGACAGGTTTGCTGTGCCACACTCAGCTCCTCCCTGGCAGGCCCCCCTTCACCCAAAAGCTCAGCAGTGTCTGCTTCCAGCTCCTCTGGTGTAGGTTCTGCACAGGGAGTGAATTCTTCTTCCTCAGAAGTAGAATCCACTGTAGAGGGAGGGATAGTAGGAAGTGGTTTGCTTCTACTAGCCCTAGCTTTAGGGAGCACTTGGTCCATTGTTCCAGGATCCAAGCTTCCCTGTCCTTTTTGCTTTTTGGCCTGAGCCCTTGTCAAAGCAAAAATATGCCCTGGAATGCCCAGCATTGCTGCATGGGCCTCCAACTCCACATCTGACCAAGCTGATGTCTCCAAATCATTCCCTAATAGACAGTCTACAGGTAAATCTGAAGCTACCACAACTTTCTTCGGACCAGTTACCCCCCCCCAGTTGAGATTTACAACAGACATGGGGTGGCTTTGTGTTATGTTGTGAGCATCGGTTACTTGGTACTGGTGTCCAAGTATGTGTTGTTCAGGGTGCACCAGTTTCTCAATCACCATTGTGACACTGGCACCTGTGTCCCTGTAGGCCTGGACCTCAACACCATTTATTAGGGTTAGTTGCTTGTACTTCTCCAAGTTATGGGGGCAAGCAACCAAAGTGGCTAAATCAATAGCCCCTTCAGAGACTAAAGTAGCCTCTGTGGTCTCCCTAATCAGACCAACCCCAACTAAATTACCAAAAGTGAGCCCAGCTACTCCCTTGGATTGGCTATTAGTCGGTTTGCTCCCACCACCACTGCTATTAGTAGGGACACTAGGTGTAGCAGTAGGGGTTGTAGTGGTAGGAGCTGTGGTGCCTTTCTTTGGACAACTGGGATCTGTTGTCCAATGGCCTTTTATTTTACATAAATAGCACCATGGTTTCTTTTCCTTGTTCTGATTAAAGGAGGATTTGGACCCACCACCCCCACCAGAGTGTTTTTGTGGGCCTGATGAAGACTCATTTTTAGATTTGTCCCCACCCTTGTCAGAAGACTTACCATCCTTCTTTTTGTTGCCATCTTTGTCACCCCCTGTATGAACTTTTCTGTTCACTCTTGTTCTGACCCATTTGTCTGCCTTCTTTCCCAATTCTTGGGGAGAGGTCAGATCAGAGTCCACCAAGTACTGGTGCAACAAATCAGACACACAATTATTAAGAATATGCTCTCTCAGGATTAAGTTATACAGGCTGTCATAATCAGTAACTTTACTGCCATGTAACCACCCCTCCAAGGCCTTCACTGCCTGGTCAATGAAATCAACCCAGTCTTGTGAAGACTCCTTTTTGGTCTCTCTGAACTTTATCCTGTACTGTTCAGTGGTTAAGCCATAACCATCCAGGAGTGCATTCTTAAGAACTTGGAAATTATTGGCCTCATTTTCTTTTACAGTAAGGAGCCTATCCCTACCTTTTCCACTAAATGATAGCCATAGGATAGCAGCCCACTGCTTTTGAGGGACATCCTGTACAGCACAGGCCCTCTCAAGTGCAGCAAACCACTTGTTAATGTCATCCCCCTCCTTATAAGGGGGAACTATCTTGTGCAGATTCCTTGAATCATGCTCTTTTGCAGGATGACTATGGGGAATACTGCTGCTGCCACCATGGGTATCTAAACCCAACTTCTGTCTTTCCTTCTGTAATTCTAAAGACTGTCTATCCAAATCCAGCTGTTGCTTCTTGAGCTTCAGTCTGGTTTGTTCCACTCTCAATCTATTGAGCTCCCTTTCTAACAATTTGTCATCAGGGTGGGTGGAAGGGACATTTCTAGATACAGAGGTATGATGGGAATGAACAGAAGGAGACCTGTCCCTTACAGAGGGCACCCTAACAGCTTGGCTACCAGTATAATGTGAGAGCACACCATCAGTATGGTGTGATTCAACCTCTGTACCAACTATGCTAGACTGTCTAGTAATGGGCAGGCTGAGAAGTTTCTTTCCTGAATCTTTTCCTGGGGAGTCCCTGGATCAGATTGTGAACCATTAGCTACTTTTTCAACAGATTGGGCACTTATGGCCTTATCCTGTACTCTAAGCATGTTAATTAACAGTTCTAAGGAAGGATTCTTCCCTACACTCAAACCTCTCTCTATGCAGAGACTCCTTGCTCCTTTCCAGCTAAGGTGATCATATGCAAGTTTGGACAGTTCAACATTTTTTCCTGTGCCAGACATTTTTTTTAGAGAGAGTTGAAAGTGATAGAAAAAGAAAAAAAGTTTTCAGAACTTTTTGGAAAGACAGAAAAAACTTTTTTAACTTTTAAGAACTTTTTGAAAGTTTTAGAAGTACTTTCCAGCACTTAGAAAAGAGTGAAAAGAGGAAATGCAAAACTTTTTGGCTATGTGTATATACACTGACCTTGTTTTGTATATTTTTCTCTTATGAAAAGTACAATGACAAGAGTGGTAAGTAGTCTCAAGCACTTATCCCACCACTGCACAACCAATGTAGGAGGCTGGACTGGCTTGTAGTGAGTACCAAGGGGTACTTGCACCTTGCACCAGGCCCAGTTATCCCTTATTAGTGTATAGGGTGTCTAGCAGCTTAGGCTGATAGATAATGGTAGCTTAGCAGAGCAGCTTAGGCTGAACTAGGAGACGTGTGAAGCTACTACAGTACCACTTAGTGTCATATGCACAATATCATAAGAAAACACAATACACAGTTATACTAAAAATAAAGGTACTTTATTTTTATGACAATATGCCAAAGTATCTTAGAGTGTACCCTCAGTGAGAGGATAGGAAATATACACAAGATATATATACACAATAGCAAAAATATGCAGTATAGTCTTAGAAAACAGTGCAAACAATGTATAGTTACAATAGGATGCAATGGGGAAACATAGGGATAGGGGCAACACAAACCATATACTCCAAAAGTGGAATGCGAACCACGAATGGACCCCAAACCTATGTGACCTTGTAGAGGGTCGCTGGGACTATTAGAAAATAGTGAGAGTTAGCAAAATAACCCTCCCCAAGACCCTGAAAAGTGAGTGCAAAGTGCACTAAAGTTCCCCTAAGGACAAAAGAGTCGTGTTAGAGGAATAATGCAGGAAAGACACAAACCAGCAATGCAACAACTGTGGATTTCCAATCTAGGGTACCTGTGGAACAAGGGGACCAAGTCCAAAAGTCACAAGCAAGTCGGAGATGGGCAGATGCCCAGGAAATGCCAGCTGCGGGTGCAAAGAAGCTTCGACTGGACAGAAGAAGCTGAGGTTTCTGCAGGAACGAAAAGGGCTAGAGACTTCACCTTTGGTGGAGGGATCTCTCTTGCCTTGGAGAGTCGTGCAGAAGTGTTTTCCCGCCGGAAGAACGCCAACAAGCCTTGCTACATGCAAATCGTGCGTTTGGCGTTTTTGGACACTGCTGGGGCCCAGGAGGGACCAGGAGGTCGCAAATTGGACCTGCAGAGAGAGGGGACGTCGAGCAAGACAAAGAGCCCTCACTGAAGCAGGTAGCACCCGGAAAAGTGCCAGAAACAGGCACTACGAGGTTGCGTGAAACGGTGCTCGCCGAAGTTGCACAAAGGAGTCCCACGTCGCCGGAGACCAACTTAGAAAGTCGTGCAATGCAGGTTAGAGTGCCGTGGACCCAGGCTTGGCTGTGCACGAAGGATTTCCGCCGGAAGTGCACAGGGGCCGGAGTAGCTTGCAAAGTCGCGGTTCCCAGCAATGCAGCCCAGCGAGGTGAGGTAAGGACTTACCTCCACCAAACTTGGCCTGAAGAGTCACTGGACTGTGGGGGTCACTTGGACAGAGTCGCTGGATTCGAGGGACCTTGCTCGTCGTGCTGAGAGGAGACCCAAGGGACCGGTGATGCAGCTTTTTGGTGCCTGCGGTTGCAGGGGGAAGATTCCGTCGACCCACGGGAGATTTCTTCGGAGCTTCTGGTGCAGAGAGGAGGCAGGCTACCCCCACAGCATGCACAAGCAGGAAAACAGTCGAGAAGGCGGCAGGATCAGCGTTACAGAGTTGCAGTAGTCGTCTTTGCTACTATGTTGCAGGTTTGCAGGCTTCCAGCGCGGTCAGCGGTCGTTTCCTTATCAGAAGGTGAAGAGAGAGATGCAGAGGAACTCGGCTGAGCTCATGCATTCGTTATCTCAAGTTTCCCCAGAGACAGAGACCCTAAATAGCCAGAAAAGAGGGTTTGGCTACCTAGGAGAGAGGAAAGGCTACTAACACCTGAAGGAGCCTATCAGCAGGAGTCTCTGACGTCACCTGGTGGCACTGGCCACTCAGAGCAGTCCAGTGTGCCAGCAGCACCTCTGTTTCCAAGATGGCAGAGGTCTGGAGCACACTGGAGGAGCTCTGGACACCTCCCAGGGGAGGTGCAGGTCAGGGGAGTGGTCACTCCCCTTTCCTTTGTCCAGTTTCGCGCCAGAGCAGGGGCTAAGGGGTCCCTGAACCGGTGTAGACTGGCTTATGCAGAATTGGGCACATCTGTGCCCAACAAAGCATTTCCAGAGGCTGGGGGAGGCTACTCCTCCCCTGCCTTCACACCATTTTCCAACGGGAGAGGGTGTCACACCCTCTCTCAGAGGAAGTTCTTTGTTCTGCCATCCTGGGCCAGGCCTGGCTGGACCCCAGGAGGGCAGCTGCCTGTCTGAGGGGTTGGCAGCAGCAGCAGCTGCAGTGAAACCCCAGGAAGGGCAGTCTGGCAGTACCAGGGTCTGTGCTACAGACCACTGGGATCATGGAATTGTACCAACAATGCCAGGGTGGCATAGAGGGGGCAATTCCATGATCATAGACATGTTACATGGCCATATTCGGAGTTACCATGGTGAAGCTACATATAGGTAGTGACCTATATGTAGTGCACGCGTGTAATGGTGTCCCCGCACTCACAAAGTTCAGTGAATTGGCTCTGAACAATGTGGGGGCACCTTGGCTAGTGCCAGGGTGCCCTCACACTAAGTAACTTTGCACCTAACCTTTACCAGGTAAAGGTTAGACATATAGGTGACTTATAAGTTACTCAAGTGCAGTGTAAAATGGCTGTGAAATAACGTGGACGTTATTTCACTCAGGCTGCAGTGGCAGGCCTGTGTAAGAATTGTCAGAGCTCCCTATGGGTGGCAAAAGAAATGCTGCAGCCCATAGGGATCTCCTGGAACCCCAATACCCTGGGTACCTCAGTACCATATACTAGGGAATTATAAGGGTGTTCCAGTAAGCCAATGTAAATTGGTAAAAATGGTCACTAGCCTGTCAGTGACAATTTGGAAAGAAATGAGAGAGCATAACCACTGAGGTTCTGATTAGCAGAGCCTCAGTGAGACAGTTAGTCACTACACAGGTAACACATTCAGGCACACTTATGAGCACTGGGGCCCTGGGTTACCAGGGTCCCAGTGACACATACAACTAAAACAACATATATACAGTGAAAAATGGGGGTAACATGCCAGGCAAGATGGTACTTTCCTACAATTCGTCTAAGATGGCTGCCTTGTTTATAGTTAGGCCATATGTTATGAGTTACATTCTCAGTGTCACCGCGCTAAGGCGTCAAGATCAAGCGCCAAAGACAAACAAACAGTAGGTGTTCACACTTAGGGATTTTCCCTCTCTACTTTCGAGGGATTGTTTATATTAATTGCCGTCCCAAGCATGTCTGTTATCTATTGTTTGGGAACACACCTACATCATGGGTCCTTGTAGATCTGTATAAGTATATCGAACTTTAGACAGATAATCAGAGGGATTCCGAACAGAGGGCATCACCACCATCGCTGATATCGATGCTGCAGTCATCTTGACGCTGACCCAGTCTTCGTGTCCCTGCGGAGCCTGAGATAGAGACCTCATTCCAAGGTAACGAGGGTTGGGGGCTCCTCTCATGGACATGACATTGGCAGATTAGGTTTAACAAACCCAGCTCTCCTTTAGATAGGAGGTTAGGCCTTTCACATTAGGGTATTAGGGCATAGTACATCTCATATGTCTTTCCTATGCATTGCAAGATGGTGGGGGTCTTTGTAATAATGACTCTTGTCTTCACAATTCTGTTTCTTGCATTATTCATTATCCTAATCATGGCAGCCCATGCAACTTATCGCAAATTGCAGTTATGTTGAATAAAAACTATTGAAACTTTACTGCATCTTTGTCATTGCCTGTGTTTGTATGAGACATGATATATCTGTGAGAAAGGGGTAATCTCCGTTTAACCACGACACTCCTTGAGATGTCATATTCTCAAGTCCATACGTAAAGGCTGCCACAAATCACCTTTTACTATTGTGTTTCTGGTGAGGTGATGCTAGTGAGCTGGTAAGGTTGGGACAACCGTTGCGACTTGTTGTAGGAAAGGCTCAGTCGCCTACACACAAAAGTACTGACATCCTTTAACCAGCAGTCTTGCCCAGAGCAAGAGTCCAAACTACGACATGGCGCCACCAATAATGGTGTTTAGGCACTAATTTACGGATACCCCGACTATCACTGTCTCACAGACAGCAGGTACCCTAAGTACCGTTATACGGATACGTCTGTGGTCTTTGGGAAAATCCTCCTCAGTTGAAAAGGTAACACCTGATTAAGCTGTAGGTTGTTCGAGCTCGAACTCATAAAAGGATTTATACTCCCCATTTTTGGTGTTCCGTTTTTCTAAACAAATATGGCTAACCCCATTGACATTCCTGAAAATGCTAGACAAGCACTAACACAACATTTATTAATGCATGGCCTTACAGATGAGGGCGGGATGTTACTCTTATAATAGAAGCTAATGAAGCATACCAAACAGAAACATTTTACTGTTGGGTCACCTTTCCTGAGGTCGACCAGAGAACACATACGTTCCACACATATGAAATTGCGAATGTACCTCAACGGTCCCAAGCATACCAGTATCATGAAACATCGCTCACATACCAAGAGCATCAGAACTGGTTTGAAGGCGCCCTACCACATGTATTACAAAGAGTGAGGTTAGGTCCCTTAAGTAACGACGGACCTACATGGCCTATGTTTGCCACATACACACCTCACTCAGGCATACAAAACATGCAAATAGCAGATCTGCAAAATGTATATAATGAATTAGTGACATTATATAAATGATTAGTTCAGTTCGTAATGCGAACGTTGAACACAACACCAGCACGTCCAGCACCGCCAGGACCTGGTGGTTATCAATTGGCTACTGGGATGAATCCACAAACAGTACATACTATTATGGGTAAAGTGCCCGCAGAACGGGAAAAAATACCGTTCTGGAGTGCCCAGAAAACTAATCAGCTGGAAGCTGTGTTTCCCCATACAGGATTACAGGGAAAACATAGACTGCTCACTATGTGCTGCCTTTTGGGATGGTTCCCTCTGTGGATGACTGTGCCACATGGGGTACAGTCTTCGCTGCCATGTACACTACCACACATGGTACCCCGACACTTGCCAATTTCCGGAAGTGTTAAAACAAATACAAAATGAGCATGGGGCTGCACCAGCCCTGGATTTGGGGATGAAATGAATGCCTAACTTTGACGCTGTATCCTCAATAATACTCAGTAACATTAAAAGGGAAGCTGTAGCACTGGCAATACGCCAGCGTCTCCGGGAAACTCCACACCAGGAACAAGAGAGACAGCTACCGAAAATTATTTCCGATACCTATACCAGTATAGGACGGGATAGTTTGGGAGCCAAACCAAAGAAATTGGAGTTACAAGGTACCGCCCATAAGGAGGGTACAAAGTAGGCACAAGAGGGCTCGAAGAAGCGCTGGGACAAACAAAAAGATTTCAAAGAAAGAAGAAATAAAAGAGCTGATTCTCCACACCCGGGGAACTCCGAAAGGAGATATAATCTCAGCAATAGGGAGAACTCCGGACAAAAATACTGATTCACACCCCTCTTGTTCCTTTCAGGACGCACCGGATAGACTTAGCGAGAGAGGGGGCCGTCAAGATCGACGTCCTGAATATGTGAAAGAAAAGAAAGACTTGCAGCAGTCTACCATTAAAAATTAAGAAAAGACTCCACAGCAAAAGCCACAGTTTAAAAAGAAGAAGGTGGCAGCACTGACAGCTAAGAATGCCAGTATACTTGAGAACGCTGTTGAGGAACAAGAGGTGGGCAGTGACTCTGTTAGACAGCGCAGCAGAGGTCACGATATGTCGCCAGAGTCTGAAAGATCATCTGGATGCGACAGCAACTAGCGATTACATCGCAGTTGAAACAGCGGATGGCCGTGTTCTCCCTCCCGATAGGGTTTATGATTTAAAAATTCAGATAGAGGGAGACGTGGAACGCACTATTAGTGTGATATTTTGGGATGAACTTACTAGTGATATCCTATTAGCCAAAAGAGAATGGCCACCTGAACACGTCCGCAAGCTCCCACATGGGGAAGATGTCATTTTGCCTTCTTTCTCTGATCTTGTTCCAGAAGCAGATAAAGAAGCCTATGCTTCTGAATGGGCTTTAGCGCAGGCACCTGCGTTATATCGCAATCATGTAGGTTGGGACAAGGAGTCTCTTTCTCATGTTATTCCCGTTAGGTCTACACCCCAACCGGAGCCAAAATATACTGTTGAATATGAAGCGAAAGCTCCAGTGAGGGAGATCCTCGCCCCAACTTGAGTACCAGGGAGTGATTGAGCCCTGCACATCTGCAATGAATAATCCGTTATTCCCTGTTGCAAAGCCAGACCATTCATATTGAATAGTCATTGATTATAGACACTGAAATAGTCATACACGTACATATGCTATACAGAATTCACACAGCCCGGCACTAATAAATAATATAGTGCGTAAAAAATATAAAACAACATTAGACATTTCTAATGGATTCTTCTGCCAGAATTTAGCACATGAAAGTCGGGACCCGAGTGCATTCTCATTTGGCTCTCAGAAACGCTTTTGTCGTTTACCTCAAGGCTACAAAATAGCACGGGCTATTTTCAGCTCGTGTAACATAAATATTACATGATATTGATTCTGAAGCGTTATCCTATGTGGATGACATATATCTCACAGACGACATCCATCTTGCGAAGGTCAATCGGATCATTTTGGGATTTGCAGACCTCGGTTACAAATTCAATTTTAAGAAAAGCAAGATAGCCTTTCTTAGTGTATTATTCCTGGGATATGAGCTATCAAATGAGGGAAAGAGCCTGGCCGCACTTTCTAGAAAAATGTGCTCAACTGCACCCTCCCAACTCGCTAAAGAAACTCCAGTCATTACTAGGTTTCTTTATTCTTTATTTTGGCAGAACATACATTCCAGATTATGCACAACGGATCAAGCCCCTTTATGACTTGGTTCAGCGCAAATTTTCTAGCAGGCACTGGACAATTGAAAACACACGCATCCTTAGGGAAATGCAACAGGACATTCTAGAAGCTAAACATTTGCACACATGTGACAATAAAACAAATTTGGTAATCAGAATAATTGCTAGTGCCATTGGAATGACTTATGTCACCTTCAATGAGGGTGACACGGTACCCATAGCATATAAATCACATCTATACTCCAATGCTGAACAGTGTTTTGCACCTACAGAAAAGATTCTGACGGCAGTTCAGATGGCCGTCATAAAAGAGAGGCCACTTGCCCAGGGGAAACGTATTATTGTTGTCTCCCCAGTGCCGGCCTTAGAGGCTGTCACCAAAGCAAGCGTTCCTAACGCTAAAGCATTACATCCACATTGGATTCAATGGGCAATGTCTCTGACCGCCACTGCTGTCGATTTATATATTCGATCCAAAACTTCAGACACAAGAGTTTCTCCAGTACGAACAAGAGTACACTGCTTCTCTAAATATCTTGCCACGAGACAGATACCATATTGTCATATACACTGACGGTTCAGCACAACCGGCTGTAGGTACTAAACATCAATACTCTGCAGCTTGCGCAGCCGTGAGCGGAGTGATGGAAGATGGAGTTTTCCACTCTCACAATACCCACACGCAGACCTTAGGGGACTGCACAGCCCAGTTGGCTGAGCTTAAAGCTCAGATTCTAGCGCTCGAACATACTGAGCCAGGATGCCAGACTTTAATAGTCTGTGATTCTTATTACTGCGTCCAGTCATACAATGACTATCTCAATCATTGGAAACTGAAAGGGTTTAGAGCTTCTAAAGGGAACACCATTAAACACAAAATATTGTAGGGGAGGGTGGCTGATCTTAAGGATAAGCTGCCGTGTGTCCATGTAGTCCATACATTGGGACACCAACGTGTAGGAGTACACGTTACCGGTAATACATTGGCTGATGAAGCTGCCAAAGCAGCAGTAGCTACGGCTTCTGTGGCTGCAATGAATCGTTCTCAGACGAGATTGGATAATGAAATATTGATTTCCGTTAAAGCTTTGGCTGCAGGCAAACACCTTCCGAAAGGATACCCTACAAACAATACTTACCATATCAGTGTGCAGAATGTTGCTTACACAACAATTTCTGGGGTTGGAGATTGAGTGATTCCCAATGAAGACCAGAGATTTGATCTAATAGAGCAGCGCATGAGGGTGTTGCTTCTGCACATGCTGGTATACAGGCCTCGGTAACACTTCTACAGAAACGCTTCTGGTGGCCTGGTCTATGCAGACGAACAAAGCAGTATGTCCTTTGCTGTGACATTTGCCAGCAGATCAAGGGTTCTAATATCAAACACCCACCGCAGACATCCCTCTTAGTGTCCAACAGGCCACTACAGTGTGTGTACCTGAACCATTGTGGTCCCTTACAGCCTGATGGTGCATACAAATACATTTTAGTGGATTCTTGTTCTAGATTCCTGTGGGTATGGCCACAGCGGTCTGATGACGCCCGGACTGTTATAAAAGACTTGCTGATCTTTGTCGGTACATATGCGGTTGCAGCATTCCATTCGGACCAGGGCCCTGCATTTGCCTCTAAGGCATTCAGGGATACCATGGGAACGATGGGTGTTGAACTCCATTACTCCTCACCATACCATCCAGAGGGAATTTCGGTCGTGGAGAGGCGGAATTGTGATCTAAAGCAGTCCTTAACAGCTCAAGTATTAGGTTCAGTCCACAGTTGGTTACATCACCGATATGGGGTCCAGCAAGCACTGAATAATCGGCCAAGACGGTCCTTGGGGGGACGCACTCCATATGAGGTTCTCTTTGGGATACCTATGTATGTCCCAGATCTTGATGCCCCTGGTACAGTGGCAGCAGAAACACCATTTGACATAAATTAAAGTCTCACTTTTTTACAGGAGCTTAAGCAATTTCGTGATATTAAATCATCTGCAAGTGCTGCCACCTTAGGAATAAGGGATTTAGCTAAAACTTCGACTGGCTGGATTCCTAAACTTTGGGATCTGGTTCATGAGAAGATCGCAGTGAAGAAGGAGTTTGGTCCATCATACAGAGCACCTGTACCAGTCTTGGGAATTCAAGGCACCAGGACTGTCATCTTACCACCACTGTCTGGTTCTAAGACAAACAGATTTATCTCTATTGATGACATCAAACTACACCATGTGGCCGATCCTTCACAATAGACCAAGAGATCCCTTGGGTAGTTCCCAATCCCCTCTCACTATCCAACAGGACATACATCTACATAGTAGGATGAATATCACTACTACAGACTATGCAACAATGTCAAATGCTGTTCCAGACACCTCATTGACCATGGGGAGGGCGGAAAATTAACTTTTGCTGGTTCCAGTCACTACTTCAGTGACCACCCCGGTTCAAGATCTAGCTGTTTATTTACACAAACACATCACAGACTAACAACCCTGTCTATCAAGAGCCCCCACGTAAAGTGAACCAAAGTACGGATGGTGCACCGGCTCCCGTGTTTGCAGAGACTGCCTCTGGCTATTTCATTGACATTGATGATTTTTCTTCAGACTCGTCCACTACTGTGATTGACAATGTTTCGAAAAGTAGTAAGCTGTATCAATGGCTTAAAAAGAACTATTTCAAATACCCATGGAACTATTTATGGTTCTGTTTGACATTTTTTGCATTATTTTTATGGATTGGTTTTGTGACTGTTTTCTTTTTGCTCATAAATGGTCACTATATTCCTGATGGCTCCTCTGGGGAGCCTGTTGATGAAGTTTTAACACCACATCATTCTTCACATAAGGTCCGGATAGATTTGTCCCCTGTAAATATTACAGCAATACCAATTTCTGATGGGATTGTGTGGGACAAAGTTCCATTCAATATATACAGGCCTACTGAAATTATTCAAATACCATACGTGTTCAAAATTTCAATGACTGATGTGATTACCCATGATGTTGTCTCTGATGGTTGGGATGTCCAAACAGTTGATTCCATGCTAACTGAAATGAAGGACTATTCCGCTTTCGAAAGTGATGATGTATATGAACATACAATGAACTATGGGGAAATGTTCTGTTATAATAATTGGGGACATTACTACCTACACTGTGCCACTAGATACAGGCCAGTATTAAACTACACACAGTGGGAACACTGTTCTACACCACTGGTGGGGAGCCCAAAGTACTATAGTGATAAATGTACATACTTTTCTGGGCATGACACAATTCAGCAGACATCCTGTCTGGGGTTAGCAAAAATGAAAGACTTAAACACGCCCAGGATCCCCACCCCGGCAAAGTTGAAAGATGGGCAATACTTCCTCCATATCACCGAGGACAAGCTAGATGCAATGTTTAAGGCTGGTACTTATAATTCTTCGCTTTCTAGTCCCGGCGAGTGGTTAATATGGCCCACTGACACTAATGGGTGTCAAGCGCGTTTTTTGAACTCTTCAGGGGTTTTTTCAATTAACAGGCCAGACCCTCGCTTTGTATCTGGTCAACATACAGGTATAATTACAACATACAGGGGGTCATTCTGACCTCGGCGGTAAAATGCCCTTACCGCCGGTCATAAGACCGCCATAACACCGCCGCGGCCAACCACCACGGTCATTCTGACCCACAACGGCCAAACCTCCAAAAATCCGTCCTCCACTGCAGCCCGCCACATCTGCGGGCAGCGATAAACTGGAGATGACCAAACCTCCACCGTCACGCCAACAGAAATACGCCCATGCCATTATGACCCACGAATCCACACGGCGGTCATTCAAACGCGGTATTCCATTGGCGCTACACACCGCCGCGGTCAGAATACACACACATCACCAAAACACAGCCACATTGGACAATTTGAAATACACACACCTGATACACATACACACACCACTCCCACACAATCAACCAACTATAAAACACACACCCACATCACCCACAAACCCCTGCGACCATAATTACTGAGAGAAGGAGAGAGAGACACAGCAGACAACCATAGCAAGACACACTGAGGCACACTACACCATCACACACACCACATAGTAGCACAAAGCACCACTCACCAACATACTCCTCATCACATACACCACCCCACACCTCACCCACACCACCCCATGGCACCCCAAAGGCACCCACGCTTTTCGGACCAAGAACTCCGGGTCATGGTGGAGGAAATCCTAAGAGTGGAACCCCAGCTCTTCGGCTCGCAGGTGCAGCACACCGGTATAGCCAGGAAGGCGGAGCTATGGCAGCGGATCGTGGACAGGGTCAACGCGGTGGGACAGCATCCCAGGAATAGGGAGGACATCCGCAAAAGATGGAACGACCTACGGGGGAAGGTCCAATCGATGGTCTCCAGGCACAACATCGCGGTCCAGAAGACTGGCGGCGGACCCCCACCCACCCCTCCCGAATTTACATCGTGGGAGCAAGAGGTCTTGAACATCCTGCATCCTCAGGGCCTCGCTGGAGTAGCCGGAGGAATGGACTCTGGTAAGTCCCATCTCAACTACTATATCCCCCCCACCCCACCAGCATGCCAACCCACACCCCCACCCTCACCCCTAACCCCCCAGCACACATCCTCCCTGACAATGTCTCACCAGCACAACCCACCCATCCCAACACCAACTCCTGCATGCCAACACAAATCATGGGCACCCATCACCTAAGCATGACCACTGCACTAAACCCCCCCCCCCCCACTAACTACCCTCACAACACCTCCCTCAAGGGAATGCCTGCACTGGGGGACAAGGGCACCCATAACACGCACGCTATTGCACACACAGAAACAATAACCAAACTCTCTTACCCCATGCAGGACCCGAACGACAACACACCAGCCAGGAGGGTCCAGAAGTGTCCATCCCACCACCGGAACAGGCCCACACTGAGGATAGCAGCTCTGTCGACAGTGAACCTGATGACCAGCCCGGACCATCGGGGACTTCTGGGCAGTCGGTTCCCCTCAGGCAGCCACAGGCCACACCAGACCCGACCCCCTCTGCCAACACAAGCACAGCTCCCACCCAGCGGGCCCATGCCTCTGTCTCTAGGACAGCTCAATCAGCGGTGTGTCTGCCACTACAGGGCACCCAGGCTAACCCAACACCCCAACAACAACAGGGACCTGGGGGCAGTGGTAGCGGGCACACCGTCCAGGGGACAGAGGCCGGGGGAAACCGGGCAGCTCGGAGGGCTGCTGTGCGACAGGGGGGGGAGGAGAGGCCCAGGGAACCCACTCTCCAAGAGGCCCTCACCACCATCATGGGGGCCTACCACCACTCCCAAGAGACGATGGCGACGGTACTGGCCAGGTTCACGGAGATCCAGGCACAGCAGGAGGAACGCTACATGGGGTTCAGGGAGGAGCTGAGAATCATCGGGACCGCAATGGGGACCATCGTCCTGGCCCTCAACAGGATAGAAGACGCGTTGCGGGACCATGTGGCACCACACAGGGCCCCTGTCACTAGCCCGGACCAGGAACAGCCTACCACCTCCACCGGCGCTAGTGGACAGGAGGCCCCAACACCATGGCAGGCCACCAGAACCCCACCTCCTGCTGAAGAACAACCACCCCGTAAGAGGAGCCTGAGATCCAAAAAAAAGACAGAGTAGGATGTCAAGACCCCCGCCAGCAGGACATACCCCCTGAACTCTTCCCACTGTCCCACATTGCCACCCTGTCCAACCATGAACTGCCTCTGCTCCATCCTTCCACAGGCAAAAGGACAATGCACCTGTGAGACTGAGAACTGGACTCTGCCATGGACATTACTCCACCCCCACCCATGACCCTTAGAATCACATGTACCAATATCTAGCCCTGTAAATAAATCACATATTGCACACAAATCAGTTTGGAGTCATGCTGTATTATTAGCAAATGTATTACATATTACTGTTCAATATCTGTTCTGTCAATTAGTGATGACAACATACCAATGTCAATACGCTGTAGTTCATGGGCAAACCAAGCAGAAGTCAGGCACTGCGTCATACAGCACTGAGAAGGGAAGGGAAAATCAAAAATTACCCAAAAATATCTGGTGGGAACTACAGAAAGTACAGATGCAGGAGGCTAGAAGCAATTGGGAAATGGCGTGGGTGATTCTTACCTGGGTGTTACTGGAAATACTGTTGTATCACTCTGTCCCTATTGTCTGTGTCGTCCTCTGAGTCTTCCTCCTCTTCACTCTCCACAGGCTCCACGGCTTCTACAACACCACCATCTGGACCATCCTCCTGCAGGAAAGGCACCTGGCGTCACAAAGCCAGGTTGTGAAGCATACAGCACGCCACGATGATATGGCACACCTTCTTTGGTGAGTACATTAGGGATCCACCTGTCATATGCAGGTACCTAAACCTGGCCTTCAGGAGGCCAAAGGTTCGCTCAATCACCCTCCTAGTACGCCCATGGGCCTCATTGTAGCGTTCCTCTGCCCTTGTCCGGGGATTCCTCACTGGGGTCAGTAGCCACGGCAGGTTGGGGTAACCAGAGTCACCTATTAGCCACACACGTTGTCTCTGTAGCTGCTCCATCACATAGGGGATGCTGCTATTTCGCATCACATACGCGTCATGCACTGACCCTGGGAACTTGGCATTTACATGGGAGATGTACTGGTCAGCCAAACAGACCACCTGGACATTCATCGAATGATAATTTTTTCTGTTTCGGTACACCTGCTCATCGTCTTTTGGGGGTACCAAAGCCACATGGGTCCCATCAATGGCACCAATGATGTTGGGGATATGTCCAAGGGCATAGAAATCACCCTTCACTGTAAGCAAGTCACCCTCCTCGGGGAAAATGATGTAGCTCCGCATGAGTTTCATCAGGGCAGACAACACTCTGCTCAAAATCTTAGAAAACATAGGCTGAGACATTCCAGATGACATGGCCACTGTGGTCTGGAATGACCCACTGGCCAAAAAATGGAGGACTGACAAAACCTGCACCAGAGGGGGAATCCCTGTGGGTTGGCGGATGGGGGACATCAGGGCTGGCTCCAGCTGGGCACACAGTTCATGGATAGTGGCACGGTCAAGTCTGTATCGAAGTATTATATGGCGTTCTTCCATTGTCGACAGGTCCACCAGCGGTCGGTACACGCGAGGATTCCTCCTTCTCATCGCAAGTCCCAGCGGACGGTGCCTAGGAAGGACAACATGGAGCACAGAGTCAGCCAAACCACAGGTACGTACAGACAGCTTGCACAGTTAAAGAATGGCAATGGGTTGAAAGGCGTGTATGTGTGGCAATGCAAGGCCTAGGCCTGTGTGTCGCAGTCAAAATTAAGCCATGTAGGCCCTTGAAATGGCGGCTGCCTGACCTGTGAAGTGGGACAATGGGATGTGAGGTCAATGCGCTGGCGGGGCACACCGTGGCGGTAGGCGGTCGAAGACCGCGGCGCAAAGCCGCATTGGTTAACATTGAAGCCTATGGGTTTCAGGAGCCAATGACGAAGTGCGCCGGCGGTCGCGGTACGCACCGCCGCGGTACGCACCGCAGCGGTACGCACCGCCGCGGTACGCACCGCAGCGGTACGCACCGCCGCGGGCGTGACCGCCATTTTCTATCTGCTTAATCACTCGAGACCTGATCATCCACAGGAGAGGACCTATACTGCAAGTGCTGCTGTGACCTCGGTCTGGAAGATACAATGGCTGCTGCGACTGGGGAAAGGGCCCCTGCCTTCACGTCTGAACAGTTGGAGAAGCTTGTGGATGGGGTCCTCCCCCAGTATGCGCTACTCTACGGTCCTCCAGACCAACAAGTGAGTACACCGGGTGCACATGGAATGGGCTATGCCTGTGTGGATTGGGGTGGATGTAAGTTTGTGGGGTGGGGGGCGAATGAGGAGTGCAACGCCCGACAGATGAGAGCATGTGCCATATGGCAAAGTGGGTGGGGGGGGCCAATTACATCTAACATGCAGGTCATTGATGATTTCCTCCTTTCCACCCTGTACATGTCAAATAGGTCAGCGCCCATCAGAAGATCGAGATTTGGCGTGCCATCGCCAAGGAAGTCCGGAACTTGGGGGTCCACAACAGACGGGGCACCCACTGCCGCAAGAGGTGGGAGGACATCCGCCGCGGAACAAGGAAGACCGCAGAAACACTGCTGGGGATGGCCTCCCAACCTAGGAGGGGTGCCAGTCGCACCATGACCCCCCTGATGTCCCGGATCCTGGCGGTGGCCTACCCTGAATTGGATGGGCGCTTTAAGACATCACAGCAGACACAAGGGGGTGAGTATCAGCACATTCTCCTATCTTTCTGCGCAGTGGAGGCGTCTGGGTGGGGGAGGAGGGCTGTGGGTGACATTAGGCCAGGGCGCTTTCTGTAGTTTAGTCCTCTCCCTTAGGCATGGCCCTGTGCCCCCGGCCCCCACCTCGGTAGGGTGACAAGTACAGCCATTGAAGGTCCAGCATCTCCCATGTGCGCGTTTGACGTCTCTTGGCCTGTTGTCTTAGTCAGTAGTACTGAGTAGTGTACCCCGAATGCGCGGCTTAGTGCATTAGGCACCTGTGTCTGTCCTCTCCGCCAACGGTGTTGACATTGCATGCACTCAACCTGGTCTTCTTTTTTCTCCCCCCACCCTTTCTCTTCATCTTCTTGTGCATGTGTGCATTAGCATCATCAGGCGGAGGAGATTTGGCATCGGAGCACGAGGGAGCTGCAGGACACAAGGCCCCGGTGGGCCCAGGAACAGACACCGAGGGCACCAGTGATCCGGAGGGCGAGGGGAGCACCACGACGGGGACCGCTGGTGAGAGCAGCGAAAGCGACACGTCCTCGGATGGGAGCTCCCTAGGGGTGGCGGCAACATCCGTGCCCCCCGCCTCTACAGGTACAGCCGCCACCCAGCGCACCAGCCCCGCCCTCCCAGCAGCCCCTCAGTCTTCGCTCCGTGCCGGTTCGCCCAGGAAGGCGCGCGTCTCCTTCGCCCCAGGCACCTCAGCCCCTGCCCCTGTTGCCCCTGCTGCCCTCAGTGCGGAGCTCATTGACCTGATAAGGACGCTCATTGTTGGGCAGACGACCCTTTTGAATGCCATCCAGGGTGTGCAAAGGGAGGTGCAACAGAGCAATGCGTACCTGGAGGGCATTCATTCGGGTCAGGCTGCCCATCAACGAGCGTTCACTGCTCTGGCCTCAGCACTGACGGCAGCCATTGTCCCTGTTTCCAGCCTCCCTCTTCTTACTGCCTCCAGCCTTTCTCTGTCTCCTGTTCCTCAGCCTATCCCATCCACACCATCAGACCAGCCTGCACACACCTCAACACCCAAGAGCAGCTCATCCAAACACAAGCACCACAGATCCCACAAACACTCACCCAAGCAACACTCAGATGCAGACATGCCAACAGCCACTGCCACCCCTGTGTCCCCCTCCTCCTCGTCTCCCTCCTCCCTCCCTGTGACATCTACACTCACACCTGCATGCACCCCAACATCAGCCAGTGCTTCCATCACCACCTCACCCTCCAGGACAGTCCACACTTGTGCAGTCACCACCCCCACTGCCATTTACACGTCCCCTGTGTCCTCTCCCACTGTGTCTGTCACCCCCTCTTCCAAGACACACAAACGCAGGCAGACACCCACCCAACAGCCATCCACCTCACGACAGCCTACAGCACCAGCACCTTCACCCAATGACAGCACACCTGACTCTCCTACAACCACCTCCTCTACCTCCACTTCCATCTCCACTTCTCCTACCCTTTACTTTGGCCCTAAAAAACTTTTCCTGGCTAACCTTAACCTCTTTCCCCCCGATGAGCTCCCCCATCCATCTTCAAAGAGTCCCAAGAGCACCGCAGCCACCACCAGCCCAGCTTCGGGTGTCACTGTTGTGCCTGGGTTCTGGAGCCCACCCTTTGCCAGCAGTGACACATCGATCAGCAGCAAGGACACGTCCAGCCCCCCCCCCCCGGCAAGAGGACCCGCAAAAACAAGGGCCGCCATGCGAGGACCGACAGGGCTGCCCCCAAGGAGCAATGTGCGGCCACTTCACCACCCACACCATGTAGGGGAGGCAAGGGCCCGAGAGCCCCATCAAAGGAGCGGAAGGGCAGCAGGAGCGCGGAGAAAGTGGACCCCACATGCCACATCCCAGCTGGGAAGGAGGACACTAAGGAGGCCAGGAGTCCGTCCCCGAAGGGTCCAGAAACGTCACGGTCCGAGGGCGACTGAGCAGGGGGTCCAGGCCAGGTCTGGCTCCCTTGATCTGCTGGATGAGCACCGCTGAACAGGGCCCGCGGTGCAGAAGAGCACCGCTGAACAGGGCCCCGCCGTGGAGGAGAGCACCGCTGAACAGGGCCCGCGGTGCAGAAGAGCACCGCTGAACAGGGCCCGCCGTGGAGATAGGCACCGCTGAACAGGGCCCCGCCGTGGAGAAGAGCACCGCTGAACAGGGCCCGCCGTGGAGATAGGCACCGCTGAACAGGGCCCCGCCGTGGAGAAGAGCACCGCTGAACAGGGCCCGCGGTGCAGAAGAGCACCGCTGAACAGGGCCCCGCCGTCTCAAGCACCGCTCCGCTGGGCACCGCCGTCTCAAGCACCGCTCCGCTGGGCCCTTCCTCTCAAGCACCGCTCCGCTGGGCACCGGCGTCTCAAGCACCGCTCCGCTGGGCCCTTCCTCTCATGCACCGCTCCGCTGGGCCCTTCCTCTCAAGCACCGCTCTGCTGGGCACCGCCGTCTCAAGCACCGCTCCGCTGGGCCCTTCCTCTGAAGCACCGCTCCGCTGGGCCCTTCCTCTCAAGCACCGCTCCGCTGGGCACCGCCGTCTCAAGCACCGCTCCGCTGGGCCCTTCCTCTAAAGCACCGCTCCGCTGGGCACCAGCGTCTCAAGCACCGCTCCGCTGGGCCCTTCCTCTGAAGCACCGCTCCGCTGGGCACCGGCGTCTCAAGCACCGCTCCGCTGGGCCCTTCCTCTGAAGCACCGCTCCGCTGGGCCCTTCCTCTCAAGCACCGCTCCGCTGGGCCCTTCCTCTCAAGCACCGCTCCGCTGGGCACCGGCGTCTCAAGCACCGCTCCGCTGGGCCCTTCCTCTCAAGCACCGCTCCGCTGGGCACCGGCGTCTCAAGCACCGCTCCGCTGGGCCCTTCCTCTCAAGCACCGCTCCGCTGGGCACCGGCGTCTCAAGCACCGCTCCGCTGGGCCCTTCGTCTCAAGCACCGCTCCGCTGGGCACCGCCGTCTCAAGCACCGTTTATGGTTCACTGTGCCCACCATGCCTCCTCCTTGACCAGTGGAGACTGTCATCCACCTGATGGACTGTGGCTTTGCACTCCCCAGGATGGTCCAGTGGGCAGCCCACCCACTGTAGAGACATTGAGAGACTGTGGCTTTGCACTCCCCAGGATGGTCCAGTGGGCAGCCCACCCACTGTAGAGACATTGAGAGACTGTGGCTTTGCACTCCCCAGGATGGTCCAGTGGGCATGGTGGCTCCTCGTGGATCTGGCGTCGTGGACTCATGTGGCTGTGGTGCCCCCCCCTTCCCTTCCCCCTGAGGTGCCTGTAGTTTTTACATCTGATGCCCCTGTAGTGTTCTCTCCAAAGGACTCCGGTCTCCTGTGTGGGCTTTGCCCTTATTTCTCAAGACTTTGGCCCACGGACATGCTGAATTCGTAGGATGTGCAGGTCTTGGTACTTCAGTTATACACTGATGTGTATGTCATTAGTTTTGTTGTGAATATCTTTCATGGTTGTACGATAATTTTCTGGAGCTTTTTGGTACATAAATATTTATTCCAAATATGATTATGTCCTAGCATTTTTCAGGGGTGTTTGGGTGGTGTCGCTGTGACTTGGTGCTCTGCATTGGTGAGTACATAGTTGGGGGGGTGAGGGGGGGTCGCATATGTGTGTGCCCGTAACCTTTCGTCCTCCCCCTCCCGTGTGTCGTAGGTGCAGTACTCACCGTTGTCGTCTGCGCCGGACTTCGTACTCGTGGTAGATGAGAAGGTAGACGAGAGCAGGTAGGATGTTTAATTCGGGTTCCATGCTGTCCTCCTTCCTCCTGGAGTGCGTAGTGGTGAGCGTTTTCCCGTCCGTAGTCTGTTTCCGCCGTGTTTTTATCGGCGGTGCTCCCGCCCCGGAAAAGGTGGCGTATTGGTGAGTTGTAATAGTGTGGGCGGTACATTGTCTGCCGCCTGTCTGTTGGCGGTGACCGCCGCGCTGTTTGTTTGTACCGCCGTGGCGGTCGGAGTGTTAAGGTGGCTGTCTGTGTTGGCGGTTCCCGCCAGGCTCAGAATCCCATTTTTTTTACCGCCAGCCTGTTGGCGGGTTGGCCGCCGCTTTAACACCGACCGCCAGGGTTAGAATCACCCCCACAACAGTGTGGGTAAGCTGTGCCAGCAATGGGTACAGACCAACACATTAGCCGCAGTTAGGAAACACCTGAACACTCTTTCCGAAGATGTAGACTTGCAGGATTTTCTGCTGGGTCCTAGGTAACAGCGCTCGAAAAGGTTTTTATATGCTATGTACAATGAAATTTGGAAACTTTCCCAGATTGAGGCTGCTGCGCGTTTAAGGCAATTGGATAAAGAAAATTTAGAAAAAACATTAGCTGTTGTCGACAATAGCATGAATACACTGTCCAACAGGATATATTCACTATCAAATATAGTGTCGTCTGCTATTGATATCACTCAGACAGACTTGTGCCGGTTACATCATGGGAAAACACAGCTGCTTTCCATCATGCAGCTGGGTTGGACACTACATTCACTGAAAAATTGCCGTATTCCATGGATGTATATTAATGGGAGTGAATTCTTCACTGCTTTTAATTTTTCCAAGGAACAACAGACAATGGCTAAAAGGGAGGATAGTTTCACCATGCTTCACGTAGAGAGGTTTGATAAGTTGCCCTTCACAGTAGCAGAGAGTCCTTCAACTATCTGGCTCTTACATGGCATGATTAGTTTACCGATTTTGACCTTTCGTGTTTCAAGCTGCCTGAAACATCTTGCAGTGGGAAGGTACGAACAACTAGGACATAGCTATATTAAGGAAGAGTGGGAGTTGCCCTTTGACTACAAATGTCTGAACAGCGAAACAGAGGTCTTTCTTAGCGGAAGCGAATTTGAGACTGCTGTTCCTCATTCTATGATATGCAAACAGGTGTCTTTTCACGGTCTTTGTAATGTGGGGGTCGCAAATTTGGCCTTTTTGTTGAAGAGTACTCCCGTCCCTTTGATTCGCTCGGTCTTTCATGTACTTTCCAATGGAAGTTATATGGTACTGAACGATCAAAGCTGTTGCAGCATGCGACCAGGAATTGCCTACGCAATCTCGGTCTCGAAGGTTGTTACGTGTTGCGGACATGTTTTGTTTCCCCCCACATGAGAGATAAAAGTATCTGACATGTGGCCCCACATACATACTATTAATGTAAACTATGACAAGCTGAGCAGGCTAAAGGCCCTATCGTTTCAAAAACAGGTCACCTTGACATCCGCAAAAGAGACGTATGCTCTCCAGATTGCGAGATCATCAGCCGAGATACAATCCCTATTAAATACCAACTTCCCCAAGCACTTTGGAGAACTGGTATCCAGAATAGTTAATGCTTCAAGCACTACTGGGATTGTTCACTTCTTTAAGGCTGTCAGGTCTGGTTTCGTATCCATCTTCCAGACTGTCTTCGGAGTCATCCAGTCGGCCATCCACTCGCTCTTTTCAAGTGTGTTTGGTGGCTTTCCAATTATTTTGGCTTTGATTTGCGGACTACTACTGCTATTTCTTTTGATTCGCAGTGGTTGTTTCTTTCCAGCAACGCAGAGCAATGGAGCCGCTCCCACCAAATCCACTGTGCCGTGAACGCATGGTTCGGATCTTCGGTGCACCCTTGCTGGTGGAATTGGAGCATGACTGGTCGTTGTCATTTCGGCCCCTTCTCTGGTGCGTACAACCAGTCTTCCGCTGCATATGGTGTCTCTTTAAACATCTGCCTATGGTCTGTCTTGCTGTTGCACCACATCTCCTGTGGGCCACGCACTGCTGATGTCCCTGATGAGGGTTCATACACGGTCATGCCCCTTGAGACTGAGGTCTGAGGTTGCTCCACGAGGCCACCTATGAGCCTTCCATTTTAAGATCTACCACGGATGAGGACACTGCAACGGATAACGTTACACCAGGAAATACTGCTCACTACTGCTCTGTGGATCCGTTTATCCACCCTGCACTCGATTTTACATCAGATGATGTTGACTCATTTCTTAGGTCCTTGGTTGGTGACTTCGATGACACTCTTCAAGATCATGCGTACAGCACATAATTTGATGATTTGACTTGCCATTCCCGTTTAAAAATTGTGCACTTCAATTAACTTGCTTTGGTACGCTGTGCTTGTCATGGTTGACATTAACATCTTTGTATGTGTTTTTAGCAGACTTGTTTTTAATATCTTTTTTACATATTTTAAAGATTTTTTTAGCTTCTTTTTATGCTTTTAGCTTTTTAGTTCAGAGCAATTTTTGCATTTGGGTTCCTGTACCTTCGTCATAACTGTTACGGCAAAGGGGAGGGTCTAGTGAATCCTAGTTCGTTTTAATGGGATAACAGGAGTAAGCTCAGCCTCTGGCTTGCAGACTCGTGCCCCCGTCACCTAGTGACTTTTAACCTACTTAGCCTGCTCTGTCTTAGCACATTTAATTATTTAATTCTTCTAAGATGGCTGCCTTGTTTATAGTTAGGCCATATGTTATGAGTTATATTATCAGTGTCACTGCGCTAAGGCGTCAAGATCAAGCACCAAAGACAAACAAACAGTAGGTGTTCACACTTAGGGATTTTCCCTCTCTATACGTTCGAGGGATTGTTTATATTAATTGCCGTTCCAAGCATGTCTGTTATCTATTGGTTGGGAACACACCTACGTCATGGGTCCTTGTAGATCTGTATAAGTACATCGAACTTTAGACAGATAATCAGAGGGATTCCGACCAGAGGGCATCACCACCATCGCTGATATCGATGCTGCAGTCGTCTTGACGCTGACCCAGTCTTCGTGTCCCTGCGGAGCCTGAGATAGAGACCTCATTCCAAGTTAACGAGGGTTGGGGGCTCCTCTCATGGACATGGCATTGGCAGATTAGGTTTAACAAACCCAGCTCTCCTTTAGGTAGGAGGTTAGGCCTTTCACATAGGGTATTAGGGCATACTACATCTCATATGTCTTTCCTATGCATTGCAAGATGGTGGGAGCCTTTGTAATAATGAGTCTAGTCTTCACAATTCTGTTTCTTGCATTATTCATTATCCTAATCATTGCAGCCCATGCAACGTATCGAAAATTGCAGTTATGTTGAATAAAAACTATTGAAACTTTACTGCATCTTTGTCATTGCCTGTGTTTGTATGAGACATGATATATCTGTGAGAAAGGGGTAATCTCCGTTTAACCATGACACTCCCTGAGATGTCTTATTCTCGAGTCCATGCGTAAAGGCTGACACAAATCACCTTTTACTATTGTGTTTCTGGTGAGGTGTTGCTAGTGAGCCGGTAAGGTTGGGACAACAGTTGCGACTTGTTGTAGGAAAGGTATAGTTGCCTACAAACAAAAGTACTGTCATCCTATAACCAGCAGTCTTGCCCAGAGCAAGAGTCCAAACTATGACACTGGGAGTGTAAGAAAACACTAAGGGTGTAAGGGAGACCCCACCCGAAGACCCTGGAAAATAGGAGTAAAGTACTACTATTTCCCTAAGAACACACTAAAGTTGTGATAGAGGATTTTGCAAGGACCCCAACAGACTGCAAAGCACTGAAGATGGATTCCTGGACCTGAAGACCTGCAAAGGAAGGGAACCAAGTCCAAGAGTCGCGAAAGTGTCCAGGGGGGCAGGAGCCCACTAAACCCCAGATGAAGGTGCAAAGTGACTGCCTCCGTTTGAAAGAAGCTGTATGTTTTGCAAAAACGAAAGGAGGTAGGAAGTTCTTCTTCGTGCAGAAGATGTCCCACGGTGTGCTGGGGGATGCAGATTTGTTTCCTTGGCAAAATACGGCAAACAAGCCCTGGTAGCTGCAAGAGTCGCGGTTGGAGAAAAAGGGTGCTGCCTGGGCCCATGAAGGACCAGGATGCGGCCACTTGGGAGAGGGGACAGAGGGGTCCCTCAGCAACATAGAGAGCCCACGGACAAGAAGGAAGCACCCGCAGAAGTCCTTGAACATGGGTTCAAGAAGTCTGAACACGGCGGTTGTCTCAACACTGCAAAGAGAGGTCCTACAACACCGGAGATCAACTCAGGGAGCTGAGAATCGCAGGACGGAGTGCTGGACCTAGGCACGGCTGTGCATGCAGGATTTCTTGGAAATGTGCACAGAAGCCCTTGTAGCTGCAGTTCACACAGCACACAGAATTACTGTCTGGAGGGGGTAGGCAAGGACTTACCTCCTCCAAATTTGGACAGTTGGACCACTGGACAGTCTGGGTCACTTGGGTCCACTACCTGTGTGCCAGGGGTCACGCTCGTGAAGATGAGAGGGGAACCAGAGTACCGGTGACGCTGAAGTTTGGTGCCTGCTGAAACAGGGGGAAGATTCCGTTGACCCACAGGAGATTTCTTCATGGCTTCCAGTGCAGGGTGAAGACAGGCAGCCCCCGAGCATGCACCACCAGGAAACAGTTGAGAAAGCGGGCAGGATTAGGTGCTACAATGTCACTGGTAGTCTTCTGGCTACTTTGTTGCAGTTTTGCAGGCGACCTGGAGCAGTCAGCAGGCGATCCTTAGCAGAAGTCGAAGAGAAAAGTGCAGAGGAGTCATGCTGGATTCTTGCAAGTCGTTATCTGAGGAAGAGCCCACTGGAGATTGTAGGAAAGTACCATCTTGCCTGGCATGTTACCCCCATTTTTACTCATCTGCATGTATGTTTTTGCCTGTCACTGGGATCCTCCTAGCCAGGACCCCAGTGCTCATAAAGTATGCCCTAGATGTGTTCCCTGTGTGGTGCCTAACTGTATCACTGAGGCTCTGCTAACCAGAACCTCAATGTTTATGCTCTCTCTGCTTTTAAAATTGTCACTGCAGGCTAGTGACTAATTTTACCAATTCTGATTGGCACACTGGAACACCCTTCTAATTCCCTAGTATGTGGTAACTAGGTACCCAGGGTATTGGGGTTCCAGGAGATCCCTATGGGCTGCAGCATTTCTTTTGCCACCCATAGGGAGCTTAGGCAATTCTTACACAGGCCTGCCACTTCAGCCTGCGTGAAATAACATCCACGTTATTTCACAGCCATTTTCACTGTGCTTAAGTAACTTAAAAGTCACCTATATATTATGCAAAGTTACTTAGTGTGAGGGCACCCTGGCACTAGCCAAGGTGCCCACACATCGTTCAGGGCAATTTCCCCGAACTTTGTGAGTGCAGGGACACCATTAGACGTGTGCACTATGTATAGGTCAATACCTATATGTAGCGTCACAATGATAACTCCGAACATGGCCATGTAACATGTCTAAGATCATGGAATTGTCACCCCAATACCATTCTAGTATTGGGGGGACAATTCTATGATCCCCTGGGTCTCTAGCACAGAACCAGGGTACTGCCAAACTGCCTTTTAGGGGTCTCCACTGCAGCTGCTGCTGCCAACCTCTCAGGCAGGTTTCTGCCCTCCTGGGGTCTGGGCAGCCCAGTCTCAGGAAGGCAGAACAAAGTATTTCCTCTGAGAGAGGGTGTTACACCCTCTCCCTTTGGAAATGGGTGTGAAGGGCTGGGGAGGAGTAGCTTCCCCCAGCCTCTGGAAATGCTTTGATGGGCACAGATGGTGCCCATCTCTGCATAATCCAGTCCACACCGGTTCAGGGATCCCCCAGCCCTGCTCTGGTGTGAAACTGGACAAAGGAAAGGGGAGTGACCACTCCCTGGACCTGCAACTTCCAGGGGAGGTTCCCAGAGCTCCTCCAGTGTGTCCCAGACCTCTCTTGGATTCAGCGGTGCTGGGGCACAAGGGACAGCTCTGAGTGGCCAGTGCCAGCAGGTGACATCAGAGACCCCTCCTGTTAGGTGCTTACCTCTTTCAGTAGCCAAGCCTCCTATCTCAGTAGCCAATCCTCCTTTTCTGGTTATTTAGGGTCTCTCCTCTGGGCTATTCCTCAGATTCTGAATGCAAGAGCTCACCAGAGTTCCTCTGCACTTCTACCTTCGACTTCTGCCAAGGATCGACCGCTAACTGCTCCAGGACGCCTGCAAAACAGCAACAAAGTAGCAAGACGACTACCAGCAACCTTGTAGCGCCTAATCCTGCCGGCTTTCTCGACTGCTTCCTGGTGGTGCATGCTCTGAGGGCTGTCTGCCTTCGCCCTGCACTGAAAATCCTGAAGAAATCTCCTGTGGGTTGACGGAGTCTTGCCCCTGCTCACGCAGGCACCAAACTTCTGCATCACCAGTCCTCTGGGTCCCCTCTCATCTCGATGAGCATGGTCCCTGCCACACAGGAGCGGGATCCAAGAGACTCCCACTGTCCAGTGGTCCTTCAGTCCAAGTTTGATGGAGGTACGTCCTTGCCTCCCCATGCCAGACGACAATCCTGTGTTCTGCATGATCTGCAGCTGCTCCAGCTTCTGTGCACTTTTCCAAGGCTACCTTTGTGCATAGCCTAGCCTGGGTCTCCAGCACTCTGTCCTGCATTGCCCAGCTCGCTGGGTTGGGCTCCGACATCGTGGGACCCTCCTTTGTGACTCTGAGTCGACGGCTGTCCTCAGATCTTCTAAGTGCCTGTTCCAGTACTTCTGCGGGTGCTGCCTGCTTCTGCGGGGGCTCTCTGAGTTGCTGAGTGCCCCCTCTGTCTCCTCCTCCTCCAAGGGGCGACATCCTGGTCCTTCCTGGTCCCAAGCAGTACCCAAAATCCTCAACTGCGCAGCTAGCAAGGCGTGTTTGCAGTCTTTCTGCGTGGAAACACTTCTGCAGCCTCCAGCATGCCGTGGGACATCTTCTCTCCAAAGGGTAAGTTCCTGGCACCAGCTGTTGTTGCAGAATCTTCGGTTTCTTCCACCCGGAGGCAGCCCTTTTGCACCTTCATCCAGGGTTTAGTGGGCTCCTGCCCACCCCGGACACTTGCGTGACTCTTGGACTTGGTCCCCTTCTTTTGCAGGTCCTCAGGTTTAGGAATCAGTCTTCAGTGATTTGGTAACAGATGTGGTTCTTGCAGAATCCCCTATCTTGACTTTACTGTCTTTCTGGGGTAGTACGGTAACTTTACTCCTACTTTTCAGGGTCTTGGGGTTAGGTATCTTTGACACCCTTAGTTTTTTCTAACAGTCCCAGCGACCCTCTACACACTACACTAGGCCTGGGGTCCATTTGCTGTTCGCATTCCACTTTTGGAGTATATGGTTTGTGTTGCCCCTAGTCCTATTGTCTCCTATTGCATTCTATTGTGTTTGCTATATTTCTAAGTGTATTACTTACCTGATTTTGGTATGTGTGTATATATTTTGTGTATTTTACTTACCTCCTAAGGGAGTATATCCTCTGAGATACTTTTGGCATATTGTCACTAATATAAAGTACCTTTATTTTCAGTAACTCTGAGTATTGTGTTTCTTATGATATAGTACCTATATGATATAAGTGGTATAGTAGGAGCTTTGCATGTCTCCTAGTTCAGCCTAAGCTGCTCTGCTATAGCTACCTCTAACAGCCGAAGCTGCTAGAACCCCTCTACTCTACTACTAAGGGATAACTGGACCTGGCACAGGGTGTAAGTACCTCTTGGTACCGCTATAAGCCAGGCCAGCCTGGCCAGCCTCCAACATTGGTGGTGCAGCGGTGGAATAAGTACTTGTAACTGCTTTACCACTTTATCATTGGTGCTTTTCATAAGAAAAACATATTCCAAATTTTTCAAAATATACACAGTGACCAAACAGTGTAATTTTTCCTTTCTAAAAACTTTCTTTAAAGTTTCTAAAAAGTTTCACAAAACTTTCTAAAAGTTTTGTAAAGGTTGAAAAAGTTTTTTCTCTGTGCTTTCAAAAGTTCTCAAACGTTTTCTCTCTTACTGTCCTTAAATCTTTCTCTATCATGTCTTAAGTAGAGGGCACTCCCAAGGTTGTTCAGGCAACTTATGAGAGTTTGAACTACAAACGTATGAGGGGTCTCTGCCTGGATAGAGGTTTAAGTATAGGTAAGAATCCAACAAATGAGTTTCTCTTTAATCTGCTCTTACAGGATGACCAGAACCAATCTGGCCCATCTCAGGAAATGGAGGAGAAAGGGGAAGCTTCTCAGTCAGACTCAGAGGAGGTCCCTGAAGATGCTGAGAAGGGTTCGTACAAAGTCCTGCCCCCAAGCAGGCCACCTAGTGACACTGGTAGTGTTAGAGGGTCACACACTAGTAGGACTTCTAGAGGCCAGGTTACTAGAGTCCAGCCAGTTAGGGACAGGTCTCTCTTCCCACATTTCCTCTGTGTCCAAACATTCTTAAGCCTCCCACCCTGAGGATAACTTAATGGAAAGGGAACTCAGAAAGCTGAGGTTGGAAGAGACCAGACTGAAGCTTAAACAGCAAAAGCTGGCCTTAGACAGGGAATCCCTGGATATAGAGAGGGAAAGGCAGAAATTGGGGTTAGTTCCCCATGGTGGCAGCAGCAGTATACCTGACTGCAATCCTATTAGAGAGCAAGATTCCAGGAATCTGCATAAGATAGTCCCCCCTTACAAGGAGGGGGATGACATCAACAAGTGGGTTGCTGCACTTGAGAGGGCCTGCATGGTTTAGTTGGTTCCTCAAAGTCAGTGGGCTGCTATCTTGTGGCTATCTTTCACTGGTAAGGGCAGGGATAGGTTCCTTACTGTCAGAGAAAGTGATGCTAATAATTTCAAAGTTTTGAAGGATGCACTCTTGGATGGATTTGGCTTAACCACTGAACAATACAGGATTAAGTTTAGAGACACCAGAAAAGAGTTCTCTCAAGACTGGACAGGTTTTGTTGACTGTTCAGTGAAGGCCTTAGAAGGTTGGTTGCATGGCAGTAACGTTTCTGACTATGGAAGCCTGTATAATCTTATTCTGAGAGAGCATATTCTGAACAATTGTGTGTCTGACTTGTTGCACCAGTACCTAGTAGACTCTGATCTGACCTATCCCCAATAATTGGGAAAGAAGGCAGACAAATGGGTCAGAACAAGGGTGAACAGAAAAGTTCATACAGGGGGTGACAAGGATGGCAAGAAGAAGGATGGTAAGTCTTCTGACAAATGTGGGTACAAAGAGAAAGAACATTATGAGTCTTCATCAGGCCCACAAAAATCCTCTGGGGGTGGTGGGTCCAAATCCACTTTAAACAATCAGAAAAAGCATTGGTGTTATTTATGTAAAGTAAAAGGCCATTGGACAGGTGATGCCGCCTGTCCAAAGAAAAACACCAAACCTCCCACCGCCACAACCATAACTGCAACCTCTAGTGCCCCTAGTAATAGCAGTGGTGGTGGGAAGTCTACTACAAACAGCCAACCAACGGTTAGCTGGGCTCACTATTGGCAGTGTAGTTGGGGTTGGGGTTGGTCTTGTTAGGGAGACCACAGAGGCTGTTTTAGTCTCTGATGGTGGCTTTGACTGTGCCACCTTGGTTGCTTGCCCCCTTAATATGGGTAAGTACAAGCAACTTCCCCTAATCAATGGTGTTGAGGTTGAGGCCTACAGGGACACAGGAGCCAGTGTAACTATGGTGATAGAAAAACTGGTCCACCCTGATCAACACCTACTTAGTCAGCAGTACCAAGTGACTGATACTCATAACAACACTGTTAGTCACCCCATGGCTGTTGTGAATCTCAACTGGGGGGTGGGGTTACTGGTCAAAAGAAAGTTGTGGTAGCCACTGAACTACCTATAGACTGTCTACTAGGAAATGATTTGGAAACATCAGCTTGGGCAGAAGTAGAGTTGGATGCTCATGCAGTAATGCTGGGGATTCTTGGGCATATGTTTGCTTTAACAAGGTCTCAGGCCAAAAAGCAAAAAGGACAGGGAAACTTGGATCCTGGAACAATGGACCAAGTGCTCCCTAAAGCTAGGGGTAGAAAGAGTAAATACCTACCCACTATCCCTCCCTCTACAGATGATTCCCCTTTTGAGGAAGAGGAATCCTCTACCTGTGCAGAACCTACACCAGAGGAGCTGGCAGCAGACACTGCTGAGCTTTTGGGTGCAGGGTGCCTGCCAGGGGAGAGCTGAGTGTGGCACAGCAAACCTGTCCCACATTAGAGGGTTTAAGACAGCAAGCTGTCAAACAGCAGAATGGGGATGTCAGTAACAGTCATAGGGTGTACTGGAAAGACAACCTCTTGTATACAGAGTCAAGGGACCCAAAGCCTGGAGCTGCCAGGAGATTGGTCATTCCGCTGCAGTAAAGAGAGTTTCTTCTCACCCTAGCACATGACATTCCTTTGGCTGGGCATTTGGGCTAGATGAAAACTTGGGAAAGACTTGTCCCCTTGTTTCTCTGGCCTCATATGTCAGAGGACACAAAAGACTTTTGTAAATCTTGTGTGACCTGCCAAACCAGTGACAAGACTGGTGGCACTCCAAACTCCCCCTTAATTCCACTTCCTGTGGTTGGGGTGCCCTTTGAAAGGGTAGGGGTTGACATAGTTGGCCCCTTTGACCCCCCAACAGCTTCAGGCAATAGATTTATCCTGGTGGTAGTGGACCATGCCACTAGGTATCCTGAAGCAATTTCTTTAAGGACCACTACAGCACCTGCAGTGGCAAATGCCCTCCTAGGAATCTTTTCCAGGGTGGGCTTCCCTAAGGAAGTGGTGTCAGACAGAGGTAGTAACTTCATGTCTGCATAGCAGAAAGCAATGTGGAAGGAGTGTGGTGTAACGTACAAGTTCACTACTCCTTATCACCCACAAACTAATGGTCTGGTTGAGAGGTTTAATAAAACTCTCAAAGGTATGATAATGGGACTACCTGAAAAACTCAGAAGGAGATGGGATGTCCTGTTACCTTGCCTCCTTTTTGCCTACAGGGAGGTACCCCAAAAAGGAATGGGCTTCAGCCCCTTTGAACTCCTCCTTGGGCACCCTGTAAGAGGTCCACTTGCTCTTGTGAAGGAGGGTTGGGAACAACCTTTAAAAGCTCCTAAACAGGACATAGTGGATTATGTACTTGGCCTAAGATCCAGAATGGCTGAGTACTTAAAAAAGGCCAGTAAAAACCTTCAGGCCAGCCAAGAGCTCCAAAAGCAATGACATGACCAGAAGGCTGTTCTGATCCAGTACCAACCAGGACAGAAGGTGTGGGTATTGGAGCCTGTGGCCCCAAGAGCACTCCAGGACAAATGGAGTGGACCCCATCTCATTGTTGAGAAGAAGGGTGAGGTTACCCATTTGGTAGACCTGGGCATTGCCAGGAGTCCCCTTAGGGTGATTCATGTCAACCGCCTAAAACCCTACTATGACAGGGCTGATCTCACCCTGCTCATGGCAACTGATGCGGGACAGGAAGAAGAGAGTGACCCTCTCCCTGATCTCTTCTCCAGCACTGAAGCAGATGGCTTAGTGAATGGAGTGGTTTTAGCAGATTGTCTGACTGCAGAACAGAAAGACAACTGCATAAACCTCCTAGGTCAATTTTCTGAACTCTTTTCACTGATACCAGGTACCACTACTTGGTGTGAACACAGTATCGACACTGGAGACAGCTTACCTGTCAAAAGTAAGATATATAGGCAGCCTGATCATGTCAGGGACTGCATTAAACAAGAGGTGCAGAAAATGCTAGACTAGGGAGTGGTTGAGCCTTCAGAAAGTCCCTGGGCTAGCCCAGTGGTGCTTGTCCCAAAACGTCATGGAAAAGGCGGCAAGAGTGAAATGCGGTTTTGTGTAGACTACAGAGGGCTCAATCAAGTAACAAAAACAGATGCTCACCCTATACCCAGGGCAGATCAGCTCACAGATACACTGGCTTCTGCCAAGTGTCTAAGCACTTTTGATCTAACTGCAGGGTATTGGCAGATTAGGTAATCAGAAGATGCAAAACCCAAAACTGCATTTTCAACCATTGGAGGTCACTACCAATTTACAGTAATGCCTTTGGTCTGAAAATGCACCTGCCACTTTTCAAAGGTTGGTGAACACCGTCCTGCAAGGTCTGGGATGATCACCTGGTCCACCTATGGAAAGTTTTGGAGGCCCTGCAAAAGGCAGGCTTCACTATCAAGGCATCCAAATGCCAGATAAGGCAGGGGAAAGTGGTTTATCTGGGCCACCTGGTAGGTGGAGAACAGATTGCACCACTGGAGAGGAAAATCCAAACTATTGTAGATTGGACTCCCACCACAACTCAAACCCAGGTGAGAGCCTTCTTAGGCTTCACACGGTACTACAGGAGATTCATCAAGAATTATGGCTCCATAGCAGCCCCTCTTACTGATCTCACCAGCAAGAAAATGCCTAAGAAGGTATTATGGACAGCTAGCTGTCAAAAAGCTTTTGAGGAACTGAAACAGGCCATGTGCTCTGCACCTGTCCTAAAAAGCCCATGCTACTCCAAGAAATTCATAGTTCAAACTAATGTTTCTGAATTAGGGGTAGGGGCAGGGCTAACACAGCTGAATTCAGAGGGCCAGGCTTAACCAGTTGCTTTTCTCAGCAGAAGGTTGACCCCTAGAGAAAAGCGTTGGTCTGCCATAGAGATTGTGATGCTATTAATTGTGTTTGACCAATGACTTTGGGGGTCATTACAACATTGGCAGTAAAAGCCGCCTTACTGCCGTGCAGAAGACCGCCAATACACTGCCGCGGCCGTGGAATTCCACCACAGCTATTATGACCCACATCTCGGAATCCGCCGAAATTCAGTCACCCACACAAGTCCGCCACACCAAAGGTCAGTGTTAAACTGGCGAAAACAAAACCTCCACCGCCACGCCAACAGAAACACGCCCATGCTATTACGACACACAAATCCACGCGGCGGTCTTTCAACCACGGTATTCCATTGGCAGTACACACGCTGCGCTCAAAATACACACACATCTCCAAAACACCGCCACATTGGACAATTCCAAATACACACACCTGATACACATACTAACACCACTCCCACACACCCAACACAATATCAAACACACACCCACATCACCCACAAACCCCTACGACAAAAAATTAGTCACGAAGGTGACAGAGAGACAGCACAGAATAGACAATCCCACCAAACAGAGGCACACAACACCATCACCCACACAACATCCACGCCCAAAACACCACACACCACTACATATCACCACACACATCAACACTCACACCGCCCCACACATCACACACACCACCCCATGTCACGCCAAAGACACCCTCGCTTTTCCGAGGAGGAGCTCTGGGTCATGGTGGAGGAAATCCTACGGGTAGAGCCACAGCTATTTGGCTCACAGGTGCAGCACACATCCATAGCCAGGAAGATGGAGCTATGGTGCAGAATAGTCGACAGGGTCAACGCTGTGGGACAGCATCCAAGAAATCAGGAGGACATCAGGAAGAGGTGGAATGACCTACAGGGGAAGGTGCGTTCAGCGGTCTCCAGGCACAACATCGCGGTTCAGCGGACTGGCGGCGAACCCCCACCTCCTCCCCCACAACTAACAACATGGGAGGAGCAAGTCTTGACCATCATGCATCCTGAGGGCCTCGGAGGAGTCGGTGGAGGAATGGACACTGGTAAGTCAAATCTTAACTATCAGATTCCCCCACCCTACCTGCATGCTATCACACACCACCACCCTCACCCCCTACCCTATCACCCAAACTCCTCATTAATGTACTAAGAACACAAACCACACATCCCAACAACAAGCCCTGCATGACACAACTAAGCATGGACACCCATCACGAAAGCATGCTCACTGCACATACCCATAACAACCCCTAACCATCATCACACAAGCCCCCACACAGGAATGCTTGCACTGGGGTGCACTCAAAGCCACCCATTGCACACCATGACACACACACATGCAATAATCATGCTCTTATGCCCCTGCAGGATCACGAGGGACCGCCACCACACCGGAGGGTCCAGACAACTCCACTCCACCCACAGAAGAGGCCCACAGTGACAATAGCAGCTCTGCCTTACTGGATCCTGATGACCAGCCCGGACCATCGTGGGCCTCAGGACAGTCGGTTCCCCTTGCACAGGCACAGCCCAACACTGACCTTCCACCCTCTGGTAACACCAGCACAGCACCCACCCAGCGGGCCCAAACCTCCGTACCCAGGACAGGTCAATCAGCTGTGTGTCCACCACTACAGGGCACCCAGGATAACCCACCACCCCAACAACAACAGGGACCTGGGGGCAGTGGTAGTGGGCACACGGTCCAGGGGACGTAGGCACAGGAACACAGGGGAACTGGGAGGGCTGCTGTGTGACAGGGGGCGGACAGGCCAAGGGAACCCACTCTCCACGAGGCCCTCTCCTCCATCATGGGAGCATACTACCACTCCCAGGAGACGATGGAGACGGTCCTGGTCAAGTTTCAGGAGACCCAGCGCCTGCTCGAGGAACAGTACTTGGGGTTCAGGGAGGAGCTCAGGACCATCAGCTCCGCCTTGGGCACCATCGTAGGGGTGCTGAAGGACATACAGCAGACCATGAGGGACACCGTGGCACTCCAAAGGGCCACTGACACTAGCATGGACGATGAACTGCCCACCACCTCCGTCTGCGCTAGTGGAAAGGACACCCCGCCACAGGACCACCACACCAGCACCCCACCCCCTGCAGACGGACAACCACCACCCAAGCGGTCCCTGAGATCCAGGAACAGGACAGAGCAAGATGGCAAGACCCCCGCCAGGAAATGAGACCACCCTGATTATCCTCCCACTGTCCCACTTTGTTACCCTGTCCATATTGGAACTGCCCCAGCTCCACTTCCTATGCCCCTATGGGCAGTGCACCTGTGAGACTAATAGACTGGACTCTGCCATGGACATTCCTCCACCATCACCCATCAATCACCATTTTACAACCCCCCTCCATTTATGAGCACTTAAATAAACTCCCTTGAACCACAAAACAATGTTGAGTCAGTTTATGATTTGGTAAAATGTATTATCAATGACAGTATCAAAATGTGTTTCTAGTTGTAAAGGCAACATACCTATGTCTTACATCACAAGTCCTTGAAGGATGCATGCAGATGACACACGTTGGTAAGCACACCTGTGAAACCTTAATGTAAAGAAACAACTCAGTTACCAAATAATCCTATGAAATTACACACAGGATAGAGGAAGACGTGTGACAGTGAATGTAATGGTAAAAATGAACATGTTCTCACCTGTGTGTCACTGGAAATATTGCTGTATGACTGACTCCCTGTTGTCGTCTTCTTCCTCAGCTTCCTCCTCATCACTGTCCACAGGCTCCACAGCTGCCATAACACCGTCATCTGGACCATCCTCCTGCAGAAAAGGCACCTGGCGTTGCAAAGCAAGACTGTGAAGCATTGAGCAGGCGATGATGATCTGGCACACCTTCTTCGGTGAGTAGAATAGGGAACCACCTGTCATATGGAGGCACCTGAACGTGGCCTTCAGGAGGCCGAAGGTGAGTTTGATCACCCTCCTAGTCCGCCCATGGGCCTCATTGTAGCGTTCCTCTGCCCTGGTCCTGGGATTCCTTACTGGGGTCAATAGCCAGGACAGGTTGGGGTAACCAGAGTCTCCTAATAGCCACACACAGTGCCTCTGGAGTTGACCCATCATATCAGGGATGCTGCTATTCCGCAGGATGTAGGCGTCATGCACTGAGCCAGGGAACATAGCATTAACCTGGGAGATGTACTGGTCTGCCAAACATACCATTTGTACATTCATGGAATGATAACACTTCCGGTTCCCGTACACCTGTTCACTCCTGTGGGGGGGGGACCAGAGCTACATGGGTGCCATCAATAGCACCTATGATGTTGGGGATATGTCCAAGGGCATAGAAGTCACCTTTCACTGTAGCCAAATCTTCCACCTCAGGGAAAATGATGTGTCTCCTTACGTGTTTCAGCAGGGCAGACAACAATCTGGACAGCACGTTGGAAAACATGGGCTGGGACATCCCTGATGCCATGGCTACTGTTGTCTGAAAAGAGCCACTTGTAAGGAAATGGAGCACTGACAGCACCTGCACGTCAGGGGGGATTCCAGTGGGATGGCGGATTGGTGACATCAGGTCTGGCTCCAACTGGGTACATAGTTCCTGGATAGTGGCACGGTCAAACCTGTAGGTGACGATTAAATGCCGCTCCTCCATTGTCAACAGGTCCACCAGCGGTCGGTACACCGGAGGATTCCGCCATCTTCTCAATTGTCCCAAATGACGGTGCCTTGGAAGGACAACAGCGACCACAGAGTCAACTTTTTTCCAGGTATGTACCCACCGTTACACAGAACACGACACCAAACCCTTCCTGTATGTGTGTTGAGTGTAGGCCTAGCTATGTGTGACGCAGAAGTAAATGAAGCCATGTGGGCCCCTGAAATGGCGGCTGCCTGACCTCTAAACTGGGACAATGGGATTGTGGGGTAACTGCGTTGCCGTTGCACACCGTTGTGGTAGGCGGTCGTAGACCGCGGCGCAATGCTGCATTGGTTAACATTGGACCCTATGGGTCCCAGGAGCCAATGAACAAGGGCGCCGCCGGTGATGATACGCACCGCCGCAGACGTCACCGCCGCAGACGTCACCGCCGCAGACGTCACTGCCATTCTCCATCTGTTCAATCACTAGATACCTGATCTTCGACAGGAGAGGACCTACACTGCAAGTGCTGCTGTAACCTCGGTCTGGAAGCGACAATGGCTGCTGCTTCTGGGGAAAGGGCCCCTGCCTTCACTGCTCAGGAGTTGGAGAAACTAGTAGACGGGGTCCTCCCCCAGTGCACGCTACTCTATGGTCCTCCAGACCAACAGATTAGTACACAGGGAGCACGTTGTATGGGCTAGGCCTGGGTGGAGAGGGCTGGTTGTAAGAGGGAAGGGGGCAGAGTTCAGGGAACATTAATGCATGTGAATGAATGTGCCACATGGCTAGGGTAGGGAGGGGGGACACTCACATCGACAGTGCAGTTGGTATTGACTTCTCTTCTTCCCTTGTGCATGTCATGTAGGTCAGCGCCCACCAGAAGAAAGACATTTGGCGTGCCATCGCCAAGGACGTCCGGACCCTGGGGGTCCAGCAGAGGTGGGGCACCCACTGCCGGAAAAGATGGGAGGACATTCGCCGCTGGAGCAAGAAGACGGCGGAGGCTCAGCTGGGGATGGCCTCCCAACGTGGGAGGGGTGCCCGTCGCACCATGACCCCCCTGATGTTCCCGATCCTGGCAGTGGCCTACCCTGAGTTGGATGGGCGCTTGAGGGCATCACAGCAGACACAAGGGGGTGAGTACACTCTCATTCTGCAGACTTTGCGCGCAGTGGAGTGGTCTGGGTGGGGGAGGAGGCCTGTGGGTGTACCTAGGCCAGGCAGAAATACGTAGGCTAGGCCCTTCCGTAATGCAGGCCAAGTGGCACTCTACCCCACTGCAGTAGAGTGCCAAGTACAGGTATACATGCCCCTGTGGCATCCATGTGTGCAGAAGTCCACCATAGCCATGTAGGCCAGATCCCAGAAATTGCATCTGTAGAGGCCAGGAGCACAGCATAGTGCAGGGGGCTGCTGTGTCTGTATTGTCCGCCAACAGTAGTGGTATGCCATGCACTCAACCTGTCTTTCTTCTGTCTCCCCGCCCTTTTTTGTGGTCTCCCTGTTCTTTTGTGCATCAGCATCATCAGGCGGAGGTACAGTGGCACCGGAGCACGAGGGAGCTACATCCCACATGGCCATGGAGGGCCACACCACGGACTCAGAATGCACCAGTGGGACGGAGGGCGAGGGGAGCTTCACGTCGGCCGCCGGATCACCAACCAGCGACACGGACTCGTCCGCCGATGGGAGCTCCCTTGTGGTGGCGGCACCATCTATGCACCCCACTTTTACAGGGACAGCGGCCACCTCCCCTACCAGCACCGCCCTCCCAGCAGCCCCTCAGTGTTCCCCCCGTGCCCGCTCACCCAGGCGGGTGGGCATCACCTTCGCCCCAGGCACCTCAGGCCCTGCTCCAGTCACCCCTGCTGCCCTCAGTGAGGAGGCCATTGACCTCCTCAGGTCACTCACTGTTGGGCAGTCTACCATTGTGAATGCCATCCAGGGTGTAGAAAGGGAGTTGCAACACGGTAATGCATTCCTGGAGGGCATTCATTCTGGTCAGGCTGTCCTTCAGCGAACCCTGCTATCTCTGGCCTCAGCACTGATGGCAGCCATTGTCCCTGTGTCTAGCCTCCCCCCTCCAACCTCCTCCACCCAGACCCAATCTCCTGTACCCCAACCTATCCCAAGCACACCATCAGACCAGCATGCACACACCTCAACACACAAAAGTAGCTCAGGCAAACATAGGCACCACACAACCCACAGGCACACACACAAGCATCACCCACATGCAGACACAGCAACATCCACTGCCTCCACTGTGTCCCCCTCCTCGTCGTCTCCCTCCTCCCTCCAAGTCTCGTCTACACTCTCACCTGCATGCACTACATCTACAGGCACCAGGACTCGCACCAGAACACCCAGCACCACACCCCCCTCACCTGCACTCACCACCTCCACTCCCATTTACACGTCCCCTGTGTCCTCTTCCAGTGTGTCTGTGACGCCCCCTCCCAAAGTACACAAACGCGGGCACCCACACACCCAACATCCATCCACCTCACGACAGCCTCCAGTACCTTCACCCGCACCCAAAACACCTAAAGTGACACTTCCTACAACCACCTCCTCTTCCTCCACTCCCAGACCCCCTCCAGCTACCCATCCCAGTGTTCGTCAGAAACTGTCCCTCTGTAAAGTTGACCTTTTTGCCCCCACCCCCCCTTCACTTCATCAGTCCCGTCATAGCACCTCAGCCAAAAAGCCTCCAGTACCAGTGGTGCGTGTTCAAGGTGTGTGGAGTGCACCGGCCACCAGGGCAGGCAGTGCGACACGGAGCTAAGGGACTGCCAGTCCACCCCCTGTAAAGGCTCTGAAGTTAGAAAGTGGCAGACGGGACCATGTGAAGACTCCTGGAGGCAAAACAACTCACAGGGGTCCCAGGGGGATTGCAGAGTCAGCTGTGACTCCCCTAAAGGTGGGGAAGGACCAGAAGAAGTCAGCACAGCCTGGTGTGAGCATCACGGTGGAGAAGGGCGGCATCCTTCCCGGCGTCTGGGACGCCACTGCCAGCACTGGTCTGGAGACCACCGCCAGAGTCATTGCCCAGGAGGGCCCAAGTATCGTCACTGATCAGGAGACCACCGCCAGAGTCATTGCCCAGGAGGGCCCAAGTATCGTCACTGGTCAGGAGACCACCGCCAGAGTCATTGCCCAGGAGGGCCAAAGTATTGTCACTGGTCAGGAGACCACCGCCACCGCTGTAGTCAGTGCCCAGGAGGGCCCAAGTATCGTCACTGGTCAGGAGACCACCGCCGGAGTCAGTGCCCAGGAGGGCCCAAGTATCGTCCCTGGTCAGGAGACCACCGCCGGAGTCAGTGCCCAGGAGGGCCCAAGTATCGTCACTGGTCAGGAGACCACCCCCACCGCCGGAGTCAGTGCCCAGGAGGTCCCAAGTATCGTCACTAGTCAGGAGACCACCGCCAGAGTCATTGCCCAGGAAGGCCCCGGCAGCCACAGCCCCGCTGGGCAATGAGGGACCGTCATGCCACACACCAATGCCGAGTCCAGAGAACGTCATGCCACACACCAATGCCCAGTCCAGAGACCGCCATGGCAAAGCACCGCTGAACAGTCCAGAACCACCATGGCAAAGCACCGCTGAACAGTCCAGAACCGCCATGGCAAAGCACCGCTGAACAGTCCAGAGACCGCCATGGCAAAGCACCACTGAACAGTCCAGAGACCGCCATGGCAAAGCACCGCTGAACAGTCCAGAGATCGCATTGGCAAAGCACCGCTGAACAGTCCAGAGACCGCCATGGCAAAGCACCGCTGAACAGTCCAGAGACCGCCATGGCAAAGCACCGCTGAACAGGGCATGCACCGCTGAAGAAGGAAAAGACCGCCACATCAAGCATCGTTATCCCATGTGCAGCTGGGACAGTGACGGGACAGGAACTGTCAAGGGGAGACTAATCCAGTCTGGGCACCAGTCCCCCTCCAGAACCAGTGGTGGCTGTTATCTACTTGAGAGACTGTGGCTTTGCACTCCCCAGGATGGTACAGTGGGCAAACCACCCACTGTAGAGACTTGAGAGACTTTGGCTTTGCACTCCCCAGGATGGTACAGTGGGCAAACCACCCACTGTAGAGACTTGAGAGACTGTGGCTTTGCATTCCCCAGGATGGTACAGTGGGCAAACCACCCACGGTAGAGACTTGAGAGACTGTGGCTTTGCACTCCCCAGGATACATCAATGGGCATGGAGCCCCGTTGTAGATCTGGCTTTGCACTCATCCGGCTGAGGTGCCCCCCCTTCCCTTCCCCCTGAGGTGCCTGTTGTATTTCTCTCTGATGCCCCAGCAGTGTTCTCTCCATTTGTGGACAGGTATCTTGTGTGGGCCTCGCCCATGCATTTTTGGACTAGTGGTTCCACGGACATTGATATGTGCATATCTGCACTACTTCTCGTAATGTATATACTTTTGAATGATTTTATAATATATCTGTATATATTTGAGACATGTATATTGAAACATTACAATGTTTGAACTGATTTCGTTTTGTCTTTGCATTCTTCCGGGGGGTTGTGGGTTGTTACTGTGATGTTTGTGAATGCATTGGTGTGTGTGTTGTAATATGCGAGGGTGGGGGTTGGGGTGGGGGTGTTGCGTGTGTGTCCCCCTGACTTTTACCTCCCCTATGTCGTAGGTGCAGTACTCACCGTTGTCTTCGCCGGCGCCGGCGTTGTGCTTCGTAGATGAGTAGGAATACAAGGGCCGGTAGGATTTGTAATTCCAGATCCATGGAGTCCTCCTTCCTCGTGGGATGTGTTCAGGTGAGCGTTTTCCCATTGCAGAAACTGTTTCCGCCGTGTTTTTATCCACGGTGATTCCGCCCCGGAAAAGGTGGCGGATTGGCGGATTGTGATACTATGGGCGGTACATTGTCTTCCGCCTGTCTGTTGGCGGTGACCGCCGTGCTGCTTGTCTGTACCGCCGTGGCGGGTGGTGTGTTAAAGTGGCTGTCTTTGTTGGCGGTTTCCGCCAGGGTCATGATTCCCTTTTTTTGTCCGCCGGCCTGTTTGCGGTATTACCGCACCTTTAACACCGTCCGCCAGGGTTGTAATGACCCCCTTTGTGTTTCACCACTGCGCATATTAGTTGCTCAATGTTCACCAGTAGCACATATGTTGTATTCAGTTTAGCTGCCTATTGGCTTTACCATGACATTAGACATTACATTTGGTATTTGGGTTAGCTGCCTATTGGCTTTAACATGGAGTTAGACATTACATTCTGTATTCAGTTTAGCTGCCTATTGGCTTTAACATGGCATTAGACATTACATTTGGTATTTAGGTTAGCTGACTATTGGCTTTAACGTGGAGTTAGACATTGCAGTTGAGACATTGCAGATGAGCTGTGTTTTTCCAAGCTGTGTTTTTCCACATGATAGACCCAGCTGTGTTTTTCACACCAAACCCTAGCTAATAAGAGAGCATAGATTTTGTGTTTACCTCTCAATCCAGTCTGGGAACGAGTGAAGTTTGGAGAATTGGCCACTCTCCAAGTTTATTCGGTTCTCACACTGAGTTTGCTTTTAACGATGGCCCTGGGCAACAGCGAGAGAGAAATATCATGACTTCAGACAGGAACGGACGTCAGTTGCCTGTCACCGTTTGGGTAGAAAATCTCTTTCTCGCAGTTGAACCAGAGTCATCAACTTGTAGACCACAGAAAGATGAAGTGGAGTGATAGGCCCTACGGTGATGCAATTTTGACTTTTATGCTTTGCTTTGAAGTTATGCTATAATATAATCACATGTATTTGCTGTGTGCATTGCAACTGAGAAGTACTTTGATATATTTTGCCTTCATTGCTGTGACTACTTTTGAATGTGGGCTTCCAACCTACTAATCTCGTCTTTCAGGAACCTCGTGGTGAAGTAATAATAACAATAAATGTCTTCTTTAAACTAAGTGCATTCCAGAGAGGTTTTGTAAGCTCGGTCATAAGATAAGAGAAGGAAAGCAGAACATTTTGGCGTGAATCGGCAGTCTGGGAGTCCGAGTTAGAGATTGGAGGTGCACGATTTAAAAGTGTAATTGTTTTTTGTTGTTTAGAGAATTAAAGAAGCACGGCAGACCACGTTTGAAAATGCATGTGAAGTTAAACTGCCTTATGGTGCTGTGAGAAACGTGTTTTCTTGTTTATCAGGACTGTGTGAGTCTTGGGATGAGTGCTTGGAAGCATATTTAGAAAATGTGCCTTTTGAAAGAAATGATGTTCCTTTTGTTCTTGACAGAAGGGTTTGGATACTTTTGTCTGCTTACAGAAAAATGCAGGAGAGATGTAGGCAGTTAGAACATGAAAATAATAATTTACGTGAGCAAACTAGCCAGAACACATTATTGCAAAATTATGCTGAAATCTATAAAACTGCTGTTTTAGAAGAATCTGGCTTTTCCCATTCCACTAATGAGAAGGTTAAAAAAAACGAGCCTCTTGAGATGTGCAGAACAGCCCATGTTTTTTGGCAGCTGAAGTGCATTCCTTAACAGATAACACTGAGAACAGAGTTAGGAATGTTATTTTCAGACCGCTTTTGCAAAGTACGATGTTTAAAATTAATTCAGACAAGGCAGAAGTACTGTCGCAAAATGTGCAGTTACTGGGAATTCAGTGGAATCCAGAAAATAGACAGATTTTGTCACAAGTAAAACCAAAGATTTTAGAGTTTCTTACTATTTGCACTAAGCAAGAGACACTGAGTTTCATGAGCTTGTTTGATTTTTGGAAACAGTATAGCCCTCATCTGAGTGAAATCTTGACACTTTGGTACAAACTAACTAGGAAACAACATGAGCAGCTGCGCGCTTTTGATTTGGCAAATGAAATAATTCAGACTTTAGGTTTCTGTGCAGTGCAAGAGAGAAACACTGATTTACATGTAAATCAGAATCAGGGGAAGACAAAAGTGCCCCAGGAACTTTGGAGTAAGCTTTTGACTTGTTATTGGGCTCTAGTGAATACTGAGCAAATGACATTAAATGACAATGTAATTCTGAAACCTGAAATATCAAGCATGCAGTGGGTTATGAGTTTTCCTGAATCTCATAGTTTAGGACAGGCACAGGAGGCTAGTATCATACACAGGATCTGGTACATGCAAGACAGGGATAGAGTCACTGCAGCCCTACATGAACAGGTGTCACAAGCCCCTTTTCAGGATGAGGAGAGGGTGCAGGGAGTACCACAGTTAAAAGAGTCACCAGTGAAATTGAGTGCATCATTTGAATACGTGTCCCCTGAGGATAAAATGCATGTTTGTTTGACTAATGATTAATTGACTGAAAAGTTGTTGTCTACCACAGGCGAAGAAACAGAGTTGTACAATGTGTGTCAGACTTTAAAGCAAGAGCTGCTTGAGATGTGTCGTTTTTACACTGATTCTTGGTTCACTGCCAATGGTTTAGCCGTTTGGTTTTCCACATGGCTTGTACATAACTGGTTCAATTCCCTTGCAGATGTTAAAGAGAAAAATTCAGAAACAGAAGTGTCCACCCAGAATTCTGACTTAGTGGGGATGGCTAAGTGGGTGCACCAGAAATGTGGACATCTGGGAGAAAAAGCCAGTTACAGGTGGGCAGAGATTAGAGAAATGCACGTTCCCCTAGATTTGATAAAAACTGTGATTTTGCAATGTCCTATTTGTCAGCACGCACAACAGCAATCTGTCCCACAAACAGTCAAAGATCAGTTGGGGAGAGGAAAGCTACCAGGACAGATAATGGCAAATTGATCAGGTTTTAGGGGGAGTGATTGCTTCAGATTACCAAGGAGAAATCACAATTATGCTGATAACTAGAAGAGAATCTGATTTATTCATACAGATTGGAGAAAGAATTGCCCAACTTGTCATGAGTGCAGTGAATGGAGGTTTGGTAAAGAAGGAGTCTGCCCCAGCCCTTCTGACAGTGCAAGGAAAGGGAAGCTGTGGTGAAGCAGATAAAAACCTCAGAGCTAAGGTGTGGGTTGAATCCCCAAATGACCCTCCAGAGCCTGCAGAAATTATCACAAAGGGTCCCAAAGACGTCCTGCTGATTATACAACATGGAAAGGAAGAAGGAGGGCACATTTCAGATGACAAATGTTATTTGCAAGAAAAGTCATACTTTTTCTTTTGCAGATCCTACCACGACTCGCCACTGACCATGAGTGTGCTGTGTGGTCTCCCTTCGGGTGTGTGCGTGTGGGGTCGGGGGAGGGACCAAACCCCCAACCTGAACCTGAGTGATTAAAGTACAAACCCCATGGATCCATTTTGTGCAACTGGCGCCTTCAGTTCAAGTTCTACATGTGATCAATACAAAGTTTGTCAACTTGTTTGATTTCATTCTTCCACTGAAACTAAGCAACCTTACCAGTTAACTGTCTGTGTTTTTTCGTGTGGAACTCTGACTGTCGCTTACATTCCAACAAACCTTTCAGGTGGACTGTGTACCCTTACATGAGTAGAACTCATTGTAGGAGGCTGGCCTGGCTTGTAGTGGGAACCAAGGGGTACTTACACTCTGTACCAGGTCCAGTTATCCCTTATTGGTGTAGAAGAGGTGTTTCTAGCAGCTTAGGCTGATAGAAGGTAGCTATAGCAGAGCAGCTTAGGCTGAACTAGGAGACATGCAAAGCTCCTACTATACCACTGGTGTCATATGCACAATATCATAGAAAAACACAATACACAGATATAATAAAAATAAAGGTACTTTATTTTTATGACAATATGCCAAAAGTATCTCAGTGAGTACCCTCAGTATGAGGATGCCAAATATACACAAGATATATGTACACAATACCAAAAATATGCAGTAATAGCAAAAGGAAGTAATGCAAGCAATGTAAAGTTACAGTAGATTACAATAGGGGCACATAGGTATAGGGGCAACACAAACCATATACTCCAAAAGTGGAATGCGAACCACGAATGGACCCCAAGCCTATGTGAGCTTGTAGAGGGTCGCTGGGACTGTAAGAAAACAGTGAGGGTTAGAAAAATTGCCCACCCCAAGACCCTGAAAAGTAGGTGTAAAGTGCACCTATATTCCAGAGAGACCACAGATGTCGTGATAGGGGAATTCTGCAAGGAAGACCAACACCAGCAATGCAACCACAGTGGATTTCCAGACGAGAGTACCTGTGGAACAAGAGGACCAAGTCCAAGAGTCACGACAAAGTCGAGAGTGGGCAGATGCCCAGGAAATGCCAGCTGAGGGTGCAAAGAAGCTGCCACCGGATGGTAGAAGCTGTGGATTCTGCAAGAACGAAGAGGACTAGGAACTTCCCCTTTGGAGGATGGATGTCCCACTTCGTGAAGAAGCTTGCAGAGGTGTTCCCACGCAGAAAGACCACAAACAAGCCTTGCTATCTGCAAGGGTGGCGGTTAGGGTTTTTGGATGCTGCTGTGGCCCAGGAGGGACCAGGATGTCACCACTTGGATGAGGAGACAGAGGGGGTGTTAGAAAGTCAGGAAGCTCTCACAGAAGCAGGCAGCACCCGCAGAAGTACCAGAACAGGCACTTAGAAGAGGAGTGAACCGGAGCTCACCTGAAGACACAAAAGGGAGTCCCACGACGCCGGAGGACAACTCAGGAGGTTGTGCACTGCAGGTTAGAGTGTCGGGGAACCAGGCTTGGCTGTGCACGAAGGAAATCCTGGAAGAGTGCACAGGAGCCGGAGCAGCTACAAATCACGCGGTACCCAGCAATGCAGTCTAGCGTGGGGAGGCAAGGACTTACCTCCACCAAACTTGGACTGAAGAGTCACTGGACTATGGGAGTCACTTGGACAGAGTTGCTGAGTTCCAGGGACCACGCTCGTTGTGCTGAGAGGGGACCCAGAGGACAGGTGATGCAGTCTTTTGTTGCCTGCGGTTGCAGGGGGAAGATTCCGTCGACCCACTGGAGATTTCTTCAGAGCTCCTGGTGCAAGAAGGAGGCAGGCTACCCCCAGAGCATGCACCACCAGGAAACAGTCGAGAAGGCGGCAGGATCAGCGATACAAGGTTGCAGTAGTCGTCTTTGCTACTTTGTTGCGGTTTTGCAGGCATCCTGAGCAGTCAGCGGTCGATCCTTTGGCAGAAGGTGAAGAGAGAGATGCAGAGGAACTCTGATGAGCTCTTGCATTCGTTATCTAAAGAATTCCACAAAGCAGAGACCCTAAATAGCCAGAAAAGGAGGTTTGGCTACCTAGGAAGGAGGATAGGCTAGCAACACAGGTAAGAGCCTATCAGAAGGAGTCTCTGACGTCACCTGCTGGCACTGGCCACTCAGAGCAGTCCAGTGTGCCAGCAGCGCCTCTGTTTCCAAGATGGCAGAGGTCTGGAGCACACTGGAGGAGCTCTGGGCACCTCCCCTGGGAAGTGCAGGTCAGGGGAGTGGTCACTCCCCTTTCCTTTGTCCAGTTTCGCGCCAGAGCAGGGCTGGGGGATCCCTGAACCGGTGTAGACTGGCTTATGCAGAGATGGGCACCATCTGTGCCCATCAAAGCATTTCCAGAGGCTGGGGGAGCCTACTCCTCCCCAGCCCTGACACCTTTTTCCAAAGGGAGAGGGTGTAACACCCTCTCTCTGAGGAAGTCCTTTGTTCTGCCTTCCTGGGCCAAGCCTGGCTGGACCCCAGGGGGGCAGAAACCTGTCTGAGGGGTTGGCAGCAGCAGCAGCTGCAGTGAAACCCCGGGAAAGGTAGTTTGGCAGTATCAGGGTCTGTGCTACAGACTCGGGGGATCATGGAATTGTCACCCCAATGCCAGAATGGCATTGGGGTGACAATTCCATGATCTTAGACATGTTACATAGCCATGTTCGGAGTTACCATTGTGACGCTGTACATAGATAGTGACCTATGTACAGTGCACGCGTGTAATGGTGTCCCCGCACTCACAAAGTCTGGGGAATTTGCCCTCAACGATGTGAGGGCACCTTGGCTAGTACCAGGGTGCCCACACACTAAGTAACTTAGCACCCAACCTTTACCAGGTAAAGGTTAGACATATAGGTGACTTATAAGTTACTTAAGTGCAGTGGTAAATAGCTTTCAAATAACGTGGATGTTATTTCACGCAGGCTGCAGTGGCAGGCCTGTGTAAGAATTGTCAGAGCTCCCTATGGGTGGCAAAAGAAATGCTGCAGCCCATAGGGATCTCCTGGAACCCCAAAACCCTGGGTACCTCAGTACCATATACTAGGAAATTATAAGGTTGTTCCAGTATGCCAATGTGAATTGGTGAAATTGGTCACTAGTCTGTTAGTGACAATTTGGAAAGCAGAGAGAGCATAACTGTAGGAAAGTACCATCTTGCCTGGCATGCTACCCCCATTTTTCACTGTATATATGTTGTTTTGGTTGTATGTGTCACTGGGACCCTGCCAGCCAGGGCCCCAGTGCTCATAAGTGTGCCTGAATGTGTTACCTGTGTACTGACTAACTGTCTCACTGAGGCTCTGCTATCCAGAACCTCAGTGGTTATGCTCTCTCATTTCTTTCAAATTGTCACTAACAGTCTAGTGACCAATTTTACCAATTTACATTGGCTTACTGGAACACCCTTATAATTCCCTAGTATATGGTACTGAGGTACCCAGGGTATTGGGGTTCCAGGAGAGCCCTATGGGCTGTAGCATTTCTTTTGCCACCCATAGGGAGCTCTGACAATTCTTACACAGGCCTGCCACTGCAGCCTGAGTGAAATAACGTCCACGTTATTTCACAGCCATTTACCACTGCACTTAAGTAACTTATAAGCCACCTATATGTCTAACCTTTACCTGGTAAAGGTTAGGTGCAAAGTTACTTAGTGTGAGGGCACCCTGGCACTAGCCAAGGGGCCCCCACATTGTTCAGGGCAAATTCCCCAGACTTTGTGAGTGCGGGGACACCATTACACGCGTGCACTACACATAGGTCACTACCTATGTGTAGCTTCACAATGGTAACTCCGAATATGGCCATGTAACATGTCTATGATCATGGAATTGCCCCCTCTATGCCATTCTGGCATAATTGGCACAATCCCATGATCCCAGTGGTCTGTAGCACAGACCCTGGTACTGCCAAACTGCCTTTTCAGGGGTTTCACTGCAGCTGCTGCTGCTGCCAACCCCTCAGACAGGTTTCTGCCCTCCTGGGGTCCAGCCAGGCTTGTCCCAGGATGGCAGAACAAAGGACTTCCTCTGAGAGAGGATGTTACACCCTCTCCCTTTGGAAAATGGTGTGAAGGCAGGGGAGGAGTAGCCTCCCCCAGCCTCTGGAAATGCTTTCATGGGCACAGATGTTGCCCATTTCTGCATAAGCCAGTCTGCACCGGTTCAGGGACCCCTTAGCCCTGCTCTGGCGCGAAACTGGACAAAGGAAAGGGGAGTGACCACTCCCCTGACCTGCACCTCCCTTGGGAGGTGCCCAGAGCTCCTCCAGTGTGCTCCAGACCTCTGCCATCTTGAAAACAGAGGTGCTGCTGGCACACTGGACTGCTCTGAGTGGCCAGGGCCAGCATGTGATGTCAGAGACTCCTTCTGATAGGCTCCTTCAGGTGTTGCTAGCCTATCTTCTCTCCTAAGTAGCCAAACCCTCTTTTCTGGCTATTTAGGGTCTCTGCTTTGGGGATTTCCTTAGATAACGAATGCAAGAGCTCATCAGAGTTCCTCTGCATCTCTCTCTTCACCTTCTGCCAAGGAATCGACTGCTGACTGCGCTGGAAGCCTGCAAAACTGCAACAAAGTAGCTAAGACGACTACTGCAACTCTGTAACGCTGATCCTGCCGCCTTCTCTACTGTTTTCCTGGTGTTGCATGCTGTGGGAGTAGTCTGCCTCCTCTCTGCACTAGAAGCTCCGAAGAAATCTCCCGTGGGCCGACGGAATCGTCCCCCTGCAACCGCAGGCACCAAAGAACTGCATTACCGGTACCCTGGGTCTCCTCTCAGCACGACGAGCGAGGTCCCTTGAATCCAGCAACTCTGTCCAAGTGACTCCCACAGTCCAGTGACTCTTAAGTCCTTGCCTTACCTTTTAGAGGGTCACTGGGACTATTAGAAAATAGTAAGGGTTAGAAAAATAGCCCACCCCAAGACCCTGAAAAGTGAGTGCAGAGTGCACTAAAGTTCCCCAAAGGACATAGAAGTCGTGATAGGGGAATTCTGCAGGAAAGACACAAACCAGCAATGCAACAACAATGGATTTCCAGTCGAGGGTACCTGTGGAACAAGGGGACCAAGTCCAAAAGTCACAAGCAAGTCGGAGATGGGCAGATGCCCAGGAAATGCCAGCTGTGGGTGCACAGAAGCTGCTACTGGACAGTAGAAGCTGAGGATTCTGCAGGAACGACAAGGGCTAGAGACTTCCCCTTTGGAGGATGGATCCCCTACGCCGTGGAGAGTTGTGTAGAAGTGTTTTCCCGCTGAAAGACTGCCAACAAGCCTTGCTAGCTGCAAATTGTGCGGTTAGGGTTTTTGGATGCTGCTGTGGCCCAGGAGGGACCAGGATGTCGCCAATTGCGTCTGAGGACAGAGGGGGCATAGAGCAAGACAAGGAGCCCCCTCAAAAGCAGGCAGCACCCACAGAAGTGCCAGAACAGGCACTACGAAGAAGCATGAAATCGTGCTCACCCATTGTAGTGCTTTCCTCTTATCTAGTTTCTAAGCACTAACATAACACAACAGAAATGCACTTCTGAGGTCAAAGAAGACTTTTATTGTTGTTAATTCTTCCCCAACCACAATATTTTATGTATGACGAATTAGTAGCTTTCAAGTCCGCGTTAATCAAACAAAATATATCAGTTTGCAATATACACAGCAGGTTATATTTATAAGATATTGAATGCAAAGCAAAACAAATACTTCACCGTGTGGGAACTATCTACAGCTTCATCTTTCTAAGGTCTGCAAGCTGATGACCCCTGTCAGCCGCGAGAAAGAGAGATTCATCTACCCACACGGGATTGCTGGCAGCTGGCGCCAAGCTCCAGCACGAGGTCTGGCAGATTCGAATCTGACTCTCTGCAGCCTGTTACATTCGTTACAAAGGTGTGCCCCCTCCTCTCAGACCTGGGAAACTGAGCAAGCCTTTTGGAGACTGGCCAGGTCTCCAAGACTACTCCTGTTCCCAAGCTCAAGCAGAGAGAACAACACCCATGTACTCTCTCTCTTATCATGTCTAGTCTACTGTGAGAACAAAACATCTTGGTTCATCTTGTGCAAAAACACAGCTTGGAAAAATACAGCTTGGATTCTCAACTGCAATGTCTAACTCCACGTTAAAGGCAATAGGCAGCTAACCTAAATATCAAATGCAATGTCATGTTAAAGGCAATAGGCAGCTAACCTAAATATCAAATGCAATGTCTAGTGTCATGTCAAAGCCAATAGGCAGCTGAGCTGAATACAAAATGCAATATATAATATCATGTCAAAGCCCATAGGCAGCTGAGCTGAATACAAAATGCAATATATAATATCATGTCAAAGCCAATAGGCAGCTGAGCTGAATACAAAATGCAATGTCTAATATCATGTCAAAGCCAATAGACAGCGGAGCTGAATACAAAATGTAATATATGATATCATGTCAAAGCCAATAGGCAGAATATCTAATAGCATGTCAAAGTCAATAGGCAGTTAAACTGAATACATCATGTCAAAGTCAATAGGCATGCAATGTCAAAGCCAATAGGCGGCTAGACTGGATACAGCATGTCAAAGCCAATAGGTAGAATACAGAATGTAATGACTAATGCAATGTCAAAGCCCATAGGCGGCTCAACTGAATACAGAAAGTAATGGCTAATGCCATGTCAAAGCCCATAGGCGGCTAAACTGAACAAAACATACCATGTGCTACTGGTGAACATTGAGCAACTAATATGCGCAGTGGTGAAACACAAAGTCATTGGTCAAAACAAACTTTATCAAATGGCAGTACATTCCGCCCTTTGACCAATGAATTTTTGTTTCACATATCTCTTGTTTCAAACAAACACAAAAAAAACATCAGAATGATCAAAACAATCCCTGCAAAGCAATAGAAGTGAATTAACACATTGATTTCATAACCTTTCACATCAGATACATCTACACAGAAAAGACTGGGCAATTTTTATACTCTGAATGAGTCTCTAATTCAACAGTGTTAGCAATTTGATGTGGCATGAGTTCTGCTCATGTAAAGGTGCACGGTCCACCTGAAAGGTTTGCTGGAAGATAATCAAAAGTCAGATTTCCATACGAGAAGGGAAAAAAAAAAAAAAACACAGCTTAGTTCCAGTGGAAGAATGCAATCAAACAAGTTGAACTTGAACTGAAGGCGCAGTTTGCGCAAAATGGATCCATGGTGCTGGCACTTTACTCAGCCAGGTTCAGGTTGGGGATTCGGTCCCTTCCCCGACCCCACACGCACACACCGGAAGGGGGACCACACAGCACACTCAGGGACAGTGGCGAAACGTGGTAGGATCTGCAAAAGAAACAAGTATGACTTTTCTTGCAAATAACATTTTTCATTTAAACTGCACCCTTCCTCTTTCTTTCCCTGTTTTATAATCAGCAGGACATTTTTGAGGCCCTTTGTTATATTTTCTGCAGGTTCTGGAGGATCACTTAGGGCTTCAGCCCACACATCAGCACTGAGGTTTTTATCTGCTGCGCCACAGCTTCCCTTTTCTTGCACTGTCAGAAGGGCTGGGGCAGACTCCTTCTTTAACAAACCTCCATTCACTGCACTTTTGCCAATTTGGGCCATTCTGTCTCCAATTTGTTTGAATGAATCAGATTCTTTTCTAGGTATCAGCATAATTTCGATTTTTCCTTGGTAATTTGCAGCAATCACTCTCCCTAAAACCTGATCAATTTGCCATTTCTGTCCTGGTAACTTTCCTCTCCCCAACTGCTCTGTGACTGCTTGCATGACAGATTGCTTTTGTGCGTGCTGCACAGTTTTTATCAAAACTAGGGGAATGTGCATCTCTCTCATCTCTGCCCACCTGTAAGTGGCTTTTTCTCTCAGCTGTTCACATTTCTGGGGCACCCACTTAGCCATCCCCACTAAGGCAGAATTCTGGGTGAACACTTCTCTCTCTGAATTTTTCTCTTTAACATCTGCAAGGTAATTGAACCAGTTAGGTACAAGCCATGTGGCTAAAACATTATCAAAGAACCAAAAATCAGCATAAAAATGACACATCTCACGTAGCTCTTGCTTTAAAATCTGACACACATTATACAACGCTGTTCCTTCTACTGTGCCAGAAAACAACATTTCAGTCAATGAATCATTAGTAAAACAAACATGCTTTTTATCTTCAGTGGACACGAATTCAAATGGTGCACACAATTTCATTGGTAACTCTTTTATCTGTGGTACTCTAGCCCTGTCTTACAAGTACCAGATCCATTGTATGATTCTAGCTAGGGGCACTATTTTCTTCCCTTGTTCTTGAATTACATGTACATAAGTATTTCCTTCTTGCACTGCGCAAAAACCTAAAGTCTGCATTATTTCATTTGCCAAATCACAAGCGCGCAGCTGCATATAATTTTTCACAGTGACCATATACAAAAGTGTTAGGATTTCACTCAAATGAGGGCTATTCTTTTTCCAAAAATCAAACAAGCTAATGAAACTCGGTGTCTCTTTCTCTAAAATCTTTCGTTTTACTTGTGCATTTTGAAACGGTAACTCGTAAATCACATTCTGAGCTCTCTTGTCCGTGTTATCAGTTAAGGAATGCATTTTGGCTGCCAAAAACCCTGGCTCACACGAAAACTCAGTGCAGCTCGGAGCTGTCTTAACCCCCTCATTACTGGAATGGGACAAGAAAGATTCTTCAAAAACAGCCCTTTTATAACTTTCAGTCGGGCTAATTTGCTCACTGTGTAGGAAAGTACCATCTTGCCTGGCATGTTACCCCCATTTTTCACTGTATATATGTTGTTTTAGTTGTATGTGTCACTGGGACCCTGGTAACCCAGGGCCCCAGTGCTCATAAGTGTGCCTGCATGTGTTACCTGTGTAGTGACTAACTGTCTCACTGAGGCTCTGCTAATCAGAACCTCAGTGGTTATGCTCTCTCATTTCTTTCCAAATTGTCACTGACAGGCTAGTGACCATTTTTTCCAATTTACATTGGCTTACTGGAACACCCTTATAATTCCCTAGTATATGGTACTGAGGTACCCAGGGTATTGGGGTTCCAGGAGATCCCTATGGGCTGCAGCATTTCTTTTGCCACCCATAGGGAGCTCTGACAATTCTTACACAGGCCTGCCACTGCAGCCTGAGTGAAATAACGTCCACGTTATTTCACAGCCATTTTACACTGCACTTAAGTAACTTATAAGTCACCTATATGTCTAACCTTTACCTGGTAAAGGTTAGGTGCAAAGTTACTTAGTGTGAGGGCACCCTGGCACTAGCCAAGGTGCCCCCACATTGTTCAGAGCCAATTCACTGAACTTTGTGAGTGCGGGGACACCATTACACGCGTGCACTACATATAGGTCACTACCTATATGTAGCTTCACCATGGTAACTCCGAATATGGCCATGTAACATGTCTATGATCATGGAATTGCCCCCTCTATGCCATCCTGGCATTGTTGGTACAATTCCATGATCCCAGTGGTCTGTAGCACAGACCCTGGTACTGCCAGACTGCCCTTCCTGGGGTTTCACTGCAGCTGCTGCTGCTGCCAACCCCTCAGACAGGCAGCTGCCCTCCTGGGGTCCAGCCAGGCCTGGCCCAGGATGGCAGAACAAAGAACTTCCTCTGAGAGAGGGTGTGACACCCTCTCCCTTTGGAAAATGGTGTGAAGGCAGGGGAGGAGTAGCCTCCCCCAGCCTCTGGAAATGCTTTGTTGGGCACAGATGTGCCCAATTCTGCATAAGCCAGTCTACACCGGTTCAGGGACCCCTTAGCCCCTGCTCTGGCGCGAAACTGGACAAAGGAAAGGGGAGTGACCACTCCCCTGACCTGCACCTCCCCTGGGAGGTGTCCAGAGCTCCTCCAGTGTGCTCCAGACCTCTGCCATCTTGGAAACAGAGGTGCTGCTGGCACACTGGACTGCTCTGAGTGGCCAGTGCCACCAGGTGACGTCAGAGACTCCTGCTGATAGGCTCCTTCAGGTGTTAGTAGCCTTTCCTCTCTCCTAGGTAGCCAAACCCTCTTTTCTGGCTATTTAGGGTCTCTGTCTCTGGGGAAACTTGAGATAACGAATGCACGAGCTCATCCGAGTTCCTCTGCATCTCCCTCTTCACCTTCTGATAAGGAAACGACCGCTGACCGCGCTGGAAACCTGCAAACCTGCCAGCAAAGACGACTACTGCAACTCTGTAACGCTGATCCTGCCGCCTTCTCGACTGTTTTCCTGCTTGTGCATGCTGTGGGGGTAGCCTGCCTCCTCTCTGCACCAGAAGCTCCGAAGAAATCTCCCGTGGGTCGACGGAATCTTCCCCCTGCAACCGCAGGAACCAAAAAGCTGCATTACCGGTCCCTTGGGTCTCCTCTCAGCACGACGAGCGAGGTCCCTCGAATCCAGTGACTCTGTCCAAGTGACCCCCACAGTCCAGTGACTCTTCAGTCCAAGTTTGGTGGAGGTAAGTCCTTGCCTCACCTCGCTGGGCTGCATTGCTGGGAACCGCGACTTTGCAGCTACTCCGGCCCCTGTGCACTTCCGGCAGAAATCCTTCGTGCACAGCCAAGCCTGGGTCCACGGCACTCTAACCTGCATTGCACGACTTTCTAAGTTGGTCTCCAGCGACGTGGGACTCCTTTGTGCAACTCCGGCGAGCACCGTTTTACGCATCCTCGTAGTGCCTGTTTCTGGCACTTCTCCGGGTGCTACCTGCTTCAGTGAGGGCTCTTTGTCTTGCTCGACGTCCCCTCTCTCTGCCGGTCCAATTTGCGACCTCCTGGTCCCTCCTGGGCCCCAGCAGCGTCCAAAAACGCCAAACGCACGATTTGCGCCTAGCAAGGCTTGTTGGCGTCCTTCCGGCGGGATAACACTTCTGCACGACTCTCCAAGGCGAGTGGGATCCGTCCACCAAAGGGAAAGTCTCTAGCCCTTTTCGTTCCTGCAGAAACCTCAGCTTCTTCTGTCCAGTTGAAGCTTCTTTGCACCCGCAGCTGGCATTTCCTGGGCATCTGCCCATTTCCGACTTGCTTGTGACTTTTGGACTTGGTCCCCTTGTTCCACAGGTACCCTAGATTGGAAATCCACAGTTGTTGCATTGCTGGTTTGTGTCTTTCCTGCATTATTCCTCTAACACGACTCTTTTGTCCTTAGGGGAACTTTAGTGCACTTTGCACTCACTTTTCAGGGTCTTGGGGAGGGTTATTTTTCTAACTCTCACTATTTTCTAATAGTCCCAGCGACCCTCTACAAGGTCACATAGGTTTGGGGTCCATTCGTGGTTCACATTCCACTTTTGGAGTATATGGTTTGTGTTGCCCCTATCCCTATGTTTCCCCATTGCATCCTATTGTAACTATACATTGTTTGCACTGTTTTCTAAGACTATACTGCATATTTTTGCTATTGTGTATATATATCTTGTGTATATTTCCTATCCTCTCACTGAGGGTACACTCTAAGATACTTTGGCATATTGTCATAAAAATAAAGTACCTTTATTTTTAGTATAACTGTGTATTGTGTTTTCTTATGATATTGTGCATATGACACTAAGTGGTACTGTAGTAGCTTCACACGTCTCCTAGTTCAGCCTAAGCTGCTCTGCTAAGCTACCATTATCTATCAGCCTAAGCTGCTAGACACCCTATACACTAATAAGGGATAACTGGGCCTGGTGCAAGGTGCAAGTACCCCTTGGTACTCACTACAAGCCAGTCCAGCCTCTACATTGGTTGTGCAGTGGTGGGATAAGTGCTTGAGACTACTTGCCACTCTTGTCATTGTACTTTTCATAAGAGAAAAATATACAAAACAAGGTCAGTGTATATACACATAGCCAAAAAGTTTTGCATTTCCTCTTTTCACTCTTTTCTAAGTGCTGAAAAGTACTTCTAAAACTTTCAAAAAGTTCTTAAAAGTTTAAAAAGTTTTTTTCTGTCTTTCCAAAAAGTTCTGAAAACTTTTTTCTCTTTTTCTATCACTTTAACTCTCTCAAAAAAATGTCTGGCACAGGAAAAAATGTTGAACTGTCCAAACTTGCATATGATCACCTTAGCTGGAAAGGAGCAAGGAGTCTCTGCATAGAGAGAGGTTTGAGTGTAGGGAAGAATCCTTCCTTAGAACTGTTAATTAACATGCTTAGAGTACAGGATAAGGCCATAAGTGCCCAATCTGTAGAAAAAGTAGCTAATGGTTCTCAATCTGATCCAGGGACTCCCCCAGGAAAAGGTTCAGGAAAGAAACTTCTCAGCCTGCCCATTACTAGACAGTCTAGCATAGTTGGTACAGAGGTTGAATCACACCATACTAATGGTGTGCTCTCACATTATACTGGTAGCCAAGCTGTTAGGGTGCCCTCTGTAAGGGACAGGTCTCCTTCTGTTCATTCCCATCATACCTCTGTATCTAGAAATGTCCCTCCCACCCACCCTGATGACAGATTGTTAGAAAGGGAGCTCAATAGATTGAGAGTGGAACAAACCAGACTGAAGCTCAAGAAGCAACAGCTGGATTTGGATAGACAGTCTTTAGAAGTAGAGAGGGAAAGACAGAAGTTGGGTTTAGAAACCCATGGTGGCAGCAGCAGTATTCCCCATAGTCATCCTGCAAAAGAGCATGATTCCAGGAATCTGCACAAGATAGTTCCCCCTTATAAGGAGGGGGATGACATTAACAAGTGGTTTGCTGCACTTGAGAGGGCCTGTGCTGTACAGGATGTCCCTCAAAAGCAGTGGGCTGCTATCCTATGGCTATCATTTAGTGGAAAAGGTAGGGATAGGCTCCTTACTGTAAAATAAAATGATGCTAATAATTTCCAAGTTCTTAAGAATGCACTCCTGGATGGTTATGGCTTAACCACTGAACAGTACAGGATAAAGTTCAGAGAGACCAAAAAGGAGTCTTCACAAGACTGGGTTGATTTCATTGACCAGGCAGTGAAGGCCTTGGAGGGGTGGTTACATGGCAGTAAAGTTACTGATTATGACAGCCTGTATAACTTAATCCTGAGAGAGCATATTCTTAATAATTGTGTGTCTGATTTGTTGCACCAGTACTTGGTGGACTCTGATCTGACCTCTCCCCAAGAATTGGGAAAGAAGGCAGACAAATGGGTCAGAACAAGAGTGAACAGAAAAGTTCATACAGGGGGTGACAAAGATGGCAACAAAAAGAAGGATGGTAAGTCTTCTGACAAGGGTGGGGACAAATCTAAAAATGAGTCTTCATCAGGCCCACAAAAACACTCTGGTGGGGGTGGTGGGTCCAAATCCTCCTTTAATCAGAACAAGGAAAAGAAACCATGGTGCTATTTATGTAAAATAAAAGGCCATTGGACAACAGATCCCAGTTGTCCAAAGAAAGGCACCACAGCTCCTACCACTACAACCCCTACTGCTACACCTAGTGTCCCTAATAATAGCAGTGGTGGTGGGAGCAAACCTACTAATAGCCAATCCAAGGGAGTAGCTGGGCTCACTTTTGGTAATTTAGTTGGGGTTGGTCTGATTAGGGAGACCACAGAGGCTACTTTAGTCTCTGAAGGGGCTATTGATTTAGCCACTTTGGTTGCTTGCCCCCATAACTTGGAGAAGTACAAGCAACTAACCCTAATAAATGGTGTTGAGGTCCAGGCCTACAGGGACACAGGTGCCAGTGTCACAATGGTGATTGAGAAACTGGTGCACCCTGAACAACACATACTTGGACACCAGTACCAAGTAACCGATGCTCACAACATAACACAAAGCCACCCCATGGCTGTTGTAAATCTCAACTGGGGGGGGGTAACTGGTCCAAAGAAAGTTGTGGTAGCTTCAGATTTACCTGTAGACTGTCTATTAGGGAATGATTTGGAGACATCAGCTTGGTCAGATGTGGAGTTGGAGGCCCATGCAGCAATGCTGGGCATTCCAGGGCATATTTTTGCTTTGACAAGGGCTCAGGCCAAAAAGCAAAAAGGACAGGGAAGCTTGGATCCTGGAACAATGGACCAAGTGCTCCCTAAAGCTAGGGCTAGTAGAAGCAAACCACTTCCTACTATCCCTCCCTCTACAGTGGATTCTACTTCTGAGGAAGAAGAATTCCCTCCCTGTGCAGAACCTACACCAGAGGAGCTGGAAGCAGACACTGCTGAGCTTTTGGGTGAAGGGGGGCCTGCCAGGGAGGAGCTGAGTGTGGCACAGCAAACCTGTCCCACATTAGAGGGTCTCAGACAGCAAGCTGTCAAACAGGCTAATGGGGATGTCAGTGACTCTCACAGAGTTTACTGGGAGGACAACCTCTTGTACACTGAGCATAGGGATCCTAAACCTGGAGCTGCCAGGAGATTAGTGATTCCTCAGGAGTACAGAAAGTTCCTCCTAACACTGGCACATGACATTCCCTTAGCTGGGCACCTGGGTCAAATGAAAACTTGGGACAGATTGGTACCATTGTTTCATTGGCCTAGGATGTCTGAGGACACAAAGGAATTTTGTAAGTCCTGTGAAACCTGTCAAGCCAGTGGCAAGACAGGTGGCACCCCAAAGGCACCCCTTATCCCACTGCCTGTGGTTGGGGTTCCCTTTGAAAGGGTAGGGGTTGACATAGTTGGCCCCCTTGACCCTCCTACTGCTTCAGGCAATAGGTTTATCTTGGTGGTAGTGGACCATGCCACAAGATATCCTGAAGCTATTCCTTTAAGGACCACTACAGCTCCTGCAGTGGCAAAGGCCCTCCTGGGAATATTTTCCAGAGTGGGCTTCCCAAAGGAAGTAGTATCAGACAGAGGAAGCAATTTCATGTCTGCATACTTAAAGGCCATGTGGAAGGAGTGTGGTGTAACTTACAAGTTCACAACACCCTATCATCCACAAACAAATGGACTGGTGGAGAGATTTAATAAAACTCTCAAAGGCATGATTATGGGACTCCCTGAAAAACTCCGCAGGAGATGGGATATCCTTCTACCATGCCTCCTTTTTGCCTACAGGGAGGTACCCCAGAAAGGAGTGGGCTTCAGCCCCTTTGAACTTCTTTTTGGACACCCTGTTAGGGGTCCACTCACACTTGTAAAGGAGGGTTGGGAACAACCTTTAAAAGCTCCTAAGCAGGATATTGTGGATTATGTACTTGGCCTCACATCAAGGATGGCTGAGTACATGAAAAAGGCCAGTAAAAACCTTCAGGCCAGCCAAGAGCTCCAGAAGCAATGGCATGATCAGAAGGCTGTTTTGGTTCAGTACCAACCAGGGCAGAAAGTGTGGGTCTTGGAGCCTGTGGCCCCAAGAGCACTCCAAGATAAATGGAGTGGACCCCACACAATTGTTGAAAAGAAGGGTGAAGTCACCTACTTGGTTGACTTAGGCACTGCCAGGAGTCCCCTTAGGGTGCTCCATGTCAACCGCCTGAAACCCTACTATGACAGGGCTGATCTCACCATGCTCATGGCAACTGATGAGGGACAGGAAGAAGACAGTGATCCTCTACCTGATCTCTTCTCTTCCACAGAACAAGATGCTCTTGTGGAAGGTGTAGTTTTGGCTGATTGTCTTACTGCTGAGCAGAAAGATAATTGCATAAATCTCCTAGGACAATTTTCAGAACTCTTCTCCATTGTGCCAGGCACCACTTCTTGGTGTGAGCACACTATAGATACTGGAGACAGTTTACCTGTCAAAAGTAAGATCTATAGGCAGCCTGACCATGTCAGGGACTGCATAAAGCAAGAAGTTCAGAAAATGTTGGAACTAGGAGTGGTTGAGCACTCTGACAGTCCATGGGCTTCCCCTGTGGTACTGGTACCAAAACCCAATTCTAAAGATGGAAAGAAGGAAATGCGGTTTTGTGTAGACTATAGAGGTCTCAACTTGGTAACCAAAACTGATGCTCACCCTATACCCAGGGCAGATGAGCTTATAGATACACTGGCATCTGCCAAGTATCTAAGCACTTTTGATTTGACTGCAGGGTATTGGCAGATCAAATTGTCAGAAGATGCTAAACCTAAGACTGCATTTTCTACCATTGGAGGACATTACCAGTTTACTGTAATGCCTTTTGGTTTGAAAAATGCACCTGCCACTTTTCAGAGGTTGGTGAACACAGTCCTGCAAGGGCTGGAAGCTTTCAGTGCAGCATATTTGGATGATATAGCTGTCTTTAGCTCCAGCTGGGATGATCACCTGGTCCACCTATGGAAAGTTTTGGAGGCCCTGCAAAAGGCAGGCCTCACTATCAAGGCTTCAAAGTGCCAGATAGGGCAGGGTAAGGTGGTTTATCTGGGACACCTTGTTGGTGGGGAACAGATTGCACCACTTCAGGGGAAAATCCAAACTATTATTGATTGGGTTCCCCCTACCACTCAGACTCAGGTGAGAGCCTTCCTAGGCCTCACTGGGTATTACAGGAGGTTCATTAAGAACTATGGCTCCATTGCAGCCCCTCTTAATGACCTCACATCCAAGAAAATGCCTAAAAAGGTATTATGGACAGCAAGCTGTCAGAAAGCTTTTGAGGAGCTGAAGCAGGCCATGTGCTCTGCACCTGTCCTGAAAAGCCCTTGTTACTCTAAAAAATTCTATGTCCAAACTGATGCATCTGAATTAGGAGTAGGGGCAGTCCTATCACAACTTAATTCTGAGGGCCAGGATCAACCTGTTGCTTTTATTAGTAGAAGGTTGACCCCTAGAGAAAAGCGTTGGTCTGCCATTGAGAGGGAGGCCTTTGCTGTGGTCTGGGCTCTGAAGAAGTTGAGGCCATACCTGTTTGGCACTCACTTCATTGTTCAGACAGACCACAAACCTCTACTTTGGCTAAAACAAATGAAAGGTGAAAATCCTAAATTGTTGAGGTGGTCCATATCCCTACAGGGAATGGACTATACAGTGGAACATAGACCTGGGAGTAGCCACTCCAATGCAGATGGACTCTCCAGATATTTCCACTTAGACAATGAAGACTCATCAGGTAATGGCTAGTCTTATTGTCCTTCGTTTGGGGGGGGGGGTTGTGTAGGAAAGTACCATCTTGCCTGGCATGTTACCCCCATTTTTCACTGTATATATGTTGTTTTAGTTGTATGTGTCACTGGGACCCTGGTAACCCAGGGCCCCAGTGCTCATAAGTGTGCCTGCATGTGTTACCTGTGTAGTGACTAACTGTCTCACTGAGGCTCTGCTAATCAGAACCTCAGTGGTTATGCTCTCTCATTTCTTTCCAAATTGTCACTGACAGGCTAGTGACCATTTTTTCCAATTTACATTGGCTTACTGGAACACCCTTATAATTCCCTAGTATATGGTACTGAGGTACCCAGGGTATTGGGGTTCCAGGAGATCCCTATGGGCTGCAGCATTTCTTTTGCCACCCATAGGGAGCTCTGACAATTCTTACACAGGCCTGCCACTGCAGCCTGAGTGAAATAACGTCCACGTTATTTCACAGCCATTTTACACTGCACTTAAGTAACTTATAAGTCACCTATATGTCTAACCTTTACCTGGTAAAGGTTAGGTGCAAAGTTACTTAGTGTGAGGGCACCCTGGCACTAGCCAAGGTGCCCCCACATTGTTCAGAGCCAATTCACTGAACTTTGTGAGTGCGGGGACACCATTACACGCGTGCACTACATATAGGTCACTACCTATATGTAGCTTCACCATGGTAACTCCGAATATGGCCATGTAACATGTCTATGATCATGGAATTGCCCCCTCTATGCCATCCTGGCATTGTTGGTACAATTCCATGATCCCAGTGGTCTGTAGCACAGACCCTGGTACTGCCAGACTGCCCTTCCTGGGGTTTCACTGCAGCTGCTGCTGCTGCCAACCCCTCAGACAGGCAGCTGCCCTCCTGGGGTCCAGCCAGGCCTGGCCCAGGATGGCAGAACAAAGAACTTCCTCTGAGAGAGGGTGTGACACCCTCTCCCTTTGGAAAATGGTGTGAAGGCAGGGGAGGAGTAGCCTCCCCCAGCCTCTGGAAATGCTTTGTTGGGCACAGATGTGCCCAATTCTGCATAAGCCAGTCTACACCGGTTCAGGGACCCCTTAGCCCCTGCTCTGGCGCGAAACTGGACAAAGGAAAGGGGAGTGACCACTCCCCTGACCTGCACCTCCCCTGGGAGGTGTCCAGAGCTCCTCCAGTGTGCTCCAGACCTCTGCCATCTTGGAAACAGAGGTGCTGCTGGCACACTGGACTGCTCTGAGTGGCCAGTGCCACCAGGTGACGTCAGAGACTCCTGCTGATAGGCTCCTTCAGGTGTTAGTAGCCTTTCCTCTCTCCTAGGTAGCCAAACCCTCTTTTCTGGCTATTTAGGGTCTCTGTCTCTGGGGAAACTTGAGATAACGAATGCACGAGCTCATCCGAGTTCCTCTGCATCTCCCTCTTCACCTTCTGATAAGGAAACGACCGCTGACCGCGCTGGAAGCCTGCAAACCTGCAACATAGTAGCAAAGACGACTACTGCAACTCTGTAACGCTGATCCTGCCGCCTTCTCAACTGTTTTCCTGCTTGTGCATGCTGTGGGGGTAGCCTGCCTCCTCTCTGCACCAGAAGCTCCGAAGAAATCTCCTGTGGGTCGACGGAATCTTCCCCCTGCAACCGCAGGCACCAAAAAGCTGCATTACCGGTCCCTTGGGTCTCCTCTCAGCACGACGAGCGAGGTCCCTCGAATCCAGCGACTCTGTCCAAGTGACCCCCACAGTCCAGTGACTCTTCAGTCCAAGTTTGGTGGAGGTAAGTCCTTGCCTCACCTCGCTGGGCTGCATTGCTGGGAACCGCGACTTTGCAGCTACTCCGGCCCCTGTGCACTTCCGGCGGAAATCCTTCGTGCACAGCCAAGCCTGGGTCCACGGCACTCTAACCTGCATTGCACGACTTTCTAAGTTGGTCTCAGGCGACGTGGGACTCCTTTGTGCAACTCCGGCGAGCACCGTTTCACGCATCCTCGTAGTGCCTGTTTCTGGCACTTCTCCGGGTGCTACCTGCTTCAGTGAGGGCTCTTTGTCTTGCTCGACGTCCCTTCTTTCTGCAGGTCCAATTTGCGATCTCCTGGTCCCTCCTGGGCCCCAGCAGCGTCCAAAAACGCTAAACGCACAATTTGCGCCTAGCAAGGCTTGTTGGCGTCCTTCCGGCGGGAAAACACTTCTGCACGACTCTCCAAGGTGAGAGGGATCCGTCCACCAAAGGGGAAGTCTCTAGCCCTTTTTGTTCCTGCAGAAACCTCAGCTTCTTCTGTCCAGTCAAAGCTTCTTTGCACCCGCAGCTGGCATTTCCTGGGCATCTGCCCATTTCCGACTTGCTTGTGACTTTTGGACTTGGTCCCCTTGTTCCACAGGTACCCTAGATTGGAAATCCACAGTTGTTGCATTGCTGGTTTGTGTCTTTCCTGCATTATTCCTCTAACACGACTCTTTTGTACTTAGGGGAACTTTAGTGCACTTTGCACTCACTTTTCAGGGTCTTGGGGAGGGTTATTTTTCTAACTCTCACTATTTTCTAATAGTCCCAGCGACCCTCTACAAGGTCACATAGGTTTGGGGTCCATTCGTGGTTCACATTCCACTTTTGGAGTATATGGTTTGTGTTGCCCCTATCCCTATGTTTCCCCATTGCATCCTATTGTAACTATACATTGTTTGCACTGTTTTCTAAGACTATACTGCATATTTTTGCTATTGTGTATATATATCTTGTGTATATTTCCTATCCTCTCACTGAGGGTACACTCTAAGATACTTTGGCATATTGTCATAAAAATAAAGTACCTTTATTTTTAGTATAACTGTGTATTGTGTTTTCTTATGATATTGTGCATATGACACTAAGTGGTACTGTAGTAGCTTCACACGTCTCCTAGTTCAGCCTAAGCTGCTCTGCTAAGCTACCATTATCTATCAGCCTAAGCTGCTAGACACCCTATACACTAATAAGGGATAACTGGGCCTCGTGCAAGGTGCAAGTACCCCTTGGTACTCACTACAAGCCAGTCCAGCCTCCTACACACGTAAATTCCTATTTTCATGTTCCAACTGCCTACATTTCTCCTGCATTTCTCTGTAAGCAGATAAAGGTATCCAAACCTTTCTGTCATCATTACTTCCAAAAGACACGTTTTCTACATATATACAACGGGAATTATTTCTCAAAACATTATCAGGCCTTTTAGCTACACATGCATTTTCTTCTGTAATTCCCCAAACTGAAAACAATTCACAGTTTTTCTTAGCACCATCAGGCAGTTTATCAACACATGTATTCTCAGACATGGTCTGCCGTGCTACTGTGATTCCCCAAACAGAAAACAATTTCTGTAATTCTCCAAACAACAAAAAAACAATTACACTTTTAAAGTGTGCACTTAGAAATCTACCAACTCGTCAACACCCTCTTAATCACCTCTTAATGACCGACCCCACGACTCCTGGTACCAATTGTAGTGCTTTCCTCTTATCTAGTTTCTAAGCACTAACATAACACAACAGAAATGCACTTCTGAGGTCAAAGAAGACTTTTATTATTGTTAATTCTTCCCCAACCACAATATTTTATGTATGACGAATTAGTAGCTTTCAAGTCCGCGTTAATCAAACAAAATATATCAGTTTGCAATATACACAGCAGGTTATATTTATAAGATATTGAATGCAAAGCAAAACAAATACTTCACCGTGTGGGAACTATCTACAGCTTCATCTTTCTAAGGTCTGCAAGCTGATGACCCCTGTCAGCCGCGAGAAAGAGAGATTCATCTACCCACACGGGATTGCTGGCAGCTGGCGCCAAGCTCCAGCACGAGGTCCGGCAGATTCGAATCTGACTCTCTGCAGCCTGTTACATTCGTTACAAAGGTGTGCCCCCTCCTCTCAGACCTGGGAAACTGAGCAAGCCTTTTGGAGACTGGCCAGGTCTCCAAGACTACTCCTGTTCCCAAGCTCAAGCAGAGAGAACAACACCCATGTACTCTCTCTCTTATCATATCTAGTCTACTGTGAGAACAAAACATCTTGGTTCATCTTGTGCAAAAACACAGCTTGGAAAAATACAGCTTGGATTCTCAACTGCAATGTCTAACTCCACGTTAAAGGCAATAGGCAGCTAACCTAAATATCAAATGCAATGTCATGTTAAAGGCAATAGGCAGCTAACCTAAATATCAAATGCAATGTCTAGTGTCATGTCAAAGCCAATAGGCAGCTGAGCTGAATACAAAATGCAATATATAATATCATGTCAAAGCCCATAGGCAGCTGAGCTGAATACAAAATGCAATATATAATATCATGTCAAAGCCAATAGGCAGCTGAGCTGAATACAAAATGCAATGTCTAATATCATGTCAAAGCCAATAGGCAGCGGAGCTGAATACAAAATGTAATATATGATATCATGTCAAAGCCAATAGGCAGAATATCTAATAGCATGTCAAAGTCAATAGGCAGTTAAACTGAATACATCATGTCAAAGTCAATAGGCATGCAATGTCAAAGCCAATAGGCGGCTAGACTGGATACAGCATGTCAAAGCCAATAGGTAGAATACAGAATGTAATGACTAATGCAATGTCAAAGCCCATAGGCGGCTCAACTGAACACAGAAAGTAATGGCTAATGCCATGTCAAAGCCCATAGGCGGCTAAACTGAACAAAACATACCATGTGCTACTGGTGAACATTGAGCAACTAATATGCGCAGTGGTGAAACACAAAGTCATTGGTCAAAACAAACTTTATCAAATGGCAGTACACCCATAGTCGCACAAAGGAGTCCCACGTCGCCGGAGGACAACTTAGAAAGTCGTGCAATGCAGGTTAGAGTGCTGTGGACCCAGGCTTGGCTGTGCACAAAGGATTTCCGCCGGAAGTGCACAGAGGCCGGAGTAGCTGCAAAAGTCGCGGTTCCCAGCAATGCAGTCTGGTGTGGGGAGGCAAGGACTTACCTCCACCAAACTTGGACTGAAGAGTCACTGGACTGTGGGAGTCACTTGGACAGAGTTGCTGGATTCAAGGGACCTCGCTCGTCGTGCTGAGAGAAGACCCAGGGTACCGGTAATGCAGTTCTTTGGTGCCTGCGGTTGCAGGGGGGTGATTCCGTCAGCCCACAGGAGATTTCTTCAGAGCTTGTAGTGCAGAGAGGAGGCAGACTACCCCCACAGCATGCACCACCAGGAAAACAGTCGAGAAGGCGGCAGGATCAGCGTTACAGAGTTGCAGTAGTCGTCTTTGCTACTTTGTTGCAGTTTTGCAGGCTTCCAGCGCGGTCAGCAGTCGATCCTTTGGCAGAAAGTGAAGAGAGAGATGCAGAGGAACTCTGATGAGCTCTTGCATTCGTTATCTAAAGAATTCCCCAAAGCAGAGACCCTAAATAGCCAGAAAAGGAGGTTTGGCTACCTAGGAAGGAGGTTAGGCTAGCAACACAGGTAAGAGCCTATGAGAAGGAGTCTCTGACGTCACCTGCTGGCACTGGCCACTCAGAGCAGTCCAGGGTGCCAGCAGCACCTCTGTTTCCAAGATGGCAGAAGTCTGGAGCACACTGGAGGAGCTCTGGGCACCTCTCCTGGGAGGTGCAGGTCAGGGGAGTGGTCACTCCCCTTTCCTTTGTCAATTTTTGCGCCAGAGCAGGGCTGGGGGATCCCTGAACCGGTGTAGACTGGCTCATGCAGAGATGGGCACCATCTGTGCCCATCAAAGCATTTCCAGAGGGTGGGGGAGGCTACTCCTCCCCAGCCCTGACACCTTTTTCCAAAGGGAGAGGGTGTAACACTCTGAGGAAGTCCTTTGTTCTGCCTTCCTGAGCCAAGCCTGGCTGGACCCCAGGAGGGCAGAAACCTGTCTGAGGGGTTGGCAGCAGCAGCAGCTGCAGTGAAACCCCGGGAAAGGTAGTTTGGCAGTATCCAGGTCTGTGCTAGAGACTCGGGGGATCATGGAATTGTCTCCCCAATGCCAGAATGGCATTGGGATGACAATTCCATGATCTTAGACATGTTACATGGCCATGTTCGGAGTTACCATTGTGACGCTGTATATAGGTAGTGACCTATGTACAGTGCCCGTGTGTAATGGTGTCCCCGCACTCACAAATTCCGGGAAATTTGCCCTGAACGATGTGGGGGCACCTTGGCTAGTGCCAGGGTGCCCACACATTAAGTAACTTAGCAGCCAACCTTTACCAGGTAAAGGTTAGACATATAGGTGACTTATAAGTTACTTAAGTGCAGTGGTAAATGGCTGTGAAATAACGTGGACGTTATTTCACTCAGGCTGCAGTGGCAGGCCTGTGTAAGAATTGTCAGAGCTCCCTATGGGTGGCAAAAGAAATGCTGCAGCCCATAGGGATCTTCTGAAACCCCAATACCCTGGGTACCTCAGTACCATATACTAGGGAATAAGAAGGGTGTTCCAGTATGCCAATGTGAATTGGTGAAATTGGTCACTAGCCTGTTAGTGACAATTTGGAAAGCAGAGAGAGCATAACCACTGAGGTTCTGGTTAGCAGAGCCTCAGTGAGACAGTTAGCCATCACACAGGGAACACATACAGGGCACACTTATGAGCACTGGGGCCCTGGCTGGCAGGGTCCCAGTGACACATACACTAAAACAACATATATACAGTGAAATATGGGGGTAACATGCCAGGCAAGATGGTACTTTCCTACACTCATGCTACATCAACTTGCTGTTTTAGAGACACTATTATCCCAATCAGAGTATATACGTTTCAGTATTTTCATTGTAGATGTATCTGATTTAGAAGGTTATGGGATCAATATGTTAATCCACTTCCATTGCTTTACAGTGATTGCTTTTATCATTCAAATCTGATTTGCTTATAACTTTTTTTGTTGTTGATGTTTTTGTTTGATATACGAGGTATGTAAACAAAAAATCATTGGTCATAGGGTGGTGTGTGATGCTATTAATTGTGTTTGACCAATGACTTTCTGTTTCACGACTGCACAATATTAGTTGCTCAATGTTCACCAGTAGCACATTATGGGGGTCATTCTGACCCCGGCGGTCTCAGACCTCCGGGGCCAGGGTCGGCGGGAGTACCGCCGACAGACCGGCGGTGCCCCGCAGGGCATTCTGACCGCGGCGGTTCGGCTGCGGTCAGAGAAGGAAAACCGGCGGTCTCCCGCCGGTTTTCCGCTGCCCTTGGAATCCCCCATGGCGGCGCAGCTTGCTGCGCCGCCATGGGGGATTCTGACACCCCCTACCGCCAACTTGTTCCTGGCGGTTCGCCCGCCATGAACAGGATGGCGGTAGGGGGTGCCGCGGGGCACCTGGGGGCCCCTGCAGTGCTCATGCCAATGGCATGGGCACTGCAGGGGCCCCCGTAAGAGGGCCCCACTGTGTATTTCAGTGTCTGCAATGCAGACACTGAAATACGCGACGGGTGCAAACTGCACCCGTCGCACCCCTGCAACTACGCCGGCTCAATTCTGAGCCGGCGTCCTCGTTGCAGGGGCATTTCCTCTGGGCCGGCGGGCGCTCTTTTGGAGAGTGCCCGCCGGCCCAGAGGAAATGTCTGAATGGCCGCCGCGGTCTTTTGACCGCGGTGCGGTCATTTGGCGGCTCCCTCCAGGCGGGCGGCTCCCGCCGCCCGCCGGGCTCAGAATGAGCCCCTATATGTTGTATTCAGTTTAGCTGGCTATTGGCTTTAACGTGACATTAGACATTACATTTGGTATGTGGGTTAGCTGCCTATGGGATTTAACATGGAGTTAGACATTACATTCTGTATTCAGTTTAGCTGCCTATTGGCTTTAACATGGCATTAGACATTACATTTGGTATTTAGGTTAGCTGACTATTGGCTTTAATGTGGAGTTAGACATTGCAGTTGAGCTGTGTTTTTCCAAGCTGTGGTTTTCACACCAAACCCTAGCTGATAAGAGAGCGTAGATTTTGTGTTTACCTCTCAATCCAGTCTGGGAACGAGTGAAGTTTGGAGAATTGGCCACTCTCCAAGTTTATTCGGTTCTCACACTGAGTTTGCTTTTAACGATAGCCCTGGGCAACAGCAAGAGGGAAATATCTTGACTTCAGACAGGAACGGACGTCAGTTGCCTGTCCCAGTTTGGGTAGAAAATCTCTTTCTCGCAGTTGAACCGGAGTCATCAACTTGCAGGCCCCAGAAGGATGAAGCAGAGTAATAGGCCCTATGGTGATGCAATTTTGACATTTATGCTTTGCTTTGAAGTTGTGCTATAATACAATCACATGTATTTGCTGTGTGCATTGCAACTGAGAAGTACTTTGATATATTTTGCTTTCATTGCTGCGAATACTTTTGAACATGTGCTTCCAACCTACTAATCTCGTCTTTCAGGAACCTCGTGGTGAAGTAATAATAACAATAAATGTCTTCTTTAAACTAAGAAGTGCATTCCAGAGAGGTTTTGTAAGCTCGGTCATAAGATAAGAGAAGGAAAGCAGAACAGAGAGAGAGGCCTTTGCTGTGGTCTGGGCACTGAAGAAGTTGACACCATGGGGTCATTACAACATTGGCGGTAAAAACTTACCGCCGTGCAGAAGACCGCCAACACACCGCCGCAGCCGAGGAAATCCGCCACAGCCATTATGACCTACAGCTTGGAATCCGCCAAAATTGAGGCACCCACAGAAGTCCGCCACACCAAAGGTCAGTGATAAACTGGCGAAAACAAAACCTCCACCATCACGCCAACAGGAATAAGCCCACACTCTCATGACCCACGAATCCACATGGTGATCTTTCAACCGCTGTATTCCATTGGCGGTACACACCGCCGCGCTCAAAATACACTCACACATACATAACACATCCACATTGGACAATCCGAAATACACACACCTGATACACATACACACACCACTCCCACACATCCAATACAATAAAAAACACACACCCACATCACCCACAAACCCCTATGACAAAAATCCCGAAAGAAGGCCAGAGAGAGACACTACAATCTATAACCAAGCATCCACAGGCACACAACACCATCACCCACATAACATCCACGCATCCCACACAACACACCACTAAATATTACCCCACATATCACAACACACACCACCCCACACATCACCCACACCACCCCATGGCACGGCAAAGACACCCCAGGTTCTCTGAGGAGGAGCTCAGGGTCATGGTGGAGGAAATCATCCAGGTAGAGCCACAGCTATTGGGATCACAGGTGCAGCACACCTCCATAGCTAGGAAGATGGAGCTATGGCGCAGAATAGTGGAAAGGGTCAACGCAGTGGGACAGCACCCAAGAAATAGGGATGACATCAGGAAGAGGTGGAACGACCTACGGGGGAAGGTGCTTTCCGTGGTATCCAGACACCACCTTGGGGTTCAGTGGACTGGCGGCGGACCCCCACCTCCTCCCCCACAACTAACAAGGGAGGAGCAGGTCTTGCCGATTCTGCATCCTGAGGGCCTCAAAGGAGTAGCTGGAGGAATGGACTCTGGTAAGTCAAATCTTAACTATTACATCCCCCACCCTACCTGCATGCCAATACATACCCCCACTCTAGCCCTCACCCCATCACTCCTACTCCTCACAAATGTCCCAATATCACAAACCACCCATCCCAACACCAAGCCCTGCATGCAACACCATAGCATGGACACCCATCACCAATGCATGGCCAGGGCACATACCCATACACCCCCCTAAACCATCATCACACAAGGTCCCACACAGGAATGCAAGCACTGGGGTACACGGTCACCCACCCATTGCACACCATGGTACACTCAGATGCAATAATCATGCTTTTACACCCCTGCAGGACCCCTACCCAACGTCACCTTACAGGAGGGTCCACACATGTCCACACCACCAACAGAAGAGTTCCACAGTGATGACAGCAGCTCTGTCCAACTCGATCTAGATGACCAGCCCTGCCCATCTGGGACCTCAGGACAGTCGGTTCCCCTCACACAGTCACAGGCCACCACAGAGCTTCCACCCTCTGGAAATACCAGCACAGCACCTACCCAGCGGGCCCATACCTCTGTCACCAGGACACGTCAAGCAGAAGTGTGTCCACCACTACAGGGAACCCAGGCTAACCCACCACCTCAACAACAACAGGGACCTGGGGACAGTGGCAGTGGGCACACCGTTCAGGAGACAGAGGCCGAGGGAAACAGGGGAACTGGGAGGGCTGCTGTGCGACAGGGGGAGGACAGGCCCAGGGAACCCACCCTCCACAAGGCACATAATGGGAGCATACCACCATTCCCAGGAGACCATGGGCACGGTACTGGAAAAGTTTCAGGAGACCCAGTGGCTGCAGGAGTGACAGTACCTGGGGATCAGGGAGGACTTGAAGTCCATTAACACCCACCTGGTCACCATTGCAGGGGTGCTGGCAGACATGGCCAACACCATGAGAGAGACAGCAGCATACCACCAGACAGGCCCCTGACACCAGCCCAAACAATGAACAGCCTTCCACGTCCACCGGTGCTAGTGGACAGGAGGTCCCACCACAGGACCAACAGGCCATCAGCACCCCCACCCCACTGTAGAAGGAGAACCACCCCGCAAACGGTCCCTGCGATCCAGGCAGAAGACAGAGAACATTGCCAAGACCCCCACCAGGAAATAAGACACTCCTGATTGTCACCCTTCTGTCCCACAATGTCACCCTGTCCACCTTGAACTGCCATTGCTTCACTTCCTATCCCCCCTTGGACAATGCACCTGTGATACCAAGAGACTGGACTCTATCCTGGACATTCCTCCACCATCACCCCAGCCCCTTCCACATACCCCTATACACATTAGCCCATAAATAAACACCCTTGAATCACAAAACAATCTGGTGTCAGCCTATACTTTCATAAATGTATAATTACAACTTATTCAACAAATATCAATGTAAATGTTCATTTGCACATACCAATGTATGACAGTTGTTGGGCAGCAGTAAACATAGCGGAAGGCAGATTGAGTTACCCAGATCTGTGAAACTGAAAGCCAAAGTGAACTGTCAGTGTCCATACACAGAGGTTAAGAGGCTGACTTATACAATGTCCTACAGTAGTCAGATATGAGATGAGCATTGCCAGTCTCTTACCTGTGTCTCACTGGAAGTACTGCATGATGATGTTGTTTCGGTTGTCAATATCTTCTTCCTATGCCTCCTCTTCCTCACTGTCCACAGGCTCCACAGCTGCCACAAACCCATCATCAGGCCCATCCTCCTACAGAAAAGGCACCTGGCGTTGCAAAGCCAGGTTGTGCAACATGCAGCATGCCACGATTATCTTGCACACCTTCTTCTGTGAGTAGTATAGGGAGCCGCCTGTTAGATGGAGGCACTGGAATCTGGACTTTGGGAAGCCGAATGTCCGCTCAATAATACGCCTAGTTTGCCCATGTGCTTCATTGTAGCGGTCCTCTGCCCTTGTCCTGGCATTCCTCACTGGGGTCAGTAGCCATGAGAGGCTGGGGTAACTAGAGTCACCTGCAAATGTCGAGGGAAATCTGTTAGACACACACTAACCCTTAGGGACTACCTCATACCCAGACACCTATTTATACTGTGTGGGGACCTTGGGCTCACCTATTAGCCACACACAGTCCCTCTGAAGTTGGTCCATCACATAAGGGATGCTGCTATTCCTCAAAATGTAAGCGTCATGCACGGAGCCAGGATACTTGGCATTCACATTGTCGAAGTAAGCCTCAGCAAGGCCTACTAGTGCAAGGGGTTCGCCCTTCTCTGCACAAAGTCCTCAGAAGTTGTCACAGAAACTGAAATAAAAGACAAAGTTTATTAAACCTCATGAGGTGGTACTACAGTTCAAACAGCACCCTTCAGTAATGTTTGAAGTAGCACACTGAACTAAGAGAACATGGTCCTTTTATAGCCACGCAGGGGCTAAAAGAAGGTTGTACAATTATAGAAGCAAGACTTACATACATACAAGGTCATATGGAAATGCACAGTTGACAGGTAGGAGGGGCTAACAGTTTTCAAGGACTAGTTGACACATTACTGTCTGTTACTGATTACTAACAGCTGCAAATCTTACTGGGCATGTGCGAAAGTGGGAGATGCTAAATATAACTTGACACTAGACAGATTTTCAAGAGTAGTTAACAGAAAGGTAGGACAGAGCACATGGCGAGCACATGGCAGAGAAAATGGCTGCCACGAATACAAAATGGAGTCCGCAAAATGTTCACAATAGTTGCTAAATACAAAATGTCTTCTGCTAATGCTTAATCTAATCGCTACTGACTTACAACAGACGACCCTTTCAGCATTAGCTGAAGACATTCGTATATCTGGGATAATCTAAATATTCATTTTGTATATTTATGCTCATCATTTCAGCTATTTCCTTATCTAACATGTGTTGTGCTTTCATTTCTGTAATATTTATTTTGGTAGGCATACAAGCAGTAATACACATGGAGCAGAACATTGGACCACATTGAATACAGATACAGCATGTGAAAAATATTGCAATCATTACACACAGGATAGTCAGTAGTTTCCAGCCCCAAGTGGAAACAAGAGCCCAAAACCATCCAGAAAAAGTCCAAGTACCAGTCTCTGTGTGGATTTCTGCAGCAATTTTATGCAATTTAGATATTGCATCATATACTGAAGGTGAGTGATCTGGAACAAAAACACAGCAACTACTACCGATGATGCGACATGCACCACCTCGATCAGCTAATATCACATCTAGTACCATACGATTTTGGAGCGCTACAATCCTCGCAATTTGGAGCTTCTCAGTAATATTCCCACGTGCCAGAGCTGCCTGATTGGAAACAGCTTCCACAACCCTAGTCAATCGTCTCACTTTCCTACTGTTTAACGCAGCACCCACAAAGGAGAACAACCCTAAATTAAAATCAACATATTGGTGCAGCCTAGTGTCCGTTTGCTCTACCTAATGCTGTACTTATTGTCCTTTTATATCTATTTTTAATGATGTCATTGAACAGTTTAAAATCTCGGTGATATGATGCAGGGGCCAAAAACACAGGGGGTAATAGAAAAGATACATAACACACACCTGACCACCCAAAAGGTAGTTGGTAATATCCATAGTTACCACAAACAAAATATGTATTATGTGAAGCTGTAAAACTACTATTATTTACACCCTCAATAGTTAAAATCAAGGTACAATCGCTTATCCCCACTGGAATTCGCCCAATGCTACGTATACATAAATCTGCTTTAGTTTTTGTAACAGAAATCACAAATTGTTCTTTCTTGTCAGAGGGGGTCATTACAACAATGGCGGTAAAAGCCGCTTACCGCCGTGCAGAAGACCGCCAATACACCGCCGCGGCTGCGGAATTCCGCCACAGCTATTATGACCCACATCTGGGAATCCGCCGAAATTCAGACACCCACACAAGTCCGCCACACCAAAGGTCAGTGTTAAACTGGCGAAAACAATTCTTCCCCCGTCACGCCAACACAAACACGCCCATGCTATTACGACCCACGAATCCACGCAGCGGTCTTTCAACCGCGGTATTCCATTGGCTGTACACACCGCCGCGCTCAAAATACACACACATCTCCAAAACACCGCCACATTGGACAATTCAAAAAACACACACCTGATACACATACAAACACCACTCCCACACACCCAATTCAATATAAAACAGATACCCACATCACCCACAAACCCCTAAGACCAGAAATTTTGAGGAAGCCGAGAGACAGAGAGCACAGCAATTCAGAACCCCACCACACAGAGGCACACAACACTATCACCCATACAACATTCCACGCACAAAACACCACACACCACTACACATCACCACACACATCAACACTTACACCACCCCACACATCACCCATACCACCCCATGTCATGCCAAAGACACCCCAGGTTTTCCGAGGAGGAGCTCAGGGTGATGGTGGAGGAAATCCTATGGGTAGAGCCACAGCTATTTGGCTCACAGGTGCAGCACACCTCCATAGCCAGGAAGATGGAGCTATGGCGCAGAATTGTGGACAGGGTCAACGCTGTGGGACAGCATCCAAGAAATCGGGAGGACATCAGGAAGAGGTGGAACGACCTACGGGGGAAGGTGCGTCCTGTGGTCTCCAGGCACAACATCGCGGTACAGCGGACTGGCAGCGGACCCCCACCTCCTCCCCCACAACTAACAACATGGGAGGAGCAAGTCTTGACCATCATGCATCCTGAGGGCCTCAGAGGAGTCGGTGGAGGAATGGACACTGGTATGTCAAATCTTAACTATCATATCCCCCACCCTACCTGCATGCTATCACACACCCCCACCCTCACCCCTCCCCTATCACTACAACTCCTCACTAATGTACTAATAACACAAACCACTCATCCCAACACCAAGCCCTGCATGACACAACTAAGCATGCTCACCCCTCACCAAAGCATGCTCACTGTACATACCCATAACAACCCCCTAACCATCATCACACAAACGCACAAACAGGAATGCTTGCACTGGGGTACACGCACACCCACCCATTGCACACCATTACACACACATGCAATAATCATGCTCTTATATCCCTGCAGGACCACTATGGAACGTCACCACACAGGAGGGTCCAGACATCTCCACTCCACCCTCAGAAGAGGCCCACAGTGACGACAGCAGATCTGCCCTACTGGATCCTGATGACCAGCCCGGACCATCGTGGGCCTTGGGACAGTAGGTTCCCCTCGCACAGGCACAGGCCAACACTGACCTTCCACCCTCTGGTAACACAAGCACAGCACCCACCCAGCGGTCAATCAGCGGTGTGTCCACCACTACAGGGAACCCAGGATAACCCACCCCAACAACAACAGGGACCTGGGGGCAGTGGTAGTGGGCACACAGTCCAGGGGACGGAGGCACAGGAACACAGGGGAACTGGGAGGGCTGCTGTGCGACAGGGGGCGGACAGGCCAAGGGAACCCACCCTCCACGAGGCCCTCTCCTCCATCATGGGAGCATACCACCACTCCCAGGAGAAGATGGCTACGGTACTGACCAAGTTTCAGGAGACTCAGCGCCTGCAGGACGAACAGTATTTGGGGTTCAGGGAGGAGCTCAGAACCATCAGCTCCACCCTGGGCACCATCGTAGGGGTGCTGAAGGACATACAAAAGACCATGAGGGACACCGTGGCACTCCAAGGGGCCCCTGACACTAGCATGGACGATGAACTGCCCACCACCTCCGCCAGCGCTAGTGGACAGGACGCCCCGCCACAGGACCACCACACCAGCACCCCACCCCTGCAGATGCAGAACCACCCCACAAGTGGTCCCTGAGATCCAGGAACAGGACAGAGCAAGAGGGCAAGAACCCCCGCCAGGAAATGAGACCACCCTGATTGTCCTCCCACTGTCCCACTTTGTTAACTTGTCCATACTGAAACTGCCCCAGCTCCACTTCCTATGCCCATATGGGCAGTGCACCTGTCTCACCAATAGACTGGACTCTGCCATGGACATTCCTCCACCATCCCACATCACCATTTTACAACTCCCCTCCATTTTTGAGCACTTAAATAAACACCCTTGAAGCACAAAACAATCTGGAGTCTGTCTGTGATTTGGTAAATTTGTATTATCAATGACAGTGTCAAAATGCGTTTTCAATTGTAGAGCCAACATACCTATGTCACACATCACAAGTCCATGAAGGATGCAAGCAGATGACACACGTTGGTAACCACACCTGTGAAACTGTAATGGAAAGGTACAACTCAGTTACCAAATACTGCTACTAAATGACAGACAGGATAGAGGTAGAAGTGTGAAAGTGAATGTAATAGTAAAATAAAATGTTCTCACCTGTGTGTCACTGGAAATATTGCTGTATGACTGACTCCCTGTTGTCTATGTCTTCTTCCTCAGCTTCCTCCTCATCACTGTCCACAGGCTCCACAGGCTCCACAGCTGCCACAACACCGCCATCTGGACCATCCTCCTGCAGAAAAGGCACCTGGCGTCGCAAAGCAAGATTGTGAAGCATCGAGCAGGCGATGACGATCTGGCACACCTTCCTCGGTGAGTAGAATAGGAAACCACCTGTCATGTGGAGGCACCTGAACCTGGCCTTCAGGAGGCCGAAAGTGCGTTTGATCACCCTCCTAGTCCGCCCATGGGCCTCATTGTAGCGTTCCTCTTCCCTGGTCCTGGGATTCCTCACTGGGGTCAATAGCCATGACAGGTTAGGGTAACCAGAGTCCCCTAATAGCCACACACGGTGCCTCTGGAGTTGACCCATCACATACGGGATACTGCTATTCCGCAGGATGTAGGCGTCATGCACAGAGCCAGGGAGCATAGCATTTACCTGTGAGATGTACTGGTCTGCCAAACATACCATCTGTACATTCATAGAATTATAACTCTTCCGGTTCCTGTACACCTGTTCACTCCTGTGGGGGGGGGGACCAGAGCTACATGGGTCCCATCAATAGCACCTATGACGTTGGGGATATGTTCAAGGGCATAGAAGTCACCTTTAACTGTAGCCAAATCCTCCACCTGAGGGAAAACGATGTAGCTCCGTACGTGTTTCAGCAGGGCAGACAACACTCTGGACAACACGTTGGAAAACATAGGCTGGGACATCCCTGATGCCATGGCCACTGTTGTCTGAAAAGAGCCACTTGCAAGGAAATGGAGCACTGACAGCACCTGCACGTCAGGGGGGATTCCAGTGGGATGGCGGATTGGTGACATCAGGTCTGGCTCCAACTGGGTACATAGTTCCTGGATAGTGGCGCGGTCAAACCTGTAGGTGATGATCAAATGTCGCTCCTCCATTGTCAACAGGTCCACCAGCCGCGGACGTAAATGCCATTTTCTATCTGTTCAATCACTCGATACCTGATCTTCGACAGGAGAGGACCTACATTGCAAGTGCTGCTGTGACCTCAGTCTGGAAGAGACAATGGATGCTGCGTCTGGGGAAAGGGCCCCTGCCTTCACTGCTCAGGAGTTGGAGAAGCTAGTCGATGGGGTCCTCCCCCAGTACATGCTACTCTACGGTCCTCCAGACCAACAGGTAAGTACACAGGGAGAACGTTGTATGGGCTATGCCTGGGTGGAGAGGGCTGGATGTGAGTTGGAAGGGGGCAGAGTTCAGGGAACATGAAGGAGTGTGAATGCATGTGCCACATGGCAAGGGTAGGGATGGGGGCCACTCACATCGACGGTGCAGTTGGTAATGACTTCTCTTCTTCCCCTGTGCATGTCATGTAGGTCAGCACCCACCAGAAGAAGGACATTTGGCGTGCCATCGCCAAGGACGTCCGGACCCTGGGGGTCCACCAGAGACGGGGCACCCACTGTCGAAAAAGATGGGAGGACATTCGCCGCTGGAGCAAGAAGACGGCGGAGGCTCAGCTAGGGATGGCCTCCCAATGTGGGGGGGGTGCCCGTCGCACCATGACCCCCTTGATGTTCTGGATCCTGGCGGTGGCCTACCCGGAGTTGGATGGGCACTTGAGGGCATCACAGCAGACACAAGGGGGTGAGTACACTCTCATTCTGGGGACTTTGCGCGCAGTGGAGGGGTCTGGGTGGGGGAGGAGGGCTGTGGGTTTCCCTAGGCCAGGGCGAGTTACGTAGGCTAGGCCCCTCCGTAATGCAGGCCATGTGTCACTCCACCCCACCTCAGTAGAGTGCCAAGTACAGGTATACATGCCCCTGTGGCATCTATGTGTGCAGATGTCCACCATAGCCATGTAGGCCAGATCCCAGGAATTGCATCTGTAGAGGCCAAGAGCACGGCGTAGTGCAGGGAGCTGCTGTGTCTGTATTGTCCACCAACGGTAGCGGTAAGCCATGCACTCAACATGCCTTTCTTCTGTCGTCCCCCCCCTTTTCCGCTCTCCCTGTTCTTTTGTGCATCAGCATCATCAGGCGGAGGTACAGTGGCACCGGAGCATGAGGGAGCTGCATCCCACATGGCCATGGAGGGCCACACCACAGCCTCTGAATACACCAGTGGGACGGAGGGCGAGGGGAGCTTCACGTCGGTCACCGGATCACCAAACAGCGACACGGACTCGTCCACGGATAGGAGCTCCCTTGTGGTGGCGGCACCATCTGTTCCACCCACTTCTACAGGTACAGCCACCACCTCCCCTATCAGCACCGCCCTCCCAGCAGCCCCTCAGCGTTCACCCCGTGCCCGCTCACCCAGGAGGGTGGGCATCACCTTCCCCTAGGTACCTCAGCCCCTGCCCCTGTCACCCCTGCTGCCCTCAGTGAGGTGGCCATTGACCTCCTCAGGTCACCCACTGTTGGGGAGTCTACCATTGTAAATGCCATCCAGGGTGTAGAAAGGGAGTTGAAACACGGTAATGCATTCCTGGAGGGCATTCATTCTGGTTAGGCTGCCCTTCAGCGAACCCTGCAATCTCTGGCCTCAGCACTGATGGCAGCCATTGTCCCTGTGTCTAGCCTCCCCCCTCCAACTTACTCCACCCAGACCCAATCCTGTGTACTCCAGCCTATCCCAAGCACACCATCAGACACGGATGCATACACCTCAACACACACAAGTAGCTCAGGCAAACATAAGCACCGCACAACCCACAGGCACTCACACAAGCATCACCCACATACAGACACAGCAACATCCACTGCCTCCAATGTGTCCCCCTCCTCGTCGTCTCCCTCCAACCTCCCAGTGTCTTCTACACTCTCACCTGCATGCACTACATCTACAGGCACTAGGACTCGCACCAGAACACCCAGAACCACACCCCGCTCACCTGCACTCACCACCCCCACTACCATTTACACGTCCCCTGTGTCGACTCCCAGTGTGTCTGTGACGCCCCCTCCCAAAGTACACAAACGCGGCCACTCACACACCCAACATCCATCCACCTCACGACAGCCTCCAGTACCTGCACCTGCACCCAAATCACCTAAAGTTACACCTCCTACAACCACCTTCTCTTCCTCCACTCCCAGACCCCCTCCAGCTACCCATCCCAGTCTTCGTCAGCAACTCTGCCTCAGCAACTTGACCTCTTTGCCCCCACCCCCACCCCTCCAATTGATAGGTCCCGTAGTAGCACCTCAGCCAAAAAAAGTCCAGTACCTGTGGTGCGTGTCAAAGGTGTGTGGAGTGCACCGGCCACCAGGGCAGCCAGTGTGTCACGGAGCCAAAGCACTGCCAGTCCACCCCCTGTAAAGCACCTCAAGTTGAAAAGTGGCCGATGGGACAGGGTGAAGACTCCTGGTGGAAAACCTGCTCACAAGGTTCCCAGGGGGAGTGCTGAGTCAGCTGTGACTCCTCCAAAGGTGGTGAAGGGCCAGAGGAAGTCTGCACAGTCTGGGAAGAGCAGCACGGCGGAGAAGGGCGCCATCCTCCCCGGCGTCCGGGACGCCACCGCCAGCACTGTCGTCACTGGTCCTGAGACCACCGCCGGAGTCAGTGCCCAGGAGGGCAGCAGTATCGTCACTGGTCAGGAGACCACCGCCAGTGTCAGTGCCCAGGAGGGCAGCAGTATCGTCACTGGTCAGGAGACCACCGCCAGAGTCAGTGCCCAGGAGGGCAGCAGTATCGTCACTGGTCAGGAGACCACCGCCGCTGGGCAATGAGGGACTGTCATGCCACACACCAATGCACAGGTCAGAGACCGCCATGGCAAGTACTGCTCAACAGGGAAAACACCGCCATGGTGAAGCCCGCTGAACAGGGCAAAGCACTGATGAACAGGGCAAAGCACCGCTGAACAGGTCAGAGACCGCCATGGCAAAGCACTGCTGGACAAGGAAAACACCGCCATGGTGAAGACCGCTGAACAAGGCAAAGCACAGCTGAACAGGGCAAAGCACCGCTGAACAGGTCAGAGACCGCCATGGCATAGCACCGCTGGACAGGGAAAACACCGCCATGGTGAAGACCGCTGAACAGGGCAAAGCACCGCTGAAGAGGGCAAAGCACTGCTGAACAGGTCAGAGACCGCCATGGCAAAGCACCGCTGAACAGGGCAAAGCACCGCTCAACAGGACAAAGACGGACATGCCAAAGCACCACTGGACAGGGAAAAAACGGCCACATCAAGCATCGTTATCCCATGTGCAGCTGGGACAGTGACGGAACAGGAACCGTCACTGGGAGCCTGATGCAGTCTGGGCACCATTCCCCCTCCAGAACCAGTGGAGACATGCATCCAGTCCGTCTGTCCTTAACAGGATGAAACACTCTGGGCACCAGTCCCCCTCCAGAACCAGTGGAGACATGCATCCACTCCGTCTGTCCTTAACAGGATGAAGCACTCTGGGCACCAGTCCCCCTCCAGAACCAGTGGAGACTGTTATCCACTTGAGAGACTGTGGCTTTGCACTCCCCAGGATGGTACAGTGGGCAACCCACCCACTGTAGAGACTTGAGAGACTGTGGCTTTGCACTCCCCAGGATGGTACAGTGGGCAACCCACCCACTGTAGAGACTTGAGAGACTGTGGCTTTGCACTCCCCAGGATTGAACAGTGGGCAACCCACCCACTGTAGAGACTTGAGAGACTGTGGCTTTGCACTCCCCAGGATACATCAATGGGCATGGAGCCCCGTCGTGAATCTGGCGTGGTGCTGTAACCTGGCTGAGGTGCCCCCCCTTCCATTCCCCCTCAGGTGCCTGTTGTATTTCTATCTGATGCCCCTGCAGTGTTCTTTCCATTTGTGGACAGGTATCGAGTGTGGGCCTCGCCCATGCATTTTGGGCCCAGTGGTGCACGGACATTGATATGTGCATACCTGCACTACTTCTCGTAATGTATAAAATTTGGAATGTGTATATATATCTGTATATATTTGGTAACTGTAGTTTGATGCATTACAATGTTTGAACTGATTTCCTTTTGTCTTTGCATTCTTCCGGGGGGGTAGTGGGTTGTTACTGTGATGTTTGGAAATGCATTGGTGTGTGTGTTGTAATGTGCGAGGGTGGGGGTGTTGCGTGTGTGTCCCCCTGACTTTTGCCTCCCCCTCCCCTATGTCGTAGGTGCAGTACTCACCGTTGTCTTCGGCGCCGCCGTTGCTGGTGTTCGTAGACGAGCAGGAAGACAAGGGCAGGGAGTATTTGTAGGTCCGGCTCCATGGTGTCCTCCTTCCTCATGGAGTGTGTTAAGGTGAGCGTTTTCCCATTGCAAAAGCTGTTTCCGATGTGTTTTTATCCACGGTGAATCCGCCCCGGAAAAGGTGGCGGATTGGCGGGTTGTGATACTGTGGGCGGTACATTGTCTTCCGCCTGTCTGTTGGCGGTGACCGCCGCGCTGCTTGTCTGTACCGCCGTGGCGGTCGGAGTGTTAAAGTGGCTATCTATGTTGGCGGTTTCCGCCACGGTCATAATTCCCTTTTTTTGTCCGCTGGCCTGTTTGCCGTATTACCTCACCTTTCCCACCGTCCGCCAGGGTTGTAATGACCCCCAGAGTCTCTTATGTTTGTGAAGACATATGGTATTGAAACATTGTCCGGTAGATTGACGGTGCTTCTGCTCCTGATAGGGAAGCGTAAAGTAATAGTGATCCTACTGGAGTAGTGGCAACAAAAAACTCACGAGCAGGAGCCTTCTTTTCAACAAACCAGGTGATTATTGCTATAACCACCAAAACAGCAACAAACCTCATAGTACTAATGATCAGTGTGTTATTCATTTTAGCAACAGTGATAATCGACCCTTTCAGAAATTAATTAAAAACAAACAATCGTTGGAGCTCTTATCCCTGGGGAGAACCTGATTTCTTCACCACGGGCCAAGACGGGTGTCACTACTCTAATGCATGACTGATCCCCCCCCTTGCCACATTGGCTCTCCGTTTCACTAACCCAGGGCGGTAGCTCAACCAGTTTTCTCCAGCACTACAGGGTCCTTCCTCAGTCTCAAATTATATTGCGACACTCCAGAAATCGTATGGTCCGGGAAGAACTCCGCAGATTCGTCAGGTGATATAGCACGGCCTTTCTCCGTAGTCAAAATCTCTTGATGATCGGTCAGCACAGCAGGTTCCACCAAGGTAGGTAGTACTCTCTTGCAGTGAGTACAATGGACCCAATTCTTTCGGTTCGTCACTCGAACTGCTGTCCTTGTCGCAAGGAGCACCTGCTCTGGGCCTCTCCACCTTGGTTCCAAGCTGCTTCATCTTTCAAAGGACTTAATCATCACCTGGTCACCAGGTCGGAGTTCATCTGTAGATCTGTCAGGAAGTGCTTCTCGAACCTGTTGATGAATAGAAACCAAATTGTCGGTTAACTGTGCCAAATAATCATTCATCAGGACACAAGGTACATCATATACAGAATTTGGCTTAGGAACTCCCCAAATGTTCATTGGCCTTCCAAATACTATTTCATAGGGGGTAAGGCCTATTCGAGAGTGTGGCACTGACCTAATAGACAATAATGCCAATGGTAATGCATCCGGCCAAGTTAAGGATGTGGAAGCCTGTATCTTCGCTAACTTCAGCTTCAAAGTAGCATTATACCTTTCCACCAACCCTGCTGATTGTGGGTGGAAAACCGCATGGAACTTCTGTTTGATCCCTAATCCTTTCAGGATATACTTAATAACTTCCCCAACAAAATGAGGTCCGTTATCATTCCATAAAAGTCTGCAAACACCAAACCTAGGGAAAAATTCTCTCAAAAGCACCTTCGCTGTGGTAATGGCAGTATTATACTTTGTGGGGAATGCCTCTATCCATTTACTGAAGGCACATACCACCACCAAGACATACTTTAAATTGTTGCAGCGTTCAAGCTGAATAGAATCCATTTGTAGAACTTCAAAAGGTGCAGTTGGTGTAGCAGGAGTTTGTGTCCCTTTTCCAGGATTGTATTGTAAACAGATCAAACAAGACTGTACTACTCTCTTAGCTGTACTGGAAATTTCTGGATGCTCCCAAACTTGCGTAAGCAACTTCGTTATTGTTGAAGCTCCAACATGTGCCAGCCCATGTGCCATCTGAACCATAGGTTGTACAAAAGCTATAGGCAATTTCCATTTATCCATCTGCTTATTCCACCAATAGCCCTCATCATCCAATTCTCCTTCTTCAGACCATTGCTCAGGTTCTTTCACAGAAGCAGATTTCTGTATATCTAATACATCTTGTCTAACATTATGCCAACGTTCAGCTTGTGACTTCACTACATACATAGAAGTAGTACTTCGCTGCATCGCAGTCTCACGTGCTACGCGGTTCGCAAGGGCATTATCTTGCCCTATCTTATCGGTCACTTTCTTGTGTGCACTACATTTCACAATAGCTAGTTTCTTTGGATATGTCAATGCAGTCAAGAGGTTATGCACTAATTCTCCGTGCATTATCTGCATCCCCTGGGATGTGAGAAAGCCTCACTCCTTCCAAAGCAAACCAAAATCATGAGCCACTCCAAAAGCATAGCGGCTGTCTGTATAAATGTTCACACATAAGTCAGTACTAAGCTCACATGCTTGTGTCAAAGCTATTAGTTCAGCTGCTTGAGTTGACTTCTGTGGTATACGAGCTGTCTCCACTACCGTGTGTATTATGGTGATTGCATATGCAGCTGAGGTCGTACCGTCTGGCAACTTCAAACAAGACCCATCAACCCACAATTCCCCGTCTACATCTGGAAGGGGCGTATCTTGTAAATCAATACGACCCTTTGTTCTTCGGTAAGGAATATACAATAATGTGTTTCTTGTGACTGGGGCTGAGTCACCGGATATGGCAAAAAAGTGGCTGGATTTAGTGTTGCACATCTCTTCAGTGTAATGTGAGGAGCCAGCAATGTCAATTCATATCCTGTCAGGCGAGCGCTAGTTAAATGTTGCGTCTTTGTTTGATTTAAAAGAGCATCAACCGCATAGGGTACTAACACCAACAGCTTATGTGAAAAAACTATCCCTTCACTCTGACGTTTTGACACAGCTGTTGCTGCAACTGAACGAAAACACCCAGGCAACGCTCGAGCGACAGGATCAAGTACTGCTGAAAAATATGCACAGGGACGCTGCTTATCGCCATGTGTCTGTACTAAAACTGACAATGCACATCCATCTTTCTCATGTACGTAAAGTGCAAAAGGCTTCGTTAGGAGTACCTAACACTGGTGCTGAACAAAGGGCTTGTCGTAGCTGCCGGAAAGCAGTCTCACATTCACCTGTCCATGGGAGGGGCATTGGAGTATCTTTAATCAAAAGTGCTAGCAAAGGTTTGACAATGTGTGAAAACCCTAATATCCATTGCCTACCAAAAGAAGTAAGACCAAGGAATGCAAGAACATCTTTCTGAGTAGAGGGTACTGGTGTGTCTAAAATTGCTTGAATAAGATCTGATGTAAGTGCACGGCCCTCCTTAGACAAAAGGTGACCTAAATAGGTTACCTTTGGTCTACAATATTGCAATTTCTTTTGTGACACTTTATGATGGTGTGAAGCAAGAAAAGAAAGTAAGGACAAAGAGCACTTTTCACATTGCTCAGAGGTATCAGCTGGCAACAAAATATCATCAACATATTGTATGAGAGCCACACCTTAAGGCAAAACAAAAGAATCAAGTTGTCGTTTTAACGCTTGACTATAAATAATAGGACTCTCAGAATAGCCTTGAGGAACTCTGCAAAATCTAAATGATCGTTTATTCAAAGTAAAACCAAACAAATATCGGCTGTCAGGATGAATAGGGATCGGAAAGAAAGCATTCTTCAAGTCTATCACAGAGAACGTAGTTGCTGTCAGGGGAACCAAAGTAAGAAGTGTTGTGATGTCAGATACCACAGGGTATTGTGGTACCACAATCTTAAAGACTTCTCGTAAATCAATAATGAATCGGTAAATCCTAGTATCAGTATCCTTTTTCAGAATAGAAAGAATCGGAGTGTTACAAACATTATACGGAACTTCCACAACAACTCCAACTGGAATAAGATCATACACAATTTGTGTGAGTGCTTCTTCGCCCTCCTGTGAAATTTTGTATTGAGGCAAACATGGCAATACAGCTCTCTCCTTGACACTAATATGTACCGGTGGAATAATCATTTGTCTCACATCAGTATCTGAAGTAGCCCACAAAGTACTAGGGAGTGAAGCTAATGCAATATCCTCTTTAACAAGACAAACTCTTTCCATCACAGGATGATTATCATTCAAAATAACACGCACCCCTTCAGGAGAGCATCGTATTGTAGCCCTGAAATATTTGAGTATATCAAGACCCACAATATTGTCTGGTGTATTTGGAGAAAGCAAAAATGGACATGGAGCAGTAAATTTATCAACATGGAATGCAAGTGGTTGTGACAATGGACTAGGGTAAGGTGTTCCATTGAAACCTATCAATGTAATGGTTAAGCCAGACAGGGGAGCCCTTGGAATCAATTGTTTAGACAAGGCGCTACAAGTAGCTCCTGTATCAACCAGAAACTGATCAGTAGAACCCAAAACATGTGCTGTAACATAGGGACCCCTCTGATCTACTGGAACTTCAACTGATTCCTTACCCCATCCTAGGCAATCCTATGCATAAGCAGAATCTTGGAAATCAGGCTGCACATAGTTAGACATCTGGTATTGGTTCTGTCTATCAAAAGTGTAAAACCCATTCTGCCCTCGTACATTAGCATCAACCCTAGCATGATCATTTGTGCTTCTTCTAGGCCCTGAATATCCTGAGCGATTTCTCATTTGTCCCCGACCACGTGAACACTGCTGAACACGTAGTGCTGGACAATCGGCAGCCCAATGCCCAAATTTCTTACAATACGCACACTGATCAACAGAAAAATTTGAACAAGTGTAAGAAGAACCATAAGATCCACGTCCACCTCTATCACTACCTCTAAAAGGCGGACCATAAGCTTGAGCCAACATAACCTTCGTCTTTAATTCTTTAATCTTTTTATCCTCGCTACCTTTTGCTTCTAATTCCTGACGTTCAGAATACTGAGCCATAGTCAAAAGATAAACAGGAGTAGAGGTAGTCCATGAACTTTCACTAGCTTTTAGACGACTAGCTATTCCTGGTAACAGATTTGCGACATCGGTATCGACAAACAAATGTCTGCCCGTATCATCTGACAATAACTGGCTGCTAAAATCATGAAATGCTTCTTCAAACCGTGTAAAGAAATCAGAGACCGATTCATCCGCCTTTTGCTTACAAGACGCTAAAACAGTCCAATCTATCTCTTTAGGGGGAATAATCGTTTTTAACTTAACTAATATGGCTGCGGGAAGATCTAGAATCAACTGATATGGCTTTTTCGCAGGTTCCCCATCCCGGTCCATCTGTTCTAATTCTTTCCATGACGCACCAAAAACTACAGGATCATCAACTTTACGAACAGTTCTCCACATATCTGGCGGTAATATCAATCCGAAAAATAAATCAATGTCAGCCAAAGTCATAGTACAAGAACTAATTGCTCCCTCAACTTCCTCATAAAACGCGGCTGGATTTTTCCGCGGGTCAGGTAATGCTGTTTTAAGTGCCATTACATCTGCCCTATTCCAAGGAGTATACGCCCAATTATAAATAAAATAACCCTTAGCATCAACAGAAGTTTTATCATCACTTGTACCCAATCCTTTAGGAGGAACATACAAAGGCGCGGCCTCCCGCATTGGTTGCGCGTGAACTATCATAGTCTTATCTGTTCCGAAGATGGAAGCTTGCACCCCGCCGGTCTGAGATGTACGTGCAACTACGTCCACGGGCCTTTTCTCCTCTTGCAAACGGACTGCCACAACACATAATTTCACCAAACGCCTGATTGCATCAGCCACCTGGGAGAAAGCAAAAAGACCATCACGCATTTGCTTATCATCAGCTGCTACATCATCGGGCTCTAACTCATCAGATTATTTCCGAAATAGTTCAATAACTTCTGTGCCAAATGCCTCAGTAAAATATAGCTGCTCCTTTTCCTCCACCCTTTCATGTTATCTAAAAGTTCAGAAGCAGAGACAACGCTACGAATTGTTTTACGAGCAATAGATCTAAGCTCAGATACACGGTCAGCAGGCAACATAGAGCGACTGTCTCGTATCTTCTGTTGCTCCGAACCGGAGACCTCAGCTAACTCATGAGGGGCATAAGGAACGGCATATGGAGGTGGAGGGCGATCTAGTGACAAAAAATCATTGTGTGGTTCATTAAGGATAGGATAGAGAGGTTGCCTAATAGTGTATTGGCCAGTTACCTGTAATTTACATTCTTTCTCTTCTAGCTCCTTTAAGTCATTTATTTATTTCTTTGTCATTTCCAATGCTTTCACATATACATTCTTCCGCTGCTCTTTCTCAAGCAAGGGTTGCTCACGCTTCACTCGTCCATGCACTTCTTTCTCCCACATTCGTACACAGTCAAACATACCTTGCCTAGACCTTCGCTTACACATACATTGTTCCACATACTCAATCTTTCGCAAATCAAATGACCCATGCATAGGCCAACGTAACTCAGGATCCGCACAAGTGTATTTATTCCATAATGTGCTGTACATTATAGAAGAAAGACCATGTTTAACATACATATCTCTATTGGGCGTCCCCTCTGGGGGTGCCGGTTACGATTCTTCCAGTTTCAAATTGGTACCATTACAAAAGCAACACATCCTACGAAGTGCGCTAAAAACAGGCATGTCAAAAATAGTGCAGAATATGCAATATTATAATCAAAGTAGCACTTAAGGTGCCGTTCAAATCAAAATTAAATTGGAGAAAAATCTCCTCATTACCTGCCTATATAAATTGCAATTTATATATCAATTCAAAGGATACAAATTGACTATTCACCCAAAACACGAGAGCCACAGTAAGTGGTGCTGAACTTCATTACCAAACAAAGGCATCAAAACCCACAGCAAGTGCTGTAAAACGGCTCTTACCAATCACAGGGCGTCCAGGTTCCAACTGCCAAGTTAAAAAATCAACCAAATGGTCACTGCATGACGAATGAACAAAAAGGATCTCAGTCGAGGACCAGCGCCACCGGTCAAATCAGAAAGAAGGGAAGAATGTATGGAGTGGTGTGGATGGAAGATACATGTGGGGGTGGGGGCCAAGGCCTGCATGTGAGGATCGTGAGTGTATGTGTGTCAGGGCACGGGTGGGAAATGTGTATGACGAACCGGACGAGAGAGTAATTTCCTTTCATCCTATACCTTTACTCTAGGTCAGCGCCCACCAGAAGAAGGGTATTTGGTGTGCCATCACCAAGGAAGTGCGTACCCTGGGGGTTTATCATAGACGGAGCACCCACTGCCGCAAGAGATAGGAGGACCTGCGCCGCTGGAGCAAGAATACGGCGGAGGCCCAGCTGGGGCTGGCCTCCCAACGTGGAAGGGGTGCCCGTTGCACCATGACTCCCCTGATGTTCCGGATCCTGGCTGTGGCATATCCAGAGTTCGATGGGTGCTTGAGGGCATCACAGCAGCCACAAGGGGGTGAGTACAGTCTCATTCAGCTGACTCTGCACACTTAACGAGGTGTCGGGTGGGGGATGTGGGCTGTGGGTTCCCATAGGCCAGGGCGAACATGGTAGGATAAGTCCCTTGTTAGGCAGGCTCTGAGGCACTCCAACTCCAATAGTGGTAGTGAGCATCTACAAATAGTCAGCCTCCTGTGGGTTCCAGGTGTGCAGCAACTGGTGTTAGGCATAGTCCCCCATGGGAAGGTGAATTTCCTACTAACAGCTAGTGCATGGCCTAGTGCATAGGGCTGGTCCCGGTGTGTTGTGTCCGCCAGCGGTAGTGTTGTTGCTGGCATTGACCATGTGTCTCCTCTGTCTTTCCCACCCTTCTTGTTTTGTCACCCTGTCCTTGTGTGCATTAGCACCATCTGGCAGAGGAGCAGAGGCACCAGAGATGGAGGGAGCTGCAACCCACATGGTCCAGGAGGGTGAATCCACCAACGGTGAGGGCACCAGTGGGACGGAGGGCGAGGGGAGCTCCACGACTGGGACAGGAGGGGACACCAGCGACAACGACTCCTCCTCTGATGGTAGCTCCCTTGCGGTGGCGGGCACCTCTGTGCCCACTGCAACAACAGGTACAGCCGCCACATCCCCTACCAGCACCGCCTTCCCAGCAGCCCCTCTGCATGTTTCCCATGCCCGCTTACCCAGGAGGGTGGGCATCTCCTTTTCCCCAGGCACCTCAGGCCCTGCCCAAGTCAGCCCTCCTGTCCTCAATGAGGAGGTTATGGACCTCCTGAGATCCCTCACTGTTGGGCAGTCAACCATTTTGAATGCTATCCAGGGTGTTGAGAGGCATTTGCAGCAAACAAATGCATACCTGGAGGGCATTCATTCTGGCGTGGCTGCCCAACAGAGAGCATTTCAGGCTCTGGCCTCAGCACTGATGGCAGCCATTGTCCCTGTGTTCAGCCTCTCCCCTCCAACTTCCACTACCCAGACCCAATCCCCTCTACCTCAGCCTATCCCAAGCACACCATCAGACCAGCATGCGCACACATCAACAGACAAAGGTGGCCCAGGAAAACATAATCCCCACACATCCCACAGGCACTCACACAAGCACCATACCCATGCAGACACACCAACATCCACTGCGTCCCCCTCCCCCACGTCCTCCACCTCCCTCCCTGTGTCATCTCCACTCACACCTGCATGCACTACATCTTCAGCCACTACCTCCATCACCAGAACGCCCATCACTACACACCGCTCACGTGCAATTACCACCCTCAATACCATTCACACGTCCCCTGTGTCCTCTCCCAGTGTGTCTGTGAGCCCTCCTCCCAAAGTGCACAAACGCCGGCACACACCCACTCAACAGCCATCCACCTCACAACAGCCTCCAATCCATGCGCCTTCACCCAAACTCAGCAGACATACACCTCCTACAACCACTACCTCTTCCTCTGCTCCCAAACCCCCTCCATCTTCCCGTCCCAGTGTGCCCAAAGAAAATTACCTAGCTAAGCTGGAGCTCTTCCCTACACTCCCCCCGTCCTTCTCCTAGGGCCAGGATATCTAGATCCCAGCCCAGCACCTCAGCCACCAAATCTGCATCCGCTGTGGTCCCTGCTTCTGCAGTACAGTCAAAGGGGGCACCCGTCAGAGATGCCAGTGTGCCACCTACGGAAAAGAAGGACCACCCTATTCCACCACCTGCAAAGCTCAAAAATTGACTGGCTTCAAGCAGGGGACAGTCACACCACCCACCCATCAAGGCCTTGCACAAACACTGAGTGGACAGTGCCAAAGTCCCTGCAGCAGCTGTCAAGATGGGGAAGGGCCACAAGCCAAAGGGAACATCACCTCTGGGCAGGATGTCACCTGGGGAGTGGCTGGTGACCAACAAATCATCACGGATGGCAGCCATATGCACCCCAGTCACCACTGCCACTCAGACCGCCACCTGCACTGCCGCTGCCACAACGTCAGTCTGCAGCATTCTCCCCAAAGATCAGCCATCTGAGGCTGCTGGAGACGGTATGGTGTCTCCATCCACCCCATCAGTCACTTGCACCACGGCCTTCACTGGCAGCATCTCCGCCTCAGCCACCGCCGCCTGCACCACCATCAGCACCACCACGTGCACAGCCGATGCCCCTCTGTCAGACGTCAGCCCCAACCCCAGTGTGCAGCTGTCAGAGTCTGCAGGTGACATTCTGGACCCTGGACACGCCACTTGAGACACCACCTCCAGCACTGACACGAACGAGCAATTAGCAGCCTAAATCGCCGCAGGATGGAGTGTGGGTCTGCCTCCATGGAGTATCATGCTACCTGTTCCGGGTACATCGCGTGGCTGTGACACACAGGTGAGATGAATTCAACATGCCACACCCCAGGAGCAACATCACTGGGCACAAAGCCCCCTCCAGAACCAGTGGAGAAAAGCATCCACTATCATGGTCCTTGGCAGGAAGAAGCACTCTGGGCACAAAGCCCCCTCCAGAACCAGTGGAGAAAAGCATCCACTAACACAGTCCTTGGCAGGATGAAGCACTCTGGGCACAAAGCCCCCTCCAGAACCAGTGGAACATGTCACCCACTTGAGAGACTGTGGCTTTGCACTCCCCAGGACCAAACAGTGGGCAACCCACCCACTTGAGAGACTTGAGACTGTGGCTTTGCACTCCCCAGGACCAAGCAGTGGGAAACCACCCACTTGAGAGACTTGAGAGACTGTGGCTTTGCACTCCCCAGGACCAAACAGTGGGCAAACCACCCACTTGAGACTTGAGAGACTGTGGCTTTGCACTCCCCAGGACCAAGCAGTGGGCATGGAGCCCCCTCAAGGAGCAGTGGTGTCGTACCATCATCCGGCTGAGGTGCCCCCCCTCCCCTTCCCCCTGAGGTGCCTGTTTTTTTTCTGACCTGATGCCCATGCAGTGTTCTCTTCGTTTTGAGGCAGGTGTCATGTGTGGGCTTCGCCCATGCTTTTTTGGACCACTGGTTTACAGACATTTCATGGGACAGTGTATGGACTTGTGTACTTGTTGTAAATATTTGTGTAAACTGATTAATTGCTGTTCTCTTGGGCTGATTGTTCGAATATTACACTAGTTAAAATTTTGTTTGGTCCTTGCGTTCTTCCAGGGGGTCACGGGGGTGTATCTGTGATGTTATTGGATATGTGTGTGTGTGTTGTTGTGGGTGAGGGGTGCATTGTTGTGTTTTGCGTGTGTGTGTGTCACTCTCTTTTCCCTCCCCCTCCCCTGTGTGCTAGGTGCAGTACTCACGGTGGTCGTCGTCGTCGTCGCCGCCGTTCGCACTCCTGGTAGATGAGAAGATACACCAACATTGGTAAGACCTGTGGTTCGGGCTCCATGGCGTCCTGGTTCTTCGTTCAATCTCGAAAGGTGAGTGGTTTCCCTTCCAAACACTGTTTCCGCTGTGCTTTTGATGGCGTTGGTACTGCCCCAGAAAAGCTGGCGGATTGGTGCCTTGTAATAGTGTGGGCGGTACATTGACTTCCGCCTCTCTGTTGGCGGTTACCGCCGCGGTGTTTGTTGCTACCGCCATGGCGGTCGGAGTGTTAAAGTGGCTATCTGTGTTGGCGTTTTCCGCCATGGTCGTAATTCAATTTTTTGGGCCGCCGTCCTGTTGGCGGTATTACCACCGCTTTAACACCGACCGCCAGGGTTCTAATGAGGGCCTTAGTAATTTTGTACCTAACCTTCAGCAAGTGAAGGTTAGATATACAGGTGACTTATAAGTTACTTAAGTGCAGTGAAAATGGCAGTGAAATAATGTGTGCATTATTTCACTCAGGCTGCAATGGCAGTCCTGTGTAAAGGTTTGACTGAGCTCCCTATGGGTGGCAAAAGAAATGCTGCAGCCCATAGAGATCTCCTGGAACCCCAATACCCTGGGTACGTAGGTACCATATACTAGGGAATTATAAGGGTGTTCCAGTATTCCAATTAAAAATTGGTAAAAGTGTTCACACGTTTATAGTGACAAATTTAAGGGCAGAGAGAGCATGAGCACTGAAGTTCTGATTAGTAGAGGCTCAGTGACACAGTTAGACACTACACAGGCATACACATTCAGGCCACAAACTATGAGCACTGGGGTCCTGGCTAGCAGGATCCCAGTGAAACAGGCAAAAACATACTGACAGACATGTAAAAATGGGGGTAACATGCCAAGAAAGATGGTACTTTCCTACAGTGAGTGCACAGGGGCATGAGGAAGGAGATGGGAACAAATGAGACAAGGGCAAGAGGCAGGAGTTGGGGACGCAGAACCAGGTGGCTCTATCTGCTGCACCCAAAAATGCAAAGAGAGGTATAAAGGCAGAGAGACAAGCGATAAGAATAATGTGTATAGTGTGATGGGGACACCGGGGCATGTGATGGGACACAGTGACAGGAGATGGAGGGACAGGAGATGGGAGCACAAGGGCAGGAGTTGGGGACACAGGGGCAGGAGATAGAGGGACAGGAAATGGGGACACAGGGACAAAAGATGTAGGGACAGGAGATGAGAGCACATGGACGGAGATGGGGATGGAGGGACAGGAGCACAGGGAAAGGAGATGGAGAGACAGGAGATGGGGACAGAGGGGCATGAGATGGGGATACAGGACAGGAGATGGGGGCACGGGGACATCAGATTGGGACACAGGTACATGAGATGGAGGGACAGGAGATGGGAGCATAGGGACAGGAGATGGAGGGACAGGAGAAGGAGGGTCAGGAGATGGGAGCACAGGGACAGGAGATGGAGGGACACGAGATGTGGACACAGGGACAGGAGATGGGGACACAGGGACAGGCAATTATAACATGAGATGGGGACACAGGGACAGGCAATAATAACATGAGATGGGGACACAGGGACACAAGATGGGAGCCCAGGGACAGGAGATGGAGGGTCAGGAGATGGGAGCACAGGGACAGGAGATGGGGACACGGAGACAGCCAATAAGAACAGGAGATGGGGACACAGGGATAGTCAATAAAGACATGAGATTGGGACACCTGGGACAGGTAATGGAGACACAGGGACAGGCAATAAGGATATGAGACAGGGGCACAGGAGATGGAGGGGCAGGAGATGAAAGCACAGGGACAGGAGATGGGGACACAGGGCCAGGCAATAAGGACATGAGATGGGACACAGGGACAGGAGATGGGGACACATGGACAGGGAATGGGACACAGGGACAGGAGATGGTGGGACAGGAGAAGGAGGGTCAGGAGATAGGAGCACAGGGACAGGAGATGGAGGGACACGAGATGTGGACACAGGGACAGGAGATGGGGACACAGGGACAGGCAATTATAACATGAGATGGGGACACAGGGACAGGCAATAATAACATGAGATGGGGACACAGTGACACAAGATGGGAGCCCAGGGACAGGAGATGGAGGGTCAGGAGATGGGAGCACAGTGACAGGAGATGGGGACACAGAGACAGCCAATAAGGACAGGAGATGGGGACACAGGGATAGTCAATAAAGACATGAGATTGGGACACCTGGGACAGGTAATGGGGACACAGGGACAGGCAATAAGGATATGAGACAGGGGCACAAGGACAGGAGATGGAGGGGCAGGAGATGAAAGCACAGGGACAGGAGATGGGGACACAGGGCCAGGCAATAAGGACATGAGATGGGAAACAGGGACAGGAGATGGGGACACATGGACAGGGAATGGGACACATGGACATGAGATCGGGACAGGAAATAAGGACATGAGTTGGGAACACAGGGACAGGAGATTAGAACACAGAGGCATGTGATGGGGACACAGGCACAGGACATGCCTGGGGACACAGGGACAGGAGATGGGGACACAAGCACAGACAATAAGGACATGAAATGGGGACACAGGGACAGGAGAGGAAAGGAAATGAGATGGGGACACAGGGACATGAAATGAAGGGACAGGAGATGGGGACACAGGGACAGGAGAGGGAGATGGAGGGACATGAGATGGAGGTACAGGAAATGAGGACACAGGGACAGGCAATAGGGACATGAGATGGGGACACAGGGACAGGAGATAAGGACACAGGGTTAGGGGATAGGGACATGGGCTAGAATTTGCACTGCGCTACATTATTCAAGATTTATGAAGCCTCATTTTTCATTTACAGCGCTCTTGCACCACGTTTGCATGGTGCAAGAGCAACACTAAGGGGCTCATAAGTACACTCCTGAGTGTGTTGTGTGTTTGCATGTGTACCCAGTGTAGCACATGAATGCTGTGCATGAGTGAGCCAGAGGAATGAAAAGCTGGAATTTCCAGGATATAATAAATCAGAACATTTCCCTCAACCGCAAACAAGGATTGGCAAATATAATGAATTTGACACTTAGAAACTTTTTCACCAAAAAGGTGGGTTAGTTGAAACGCGGTTGGTTAGATTTACTTTGGGTGACCAACTCCGGCAGGGCGCCAGACAGCGGGCCAGCAAGGCTCTCAGAAACAGTTACGGGGGTGGTGAGGTGATACTGCCCACAGGGGTTAACATCCCTCAAGGTCTTCTTGGGTCAGGCAGAAGTCCAGTTGCCATTGTACTGCCAGTCGTCCAGTGTTGCGGTGTGTAGTGGGTAGCTATGGTATTTACACATTATACCACGTCCTTTAGTGAAGTGTAGGCAGTGTCAAGAAGCCAGGCTCTCTAGAGGTAGCTGTAGGTGAGCAGTCAAGGCTTATCTAGGAGACATGCAAAGCTCATTCAATACCTCTGTAGTCACACAGTACTCACGCACATGAAATTAAATACTCAGTGTTACAAAAAGAAAGGTACTTTATTTTGGTGACACAAATGACAAAAATATCATAGAGTCTATACTCCCTTAGGAGGTAAGTAATACACAAATTATGTACACTAGTATGCAAAAACATCTGTGAAAACAGTGCAATGAGTGAAAATCACAATGCTTTGCAATGGGCCTAGGAGGAACACAAACCATATACTAAGAAAGTGGAATGTGAATATCGTTTTCCAACCTAGGCAAGTGTAGTGTGTAGAGGGTCACTGGGAGTACTAGAAAACATCGAAGGTAAGTACTAGAACCCAACCGAGTGCCCAGGAAAGCAGGCGTAAAACACAGTAACTTTCCCAGTACACACAGAAACGCAAGAAAAAATATTATGCAAGAACCAGAAAAGACTGCAAGACACCAACAGTGGATTCCTGGACCTGAGGACCTGTGAAAGAGGGAGACCAAGTCCAAGAAGCACAGAAGAGTCCAGGGAGAACAGGAGCCCCTGCTAATCCAGATGAAGGTTCAAAAGAAGAACCCCCGGTGAAGAAGAACAGAGTTGCACCCAAGAAGAAGGCATAAGGTTCCAGGTTGGTGCAAGTGATGTCTTACGACAGATGGAGGATTGCAGTCTGGTTTGTGTCACTGAAGTCCGCCAACAAGCCTTGGCATACACAAAGCTCGCAGTTAGCGGAAAATAGCACTGCCTGGGACCTGGAAGGACCAGGTGGACTCTACCCAGGAGGGTGAGTCAGAATGGGCTCTCAGAAACTCAGAGAGTCCACAGAAGACCAGGCAGCATGCACATGAGTCCCACAGCACGGGGACAAAGGAGAAGCAAAAGGAGGCCCATGCAGCACTACGACAAAGGCTCCCACGCCACCGGAGAACCACTCAGGAAGATGTATGTTGCAGTATAGAGTGCTGGGGTGGAAGCTGCATGGTGTACAAACAACTTTGTGGAAGGATGCCAACAAGCCTTGGCAACTGCAAAGCATGGGGTGCATGGGGGTACTGTCTTGCGTGGGGAGGCAAGCTCTTACCTCCACCAAAGTTGGACAGTAGGACGTCAGGACCACTTCAGTGCACACCTGTGATGCAGGATCCATGCAGCTCAGCAGGAGAGGGGATCCACTCAGCCGTTGTAATTTCAGTAGGTGCCTGCAGAAGCAGGGGAGTGACTCCTTCACCCCAAGGGTGATGCCTTCACTCTTCTGGTGAAGGCTGAAGACAGGCTGTCCTCTGAGGATGCACAACCGGGAAACAGTTGCAGTTGCTGGCAAGTGCTGAAGATACAATGTTGCAGAAGTCATCCCTGCTTGTCTGTTGCAGTTGTAGAGTTCCTGGAGGGTGCAGATGCAGTTTCTGAAGAAGCAGGGGAGTGACTCCTTTACCCCAAGGGTGATGCCTTCACTCTTCTGGTGAAGGCTGAAGACAGGCTGTCCTCTGAGGATGCACAACCGGGAAACAGTTGCAGTTGCTGGCAAGAGCTGAAGATACAATGTTTCAGAAGTCATCCCTGCTTCTCTGTTGCAGTTGTAGAGTTCCTGGAGGGTCCAGATGCATGTTCCTTCAGTGAGACGGTGAAGTAAAGGATGCAGAGGATTCCTGCTGTAGTCTTGCAATCCATATCCGAAGAACCACCCAAAGGAGAGACCCTAAATAGCCCTGGAAGGGGGATTGGTCAGCTAACCAGGTAAGCACCTATCAGGGGGGCTCTGATGTCAGCTGCTGGCACTGGCCACTCAGATGCTCCCAGGAGGTCCCTGTCAACTTGGAATCCAAGATGGCAAAACCCAGGAACCCTCAGGAGGAGCTCTGAGCACCACCCCTGGGGTGGTGATGGACAGGGGAGTGGTCACTCACCTTTCCTTTGTCCAGTATCGCGCCAAAGCAGGGTCTGAGGGTCCCTGAACCAGTGTAGACTGGATTATGCAAGAGGGCACCAAATGTGCACTTGAAAGCATTTCCAGTGGCTTGGGGAGGCCACTCCTCCCAAGCCTCTAACACCTATTTCCAGAGGGTATAACACCCTTCTCCCAAGGGAAATCCTTTGTTCTGCCTTCCTGGGCTCAAGCTTTTCAAGCAACAGGAGGGCAGAAACCCGTCTGTGAGGTGGCAGCAGCTGGAGCTGCCTGGAAAACCTCGGAAGGCTGTAATGGCAGTACTGTTGGTCCTCTAAGGAGTCCCCAGAGTGCATGGGATCATACAACCAACGCTTGCAAAAGCATGGTAGTATGATTCCTACATGTTTGATACCAACCATGCCTATGTTCGGAGTTAACATTATGTAGCTAGACATAGGTAGTGACCCATGTCCAGACATGGGTAAAAATCGGCGTCCCCGCACTCAGAAAGTCTGGGAAAAACGTCCTGGAAGTCATGGGGGCACCTCTGCTAGTGCAGGGGTGCCCTCACACACAGGTACTCTGCACCCTGCCCTCAGGGCTGAAGGGCCTGCTATGGGGTGACTTATAAATTACCTGCTGCAGTGTAAATGGCAGTGAAAGGGTGCATGCACCTTTTCACACAGGCTGCAATGGCAGTCCCGTAGAAGCCTTTGCATGGGCTCCCTACAGGTAGCAAAAGAAATGCTGCAACCCATAGGGATCCCCTGGAACCTCAATGCCCTGGGTACCTAGGTACCATGTACTAGGGACTTATAAGGGGGCACCAGCATTTCAATTGTGGGTGAAATACTGGATTGCCAGTATCCTACAACCATAATTTAAGGGAGAGAGCATAACTACTGGGGTCCTGATTAGCAGGATCCCAGTAGACACAAACACACTGACTAAACAGGCCAAAAGTGGGGGTAACCATGCTAGAAAGAGGCTACTTTCCTACAAGCGGCGCCTAGCAAAACAAGATTGAAGAGACCTGTTACCATGTCCAAAGTTTGTGGAAACTGTGTAGGGCCAATGCCTCGCCATACAGAATGCCCAGTGAAAGGAAAGAAGTTCAATAATTTCCTCAAATATGCCAATTTTCAAGAGGACCTACTTCAAGATCAGCAGTCAACATGGTTGGTGGGGCGCAAGTCTCCACCAGCGACATGGATGACGACAAAGGGGGTGAGCACTCAATACAGTCGATCTTCACGATAGGCACGGTGGCCTGCATAACATGCCGATTGCTGAAATGCCTAATACTGGTTAAAAGTGGTTGAAACAGGTCCCTCAATCAACATTATGGGGGTCATTCCGACCCCGCTGGGCACTGCCTGCCGGGCGGAAACCGCCCAAACACCGCCCCGCGGTCAAATGACTGCGGGCCCATTCTAACTTTCCCGCTGGGCCGGCGGGCGATCTTCAAAAGATCGCCCGCCGGCCCAGCGGGAAAGCCCCAGCAAAGATGAAGCCGGCTCCGAATGGAGCCGGCGGATTTGCTGGGGTGTGACGGGTGCAGTTGCACCCGTCGCGATTTTCAGTGTCTGCCAAGCAGACACTGAAAATCTCAATGGGGCCCTGTTGGGGGGCCCAACGACACCCGTTCCCGCCAGCCTCTTCCTGGCGGTGTAAACCGCCAGGAACAGGCTGGCGGGAAGGAGGTCGGAATCCCCATGGCGGCGCTGCTTGCAGCGCCGCCATGGAGGATTCCTTTGGCTAGGGGAAAACCGGCGGGAAACCGCTGGTTTTCCTTTTCTGATCGCGGCTTTACCGCTGTGGTCAGAATTGGCCAGGAAGCACCGCCAGCCTGTTGGCGGTGCTTCCGTGGTCGTTGGCCCTGGCGGTCAATGACCGCCAGGGTCAGAATGACCCCCTATGTCTGCAGACGTTTACCAAGAGATGGAGCCAAGGTCTACCTTAAACCCCACAGCTGTCAAAGTGTTCGCCTACGGTCAATCAACCCTGTTGAAGATGAGGGTCAAGTTCAAGTCAAAGATCACCCATGAATCGCGATCCATTGTGTATGTGGCTGAAACAGGCCATGACATGTTACTGAGGTGTGGAGGGGCTGAATCTCTTGGCATAGCGGCACCTGCATTCAGGGTGCATGAGGAATTGATTGCCTAAACATTAGAAGAATTTCCAGAAGTATTGAATGGCATTTTCTGCCTAAAGGGCTGAGAGGTCAAGCTACACATTGACAAGACTATCCAACCAGTGGCACTACGCCATTGCCAAATCGCTTTTCATCTAAAACCGCAAGTAGAGCGAGAGCTTGAGAAACTGGAGGCATCCAGCATCATCGAGAAGGTGACGGGGCCCACACCATGGGTCTCCCCAATTGTGGTCACCAAGTAACCCAAGCAGCCTGGGGAGGTGAGGATTTGTGTGGACATGAGGATTTGTGTGGACATGAGGCTGCCCAACGCAACAATAAAATGGGAAAGACACCTCACACCCACTATAGATTATGTAATATGGGAGCTGAGTGAAGCCTGCTGATTTTCCAAGTTAGACCTCCGATCTGGATTCCATCACCTGGTACTTCACGAGCAATTGAGATATATTGCCACATTCTCGACAAATTTGGGGCTGTGACGCTACCGGAGGCTGAGCTTTGGAAGTGCTGCAGAGGTATTTTAAAATGTCATCTACGAACTACTTGCTGATCTTAAAGGTGTTATCAATGTCAGTGATGACATCCTTGCCTATGTCCCCTTACCGGCAGAACACCGTGCTCAATTGAAAAGAGCTCTCCACTGGTTACAAGACTCAGGCCTGACTTTGCATTGAGGCAAGTGTGAATTCTTAAAGGACAAATTGAACTTTTTTGGGCATGTGTTCTCCGCAGCCGGTGTCGCTTCTGACTCCTCAAAAGTCAGGGACATCCACAATGCTCCACCACGAACAATGGTAACCGAAGTCCACAGTTTCCTGGGAATGGTAAACTACTGCAGGTGGTTTATCAAAGACCTCATGCTACTGACTCAACTGCTGAGAGACCTCACGAAAATCACAATTCCATGGGAGTGGGGCCCCAAACAGGAAACAGTGTTTCAAGAAACAAAAAAGGCCCTGTCGGCCAACACCACTCTTAGATATTTTGACCCTAAAAAATAGTCTACTATTGCTGTCTAAGCTGATGCTAAAGAACTTGGAGAATGGCTGCTCCAACAAAAGAATGAAGAAGAATTAGCTCCTGTCGCCTACGCCAGCAGGTCTCTCACATTAACTGAACAGCGATATACGCAAATCAAAAAGGAAGCGATCACCATCCAACTGGTTTCCCCTTTTCTGTGCATGGTGCCAGCCTGTCTACAAAGACAATACAGCAGCCCCTCTCCTAAGTGTTTCCCATTTGCCCTTCAAAGGTGGATTTTCCTTTGAAGCTCACCTTTTGGACCAACACCTGTGTGGCTTCCTGCAGGAAGGAGATAATGTCTCCTTCCAGTGAAGGCCCCTGTTGTATTCTTTCCTGGGATGTGTTAGTGCATTTCCCCGGGAGAGGAGACAGCTATCTCAGCAACAAGACCCCATGTGCAACTGTAAAAAGCACATGGGATTAAAAACAACACAATGGCAACTTGGTAAAAGCACACCACAACTGGTTACATTAATTTCAACTTGAGTATCAAGTTGAGATTAATGTAATGATTGTTTGATACCTTGGAGAATCAACTTTGAGGTTGCACCTTTCCAGAGTTAGCACAGCTGAGGGGTTCTGCGTGTAAATGTGCAGTCACCATACAAAAACATTGTACACTGGCAGAGAGTCAGAGCAACCACTCCCTTGTATCCAGAGGCAAAAACAGATCACCTAATGCTCTATTTTTGTGGCAGCTCGGACAAGCAGTTAGGCTAATCCAGGAGATTTGATAAGCAATTGTTTAACTCACAGCATCAATTAATGTGGACACACACTCAGAAGAGATAAATCAAGACCAATTTAGAAAAATACTTCAGATTTTTATAACATTTTAAGACCAAGATCATCAAAATCAGGTAAGTACTTCTTATGTTATGATTTTTCAAAGTTTAGAAAATGTTCTTTTGCTGTGTGTAATTACGCACCGTAGGAATCAATGAGAGAAAACTTTAAAATTATATATAAAATCAGGCAATACTCTCACAAGTGCCACCTTTTGTTTCTCAGTCGAGGTCATTGAGATGTCCTGTGGGCCAGCCGGAGAAGTTAAGGTGGTTCCCGGTTCTGGCAGGAGCAGCGGCTGAATGTATTGGAGTGGGTGAGCCACAGGAAAGGGAACCATGTGGAAACAGACTCCACAGGGGGATTTAGAGGTAAGTCCAGTGGGTCCCCTTGGAGGGTCGAGGTCACAAGGGGTTAGGGACCTCAGCACAACTGGTTCTCCGATGCAGGGACCAGGGAGGCCGGGTGCAGAGCGGATAGGTCAGCCAAGGGTCATGAATCAAGGAATTTTTGGAGCCAGGTGTAGGTCACTTTGAGGTTGTATTGTAGGTCAGCAGGACCACTATATGGGTAGTTCTTGGGTGTCTGAAGTCCTTTGACTGGTGCTTGCTTCTGGTCCCCAGATAGTCCAGAGTGGACTTTTCTTCTGGGTATCTGGCATTGAGGTTCCAGTACCCCAAGGGTATGAAACATCTCTGCCTTTGGAGGTCGCAGTGGCACCAAACTTGGCACATTGCAGGGTTTGTCCTCAGAGTCCGTCAGGTGGAAGTTGGTCAGGCTGCTATGGTGAGTTCATTGGTCAGGTGCCGGTCAGTGAACTTGACTTCACTGGTTTCTTTCCTGCAGGTTGCAGGGAGTGATGCCTTCACTTGAAGGGATGTTCTTGGCAATTATTAGAACGCTGGAGGTCCTCTGGGGTTTCTTAGAGTCTGTCCAATGTCCAGTCGACCCCTCAACAACAATGGTTGAGTCCTGGTTGCAGCAGGCAGGGTTTGGTGCCTTTTCCTTCTGGCAACAGGACATCTGTTCTTGAGAAGTCTTGGTCTTCTTTGTCGCTGGCCTTCTTGTGTCCATGGAATCTGATTTCCAAGTCTAGCGATGCCTACTAAATTAATATATTTAGTGGGTGTTCGGGAGAGTTTCTGGTAATGGCCAATGAGCCACTTACCTCTGAGTGGCTACACCCACTATATGACCACTTACTGTGGGAAGGAGTCACATCCCTAACCCTGGTTGGCTATTTTCCTGCCATCCAAGATGGAGGAAAATGAAATGGAGTGGCCACCTCATCTGAAGGTGGTCACTCCCCTTAATCTTTGTGTGTTTTCTTGCCATTCCTCCCGTAAAAAGTGGGGTTTGGGATAGGGGATGGCCATCTGCTGCTAGCAGCAAATGGGTGGAATGGTGCTTCAAAGGCAGCATGGACTTTGAAGCTTCCTGCAAGAGCAGGGCACATTCCTGGGGGAGGAGGTGTGACATCTCCACCCAGGAAAGGCTTTGTGTTCTGGTACCAGAGGGCAGATGCCCTTACGTCAGGGATCCAGAATCGTGTCTGGTCGTGGCAGGCCAGTTTGGACTAGCCAGCAACCATGTCAGGGTGGTGTAAGTTTTGCAGGAGCACCAGGGGTACAATTTATTGGAGACTTACAAGGAGAACTGAAGTGCAAATACATATAACAGCTTTGGGGAAAGAGATCTGGTCCTGGAACCTGTATGGCAGGGGCCCAGGATACTTACAATTTTGAAACCACATCATTTTCCAGGCAAAAAGTTGGGGGCTCACCATGCAAAAAGAGGCCTCTCCCTCATAGGTACGAGCTCCAGATTTTTGAAAAATGATTAGCTCCCACAGAACAGCATCCATCTCCTGAATTAATGTAAAATCCATCTTAAATCTATTGAGGTATGCAATCACCAGTTGGGCCTTGTGGTGGTCATTCACCCCTCTCAGGTTCCAGGCAAGCAGTCTCTTCGTACGTCCAGGGCTGGCCCCCAGCCATATGTGCTGTATTTGCAGTTTTGACCCTCTCCACTAAGCTGACCTGTCAGATCAGAAGTATTTCTGACATCAAAACCTGTGCCACCTGTGTTCTAGTAACAGTCGCCCAAACAGCCCTTCCAACAAACCCCTATCCACATGAGTAACCTTAGCAGAGCATTACAGTCTAGCCTCAGGATGGATAAATTGGCATCAATCACATTGTTGCCCAGACTCCTGTGATGCTCCGCAGTGTTAGATATAACAGCAGTGTTAGACGTCTGTCCTTCTTCCATATCGATGAGAGATGAAACTTGTCTTTGGACTGTGGACAGTTTTTAAGGATTAGTGAATGGTGGGGGGCCTTTTCTAACACATTGAGTGCCCCCCTTTTTTACAATCTTTAAAGCACAAGAGTACACCTTGTTCACTGCAGAATTAATAACAGTTCGCCTTTCATAAACAAGTGAAGAGAAGCTTCCAGTTTTTAACAGTCTCTATCCAAGTATCAATGTCTTCAGGAATGTTAAACAATGAATTATCAATTGCCTCTTCTGTCCATTCATGGCCTGAGGATTCATCTTCTTATTCTTCCAAGTGTGGCTCTACGGTCACCAGATGGGCCCATTCAGTTCCGTAATATTATGTTTTTTATCATTATTACTAGGAAGGAGCCCAGTTGGACACCAGGTCGGACAGGAGTGTGGTACAGTGCTGTTTGTCTTGACAGTTTACTATAGTTGGCTCTGGAACAGGAAACAGGAAAAGGGCTTTGTCAAGCTGCACAGTGACCATGAGTCAGTTTTGTAAAAATGAGAAATCACTGGATATGTTATCCTATCACCATACCCAGCAGTGACATCGTGGACCACTTCAATCTAAGTACGTGGGCATAGAGTTGATAACATTGATATAGTGTCTCTCTCTCACTGGGCCTGATTCACAAAGGTAAACTTGCACTTTTGGTCCAAGTTTAGACCAGAAGTCTAAGTTTACAACTTTAGGTATTCACAAAGGTACGTTTCACTACAGCCACACTCAGAATGGATGTCAGCCCCAAGTGGGGAGATTCAGTCCTGAGAGCAGAGATTCTACTCTGGATGAGGAGAGTACAATCCGGGTACGGAATGGCATCTCTGCACTCGTAGTGGAGATTCTGTCCTGAGTGCAGACATAAGATACTACTAGTAACTTACATTTGCTGTTTGAGCCATCTCATTAACCCCCCCTCCAATTTTTCCCCAATGGTGGCCACAGAGTTTAACATTTTGGAGCAAGGCTCGTGGAGAGATAAAACCTTTGCATTGTCTTTCCCTATTCAGGAGACAGATTTATTTATTTGTTTTGTTTCTACTGTGCGGGCATAGCCTGAATGGACATTAGAGAGCATTAAAAACTTAAGAAACTATTTACATTGTATGGTATAAAAAAAGGTTACAGTGTTCAAACAACTAAGATTGCAGTCAGTACTTTCAGCAGATATTCATTATATTACTGATCAGCACGCTAAGAAAATATACTGTACAGAAGCAGGAATAGTACAATTGTTGCCTACACGTGATATAGGAGATTGTAATCACTGCTCAAAGTAGAGGCCTCTTATTCACAGGTTGTCCAGAAAACTGTCCTGCAAAGTCTGTATAAATGGTGGCAGCTCCTGTCCCGCATGAAACCATAAACCTGATGCACACATACTTCGGGGGCTACAATCCTCTAAGGCAGTGGTTCCCAACCTGTGGTCCGGGGACCCCTGGAGGTCCGCAAAGCCTTCTCAGGGGGTCCGCGACTGCACCGAAAATGAAATAATATTAACAGTTTAGGTCCCCAATGACTCATTGGGGGGGTCCCCAGATTCCAATAATGATTCAGTGGGGATCCCCGGGTTCCAGTAATGATAAAATGGGGGTCCACAGAAATCAAAAGGTTGGGAACCACTGCTCTAAGGCCAGTGGCATCCGATTTCCAACCAACCCCAAAACTCCACTTGTCCTCCCCCAGACAGTGTTGTTAATGAAAGAAATAAAGGGGGTCATTACAACATTGGCGGTAAAAGCCACTTACCGCCATGCAGAAGACCGCCAATACACCGCCGCGGCTGCGGAAATCCGCCACAGCTATTATGACCCACATCTCGGAATCCGCCGAAATTCCGACACCCACACAAGTCCGCCACACCAAAGGTCAGTGATAAACTGGCAAAAACAAATCCTCCACTGTCATGCCAACAGAAACAAGCCCATGCTATTACAAGCCACGAATCCACGCGGCGGTCTTTCAACCGCGGTATTCCATTGGCGGTACACACCGCCGCGCTCAAAATACACACACATCTCAAAAACACCGCCACATTGGACAATTCAAAATACACACACCTGATACACATACAAACACCACTCCCACACACCCAACACAATATAAAACACACACCCACATCACCCACAAACCCCTACGACCAAACATTTGAGACAAAGGCGACAGAGAGAGCACAGCAATAGACAACCCCACCACACAGAGGCACACAACACCATCACCCACACAACATCCACGCACAAAACACCCCACACCACTACACATCACCACACTCATCACCACAAACACCACCCCACACAACACCTACACCACCCCATGGCACGCCAAAGACACCCCAGGTTTTCCGAGGAGGAGCTCAGGGTAATGGAGGAGGAAATCGCACAGGTAGAGCCACAGCTATTTGGATCACAGGCGTAGCACACCTCTATAGCTAGGAAGATGGAACTATGGTGAAGAATCGTGGACAGGGTCAACACAGTGGGACAGCACCCAAGAAATCTGGAGGGCATCAGGAAGAGGTTTAACGACCTACGGGGGAAGGTGCGTTCTGTGGTCTCCAGGCACAACATCGCGGTTCAGCGGACTGGCGGCGGACCCCCACTTCCTCCCCCACAACTAACAACATGGGAGGAGCAGGTCTTGACCATTATGCACCCTGAGGGCCTCGGAGGAATTGGTGGAGGAATGGACACTGGTAAGTCAAATCTTAACTATCATATCCCCCACCCTACCTGCATGCTATCACACACCCCCACCCTCACCCCCTCCCCTATCACTCCAAATCCTCACTAATGTACTAATAACACAAACCACCCATCCCAACACCAAGCCCTGCATGACACAACAAAGCATGGACACCCATCACTAAAGCATGCCCACTGCACATACCCATAACAACCCCTAACCATCACCACACAAGCCCCCACACAGTAATGCTAGCACTGGGATACACGTTCACCCACCCATTGCACACCATGACACACACAGATGCAATAATCATGCTTTTATACCCCTGCAGGACCACTATGTAACGTCACCAGACAGGAGGGTCCAGACATCTCTACCCCACCCACAGAAGAGGCCCACAGTGATGACAGCAGCTCTGGCCAACTGGATCCAGATGACCAGCCCGGACCATTGTGGGCCTCGGGACAGTCGGTTCCCCTCGCACAGGCACAGCCCAATACTGACCTTCCACCCTCTGGTAACACCAGCACAGCACCCACCCAGCGGGCCCATACCTCCGTCCCTGGGACACGTCAATCAGCTGTGTGTCCACCACTACAGGGAACCCAGGATAACCCACCACCCCAACAACAACAGGGACCTGGGGGCAGTGGTAGTTGGCACACGGTCCAGGGGATGGAGGCCCAGGAACACAGGGGAACTGGGAGGGCTGCTGTGGGACAGGGGGTGGACAGGCCAAGGGAACCCACTCTCCGCGAGGCCCTCTCCTCCATCATGGGAGCATACCACCACTCCCAGGAGACGATGGCTACGGTCCTGGCCAAGTTTCAGGAGACCCAGTGCCTGCAGGAGGAACAGTATTTGGGCTTCAGGGAGGAACTCAGAACCATCAGCTCCACCCTGGGCACCATCGTAGGGGTGCTGAAGGACATACAGAACACCATGAGGGACACCGTGGCACTCCAAAGGGCCCCTGACACTAGCCTGGATGATGAACTACCCACCACCTCCGCCGGCGCTAGTGGACAGGACGCCCCGCCACAGGATTACCACACCAGCACCCCACCCCCTGCAGATGGAGAACCACCACGCAAGCGGTCCGTGAGATCCAGGAACAGGACAGAGCACGATGGCAAGACCCCCGCCAAGAAATGAGACCACCCTGATTGTCATCCCACTGTCCCACTTTGTAACCCTGTCCATATTGGAACTGCCCCAGCTCCACTTCCTATGCCCATATGGGCAGTGCACCTGTGAGACTAATAGACTGGACTCTGCCATGGACATTCCTCCACCATCACCATTTTGCCACCCCCTCCAATAATTAGCACTTCAATAAACACCCTTGAATCACAAAACAATCTGGAGTCAGTCTGTGATTTTAAAAATGTGTATTATCTAGGACCATGACAAAATCCGTTCGAAAATGTAATGTCAACATACCTATGTCACACATCACAAGTTCATGAAGGATGGAAGCAGATGACACACGTTAGTAACCACACCTGTGAAACCGTAATGGAAATGTTTAACTCAGTTACCAAATACTGCTTCGAATTGACAGACAGGATAGAGGTAGAAGTGTGAAAGTAAATGTACTAGTAAAGAAAGTGTTCTCACCTGTGTGTCACTGGAAATATTGCTGTATGACTGAGTCCGTGTTGTCAATGTCTTCTTCCTCAGCTTCCTCCTCATCACTGTCCACAGGCTCCACAGCTGCCACAACACTGTGATCTGGACCATCCTCCTGCAGAAAAGGCACCTGGCGTCGCAAAGCAAGATTGTGAAGCATAGAGCAGGCGATGATGATCTGGCACACCTTCATTGGTGAGTAGAATAGGGAACCACCTGTCATATGGAAGCACCTGAACCTGGCCTTCAGGAGGCCGAAGGTGCGTTTGATCACCCTCCTAGTCCGCCCATGGGACTCATTGTAGCGTTCCTCTGCCCTGGTCCTGGGATTCCTCACTGGTGTCAATAGCCATGATAGGTTGGGGTAACCAGAGTTCCCTAATAGCCACACCCGGTGCCTCTGGAGTTGACCCATCACCTAAGGGATGCTGCTATTCCGCAGGATGTAGGCGTCATGCACTGAGCCAGGGAACATAGCATTTACCTGCGAGATGTACTGCTCTGCCAAACATACCATCTGTACATTCATGGAATGATAACTCTTCCAGTTCCTGTACACCTGTTCACTCCTGTGGTGGGGGGAACAGAGCTATATGGGTCCCATCAATGGCACCTATGATGTTAAGGATATGTCCCAGGGCACAGAAGTCACCTTTAACTGTAGCCAAATCCTCCACCTGAGGGAAAACGATGAGCTCGTCATGTGTTTCAGCAGGGCAGACAACACTCTGGACAACACGTTGGAAAACATAGGCTGGGACATCCCTGATGCCATGGCCACTGTTGTTTGAAATGACCTTCTTGCTAGGAAATGGAGCACTGATAGCACCTGCACTTGAGGGGGGATTCCAGTGGGATGGCGGATTGGTGACATAAGGTCTGGCTCCAACTGGGTACACAGTTCCTGGATTGTGGCACGGTCAAACCTGTAGGTGATGATTAAATATCGCTCCTCCATTGTCAACAGGTCCACCAGCGGTCGGTACACCAGAGGATTCCGCCATCTCCTGACATGTCCCAGCTGACGGTGCCTAGGAAGGACAACAGCGACCACAGAGTCAAGCAATTCAGAGGTATGTACCCACAGCTACACAGAACACGAAACAAAATACAAAAGGTTGTCTGTATGTGTGTTGAGTCCAGGCCTAGGTATGTGTGACGCAGTTGAAAATGAAGCCATGTGGGCCCCTGAAATGGCGGATGCCTGACCTCTAAAGTGGGACAATGGGATGTGAGGTAACTGCGCTGGCGTTGTACACCGTCGCGGTAGGCGGTCATAGACCGCGGCGCAATGCTGCATTGGTTAACATTGGACCCTATGAGTCCCAGAAGCCAATGACGAAGTGCGCCGGCGGTGATGATACGCACCGCCGCGGACGTGACCGCCATTTTCTATCTGCTCAATCACTCGATACCTGATCATCAACAGGAGAGGACCTACACTGCAAGTGCTGCTGTGACCTCGTTCTGGAGGAGACAATGGCACGTGCGTCTGGGGAAAGGGCCTCTGCCTTCACTGCACAGGAGTTGGAGAAGCTCATGGACTGGGTCCTCCCCCAGTACACCCTACTCTACGGTGCTCCAGACCAACAGGTGAGTACATAGGGTGCAAGTTGTATGGGCTATGCCTGGGTGGAGAGGGCTGGATGTAAGAAGGAAGGGGGCAGAGTTCTGCGAGCATGAAGGAGTGTAAATGCATGTGCCACATGGCAAGGGCAGGGATGTGGGCCACTCACTTCGACGGTGCAGTTGGTAATGGCTTCTCTTCTTCCCCTGTACATGTCATGTAGGTCAGCGCGTACCAGAAAAAGGATATTTGGCCTGCCATCGCCAAGGATGTCCGGACCGTGGGGGTCCACCAGAGACGGAGCACCCACTGCCATAAAAGATGGGAGATCATTCGCCGCTGGAGCAAGAAGACGGCGGAGGCTCAGCTGGGGATGGCCTCCCAAAGTGGGAGGGATGCCCGTCGCACCATGACCCCCCTGATGTTCCGGATCCTGGCGGTGGCCTACCCTGAGTTGGATGGGCGCATGAGGGCATCACAGCAGACACAAGGGGTGAGTACACTCACATTCTGCTGCCTTTGCGCGCAGTGGAGGGGTCTGAGTGGGGGAGGAGGGCTGTGGGTTTCCCTAGGCCAGGGCGAGTTCCGTAGGCTAGGCCCCTCCGTAATGCAGGCCATGTGCCACTCCACCCCACCCCTGTAGAGTGCCAAGTACAGGTAAACATGCCCCTGTGTCATCTATGTGTGCAGATGTCCACCATAGCCATGTAGGCCATATCCCAGGAACTGCATATGTAGAGGCCAAGAGCACGGCGTGGTGCAGTGGGCTGCTGTGTCTGTATTGTTCGCCAACGGTAGCGGTAAGCCATGCACTTAACCTGTCTTTCTTCTGTTTCCCCACCCCTTTTTGTGCTCTCCCTGTTCTTTTGTGCTTCAGCATCATCAGGCGGAGGTACAGTGGCACCGGAGCACGAGGGGGCTGCATCCCACATGGCCATGGAGGTCCACACCACGGACTCAGAATACACCAGTGGGACGGAGGGCGAGGGGAGCTTCACGGCGGTCACCGGATCAGCAACCAGCGACACGGACTCGTCCTCCGATGGGAGCTCCCTTGTGGTGGCGGCAACATCTGTGCCCCCCACTTCTACAGGTACAGCCGCCACCCCCCCTACCAGCACTGCCCTCCCAGCAGCCCCTCAGCCTTCGCCCCGTGCCTGCTCATCCAGGAGGGTGGGCAGCACCTTCACCCCAGGCACCTCAGCCCCTGCTCCTGTCACCCCTGCTGCCCTCAGTGAGGAGGCCATTGACCTCCTCAGGTCACTCACTGTTGGGCAGTCTACCATTGTGAATGCCATCCAGGGTGTAGAAAGGGAGTTGCAACACACTAATGCATTCCTGGAGGGCATTCATTCTGGTCAGGCTGCCCATCATCGAACCCTACAATCTCTGATGGCAGCCATTGTCCCTGTGTCCAGCTTCCCCCCTCCAACTTCCTCCACCCAGACCCAATCCCCTGTACCTCTGCCTATCCCAAGCACACCATCAGACCAGCCTGCACACACCTCAACACACAAGGGCAGCTCAGGCAAACATAGGCACCACACATCCCACAGGCACTCACACAAGCATCACCCACATACAGACACAGCAACATCCACTGCCTCCACTGTGTCCCCCTCCTCGTCGTCTCCCTCCTCCCTCCCAGTGTCGTCTACACTCTCACCTGCATGCACTACCACTACAGCCACTAGGACTCGCACCAGAACACCCAGCACCACACCCCGCTCACCTGCACTCACCACCCCCACTACCTTTTACAGGTCCCCTGTGTCCTCTCCCAGTGTGTCTGTGACGCCCCCTCCCAAAGTACACAAACGCAGGCACACACACACACCCAACATCAATCCACCTCACGGCAGCCTCCAGAACATGCACCTGCACCCAAATCATCAAAAGTTACACCTCCTACAACCACCTCCTCTTCCTCCACTCCCAGACCCCCTCCAGCAACCCGTCCCAGTGTTCGTCCGAAACTTTTCCTGAGCAACGTTGACCTCTTTCCCACCCCCCCCTCCAATTCATAGGTCCCGTAGTAGCACCTCAGCCAAAAAAAGTCCAGTACCAGTGGTGCCTGTTAGAGGTATGTGGAGTGTACCGGGCACCAGGGCAGCCAGTGTGACACAGAGCCAAACACAGCCAGCCCCCCCCCCCTGTGACGCACCAGAAGTTGGACATTGCCCGACAGGAGAGGGTGAAGACTCCTGCCGGCAAAGCCGCTCACAAGGGTCCCGGGGGGAGTGTCGAGTCAGCTGTGACTCCTCCCAAGGTGGGGAAGGGGCAGAAGAAGTCGCCAAAGTCTGGGAAGAGCAGCATGGCGGAGAAGGCCGCCATCATCCCCGCTGCCCAGGACGCCACCGCCGGCCCCATCGTCACTGGTCCGGAGACCACCGCCAGAGTCAGTGCCCAGGAGGGCAGCACAATCGTCACTGGTCCGGAGACCACTGCCAGAGTCAGTGCCCAGGAGGGCAGCACAATCGTCACTGGTCAGGAGACGACCACCAGAGTCAGTGCCCAGGTTGGCAGCACAATCGTCACTGGTCCGGAGACCACTGCCAGAGTCAGTGCCCAGGAGGGCAGCACAATCGTCACTAGTCCGGAGACCACCGCCAGAGTCAGTGCCCAGGAGGGCCCCAGCAGCCACAGCCCCGCTGGGCAATGAGGGACCACCATGGCACACACCGCTGCACAGGTCAGAGACAGCAAAGTCAAGCACTGCTGAACAGGGCAAGCACCGCTGAACAGGGCAAAGACCGCCATGGCAAGCACTGCTGAACAGGGCAAGCACCACTGAACAGGGCAAAGACCACCATGGCAAGCACCGCTGAACAGGTCAGAAACTGCAAAGTCAAGCACCGCTGAACAGGGCAAAGACCGCCATGGCAAGCACCGCTAAACAGGGCAAGCACCGCCAACTCATGCATCGTTAGCCCATGTGCGGCAGGGGCATTGACGGAATTGGGACCGTCACAGGGAGCGTGATGCACTCTGGGCACCAGTCCCCCTCCAGAACCAGTGGAGAACAGCATCCACTACCTGAGTCCTTAACAGGATGAAGCACTCTGGGCACCAGTCCCCCTCCAGAACCAGTGGAGAACAGCATCCACTACCTGAGTCCTTAACAGGATGAAGCTCTCTGGGCACCAGTCCCCCTCCGGAACCAGTGGAGAACAGCATACACTACCTGAGTCCTTAACAGGATGAAGCACTCTGGGCACAAATCCCCCTCCGGAACCAGTGGAGAACAGCATCCACTACCTGAGTCCTTAACAGGATGAAGCACTCTGGACACAAAGCCCCCTCCAGAACCAGTGGAGACTGTTATCCACTTGAGAGTCTGTGGCTTCGCACTCCCCAGGATGGTACAGTGGGCAACCCACCCACTGCAGAGACTTGAGAGACTGTGGCTTTGCACTCCCCAGGATGGTACAGTGGGCATAGAGCCCCGTCGTGGATCTGGTGTGGTGCTGTCATCCGGCTGAGGTGCCCCCCCTTCCTTTCCCCCTGAGGTGCCTGTTGTATTTCTATCTGATGCCCCTGCAGTGTTCTCTCTGTTTCTGGACAGGTATCGTGTGTGGGCCTCGCCCATGCATTTTGGGCAAAGTGGTCCATGGACATTGAATGGTGCATACCTGCACTACTAATCGTGATGTATATTTTTGGAATGTGTATATGTTTGGAGATTCATTGGTGTGTGTGTTGTAGTGTGCGAGGGTCGTGGTGGGGGTGTTGCTTGTGTGTGTCCCTGACTTTTGCCTCCCCCCCTCCCCTATGTCTTAGGTGCAGTACTCACCGTTGTCTTCGGCGCTGGCGTTGCTGATGTTCGTAGAGGACCAGGAACACTATTGCAGGGAGTATTTGGGTTCCGGCTCCATGGTCCCCTCCTTCCTCGTGGAGTGTGTTAAGGTGAGCGTTTCCCCATTGAAATGGCTGTTTCCGCCGTGTTTTTATCCACGGTGAATCCGCCCCGGAAAAGGTGGCGGATTGGCCTGTTGTAATACTGTGGGCGGTACTTTGTCTTCCGCCTGTCTGTTGGCGGTGACCGCCGCGCTGCTTGTCTGTACCGCCGTGGCGGTCGAAGTGTTAAAGTGGCTGTCTATGTTGGCGGTTTCCGCCACGGTCACAATTCCCTTTTTTTTCCGCCGGCCTGTTTGCGGTATTACCGCAGCTTTAACACCATCCGCCAGGGTTGTAATGACCCCCAAAATGTCAACGATAAACAGTAAGAACATAAGATAGTAGATAACACAATGGGGGTCATTACGACCTCAGCGGTCTTTTCAAAAGACCGCCGAGGCCACGGGTGACAGAATACCGCCATTGCTGGCGTTATTTCTGTCTCCCTGTTATGACATTTCCGCTGGGCCAGCGGACGGTAACAGTGTTACCGTCCACTGGCCCAGCAGAAATGTCACATCAACATTGCAGCCGGCTCGTAATAGAGCCCGCGGCAATGCTGATGTGCAGCGGGTGCAGTAGCACCCGTCGTGCATTTCACTGCCCGAAATTCGGGAAGTGAAATGCGCGACGGGGCTATGCCTGGGGTCCCCTGCACTGCCCATGCCAAGTGCATGGGCAGTGCAGGGGCCCCCAGGGGCACCCCCAGTCCCCTTACCGCCAGCCTTTCCATGGCGGTGTGTATCGCCATGGACAGGCCGGCAGTCGGGGACTCATAATCCCCAGGGCAGCGGTGCTTGCACCTCTGCCCTGGGGATTATGACCGCCAGGCGGAATCCTGGCGGGAAAGTGGAGGGGCCGTGGCAATGGCAATTCCGCCACGGTCATATTTGCTGGCGGAACACCTCCAGCCTGTTGGCGGTGTTACCGCCAACATACCGCCGGCCGACAGGGTCGTAATGACCCCTAATGCCCCCAAAACTGTGGATACGAGCCCTAGTGGGCCCTGCAGAACAAATCCTACATAAATTAGTAAATAGGCAGAGCCAGATCTCATCATTAAGAAGCCAAAATAGTCCATATACCACAGTAGACTGGGAACAGGCAAAGAAATCTGGCTGTTGCTTTGTGTAACATCTGCATTCTGTCGAAGTTTCATGCTCTCTGGAGTTTGCACATTGTCACCTCTGTGGGAAAGGGAAAAGTTGTCCTGGGACCTTTCTGTTCCTTTGTTTCACATTTTGTTCAGGTATTTCATTCCCCCTATTTCTGTGTGCAGGTGTGGATTTTTGTTGACGTAGCAACTGATGACTTTGTCAAATGAAAGACTTTCCAATCAGTACTTCTTAAACCCTGGTAGTCTTTTCATGCCTCAGAGTGTCTGGTAGGAAATGCTCTTTCACATTTATAATATTGAAATGGCTTCTCCCTAGTGTATTCTTTCTGATCAATAGTAAGCTATTTCTTTGTAAAGGATGACTTGTCACACTGAAGACAGATACAGTTTCTCCCTGGAATGCATGTAGACACATTAGGTTCCTCCTGTAAAAAAATGCTTTGCAGGAAAAGGTTGTATCTGCCAATATGACTATCTGATCAGCACCTGGTCACATTGATTGCATCAGTTACTTCCCAGCATGGATTTTTCGATTTTGCATTAATAGTCCCTTTGTAAAGATTGCTTTGTCACATTCAGTATATTCGTAAGGGGTCGCTCCTGTGTGGGGGACACATATCCCACTAGTAATGACTTTCCATGTTTGTATTAACGTTGCAAAGGATGCCTTGCTACATTGAGTGCAGTGATCTGCATTCTCCATCATCATGACTTTCTCCTTTATCTTGACTTACTGTTGTATCAGCAGGGCCTTGCAGATAAATAAATTGTCACATTCAGTACATTTATATGGTTCTTCCCCAGGGTGGAGTGTCTGATGGTACATTGGCTGTGCCCTTCTTATAAATGCCTTGTCACTTTCTGTACATTCATATGGTTACTTCATTAAATACACTTTGCCATTCTACAGGAGCTCACCCCAGGTTCTGCCATGCCACCTCGGACTTCATCGCCCAGCTCGCCACAGCCTCTGAACACGACATATTCTTAGCAGATCTCAACTTCCACATGGACAACCTTAAAGATGACAGCACTGACAACCTTATAGAAGGCATGAGCAACATCAGCCTCCACAAACTAGTTACTGACCCAACACACATCACAAGGCACACGTTTGACCCCCATCTTCACCTCCAGTGAAATAATTAATTAACACCACGTCACAGAACTCACCTGGACTGACCACTCCATCGTCCACTTCATCATCACAGGGCACAACGCCACGGAAACCAAAGCCAAACCACACAAGGCACCTCAGCACAACTAGAAGACTGTCTCAGAGGATAACGGAAACAACACACTCCATGCCAACCGGCTGAACATAGTTCCCAACCTGAAACAGGACATCAGGAATTCCTCGGACTGGATCACAGACTGCGTTGACGGTCACCCCACCAAGTCGACCAAGATCAGAAGATCCTCAAAGACTGTCAACTGGTTTACCCTGTAACTTCAGAACTCTAAATGAGAATGTCATTGGCTAGAAAGAAGATGGTGCACCAGTAAGGATCCAGAGCAGTACACCTCTTTCAGGACATCGATCAACCAGAACCACCTCCTCCTTAAAGAAGCAAAAAATAGCGCACTCACACGCCAAATAGGGAACCAGCTCAAACCACAGCAAGGAGCTCTTTTTGCCATCATTATGGAATTTAGCAACCACTGAGAATATCATCAATCCCTCCCAGGATATGTACTACACACTCACGGACTACTTTCACAACAAGATCATAGTCATCTACAGGGGCTTCGAACCTCAGCTCTCTGCCAATGACAGCCTCAACAGCCTCACACACTGACACTAACCCTGATCTCAGACTCACTACCTGGAACCTCCTCTCCATGAAAGATACCACCCCATCATGAACTCCATGCACTCTGCAGCACCCACCGAACCATGCCCCCACCTTATCTTCAATCTCAGGAGCAAGACGATCAGCTAGATCACAAACTTCCTGACCACATCCATCACCATGGGCTCCTTCGTGGAACAGTGGAAACACAAAGAAGTGAAACTCTTCCTGAAAAACCCTTTGGCAGACCCAGAACAACTTAGGAACTACCGACCGATATCTGCTCTCGTTCCCGGCCAAAGTCCTCAAGACGACGATCAACAGTCAGTTGACTAGACACCTGGAGCACAACAACCTCCTGAACTCCTCCCAGTCCAGCTTTCAAACCAATCACAGCACTGATACTGTCCTGATAGCAGCTGATGACAACATCCGAGCCCTCTTGGACCTTGGTGAGACTGCTGCCCTCATCCTTCTCGACTTCTCGGCCACCTTCGACGCGGTCTCCCACCAAATCCTGATCAACAGACCCCACCACATCAGAATCAAAGGAGATGCCCTCAAATGGATCACCTCCAACCTTACCGGAAGAATTCAGAAAATCTGATTTCCTCCCTACTCCTTGAAGCCCAAGAACATCATCTGTGGCATCCCACAAAGATCCTCCCTCAGCTCCACCCTCTTCAACACTTGCATGACCCCCCAGCCCCAGCCAACATCATCAAATCACCCGGGCTGAAGATCATCTCCTATGCCGACAACACCCACCTCATTCATTCTTTGTCAGAAACCTCACCACCTCCAGAGGCAACTTCTATAGGTGCATGGCCAATGTCGCCGATTGGCTGAAGCGCAACTGCCTCAAACTGAACACAGACAAGACGGAAGTCTTCATCTTCGGTAACTATGTCTCTCCTTGAAGCGACACATGGCAGAAATTGGACCCTCCCTCACCCCTATCAACCACACCTGTAACCTCAGCATTGTCCTGGACAACAAGCTCCCCATTAAGAAGCAAATCAACACAATCTCCACCACCTGCTTCCTCATACTGCACATGCTCCACAAGATCGTCAGCTGGCTTCCCGCCAGCACCAGACAAATAATCACCCAGGCCCTTGTGATCAGCGGGTTTGACTACAAGAATACTCTGTACGTAGGGTTAACCGCTCACCTCCAGTGACGACTGCAGACAAAACAGAACTCAGCAACAAGGCTAGTCCTCGACCTCCCGAAGCAGACCTACATCACGCCTCACCTCAGGAAACTCCACTGTCTCCCAGTCCAGAAGAGATGCAAGTTCAGGATACTACCCACGGTTACAAGGCACTCCACAAGGAAGGACTGGCCTATATCAACAAATGCTTATTCTTTCACCAGACACCTGCATTGCGCCTCCCTCTTCCTCACTTACACTCCTAGAGTCAGACACAGTAAGCACAGTGGTGTTTTGCTTTCCTTATCTTATGACCGAGCTGACAAAACTTCTCTGGAATGCACTTCTTAGTTTAAAGAAGACATTTATTATTACTTCAGCACAAGGTTTCTGAGAGACGCGATTAGTAAGTTGGAAGCACACGTTTAAAAGTAGACACAGCAATGAAAGGAAAATATATCAAAGTACTTCTCAATTGCAATGTATATTATAGCATAACTTCTAAGCAAAAAATAAAAGTCAAAATTCTTCACCGTAGGGCCTATCACTGCTCGTCATCTTTCTCATGCCTGCAAGTTGATGACTCCTGTTCAACTACGAGAAAGAGATTTTCCACCCAAACGGGAGGTCAGGCAGCTGACGTCCGCTGCTGACTGAAGTCTTGGAAACTTCCCCCTTGCTGTTGCCCAGGGACACCGTTTTATAATTAAAAAAGCCTACTAACAGGCCCTTTCCTCTAATAGTCAAAACATGCAGAATTGGGAAGAAAACAAGCCATCAGAGATTGGCCAGATCTCCTAAACCTCGCTCCTTCCCAAGGCTGAGCAGCGAGGAAAACACAAAATATATGCCCTATTATCACGCTAGGGTTTGGTGTGAACACAATATGAAAAACACAGCTTGGTCTACCATGTGGAAAAACACAGCCCATCTGCAATGTCTCAACTGCAATGTCGAACTCCATGATAAAGCCAATAGGCAGCTAAACTGAATACAGAATGTAATGTCTAATGCCACGTTAAAGCTAATAGGCAGCTAACCTAAATAACAAATGTAATGTCTAATGCCACGTTAATGTCAATAGGCAGCTAAACTGAATACAACATGTAATGTGCTACTGATGAACATTGGACAACTAATATGCGCAGTGGTGAAACACAAAGTCAGTGGTCAAACACAATTAATGGCATAACAAGTGGCTTCTTCTTCTCCCACCTGGTCACAAAGATCTGTAACAAACTTCCCCTGCATCTTGGACCCACCTCATCATTGCATCTGTTCAGGAAAGGACTCAAAACTTGGATGTCCAATTCATTAGTCCTTCCGGACACCAGCTCCTCCCCCAGTGCCTTGAGACCCTTGCGGGTGACTTGCCATGCTTAATAAATACCTATTGACTGATTCTGCACATTCATATAGATTTTCCCTAATGTGGACTTTCTGATGTTGTTTTAACTCCCCCTTTCTAATAAATGCCTCGCCACGGTCAGTGGAGTCTTCAGAGTGGACTTTTGATGTTGCATTAACTCTATTTCTTATGATTGCATTGTCACATTCAGAACATTTATATAGTTTCTCCTCCATGTGAACATTATGTCATTTAAAATTGTGTTTTGTATAAAATCCCTAGTCACATTCTGTACATTAAAATGGTTTCTCCCCAGTGTGGATTTTTTGATGCTACATTAGCTTATATTTCCTGCAGACTTTATAACATTCTGTGCGTACTTAGTATTTCTCTCCATGTGGATTTTCTGATGTTGCTTTGTGAGATTCAATACATTGATATGGTCTCTCCCCGGTGTGGACTTTCTGATGTTGTTTTAGGTTCTCATTTATTCTAAATGCCTTGTCACATTCAGAGCAGTTAAATGGTCTCTGTATAGTGTGGACTTTCTGATGTTGCTTTAGCATTCCATTTGTTATAAATCCCTTCTTGATATGGTCTCTTCCCAGTGTGAATTTTCTGATGTTGCTTTAGACCTCCATTTGTAATAAATACTTTGTCACATTCTGTACACTTATATGGTTTCTCTCCAGTGTGGATTTTCTGATGTCGCTTTTGATTTTCATTAGTTAAAAATGCTTTCTCACATTCTGTACATTCATAGGGTTTCTCTCCAGTGTGGATTTTCTGATGTTTCTTTAGCTCCCATTTTGTTATAAATGCTTTGTCACATTCTGTACATTGATATGGTTTCTCCCCAGTGTGGATTTTCAGATGTCGCTTTAGATTTCTATTTACAGTAAATGCTTTCTCACATTCTGTACATTGATATGGTTTCTCCTCAGAGTGGAATTTCTGATGTCGCTTTAGTGCTCCATTTGTAATAAATGCTTTGCCACATTCTGTGCATTGATATGGTTTCTCCCCAGTGTGAATTTTCTCATGTCGCTTTAGCTCTCCATTAGTTACAAATGCCTTGTCACATTCAGAGCATTTATATGGTCTCTCCCCAGTGTGGATTTTGCGATGTTGCTTTAGCTCTTTATTTGTGATAAATGCTTTAACACACTCTGTACACTTATATGGTTTCTCCCCAGTGTGGACTTTCTGATGTCGCTTTAGATCTCCATTTGTGATAAATGCTTTGTCACACTCAGTACATTCGTAGGGTTTCTCCCCAGTGTGGATCTTCTGGTGTCGCAATACTTGTCGATTGATAGTAAAAGCCTTGTTGCATTCTGTACATTTGTACGGGTTCTCCCCAGTGTGGATTTGTTGATGAAGCTTTAGCATTGGCTTCAATCCGAACACTTTATTACATTCTGTACATTTATGTGGTTTCTCCTCTACGTGGACACTCTGATGCTGCATTAGGTCTTTCATTACAAAGAACACCTTTCCACACTCAGTCCCTCGATATGTTTTTTTTCTCCAGTATGAAGTTTCTGATGTCGCACTTGCTCTTTCTCCGACTAATAAATGTGTTGCTACATTCTAGATATTCATACGGTTTCTCTCCTGTGTGTTCTTTCTGATACCAGGTTAGCTCTTCCTTCGTGATGAGCACCTCATCAGACTTGCTTCAGTATGTCAGTGTGCTATGTCTTCAATGACTATCATCTGATGCCTAAGAGCCAAGTGCAGACCTCATTGGACAGTTTGGGTTTTCTGCTGTGGAAGACGACTTTGGCGAGGCATTAGCCTTGAAGGGAAGAGATTTCGAGGTATTCTGTTTGTGCATCACTTCCTACAGAAGTAAAGCTTAATGTCTTTAAATTTTCATTTATTAATGTATTTATTTCACCTGTTAAAATAAGAAAAAGAAACACTGAATAAGCTTAAATGCAGAATCCACCACAAAAATCTATTGACATTTAATGAGACATTTAATTGTCCATATAGACAAGTACGCTGAAGAAATTCTAGATTACACTTTCAATGTAAAGATGCAAAAGGCAGAGAGTAAGGGCATATGATCCTTTCGTGATCTCCTTCTAGCGAGGAGTGTGGACTCAAGGAGTAACCAAGATACCAGAGAAGGTTCAACGTTCAGTGAGTAAGACCCTCTCCCCAACACACTACAATGTTAAATCCATAGCGACAAGATGTCTCCCTTCTTATCAATGGAATGCTTCCTATTATCACACGGCCTAACACATAATACAAGATGGAGCCTTTTCAGTGAATGGACCATGCAACAGAGAGCAATAATGGCAGGGAACATAAGCAACTGCTGCAAGGGAGACGTTTATACTATCAGAGAACCCGGGCAGGTAATCTGAGCATCTTCTACATAGTGTAACTACAGAGATCCGAGGCTCGGAGCAGAGCTACACAAGGAAAAGGAGGTTTACAACCATTTTAAGCACACATTGGGAAAGTAAATAACATCAGAAAAAAGAAAAACAAAAAGGTGCATTGATGTGGATACTGTTGCATCCTTCAGTAGGCATGCAGATGCTTCTCCACAAATGTGCAAACCTGCAGAATGACACATGCACCACTTTCCGTTTTTCATCTGATGTTAGGCAAGCGCTTTTATTTTGTAAAAATTACATGTGCAACATACTTAAAGTGGCTTTCAGCTCTCCATCCATTGGTCTGCTGTTGTGCCATTTACATTTTGCTTCCGCCCACTACAGAATACAGCACGGGGTTCTGAGTCCGCCTACTTCAGCCACTGACTAACTTCACTTTGAGTGACTGCATTTTACTTTTTCAAAAGGAGGTAGTTCCCTTCAGTGCCAGTGTTTTGGTTTGTACTTAATAATTATGTAAGCGCTGCCTTTGTGTTTAGAGGCTCGTGTGATAGCAGGACGCTTTCTACCAGCTCTTCACAGCACAGGGCACATTCCACATTTATCAGTTCCTGACTCCTGACAATGATGCTGTAAATTCCTTTTGGAGCTCCCTTTGTGTATTCGATTGCTGCTATATTAGAGTTTATCAGAAGGTATCCATTTGCATCTATTCTTTATAAAGTAAGTCACTTTTTAGAATGCACCCAGTGAAGTACATTTATACCTGCAATCCTGTATGTATTTTAATTGAAGACTATTGCTGTGCTTGTAAACCAGCTAAATCTGTATGTCTCGCTAGTTTGCTTTCACTGCTTGTTTGTCGTGCTTATATAGATATTTAACTATTATATTCAATACAGTCAACCATCCAGCATTACTGGAGACACTCAATAACCGCACTGGTATCAATGGTAATATCCTGAGATCATTCTCAACAAATATAAATCCACAGCCGTCTCTCGAAGCCTGCACCACTTCCACAAGGAGTACCGCAAGGTTTAATCCTCTCTCCAGCTCCATTTAATCTCCCCTTTAGGCTGACCCTCACAGTTATTCTGACCCACTGTAATGATATTTGTGTTTTTACCACTGACTCCACGTTGCACTTAGCCGAGCAGCACACCGCCACATTAGTGACCACCAGCTTCATTTTGCCTATTGAGTTTATTTTAGCATTAGCCACCGCCACGTTAAAAGCTGGAAGTAATTTTCCACATTGTACAACGTGCTCATGTTTTTATTCTACTTGTTTGCGTGCTCTTTCACACCACGGGCTTAGGCTGAGAAGAATGTACTAGGACGGTTGTTTTGATTAAGGGCACCTTGGGATTTTGGCCAAGTCCCAACATGTTCTTTTCAAAGCTGAACTAAAGTAACCAGCATTTGTTTAATAATAAACTTATGAGGAGGGAGTTTCTGGAATTGTACTCTCTTGTTTGTTCAAAGCATAAGAGGCCGAGACCAGAGGGACTGGGGAGAGTGATTCAGATCTCAGACATGCTCAGGATGCTGAGGTGTGTCATCCTTCCCGTAAGGATAATTGATCTCTCTCCTCGATTGTTTCCGGGATCTGGCAATCTGATGCTGATTGGAGGGAGAGGAAGCAGATGGGCCCGTGCCTCATGGTGATGCATACTTTTTAATTATTGTTATCTGCTTTGCATTGTGATATATATATATACATATAGATACTTGTATTTGCTATGTATATTGTAGTGGAGAATCATTTGTACATGTTTTCATTTCATTGCTGTGACCATTTTTAAATGTGTGCGTTCAGCATGCAAATCTCCCTTATGAACCTTGTGTAGTGATATAATAAATGTCTTCTTTAGACTAAGAAGCACATTCCAGAGATTTTTGTCAGTGCATGAGTGTTTCAGCTCGGTCATTAGTGAAGCAAAACACCCACCTTGACTCAAATATCACTGATATGCGGATGACACACAACTCAACTACAAAGTAACATCACCCAGAGACATCAGGCATTTGATTCCACACTAAAAAAGATACAAATACCTCAACAAAAAAAAAAAGAAAAATGTATTCCCCCTGATGATCGTAAGACCGTAGTACAATCCCTAGTCCTCCCAAAACTTGACTACGGCAACCTCATCATCACTGGAACCCCGAAGACACTTTGCACATCCAAGAACAATTCTTAATGCCAGTACCAGATTCCTCACAGGAATTAAATGGTCCAACAACATCTCACCTGCACTCAAGATCCTCAATTGGCTCCCCAAAGAAAGGAAGATGCATCTCAAAGACAGCATGTATCACCCACAAAGAGCTTCATACAAAGAACCCCAGATACCAAGAAACCAAACAATCGAGAGCCGGAAGAGTCCGGGACTGAAAGGCTCCAACTCACTTCTTCTCATACCTTCAAATCTGAAGAGGGAATCCTCCCACGCGTGCTCTCTCTCTCAGGAAATGCTCAGAGGATTTGGAACTCATTCCCCAAAGACCTCAGCAGAAACCCCTCCCTTTTCTTGCTTCAAACAGGACATCAGATCTTTACTGTTGAACAACTCAACTTGCTCACAAGCTGATCCACGTTTCCCAAAGATCCAACCTTCAGCGACACAATCTTCCAATGTGGGCACCTGACTCATGCAGTTTATAATCTGTCACTTACGCCATTACCTTAATGCTGTATTGTTGTTTACTTTTTGTCTGACTACCTTAATGTTGTATTGTTACTTACTTTTTCTTGACCGAGACTACCTTAACCCCTTCGCTGCCAGACCTTTTCTCCCTCAGGTGCCAGGCCTCCCCCCCTCCCCAGTGCAGAGCCTTTTCTTGGCTGTTTGGAATGGTTCGCGCTTAGCCCCTCATAACTTTTTATCCACATAAGCTATCCACACCAAATTTGCGTCCTTTTTTTTCCAACATCCTAGGGATTCTAAAGGTGCCCAGAGTTTGTGGGTTCCCTTGGAGGAGACCAAGAAATTAGCCAACATACAGCTAAAACTTGTTTGGGGGTAAAGGGCTGCAGAAGAAGGCTTGTGTTTTTTTCCCTGAAAATGGCATCAACGAAGGGTTTGTGGTGCTAAAAATCACCATCTTCCAAACTTTCAGGAACAGGCAGACTTGAATCAGAAAACCCCATTTTCCAACACAATTTTGGCATTTTACTGGGACATACCCCATTTTTACTATTTTTTTGTGCTTTTAGCCTCCTTCCAGTTAGTGACAGAAATGGGTGTGAAACCAATGCTGGATCCCGGAGAGATAAACATTTCGGAAAAGTAGACAAAATTCTTAACTCAGCAAGGGGTCAGTTGTGTAGATCCTTCACGGTAGATTTTTAAAAGTAATATACTGTTACATCTGCTGAACCCTTCTAGTTCTGGGGGGTATATAGGTCTTGTAGGTTAATCAAGAACCCAAGGTACTCAAAGGAAGGAGGCTGAAGCACAAAAAATAGTAACAAGCATTTGAATGTAGGAAGTTGGCTCTGTATGTGCTATTTCAAAGTAAGGAATAGCATGCACAGAGTCCAAGGGTTCCCCTTAGAGGTAAAATAGTGGTAAAAATAGATAATACTAATGCTCTATTTTGTGGTAGTGTGGTCGAGCAGTAGGCTTATCCAAGGAGTAGTGTTAAGCATTTGTTGTACATACACATAGACAATAAATGAGGTACACACACTCAGAGACAAATCCAGCCAATAGGTTTTTGTATAGAAAAATATCTTTTCTTAGTTTATTTTAAGAACCACAGGTTCAAATTCTACATGTAATATCTCCTTCGAGAGGTATTGCAGGTAAGTACTTTAGGAACTTTAAATCATAAAAATTGCATGTATACTTTTCAGGTTATTGACAAATAGCTGTTTTAAAAGTGGACACTGCAATTTTCACAGTTCCTAGGGGAGGTAAGTTTTTGTTAGGTTTACCAGGTAAGTAAGACACTTACAGGGTTCAGTTCTTGGTCCAAGGTAGCCCACCGTTGGGGGTTCAGAGCAACCCCAAAGTCACCACACCAGCAGCTCGGGGCCGGTCAGGTGCAGAGTTCAAAGTGGTGCCCAAAACACATAGGCTAGAATGGAGAGAAGGGGGTGCCCCGGTTCCGGTCTGCTTGCAGGTAAGTACCCGCGTCTTCGGAGGGCAGACCAGGGGGGTTTTGTAGGGCACCGGGGGGGACACAAGCCCACACAGAAAGTTCACCCTCAGCAGCACGGGGCGGCCGGGTGCAGTGTAGAAACAAGCGTCGGGTTCGCAGTGTTAGTCTATGAGAGATCTCGGGATCTCTTCAGCGCTGCAGGCAGGCAAGGGTGGGATTCCTCGGGGAAACCTCCACTTGGGCAAGGGAGAGGGACTTCTGGGGGTCACTTCTCCAGTGAAAGTCCGGTCCTTCAGGTCCTGGGGGCTGCGGGTGCAGGGTCTCTCCCAGGCGTCGGGACTTTGGATTCAAAGAGTCGCGGTCAGGGGAAGCCTCGGGATTCCCTCTGCAGGCGGCGCTGTGGGGGCTCAGGGGGGACAGGTTTTGGTACTCACAGTATCAGAGTAGTCCTGGGGTCCCTCCTGAGGTGTTGGATCTCCACCAGCCGAGTCGGGGTCGCCGGGTGCAGTGTTGCAAGTCTCACGCTTCTTGCGGGGAGCTTGCAGGGTTCTTTCAAAGCTGCTGGAAACAAAGTTGCAGCCTTTCTTGGAGCAGGTCCGCTGTCCTCGGGAGTTTCTTGTCTTTTCGAAGCAGGGGCAGTCCTCAGAGGATGTCGAGGTCGCTGGTCCCTTTGGAAGGCGTCGCTGGAGCAGGATCTTTGGAAGGCAGGAGACAGGCCGGTGAGTTTCTGGAGCCAAGGCAGTTGTCGTCTTCTGGTCTTCCTCTGCAGGGGCTTTCAGCTAGGCAGTCCTTCTTCTTGTAGTTTGCAGGAATCTAATTTTCTAGGGTTCAGGGTAGCCCTTAAATACTAAATTTAAGGGCGTGTTTAGGTCTGGGGGGTTAGTAGCCAATGGCTACTAGCCCTGAGGGTGGGTACACCCTCTTTGTGCCTCCTCCCAAGGGGAGGGGGTCACAATCCTAACCCTATTGGGGGAATCCTCCATCTGCAAGATGGAGGATTTCTAAAAGTTAGAGTCACCTCAGCTCAGGACACCTTAGGGGCTGTCCTGACTGGCCAGTGACTCCTCCTTGTTGCTTTCTTTGTTCCCTCCAGCCTTGCCGCCAAAAGTGGGGGCCGTGGCCGGAGGGGGCGGGCAACTCCACTAAGCTGGAGTGCCCTGCTGGGCTGTGACAAAGGGGTGAGCCTTTGAGGCTCACCGCCAGGTGTGACAGCTCCTGTCTGGGGGAGGTGTTAGCATCTCCACCCAGTGCAGGCTTTGTTACTGGCCTCAGAGTGACAAAGGCACTCTCCCCATGGGGCCAGCAACATGTCTCTAGTGTGGCAGGCTGCTGGAACCAGTCAGCCTACACAGATAGTTGGTTAAGTTTCAGGGGGCACCTCTAAGGTGCCCTCTGTGGTGTATTTTACAATAAAATGTACACTGGCATCAGTGTGCATTTATTGTGCTGAGAAGTTTGATACCAAACTTCCCAGTTTTCAGTGTAGCCATTATGGTGCTGTGGAGTTCGTGTAAAACAGACTCCCAGACCATATACTCTTATGGCTACCCTGCACTTACAATGTCTAAGGTTTTGTTTAGACACTGTAGGGGCACAGTGTCATGCACTGGTACCCTCACCTATGGTATAGTGCACCCTGCCTTAGGGCTGTAAGGCCTGCTAGAGGGGTGTCTTACCTATACTGCATAGGCAGTGAGAGGCTGGCATGGCACCCTGAGGGGAGTGCCATGTCGACTTACTCATTTTGTTCTCACTAGCACACACAGGCTTGTAAGCAGTGTGTCTGTGCTGAGTGAGGGGTCTCTAGGGTGGCATAAGACATGCTGCAGCCCTTAGAGACCTTTCTTGGCATCAGGGCCCTTGGTACTAGAAGTACCAGTTACAAGGGACTTATCTGAATGCCAGGGTGTGCCAATTGTGGATACAATGGTACATTTTAGGTGAAGGAACACTGGGGCTGGGGCCTGGTTAGCAGGGTCCAGCACACTTCTCAGTCAAGTCAGCATCAGTATCAGGCAAAAAGTGGGGGGTAACTGCAACAGGGAGCCATTTCTTTACACAAGCCCCCCCCCAGCCCACAGGCCAGGAGACTCAGCCCAAGCTGGGAGAGTCTTCCTAGTCTGTCAGGCGAGGAAGAGTAGGAGAAATAGGCTGGTTAGTTGCAGGGCCTACTCTGCCTTACATCCTTCTGTTCAGGTCATTCCCTTTGGGGAACTGACCCACTTCCACAGTGATAGGACCTAGTCTGAATTGCCTCTTGTCTGCCTCTTCAATGTCTCCACCCATTCTTTCTATTTTGGTCTTAGAGGTGTCCACCTCTGCTAACCTTATCTTGGCCAGGGTCACCCCTAGCTTACCCAGAGAGGTTACCCAGAGCTGGAGTAACCCCACCATGACCAATAGGGTCAGGGGGCCTAACTTGCTATTTGGCATGGGGTCAGACCACCATGCTAAGGATAGTGCAGCCATAAAGGCTAACACCCAGCAGAGGCCACTGACAGCTGTCAGTGCCCAGAACCACACCTTTAGCTCTTCACCTAAAAGGGAAGGGGCTAAGTTACAGGCTTCTTTGGGTTCAGGTTGCCTGTCTGCTGTATTGGAGTGGGGGGTTACCACATCTTGTAGTAAACACCCTTCTTCCACTCTTTCTTCTGTTAGCTGAGGAGCCACCCACTCAGGTTTAACAGTTGCCTGACTAGCCAGGACTTCTTGTGGGTCAGGTTGGACTTTATCAGGGCCATTTTTGGAGTTCTCCCCTACTGGAGCAGAATCTCCTTGGCTTGCTGTAACCTTGGCTAAAGGTTGTCCACCCTTCCTACTCTGTTTTCTTTTCTTCTTCTTCTGGGGCCTGCTTGCATTTACTGCAGAGGCAGGACTTCCAGAATCCTTGGGAGAGGACTGGCACTGGACCAGTTCCTCTCTTGGGCTCTGACTAACCTCTGGGTAGTCATTTCCAAGGAGACAATCAAGGGGGAGGTCTGTACTGACTACTACCCTTCTCCAGCTAAGAGTGCCACCCACTTCTATGGGCACTAAAGCCACAGGCCTCTTAGTGACCCTGTCTAGGCTAACTCTTACCCTGGCCGTCTCACCTGGGATGTCCTGGTTTGAGAGCACCAGCCTGTCATGCACAATAGTGTGACTGGCACAAGTGTCTCTCAGGGCAGTGGTTGGGATTCCATTCACCAGTAGGTGGTGGAAGTGTCTACTTCCCTCTGGAATCTCCAACTCACCTGTTGGGCCCTGTTTCCAGTTGAAGGCTAGGAAGACCTCCTCATCTGAGGAGTCATCTCCCATGGCTACACTGGTTACCCCAGGAATTTTGTTCTGGGGTTTGTTTTTGGGACAAGAAGTGTCCTTGGTGTGGTGCCCAGACTGTTTACAGTTGTGGCACCAGGCCTTAGTGGCATCCCAGTTCTTACCCTGGTACCCACCTTTGTTTTGGGTTGTGTCTTGGGGCCCACCCACCTGTTCTGGTTTTTGGGGGCCTACAGAGGACTCTTTTTCTTTGTTTCTAGTGTCACCCACTTTCTCCTGGGGAGTTTTTGTAACCCCTTTCTTTTGGTCACCCCCAGTGGAAGTTTTGGTTACCCTAGTCTTGACCCAGTGGTCTGCCTTCTTTCCCAATTCTTGGGGAGAAATTGGACCTAGGTCTACCAGATACTGATGCAACTTTTCATTGAAGCAGTTACTTAAAATGTGTTCTTTCATAAACAAATTATAAAGCCCAACATAGTCACACACTTCATTTCCAGTTAACCAACCATCTAGTGTTTTTACTGAGTAGTCTACAAAATCAACCCAGGTCTGGCTCGAGGATTTTTGAGCCCCCCTGAATCTAATTCTATACTCCTCAGTGGAGAATCCAAAGCCCTCAATCAGGGTACCCTTCATGAGGTCATAAGATTCTGCATCTTTTCCAGAGAGTGTGAGGAGTCTATCCCTACACTTTCCAGTGAACATTTCCCAAAGGAGAGCACCCCAGTGAGATCTGTTCACTTTTCTGGTTACACAAGCCCTCTCAAAAGCTGTGAACCATTTGGTGATGTCATCACCATCTTCATATTTTGTTACAATCCCTTTGGGGATTTTTAGGATGTCAGGAGAATCTCTGACCCTATTTAAGTTGCTGCCACCATTGATGGGACCTAGGCCCATCTCTTTTCTTTCCCTTTCTATGGCTAGGAGCTGCTTTTCCAAAGCCAATCTTTTGACCATCCTGGCTAACAGGGGGTCATCTTCACTGAGAGCATCCTCAGTGATTTCAGAGATGCTGGACCCTCCTGTGAGGGAAGCAACATTTCTGACTATCATTTTTGGAGACAGGGCTTGAGAGGCCCTGGTCTCCCTATTTAGGACTGGAAAGGGGGAATTGCCCTCCAAGTCACTAATTTCTTCCTCTGTGAAGTCATCCTCAGAGGGGTTGGCTTTTTCAAACTCTGCCAACAGCTCCTGGAGCTGAATTTTGGTAGGTCTGGAGCCAATGGTTATTTTTTTGATATTACAGAGAGACCTTAGCTCCCTCATCTTAAGATGGAGGTAAGGTGTGGTGTCGAGTTCCACCACATTCATCTCTGTATCAGACATTATTTTGCTAAAAGTTGGAAGACTTTTTAAAGAATCTAAAACTGTTTCTAGAATCTAATTTCAAACTTTTAACAAACTTTTAACTCTAAAAGACAATGCTAAACAGGGACTTAACACACAAGGCCCTAGCAGGACTTTTAAGAATTTAGAAAAATTTCAAATTGCAAAAATGAATTTCTAATGACAATTTTGGAATTTGTCGTGTGATCAGGTATTGGCTGAGTAGTCCAGCAAATGCAAAGTCTTGTACCCCACCGCTGATCCACCAATGTAGGAAGTTGGCTCTGTATGTGCTATTTCAAAGTAAGGAATAGCATGCACAGAGTCCAAGGGTTCCCCTTAGAGGTAAAATAGTGGTAAAAATAGATAATACTAATGCTCTATTTTGTGGTAGTGTGGTCGAGCAGTAGGCTTATCCAAGGAGTAGTGTTAAGCATTTGTTGTACATACACATAGACAATAAATGAGGTACACACACTCAGAGACAAATCCAGCCAATAGGTTTTTGTATAGAAAAATATCTTTTCTTAGTTTATTTTAAGAACCACAGGTTCAAATTCTACATGTAATATCTCCTTCGAGAGGTATTGCAGGTAAGTACTTTAGGAACTTTAAATCATAAAAATTGCATGTATACTTTTCAAGTTATTGACAAATAGCTGTTTTAAAAGTGGACACTTAGTGCAATTTTCACAGTTCCTAGGGGAGGTAAGTTTTTGTTAGGTTTACCAGGTAAGTAAGACACTTACAGGGTTCAGTTCTTGGTCCAAGGTAGCCCACCGTTGGGGGTTCAGAGCAACCCCAAAGTCACCACACCAGCAGCTCGGGGCCGGTCAGGTGCAGAGTTCAAAGTGGTGCCCAAAACACATAGGCTAGAATGGAGAGAAGGGGGTGTCCCGGTTCCGGTCTGCTTGCAGGTAAGTACCCGCGTCTTCGGAGGGCAGACCAGGGGGGTTTTGTAGGGCACCGGGGGGGACACAAGCCCACACAGAAAGTTCACCCTCAGCAGCACGGGGCGGCCGGGTGCAGTGTAGAAACAAGCGTCGGGTTCGCAGTGTTAGTCTATGAGAGATCTCGGGATCTCTTCAGCGCTGCAGGCAGGCAAGGGGGGGATTCCTCGGGGAAACCTCCACTTGGGCAAGGGAGAGGGACTCCTGGGGGTCACTTCTCCAGTGAAAGTCCGGTCCTTCAGGTCCTGGGGGCTGCGGGTGCAGGGTCTCTCCCAGGCGTCGGGACTTTGGATTCAAAGAGTCGCGGTCAGGGGAAGCCTCGGGATTCCCTCTGCAGGCGGCGCTGTGGGGGCTCAGGGGGGACAGGTTTTGGTACTCACAGTATCAGAGTAGTCCTGGGGTCCCTCCTGAGGTGTTGGATCTCCACCAGCCGAGTCGGGGTCGCCGGGTGCAGTGTTGCAAGTCTCACGCTTCTTGCGGGGAGCTTGCAGGGTTCTTTCAAAGCTGCTGGAAACAAAGTTGCAGCCTTTCTTGGAGCAGGTCCGCTGTCCTCGGGAGTTTCTTGTCTTTTCGAAGCAGGGGCAGTCCTCAGAGGATGTCGAGGTCGCTGGTCCCTTTGGAAGGCGTCGCTGGAGCAGGATCTTTGGAAGGCAGGAGACAGGCCGGTGAGTTTCTGGAGCCAAGGCAGTTGTCGTCTTCTGGTCTTCCTCTGCAGGGGCTTTCAGCTAGGCAGTCCTTCTTCTTGTAGTTTGCAGGAATCTAATTTTCTAGGGTTCAGGGTAGCCCTTAAATACTAAATTTAAGGGCGTGTTTAGGTCTGGGGGTTAGTAGCCAATGGCTACTAGCCCTGAGGGTGGGTACACCCTCTTTGTGCCTCCTCCCAAGGGGAGGGGGTCACAATCCTAACCCTATTGGGGGAATCCTCCATCTGCAAGATGGAGGATTTCTAAAAGTTAGAGTCACCTCAGCTCAGGACACCTTAGGGGCTGTCCTGACTGGCCAGTGACTCCTCCTTGTTGCTTTCTTTGTTCCCTCCAGCCTTGCCGCCAAAAGTGGGGGCCGTGGCCGGAGGGGGCGGGCAACTCCACTAAGCTGGAGTGCCCTGCTGGGCTGTGACAAAGGGGTGAGCCTTTGAGGCTCACCGCCAGGTGTGACAGCTCCTGCCTGGGGGAGGTGTTAGCATCTCCACCCAGTGCAGGCTTTGTTACTGGCCTCAGAGTGACAAAGGCACTCTCCCCATGGGGCCAGCAACATGTCTCTAGTGTGGCAGGCTGCTGGAACCAGTCAGCCTACACAGATAGTTGGTTAAGTTTCAGGGGGCACCTCTAAGGTGCCCTCTGTGGTGTATTTTACAATAAAATGTACACTGGCATCAGTGTGCATTTATTGTGCTGAGAAGTTTGATACCAAACTTCCCAGTTTTCAGTGTAGCCATTATGGTGCTGTGGAGTTCGTGTAAAACAGACTCCCAGACCATATACTCTTATGGCTACCCTGCACTTACAATGTCTAAGGTTTTGTTTAGACACTGTAGGGGCACAGTGCTCATGCACTGGTACCCTCACCTATGGTATAGTGCACCCTGCCTTAGGGCTGTAAGGCCTGCTAGAGGGGTGTCTTACCTATACTGCATAGGCAGTGAGAGGCTGGCATGGCACCCTGAGGGGAGTGTCATGTCGACTTACTCATTTTGTTCTCACTAGCACACACAGGCTTGTAAGCAGTGTGTCTGTGCTGAGTGAGGGGTCTCTAGGGTGGCATAAGACATGCTGCAGCCCTTAGAGACCTTTCTTGGCATCAGGGCCCTTGGTACTAGAAGTACCAGTTACAAGGGACTTATCTGAATGCCAGGGTGTGCCAATTGTGGATACAATGGTACATTTTAGGTGAAGGAACACTGGGGCTGGGGCCTGGTTAGCAGGGTCCAGCACACTTCTCAGTCAAGTCAGCATCAGTATCAGGCAAAAAGTGGGGGGTAACTGCAACAGGGAGCCATTTCTTTACACATTTGCAATGCAATAAGTCTTGCACTTGCTCGAGTTAGCGCTATTAGCGTTGTAAACTCCTACCCAGACATTTCTTGCCACACAAATTGGAGAAAAAAAATAAAATAAAAAGCAAAGGCTCTATGTAAAATGCAGCGCGATTGCGCTGCATGGAAAATAGAGAAAGTAGTGCCGAAACATGTCTTACATTAATGAAAGCAAGCGATTTTTAAAAGGCAAGCCCATGAACCAATGAAAGTGACAGGCGTAGTTACAAGCCCAAAGAGTTATTACAACAGGGACGGAACACTTGTGCGCGCAACCCTAAAAAGTCAAACACATAGGGTACAGACATGAAGTCTTGCAACAAGATACTAACAAGCAATCCCGAACCAGCAGTGTGGGTGCACAAGATGCCAGGGTACAAGGGCAGATCCAGGCCGTTTCTACAGAATGGAAACCCCAGTTCTGCATGAAGGATGCGACCATTAAGTGATACGGATAACTTCTGATGCAATATGGAAAGGGCACAGACTAAAAAGGTCGATAGTATGCCCTTCAAGCATCTAAGCTATGTTTAGCTATAAGGAGTGATTGGCTGAGGTGTGGCGGCTGGTCCTGTGACTCTGCACCTTCGTCCGCCTGTGGGGGGCAGGGAAGGGAATCACAACATGGAGAGGGAGGGAGAGAGACTACGCGACCCAGTGGCAAGAAGCAGCACCATGCAACACTAAGCGCTAGAACTAACCTAGCATTAGAAACAGGTCACGCTATTGTGGCTGATACACAGTCGCCCCAATAAAAAGACAGTACATCAGTCGGACAAGGCATTTCACACAATCCTTCTGAAGGAGGCAAAACTTTTTTAAGGACAGAAAAAAGTCGGCAAACAGATTGGGGATAGGTAAAAAACACTGCTAAAAGTGCAAGAAGGGAAACACCAGCATTACTGTTTTTTGGTGAACATATGTATTCTTGTTTAGCAAAAATAAATAAATCTTCCCAAAGTGATCCTCACAAGGTTTCGCCCTACCGTGAACAAAAAATACATCCTGTGCCCAAAATATGACCGCAATCAAACACTACATGGCATGTTAAAAGAGTTCGTGGTGGACCAGCATTTCCAAGTGAGAAGACCCTCATTGCAACTTTAACAGTCATGGATTCTCTCTGTGTCGATACTTAATTAGCTATTAAATTACCTTTGAATAATAGCCCATTTGCTGTACCGTGGCTTTATCTGCTGTGCAGTAAAAGTTTCATGTCAGGGGCGGGGCTTACACTGTGCATGTTTATTATTTTGTAGGGTGAGGAGCATATATGCGATGAATGGCTTATAACGCTGTAGTCATGGCAGTGACTATAGGTATGGCACGCAGTTACTGTGCCTAGTGTTGATTATTCTGCGCTAGCGTGCTGCCGTCCCTTACACGTCCTGACTCACAAGGCTCCTAAATATGGGTTTCCGAAGTGGAAGTATGGAGAGCAGGCACGTGTGTCATGAAAACAGCGGAGCTAGCCAGGGAGTGCGGGGAAGCCCGGAACTTCATGGGGGAGAACGGGAAGTGAGCGTGCGCTTCACATACCAGCGTAAATTACTGACTGGACTTTTATTGCCACACAGACTGGAAATAACAAAAGGAAGAGAGCGAGGGTGAGCTGGCCCTGGAAAAGCCCCCCTCTGCTGTTGGTTTATGTTTACAGAGGGAGCTGGTGGGAAGGAGTAACTGAACAAGCATCCACACTTTAAGGTGAAACAGGCAAATGCCAACAAAAAGTCCCTTACAGAAGAGATGAACAGGACATAGTGTAATTACACAGTACTTTGTGCTGCTCCCAAAGTGAAAAAAGGCAGGACAAAGAGGCAGAACTGATCACTGGCAAGCAAGGATATTTGAAGGACACTGCAACTAACAAATGAGAACACTGGAACTCACTCTATAGTATACTTAAAAGTATGCAGCAGGCCGAACGCTAACACTCAACCTAAAAATGGAGTATATCCCAGTAAAATGCCAAAACTTTGTTGAAAAATTAGGTTTTCTGATTCAACTCTGCCTGTTCCTGAAAGTTTAGTTTAGTTTGGGTAGTTTGTAAAGCGCATGGCTACCCGAAGGCCTCCCAGCGCTGAAATGTAAGTGACAGCTTAGAACAGAAAACCCAAGAAAAGAACTATGATGAAAATAAGAAGGTCTTCAATTTTTTTACAAAAAGGTAGTTCCAAAGGTTCTTGTCGGAGTTCTAGGGGAAGGGAATTCCAAAGATGAGCTGCTTTAACAAAAAAAAAAAAAGTTACCTCCCCATTGAGATCTCCAGAATCAAGAGATATGCAGGGCAGTAGAAGATCTCAGAGTCCTTGTAGGAACGTAAAATGAGGAGTTTTGCCTAATAAATGTAGGGCCTTTATTATTAAGGGCTTTGTGTGTCATGCATAGGGCCTTAAAGTTAATCCAATGTCTTATGGGTAGCCAGTGAAGAGAGACTAAAGCAGGCTTAGCTGATAGATATCTAGGTATGTCCATGAGTAATCTTGCGGCTGCATTTTGCATAACCTGCAGTCTCCTTATCACATAGCCAGGGGAGCTAAGAAAGAGGGAAATGCCATAGTCCAGTTTGACAATATCAGGGCCTGGATAAGAATTCTTCTGGCAAAGAAGAGGCAGGAGATTAAGAATTTTCCCTAAGGTTCTTAAGAGGCAAAGGCATGATGAAGCAATCTTTTTAGATCGCTGCTCCATCATAAGGCCACGATCTAGCCAGTGGCCTAGACTCTTTATATGATCCTTAGGGAGCGGAAGATTATAAAAATCCTCTGGAAGTAGTGCTGGGAAGTTAGAGAGGGCACAGTTACCCACAATCATTACTTCTGACTTTCCATCATTAAGTTTAAGTTTGGACTCAGTCATCCACTTGGCTACATCTGCCAAACAGAGTGAAAGGTTCGTATAAGAAGGGCCCTAGACGTTAGAGAGTGACACTACTAACTGTGTGTCATCAGCATATGAGACCACAGAAAGGCCGTGGAGTTCCACAACATTGGCTAAAGAAGAGAGACAGATATTAAAAAGTGTAGGGCTCAACGAGGAGCCCTGACGGACACCACATGTAAGGGAGAGTGTTTTAGACAGAAACGAGCTGTCAAGGACTTGAAAGGTTCTACCTTTCAGGATTGAGGAAAACCAGCTCAGTACTGTGCCTTCTAATCCTATAGCAGAAAGTCTTTGAAAGAGGATGTTCTGGTCTAAAGTGTCAAATGCGGCACTGAGATCTGACAGGATGATGGCTGCATGTCCACCGCGATCTAACAACTGGCGGGTGCTTTCTGTGACTGCTAGTACAGCTGATTCTGTGCTGTGCTGGGGCCTGAATCCCATTTGAGAAGAGTCCAGAAGTTCATGGTCTTCAAGAAAACATGTCAACTGATTATTGACGTGCTTTTCCATAATCTTAGCCAGAATCGGAGGAAGAGCAATAGGCCTGTAGATGCTTAGCAATGTGGGGTTGAGCTTAGGTTTTGTTCAGTAAGGGTTTGACCACGGCATGTTTAAGGGATTGGGGTATAAATCCTGAGGTTAAGAAGTGGTTAAGAATATTTTTCAGAGTAGGAGATATTATATTGGAGGCCAGCGCTAGAATAGAGGGAGGAGAAGGGTCAAGGGGAGATCCTGATTTTATACTGTGGAGATAGTTAGTAACAAGCGCTTCTGTCAGAGGCTGAAAGACTGCAAATGGAACCGGTGAAGGCTGGATGCTAATATATGGGTCACCATCTATTTCGTGGCCAGAAATGACCGTAAAGGAGGAGTAGATATCGCTGATCTTTTCCTAAAATAAATCTGCCAGATCGTTACTATGATCAAAAGAAAGCTGGAAAGATGGTGATTTTAGCACCACAAACCCTTTGTTGATGCTTGTAGGAAGCTGGCTCTGTATATACTATATCAAAATGAGATATAGTGTGCACAGAGTTCAAGGGTTCCCCTTATAGGTTGATAGTGGCAATAATAGATAATACTGATGCCCTATTTGTGGTAGTGTTACTGAAAATATAGAAAAAGGAGAAGGCCCTCTTTTGCTAATGCATGAATTAGGAGCAAGATGTGCAGAGTCATACATGATCAGAGAAGAATACAGGCCCAGAATGCTCATGGCATCCCAATAGAGCTCAGGACAGGAGGCATGGAGGCAAGCCAAGGACAAACAAACATTTATTCAGAATGCAGCTGCATGTAGAAGGCCATAGAAAGCTTGAGTCATAACCTGATAACACACACACATACACACACAGGGAGGGCACGCATTCCAATCCACATTCACAAGGGAAGATACACCATGGTGGTTCTAGAAAGCGAATATGATAAGCTTTGCTGTTGAAGGGCAGCAGCTGTGCAAGGGAGGCAAGACAGAAATGCTTCCAAGTCTGAAATTAGTCGAAGGAGACAGTAACAATAGGCTTTGGAATGTAAGATAAAAGACAGTGTAGTTTATTAACAAAATGAGCTCATGGCAGATGTATAACCTTCGCTTTTTTGCAAGTGCGTAAGTAGATGCTTTCTCAAGAATAAACGTGCTTCATGCCAACGTAGGTCGAGACACCCTGCACGAAGCAGGCGCTTCAATCAAAATGTATGATAAGTGATAAGACTTCAAGGTGTCGTGAACATATAAAAAAAGGCTGTTTGTACTGACAGAGCTGAGTGCGGTATCAGTCACAGAGCTGTGATGCCTTCCCGGCCGTTATTAATAAATGTTCATATTATTTGCCAAACAGAGTTGTGTCGTTCTTTTATTCCTGAGCCCGTAACATCTGGCGAGCCAGCCAGGAGCCATCCATCTCTTCCCCGGACCGCAGCTGAAGGAAGCACTGCCTGCACCGCTAGAATAGAATACTGCGTGCAACAAAAACAGGTGAGCTTATACCTGCCTATTCAAACAGGCAGTCAGGGATTCCAGATGTTGCTATCCTAAGGGGTTGAGAGAGGTCGGGCTTCGTACCTTATTATTTTAATTGCATGATTCTTTTGGGCAATTATAATATGACAAAATGCATGCATGATTTATGTGGGGTTTAAATGCAATGTTATGTTGTTATGCTAAAAATGAACTGTGATTTCCCGGTTAGATGGGAAGACTACTTAGGGGGTTAATGCAATGTTTTGATGGTATGGTACAAATGAATTGTGATTTCCCGGTCAGACCGGAAGACTAGCTAGTGCGACAAGCAGCAGTGCATTACCCAGGGGGCAGCCCCTGGAAGAGACATTAATTTGGGAATGCCTACCAGGTATCCCAGTTAGATCCGGAGGATCAGAGTAGAAATAGTGAGGTGGACAGAGTAACAAGTGTGCACACTTTGCCCTGACTGAGTCAGATGCCCGGTTCACCCAATTCCCAGATTTAGTAACATCTGGAAGGCATCCTTGAGGGAGAGCGACTAAGGCTGAGATATCAGTGGGAGTCTGAGCACAGACAGACCCTTGGTTGCAAACCTGCAAAGCGCAATAGGGACAAGTGAATGCATTTCATGAGTAATGAGTAAAAAAGAGGACACAAATAGTACAGTGTTTTACAATCATAAGGGTCAGGTTATAGAGAAACGGCAGGCGCCCCCACCAGTTGTCACGTAGTCAGATACAAGTGAGGAGGAGAGGGTGCGAGATCTCTGCCATATTTTGGACATCCCAATAGATACCCTTAAAGCGTCCACTAAGTGGGAAATTATTAGTGTGAATAAAACACAGGGGGGCCTGAATAAACAATCCCAAAGTAAGTAAAGGTTGATAATAAATCCCTATGAATGAGGTTGATGATTCTCTGTGGCAGGAGGCAGATACCATTGAGTTACAATTAGTATTTAAATGGGCTCACAGGCAACCCCCATGCCTGTGCAACACCCCGCAGTTTGAAATAACACAATCACTCCTTATATTAGAGGCTCTTCTTGATGCATTTCTCACAGATATTCGTAGTTTTACAGCCTTAAACAATGAATGTCTCAACACATCCATGAGCACCACAAGTAGTTATCTACATACATCACAATGTTATAACACGCACTGCGTCAGGTACTAATCCACTCAGACCCCCCATAAATTCACCCGCCCCAGACATCACCATAGAAGAGGTCTTACACAGACTGGCGATAAGTATGGCTGATGTTCACCAATATGGTCTCACAACCATATATGTGAAGTCAGGCAATACTGAGTAGGACTGTCCCTACACAACACTGCTATAGGTCAGTAACAGTGGTAAAGCTAAAATACACACAAGACGAGGGACAAGAAGCGGAAAAGAGATACCCAGTGTAGTGGTCAGACTGTAATAAATACGCATAGGAAACGCCCATCCTGTGGGGATCATGGATACCCCTGTGGACCATATGATAAAAACGTTCCCTTCAGATAAGAAAAGAATACTAAAATATTGTAAGCAGTGGCATAAATGCACCGAGGGTCACGTTCAACCATGGCCAAAAGAAGGGACATTTGATAATGACATAGCTGAACATACACTGACTTACATTCGCTCAACATATAAGAAAAAGAAAAGACAGAAGAGGGAAGCTATTTTGTCACTATGGCGAGTATTCTGTCATGTAAAACAAAAGGAAAAGTCTATTGCACCCGAAGAGGCAGTGGCACAAACAGAATCCCCAGGAGAGTCATTAGGGGAGCCCCCCACCTTATGGTCTTTATCCTATCCTGCCAGCTACAGGGTACCAAGATCCTGTGCGGGTTGAGCCTAAGGACGAGAGGTTAGAGGCACAGGGAGCTGAGGCAACCCCGCTCCCGTCCCATCAGCTCCTCGAGCTGACCCAGAACAGAGAGGGAGAGACAGGCTAGTAAGTGAGTTGCAACACACAGTGAGACAGGCAGAGCAATCTAGGAGCCTTACCCCCCTCCAGGGACAATGGACTACAAGGCACGTCATTCTTAGGCTTGGAGACACATCTGCAGACACACTGAGAGAGGCAGCAGAGGAGTGGATAGAAGAGGAAGAAGAATGGAAGGGAGGTGTAGAGACGCCCCAATACGAGGAGCCCCTGGATGGCTCACAGGTCGTAACAGGGGCAGAAGATGATGAGAATTGGGACAATGGGTTTAATAGGAGTGCGCATGAGCAAGGAATCAACAGAAGGTTATACAATTTTCGTCCGTGCCCTACACGAGAACTAGTAATGACAACCAGAGATGGCGCAGATACAAAAAGACCGTCAATCCTCAAAACAAGGTCAGAATCAACACCTATAGAGATATTAGAGCAAGAGGAGGGTAGCTATTATTGTTACCCCTTCTCAGATGAATTGGCGAGGTGGACTAAAAGAGAAGGAAGGAAGCCATGGCCCCGACAAGGGTCTTTTCAACCCTTTGATTTAGAGACTGCAGAAGATTGCATACGGCAGGGACGGGGTGACAAAAGGTTGGAATTACCCTTACATGCAAGAAGGCCTTGCAGTTTGGGAAAAATATGCCATAGACAAACCAACTAAAGTGACACGCAGTACTAGACCAGATCCAATGTTAGTCTCAGGTCAGGAAGCCCTCAGCCAATAACTCAGCTGCCCCTTATTTTTAAGGGAGGGCAAGTGCCAACATACGTACCATGGCCACAAATGGACAAAGAGAATTTAAAAAGAGCACTACCCCTGCTGTCTGAAGGTGCAGGGAAATGGATAGGATGTTTTGAAAAACACACTGCCGGGGTCAACCTTGCCCTAGGTGATGTCAAAAGCCTGCTCAGCTCCTTAGTGGGAGACGGAGTAAACACCATTTTTGTTAGGGCAGGGTTCCCTCAAGTAACATTGATAAATACACAGTCTGATGGGTCATCGTTTAACAATGTCCGCCGCCATGTTTGGGATGCGCTCCGACGGACGTATCCAGATAGGCCAGACATTGGAGCTCTTATGGCAGAAAGTATAAAGCCAACTGAGGAGATTGCAGAATTCATAACTAGAATGAAAGAAATATGGGTGCAGGAGGTAGGATGTAACTGGGAAAACACATGAGGAAATGTGGTTTTCTTTTATAATGTGTTAAATCGAGGCCTTCCCACTGATATACAAGCAAATTTAGATGGAGTGGTGGGAATAGAGGCTAAACCATGGCCTGAAATACAGGCCCACATAATACATTATTTTAAGCGAAAGCAAGAAAAAGACAAGGAGAGGACAGAACAGGCAGAAAGGGCCCCAGCGAAGTTCGTGCAACAAAAACTTAAGAAGCCGAGTACAGAAGGGGCACTTGTGACTGCACCACCAATGTCTGTCACAATGCCAGTACAGGTACAGGCACCAGGAGGACAACCCGCAAGTGATACAAGGAAGGGACAGAGGAGTTTTACAGGAGAGCAAGGGACAACACAAGGAAAAAGACAGGGAAGCTATAGGGCAGGATAGCAATGTTATTATTGTGGTAAGGTGCGCCATTTTTAAAGAGAATGCAGAGCCAGAAAAAACGATGAGAGAGTGCAAGGTTGGAATACCCCACAGGGGCAGATGAGGCCTCAACAAATGCAATGGGCGCCCCAGAAGCAAGCAATGCAGGGACCTCCACAGGGCCCCCAAGCCCCTTGGGCTGCACCCCAAGGGCCAATGCATCAACAACCCTACGGGAGGACAAGCACAGGTAGGTGGGAGGGGTAACAATGCAAGGAGGCAACCCCTTCCATGCATCACCCCAAATGTTCGGGGGAACACCAACTCAAAATTATACCCAATGACAGAGCCTGCAGATGGTCACTGTGTGTGCAATACTATCGGTAACCCACAGGTCAGATGAGGAACCCACTGTGACGATAGCCATAGAAGGTCGCCCCTATAGGTTTTTAATCGACACTGGGGCCACCAAATCGTGTATTAAGGAAGGAACACTACCACTTTCTTGCAATTCAATGGACACACAAGGGTTTTCTGGGGCTGTGAGCAGGGTTCTATTCACCAAATCAGTAAACATGATTGTGGGAGATAAACAAATTGAAGGACCATTACTGTACTCCCCAGAGGCACCAGTCAATCTTCTTGGGAGAGATTTAATGAGTAAACTGAACATGACCATCTCTTTCTTGGAGGATGGGTCAATGGTTTTTTGCGCTGTGTATATGCTTTGATAGCACACACACCAGCACTACGAGGGAAAACAGTGCAGTTACAAAAGGAACTGCTGTTCAGGCCTTACGAGCCTGGGGATCCTATTAAAGAACCTGAAATGATATTGGAAATATCCGCCCTTGAAATAAGATCAACATATGCCGTGTTGCTGGCAAGTGACAGAAGACAGGAGATGTGGGCATCAATAATATTCACAGATCCTGGGGTTAAATTAAGAGATATATCAGATGAAGAAATATTTGATGATTGCCCACTAACTGAGACAGTTGTGTTTGAGACGGACATTGCTATTAGAGTGCAGTTACAATACAGAACAGTGTCCAGACACGCACAAGACCAAATAATAATCACCCTTCCCTGGTGATTCCAGGGGTGGACATCTCAAAGTTACATGACCACCCCATGAGCCGTCCAACAACGTTGCTACATCATCAGAAGAAGAGGTATGCAGATTATATGGGTACTACAACCTGGAAAGACGTTCCACAAGAGTACAGGTTGTTCAATGATGCCCAATTGTTCTTCGGAAGCATGTTCCCATTTGTCCAAGCAAAGGCAACTGCCCGCTGGCTGCAAATAACCTGATGGGAACTGATGAAGACCATTAACGCGACTGAAGATGGGTTCAATGCAGTGAAGGAAGAGATGCTGGCTGTGAGGGTGATGCTGATGCAACATAGGTATGTGCTAGATTTGATGATGGCAATGGAGGGTGGTGTTTGTGCCAAAATCCGAACTGCCTGTTGTACATACGTGCCAGCCAACGATGCAGACAATGGAACAATAACGGAGGCCATACAGACTCTACATAACCTACAGAAGAAGATGGCAGACAAGGGGGGGCACCCCCGACGAATGGTTTTCAGGGTGGTTTGTATGGATGCCATCCTGGTTGTCAGGACTGGTTAAGGGGTTATTCCCGATATTTGTGGTGATCTTATTGATGTTTTGTATCTTTCAAACAGTGGTAGGATTCTGCAAGAGGGTTAGCCAGGAGTTAGGTGGGATGTTTACTATTAGGGTAGCCAGGAAAGTGCAGGAGGACGAGGACAACATGTATACACTAATGAATGCATGTGGCAGGGAAGGTGAAGAAGTAGTTGAAAGTTCAACTAAAGGGGGGAACGTTACTGAAAATATAGAAAAAGGAGAAGGCCCACTTTTGCTAATGCATGAATTAGAAGCAAGATGTGCAGAGTCGTACATGATCAGAGAAGATTACAGGCCCAGAGTGCTCATGGAATCCCAATAGAGCTTAGGACAGGAGGCATGGAGGCAAGCCAAGAACAAACAGAAACATGTATTCAGAATGCAGCTGCACGTAGAAAGCCATAGAAAGCTTGAGTCATAACCTGATAACACACACACAGGGAGGGCATGCATTCCAATCAACGTTCACAAGGGAAGATACACCATTGTGGTTCTAGAAAGGGAACATGATAAGCTTTGCTGTTGAAGGGCAGCAGCTGTGCAAGGGAGGCAAGACAGAAATGATTCCAAGTCTGAAATTAGTCGAAGGAGATAGTACCAATAGGCTTCGGAATGTAAGATAAAAGACAGTGTGGTTTATTAACAAAACAAGCTCATGGCAGATGTGTAACCTTCGCTTTTTTGCAAGTGCGTAAGTAGATGCTTTCTCAAGAATAAACGTGCTTCATGCCAACGTAGGTAGAGACACCCTGCACCAAGCAGGCACTTCAATCAAAATGTATGATAAGTGATAAGACTTCAAGGTGTCGTGAACATATAAAAAAGGCTGTTTGTACTGACAGAGCTGAGTGCGGTATCAGTCACAGAGCTGTGCTGCCCTCCCGGCCGTTATTCAGAAATCTTCATATTATTTTCCAAACAGAGTTGTGTTGTTCTTTTATTCCTGACCCTGAAACCGTAATGGGGTCAAGCAGTAGGCTTATCAGAGGATAGTGTTAAGCATTTGTTGTACACACGCACAAGCAATAAGTGAAAACACACACTCAAAGACTTAACTCCAGACCAATAGGTTTTTATATAGAATAATATATTTTGTTAATTTATTTCTAGAACCACAAGATTCAGATTTCAGGTAAGTACATTAGATGAAAGGTACTACGTATAGGTATAGTTAGAACTTTGAACCATAACAGTAATATACACCGTTTTTCATAAAATGGCAATATGCTATTTTAAAAGTGGACACTGCAATTTTCAACAGTTCCTGGATGAGGTAGGTACAGTTTAGTTATTAGAGTAAGTAAAGCACTTACAAGTTCAGTCTCCGGGGAATAGGTAGCCCACCGTTAGGGATTTAAGTCAACCCCAAACACCCACCACCAGCAACAAAGGGCCGATCAGGTGCAGAGGTCAAACATGGGCTCCTATGGAGACAGGAGGGGTGCTCCGGTTCCGGTCTGCTGGCAGGTAAGTACCCGTTTCCTCGGGGGGCAGACCAGGGGGGTTTGGTAGAGAACTGAGGGGTCCCCAAGTAGGCACACAAACCACACCCTCAGCGGCACAAGGGCAACCCGGTGCAGTGGGCAGATAGGGCTCCGGGTTTGCATTAGGATTCAATTGAGGGACCCGGGCGTCACTCAGACATTGCAGACAGGGCACAGTGGGGCTTCTCGGGCCAGCCACCAACTGGGCAAGGGGGAGGGCTGTCTGCTGGTCACTGCAGCACCAGTGGTCGGTTTCTCATGGGCCTGGGGGCTGCAGATGCAGTGCTTCTCCAGGTGTTGGATATCTTCGTCCCAGGCAGTCGCGGTCAGAGGGGTCCTCGGGATTCCTTCTACAGGCATTGTCGTGGTGGTGCAGAGAGGTCAGGCCAGGATGGACACGTCGGAGTCACCTGGGGGTCCTCTCTGGGTTGTTGGTTTCTCTGGAAACGGACCATGGACATCGGGTGCAGAGTGATGGGGACTCACGCTTCTGGAGTGAGGTGAGAGTCCCCTTAAAGATGGTTTCTTCTTTCTTGGTTGGACAGGTCCGCTGTCCACAGGAGTTCTTGATCCTTCTTGGGTGCAGAGTAGTCCTCTGAGTCGCAAAGGTCACTGGGCCCACAGGGTGCATCACAGGTGCAGGTTCTCTGAAGTAGGAGACAGGCTGGTAGGGCTGGGACCCAAGCAGTTGTCTTCCTTCTTCTCTGCGGAGTTTTCAGCTAGGCAGTCCTTCTTCTTTGTAGGTCATCAGGAATCTGATTACCGGGGTTTAGGGTCTCCCCTAAATACTGAATTTAGGGGTGTGTTAGGGCAACAGAGCATTAGCCAATGGCTACTGTCCTTGAGGGTGGCTACACCCTCCTTGTGCTTACTCCCTATTGAGAGGGGAGCATATCCCTATCCCTATTGGGCTAAATCCTCCAAAACAAGATGGAGGATTTTCTGAGAAGGGAGTCACTTCAGCTCTGGTCACCTTAGGGATGGACCTGGCTGAGAGGGTGACTCCTCCTTGTTTTTCTCATTATCTCCCCGGACTTGGCACCAAACATGGGGGCTGTGTCCAGGGGGAGGGGCATCTCCACTAGCTGGAGTGTCCTGGGTCACTGTAACACCAGGCTTGAGGCTTTGAGGCTCACCGCCAGGTGTTACAGTTCCTGCAGGGGGAGGTGTGAAGCACCTCCAACCAGTGCAGGCTTTGTTTCTGGTCACAGAGTGCACAAAGGCACTCACCCCATGTGGCCAGAAACCCGTCTGGATGTGGCAGGCTGGCAGAAACTGGTCAGCCTAGTACTAGTAGTTTGGCTAACATACATGGGGCATCTCTTAGATGCCCTCTGTGTGCGTTTTTCAATAAATCCCACACTGGCATCAGTGTGGGTTTATTGTGCTGAGAAGTTTAATACCAAACTTCTCAGTATTCAGTGTAGCCATTATGGAAATGTGGAGTTAGTTTTTCAAAAACTCCCAGACCATATACTCCGTATGGCTACCCTGCACTTACAATGTCTAAGAATCGACTTAGACACTGTAGGGGCATAGTGCTCGTGCAGCTATGCCCTCACCTGTGGTATAGTGCACCGTGCCTTAGGGCTGTAAGGCCTGCTAGAGGGGTGACTTACCTATGCAACAGGCTGTGGGTTGTGGGCATGGCACTCTGAGGGGAGTGTCATGTCGACTTAGTCTTTTTCTCTCCACCAGCACACACAAGCTGAGAGGCAGTGTGCATGTGCTGAGTGAGGGGTCCCCAAGGTGGCATAATACATGCTGTAGCCCTTAGAGACCTTCCATTGCCACACCTCTCTTGGTACCAGTTACAAGGGACTTATCTGTGTGCCAGGGCTGTGCCAATTGTGGAGACAAAGGTACAGTTTTAGGGAAAGAACACTGGTGCTGGGGCCTGGTTAGCAGGGTCCCAGCACACTACCAATCAAACTGGTATCAACAAAAGGCAAAGGGTTAGGGAGTAATCATGCCAACAGTGGCATTTTCCTACAATGCCATTTTCAGGGGGAAAAAAAAACACAAGCTTTCGTCTGCATCCCTTTACCTCCATTTAAAAAAAACTAAAAAAAACAACAAGTGCTTCCGAATGCTGTGAATATTTTAGTATGGTGACTATAATGCGTATAACAGCCGCTAGATGACAGCATAATAAAAATAGCATTTGTAAGAAACATGGCCCTGTTACCATGCATTAGCACCTAGAGAGCATAACCACATAAAAACAGAATGGCAAAAATGAAGGCAGTGGAACCATATAATTAGCCCCTAGAAGGCATAGTACATTGCACATTTTCAAGGGTAGCAGGCCTACCGCAATGATATTACAAACAAAACTCTTAAAACAGAAACGAGTCTCAGATGTAAAACAAAAGTTCCAGCCATGAGAGAGCTTAAATAAACACTGAATGTGGGGGGGTTATTTTGGAGGTCCCCACTAACCTAGTGTGGGGACTCACAGTTGACCTAGACAGAAAGAGTGTGTTGTGCTGAATGTTTTGGTGGTGGTCCCATTATCCCAGACCCACCACAGGCTGAGATATGATGAAAAATGGTTTGAAAAAAGAAAGAATCCCCCTCAAAGGATTATGGGGCGAGTTACATTGACTGTAATGCTCAGAACAGCCCCTAAAGAACACAAAGAGGGCATTACCACATGAAAACAGAATGGCAGAAAATAATGCAGAGCAGCCACATATTTAGCCCTAGAGAGCGTAGAGCATTACACATTTTCAGGGCTAGCAGGCCTACTGCAATGATACTACGAATAAGACCCTTAATACAGATTCTACTTTCAGCTGCAAAACAAAACTTCCAGCCATGAGATAGCTTAAAAAGACACAGAATGGTGGGAGGGGTTATTATTTTGACTCCCCACTAACTTAGTGTGGAGGCCCATAGATGACCGAGACAGAAAGACCAGGTCGTGATGAATGGTTTGGGAGTGGTCCCATTGTCCTAGGACCACCACCGGCTCAGTTATGGGCAAAAATGTTTTCTAAAAGTAATGCCTTGCAAAGCATTATGGGCAGAGTTTCCCCGAGTGCAGTGAGTGTTGTAGTATCGGCTATCGGGAGGCAGAAGGGAGCGAGGGGGGGGAAGCGTGGAGATGGATGAGAGGAAGTGTGGGGGAGAGGGGGAAGAGAGAGAAGGGCAGGAGGAACAGAGGGGGAGAGGGAGCAGTGGGAGGCAAATGGGAGCAGAAGGGACAGAGGGGGTAGAGGAAGGCAGAGGGGAGAGAGGGGGCAGAGGGGAACAGAGATGGAGAGAGGGGACAGAGAACAGAGGGGAACAGAGGGGAGGGAGGGGGAGACAGAGGGGAACCGAGAGAGAGACAAAGGGGAATAGAGGGGAGAGAGGGAGAGAGGGGAACAGAGAACAGAGAGGAACAGAGAGGGAGACAGAGGGGAACAGAGGGGAGAGAGGGGAACAGAGAAGGAGAGAGAGAGGGGAACAGAGAGGGAGAGAGAGAGGGGAACAGAGAGGGAGAGAGAGAGGGGAACAGAGAGGGAGAGAGGGGGCAGAATGTGCAGAGGTGGTAGAGGAAGGCAGAGGAGAACAGAGGGGAGGGACGGGGCAGAGGAGCATAGGGACGGGGGCCTATGTAGCCCAATGCTGCTACCCCTAGGAAGGAGGGGCAGGGACAGAGTCAACCAGGCAGTAAATGGAGATTTGTGCCCGGACCCTTCCGCAGAGGGGGTGGGCGCAGAATGTCTGCTCCTGCTAACTGCTTACTTTCTCTCCGAGTCCTCATGGGGGGGGGGCATTTTCAGGGAGCTGAAGCTCGACCCGGGGGTACTGGGGGGCTTTACTTGACACCAGTTACATTACACAAGGACACGTTATTCATTTATTTTATGCACAGGGCAATTAAGTGATCTGCCCAGGATCACAGGATGTTGAGCCAGCGCCGAGACTGGATCCTGACTCCCCAGTTCTAAGTCACCAGCTCTGGCGAATTTTAAGCAAAGTTATCAAAGGAGATGGTTAATGTGAGGAGCTGAGATTTCTTTCCATGGACTCGGTTACCTTCCTCCCCCCTGGGAAACTGTCCAACAAACTGTGGATTAAACAAGCAGGGCTTTCATGCTGGCAAATCACAGGGTCCTGCGCCCACAAAGTGGAATTAAATGGCGTCGAGGCGCTATCTGCCGCGCTGTATAATAAAGGTTTATGTTGTGAAACTCCCATTGTTCAGGGAAGCTTCTGGAAGTGCAGATGAGGGGGGGGGGGGGGGTGCGGGGGGGGCTGCTGAAATGCAGGTGACCCCGCTGCACTTCTAAAGTTTCTTCACTTCTCACCTTACAGGGGCTCCGAGCTCAGGGGTACAACCCACAAAAGACTGATCCTGTAACCCACACACATTTCTAAATTCCAGCCCAATATGCTAAAAATAGCAGAAAGTCATTTATAAAACAGACCAATATTTACCAATCCACAACACCGGGGAAAATGATGCCAAACTGTGCGTGACCCGGACCAACCTGGACCCTTCCCAGGTCAGAGGTCACTTTTATACCAATATAGACCAGTGTCAGGGGTCACAGGCCTGAGACCCCCGGGAGCGGGAGGGGTCGGGGAGAAGGAAACCATTCACCGTTTTTATTCCACTAATTACACTGTAAACAGGAGGAGGGAGCAAACTCCCTCACTCAGTGACTTCCCGGCTCCGACCCTCCCACCCCGATAACTCACCCGCAGCAGATCACACGGCGACAACTAACTCACCTGCAGCAGATCACACGGCGACAACTCACCTGCAGCAGATCACACGGCGACAACTCACTCACCTGCCACAGATCACACGGCTACAACTCACTCACCTGCAGCAGATCACACGGGGACAACTCACCTGCAGCAGATCACACGGCGACAACTCACTCACCTGCAGCACTTCACACGGCGACAACTCACTCACCTGCAGCAGATCACAGGGCCACAACTCACCTGCAGCAGATCACACGGCCACAACTCACTCACCTGCAGCAGATCACACGGTGACAACTCACTCACCTGCAGCAGATCACACCACAACTCACACACCTGCAACAGATCACACGGCGACAACTCACCTACAGCAGATCACACGGGGACAACTCACCTGCAGCAGATCACACGGCCACAACTCACTCACCTGCAGCAGATCACATGGCGACAACTCACCTGCAACCCACCCCCTGAGATCTGTGGTTCAGCCTCCTGTAGAGATGAGTGAACTACCTCCCACACCTGGTGCTTGCACCCCTGTCCTGGCTGCACCCCCACACCTTGTGCTTGCACCCCGGTCCTGGCTGCACCCCCTCACACCTGGTGCTTGCACCCCGGTCCTGGCTGCACCCCCTCACAGCTGGTGTTTGCCCCCCTGTCCTGGATGCACACCCTGGTGCTTGCTCCCCTGTCCTGGCTGCTCCCCCACACACCTGGTGCTTGCACCCCTGTCCTGGTTGCACCCCCTCACAGCTGGTGCTTGCACTCCGGTCCTGGCTGCACCCCTTGGACTACATACAAATCTTCCCACCAATCCTGGGCCCATCCCTCCTCCCGACGCCTCTTTCCTGCAGACTCCTCCCCCCACCACAAATTCCTGCGGGAGGGGCTGTTATTCTTTTCTACCCTTCCCTCCCTCGGAGCACAGTCCAGAATCTGGACCTCGTCACCCCCTAAACTGACACAGCCTCGTTGCACGGCCATGTAAACCCTCCTCCTCTGATGAAATACTCCTCTTGTAAAGCGCTTCAGCACCTTTCGGTAATGTTAGCGCTATATGATTGTGCATAAATGAATAAATAAAAAATCCCTGTAACTCTCCTGACCGCCCCCATTCGTGCCCCCTACGGACTCACCCTCCTGCCCCCTCCACGAATGCTTCAGATGGGGGATGTTATAGTTATCGTTCCCCTGGGGCTCCTCTCTTCATATGTAGTGCTTCGCAGCGCTCTGTTATGGGAGGGCCTGGGAGGGGGCAGGAGCCCCCACTGAGGCCTGGCTACCCGTGTCTGCATGGGGCTCTCTTGGAACCACTCCCGGCTCCGTTTCTGCCATTTGTAAGCAAAACGACGAATGGTAGATGAAACTACAAGCCCCAGAATGCAACTTTAAATGTGAATAGTGCATTACAAATCATACAATGTTGTGCGTGTATTTTTGAAGACCTACGGACAGCAAAGGCTGACTGAAGATGGGGGTGATGAGTGGTGGTTGGGGGCTCCGTTGGACGGGGGGGGGGGGGGCAGAGGGGAGTATGTGGCCCCCAACCCCAGAGCACACTGCACAATGCACTGCATTTATTTAATACCAGATCTATGTGGATATTGTGAGCAAACTAACTCAGCCGCAGATAATACCAGTGGAGACAAAACTCCTGGCTTGCCCTGCGCCGGGTTTGTAATCACGTGTCCTGTGAGTGTTCATGTGATGGGCAGTTTCTTATTGGCTTCATGACAAGAGACACAAACATGAGTGAATCTGGAATAACTGCTCAAAAAACGCAGAGAAAGTCTTACAGTGAAAGATTTTTTTAAGTTAAGCTTCAGCTCTCGGGCATACACGGCGCTTATTTACACAGTCATGAGAAATACTCCAGTGTAAATGTGTGTACGTTTCGTATCCCCTTGTGTGTGTACTTCTTGTATAGCAGTGTGTGTGTACGTGTGTACTTTTCATATGTCAGTGACTGTGTGTACTTTTCATATGTCAGCGGCTGTGTGTACTTTTCATATGTCAGTGACTGTGTGTACTTGTCATATGGCAGGGAATGTGTGTACTTTTCATATGTCATTGACTGTGTGTGATTTTCATATGGCAGTGTATGTGTGTACTTTTCATATGGCAGGGTATGTGTGTACTTTTCATATGGTAGTGTGTGTGTGTGTACTTTTCATATGTCATTGACTGTGTGTGATTTTCATATGGCAGGGTATGTGTGTACTTTTCATATGTTATTGACTGTGTGCACTTTTCATATGGCAGTGTGTGTGTGATTTTCATATGGCAGTGTGTGTGTACTTTTCATATGTCATTGACTGTGTGTGATTTTCATATGGCAGTGTGTGTGTGCACTTTTCATATGTCATTGACTGTGTGTGATTTTCATATGGCAGTGTGTGTGTGTGTACTTTTCATATGTCATTGAGTGTGTGTGCTTTTCATATGGCAGGATATGCATAGATTACTTACTTGTAATGTCATTACTCTGAGTCCTGACTTCCCTTTTCCGATCATTACAAAATGAGGCATTCACGCCTCCACAGACGCTTTCCGAGGCCCAAATTCCTGTAAAAAATATAGTTAACACAAACCCCACCTCTCCCTCTTGGTACATATAGCTTTGTCTTGCCTAGAAACAGCCTGTAATATACCAAGCTTCATAATCATTTGAATTAGGTACCTGAGGCGGGAGGGAGGGATTTAATGATCGGAACAGGGAAGTCTGAACTCAGAGTAATGACATTATCGGGAAGTAATCCGTGCATTACCCCTTCATACCCTTCCCTGATCCTCTCATTACGAAATGAGGTACACCAACGCTATGTTGTCAAATGATTATGAGGACCACACCAAACACATCCTGTTGACCAGAAACATGACCAGACTGATGCTTTTGAATTGGGGGTTGGGGCAGTGCTATCACAGCTTAACACTAAGGTCCAGGATCAACCTGTTGCTTTTATCAGCAGGAGGTTGACCCCTAGAAAAAAGCATTGGTCTGCCATAGAGAGGGAGGCCTTTGCTGTGGTCTGGGCCCTGAAGAAATTGAGACCATACCTGTTTGGTACTCACTTTATTGTTCAGACAGACCACAAACCTCTAGTTTGGCTTAAACAAATGAAAGGTGAAAACCCTAAATTGTTGAGGTGGTCCATATCCCTACAGGGAATGGACTATACAGTGGAACATAGACCTGGGAGTACCCACTCCAATGCAGATGGACTCTCCAGATATTTCCACTTAGACAATGAAGACTCATCTGGGCAAGGTTAGCCTTACTGTCCCTTGTTTGGAGGGGGTTGTGTAGGAAAGTACCATCTTGCCTGGCATGTTACTCCCATTCTTACTTGTGTGTCAGTTTGTTTTTGCCTATCTCACTGGGATCCTGCTAGCCAGGACCCCAGTGCTCATAGTTGTGGCCTGAATGTGTGTACCTGTGTGGTGCCTAACTGTGTCACTGAGGCTCTGCTAACCAGAACCTCAGTGCTTATGCTCTCTCTGCCTTTAAAATTGTCACTGCAGGCCAGTGACCATTTTCACCAATTCTAATTGGCACATTGGAACATCCTTATAATTCCCTATTATATGGTACCTAGGTATCCAGGGTATTGGGGTTCCAGGAGATCCCTATGGGCTGCAGCCTTTCTTTTACCACCCATAGGGAGCTCAGACAATTCTTACACAGGACTGCCACTGCAGCCTGAGTGAAATAACGTCCACGTTATTTCACAGCCATTTTACACTGCACTTAAGTAACTTATAAGTCACCTATATGTATAACCCTCACCTAGTGAAGGTTAGGTGCAAAGTTACTAAGTGTGATGGCACCCTGCCACTAGCCAAGGTGCCCCCACATAGGTCAGGGCAATTTCCCCCGACTTTGTGAGTGCGGGGACACCATTACATGCTTGCACTATATATAGGTCAATACCTATATGTAGCTTCACAATGGTAACTCCAAATATGGCCATGTAACATGTCTAAGATTATGGAATTGTCCCCCCATGCCAAATATGGTATTGGGGTGCCAATCCCATGCATCCCCGGGGCTCCAGCATAGACCCCAGGTACTGCCAAACCAGCTCTCTGGGGTTTTCATTGCAGCTACCGCTGCTGCCAACCCACAGACAGGCTTCTGCCCTCCTGGGGTTTGGGCAGCCCAGTCCCAGGAAGGCAGAACAAAGAATTCCCTCTGAGAGAGGGTGTTACACCCTCTCCCTTTGGAAATAGGTGTGAAGGGTTGGGGAGAAGTAGCCTCCCCCAGCCTCTGGAAATGCTCTGAAGGGCACAGATGGTGCCCTCCTTGCATAAGCCAGTCTACACCGGTTCAGGGATCCCCCAGCCCCTGCTCTGGCACGAAGCTGGCCAAAGGAAACGGGAGTGACCACTTCCCTGTCCATCACCACCCCAGGGGTGGTGCAAAGAGCTCCTCCAGTGTGTCCCAGACCTCTGCCATCTTGAATGCAGAGGTGTAAGGGCACAATGGAGACCTCTGAGTGGCCAATGCCAGCAGGTGACGTCAGAGACCCCTCCTGATAGGTGCTTACCTCTCTAGGTGGCCAATCCTCCTCTGAGGGCTATTTAGGGTCTCTCCTGTGGGCTTCTCTTCAGATAACGACTTGCAAGAATTCACCAGAGTTCCTCTGCATTTCCCTCTTTGACTTCTGCCAAGGATCGACTGCTGACTGCTCCAGGACGCCTGCAATACTGCAACAAAGTAGCAAGAAGAGTACCAGCGACATTGTAGCGCCTAATCCTGCCGGCTTTCTCGACTGTTTCCTGGTGGTGCATGCTTTGGGGGCTGTCTGCCTTCACCCTGCACTTGAAGCCATGAAGAAATCTTCAGTGGGTTGACGGAGTCTTCCCCCTGCTACCGCAGGCACCAAACTTCTGCTTCACCGGTCCTCTGGGTCCCCTCTCATCGTGACGAGCGTGGTCCCTGGAACACAGGAGCTGAATCCAACTGACCCCGACAGTCCAGTGGTCTTTCTGTCCAAATTTAGTGGAGGTAAGTCCTTGCCTTCCCAGTCAGACAGTAATCCTGTGTACTGCATGAACTGCAGCTGCTAGGGCTTCTGTGCACTCTTGCAAGGATTCCTTTGTGCACAGCACAGCCCAGGTCCCCAGCACTCCGTCCTGCATTGCTCAACTCACTGAGTTGATCTCTGGCTTCGTGGGACCCTCCTTTGTAGTGTTGAGACGACCGCCGTGCTCAGTTTTCTTGAACCTGTGTTCCAGTGCTTCTGTGGGTGCTGCCTGCTTCTGCGTGGGCTCTATGTGTTGCTGAGCGCCCCCTATGTCTCCTCATCCAAGTGGCGACCTCCTGGTCCTTCTCGGGCCCGGGCAGCACCGTTTTTCTTCAACCGCGACCTTTGCAGCTAGCAAGGCTTGTTTGCGGTCTTTCTGCGTGGAAATAACTCTGTATCCGCCAGCACGCAGTGGGACATCTTCTGTGCAAAGGAGAAGTTCCTTGCATCCTCCATTGGCGCAGAATCTTCAGCTTCTTCCACCCAGAGGCAGCCATTTTGCACCTTCATCTGGGGTTTAGTGGGCTCCTGCTCCCCTGGACACTTTCGTGACTCTTGGACTTGGTCCCCTTCCTTTACAGGTCCTCAGGTCCAGGAATCCGTCTTCAGTGCTTTGCAGTCAGTTGTGGTCTTTGCAGAATCTCCTATCACGACTTTAGTGTGTTTCTGGGGAAGTAGGGTAACTTTACTCCTACTTTTCAGGGTCTTGGGTTGGGGTAGCTTGGACACCCTTAGTGTTTTCTTACACTCCCAGCGACCCTCTACACACTACACTAGGCCTGGGGACCCTTCGTGGTTCGCATTCCACTTTCAGAGTATATGGTTTGTGTTGCGCCTAGGCCTATTGCATCCTATTGTATTCTACAGTGTTTGCACTACTTTTCTAACTGTTTACTTACCTGATTTTGGTCTGTGTGTATATTTTGTGTATTTTACTTACCTCCTAAGGGAGTATACCCTCTGTGATATTTTTGGCACATTGTCCCTAAAATAAAGTACCTTTATTTTTAGTAACTGAGTATTGTGATTCTTCTGATATAGTGCTATATGATATAAGTGGTATAGTAGGAGCTTTGCATGTCTCCTAGTTCAGCCTAAGCTGCTCTGCTATAGCTACCTCTATCAGCCTAAGCTGCTAGAACACTACTAATCTACTAATAAGGGATAACTGGACGTGGCACGGGGTGTAAGTACCATCAGGTACCCACGATAAGCCAGGCCAGCCTCCTACACTCAAGATAACCAATATGTGGGCGGAGACAAAGCCCCTCTCTCAGGTGTTCTTCTTAAAGCTCTTTTTCTGTGGATCACATATGTCCAGGTGACTGTTGCGATATGAAGCCAGACCCAAAAAGTAAAACTCTGAATGTCTAAAGTTCTGAAACACATCCGTTAATTACAGTGCTTTAAAAAACGTGCATCACAGCACTATACAAGTACCTTAAGTTTTCCATACTGGTGCATGGAGTCACGTCAGTGGCTGAAGAGTATTTAGTCTTAATCCAGAAGCAGTGCAGTGGTTTTGTAAGATCCTGCTTTATTAAAAATCACATTGTTTTCAATTATTGCCAATGATCTTGCACACTTTCTATGTGCTCCCATCGTGCCTTTGACTCATTGAAATCTTATTAAGGGGATGACAGTGACTGCGAGGGGCTGGGTAGTGCACACTTGTCCTGTCCGTCCTATTCGGGCAACATTATATTTTTCCTAAATTAATATGGGCTCTTGTGGTTTGTTCTCTCTGTAAATGTTTAGTGGACTTAGTTAAATGTGTCACTGCATCAATAGTAAACTGATGTATATTTGTGTCTCAGTGTGCAATCATTGAACTAGACATATATTATTTCAATAATAGCCCATGTCTGTACAACACACACCTACAGGAATAGCCACTGCTCAGCATTTAAATGGTGAGCAGCTTGGATGCTTAATTGTCTTTTCTTCTGAGAAACAGCCCAGGAGTAGGTAGCAGGGAAAGCTGACTGGAGCAAAGATACCCAATGCTTGCCTTACTTCAGAGGAACCCTGCCCTGTGCCGAGAGATGACTACAGCTGAAGAGCAGATTGAACTCAAGAGACCTGAACATGAGACAGGAGATCTGAACAGGGAGAGCTAACCAGGGGCCTTGAGCACAAGAACAGATCGGCTAGAAGAGTTCACATGAAAGAGGGTCCTCTAACCACAGCACCTGACGTGGCAGTAGGTTAGGACATCCTGCTGCCTTCGTACCACAGTCAAAGGCATCGCTACTTACCCTTGCTGTGTGCCTGGCACACCTGCATTCCTTCCAAACCCTCCAAATTATTTTAGACCCCCTGCTTCCCTCTCCATTGCCCAATCGTTGCTCGGTCACAACTCTAGCAGAGCTGTGCTGTTTACTAGAAAACAAATCATGAAAACAACCACAGTTATTCACCTTTAGCCACGTGACCACAGGTGACTTCATCAAGGTTGCAGAAAGTTTGTAGGCCAGCACCAGCTCCGGCAGACCCATGCCTTGCTCACATATGCAAGAATATCCTCATTAATAACGCTGTAGCCAATCCATCCAGAAATATCAACAACTCCTTGGCTAAACGTCTATTCCCAAAATAACTCTCTAAATCAAAGAGGCTTTCAAACAAATGCTCCTTCTAACATCTGGTGAATAACCAACTGTTTATAGGCAAAAAGAGTGAAAGATGGGCTTCAGGACAAGTATCTACATTTGCCGAAGAAAGTAACCTCTCGCATTCCCCAAACAGATTCTGGCATGGCTGTGGTACAAAGGGGCACTGCCTTCCACACAGAATGAATTCAACACCTCCATGGATTCAAAAGGCAAACCAGACACCTATCCTGGACCTCTCCCTTGCATTTGATTCTTTGCATCTCTACAGGGAATCGGACTGATCTTCCTAAACAAGTAACTTTGCATCTGTATTCTAGCTAGACCTCTTCCATCGAGGCTGGCACCTCTGCCCATTATGCGCCCTACTTGGCAAAAAATGTTGCCAGCTCATCAATAACAGCCTGGTGCATTCCTCCATGGATGAGGCTCAACGTGCCATGGTAGCAATAACTATTGGATACATATTTACTGTAGCACAGGTGTGAGGCAGTGAGTTACAGGCAGCAATATTACCAACTCATTGGCACATTATCAACTCAGGAAGAAAGAAAGGTATTCTGGGAATTAAATGGGTGACTTACCCGTCACACTCCAACATAGCGGGTAGTAACCCAGCAGGCCTCATAGATGGAGACCTGTACAGAAGGGCAGCCTTCACGATTGTAGGAGGCTGGACTGGCTTGTAGTGAGTACCAAGGGGTACTTGCACCTTGCACCAGGCCCAGGTATCCCTTATTAGTGTATAGGGTGTCTAGCAGCTTAGGCTGATTGATAATGGTAGCTTAGCAGAGCAGCTTAGGCTGAACTAGGAGACATGTGAAGCTACTACAGTACCACAAGTGTCACTTGCACAATACCATAAGAAAACACAATACACAGTTATACTAAAAATAAAGGTACTTTATTTTTATGACAATATGCCAAAGTATCTCAGAGTGTACCCTCAGAGTGAGGATAGCAAATATACACAAGTTATATGTACACAATACCAAAATATGCAGTAATAGTATTAGAAAACAGTGCAAACAATGTATAGTCACAATAGAATGCAATGGGGGCACATAGGGATAGGGGCAACACAAACCATATACTCCAAAAGTGGAATGCGAACCACGAATGGACCCCAAACCTCTGTGACCTTGTAGAGGGTCGCTGGGACTATTAGAAAATAGTGAGGGTTAGAAAAATAGCCCACCCCAAGACCCTGAAAAGTGAGTGCAAAGTGCACTAAAGTTCCCCCAGAGACAAAGAAGTCGTGATAGAGGAATAATGCAGGAAAGACACAAACCAACAATGCAACAACGATGGATTTCCAATCTAGGGTACCTGTGGAACAAGGGGACCAAGTCCAAAAGTCACAAGCAAGTCGGAGATGGGCAGATGCCCAGGAAATGCCAGCTGTGGGTGCAAAGAAGCTTCTACTGGACAGAAGAAGCTGAGGTTTCTGCAGGAACAAAAAGGGCTAGAGACTTCCCCTTTGGTGGACGGATCCCTCTCGCTGTGGAGAGTTGTGCAGAAGTGTTTTCCCACCAAAAGAATGCCAACAAGCCTTGCTAGCTGCAAATCGTGTGGTTAGCGTTTTTGGACGCTGCTGTGGCCCAGGAGGGACCAGGAGGTCGCAAATTGGACCAGGCGGTAGAGGGGATGTCGAACAAGACAAGGAGCCCTCTCAGCAGCAGGTAGCACCCAGAGAAGTCCCAGAAACAGGCACAACAAGGATGCGTGAAACGGTGCTCACCCAAAGTTACACAAAGGAGTCCCACGTCGCCGGAGACCAACTTAGAAAGTCGTGCAATGCAGGTTAGAGTGCTGTGGACCCAGGCTTGTCTGTGCACAAAGGATTTCCTCCGGAAGTGCACAGGGGCCGGAGAAGTTGCAAAAGTCGCGGTTACCAACAATGCAGTCTGGCGTGGGGAGGCAAGGACTTACCTCCACCAAACTTGGACTGAAGAGTCACTGGACTGTGGGAGTCACTTGGACAGAGTTACTGGATTCAAGGGACCTCGCTCGTCGTGCTGAGAGGAGACCCAAGGGACCGGTAATGCAGCTTTTTGGTGCCTGCGGTTGCAGGGGGAAGATTCCGTCGACCCACAGGAGATTTCTTCGGAGCTTCTAGTGCAGAGAGGAGGCAGACTACCCCCACAGCATGCACCACCAGGAAAACAGTCGAGAAGGCGGCAGGATCAGCGTTACAGAGTTGCAGTAGTCGTCTTTGCTACTATGTCGCAGTTTTCAGGCTTCCAGCGCGGTCAGCAGTCGATTCCTTGGCAGAAGGTGAAGAGAGAGATGTAGAGGAACTCTGATGAGCTCTTGCATTCGTTATCTAATGTTTCCCCAGAGACAGAGACCCTAAATAGACAGAAAAGAGGGTTTGGCTACCTAGGAGAGAGGATGGGCTACTAACACCTGAAGGAGCCTATCAGAAGGAGTCTCTGACGTCACCTGGTGGCACTGGCCACTCAGAGCAGTCCAGTGTGCCAGCAGCACCTCTGTTTCCAAGATGGCAGAGGTCTGGAGCACACTGGAGGAGCTCTGGACACCTCCCAGAGGAGGTGCAGGTCAGGGGAGTGGTCACTCCCCTTTCCTTTGTCCAGTTTCGTGCCAGAGCAGGGCTAAGGGGTCCCTGAACCGGTGTAGACTGGCTTATGCAGAATTGGGCACATCTGTGCCCAAGAAAGCATTTCCAGAGGCTGGGGGAGGCTACTCCTCCCCTGCCTTCACACCATTTTCCAAAGGGAGAGGGTGGAACACCCTCTCTCAGAAGAAGTCCTTTGTTCTGCCATCCTGGGACAAGCCTGGCTTGACCCCAGGGGGGCAGAAACCTGTCTGAGGGGTTGGCAGCAGCTGCAGTGAAACCCCAGGAAAGGCAGTTTGGCAGTACCAGGGTCTGTGCTACAGACCACTGGGATCATGGGATTGTGCCACCTATGCCAGGATGGCATAGAGGGGGCAATTCCATGATCTTAGACATGTTACATGGCCATATTCGGAGTTACCATTGTGAAGCTACATATAGGTAATGACCTATGTGTAGTGCACGTGTGTAATGGTGTCCCCGCACTCACAAAGTCCGGGGAATTGGCCCTGAACAATGTGGGGGCACCTTGGCTAGTGCCAGGGTGCCCTCACACTAAGTAACTTTGCACCTAACCTTTACCAGGTAAAGGTTAGACATATAGGTGACTTATAAGTTACTTAAGTGCAGTGTAAAATGGCTGTGAAATAACGTGGACGTTATTTCACTCAGGCTGCAGTGGCAGGCCTGTGTAAGAATTGTCAGCGCTCCCTATGGGTGGCAAAAGAAATGCTGCAGCCCATAGGGATCTCCCGGAACCCCAATACCCTGGGTACCTCAGTACCATATACTAGGGAATTATAAGGGTGTTCCAGTAAGCCAATGTAAATTGGTAAAATTGGTCACTAGCCTGTTAGTGACAATTTGTAAAAAATGAGAGAGCATAACCACTGAGGTTCTGATTAGCAGAGCCTCAGTGAGACAGTTAGGCACTACACATGGAACACATACATATAGGCCACAAACTTATGAGCACTGGGGTCCTGACTAGCAGGGTCCCAGTGACACATAACAAACATACTGAAAACATAGGGTTTTCACTATGAGCACTGGGCCCTGGCTAGCAGGATCCCAGTGAGACAGTGAAAACACCCTGACATACACTCACAAACAGGCCAAATGTGGGGGTAACAAGGCTAGAAAGAGGCTACTTTCTCACACAACCCCCCCCCCCAAACGAAGGACAATAAGGCTACCCTTGGCCAGTTGAGACTTTATTGTCTAAGTGGTGATAAGTAGAGAGTAGCTCTGCAATAGACTGGTTACTCCCTTTATCATTCACTATATGGTTACTTCCCTGTGGGGATGTAAACCACCCTGTTTGAAGTTTTTTAGCTAAGCAACAATGTGAAGATGTATTTTCAGAGTTTCTATCAGTAAGTTTTAGTTTAGAGCAGTGGGAATTGTCCACTGAACCTATTTGTAGTGATGGAAATGCCAGACAGGGATGCTGTCTCAATAAAGCCATAGCTGGGCAAAATCTTTGTCCATATGGCTGGAAGAGAGAACAGGGATGCTGTTTCTCTTGAGTTGGAGCAGGGCAGGGATGCTGTCCTATGAGCTCCACACTAGGGCAGGGATGCTGTCCTAAGTGTTGTGAGGCAGTGCAGGGTTTCTGCACTAAAGTTTCTCTGGGAGGGTTGGAGGGATGCTCCATGTTAACTAAAATGGTGCTCTTTTTCTCACCAATGTTAGTTATCGCACAGAGAGGTACTTCCACCTCAGGGACCAACTGATGATTCCCTTGGAACAGGTGCCACCCCAGGAGAGGTTTCTCCCACCACAGGAATGGTATCCTGAATGGTAGGGTGGTTAGGGGATACTGTGATACCCTTTTTACCTGCTGATGGAGAGGGATCCTGAGTTTTCAGGCCTTCTCTCCTTTGCTTTTTCATTTCAGTAGAAATGAGAGGGAACAATTCCTCAGGGATGCCCAGCATGGCTGCATCTGCATAAAACTCTACATCAGCCCAACCTGAGGCCTCTAGGTCATTACCTAAGAGACAGTCTACAGGTAAGCTAGGTGATACCACCACCTGCTTAGGGCCAGTAACTCCACCCCAACTAAACTGAATTATAGCTAAGGGAAGAAACTTAGTGGAGTTATGGACATCAATAATCTTATACTGTTGTCCAATGATGTGTTGATCAGGGTGTACTAGGTTTTCAGTCACCAAAGTGATACTGGCACCTGTGTCCCTGTAGGCCAAGGCCTCAACACCATTTATTGAAACTGTCTGCCTGTACTTATCCATTGCAAGGGAACAAGCAGCCAGTGTGGCAAGGCCAATGCCACTAGGTGTGACAGAAACTGTCTTGGGAGTGACTACCCCAGTTTCTACTATGGACCCATAAGTGAACCCAACTACACCCTTAACTTGACTGTTGCCAGCAGTCCCACCACTAGTACCACTACTGCTAGGGGCACTAGAGCTTGATGTATTAGTGGTGGTAGGCTCAGGGGGTTTACCTGGACAGGACTTATCCCCTGGCCTATGGCCTCTATTTTTACACACAAAGCACCAAGGCTTTTTAAATTGTGTAGGTTGAGAAGAAGAGGAAGAATTTGTTTTATCCCCACCCCCTGAAGAGTGTTTAAGATTTGAAGTGGGATCTTTGGTTTTACCCTTATCCCCATGCTTATCTTGAGATTTTTCACCATCTTTCTTCTTATTGTTCTCTTTGTCACCTCCTGTATGAACTTTTCTGTTCACCCTTGTTCTGACCCATTTGTCTGCCTTCTTTCCCAATTCTTGGGGAGAGGTCAGATCAGAGTCCACCAAGTACTGGTGCAACAAATCAGACACACAATTATTAAGAATATGCTCTCTCAGGATCAAGTTATACAGGCTGTCATAATCAGTAACTTTACTGCCATGTAACCACCCCTCCAAGGCCTTCACTGAATGGTCAATGAAATCAACCCAGTCTTGTGAAGACTCCTTTTTGGTCTCTCTGAACTTTATCCTGTATTGTTCAGTGGTTAAGCCATAACCATCCAGGAGTGCATTCTTAAGAACTGTAAAATTATTGGCATCACTTTCTTTCACAGTAAGGAGCCTATCCCTACCTTTTCCACTAAATGATAGCCATAGGATAGCAGCCCACTGCCTTTGAGGGACATCCTGTACAGCACAGGCCCTCTCAAGTGCAGCAAACCACTTGTTAATGTCATCCCCCTCCTTATAAGGGGGAACTATCTTATGCAGATTCCTGGAATCATGCTCTTTTGCAGGATGACTATGGGGAATACTGCTGCTGCCACCATGGGTTTCTAAACCCAACTTCTGTCTTTCCTTCTCTAGTTCTAAAGACTGTCTATCCAAATCCAGCTGTTGCTTTTTAAGCTTCAGTCTCGTTTGTTCCACCCTCAACTTATTGAGTTCCCTTTCTAACATTCTGTCATCAGGGTTGGTGGGAGGGACATTCCTAGACACAGAAGTATGATGAGAATGAACAGAAGGAGACCTGTCCCTTACAGAGGGCACCCTAACAGCTTGGCTGACAGTGTAATGTGAGAGCACACCATCTGTATGATGTGACTCAACCTCAGTACCAACTATGCTAGACTGTCTAGTAATGGGCAGGCTAGGAAGTTTCTTTCCTGAATCTTTTCCTGGGGGAGTCCCTGGATCAGATTGGGAACCATTAGCTACTTTTTCAACAGATGGGGCACTTTTAGCCTTATCTTGTTCTCTAAGCATGTTAATTAACAATTCCAAGGAATGATTCTTCCCTACACTCAAACCTCTCTCTATGCAGAGACTCCTTGCTCCTTTCCAGCTAAGGTGATCATATGCAAGTTTGGACAGATCAACATTTTGGCCTGTGCCAGACATTTTTAGAGAGAGTTAAAGTGATAGAAAAAGAGAAAAAAGTTTGCAGAACTTTTTAGAAAGACAGAAAAAAAACTTTTTAAACTTTTAAGAACTTTTTGAAAGTTTAGAAGTACTTTTCAGCACTTTAGAAAACAGTAAAAAGAGGAAATGCAAAACTTTTTAGCTATGTGTACACACACTGAACTTGTTTTGTATATTTTTCTCTTATGAAAAGTACAATGGCAAGAGTGGTAAGTAGTCTCAAAGCACTTATCCCACCGCTGCACAACCAATGTAGGAGGCTGTACTGGCTTGTAGTGAGTACCAAGGGGTACTTACACCTTGCACCAGGCCCAGGTATCCCTTATTAGTGTATAGGGTATCTAGCAGCTTAGGCTGATAGATAATGGTAGCTTAGCAGAGCAGCTTAGGCTGAACTAGGAGACGTGTGAAGCTACTACAGTACCACAAGTGTCACTTGCACAATACCATAAGAAAACACAATACACAGTTATACTAAAAATAAAGGTACTTTATTTTTATGACAATATGCCAAAGTATCTCAGAGTGTACCCTCAGAGTGAGGATAGCAAATATACACAAGTTATATGTACACAATACCAAAATATGCAGTAATAGTATTAGAAAACAGTGCAAACAATGTATAGTCACAATAGAATGCAATGGGGGCACATAGGGATAGGGGCAACACAAACCATATACTCCAAAAGTGGAATGCGAACCACGAATGGACCCCAAACCTCTGTGACCTTGTAGAGGGTCGCTGGGACTATTAGAAAATAGTGAGGGTTAGAAAAATAGCCCACCCCAAGACCCTGAAAAGTGAGTGCAAAGTGCACTAAAGTTCCCCCAAAGACAAAGAAGTCGTGATAGAGGAATAATTCAGGAAAGACACAAACCAACAATGCAACAACAATGGATTTCCCATCTAGGGTACCTGTGGAACAAGGGGACCAAGTCCAAAAGTCACAAGCAAGTCGGAGATGGGCAGATGCCCAGGAAATGCCAGCTGTGGGTGCAAAGAAGCTTCTACTGGACAGAAGAAGCTGAGGTTTCTGCAGGAACGAAAAGGGCTAGAGACTTCCCCTTTGATGGACAGATCCCTCTCGCCGTGGAGGGTCGTGCAGAAGTGTTTTCCCACCGAAATAATGCCAACAAGCCTTGCTAGCTGCAAATCGTGTGGTTAGTGTTTTTGGAGGCTGCTGTGGCCCAGGACGGACCAGGAGGTCGCAAATTGGACCAGGAGGTAGAAGGGACGTCGAGCAAGACAAGAAGCCCTCTCAGCAGCAGGTAACACCCGGAGAAGTGCCAGAAACAGGCACTACAAGGATGTGTGAAATGGTGCTCACCCGAAGTTACACAAAGGAGTCCCACGTCGCCGGAGACCAACTTAGAAAGTCGTGCAATGCAGGTTAGAGTGACGTGGACCCAGGCTTGGCTGTGCACAAAGGATTTCTGCCGGAAGTGCACAGAGGCCGGAGAAGTTGCAAAAGTCGCGGTTACCAACAATGCAGTCTGGCGTGGGGAGGCAAGGACTTACCTCCACCAAACTTGGACTGAAGAGTCACTGGTCTGTGGGAGTCACTTGGACAGAGTTGCTGGATTCAAGGGACCTCGCTCGTCGTGCTGAGAGGAGACCCAAGGGACCGGTAATGCAGCTTTTTGGTGCCTGCGGTTGCAGGGGGAAGATTCCGACGACCCACGGGAGATTTCTTCGGAGCTTCTAGTGCAGAGAGGAGGCAGACTACCCCCACAGCATGCACCACCAGGAAAACAGTCGAGAAGGCGGCAGGATCAGCGTTACAGAGTTGCAGTAGTCGTCTTTGCTACTATGTTGCAGTTTTGCAGGCTTCCAGCGCGGTCAGCAGTCGATTCCTTGGCAGAAGGTGAAGAGAGAGATGCAGAGGAACTCTAATGAGCTCTTGCATTCGTTATCTAAAGTTTCCCCAGAGACAGAGACCCTAAATAGCCAGAAAAAAGGGTTTGGCTACCTAGGAGAGAGGATGGGCTACTAACACCTGAAGGAGCCTATCAGAAGGAGTCTCTGACATCACCTGGTGGCACTGGCCACTCAGAGCAGTCCAGTGTGCCAGCAGCACCTCTGTTTCCAAGATGGCAGAGGTCTGGAGCACACTGGAGGAGCTCTGGACACCTCCCAGGGAAGGTGCAGGTCAGGGGAGTGGTCACTCCCTTTTCCTTTGTCCAGTTTTGCGCCAGAGCAGGGCTAAGGGGTCCCTGAACCGGTGTAGACTGGCTTATGCAGAATTGGGCACATCTGTGCCCAAGAAAGCATTTCCAGAGGCTGGGGGAGGCTACTCCTCCCCTGCCTTCACACCATTTTCCAAAGGGAGAGGGTGTAACACCCTCTCTCAGAGGAAGTCCTTTGTTCTGCCATCCTGGGACAAGCCTGGCTTGACCCCAGGGGGGCAGAAACCTGTCTGAGGGGTTGGCAGCAGCTGCAGTGAAACCCCAGGAAAGGCAGTTTGGCAGTACCAGGGTCTGTGCTACAGACCACTGGGATCATGGGATTGTGCCACCTATGCCAGGATGGCATAGAGGGGGCAATTCCATGATCTTAGACATGTTACATGGCCATATTCGGAGTTACCATTGTGAAGCTACACATAGGTAATGACCTATGTGTAGTGCACGTGTGTAATGGTGTCCCCGCACTCACAAAGTCCGGGGAATTGGCCCTGAACAATGTGGGGGCACCTTGGCTAGTGCCAGGGTGCCCTCACACTAAGTAACTTTGCACCTAACCTTTACCAGGTAAAGGTTAGACATATAGGTGACTTATAAGTTACTTAAGTGCAGTGTAAAATGGCTGTGAAATAACGTGGACGTTATTTCACTCAGGCTGCAGTGGCAGGCCTGAGTAAGAATTGTCAGAGCTCTCTATGGGTGGCAAAAGAAATGCTGCAGCCCATAGGGATCTCCTGGAACCCCAATACCCTGGGTACCTCAGTACCATATACTAGGGAATTATAAGGGTGTTCCAGTAAGCCAATGTAAATTGGTAAAATTGGTCACTAGCCTCTTAGTGACAATTTGTAAGAATTGAGAGGGCATAACCACTGAGGTTCTGATTAGCAGAGCCTCAGTGAGACAGTTAGGCACTACACAGGGAACACATACATATAGGCCACAAACTTATGAGCACTGGGGTCCTGACTAGCAGGGTCCCAGTGACACATAACAAACATACTGAAAACATAGGGTTTTCACTATGAGCACTGGGCCCTGGCTAGCAGGATCCCAGTGAGACAGTGAAAACACCCTGACATACACTCACAAACAGGCCAAATGTGGGGGTAACAAGGCTAGAAAGAGGCTACTTTCTCACACCGATGAATATTTATCATTGAGTAAACTAAAATTGTACCTTCAGTCATCAATGGGTGAATTTTTCTGGACCTGGTGTGAGAAAAGGCCTCTTTTTGACATGGTTAGCCCCTAACTTTTTGCCTGATGTCTGATGTAAACTAGAAATTGTAGTGCCCAGGGTCCCTGCTAACCAGGTTCCCTGGGCCAGAGCTCTTTCCCTAAAACTGTTGTGACACCTTGGCACAATTAGAGGCATGTTTGGCTGCCATCATAAGTCCCTAGTAAACGGCACTTAGGTACCCAGGGCAGGAGATACTAAGCGTAGGCCCCTGAGGGCAGCAGCACTGATTGTGCAACCATCTAGGGCCATCCATTCAAGTGCACCCAGTCCTGCCATTGCAGACTGAGTGCCCTGATGTAAACCTAAAATGGAAGCCAGATAGGGCACACTGCCTGTGTGCCCTGCCCACTACACACTGCATACACTATGGGTAAGTTCCTCTCTGGCAGGCTTTTCAGCCCTAAGGCATGGTGCACTATACTGTATGTGAGGGCATTGATGCATGAGCAATATGCCTCCACTGTGTCCTTGCCCATTCTTGGACATAATGAGTGGACAGAGCAGCCATTTTAATACATGAGCTGGTCACTCGTCAATACAAGTTTCACAGCTACATCACGGCCACTCTGAACTCTAGGTTGTTTGGTATCAAATAACTCAGAATGATAAATCCAACCTGGTACCAGTGCTGGATTTATTATAAAATGTACCCAGGGGTCGCCTTAGAGATGTCCCCTGCAAAAGCTAACTACCCTGGTATGGTTGCTGACTGGTTCTAACCAGCCTGCCACCATCAGACAGCCAATCTACTACCTTGAGGTGAGAGATTCTTCTCTCTGGGTTGCAGACAAATTCCTTCCTGGGAGGAGGTGCTGACAGCACCCCCCTTCAGGAATGTGCACTGCCCTGTCGGTGAGCTTCAAAGGGCTTACCGCATTTGAAACATGACTTCCACTCTGCTACTAGTGGCAGATGGCCGCTCCCATTGCAAACCCTCACTTTTGGTGGGAGCAACCACAGGAAAACTACACAAAGGATAGAAGGAGTGGCCTCAACTGGTAAGCACCACCCCTAAGGTGTTCCCTGCGCAGCGGACACTCCATTTAATTTTTTTTCATCTTGGATGGAAGGAAAATAGCCAATTAGATATAGGGATGTGACCTCTGCCCTCTGGAAGTGGTCACTTAGTGGGTGTAGCCACCGTAAATTAGATGACCCATTGGTCACTACCAGGTTAAACCTAAAACACCTCTAAATTTAGTATTTAGAGGGCAGCCCTAGACCTGCAACATCTGGGCCTTTGTGTGCTCCTCCAGTGACGTGGGAGCAACTTCTGTGGTGCTGCGTGGGCTGCTCCTGTGACTTATGTGTCCCAGTCCTGTGAGACAGCTGTGGGTGCTGCCTCTGCTCTTGTGGGCCCTCTACAATTCAGAGGGTGCCCTGTGACTCCCCCTCCTGGGTAGAGTCCTCCTAGACCTTGCTGGTCCCGGGGGTAGCAGCCCATTTCCTCTAACTGCGAGTTTGTCTTTGCCAAGGCTTGTTGGTGGAAATCCTTCACTGACACCCATCTGCAATCCAGCTTCCAGCATGGGACACCTTTTGCACGCATCAGGAACTCTTCTCCAGCTTCTGTGCTGCAGTGCTGACCTGTCTTCCTTCTTTGTTGACCAACTCCAAAAGGTACCTCTGGGTGGGTAGTATCTCCTACTTCCCCTGGACTCCACAGACACTTCTGGACTTGGTCCCCTGTCTCCACAGGTCTCCATCTATGGTTTTCCACTGCTGGTTCCTTGCAGGCGGTTCTGGGTGTCTTCATTTTCTTCTCTTCATCCTTTGGGGTGGTTTTGGGGAAATCCAGTGTTTACTCCTGCTTTCCTGGTCGCTGGGGGGTACTGTATTACTTACCTGTGTGGTTTCTTAGTACTCCCAGCTCCCTTCTACACGATTTACTCACCTAGGTGGGGGTCCTGTGTTCGCATTTCACTTTCTTAGTATGTGGTTTGGACTCCCCCTAGGGTCACCATTGTATATTGCTATTTTACACAGTTTTCTAATCTTTTTATGCCTCTTACTGTTTATGAGTGTGTATATATAGGCTGAAACGCGTAGATATTTTAGTGGAGACAGCGTTATTTCGATTAATAATAAAGCGGATTAATTATATTCAAAGAAATTGGTATCCTCTGCCTTTTTGGAGCCATAATTGACTTGTTGCAGCCATTCGATTAATCGTTTCTCATTGTTTGTGGACAATATATATATATATATCTTGTGTATTTACTTACCTCCTATTGGAGGGGTGCCTGTCTAGTATTTTCTGATACTACATTCCAAAAATAAACTACCTATATTTTTGTACAACCAAGTGTTTTCTTCCTTGTGTGTAAGTGCTGTGTGCCTACAGTGGTATTAGATGAGCTTTGCATGCTTCCTAGATAAGCCTTGGCTGCTCAGCTACAGCTTCCCCTAGAGAGCCTGGCTTCTAGACACTGACTACACTTCACTAATAAGGGATACCTGGACCTGGAATAAGGTGTAAGTACCATAGGTACCCACCACACACCAGGCCAGCCTCCTACACCTACACTCCTTCATTCATTATTTAGGGGTCCCACTAGACCAGAGAAGCAGACTTGGCCAAAAGCTGTTTTTAGGACTCTGTGCGCTTTACCACTGCTAACCAGTGCTACAGTGCATGTGCTCTCTCCCTTTAACATGATAACATTGGTTCATCCCCAATTAGCATATTTGATTTACTTATAGGTTCCTAATAAAGTGCACTGCATGTGCCCAGGGCCTGTAAATCAAATGCTCCTATGGGCCTGCAGCACTGATTGTGCCACCCACATACGTAGCCCCCCTAACCATGTCCCAGGCCTGCCACTGCAAGGCGTGTGTGTGCAGCTTCACTGACACCTCCACTGGCGTTTAAAAGTGCTGGCCCAGCCTTAAACTCCCCCTTCAATCCCTTTCCCAAGGCTTGTTGCGTGTCCATTCCGGACACCAGCACTAAACCCGACCTGCAGGACGCGGGGCTTCGGAACCGAGACGACACCGAGAGGGATCCCGCAGGCTTCTGCTCGTTCCCTCAAGAAACGTGAGAGCCTCGGACGCAGAGGGGCGGCCGGACAAACGCCCCTGCACCCCAGACCCACAGCCAAGGTGCACCCCAACAGACTGTGCCCTGCTGCCCCAAGGCCTTCACGAGCTGAGCCCCCCAAGTCCTGTTTTCACGGGTCCCCCCTGTAGCGTTCGAGGCTATCACCCGACCAGCACCTCTGCACCCAGACACCCCCGGGCAGTGAACCCGAACTGCTGCTGGGGCTTCGGACCTTGGCCCCCCAGCACCGTAAGTCCCACAGGGCACCCCGAACTCTGTCTACAAGTACCCCAATGAAGGAACCATTACTGCGTTCGAGGTGCATGCCTCAAGAACTGACAAGTGTGCATTTTAACGTTTTCTTCTATAATTGCTAACTCCGAAAATACTTACCTGGTTTTAATGATCTTGGTATCTAAAATAATATAAAATCTCTGTTATCATTAGAACTAGGTCTCGGATTTCCTTCTTGAGTGTGTGCACCATTTATTGACACATCCTTAACACTCCCCTCTGATAAGCCTCTCCTGCTCGGGGGGTTATTAAAGAAAGCCCCGTAGACCAGAGAGTGGTGTCTGGAGTTTGTGCATAGTGGCCCTTGCACTGGCCCACCCCCCTGAAGTTCAGGTCTTGTTTAGTCCCCTGGGACGAGAGCACATGCAGTGACCCCCCCCCCCCCACAATACCCGTGACGTGGGTGAACCCACAACCACAGACAAGCTAACACCGGAGCACGAACACAACACATCAGTGGTAAATGTGTGTTAAACAAACATCACATTCCATCAAATCCACTGTAAGATGACATCACACCCAATACCTCATCATGGCAGCTACTAATATCCACCTCACAAGGATGAGAGGCTGAGACAGCCCTGCTGGTGTCAAAGGCTGAGGGACTGATCACGAGTGACCCCTTTTAGGTACAATAGTTATTGTACTGGATAAAATCAGGGACCGAAGTGTATGTAGAGATGAAAGATAAAGATGGAACATACGAAGGGGAGGAGGAGGGAGGGAGAGGGAGGAGGAGTGAAGGTAGAGAAAGAGGAGGCGAGAGGGGAGAGAGGGAGAGAGAGAAAGATGAAGAGAGAGGGAATAGGAGGGAACGGAGAGAAAGAGGAGGCGAGAGGGGAGAGAGGGAAGTGGAGGGGAGGGACGGGGGTAGAGGGAAGAGGGGGAGGTAGAGGGGAGAGATGGGGGTTGAGGGAAAGAGACGGAGGGAGAGAAGGGGAGAGGGGCAGACGGGGTGGGAGCAGAAGGAAGGGACGGTGCAACAGCACCAGAACAGCCGTCACATTTATACCAATATAGCCCATTTTCTATAGGGGCGGAGTACTCGTGGAGAAATTAAAAAATGTACTGTTTCTATTTTTTAATAGTTCTATCTAGCGGAGGTATACCGAGAGCGTTGGAGCGCTCCACATGAGCACTAGATACATTCAGGGTTTGGAGATTAAGTGATTTGCCCAGAATCACAGGGTGTGGAACAGGCGCCGAGACTCGAGCCTGGCTCCCCCGCTCCAAGGTCGGCAGCTCAGGCCCTTACACCACAATTACATCCAAACAGGAGGAAACAAACCCCCTCACTCACCCTCCCACCCCGACAACTCACTCACCTGCAGCAGATCACACAGCGACAACTCAACTGCAGCAGATCACACGGCGACAACTCACCTGCAGAAGAGCACACGGCCACAACTCACCCGCAGCAGATCACACGGCGACAACTCACCTGCAGAAGAGCACACGGCCACAACTCACCCGCAGCAGATCACACGGCGACCAGTCACCTGCAGCAGATCACACGGCCACAACTCACCCGCAGCAGATCACACGGCCACAACTCACTCACCTGCCACAGATCACACGGCCACAACTCACTCACCCGCAGCAGATCACACGGCCACAACTCACCCGCAGCAGATCACACGGCGACAACTCACCTGCAGAAGAGCACACGGCCACAACTCACCCGCAGCAGATCACACGGCGACCAGTCACCTGCAGCAGATCACACGGCCACAACTCACCCGCAGCAGATCACACGGCCACAACTCACTCACCTGCCACAGATCACACGGCCACAACTCACTCACCCGCAGCAGATCACACGGCCACAACTCACCCGCAGCAGATCACACAGCGATAACTCACCGCAGCAGATCACACAGTGATAACTCACCCGCAGCAGATCATAAGGAGACATCTCACTCACCTGCAGCAGAGCACACAGCGATAACTCACCGCAGCAGATCACACAGTGATAACTCACCCGCAGCAGATCATAAGGAGACATCTCACTCACCTGCAGCAGAGCACACAGCGATAACTCACCGCAGCAGATCACACAGTGACAACTCACCCGCAGCAGATCATAAGGAGACAACTCACTCACCTGCAGCAGATCACACAGCGATAACTCACCTGCAGCAGATCACACGGTGACAACTCACCTGCAGCAGATCACACGGCCACAACTCACTCACCGCAGCAGATCACACGCCCACAACTCACCTGGAGCAGATCACACCGTGACAACTCACTCACCTGCAGCAGAAAACACAGGGACAACCCACCTGCAGCAGATCACATGGCACAACACACATGGAGCAGATCACACGGCGACAACTCACCCGCAGCAGATCACACTGTGACAACTCACTCACCTGCACCAGATCACACGGTGACAACTCACCTGCAGCAGATCACACGGCGACAACTCACTCACCTGCAGCAGATCACATGGCACAACACACATAGAGCAGATCACACGGCGACAACTCACCTGCAGCAGATCACACGGCCACAACTCACCCGCAGCAGATCACACGGTGACAACTTACCTGCAGCAGATCACATGGTCACAACTCACTCATCTGCAGCACATCACACGGCCACAACTCACTCGCGTGCAGCAGATCACACGGCCACAACTCACCCGCAGCAGATCACACAGTGACAGCTCACCTTCAGCAGATCACATGGTCACAACTCACTCATCTGCAGCAGATCCCACGGCCACAACTCACCCGCAGCAGATCACACGGCGGGACCTCACCTGCAGATCACACGGCCACAACTCACCTGCAGCAGATCACACGGCGGGACCTCACCTGAAGATCACACGGCGACAACTCACATGCAGCAGATCACACGGCGACCACTTACCTGCAGCAGATCACACGGCGCGCTCCCTTCACACAGCACTTCTGGGTGATAATCCACGGTCTGTGTCCATCCAGGGCTTGTGTGCTCGCTCCCATGCCTCCTGATCTGTGGTGCAGCTGCTCACAAGACCGGAAGGGGCTGTCAGCATCCTGTAGAAATGTCTTAACTTCCTGCCCAGCCCCACCCTCACCAACCGACTACTCTGGCAGCCCGCAGCACCCTGGAACCCACTAATAGAGATGTACTTGGTACAGCCCCCCAAGTTCCCCTATGGAGTAACAGCAGATCTCACTCACAGCTCAGTGGCTGCAACATCCACCGACTGATAACGGGCACAGGCAGGGTTAGACCCAGTTTATCTTAACCCCAACCACTGCTATCTCAGCCCCACACTCCCAAAGCATGGCATGCTATTGCAATGTTACATGTATGAAGTGCAAATGCCAACATAACACTCAGATATGTACCTTAAAGTAAACGCCAGACTAATCCCACCCCAGGAACCACTCTACCCTACAATGAATGTCCTTTTACTGCTGTGTCCGGACCTCAAAAGGCTCCTTCAATAAACAGGTTCATAGTTTGCAGGGGTGACTAGGATGTCCCAGTGCCACCCGCAAGCCCCCACACAGAGGCCGGATGCCTCCTCCCAGCAGACTTTGTAGGAGACGCAGTTTGTGAATTGTTTCTTCTGAGCATCGATGTGGATGTGACTTACTCTGAACCTTCCAGGAACAACCCCCCATGTTATAAGAGACACCCCTGAGTCTGTAGAGGCCGAAAGCTCTTGGCCTCACATCGGATTGTGAAGGGACGTCTGGTGCTCAGACTCCCTGCTGAAGTATGTAGACTATATGTGTCCACTGGTGTCCACTGAGTCTGTGAAAGAGACCTGAGAGCCGCCAAACTGATAAATAAACAAGCATTGGCTAATCCAGTAGGATAGACGCACATTATCAACAATCACGTTGATGTCAAATATATATCTATGGATCTGTGCAGACACTGGCCCCAGGAAAAATAATTGCCACTGGACCTAGGAAGAGCATTCATGAATGTCTTTAGGCAGCAGAGCACTTCAAATGACCATAGGCGACAGTGACATTCAATGGCCCCAGACACTAATGGGTGAGAGTGTCCCCAAGCAGCAACAGGGCTGACTGCTAACAGGTATTAATGAGAATCAGTGATCACAGGTAGCAATGAGTATCAATAGCGTCAGTCAGTAATGGACTGCAGTACTTAGGAGTATTAATGAACAGAAACTGCCCTAACCAGTACTGAGCTCAATGGCCCCAGGCAGTAACAGACTGAACAGAAGCTGCTCTAACCAGTACTGAGCTCATGGGCCACAGGCAGTAACAGACTGAACAGAAGCTGATCTAACCAGTACTGAGCTCAATGGCCCCAGGCAGTAACAGACTGAACAGAAGCTGATCTAACCAGTACTGAGCTCAATGGCCCCAGCGAGTAATGGACTAAACAGAAGCTGCTCTAACCAGTACTGAGCTCAATGCAGTAACAGACTGAACAGAAGCTGCTCTAACCAGTACTGAGCTCAGTGGCCCCAGGCAGTAACAGACTGAACAGAAGCTGCTCTAACCAGTAGTGAGGTCAATGGCCCCAGCGAGTAATGGACTGAACAGAAGCTTCTCTAACCAGTAGTGAGTTCCATTGCCCCAGGCAGTAATGGGTTGAACAGAAGCTGCTCTAACCAGTACTGAGCTCAATGGCCCCAGGCAGTAACAGACTGAACAGAAGCTGCTCTAACCAGTTGTGACTTTCATTGGCCCCAGGCAGTGATGGGCATGAGTGTCCCCATGCAATAACAGGGCTGAATGTTAACAGGTATTAATGGGAATCAGTGATCACAGGTAGCAAGCAGTGAGTATCGATAGCACCAACCAGTAATGGACTGAGATGCCCATGAGTAGTAATGAACAGAAACTGATCTAACCAATACTGAGGTCAATGGCCCAGACAGTAACAGACTGAACAGTAGCTGCTCTAACCAGTTGTGACTTTCAATGGCCACAGGCAGTGATGGGCACGAGTGTCCCCATGCAATAACAGGGCTGAATGTTAACAGGTATTAATGAAAATCACTGATCACAGGTAGCAATGAGTATCAATAGCGTCAGCCAGTAATGGACTGCGGTACTTAGGAGTAGTAATGAACAGAAACTGCCCTAACCAGTGCTGAGCTCAGTGGCCCCAGGCAGTAACAGACTGAACAGAAGCTGCTCTAACCAGTACTGAGCTCAATGGCCCCAGCGAGTTATGGACTAAACAGAAGCTGCTCTAACCAGTAGTGAGCTCATGGGCCCCAGGCAGTAATGGACTGAACAGAAGCTGCTCTAACCAGTACTGAGCTCGATGACCCCAACCAGTAATGGGTTGAACGGAAGCTTCTCTAACCAGTAGTGAGTTCCATGGCCCCAGGCAGTAATGGGTTGAACAGAAGCTACTCTAACCAGTACTGAACTCAATGGCCCCAACCAGTAATGGGTTGAACAGAAGCTGTTCTAACCAGTACTGAACTCAATGGCCCCAACCAGTAATGGGTTGAACAGAAACTGCTCTAACCAGTACTGAGCTCAATGGCCCCAGGCAGTAATGGGTTGAACAGAAGCTGCTCTAACCAGTACTGAACTCAATGGCCCCAACCAGTAATGGGTTGAACAGAAGCTGCTCTAACCAGTAGTGAGGTCAATGGCCCCAGGCAGTAACAGACTGAACAGAAGCTGCTCTAACCAGTACTGAGCTCAATGGCCCCAGGCAGTAACAGACTGAACAGAAGCTGCTCTAACCAGTACTGAGCTCAATGGCCCCAGGCAGTAACAGACTGAACAGAAGCTGCTCTAACCAGTACTGAGCTCTATGGACCCAGGCAGTAATGGGTTGAACAGAAGCTGCTCTAACCAGTACTGAACTCAATGGCCCCAACCAGTAATGGGTTGAACAGAAGCTGTTCTAACCAGTAGTGAGTTCCATGGCCCCAGGCAGTAATGGGTTGAACAGAAGCTGCTCTAACCAGTACTGAACTCAATGGCCCCAACCAGTAATGGGTTGAACAGAAGCTGTTCTAACCAGTACTGAACTCAATGGCCCCAACCAGTAATGGGTTGAACAGAAGCTGCTCTAACCAGTAGTGAGTTCCATGGCCCCAGGCAGTAATGGGTTGAACAGAAGCTGCTCTAGCCAGTACTGAACTCAATGGCCCCAACCAGTAATGGGTTGAGCAGAAGCTGCTCTAACCAGTAGTGAGGGGCACAAGCACTAATGATCATCATTGTCCTTATGTCCCCATCCACTAACAGGCCTCAGTCTCAACAGGTATTAATTAATCTCAGTCTCATAGCTAGTAGTGATAACCAAGGAGCTTTAGTAGCAGGAGACGGTAATGTACATCAATGTCCACAGGCGGCAATAAACGTAAATTGCCCTGAGTAGGGCTCAGGGAGGAAATAACATTATTTTTGTCATGTGTGAACAGTCCCCAAAGGCCCGAGGTGGTAATTAACCTCATTGACCCAAAGCAGTAATGTTCATCAATGAACATAGGCGGTAATGAGCATCACCCAGTCCAGGAAGTAATGACATTCATTGCCCCAGGGTTGTAGTGAGCATCAGTGACCCCTAATAGTTATGAGCATCAATGTACTCATGCAGTAATGCGCTTTAGTGGGTGAGGTAGTACTGAACATCAATGTCCCCAGACAGTAATGATCATACACTATCCTAGGCAGCATTAAGCATCAATGGCCCCAGGCAGCAATGACCGTCAATGTCCCCAGACAGTAATGATCATACACTATCCTAGGCAGCATTAAGCATCAATGGCCCCAGGCAGCAATGACCGTCAATGTCCCCAGACAGTAATGATCATACACTATCCTAGGCAGTATTAAGCATCAATGGCCCCAGTCAGCAATGGACCCTAGTGGCCCCAGCAGTAAGACGTCTAAATGGGGACAAGGGAGTAACTAATCTCAATGCCCAGAAGCAATAATGAATCTTGATGTCCCCAAATAGTAAAAACCTTTAATAACCGCAGGCAGTAATTAGCATCAATGGCTCCAGGCAGCAATGAATATCACTGGCTGGAAGTAGTAAAGTTCTTGATTGGCCCCAGGAAGCCATGCACCGCAGTACCCCAAGACAGTAATGGACATCTGTGGCCTCAAGCAGTGATAAACTTCATGTGGGCACAGGCAGCAATGGAAACTGATGGCTCACAGGAGAGGAGCTACTCCCGCGGAATGTGAGGCAGACAGTCACCCCAGGACAGCTGCAGGGAGGGGTGGCACCACAATCATCACCTGGCACTGAGGCCTGGCTACATGTGTCTGCCCAGGGAACTACCCATGGATCTGTTGCTGCCATTTTCAAGCCCGTAGACGAATGTTATATGAAACTACAAGTCCCAGAATGCAATTTTAAATGTAAACGGTGCAGTACAAATGATACGAGGTTGTACGTGTATTTTTGAAAACCTACGGGCAGCATAAGGTGGACCCAAGATGGGGAGGAGGGCTCCCTTGGATAGAGGAGCCTGGGGGACCGAGGGGAGTATATGCCCTCCAAACCCAGAGCACAGTGCATAATGCAGAGCACTTAATGTGACTTCTAGAGGTCCGTGCACCGGAGCCTGAGGTGCAGTGAGACACTGTACAGTGAGCGCGGCCCTGAGCCGCACACCTGCTGTCCTGTGTGCTGTATATGGGGACAGAAGGAAGGGGGCAGTACAGGAGGGCACAGGACGAGGGCACAGGAGGCAGGGCACAGGAGGAGGGCACAGGAGGAGGGCACAGGAGGCAGGGCACAGGAGGAGGGCAGGGGAGGTGGGCACAGGAGGAGGGCACAGGATGAGGGGAGGGGAGGAGGGCACAGGAGGAGGGCACAGGATGAGGGGAGGGGAGGAGGGCACAGGAGACAGGGCACAGGAGGAGGGCTGTGGAGGAGGGCAGGGGGGAGGGCACAGGAGGCAGGGCACAGGAGGAGGGGAGGGGAGGAGGGCACAGGAGGCAGGGCACAGGAGGAGGGGAGGAGGGCACAGGAGACAGGGCACAGGAGGAGGGTTGGGGAGGCAGGGCACAGGAGGAGGGCAGGGGAGGCAGGGCACAGGAGGATGGCAGGGGAGGCAGGGCACAGGAGGCAGGGCACAGGAGGATGGCAGGGGAGGCAGGGCACAGGAGGCAGGGCACCGGAGGACGGCTGGGAAGGAGGGCAGGGAAGGATGGCAGAGGGGGCTGGGCACAGGAGGAGGGCTGGGGAGGAGGGCAGGGGAGGAGGGCACAGGAGGCTGGGCACAGGAGGCAGGGCACAGGAGGAGGGCTGGGGAGGAGGGCAAGGAAGGAGGGCATAGGAGGCTGGGAACAGGAGGAAGGCTGGGGAGGAGGGCACAGGAGGAGGGCACAGGAGGCTGGGCACAGGAGGAGGGCTGGGGAGGAGGGCAGGGGAGGAGGGCACAGGAGGCTGGTCACAGGAGGCAGGGCACAGGAAGAGGGCTGGGGAGGAGGGCAGGGGAGGCAGGGCACAGGAGGAGGGCTGGGGAGGAGGGCAGGGGAGGAGGGCACAGGAGGCAGGGCACAGGAGGAGGGCACAGGAGGCAGGGCATAGGAGGCAAGGCACAGTAGGAGGGCACAGGTGGCAGGGCACAGGAGGGGGGTACAGGAAGCAGGGCACAGGAGGAGGGGAGACAGGGCACAGGAGCCAGGGCACAGGAGGAGGGCACAGGTGGAGAGCTGGGGAGGAGGGCACAGGAGGAGGGCTGGGGAGGAGGGTACAGAAGGAGGGCAGGGGAGGAGGGCACAGGAGGAGGGCACAGGAGGAGGGCTGGGGAGGAGGGCACAGGAGGCAGGGCACAGGAGGATGGCAGGGGAGGAGGGCACAGGAGGCAGGGCACAGCAGAGAGGGGACTAGAGACAAGAGCACAAAGAAGGGGCACATCAGAGCAGGGCACAGGAGACAGGAGCACCGGTAAGATCTCAGAAGCTTCTGTGTGGCAGCTCTTTTATTCGTTTATCTGCATCACCTGGGATGCCACCATGTGGCAGCACCACGCAGGGTCGCGGTTACCTCTCACCGCCCTGCTCCCTTCCTAAGTGCGAAGCCCTAACACTACAGTAAGTAGCTAAGTGGACTATGATCATATGAAATGCCATCAAGAGTCCTGCTCAGATGGTGTGGTTATGCAAGGTGATACATTCCTTCCGGGAGGATGTTACGCGTACGGTATCTGGGGTGACGGGCTGTCTGTTCCCTCTGGACCCTGTGCGGTCTTTGCTAGATATAGGACATACCACTAAGAAAACTAAGGGCCGGCTGCAGTTTCAAAAGCTGGCTTTGATCTTAGCTAAACATTGTATCACCGTGGCCTGGAAGTCGGCTACAGCCCCCCACTGAAGCTGTGGCGGGCTGACATGCTTGGGTGGGCATGTGTTGAGCTAGCGGACCACAGCTGGCTATGCACAACAGGAAATGGGATAGACCCACCAGGCTGCTGGGACACCTCTCTGCAGAAGCTCGAAGCGAGTGTGGATGAGCGCCCTCCCTTGAGCACACTGCTATAGGCCTCGGGGAGGCATAGCTGTGTAAGACCCTGCCTTGCTTTAGATGGCTGGGATGATTTTAGGCAGATAACAAGATTGGATGGATGAGTGCATTGGTTTGGACAGGGGAAATGTATGTGGGATCGATGACTGTGAAAAAGCCGGGGCAATCAAGAGATTTTCACAATCTGCGAAGGAGACACAGGCGGTCTCACACACACACACCTATAATTGTTAGGGCCGGCCATTAACCGTAATGAAGTGTGTATTTACTATTCTCACTACACGTGCGCTTTGATAGCAGGGAAGCTTAAAAAGGTGACTGAGGGAAATATAACTGCACTTTTAGTTTTTTGATGCACTCGCTCGAAACTACCTAACACACTACGGGGACCGGTCCTCGCAAGGATTGTGTTCGTCTGGAACTGACAGTATTTACACACGATATGAGGACCGAACCGGTCCTCCCAGCAGGGGCTGTACATGCCCAAACACCTCCCCTCCCCCCCCACACACACTCTGGCATTGGGGGAGGGGGTGTGCGGTTGGACTTTGTATTCCTTTGTTTTGCATTGTCCATGTTAAGTTGTACCTGCACCTGCAGCTATTGCCTACGTGTTGATGTGGAGATGTGCTGTTTACCTGTTTTGGGCGAGGGCGCCGTGTTATCCTGGGGGGTACTTTGGCCTCTCTGAGAGACAAGATCTCAAGGGGATGGGGGGGGAGTGAACCCATCGTACGGGACCCCGATAGTATTCTGGACAAACATGCCTTAAATGTATCTGCCTTCCTTCCTCCATTGCAACGTGTTGTCAATGTGTGTCAGATGTGGTTCTGTTCCAGGTGCCAATGAAGCATGAATTGCAATAAAGATGTTTACAAAAAAATAGTCCTGCTCAAAGCTTCCGGCTACTGAAAACCATAAACTTTCTTCACACTTCTTCACCTATCACACTAAGTGAAGCGCCCTGTGACACTATAACCGCACACAGTGGTCATCACACACAACATGGAAACATTTCCCAGATAGGATCAAAACGAAGACAACGCACCCTAAGAGATGCAGCACACTAGCCATGTAGGAAAGCGCATTGGGGCCCACATAGAGGTAGTAAGCGCTACAATATGTTGCAATAAAGTACAATACAACATGTGACTGACAAAGAGGAGCACAACTGCAGGTGGCACTAACAGGAGTGACTGGTCACAAGTGCCCCTGCTCACAGGTGCAATAACACCCTCACTGCAGCCCTTGAAGATGAAACCAAATATACTGTATGCCAACCTCGAGAGATGCCAACGTCCGGGAGCAGGGTACCAAGTGACTCCATGCCCCAGTCACAGGGCTCTGGCCCTGAGGTTCATCTAACAACTGAATGCATTACAGAAGGTGAAGTCCTCGAGAATTGAAACACACCTGAAAACAAAGATTTGTGAATAAAAAGCCCAGGGCTGGAGACCTGCACCTTGATGACTGAGTCCCTGGTAACCGTATCATGGGTGCGCTCAGGGTCAGCACAATGATGGGTGGCAGGTCTGGGAATCAGAGATGTGGGGGGGGGGGGGGGGGGGGGGCTTGGTCCTGCACTCTTCGCGTACCTGTGGGTGTGGGGTTAGTTGAGATGCTGAAGCGGCGGTTGAGTTGTCGGGGCTCAAATTGGCCACATCTCTGCAACGTAACAATAGGTAACCTTCTATAGCCCATCTATTCATCCCATCAAACCATTTCCATAAAGTCTCTGAATGGGGGAGATATGCTGTACCTAGAGGAGCTATGCTGTACTTGCAGGAGTGATACTATGCAGTGAGGAGCTATGCTGTACCTAGAGGAGCTATGCTGTACTTGCAGGAGTGATACTATGCAGGGAGGAGCTATGCTGTACTTGCAGGAGCTATACTATGCAAGGAGGAGCTATGCTGTACCTAGAAGAGCTACGCTGTACTTACAGGAGCTACACTATGCGGGGGGAGCTATGCTGTGCACAGAGGAGCTATGCTGTACTTACAGGAGCTATACTATGCAGGGAGGAGCTATGCTGTACCTAGAGGAGCTACGCTGTACTTACAGGAGCTACACTATGCGGGGGGAGCTATGCTGTGCACAGAGGAGCTATGCTGTACTTACAGGAGCTATACTATGCAGGGAGGGCCTTTGTTGTGCAGGGAGGAGCTATGCTGTGCCTAGAGGAGCTATGCTGTACCTAGAGGAGCTATGCTGTACTTGCAGGAGTGATACTATGCAGGGAGGAGCTATGCTGTACCTAGAGGAGCTGTGCTGTACTTGCAGGAGTGATACTATGCAGGGAGGAGCAATGCTGTACCTAGAGGAGCTATGCTGTACTTGCAGGAGCTATACTATGCAGGGAGGAGCTATGCTGTACCTAGTGGAGCTACCCTGTACTTACAGGAGCTACACTATGTGGGGGGAGCTATGCTGTGCATAGAGGAGCTATGCTGCACTTGCAGGAGCTATACTATGCAGGGAGGAGCTATGCTGTTCCTAGAGGAGCTATGCTGTACTTGCAGGAGCTATACTATGCAGGGAGGAGCTATGCTGTACCTAGAGGAGCTACGCTGTACTTACAGGAGCTACACTATGCGGGGGGAGCTATGCTGTGCACAGAGGAGCTATGCTGTACTTACAGGAGCTATACTATGCAGGGAGGAGCTATGCTGTACCTAGAGGAGCTACGCTGTACTTACAGGAGCTACACTATGCGGGGGGAGCTATGCTGTGCACAGAGGAGCTATGCTGTACTTACAGGAGCTATACTATGCAGGGAGGGCCTATGTTGTGCAGGGAGGAGCTATGCTGTGCCTAGAGGAGCTATGCTGTACCTAGAGGAGCTATGCTGTACTTGCAGGAGTGATACTATGCAGGGAGGAGCTATGCTGTACCTAGAGGAGCTGTGCTGTACTTGCAGGAGTGATACTATGCAGGGAGGAGCAATGCTGTACCTAGAGGAGCTATGCTGTACTTGCAGGAGCTATACTATGCAGGGAGGAGCTATGCTGTACCTAGTGGAGCTACCCTGTACTTACAGGAGCTACACTATGTGGGGGGAGCTATGCTGTGCATAGAGGAGCTATGCTGCACTTGCAGGAGCTATACTATGCAGGGAGGAGCTATGCTGTTCCTAGAGGAGCTATACAGCACTTGCAGGATCTATACTATGCAGGGGGTAGCTATGCTGTGCATAGAGGAGCTATGCTGCACTTGCAGGAGCTACACTATGCAGGGAAGAGCTATGCTGTGCATTGAGAAGCTATACAGCACTTGCAGGAGCTATATGTGTATTTCCTCCCCATCTCTGTGAGGTGCAGTACATGAAGGAGACTGACTTTGTGCAGCTGGAGGGCACAGAAGAGGAGCACAGAGGAGGGCACAGCAGAAAGAGTACTATTAGTGTGCAGTCCTGAATGACAAGTGTGCTGCTGTCCTATGTGGTAAGGGCGCAGGAGAGAAGGGCACAGGGGAAGGGGGCAGGAGAGGAGGGCACAGGAGAAGGGGGCCGGAGAGGAGGGCACAGGAGAAGGGGGCAGGAGAGGAGGGGGCAGGAGAGGAGGGCACAGGAGAAGGGGACAGGAGAGGAGGGCACAGGAGAAGGGGTCAGGAGAGGAGGGCACGGGAGAAGGGGGCAGGAGAAGGGCACAGGAGAAGGGGACAGGAGAGGAGGGCACAGGAGAAGGGGACAGGAGAGGAGGGCACAGGAGAAGGGGACAGGAGAGGAGGGCACAGGAGAAGGGGGCAGGAGAGGAGGGCACAAGAGAAGGGGACAGGAGAGGAGGGGACAAGAGAAGGGGACAGGAGAGGAGGGCACAGGAGAAGGGGGCAGGAGAGGAGGGCACAAGAGAAGGGCACAGGAGAGGAGGGCACAGGAGAAGGGGGCAGGAGGAGGGGACAAGAGAAGGGGACAGGAGAGGAGGGGGCAGGAGAAGGGGACAGGAGAGGAGGGCACAGAGAAGGGCACAGGAGAAGGGGGCAGGAGGAGGGCACAGGAGAAGGGGGCAGGAGAGGAGGGCACAGGAGAAGGGGGCAGGAGAGGAGGGCACAGGAGAAGGGGACAGGAGAGGAGGGGGCAGGAGAGGAGGGCACAGGAGAAGGGGACAGGAGAGGAGGGCACAGGAGAAGGGGGCAGGAGGAGGGGACAAGATAAGGGGACAGGAGAGGAGGGCACAAGAGAAGGGGACATGCAGGAAGACACTGTACAGTGTCGGTGCTCAATCTGATCTTAAAATCCAAATCATGGGCCGCGCCACGGCTGGGACCGGAGGGGTGTACACTGCACCCCCATATGGACCTCCATCCCTGGAACAGGAAGGGCCCATCTGACCCTGCCAGAGCTCGGAGCCAGGGCCTCCTGCCTGAGGACGGTCTGAGCGAGCTCCCTGGGACGCGCCACTGCTGGGACCGGAGGGGTGTACACTGTACCCCGATATGGACCTCCATCCCTGGAACAGGAAGGGCCCATCTGACCCTGCCAGAGCTCGGAGCCAGGGCCTCCTGCCTGAGGACGGTCTGAGCGAGCTGCCTGGGACGCGCCAGTCAGTGAGTGCAGAGAGATGTTCATGGCCCTTACGGTGGAGTCTACAAAGGCTAGACGTGGAGCATGAAACACACCTGTTATTGTGTCAGGGGCCAGTGCACCGAGGGGGAACCCTCTCTAGCAGAAATCCATTTAGGGGTGTTAAGAATCAGACGAGAGCCCCATTCTGCACCACCTGCAATCTGTTCAGTCAGGAGTCATTAATGTTCAAATAAAGGGCCTCGAACTAATCCAACCTGGACCACATTGAAGCAATGCCACCGAGTGGGGCATTTCAATGGGCATCAAAGGAAGAATGTTACTGGGTGTCCAGATTAGATGAAGCCAAGTGTTGCAGGACGATTGACCCGAGTCAAAGAGTATTGAAGATGCCCCCAAGGTTTTTAGCCGCTTTCCCTGGAACAGGCAAAGAGCCGCACTCTTCAGGCCATCGAGCTGTGACCACCAAATACCAGGACCTCAGTTTTATCTGTCCTTCATTCGGGTGCTTATCCTGGCAATGCAAAAATTGGCTGCTAGCTAGAGGCAATAGCATCAGCAACAGTAACAATAATTATTGTATAGTCAGCATAGCATAATGCCTGGAAGCCAAAAGAGCGAATCAATTCTGCAAAGGGAGCTGCATACAAATTGAACAGAGTGGGGCTAAGGGAGGACCCCTGAGGGACCCCGCAAGAAAGATTGAAAGCCATAGCGCTGAACCCACCATAGATCACAACTTGTACCCTGTCAGTAAAGAAAAACTGGAGCAGGTCCACACCCTTCCCACTGACACCCACCTGATGAAGTGGGTGCACTAGGCCAATGGGTGCGAGCATCCCCACTGTCTCTTCGGGCAGTCTACTTGATACAGTGCATAACGGTAGCCTGGAAATACCGCTGTGGTGGCAGTTTACTGCTACCCATACTATAACACACACATAGCAATCCGTCACTATACAGACACACACAAAAGTCCGCCAGCCAAAAGGCCAGTGATAAAATGTCGGTAGCAAAACCCAAAATGTACGCCAACAGAACTACACCTACAGCATTATGACCCACAAATCACTGCGGCGGACATTCAATGATGCTAAACCATTGGTGGTACATACCACTGCGCTCAAAATACACACACACACAAACAAAACAACACCACATTGGACATTTTTAATAACACACACCTGACACCCATACACACACCACACCCACACCACTATAAAACACACATTACCCACAACCCTTTACAACTCAAGAAAATTGATAACTGAGGGAGAGACACACCTAGAGCACCCACAGAACCCAAGCCACAGGAACCATCACCCATACACCATCCACGCACCTCAGCGCACACCCCAACACATCACCCCACACACCCTCACACACACCACTCACACTACACCCATGGCACCACAAAGACACCCCAGGTTCTCAGAGGAGGAGATAAGGGTCATGGTGGAGGAAATCATCCGGGGAGAGCCACAGCTATTCGGATCGCAGGTGCAACAGACATCCATTGCCAGGAAGATGGAGCTATGGTGGAGGATCGTGGACAGGATCAACGCCGTGGGACAGAACCCCAGAACAAGGGATGACATCAGAAAGAGGTGGAATGACCTACGGGGGAAGGTACATTCTGTGGTAGCAAGACACCACATAGCAGTACAGAGGACTGGTGGGGGACTCCCACCTCCTCCCCAACAACTAACAACATGGGAGGAGCAAGTCTTGGCAATACTGCATCCTGAGGGCCTGGCAGAGGTAACAGGAGGACTGGACTCTGGTAAGTCAAATCTCTATTACTATTACTATTGTGCATGCCATCACAAACCCCCACCCCTACCCTCACCCCCATCACTCCACCACCTCACATACACCCCACCATCACAACCCACCCCTCCCACTACCAAGCCCTGCATGCAACACCAATGCCTGGACACCCATCACAGACCTGCATGGACACCCATCACCAAAGAATGCATACTTGAGACAATCACCTATCCAACCAAATCACCACTCACACAAGCCTAAGCTGCCAGGACAATCACAACCATACAAGGCAACACACCCATGCACAAGATGTCACACGCAGAAACAATAACACTGCATTTACATCCCCACAGGTCCCCCATACAACGTCACCGGAGAGGAGGTGCTAGCAACATCCAGTCCCCCCACAGAAGAGGCCCACAGTGATGACAGCAGCTCTGCATGCCTGGATCAAGATGACCAACCTGACCCATAAGGGACCTCTGGATAGTTAGTTACCCTGCCACAGTCCCATACCACAACAGAGCCTCCCCCCTCAGGAAACACCAGCACAGCACCCACCCAGATGGTCCATGTCACTATCCCCAGGACACGTCAATCAGCAGAGTGTCCACCACTACAGGGACCCCAGGCAACCCCACAAACACTAGGCAATCAGGGACCTGGGCTCAGTGGCAGTGGGCGCATGGTTCAGGGGACAGAGGCACAGGACAACAGGGAAGCTGGGAGGACTACTGTGCAACTGAGGGAGGACAGGCCCAAGGAACCAACTCTCCAGGAGGCACTCACCAACATCCTGGAAGCATACCACCATTCCCAGGAGACGATGGGCCAGATACTGGCCAAGTTGCAGGAGACCCAGCGGCTGCATGAAGGACAATACCTGGGGATCAGGGAGGATCTGAGGGACATCCACACCACGCTTGTCACCATTGCAGGGCTGGCAGACATGGCCAACACCGTGAGGGAGGCAGTGGCACACCACCAGGCCCCTGACACTAGCCACACCGATGAACAACCCTTCACCTCCGCTGATGCTAGTGGACAGGAGGCCCCGCCACAGGAACAACAGGCCGTCAGCACCCCTCCCCCTGCAGAAGGAGAACTACCATGCAAACAGTCCCTGCAATCCAGGCAGAAGCCAGAGAACATTGCCAAGACCCCGCCAGGAAATAAGACTCTCCTGAATGTCACCCTTGTGTCCCACTATGTCATCCTGTCCATCTTGAACTGCCATTGCTCCACTTCCTATGCCCCTTGGACAGTGCACCTGTGATACAAATATGATGGAACTTTTCCCTGGACTCTCCTCCACCACCACCCCAGCCTCTAGCAATACCCCATCCATTCATTAGCACATAAATAAACACCCTTGTAAAAAATACAAGTATTGAGTCTGTCAATTGATTGAACTATCTATTTATTTAACAATCTGTAAACATTGCAATTCAACTGTACAGTAATGTATACATAGGTATGACCTGTAGGTTGCTGCATTCAACACACCAGGAGTCGGAGTGGGGCACATATTTCTGTAAATAGACATGCGAAAGGGTACAGTAAGTGGCCATAGTCGTGGGAATATCAGCCTGCCAGTAACAATATCCAATACAAAATTGTCAATGGAAGGTGAAGTTACAGTGTCTTACCTGTGTGTCACTGGAAGTACTGTTGTATGATTGATGTTCTATTGTCCACATCCTCATCCTCTGCCTCCTCATCGTCACTGTCCACAGGATCCACCACTGCCACACGCCCATCTCCAGCCTCATCCTCCTGCAGAAAAGGCACCTGGCGATGTAAGAACAGCTTGTGCAACATTCAACATGCCACTATGATCTGGCACACCTTCTTGGGTGAGTAGCACAGGGAACCACCTGTTAGATGGAGGCACCGAAACCTGGCCTTCAGGAGGCTGAATGTTCGCTCTATAATTCTTCTTCTTCGCCCATGTGCCTCATTGTAACATTCCTCTGCCCTTGGCCTGGGATTCCTCACTGAGGTCAGTAGTCATGAGAGATTGGGGTAACCAGAGTCACCTGCAAATATCGAGGGATACCTGTTAGCCAAACACTAACCCTTAGGGCCAACCCCATACCCATACACCAACATATACTGGGTGGGTACCATGGGCTCACCTATTAGCCACACCGGTGCCTCTGGAGTTGAGCCATCACATATGGGATGCTGCTATTCCTCAGGATAAAGGCATCATGCACAGCCAGGATATTTTGCATTGACATGGGCGATGTACTGGTCCGCCATGCACACTATCTGCACATTTATGGAGTGAAAGCCCTTTCGATTTCTGAATACCTGTTCATTTCTCGGGGGGGGACAAAGGCAATATGTGTACCATCAATTGCCCCAATGATGTTGTGCATATGTCCCATTGCATAGAAGCCAGCTTTCACTGTGGCCAAATCCTCCGCTTGGGGGAAAACAATGTAGCTGCGCATGTGTTTAATCAGGGCAGTCAACACTCTGGTCAGCACTATTGAGAACATTGGCTGAGACATTCCTGCTGCCAAGCCCCCGTCACTTGGAAGGAGCCACTTGCCAAGAATTGGAGCACTGATAGGACTTGCACAAGAGGGGGGATCCCAGTGGGGTGACGGATAGCAGAGATCAGGTCTGGCTCCAATTGGGCACACAGCTCTTGGATTGTGGCCCTGTCAAGTCTGTAGGTGAGGATAATGTGCCTGTCCTCCATTGTTGCCAAGTCCACCAGGGGCCTGTACATGGGGGATGTCTCCATCTCCTATTCATCTGCAGCGGTTGCAATCTAGGAGGCAAAACGATGAGCATCTTGTCAGTATTCAACATTTCCAAAATGTACAGTGCATTGTATGTTGTGACTGAAACAGTACATTGTTGTATAGGCCCAAATGGTGCCTATGTGTGCTGTGACGCAGTTAGGTGCCATGGCCTGCGGGCCTCCCCATAAAATGGTGTCCTCCTGTCCTGTGTGGATGGGCAGGTGGAAATGAGGTAATGCCGCTGATGTTGTGCGCCGTTGCGGGAGGCGGTCGAGTACTGCCGTGCAACTCCGAATTGGTGGTAATTGGGCCCTATGGGTTACAGTGGCCAATGGTTATGTACGCCGGCAGTGACGGTATGCACCCACGCGGAAGTGACCGCCATTTTCTATCTGTTCACTCACTTGCTACCTGACCTTCAACAAAAGAGGACCTACACTGCAAGTGCGGCTGTAACCTATGTCTGGAACCGACCATGGCTCGTGTCACTGGGGAAAGGGCCCCTGCCTTCACCGCTGCGGAGTTGGAGAGACTGGTAGATGGGGTCCTACCCCAGTATCGAATACTGTATGGGCCTCCAGACCAACAGGTGAGTACACTGTGAGCACGATGCATGGGGCATGAATGCATGGAGTGCTGTATGTGAGGGCCTCCTGTAATGGGGGGTGGTTGAAGGGTTCTGGGCAGCATGCTGCATGTATGGTGTGCAATGTCTGTGCGTAAGGGGAAGGGAGGGATATGGTGGGCCATGAGTGTAACAGGCTGGACGGTATGACTCATACCTTTTATTACTATGTTTATTTCTCTGCAGGTCAGCGCCCATCAGAAAAAGGGTATATGGCCTGCCATCGCCAAGGATGTGCAGACCCTGGGGGTCTACGGCGAACGGAGCACCCACTGTCACAAACGGTGGGAGGCCCTGAGACGCTGGTCAAGGAAGACGACGGAGGCCCAGCTGGGGATGGCTTCCCAACGAGGAAGGGGTGCCTGTCGAACCCTGACCCCCCTGATGTTCTGCATAATGGCGGTGGCCTATCCAGAGCTGGATGGGCACTTGAGGGCATCACAGCATCCACAAGGGGGTGAGTACAGTTTTACATTATACTACTTGTGCGTGGTGGAGTGGTCTTCGGGTGGGGGATGTGGGCCTGTTGGTGCCCCGAGGCCAGGCCGGACATTGCAGGGTTGGTTCCATGTTGGGCAGGAGCTGATGAACACCACCTCCAACCAAGCTAGTAGGCATCCACTACTGGGCAGGGCTCTGTGGGTTTCAGGTATGCTGCAATTGGCGTTAGGTATTTCTGTCAATGGCCTGGTGACTAGCATTGTGACTGGTAGTGCATTGGCTAGTGCGTAGGGAGGTCCCCTGTGTGTGTGTGTGTGTGTGTGGTGTACGCCAACGGTGGTGTTGTTGCTGCCATTGACCAAGTGTATCCTCTGTGTCTTCCCTCCCTTTTTTTTGTCACCCTGTCCTTCTGTTCATTAGGATCATCTGGCGGAGGAGCAGAGGCACCGGCGACGGAGGGAGCTGCATCCTACAGGGTCCATGAGGCCAAATCCACCGACGGTGAGGGCACCAGTGGTACGGAGGGCGAGGGGAGCACCACAGCGGAGACAGGAGAGGACAGTTCTGACAGTGATACCTCCTCTGATGGAAGCTCCCTAGTGGTGGCGGCCACCTCTGTGGCCACACCAACTACAGGTACAGCCGCCACCCCCGTACCAGCACTGCCCTCCCAGCAGCCCCTCAGCAAGTTTCCCGTGCCCGCTCACCCAGGAGAGTGGGCATCTCCTTCGCCCCAGGCACCTCAGGCCCTGCCCCAGTTAGCCCTGCTGCCCTGAGTGAGGAAGCTATTGACCTCCTGCGATCCATCTCTGTTGGGCAGTCAACCATAGTGAATGCCATTCAGGGGCTGGGAGGCCATTTGCAACAAACAAATGCAGGGCATTCACTCTGGCATGGTGGCCCAACAGAGATCAATCCAGGGTCTGGCCTCCTCCCTGATGGCAGCCATTGTTCCTGTCTCTAGCCTCCCCCTCCAACTTCCTCTGCCCAGTCCCATTCCCCTGACCCCAAACTATCCCAAGCACGCATTCAGACCAGCATGCACCCAAGACAACACACAGGAGTGGTTCAGGCAAACACAAGCACCACACATCATCCCACAGGTACTCACACAAACACCATCCAGATGCAGACACACCAACATCTATTGCTTCCACTGTGTCCCCCTCTTTCTCGTCACCCACTTCCCCTCCAGTAGCGTCTCCACTCACATCTGCATGCACTACATCCACTGCCTCCATCACCATCACGCCTATCACTATACACCCTTCACTGGCAGTCACCACCCCCACATCCATGCACACATCCCCTGTGTCCTCTCCCACTGTGTCTGTGCCCCTTCCTCCCAAAGTTCACAAACGCAAGCACTCAGACACCCAACAGCCATCCACCTCACAACAGCATTCAGCCCATGTATCTGCACCCAAACACAGCAGATAGACACTCCCTCTTCCTCCACTCCCAAACCTTCACCCTCTTCCTACCCCAGTGTCCCTAAGAAGCTATTCCTCTCCGCCGTTGACCTCTTACCTACCTCTCCCCGACCTTCACGTCAGGCCAGGGTGGTCAGAACCCAGGCTAGCACCTCAGCCACCCAGTCCACGACCACAGTAGTGTCGGCAGCTACTGCAGGTGTGAGAGGCTCCAAGGAACCACCCATCAGCACTGTGCTTGCACCAGCTGCCAAGGGGAAAGGCAAGGATGCACCACCAGCTGGTAAGGACCGGGGCAAGGAGGCACCACCAGCTGGCAAAGGCAAGGAGGCACCACCAGCTGGCAAGGGCAAGGAACCACCAGCTGGCGAGGGCAAGGAGGTACCACCAGCTGGCAAGGGCAAGGGTAAGGAGGAACCACTAGATGGCAAGGGCAAGGGCAAAGGGACTGCCCATGCAGACAGGAAGGACAGGAGGCCTGGAGCTGGGACTGATTCTGAGCCCCCACCACCAACCATGGCGGTTCAGCCATCTGAGGCTGCAGGGGAAGGGCTGGAGCCCCCCCCCCACCACTGGCATCACCGCCACCAGCACCACCACCTGCACTGCCACCTGCACAGCTGCCAGGAGCAGCCCCAGTGGGCAGCCGTCTGAGGCTGCAGGGGAAGGCCTGGAGCCTCTCCCCACCACTGGCATCACCGTCACCAGCACTGCCACCTGCACCACCACCTGCACCACCACCTGCACCGCCACCAGCACCGCTGCCAGCAGCAGCAGCAGCCCCAGTGGGCATCCGTCTGAGGCTGCAGAGGACGGACTGGAGCCTCCCCCCACCACTGCCAGCCCCGACACCAGCACCACCACTGCCACCACTGGGCAGCCGTCGCCGCTGGCAGGCAGTGTGTAGTCCAGACATGGACTGTAATGCATCCTGACCCCTGCAAATCGTGTGGGTGTGACACCCATGTGAGAGACTGTGACCTTGCACTCCCCAAGACCTGCATCACAGGGCACAAAGCCCCCTCCAGAACCATTGGAGGAAGGCATCCACTCACCCTCTCCTTGCCAGGATGAAGCACACTGGGCACAAAGCCCCCTCCAGAACCAGTGGAAGAAGGCATCCACTCACCTCTTCCTTGCCAGGATGAAGCACACTGGGCACAAAGCCCCCTCCAGAACCAGTGGAAGAAGGCATCCACTCCCCCTCCTTGCCAGGATGAAGCACACTGGGCACAAAGCACCCTCCAGACCCAGCGGAAGAAGGAATCCACTCACCTCCTCCTTCCCAGGATGAAGCACACTGGGCACAAAGCCCCATCCAGAACCTGCGGAGAAGCCATCCACTTGAGACACTGTGGCCTTGCACTCCCCAGGACCAAGCAGTGGGCAAACCACCCACTTGAGAGACTGTGGCTGTGCACTCCCCAGGACCAAGCAGTGCACTCCCCAGGACCAAGCAGTGGGCAAACCACCCACTTGAGAGACTTTGGCCTTGCACTCCCCAGGACCAAGCAGTGGTCAAACCACCCACTTGAGAGACTGTGGCTGTGCACTCCCCAGAACATCACACAGGGCATGTTTCCCCCTCCAGGACCAGTGGTGTTGTACGATCTTCCGGCTGAGGTGCCCCCAACCCCCATCCCCCTGAAGTGCCTGTGTATTTTTGAACTAATGCTTCAGCACTGTTCTCTCCGTGTTGATGCAGGAGTCAAGTGGGGCCTTGGCCTATGTGATGTGGCCCTGTGGCCCACGGACATTGTGGACTGGACAGTGTCCCTCCATTTATATATATGTATATCCTGTTTTGATTTCTGAGGAAGTATTTCTAGTATTTTATCTTATTACACTCACTTTAATCACTTCCTTTTGTCCTTGCATTATTCCTGAGGGGTACGGGGTGAATATGTAATGTTACTGCATCTGGTTGTGTGTATGGTGTTGGGGTTGTTGCGTGTTGAGTGTGTGTCACTCTCTTTTTCCTCCCCCCTCCCTTGTGTGCTAGGTGATAGTACTCACTGTGGTCGTCTTTGCCGGCGTTGGTATTCATGGTGTAGGAGGAGGTAGACCAGCATGGGGATCACCTGCAGTTCGGGCTCCATGGCGGCGTGGTTCTTCCCTGAGTGTCCAGAGGTGAGTCATTTCCCTTCTGTGTTCTGTTTCCGCAGTGCTTTTGATGTCATTGGTACTGCCTCGGAAAAGGTGGCGGATAGGCCTGTTGTAAAACGGTGGGCGGTACATTGTCTTCCGCCTGGGTGTTGGCGGTTACCGTCGCAGTTCTTGTTGCTACTGCTGTGGCGGTCGGTGTGTTAAAGTGGCTGTCTGTGTGAGCGGTTTCTGCCGTGGTCATAATTCCATTTTTTTTACCGCCGGCTTGTTGGCGGTGTTACCGCCGCTTTATCGTCGACCGCCAGGGTTGTATTGAGGGACTATATGTTGTCTTTAAAGATATTTTTGTAAATATATTGGTTTTGTGTATATTTTAAGTGATTTGTGTTTGTTGCATTACAGCCCTGAAGAAGTCCTCTTCTAAAGGACGAAACACATTGGATGTTTGTCCCGAGGGTCACTCTGGACAAGAGAATGATGAGTGCTGTTGTCATTCCAACAACTGCTGTAATACCGACCACTGAGTTGAGAATTCGCATTCACCGGAACAGGAAGAACTCATGGAGGGCTGAAACTAATCTGCCAAAGCAGACCTTGCATGTAACAGAAGCAGGCGTGAGGCAGGGGAGCCCCACTTCGGAGAGTGATTCAGCCTCATCAGAGCCAAACATATTGAGCACTTCCAAGGGTCAAGGGTTGGCCAAAGACTACAGTCGCCCAGAAAAGACAGATGAAAACAAAAAAGAGACCAAAGACAATTAGGGAGGATGGTGAGTTAGAGGAACAAGAGCAGGGTGACCTGACTGACACTGTACATGAACTAAACGACGCAAGAGGGAGAGAAAGATCCATTGGACTTATTCAGGTCAAGGCTGGACATACCTTGCCAAATTGGGGTTTGACACTGATGATTGCCTGACAGATATTGACGGGCCCCCTAGAGACAAGTCGATGCAGCAAAGGGAGGCTGTTCACACTGACCATTGACAAACAATGAAAGGACGTTTAGAGAGTTAGGGTAACTGTCAGAGGAGGATATTTCCTTTAGGCCTCCTCCTGACACAGAATAAAAATCACTTTAGGGTAGAGACGATGGAGTAATATTTAGGTGACTAACATACGTTTGTAGGATTTCCTTGATCTGATTTAAATCAATTTGGTGCAGCAACGCTGTAATATTTTGTTTGTAAGCTTGGCAGTTGCCATTTCTATCTCTATGTTTTGATGGCTGATGGATGTCTATTTGCTGGGAGGACATATCCCTCATGTAACAGTCAATCCTACTTTAGAGCCATTAGCGAGGCTTACCCCATCCAAAAGCAAGGTGTCACATGTTCCCCAGCATGAAAGTGTGTATATTTATAATGTGTTTAATCAAATGTTAGCTGAATATGTGAGAATTCTGGAGGTGGAGGACTTGTTGGTCTGTTTTAATCTTCCAACTTCTGCAGCTGAGGGAGCAGCCCATTTTCACTTGCCTCTGTCTTATTGCTTTTCTTGTTCAGTGTTCATGAATCTTTTGTATCATCAAGACTCCATCAAACTGCTTTACTACGACTTTGATGTCCCATTATAAGCTGTTCCAATTGTCAATGGGGAAAATCTATATTTGGGGGGATACTAAACATGTTTCTCACTTTCTCAAGGGGTTTAAACCAAGAGATCAGGTTGAGTATATGATGAAATTCTTTTCTCCTGCTCATGAGTATTGCTGATCAGAGCATGCGTGACACAACCTGCAAAGTTAACCAAGATCAAAGGTATTCACAGAGAAATTGATTGAAAGGATAAGAATAGACGAAGAGAGAGGGGAAGAGAAACAAATGCAGAGAACATTATCTGGAAATGTAAAGGAACTACCTCCTAGGCTAAACATTGATGTCCAGAAAAAAGGGATCCTTATGCATTCCACGGCAGCGGGGGGGGAATGAATGTTGAAAAATTAGGATGGAGTGAATGTAAGCATAATTATGTGGTCCAGGGAAAAACCTTTACAAACTTAGAACCTTGCATAAATTGAATTTATTATGTATGCACTAAGTGGGCTTATTTCCAGTTAACACACCACTGCACAGATAGTTGTTATGCAGCCCTAGTTTTTCCTAGGATCTATCATATTAAGGAGGTAGACTTCCCTCTGGAGCAATAGTTGAGAAGGGGTAAACGCACCTTTAAACAGTTATAATTTTAGAACACTCATACCCTCCTATAGGAGTGGTAGTGAATGACGTGAAGATTAAAAGGCTATCCACATTAGTTGATTGCCTTGCCACTAACACTGCAGGTGCTTTGAATGTGATGTATATGGAATTGCTTGCAATGAGAGCTATGATCATGCAAAACTGCCTTGCACTGGATTTTCTCCTCATGAAGAAAGGCGGAGTTTGCAAAGTCAATCAGAATGAACTAACTGCTTCACCACACTACCTGGACTGCGGGACCCACTTTATTTCCTTCCATCACAATCCGATCTGGATTGTAACTGCACTCCCCTTACAATGCCCTGCACAGTTACAAATTTGATATTGAGTGATTGTTTTACAGCACTTATGTTCCCACCACATTACCTTGACCTCTTCCCATACTTGGGATGTTCCCACCACAGTTCAAGGAGACTCTGGCCCTCATTATGACCCTAGCGGTCGGTGTTAAAGCGGCGGTAATATCGCCAACAGGCCGGTGGTAAAAAAAAGGGATTATGACCCTGGTGGTAACTGGCAACACAGACAACCACTTTAACACACCGACCGCCAGGGTGGTAACGGCCGTTGGGCTGGAGACTTCGGTCTCAAGCCCGGCGGGCGTCACAATTCCACCCTCTGGATTACGACCCGGCCCACCGCCATGGTTTTCGTGCCAATCTTACTGACACGTAAACCATGGCGGTAGGCACTGATAGGGGTCTCCCCCGCCCTCTCCCCCTCCCCAGAGTCCTCCCCCACCCTCCCACTCCCTCTCCTGCCCCCCACACATTTACACACCCACCCATATACACACATGCACACACGCATACCCACATCCACCCAGCCATGCACACATACATACCCACACACTGCAACACACACCAACATACTTTGTTGTACACACACATTCACATCCCGCAACATACATGGACACTCACATTCAGTCATTCACGCACTCATTCAACACGACTCACACCCGCATGCACGCATACCAAAACATATACACACACCCACTCACACACAACACCCCCAACCCACCCCTAACACCTTCTCCTATCAGAGAACCCAAATTACCTGCTTGCAGGGGGTCCTCCAGCTGGAGACGGGACGTGGAGGTGCTGTCAGCAGCAGCGTCCGCCACCAAAACACCGCCAGGCTGTATCATTGCTCATGATACGGTTGGCGGTGTTTTGCTGGCATGGTGGTGCTGCTGTGAGCAGCGCCACCTTACCGCCGTCCGCCGCCATGACCGTCAGCGGTATTCCGCCAGCCTTCTGCCGGAATACCGTTGACGGTCATAATATGCGTGGATGGCTGGTAGCCACGGTGGCGGTATGTTAGTGGCCGTTGCCATGGCGGTAGGCGGCAGTTACCGCCAATGTCATAATGAGGGCCTCTGTGCCTTACCGTTCCAAGCCCTGGGTCCAATTTGAGTCCTGGGAGCAGAACTGTAAGTCACCTAGTTCCTCTGTTCTGTGCTGTGTTTGGGCTTCCATATAGTTTTCATTAAGGCCCCTTCATTTTGCTTCCAGCATGTCGCTGCAGTATTTCGCACAGTGTTAAGATCTCGTTTACAGATTTGTTCTACCAACAAAGGACCCCTTGTGTGATGCTGATCTCTGGCCTTAACCCAGTCACAAAGGATGTGAGGAACCCTTCCATGTTTTCTCCCAATGGGATACAAGGAGCGGGGCACAGGACAGGGTCATAGGAGGAGTCAGGAGACAGAGATACAGGACAGAGGAGGGCATTGGAGGAGTCAGGAGATAGGGATACAGGATGCAGCAAAGGAAGGCACAGGAGGCAAGGCATGGCAAAGAGAGGCACTGGAGACAAGACACAGGATGAGAGGCAGAGCAGGTGAGGGGCACATGGGACAGGGGCACAGGGTGGGGCATTGGAGGCAAGGACACAGGAGAAGAAAGCACAGGAGGTGAGCACAGGACACAGGTGAACAAGAGGAGGGCACAGGAGACAGAGGCACAGGAGGCAGAGCACAGCAGGGAAGAGAACAGCATAGCTGCCACGTTTTCAGTTTATAAATGAGTGACATTTTCATACTTTCAGTGTACTTATGTGTGACAACCCAAGGCTTGTGTGTGACATTGTAACTGACAAATTGAGTACACCAAAATAGTTATATTCAGGAAATAATATATTTAAAAAGTAATCCCTTTGGTTAATGTAAATACCTAGAAACTGCCTTGTAGCTGTGGCTTCAGAAGAGAGTATGGCAGGTTTGACACTTAAGGTCCTCTTTAATTATTGGCGGATGGAGTATTCTCCGTTGGGCTGGCAGAGGAATTTACATCTGCCAGACTAAGGCTACTCCACCATCCTAATTTATAAATGATTGCTAAGTTGGCAGTCATTTATAAAGTATTGGCAGGATCCACCCTCAAAGCGGTTCCTGAAAATGCATTTTCCTGTTTGCTATAGGACTCCATCAGCAGGCAGAGCACTGTAACAAACAGGTTTCTTTTTATTAAAAAAAAAAATAATCCTAAAATGAGATTTTCTTTTGGAAAATAAAAAATCCAATGCTCCCCTCGCCACAAGAGCATTTAGCAGCTTTCACTGACCCTTACTGCCAGGGTTTTTCCTCGGGTGAAGAGCAATGAAAACTGACCTGTCATTCTGCAGATCTACATTAGGGGTGCGGAATCACAGATCAGCCTCGACGGCTCTTACTCCACAGGACATTGGAGGGGATTAATCATAGCACAACTGAGCTCGAGCGGTGCTGTGATTAATCCTAAGGTCCTCCTGCATTTAAATGTGGCGGGCGAAGTGCATTCTTGGCAGTAAGGATACTCTGTTGCAATTGTGACCACTGGAATTTCCTTCACCATACAATCCCTAAGTTACAGGAACGTTCATTCATTGAATTTTGCTTCAGATTTAGCACATTTCATATAATTTGGAGGATTCTCACTTCTAAATCAGTTCTGTAGACTAGTAGGGAGCTGGGATAGTGCCTCTCATGATCTAGCCACAATTATCTTATTACCACCCCTGTAATTGACAACTCCTGACAACTTCTCTCCTTCTTCACTTCATCATTTGCAAATGTTTCTTCTTTTTCTATCTTTGTTCTCTTCTCATCCCCATTTCACTTTCCATGCTCTCCATTTTTAGTTTTCTTCTCCATCTTCTCTCTCGCCTAATCAGCTCTTACCTTCTCTGTGTCTGTGTCTCTGCCCCTAATCTATACCTCTACTTTTCTCTCCTCTCTGCTGTGTATCCTCTTACTACCACCTGACCCCTCTTTTGTCTATGTCCTGTTCTCTCCATCTCCTTTTGTCTCTCTTCTCCCATTGTGACTCTTTCCCTACTTTAATCTCTTTCCATTTCCTTTTTGTGGCTTTAGAAAGTCTCCTATGCAGCAAAAAACCTTGTTTAAACTTTCTGGTGTTAACGCTTAAAAACAGAAGCTCCCACCATCAATGATGCAAACATTCAAAGTGCATCTGTGACCATTGACTAATTAAGACAGCAATTACTTATTCTGGATCATTAGGTGTTCTCAGGGTTGGATTGGGAAGGGGGCATTCGGCCAGTGCCAAAGCCAGATGTGGAGTGGGTTTTTTTCGTACTGAGCTGCAGCAGCCCTTCCCCATCCCAGAACATACTACTCTTTTGTCCATTGTCATTCTGTTTGCGGCCCATTCCCACATACAGAGTGACAATGGGTCAGCCCCAGCAGGTACAGCATGTGCTGTGCCTTCTCTTGTCCCCACCTTAACACATGACAGGAAGGCTTTCCCTCAGGAGGTGCTGCCTCTGAGCAGAAAAGGTCACACTCACCTCACAAGGGAGGTGATGGGGGCATTGAGGATATTCTACTGTTATTCAGGGGTCATTTCTGCAGCCTGTGAAGTGCCTGAGACAATAGTTTTCCCACCCAACCTGCAATGGCTATTACTTTAGCTGCGACCTTACGTTGGCTGTGGAGTGCGCTATGGGTTGTCAGACAAATGATGCAGCAATGGGTGCTGATTCACTATCCAAACATATGATAATTGTCAGGATCAAAGAATAAAATGGGATAATGCAACACCAAATTATTGTCTGGGTAGAGTGAGTTACACTTCCTATGTACATTTGTCACACAAATCTGCTGTCATACAACACGCCTACAGCAATTCCAGATATAGATGTGAAGACTGATGTACGGATGCATGTCTTAGGTAGCAAAGGGTTTGCTAGTACCAACAATGGTTGACGTGTCAGCATGGTTACCTAGTATGCTCTGTATAACATCACATAGCAATACATACCACTCCTTATCACTCACATGCCAGACCAAGAGCCAGGTACCAACCGTTACAAATGATTCCAAACATGTGTTGGGCTCCAACATGGCAATCAGGTGTGGGATGTGCAACTATGCCCAGCACTATCCAAAACTGTCAGAGACCTAGGCATTAAATGAATCTGAGTAGAAGTAGCCATATATGTTGCATTTAGCTAATGAAAAAAGCAGCACTGAGATGACTTCACACATCAACATCATTCAGTCATGGTAAGAGTTACATAAGTTGTGGCATGCAGGAATAAATGCATACCCATGTTCAATGGAGGATGTGGATGGAGAGCTGAGAGATACCAACAGATACTTTGAAATACAACATGTGCGGTCACTTTGAGATGACACAAGTGCTGTGGCTGGTGTAATGTCATGTGTGTGTGGCACTCATTACATCTCACAAATAACGGCAATGGGACGGTAACTATCATGTAGCCAGCAGTAAAAGTGTTCATATACAGTTTACACAAGTCACGTGTTGCATCCTGTCCATGTGTGACCAGACAATGTTGCTGTTGAAGATGTGTGCAAAGTGAAAGCAGCCTAAAGAAAGGGAGCAATGTAGGACACAAAATATACTTTACAAGTAATGCGGGAAAACGTGGAGAACGAACACACAGACCAATACTGACATGTGAACACCCAACATATGTACAGAGAGGGTGGCTACGTTAGTACATAACCCTGTCATGTTTGCCACTACCATAACTTGGTAGTTGCCCATCACATGCCAACATGACAGGAGGAAGTGACAGGTAACACCTTCTATCCCCTGGCACGTTCACAAAATAGAAGTCACAACAGAGATACAACCCCTAACCAAGCAGCCCATGGAAATTACTAAGGACATCAAATGATGAGACATGTCTAACGTGCAAGTAGCCAGTCCTCTGAACATGATAGAAGAAGGCTGACATCAAGTACCACAGAGGAACAAAATGACATCTCAGTCCATTGGATCACAATTGTGCTTGAGTCTGTCTGCAGGGTAATGTGCATTGCTCTGCTGATTAGCAATGATGAAGAGGCTAGATCCCTGCTCAAAAACACCTTAACACCACTGCTGAGGCTACTTACACTTATGACATTGTCAGGGGCCTGATGCATGTGCACAGTGGACTGAGTAGTCTTGAGCTCCATTAACCTGCCCCTTCACATGCAACCATGGGTTTGTGTTGGCATAAAAAGTCTCACAGTCGTGATGAAGAGTAGGCTGCCATCTGTGTAAGACTGCAATACTGCTACACAGTGGTATGCCATTGTATGTGACAGTCATTACAAACATGATGTGGGCATATGTGAGTACTTAGTTGGTAGCATGCACACATATAACAGATATCTCAACACACATGTACCACTGAAATGGCTCAGGCATGGTAATGTGTATTGCAGTCTGAACAAAAGGCAACATACCACAAATGTAAGTGCATATGTATCACAAGATCATTGATAGAAATAAATTACCTTCACATGTGTTCCGACATACTGAAAAATAGCTGGCACTGATGTGACTACACAGGGATATGTCAAAGTCCAACATGTGTCCATGCAGGAAGATAGATATGTGAGGTTTCATATCCCATGAACACACCATTGTGGCATGTAGCAACCTTCACTGAGACATGTGCTTAGACCATCTCCCGCAACTAAGATGCATGGGGAACTATATGTCACACGTGTAGTAGAGCATCGTGCAGGCTAAACCAACAACACACCACAGAGTGAAAACACATGCACACGCAAATTGCCAGGGGTAACGTGATGTCAGCCCAATCCTAGTCCACTGCATCCTCTGAGTACAAATTGTCATGGAGTCACATGCCTTACAATGTTTTGGACATAGGCCATCTTATCTATTGACTGATCATAGGTGTTTGACAGTTGGTCTGATCTACCACTAGATTGACTTTCTCATTCAGCCTACCAAGTTGATATTAAACAATGTCGTCCTTTAACAGAAAAAGTCCAAATATCACAAAGCTATGTTTTTCTTCCTGTATTGCAGGTGGACCTCCACTCTACACGTTAGAGAGGTCGCCAGATTTGAAGACCCCCATTGCAGCCAGTAAGTGTCACCTTGTGCGTCATGTGTGCCAATCCACGGTTTGGTGTGAGTCAGTCTGATGTGTGCAATGCTATGAATTATAGTTTTGCCTGACCAATTCTATAATATCATTGTAGTTAGGAGGTGACATCATGTCTGTTGGAGTGTTGATCATTGAGAATGGCTTGATTGTAGCACAAGTGGCAACGTGTGCTGTGATGGAATTGTGGGTATTAGGAAATGGAATGCAAGGCAACATATTCATTGATGTCTCTTATGATAGGTGTCAGAGCAGCTGTTAATGTAATTAGCATGCATGTTGACAACAACTTTGTCACAGCACTATTGACAGCACTGTGTGCCACGCATAGCTTACACTTACTCAAAAAACTATACAGATGAAGGAAATGTATGGAGGCCTCTAGGAGGCTTATGTAGGAGACACTTGCAACAGAGGTGCCTCAGTACCCCTCAGATAACAATTGAAGTCGCAAGAAGCCATATTGTGCTAGACAACAGTCAGTAGTGTACACAATTAGTAGACAACTCAGCTCCAGATGGTTGTGGGAAAAGTCTGTGGGTTGTCCCAAGCTAGATCGCAGCAGAATTACCAACATAGTCCTGCCACCATGATATTTGTGAGTGATCTTGGTCACATAACATGTGCATATGATGTGAATGCTGAGTGCGTATGTGGTACTTTGATGATGTCTGACATGCATGTGCACATGATGTTCAATATATAAGAATGCTGTAGCAGCACCCAGTGCAGTGCCAAGCTCACTGTGGCACCCATACAGCCACCATGTGTGTGCCACTTTACACATTAAGTACAACATAGCACAGGGTAGGGGGCATAAGTTACTTAAACTGTAGACAACTTTGATGTGCTGGTCATGCTTTGGCCAAACCTAATGGGGACAAAGCATAATTTGTACAAGTGGGCACATCATGAGCAATGGTGTGCCCCCTTGTAACATATGCTCAGAACAGGTCTTAAACCAGGACACATGAATTAGGCTTTACAAAACCTTACATTAGCTGGTGGAAACTTTCCAGAACCCATATCTGATGACCCCCACCTTGCATGTATGATGCCTGGGCAAGCCCTGATGTAGCACCAGGGGTGTCAAGGAGGTGGACTGAATAAAAAGCCCCCCATATTGAAAGGACTCAATAGGGCGACGTGATCCTGACAAGTTTGTTAATACATATGTTGAGCAAGGACGCATTGGTCCACTCACCTCTGGGGCCTGATGGTCAACAATGGATAGCCTTCATCCCAAAAGGGGAACAGAAACAGTCACCCAAAATATTGCCTTCTTCAAGAAGTTCAGGAGCCCAGAGACCCGGCAAGAACCTAGATAAGAGATAATTTGATGGATGATAACTTTGAGGAAGAGGTTGATACAAGCATGAAGGCTAGAGGAGAATCATTGCTGCAGGACAGCAGTACAGAATTCAGGCAGGTCACCCAACTGACTGTGATGTGGGGGGTGAACAAGACCCAACCCCATCACTTACCAATGCAATGGGATCTCTGAATTCAAGAGCGGAAACCCATCAATACAATTTGAGAACTGATCCTATACAGTCCAAGAAGTAGAAAGACTTTTTGTTTTAGTAACGCGTCTATATTTTGTGTTTTGGTGTTTTTGTTGGTCCATGTTATTTGTCTTATTTGAATTTAAGGACGAATGTGGTGGTGGCCGTTTTCAACACGTGGAGTGAAAAGTGTTTAACAAGAATGCACCTACAAGGTGCGGAGTGATGATGCCAATTAAACAATAAAAGTGTGCTGTAGTCCCGCGCAGGGGCAGAGCCAGTAACAGCATTTACTGAGTGTGAGTGTGTTCTTTGCAGCATTCCATTGCCTGAGCCACAACCCCACACTGCTTAGCTCTGTGCTGCTGTCATCACAGAGGTTGCGTCCCTCTGTGCATGTTGGGCCTGGGCTCTGGTAAAATCTTCAGGCTGGTGCAGTACTTAAACTGTGCTCCTGGCTGAACCAGACAGAGACAGAACTGTGCTGGGCTGGAACATATGAACAGAAGGTGCCAGATGGTGAGGATTAGGCATAGAGCTTGTTTTATTCATATTTGTATGTGGAACCAGGTACAAGTAGGGAGTCGGAGCTGGGCATGGAGGCAGTACCTTCACTGTGAAAGTAAAAACATGTAATTGTTAAGTAAATCACATAGCCGGTCATCACTCTCCAATGGGTGACTTCTCCGTGACCTGGTCTGGTTCATACTGACTATAGTGACTGTGGTAGCAGCACAAATAAGCTCTGGCTGCTTTGTTTGCTATAATCCACAGAGGTGCCTGCAGCGCCTCATCGACCATATAGAAAGTACTAAATGCGTGACATGAGCATCTTATTGTGGTGTTGTAGACACCAGCAGTAAAATGTGTTACTTTAGCTCCTGAAGCATGGTGCATGACATAGCTGGAACAGAAGGCAGTGCACTGGAGGCAGGGGGCAAGACACAGGAATAGAAGGCACTGGAGATGCGTACAGGAGGACAGTGCAGGAGATGGGATTCAGTTTCACAGGAGGCGGCCAAACCAGACAGAGACAGAACTGAGCTGGGGCTGGAACAGGTGGACAGAAGGGCCCTCCATCTGAACTTGGAGGCAATCACCGCCGACCGCCGTGCTGACGGTGAACAAAAGACCGCCAGTGGCATTGTACTGCACACCGCCGAATAATGATGGCAAAAACACAATCCTCCAAAAAAAGGGCAACCACCAATCACCGTCAACGACAACAGAAATGCAGGACACAGCACCCCACCACCACCATCCCTACACACCCCCTCCCACCAAATAATGATGCACAAATCAGCTCTGCGGTCAGTGAATGCAGAATGACCATTGGCCGTACTGACCGCCACGGTCAGCAATGGGAACCACCAACAACAAAGGCACACATTGGCTGATTTGAAAAGCACACACCTGACACTCATCCACACCACTATAATACACAAACATGCTTGGATGCACTGGGATGATTTCCAATTCTTGCACCATGTCCGCATCAGGGTGTTCTGTGGGCCTCCGGTGAGTGTTTCCCCTTTATAGGAGTCGTTTCCCCCAGGCTTTGAGTGGCGGTGGTCCCCGCCCCGGAACTGCTGGTGGTGTGGTGGTTCATAATATGGTGGCCATGTAGGGCCTTTCCGCTGGCCTGAAGATGGTCTCCGCCGTCCTCGTTGGCGCTCCCAAAATGGCGGTGAGTGGATGGGCCGCTGGCTGATTCTCATGTGCTTCATTATGTGGTGGTCTGGACCGCCAGCCTGTTGACAGTAGTTACTGCGACCGCCGGCGGTGCAGTCTTTACCTCCAGGTTCAAAATGACTGCCATAGTTCTTAATGAACCTTCTGCAGTACCCAGTGAGGCCTAAAAGGGCTCTCACCTGGGTCTGAATAGTAGGGGCAGTCTAATCCAGAATAGTCTGGATTTTCCCCTGTAGTGGCTGAATGTGGCCTCCACCTACCAGGTGGCCCAGATATACCACCTTCTCCTACTCTATCTGGCACTTAGAGGTCTTGATAGGGAGGCCTGCCCTTTGCAGAGCCTCCCAATCATTCCCTAGGTGGACCAGGTGATCCTCCCAGGTGGAGCTAAAGACAGCTATATCATCTAGATATGCTGCACTGAAGCTTTCCAACCCCTGAAGAACTTTATTCCCAGCCTCTGGAATGTGGATGGTGCATTTGTCAACCCAAAGGGAATCACTGTAAAGTGATAAATCCCTCTAGGGGTGGAAAGTGCTGTTTTGGGTTTAGCATCCTGTGCTAACTTGATCTGCCAGTAGCCAGCAGTCAAGTTGAAGGTGCTTAGATACTTGGCAGATGCCAGTGTATCTATTAGCTCATCTGCCCTAGGGATAGGATGAGCATCAGTTTTGGTAACTGTGTTGAGACCTCTGTAGTCAACACAAAACCTCATTTCTCTTTTGCCATTTTCGGAGTGAGGTTTGGGACAAGTACTACAGGGCTAGCCAGAGGGCTTTCTGAGGGCTCAATGACCCCTAGGTCCAGCATCTTCTGAACGTCAGGCTGGATGCACACCCTCACATGGTCAGGTTGTAAACTTTGCTCTTCACTGGAAAACTTTCCCCTGTGTCAGAGGTGTGTTCACACCATGTGGTCTGACCAAGTGTTAGGGAGTACAGTTCTGAGAACTGCCCTAGGAGGTTTCTGCAGTCCTCCTTTTAGAAATCAAACAGGCAGTCAACAAGGACTACTCCATCAACTGAGCCATCAGTTGTGTTGTGGGAGAAGAGGTCAGGGAGAAGGTCACTTTACTCTTCCTGTCCCTCATCAGTAGCCATGAGCAGAGTCATGTCAATCTATCATAATAGGGGTTAAGGCGGTTTACATGAAGCACCCTGTCGGGGCTTCTGGGAGTGCCAAGGTCTTCCAGGTAGGTGACCTCCCCTTTTCTCTCCAAAATGGTGTGGGGACCACTCCACTTGTCTTGGAGTGCCCTGGGAGCCATAGGCTCCAGGACGCACACTTTCTGTCCTGGCTGGTAGACAGTTTGGACTGCCTTCTGGTCATGTCATTGCTTCTGGAGCTCTTGGCTGGCCTGAAGGTTTTTAGTAGCCCTCTTCATGTACTCAGCCCTCCTTGATCTGAGGCCCAGCACATAATCCACTATGTCTTGTTTGGGGGGCTTGAGAGGTTGTTCCCAGCCTTGTCTAACAGGAGCAAGGGGACCCCTAACAGGGTGTCCAAACAGAAGTTCAAATGGGCTGTAGCCCACACCCTTCTGAGGGACCTCCCTCTAGGCAAAGAGGAGGCATGGTAGTAGGACATTCCATCTCCTGGGGAGTTTTTCAGGGAACCCCATTATCATACCCTTGAGAGTTTTATTAAATCTCTTCACTAAGCATTTGGTTGGGGGTGGTAGGGAGTGGTGAACTTGTAAGTCACCCCACATTCCTTCCACATGGCTTTTAGGTATGCAGACATGAAGTTTGCACCTCTATCTGATACCACGTCTTTTGGGAAGCCCACACTTGAAAAGATGCCAAGAAGGGCTTTGGCCACTGCAGGAGCTGTGGTGGTCCTAAGAGGGATGGTCCCCGGGTACCTGATGGCATGGTCCACCACCACCAGTATAAATCTGTTCCCAGAGGCTGTTGGATGCTCTAAAGGGCCAACAATATCTACCCCAACCCTCTTGAATGGAACCCAACCACTGGAAGTGGAATTAAGGGGGTCTTTGGCGTGCCACCTGTCTTGCCACTGGCTTGACAGGTGACACACGAGCGACAAAACTCCTTTGTGTCTTCTGACATGTGGGGCCAGCGACAGTGCGAGATAAGCCTGTCCCAAGTTTTGCTTTGCCCCAGGTGACCTGCCAGGGGGACTTCATGAGCAAGGCTCAACAGAAACTCCTTAAACTTGAGAGGGATCACCAGTCTTCTGGTAGCACCAGGTTTGGGATCCCTGGACTCTGAATAAAAGGACACTGTTCTCCCAGTACACCTTATGGGTGCCACTGACATCCCCTGCCTGCTGTGCTACAACTTGCTGCCTCAAACTCTCCAGTGAGGAACACACTTCTTGTTCCTTACTGAGCGCTTCCCTTCTGGTCCCCGCTGCACCCAAGAGTTCAGCTGTGTGAGCTTGAAGCTTCTCTGCTGTAGGTTCCACCCAGGGAGTGGATTCTTCTCCCTCAGGAGTTGAATCCTCAGTGGAGGCTGAAGCAGTGGGTAACTTCTTACCCTTGGATTTAGGAAGCTCTCGGGCCATTGTTCCAGGCGTCAAGGTTCCTTGCTCTTTTTGTTTCAAAGTCTGTGGTCAGGTAAAGGCAACGATATGCCCTGGGATGCCCAGCATTGCTGCGTGGGCTTCCAATCCCATCTCAGCCCAAGCTGAGGTCTCCAAGTCATTTCCTAGTAAACACTCTACAGGTAGATCAGAGGAAACCACAACCTTTTTAGGACCAGTAACCCCCCACAGCTGAAATCAATAACTGCCATGGGGTGGCACAAGGTGTTATTATGAGCATCAGTCACTTGGTATGTGTGACCAAGTAGGTGTTGCTCAGGAGACCAGTTTTTCAGTCACAATAGTGACACTGGCACCTGTGGAGGAGATGCCAACAAGACTTGGAAGCTGCAAGAGACGCTGTGCACGGGGGTACTGTTCTGCATGGGAAGGCAAGGGGAACACTCCAGACCACCACCCATGATGCAGGATCCACGCAGCTCAGGATGAGAGGAGATACACGCAGCCGGTCATCATTGCAGTTGGTGCCTGCGGATGCAGGGCAGTGACTCCTTCACTCCAAGGGAGATTCCTTCTTCCTTCTCGTGCAGGCTGAAGACTTTCTGCCCCCACCAGATGCAAAACCGGGGGAATGTTGCAGAAACTGGAAGGAGCCATGGAAACAATTTTGCAAGCAGAGACTTCATCGTGGATGCAGCTTGTCAGTTCCTGGAGGGTCCAGTCACAGTTCCAGTAGCTGGAGGTCAGAGTAGAGGTTGCAGCAGAGTCCTGCTGGAATCTTGCAAGCCGATTCTGAGGACCCACCCAAGAGGGAGACCCTAAATAGCCTTGGAAGGGGGATTGGTCACCTAGCCAGGTGACCACCTATCAGGAGGGGGCTCTGATGTCACCTGCCTGACCTGGGCACTCAGATGCTCCCAGAGGCCTCTGCCCACTTTGGATTCAAGATGGTAGTAACAAGGGACTCTCTGGAGGAGGTCTGGGCACCACCCCTGGGGTGGTGATAGGCAGGGGAGTGGTCACTCCCCTTTCCATTGTCCAGTTTCACACCAGTGCAGGGACTGGAGGTCCCTGAAGCAGTGCAGACTGGTTTATGCAAGGAGGGCAACAAAGGTGCCCTTCAAATCATACCATTGGCTTGGGGAGGCTACCCCTCCCAAGCCATGTAACACCTATTTCCAAAGGGAGAGGGTGTTACCCCCTCTCCCAAAGGAAATCCTTTGTTCTGCCTTCCTGGGCTTGAGCTGGTCAGGCAGCAGGAGAGCAGAAACCTGTCTGAGAGGAGGCAGCAGCATGGGCTGCACGGAAAACCCCAGAAAGCTGGTAGGAGCAATGATGGGGGTCCTCTAAGGAGCCCCCAGAGTGCATGGGATCATACAACCAATACTGGCAACAGTAATGGGGTATGATTCCAACATGTTTAATACCAAACATGCCTAAGTTCGGAGTTGCCATTATGTAGCTGGACATAGGTAGTAACCTATGTCCAGTACACGCGTAAAATGGTGTCCACGCACTCACGAAGTCCATGAAAATGGAGCTGGAGTTTGTGGGGGCATCTCTGCTCATGCAGGGGTGCCCACACACACGTACCTGCACCCTGCCCTCTGAGCTAGGAGAGCCTACCATAGGGGTGACTAACAGTGAACTGGTGCAGTGACCTGTAGTGAAAAGGGTGCATGCACTCTTTCTTGCAGGCTGCAATGGCAGGCCTGCAAAGAGGTTTTGCATGGGCTCCCCTGGGTTGCATAATACATCCTGCAGCCCATGGGGGACCCCTGGTGACCCAATGCCCTGGGTACCATATACTAGGGGCTTACATGGGGCACCGGTATGACAATTGTGGAGTGAAAAACCATGAACAACTGAATTTAGGGAAAGAGAGCACAGTCACTGGGGTCCTGGTTCCCAGGATCCCAGTAAACACAGTCAAAAACACACTGACATCAGGCAATAAGTGGGGGTAACCATGCCAAAAGATCCTACACCATCTCTGTCTGTGATATTATTCACGTTTCAAATCTGCCTTTTTACTCATTAGGTGAGACACAGACTTCCAAGTTCTTCAATGAGTGGTTTTGAATTGGGGTCGGCATGGTCTTCCAGACAGAAGTTCAGGTCTCCGAGAAAGATGTAATTGCTAGTGTTGAGGCCGAGTGGTGAGACAAAGTTCCTTATGGTGTCTATGAAGTTGGTGTGAGGTCCCAGTGGCCTGTAGATGAGAGTGCTGGTTAGGGTGAAGTTGGCTGTGATATGGAGCTTGAAAGACAGGTGTTCCATGTTGGAGGATGAAGTGTATGGGGAGGTGGTGCAGCTTATGGTGTTCTTGTGGATGACAGCCATTTCTCCTCCAGGCTTGTGAAGTCTATCTTGCCTGGTGATTTTGTAGCCGTGGCGAGTTGTGGAGAGATCAGATGCTGATGCAGGTTTCTGACACATTTCTATGAAGAAATGCAGGTCTAGGTCACTGTCGTGCAACAGGTCCCAAATCTCTGTGGTGTGTTTGGTGAGTGAGTGGGTGTTGAGCATTCATGTGAGTGCAGACTATTTTGCGAGTGGGTGTAGGACTTTGTGAGTGCAAGAGAGTGTAGTGTTTGTGCTGTTGGTGCAGGTGCAGTGAGGGTTGGGTGTGGATAAGTGCATAAAAACATGCAGGAACCTCAGGAGAGTGGTCTCTCAATGTTGTGTGGTACAGCAAAGCAGCAGCGTGTACAATGGAGGTTGGGTTGTGGTCATAACAGGGTAGCAGTGGGAACAGGGAGAATTAGGTTTCTGGCGTTTCGCACTATCCAAGTGCAGACTGGCTTTTTTTCAGTACACTTGCGGCATATCTTCATTGGGCCCACTATTAACAGGTCCACCACTAAGCAGGAGAGAGAAGTGAATTAGCTTCTTGTGCAGATGGACGATTGGAAATCCAGTATGGTCACTCTCTGCACAGTTGGATGATGGGAAATCCAGGGAAGTCACTTCCTATGCAGATGGACGATGGGAAATACAGCGATGTCACTTTCTGTGTAGCTGGAGGATGGAAATTAGTTCTCTTGCTTGGCTTCTTCTTTTAAAGACAGTTTTGGTGGGGAACCAATGATGTCACTTCCTGTGCAATTGGATGATGAGAAATAATCCAATGATGTCCCTTCCTGTGGAGATGGACAATGGAAAATCCAGGTATGTCAATTCATGTGTTGCAGGATGATGAAATCATGAGAAATGAATTATCTTGCTTGGTTGTTCTTTATACAGAGTTTTAGTAGGAAACTATTGATGTCACTCCCTGTGCAGATGGATGATGGCAAATCCAGTAATGTCACTTCCTGTATAGCTGGGTGAGTTTAGTGATGTCAAAAAGATGGGGACCGGGTCCGGGGTCCAGAGAGGTGGGGAGAGGGTTTGTCTTTGTGTCCGGCTCATGCATGAGCCTGTGGGGTGGGGGTTAGTTGAAATGCAGAAGCGAGGGTTTAGTGCAGGGGGCATCTCAACTTGCCCACTTTCCAGCAACCAAACAGTACTTAGGGGGTCATTATGACCCTGGCGGTCGGTGTTAATGTGGCGGTAGTACCGCCAACAGGCTGGCGGTACTTACTGCCACATTATGACATTGGCAGGTTGGCTGAAGCCAACCCGCCAATGTACCACTTCTACCCCCATTGCGGTAGCAGCAACCAGCGGTATTACGACACTGCCTACCGCCATGGTTTCCGTGGTGTTAGTAATGTCACGAAAACCATGGCAGTAGGCCCTATCAGTGACAGGGAATTCCTTCCCTGTCACTGGTAGGAGGCCCCCTACACTCCCCAGACACCCCCCACCCCGCCAGATCCATGCTCCCTGCACACACACACACACACGCAGACACACACTAATCCACACATACATACATGCATGCATACAGACATCCACACACACATCCGCACACACATCGAAACATACACGCAGTCACGCATTCACATTTTCATTCATGCACGCATTCACACACCTACATACACGCACTCACACTTCTTCATTCACGCATGCACACAACACTAAACAAACACTCCCATTCACACACGCACTCACATATCCACGCACACACCCCTACACACACACACCTCCTTCCCCTGTCGGAAACCCGACTTACCTGGTTCCAGGGGGTCTTCCGGTAGGGGACGGGACAGGGCGCTGCTACCGCCAGCAGCACCAGCCAGCAGAACACCACCAGGCCGTATTATTTGTCATAATATCGCTGGCGGTGGTCTACTGGCGTCTACTGGCGTGGGGCTGCGGGTGTAGCAGCGCCGCCTTACCACCTTCCGCCAGTATGGCCACAGCCGGATTTCTGCCCTTCTGTGGCCATAATATGGTGGACGGATGGTAGCCACGGCGATGATCTTTTGGCAGCCGTTGCCGCGGCGGTAGGCGGTTTTTACCGCCATGGTCATAATGAAGGCCCTAATCTCCTCTAGCCAATCTTTCATCTCACATATCATTTACAAAAACTCACATAACCACCACTAATGATCACATCTACCTCCTTCTAATTTTATCTACCACAAAGAAACTGGAGTAAACACATAAAATGGTTTACTGGGAGCACAAGACTAATTCTGATCACCAACAATAGTAACTATTGGGTAAATCATATCTTTGCTTCTGGAGTATCACGTTTCTTGTCATAAAATGCTTCAATGCCTCATCAGCAGTAGTAAGTGCTATATAAATGCAACAACAAAACAGTCTAGGCCAGTGGTTCCCAACCTGTGGTCCGTGGACCCCAAGGGGTCCGTGACACATTCCCAGGGCGTCCGCAGGCCTGGGCCAGTAGGAAGGCACTTCGCCAGGTGGGGCCTCTGCACAGAAAGAGGTGCATGCTTTTTTATTTAAGACTTTGGGGGTCATTACAACCCTGGCGGTCGGTTTTAAAGCGGCGGTAAGAGCGGCAACAGGCCGGCAGTAAAAATTTTGCAATTACGACCGTGGCGGAAACCGCCATCAAAGACAGCCACTTTAACACTCTGACCGCCACGGCGGTACAAACAAACAGCATGGCGGTCACCGCCAACAGACAGGCAGGAGACGATGTACCGCCCACAGTATCACAACCTACCAATCCACCACCTTTTCTGGGGCAGTAGCACTGCAGATAAAAACACGGCGGAAACAGGCATTTAGAAGGGAAAACGCTCACCTCTATACACTCCACGAGGACACCATGGACCCGGAACTCCAAATCATACCTGCGATTGTCTTCCTGCTCCTCTACCAGGAGCACGAACGCCGGCGCAGAAGACAACGGTGAGTACTGCACCTACAACACAGGGGAGGCAAAAAACAGGGACACACCCACTCCCGCCCTCACCCACTACAACACACACACCAATGCATAGCAACCCATCACAGTTACACTGCCCAAACCCCCTGGAAGAAAGCAAAGACAAAAGGAACAGATTGTATCCTTTGAAATATATTAAAATACAACACTCCATTAATATGTACACACTAAAAACTAATATATACAACAAATATACAAGTCCAGGCATTGTACCACTCATTTTCCGTGGACTACTGGGCCCAAATTGCATGGGCGAAGCCCACACAGGATACCTGATCTAAACGGATAGAACAATGCAGGGGCATCAGTTAGTAATACTACAGGCACCTCAGGGGGAAGGGAAAGGGGGCACCTCAGCCAGATGAGTACATGCCGCCAGATCCACGAGGGGGCTCCATGCCCACTGTTCAATCCTGGGGAGTGCAAAGCCACAGTCTCACAAGTCTATACAGTGGGTGGTCTACCCACTGTTCAATCCTGGGGAGTGCAAAGCCACAGTCTCACAAGTCTATACAGTGGGTGGTCTCAAGTGGATAACAGTCTCCACTGGTTCTGGAGGGGGACTGGTGCCCAAAGTGCTTCATCCTGGCAAGGACAGACGGAGTGGATGCATGTCTCCACTGTTTCTGGAGGGGGACTGGTGCCCAGAGTGCTTCATCCTGTGCAGGACAGACGGAGTTGATGCATGTCTCCACTGGTTCTGGAGTGGGACTGGTGCCCAGAGTGCTTCATCCTGTGAAGGATTGAGGTAGTGGATGCATGTCTCCACTGGTTCTGGAGGGGGACTGGTGCCCAGAGTGCTTTGTGCACCCCGTGAGTGCCCCTGCCGCTCATGGGCTAGCGGTGCTTGAGATGGCCGTGCCCTGTTCAGCGGTGCTTGAGATGGCGGTGCCCTGTTCAGCGGTGCTTGAGATGGCCTCGCCCTGTTCAGCGGTGCTTGAGATGGTGGTGCCCTGTTCAGCGGTGCTTGAGATGGCGGTGCCCTGTTCAGCGGTGCTTGAGATGGCGGTGCCCTGTTCAGCGGTGCTTGAGATGGCGGTGCCCTGTTCAGCGGTGCTTGAGATGGCCTTGTCCTGTTCAGCGGTGCTTGAGATGGCCTTGCCCTGTTCAGCGGTGCTTGAGATGGCGGTGCCCTGTTCAGCGGTGCTTGAGATGGCTTTGCCCTGTTCAGCGGTGCTTGAGATGGCGGTGCCCTGTTCAGCGGTGCTTCAGATGGCGGTGCCCTGTTCAGCGGTGCTTGAGATGGCGTTGCCCTGTTCAGCGGTGCTTGAGATGGCCTTGCCCTGTTCAGCGGTGCTTGAGATGGAGGTGGCCTCCTGGCCAGCTGGGTTGGGACTGCCGGGGTCCTCATGGGCCATCTGAGCTGGGGCTATCGGGGCCCTCCTGGGCAGCTGTGCTGGGGCTGGCGGTGGCCTCCTGGGCAGCTGTGCTGGGGCCGGCGGGGCCCTCCTGGGCAGCTGTACTGGGGCTGGCAGTGCCCTCCTGGGCAGCTGTGCTGGGGCCGGCGGGGCCCTCCTGGGCAGCTGGGATGGGGCTGGCGGTGGCCTCCTGGCCAGCTAAGATGGGGCTGGCGGGGCCCTCCTGGCAGCTGGGATGGGGCTGGCGGGCCCTCCTGGCAGCTGGGATGGGGCTGGTGGGGCCCTCCTGGGCAGCTGGGATGATGGCGGTGTTCTCGGGCGTGCTGCCCTTCCCAGACTACCTGGGCCTCCTGTGGCCCTTCCCCACCTTGGGAGGTGTCACAGCTGCCTCCACACTCCCACCAGGACCCCTCTCACGCCAGGCACTGGCCATTTTCGGATGTTTCTCAGGGGGGACAGGCTGTGCTCTGGCTCCGTGCCAGACTGGCTGCCCTGGTGGCCGGTGCACTCCACAGTCCTCGGACGACACGCACCACTGGGCCCGGAGATGTAGTGGCTGAGGTGCTAGCTCAGGACCTATGACCTGGACAGGGTGGGGGAGTTGTGGGGAAGAGGTCAAGTTTAGCCAGGAACATTTTTTTGGGAGCAGTGGGACGGGCAGGTGGAGGGTGTTTGGGAGTGGATGAAGAGGTTGTGGTTGTAGGAGGTGTAAGTCTGGTGGCTTTGGGTGCAGGTGCTTGGGCTGGAGGCTGTTGTGAGGTGGATGGCTGTTGGGTGGGTGGCTGCCTGCGTTTGTGTATATTGGGAGGTGGCGTCACAGACACACTGGGAGAGGACACAGGGGACGTGTAAATGGTAGTGGGGTGGTGACTCCAAATGTGCGGGGGGTTCTGGTGTGTGTGCTGCTGAGGGACGTAGTGGCTGAAGATGTTGTGCATGCAGGTGTGAGTGTAGATGTGACAGGGAGGGACGAGGGAGACGTGGAGGAGGAGGACACAGTGGAGGCAGTGGATGTTGGTATGTCTGCATGGGTATGATGCTTGTGTGAGTGCCTGTGGGATGTGTGTTGCTTATGTTTGCCTGAGATTCCCTTCGGTGTTGAGGTGTGTGCAGGCTGGTCGGATGGTGTGCTTGGGATAGGCAGAGATACAGGGGATTGGGTCTAGGTGGAGGAAGTTGGAGGGGGGAGGCTAGAGACAAGGACAATGGCTGCCATCAGTGCTGAGGCCAGGGTCTGGACGGTTCGATGAAAGGCAGCCTGACCAGAATGAATGCCCTCCAGGAATGCATTTGTGTGTTGCAACTCTCTTTCTACACCCTGGATGGCATTCAAAATGGTAGACTGCCCAACAGTGGGGGACCTGAGGAGGTCAATGGCCTCCTCGCTGAGGGCAGCAGGGGTGACTGGAGCAGGGCCTGAGGTGCCTGAGGTGAAGGAGATGCCCACCCTCCTGGGTGAGCAGGCACGGGGCAAAGGCTGAGGGGCTGCTGGGAGGGCGGTGCTGGTACAGGGGTGGCGGCTGTACCTGTTGATGCAGGGGGGCACAGATGTTGCCACCACCACAAGGGAGCTCCCATCAGAGGACGAGTCCGTATCGCTATTATCCGCTCCTCTCCCCGCCGTGGAGCTCCCCTCGCCCTCCGTCCCACTGGTGAAATCGGTGTCCGTTGTGTGGCCCTCTATGGCCATGTGGGATGCAGCTCCCTCGTGCTCCGGTGCCACTGCTCCTCCGCCTGATGATGCTAATGCACACATGAACAGAGCGACCACAAAAAGGTGGGGGGGAACAGAATAAAGACATGTTGAGTGCATGCATTACCGCTACCGTTGGCTGACAGGACAGACACAGAAGCCCCCTGCACTACGCCGTGCACTTGGGGTCCACTATTCAATCCTTGGGACATTGCCTACATGGCTATGGACGACATCTGCACACATAGATGACACAGGGGCATGATTAGCTGTACTTGGCACCCTACAGATGTGGGGTGGGGGGCCACAGGGCCATGCCTTACGGAGGGGCCTAGCTTACGGGACTCGTCCTGGCCTCGGAATACCCACAGCCCTCTTCCCCCACCCAGACCCCTCCACTGCACGCTAAGTCAGCTGAATGAGAGTGTACTCACCCCCTTGTGTCTGCTGTGATGCCCTCACGTGCCCATCCAACTCGGGGTAGGCCACTGCCAGGATCCGGAACATCAGGGGGGTCATGGTGCAACGGGCACCCCTCCCACGTTGGGAGGCCATCCCCAGCTGAGCCTCCGCCGTCTTCCTGCTCCAGCAGCAAATGTCCTCCCATCTTTTCCGGCAGTGGGTGCCCCGTCTGTGGTGGACCCCCAGGGTCCGGACGTCCTTGGCAATGGCACTCCAAATATCAGTTTTCTGGTGGGCGCTGACCTATATGAAATGTACAGGGGGAGAAGAGAAGTCATTACCTTCTACACCGTCAATGTGAGTGGCCCCATCCCTACCCTTGCCATGTGGCACATGCACTCACCGTTGTTTCATGCACGCCTCAATCTCTCCCCCCCCTTCTTTCATCCACCCCACTCCACACAGGCATAGCCCATACAGCATGCTCCCGGTGTATTTACCTATTTGTCTAGAGGACCGTAGAGTAGCGCGTACTGGGGCAGGACCCCATCCACAAGTTTCTCCAACTCCTCCGATGTGAAGGCAGGGGCCCTTTCCCCAGATGCATGAGCCATTGTCTCTCCAAGACCGAGGTCACAGCAGCACTTGCAGTGTAGGTCCTCTCCTGTCGAAGGTCAGGTATCGAGTGATTGAACAGATAGAAAATGGTGGTCATGACGGCGGCGTACATTGTCATTGGCTCCTGAGACCCATAGGGTCCAATGTTAACCAATGCAGCATTGCGCCACGGTCTTCGACCGCCTACCACCACGGTCTACAACGCCAACGCAGTTACCTGACATCCCGTTGTCCCACTTTGCAGGTCAGGCAGCCGCCATTTCTGGGGCCCACATGCCTTAATTTTTTACTGCGTCACACATGCCTAGGCCTTGCCTCAACACTCATACAAGCCATTATCTGGATTAAGAATAGTGTTCTGTGCAAGCTGTGGTTACGGACCTCTGGGTTATTTGACTCTGTGCTCGCTGTTGTCCTTCATAGGCACCGTCCGCTGGGACATATGAGGAGATGGCGGCATCCTCCGGTGTACAGACCGCTGGTGGACCTGTCGACAATGGAGGACAGACATGTCATCATGACCTACAGACTTGACCATGCCACAATCCAGGAACTGTGTACCCAGCTGGAGCCAGACCTGATGTCAGCTATCCCCCATCCCACAGGAATCCCCCCTCTAGTGCAGGTGCTGTCAGTACTCCATTTCCTAGCAAGTGGGTCATTTCAAACAACAGTGGCCATTTCATCAGGGATGTCCCAGCCTATGTTTTCCAACATGTTGTCCAGAGTGTTGTCTGCTCTGCTGAAAAACATGCGAAGCTACATCGTTTTTCCTGAGGTGGAGGATTTGGCTACAGTGAAAGGTGACTTCTATGGCCTTGGACATATCCCTAACATCATAGGTGCCATTGATGGGACCCATGTGGCTTTGGTCCCCCCCACAGGAGTGAACAGGTGTACAGGAACCGGAAGAGTTATCATTCGATGAATGTACAGATGGTGTGTTTGGCAGACCAGTACATCTCCCATGTGAATGCCAAGTTCCCTGGCTCAATGCATGACGCCTACATCCTGCGGAATAGCAGCATCCCTTATGTGATGGGGCAACTCCAGAGGCACCGTGTGTGGCTAATTGGTGACTCTGGTTACCCCAACCTGTCATGGCTACTGACCCCAGTGAGAAATCCCAGGACCAGGGCAGAGGAACGCTACAATGAGGCCCATGGGCGAACAAGGAGGGTGATCGAGCGGACCTTCGGCCTCCTGAAGGCCAGGTTCTGCTGCATCCATATGACAGGTGGATCCCTATTCTACTCACCAAAGAAGGTGTGCCAGATCATCGTGGCCTGCTGTATGCTTCACAACCTGGCTTTGCGTCGCCAGGTGCCTTTTCTGCAGGAGGATGGTCCAGCTGGTGGTGTTGTTGCAGCTGTGGAGCCTGTGGAGAGTGAAGAGGAGGAAGCAGAAGAAGACGACATAGAGAACAGGACCATGGTGATCCAGAAATATTTCTAGTGAGACACAGGTAAGAATACAAACCAGCCTACTACATATACTTATACACTACTACCTCTGTACTGTCTGTCCTTTTCACCCAGTGTATGGTAACTGAGTTGTGACTTTCCCTTCCGATTTCACAGATGTGTTTCCCACAGTGTGACATCTGCTTTGTTTCCCCATGGACTACAGCTGTGTGACATTGGTATGTTGGCATCACAATTTCTATAAGCATTTTGGCACTGTAATTACTAATACAGTTTTTCGAAATCACAGACTGACTCCAGATTGTTTTGTGCTATGACGGTGTTTATTTATGTGGATACTATTGGATGGGGTTTGTAAAATGGTGAGGGGGGATGGTGGAGGAATGTCCATGGCAGAGTCCAAGCTATTAGTCTCACAGGTGCATTGTCCAAATGGGTCTGGGAAGTGGAGCTGGGGCAGTTTGTGGACGGACAGGGTGACAAAGTGGGACAGTGGGATGACAATCAGGGTGGTCTCATTTCTTGGCGGGGGTCTTGGCATCTTTCTCTGTCTTGTTCCTGGATCTCAGGGACTGCTTGCGGGGTGGTTCTCCTTCTGCAGGGGGTGGGGTGCTGGTGGCCTGTTGGTCCTGTGGCGGGGCCTCCTGTCCACTAGCGCCGGCGGAGGTGGTGGGCAGTTCTTCGTCCATGCTAGTGTGAGGGGCCCTTTTTGGTGCCACAGTGTCCCTCAAGGTGATGACCACTAGATTCAGCACCCCTATGATGGTGCCCAGGGTGGAGCTGATGGTTCTGAGTTCCTCCCTGAAGCCCAAATACTGTTCCTCCTGCAGGCGCTGGGTCTCCTGGAACTTGGCCAGTACCGTTGCCATCGTCTACTGGGAGTGGTGGTAGGCTTCCATGTTGGAGGAGAGGGCCTCGTGGAGAGTGGGTTCCCTGGGCCTGTCCCACCCCTGTCACACAGCAGCCCTCCCAGTACCCCTGTTTCCCTGGGCCTCTGTCCCCTGGACCGTGTGCCCACTGCCACTGCCCCCAGGTCCCTGTTGTGCTTGGGGTGGTGGGATTGCCTGGGCTCCCTGTAGTGGTGGACACACTGCTGATTGACGTGTCCTGGGGACAGAGGTATGGGCCAGCTGGGTGGGTGCTGTGCTGGTGTTCCCAGAGGGGGGAAGGTCTGCAGTGGCCTGTGGCAGTGTGAGGGGAACCGACTGTCCCGAGGTCCCCGAAGGGCCGGGCTGGTCATCTGGATGCAGTTGGACAGAGGTGCTGTCATCACTGTGGGCCTCTTCTGGGGGTGGAGTGCACATGTCTGGGCCCTCCTGTGCGGTGACGTTGCGTAGGGGTCTTGCAGGGGTATAATAGCATGATTATTGCATCTGTGTGTGTCATGGTGTGCAATGGGTGGGTGCCCGTGTACCCCAGGGCTTGTATTCCTGTGTGGGGGCTTGTGTGATGATGGTTTGAGGGGGGGTATGGGTATGTGCAGTGGGCATGCTTTGGTGATGGGTGTCCATGCTTTGTGATTGCATGCAGGGCTTTGTGTTGGGATGGGTGGGTTGTGATAGTGGGACATTTGTGAGGAGTAGGAGTGATGGGGGTGAGGGTGAGGGTGGGGGTATGTGTTGGCATGCAGGTAGGGTGGGGGATGAAGTAGTAAAAGCTTTGACTTACCAGAGTCCATTCCTCCATCTACTCCTGCAAGGCCCTCAGGATGCAAAATCACCAAGACCTGCTCCTCCCATGTTGTAAATTCTGGGGTAGGAGGTGGGGGTCCGCTGCCAGTCCTCTGCCCTGCAACCTGGTGTCTTGAGACCACGGACCGTACCTTCCCCCGTAGGTCGTTCCACCTCTTCCTGATGTCATCCCTAGTTCTTGGGTGCTGTCCCACTGCGTTGACCCTGTCCACTATTCTGCTCCATAGCTCCATCTTCCTGGCAATGGATGTCTGCTGCGCCTGTGCTCCGAATAGCTGTGGCTCTACCCAGAAGATTTCCTCCACCATGACCCTGAGCTCCTCCTCCGAGAACCTGGGGTGTCTTTGCGGTGCCATGGGGTGGTGTAGGTGATGTGTAGTGTGGATTGTGTGGTGACAAGTGTGCTGATGTGTAGTGGTGTGTTGTGTGAGGTGCGTGGAAGTTGTGTGGGTGATGGTAATGTGTGCGTGTGGGTGCTCGATTGTAGTTTTTCGTGTTTCTCTCTTCGGTAGATTTTTGGTCGTAGAGGTTTGTGGGTGTGTGTTTTATATTGTATTGGGTGTGTGGGAGTGGTGTGTGTATGTGTCTCAGGTGTGTGTATTTCAAACTGTCCAATGTGGGTGTGTTTTGTAAACGTGTGTGTATTTTGAGCGCGACGGTGTGTACCGCCAATGGAATACCGCGGTTGAAAGACTGCCACGTGGATTCGTGTAACGTGATAGCGTGGGTGTATTTCTGTTGGTGTGACGGTGGAGGTTTTGTTATCGCCAGTTTATCACTGACCTTTGGTGTGGCGGACTTCTGTAGGTGTCTGTATTTTGGCGGTTTCCGAGCTGTGGGTCATAGTGGCTGTGTCGGTTTACCGCGGCTGCGGTGGTGTGTTGGCGGTCTTCTGCGCGGCGGTAAGCGGCTTTTACCGCCGATGTTGTAATGAGGGCCTTTGTTTGTGCAGCACTTTTAAAAGCACTGCAAAGTTCTCTGCACAACCATCAGCTTTCAGACACAAATAAAAGCGTCAAGATAACTCTGGTGATTAATGTATTTGCTAGAGAGATATAGGCCCTCATTCTGACCTTGGCGGTCGGCGGAGAGGCGGCGGTCGGACCGCGAACAGACCGGCGGTCCAAAAAATGGCATTCTGACCGCGGCGGTCACCGCCGCGATCGACCGCCACTTTCCCACTCCGACCGCCACGGCGGTCATGACCGACGGGCTGGAGTTTGCGCACTCCGGCCCGGCGGTCGACCCAAGACCGCCAACCGTATCATGACCCTGCTTACCGCCGCGGTTTTTGGGGGTCGGGAACCGCCATGCGAACCATGGCGGTAGGCGCTATCGGGGCCAGGGAATTCCTTCCCTGGCACTGATAGGGGTCTCCCCCACCCCCCCACTACCCCCCACGAGTCCTCCCCCCACACCCTCCACCCCCCCAGAGGTGGTACGAACCCCCTGCCCCCCCACCCCGACATGCACATACACGCACCCCGACATGCACGCACCCCCAACATGCACATATGCACACCCCCTACACACACACATACACAACGGGGGCACATACCCGCACACATACATGCCAACATGCGCACCTGCCGAACTACACACATTGCCCATAGGCACAGCAGCACCCCCCGCCCGCATGCACGCACTCACACACCCCCTCTACACACCCCCATGCACGCACACATCACACAACACCCCCCCCACCACCTCCCCTCACGGACGATCAACTTACCTTGTGCGTTGGTCCTCCGGGAGGCGACGGGAGCCATAGGGACGTGACCGCCAACAGAAGACCGCCAACAGAAGACCGCCACACAGAAATGTGGGTCGTAATTCTGGGGGCGGTGTTCTGCTGGCGTGGCGGTGGAGGTTGACCAGTCTCCACTTTCCCGCCGACCGCCAGTGTGGCTGCTGGCGGTTTTCCGGCGGAACGCTCCCAGCGGTCGGAATACGCGCAGCGGCATACCGCCGCGGTCGGCGGTCTTTACCGCGGCGGTAATTCGGCGGTTTTGCGAAAAGACCGCCAAGGTCAGAATGAGGGCCATAGTTTTGTCTAGTAGCATTTTTGACTCATCTAAAGTAGCACAGATGGTTACTATGCCTGCTGCAAAGAACGTGTATCCTGCAAAGAAAAGTATTTTATGTGCATAGCACAGCGGGTTATTGCATTTGTCACAGAAATATTTTTGTTACTATGCAGTTCATAAGTTACAATAGCAATTTAGCACAGTGAGCTATAAACTGACGTCAAAGAGCTGTGTGCAAACTACATGGCACAAATTAGTTTGTTTTTTTCCCAGTCTTTCATTAGCCTTATGCAGCAAAAAAAAAAAAAAAGGTTTGCTTGCCTAGAAATACATTCTTATTATTAAAGTCAACGCTACCCACTGTATTATGCTCTGAATCCTGGGTTTGTGCTTCTCCAGACTAAGCACTCTTATAAAATGCCTATCAGTGTGGATGACATGTGAATCCTATACCTGTAAAGTGCTCCGACACATCTTTAGTAAATCGAGTATTTGTTCGGTGTGTACTTGTTTGTGTATTTTTTTGTGAATTACTGTTTTAATGTTTGAAATTTAAATTACACAAATTGCTTGGGGGTCCCCGGCTTCCTCAAATTGCTTGGGGGTCCCCGACTTCCAGTAGTGATTCAGTGGGGGTCCTCAAGAGTCAAAAGGTTGGGAACCCCTGGTTTAGGGGGGCTCTACTGATACTTTCGAGCGATGTCACCACAAGTCATGACAAGTTACAGACACCAGGGTACATGAGGAAGGGTGGAGGACGAACTATATATCTACAGGACCTTAAGATAGACATTATTAGGAACAAGAGGTGGATCATCACCATGTGGGTTCAGGTCTGTGGAGAGGTAGCTCTGTCATAGGATGGAGGAGCTGTGCTGTGCTTGGAGGAGCTATGCGCCATATGGTGGAGCTATGCTGTGTAAGGAGTATTCCTGTACCAATTGCAAGTTGGCAAGAAAGTTTACAACGAAGACACATTTGGAATTCTTAGCATAGTCTATAACAATGAATCTCCCTATACAGTTAGTTGGCCCCTCAAGTATGTAATGCATATTTTTAAACAAGCAGTGGCATAGACAATAGGTCTCGCCTATAAAAGATCCATTGTCTTTGGGAATGTTTTTAGCCATATTGTACACCAGTGGGGCTGCAGTTCAGCATGATTAAAAGCTATTGGGTAGAGTGTGATGGAGTGGGGTAGGGTAGAGTGGGGTAGAGCAGGGTGGGTTGGAGTGGGGTAGATTGGAGTAGAGTTAAGTGTGGTATATTGAGGTTGCCTGGGGTAGATTATAGTGGAGTGGGGTAGATTGGGGTAGAGTGTGGTGGGGTTGATGGGGTAGAGTGGAGTGGATGGAGTGAGTTAGATTAGGGTAGACTGGATCGGGGCAGAGAGGGAGATATTGGAGTGAGGAGATTGGGGTAGAGTGGGGGAGATTGAAGCGGAGTAGATTTGGGTGGGGTAGATTGATGTAGATTGTATTAGAGTGAAGTCAGGTAGAGTGGAGTGTGGTAACGTGGGGTACAGTGAGGTGAGACAGATTGGGGTAGAGTGGCGTGGGGTGGACTGGTGTTGAGTGGAGTGGGGTAGAGTCGGGTACATTGGAATGGGGTAGATTGTGGTAGGGTAGTTTGGTGTGGGTCAGAGTGGGGTAGATTGGAGTGTGGCAGAGTGTGGTAGATCAGAGTGGGCTAGATTGGTGTAGAGTGGGGTGGGGTAGAGTGTGAAAGATTGGGGAGGGGTAGATTGGGTAGAGTGGGGTCAATTGGGGTTGACTGGAGTTGAATGGAGAGGGAAATACTGGTGTGGGGTAGATTGATGTAGATTGCATTGGACTGAAGTGAGTTAGATTGGAGTTGGATAGATTGGCTAGAGTGGGTATTGTGGGTGTAGATTGGAGTGGGGTAAGCTCAGTTGAGTGGAGTGGGGTAGATTGGGATAAGGGGGTAGATTATAGTGGAGTGGGATAGATTGGAATGGGGTAGGGTGGTGCAGGGTGAATGGGTTAGAGTGGGATACAATGGAGTGTGGCAGAGTGGTGTAGATTAGAATGGGGCAGATTCGGGTAGACTGGAGTGGGGTAGATTGGTTTGGAGTGGGGTAGAATAGAGTAGGGTAGATTGGGAGGGGTTGATTGTGGTATAGTGGGACAGATTGGAGTGAAGTGGGAAAGAAAGGAAAGGAGTATATTGAGGCAGAATGGAGTGGGGTAGATTGGGGTATAGTGGAGTGGGGTAGAGTGGAGTGTCAGAAACTGGGTCTCAAGTTAGCAGTCAGTTTACACCCTGTCCCAGTAGTGACCCTCACTCTTGTCAGGGTAAGGGAGATACTCAGCTCAGATAACCCCTGCTTGCCCCCATGGTGGCTTGGCATGGGCAGTCAGGCTTATCTCAGAAGCAATGTATAAAGCATTTGCACATAACACACAGTAATACAGTGAAAACACTAAAAAAGGACGACACACCAGTTTTAGAAAATTAGGCAATATTTATCTGTGTAAAACATGACCAAAATGAGAAAAATCCAACATACAGTAATAAAGGTATGCATCCTGTAAGAATTACTTAAAAATACAGTTCCTTGAAGTCAATAGCTCCGTCTGGGGCTATTACGGCATCATGAACAACAAATCTAACAGTTCAGACCGACCGCGGGGTCACGGGCCAGCTATGGTGTCAGGAAGACCCACAAACAGTACCTCGAAAATGCAGGGCATTGTGTTCCTCATGATGAGATGCGGAGTCAGATGCAGATGTCAGTGCAGGGGTCGTCAGGCCCTTGAAGTCACATATGTTGCAGATCGAACTCCGAGCCGATGACGAAGTCAGGGGCGCTTGCATTGATGGCATCGGGGATGCGGTGCGAAGTGGGAAGATAAGTTGTGCGATGTCCACAGGCCGCTTGGTGATGCCATTCTGCGGGGTCGGTGAGAACAGGGCTGGGGTGTGAAGCGGGATGGTGCGACGTGCGCTATCTACAGGTTGCGGTGCAGGCAGCATCAGCGTCGTTGATGAAGCGCTATCATCTGTAGGCCCAAGGCAGAAGTACGACACAGGGCGGGCTCCGTGCGGGCCCACAGGTCGCGGTGCAGATAGGGGTGTCTGATGACGATGCTGGAGTCGATGGCGCTGGCGTCGGTGGACCAGGGCTGCGGTGCGGGACGGTGTTTTGTGAACCACACGAGCAACGTCCTCAGGCCATGGTGCAGGCTGCGGCATCGGTGTCAGCGTAGAGCGAGGCGATGTGGAGTGCGGGGCCCACAAGTCACAGTGCAAGCAGCGTTGGTGAGACCAGAGTGCGGTGTGAAGCGGGGAACGCCTCCATGTGTCATAGTCAGGTCAAAGTGCAGGCAGCGGTGTCGTTGACAGCGTGGTGGTGGTTTTTCTCCTTTTGGAGTACAAAACACACAGTTCCCAGTGCGGTAGGCAGATGAACCTGATGTTTTTGATATCTCCGAGACTTCCAACAGGAGGCAAGCTCTACTTCAAGCCCATGGAGACTGCTCTTGGCCCCTGGAGGCATCCCCTTCACTCACCCAGCTGCTGGCAGTTGAGGCATTCGGGAGCGCTGGCAACATCCCTGCGGCATGGGATGTGCTTGCTGTTAGAAGAGGGACTCAGTATCCCAGACTGCTCTTGGCCCTTGGAGGCAGCCCTTCACTCACCCAGCTGCTGGCACTTGAGGCGTTCGGGAGCGCTATATAGTGCTGGCAATATCCCCGAGGCACGTGACGCACCTGTCGGAGGCTGGGCCACCCCCCTAACATCTTCTTGAGGAAATCATAGGTAGTGTTCGCAGCCTGTGTATGCTCCCGTGGGATTGGAGAGAGATTGACCACGCTTTACTAGCCAAGGACAATTTATTTACGGTATAGCATATGAGCAAAAGGAAGGGTGCAGAGGGCGGGGCAGGCTTTGGTAAAAAGAAAACTCACAAAACCCTGAAGAATGCAGGGGATAATTGCATGTTGGAAAGGATTGACAATCTTTTGGTTGAATGCAAGGAAATACTGACTTCTCCCTGTCCTTTCCAAAGTGCACCTCCTTCCACAAACCCTGTGGTTAGCTACAAGAAAATTCCAAATATGTTTAAAAAGTGGGAGACGCAGGGTTTGCTGCCAGATGGGGATGCCGGGGTGGATCAAGTCGCTGCCCGCATAACATCGTCCAGGACTGGTGTGGTGCAGTCCGCCAGTACCGATGTTTTGCCTTGTAGCAATTTTTTCACCCTCCTAAATGTTATCTCAGATACACATAGCAATTCTGTTATAGAGGCTCCTATAGATGTGATTACTAATACAAATGTTTCTTTTAATCTGGCTCAGTTGCAGTATATTTCCCATATACTCTACCTAAAACCGAGGTGGTTGAGCTTAAATCTATGGTAACCATCTTAATTTCTATTGTTAAGCAGTGGTTACCTTCTGAAGGGAAGACTTTTCTAAATAGCATTCATATTTCTGATCCACGCTCCCTGGTCTATCTGCTGCGTTGCCCAATCCGCCCTTGCCAACCTCAAATAAGAATTCTTTCACTACTTTCCATCTCGCTACCATTAATCCTGTCTTTTGTCCTGTCCAACGGACAGCTGACTGCAGATCAGGGGTTTTTCGCCAGGGTCTCAATTCTAGCAGCTCTCTTTCTGAAAGGAAGCCGGTGGAGGGCTTCATTGCAATAGATTACTGCCAGCCTCCTAGGCATCCGTATAATGGTGCAACTAATTGTGCAACGCATTTAGCTGCTAGTGGGCTAAAACCTGCTAACACTGTCATGATGGTTAATGTTCCCAAGTTATATCCTTCAGTATGTAATGAAGGTGTAGAATTTATCAAAAAGAAGGTGATTCATTGGATATGTCCTGTGCGAGGTGGTCACTCTGTGATCCGTGATGACATAAGTGGGGCTGTTAGGAGAACAGATTGTGACACACATTATGACATGATTGAATTGACACTCAGGGACAAGCTTATGGTGGACAACTTGGTGGCTTTAGATGCCAGAACATGTGGACCAAAGCATTCTAGTATTCAGTTCAGATATCCTAGGCTTTCTTTTCATCACAAGATACAATATGTTTCTTACTCAGGAGTAGCTCTTCATGCTTAAATGAGAATTATTGACTTACATTGTTATCTGATCCAACTTCAGATCATCTTCTTCTCTCGCCTATGGCATCTACACATTCTTCCCCGGGGGTAGTTAGAAGAGACTCATCAATCCTTCATTGCACTTATGTGCCAAACCCCCTTATGGATTCTAGTTCCTGAGTTATATCCACCTTGGACTCTGGACAGTTCTGTTCGCGTCTGTGCCTCATCCTTTGCTGCCCCTGATCTTCCTGGCATACCTAGTTTCGACTGTTCTTCTCTGTGTGAAACCCAGAATGCAGTAGTTAACCAGGCCACTTTTACATCCATCCTGCCATCAGCATCCCAACATGCAGGGGTGAGCCTTGTCTCTCGGAATGTGGCATGGCTGAGGTCTAAGATCTTTTTACCTAATTATACTCAATTTATTGATGACTATGATATCTGCCTTTTCCAGGAGACATGGGCTCTGGACCTGATTTTTAGGTCTGGTTATCTGAATTTCTGTATTTTGGCGCTCCCTAGCCAGTGGGGTAGACCCTCTGGTGGTTTCATCATTTGAGTTAAAACAATGCTAAACTGCCACATTCAACAGTTAACTATTGACTCTCCTGACATATTAGGCATCCAGCTACAACTAGGGCCAAACCTAGCAGTAATAATTATTAATGTCTGTGCAAGAAGGGTTAGAGGGGGGCCTGGCATCTCGTACTCTCCACATATTGGAAACGTTCCTTAGGCAGTGTTCTCTGCACTTTAAACTTATTGTGGCAGGTGACTTTAATGTCACTTTTGAGCTTCTTGATTTGGATGACCTCCATAGACTTGATGTGGTGTGTCCCTTCTTTAGGTATTCCCCCATCAATAGGTGGTCGCAAGTAGCGGTCCAGCTAAAAGCCCTGACCATTGACTTTGGGCTTAGGGCCCTCAATGGCAGGGTTAGATCAGATATAAAGATAAAGTCAACCACACAAACAGAATAGATTATTGCTTAGTTGATTTAAGATTGTGGCCTTTTGTCAATGATATGAGGGTTATCGAGAGGACAGAGAGTGATCACAACCCGGTCTCTGTTCAAATGAATGTTCCTTGTTACCAAGTTTTTACATCTGCAGCCCTAACCACACTGATGACGGATATTAGTATGACTAGCGATAAATCTGATTTAAAATAGTGTCAGGTAGTAGCTCGGTCAAATATTTTAAGCGCTGTGAATGTTGACTTTAAGACCTTATTAACGTGCATGTAGACAGGCCATATAATCACTAATGCTCAATTGATAACATCTCACATCACATGTTTTGAGAACATTGCATCGCAGTTCCTTATAGACAGTAAACCTGGTAGTAGCAGATCCACATGAAAACATCTCTGGTTCAACAAGGAATGTCGGGTGCTAAATCCTTTGCTGGCTAAAGCCATCAAATCTAAGAACACCGTTTCCATTCGCATGACCAGGAAGTCTTATAAGGTGGCTATCCTCAAAGCCAAGCGTGAAAGGGATGAGCGGTGGTGGGTAGTGTTAAAGGATGCATCACTTTAGAAGAACTGTCGTAAGTTTTGGACTCTAGTTGCACACAGTCCTGATAAGAGTGCATTGGTTGTAACAACGAATATTGCTGCAGCAGACTGGGTAGATTATTTCAGTCAACTGTACTCTGCTGATCTTTCTAGTACGGCCCAAAAGCATTATTTGGCTCCTTCTGTTCAATCCAGTCTTCTGCCCAGTTCTCCTTCTACCCCGATGTTTACTTTTTTATATATTGTGCATTCACTTAATATGGTCAAGCGTGGTAGGGCGTCTGGCCCAGATGGCGTCCCAGCTGATCTGTTCTTGACTGACATGGATTCTTGGTCTTGCTATATTCTTATTATACCCAATGCAATAGCAGCAGGGGCTCAAATTCCTGATTCGTGGAAGGGCTGTTGTTGTACCTATTCACAAAAAGGGCAACAGATCCTTGCCTTGTAATTACAGACCCATTAGCTTGTTAGATTGTCTACAAAAAGTATTTTGTCACTGGCTACTGGGGAAAATCCAGGACTGAATGTCTAATTTTGACATCCTCAACCCATTACAAGCTGGTTTTCGTCCGAACATTTCCACCACAGATCAAGTTTTTAGGTTTTTGCTATTGTATTGGAAGACGGTTACAATTGGCAAAGGGAATCTTTATGTAGCTTTTATAGACTTAAAATCAGCGTTTGATTTAGTACCCTGTGCAAAGATGTGGAAGGTTCTTTCAGATATGGCAATGCCTCCCTATATTCTCTCGCTACTTGTACGTCGGCATGAGGGCAATTATGCACGCGTTAGGTGGGGTGACCAGGGTCAGTTAACTGACAAGATCTCAGTGTCCAGGGGAGTACGTCAAGGTTGCATACGGGCACCCACCTTATTTTCACTATTCACCAACGATATTGTTCCTTTTCTGGCGCAGGTAGAGACAGATGGTCCATCTTTAGGGAAAGATACATTTCCGGTCCTCTTACTGGCGTATGACACTCTGCTGATCTCCAAGACCCCGAGTGGTTTACAGAAACTCCAAACACATTTTGAAGAGTTCTGTTTTACTCATGGGCTGAAGCTCAACACTTCAAAAACTAAATTGATTTAATTTAATCCTCACAAATCCTTTAAAGGGAACACTGTACTAAGAGTCATTCCACTTGAGATGGTGAAATATTTAACCTATTTAGGTTTAACGATCTCGGAGAATATGTCCTGGAAGCCAGACACACAGCTAAGGTGGCACTGAAACAAAAGCAGATTACTGGGTACTAATTAAGGAGTTTGCTGCCTCGTATACCAAACCCATTCGCCCGGCCCTTCAGGTCTATGAGGCTGAGGCCACGGGTTCTGCTCTTTATGGTGCGTAGTTACGAGGATATTCTAATGCTCAAGAATTATCCTCAATAGAACATAATTTTGTGAGGAATCTTGCCTCCCTTCCACAGAGCACCTGGTTGATTCCTCTTTTTAAGGACCTGGGCATTAAAGGGATAGAGTCCAAAGCACGTTTGCGACCTCTTTTGTACTGGATTAGCAAAAAAGAATTTGAATTCCTGAATCAAAACGATGGTAGGACTCCATGCTTCTATATCCTACCAAAGATACATAAAGATATAGAAGAACCACCAGGGAGACCAATAGTCTCGGCGTGTGGATCCATTTTTGAGCCTCTTGCCCAATTTGTTGACGTGTTTTTGAAACCGTATGTAGTGAAGACGCCAGCTTATGTTCGAGACTCTATGGATATCATTAATAAGCTTGAAAATCTAGCATATAATGAGGACAACTACATCTTAGTCACTTTTGACATAGAGTCTCTATATACAAATATTCCACAAGATGAGGCATTAGGGATTATCAAACAGGTTTTGAATGATAATACAGAGCCAGCAAGTACTCCTACAGATTTCCTTGTTGATTTAGCGACATTATGCCTGAGAAACATTTTTTTTAAATGTAATGAAAGACTATACCGGCAAGTAAAAGGAGTAGCAATGGGGTGTAGCTTTGCCCCAGAAATTGCCAACCTGGTGATGGATTATTTCGAGCAAAAATGGATCTATGAGCAAATGAACCCTTTCAAAACTTACATTTCCCAATGGTTTAGATACATAGATGACATCCTAATGATTTGTAAAGGGACGGAAGTCATGCTTGACGCTTTTTTTAATTGGCTTAATCAACGTACAGCTGACTTCAAGTTCACTATGAGTAAAGATAAATTTAAAATCAACTTTCTGGTTTTATAGATCCTGGCTAGGAATGGGAAGTTGGAAGTAAGTCTTTATAAAAAACCGACAGATCGTAATACGCTGTTACATTTCTCCAGCGGACATCCCAGAACTCTCAAAGAGAATTCGCCGTATGGGCAATTCCTTAGGATAAGAAGAAATTGTACAGATAAAGACGATTATTTTTGAAGCGTTGAAGAACTGATGAAAAAAATAATATCCAGAGGGTACCCTAAAAAGTTAGTCAAAGCGGCTGCTAAAAGAGCGTGGTTTACCCCAAGGGAAACACTTCTGACGCCTAAAAAACAAACGACAGAGATCCCTTTAAAGTGTGTTCTGACGTTTAGCCCGAAGGCTAATAAGGTCCGTGCAATTATAGAAAAAAATTGGCGAATTATCAAAGATCTAAATATTGAGAAACCATTGTTCTCCTTTAAGAAAGCGCGTAGTCTAAAAGACCAGTGGGTGCAGGCTGCAGAGAAGAAAAAAACAGATAAGAAAGACCTAAGGACAATGTTGCAGCTTCCAACAATCCAGGGACATTTTAGATGTTGTAAATGTATTGCATGCCAATTCACACTAGATTCGAAAGAGGTAGTAATAAATGGAAGAAAGCATGTACAATACGATTTTTCAAATTGTAACACAAAAAATGTGATCTATTGTATCTTCTGCCCTTGTAACAGCGCATATATTGGTCAAACTTCACAAGCTGTGAAAAGCCGTATTCTCCAACATCGGTCGAGAATTAAATGTGCTATAAAAGGTGCACCGTTAGTTGAACATTTTTTGGAATTTGATCATAAAGCAGACGATATTCAATGGACAGTGCTGGATGTAGTACAGCCGAAAACAGATGGTCCTACAACGATGACAAGGCTTTTGAAATTGGAAGCAAGATTGATTGGGAAATTTCAAACAGCCAAAACGGGACTTAATGACTGTGATGAGGTTTGGGCCCTAATTAGTGGATGAAATCTCCCTTTGTGTTTGAGACCCTCACTTGAGTTGATGTGGTTAGATTATAACATAAGAAGAAAACAACATTTGTAAGACATTTACTGGTGTATTTAATATTGAAAATCTGATTCAATTCCCCATCTACAAAGTTAAATGAAAGAATGATTCAGAAAGTATTTCTAGGATTATTTTATAATTGAACGTAATATTGAACAACATAGGGAGGCTTTACATATGTGTGACCGTGTAATTCACTATCTTGAGCAGGTTTGCATTAGTGAAGTTGTAGATTTAAGACAATAAGGTGCGAGATTAAGGCTCTTGTATTACTAATAAGATTCGAGTACTTTTAAGATGGCCCCCGAGATCAGGATTAGATCTGTACCTTTAGTCTTTAATTTCTTTAATAGGCTGACAGCTGTGATGAGTGTTATTTGAGGCCAGAGTAGGGTTGGCCATGCGAGTGTACTAGCTTCCGATAGACAATAGGAAGCGCTCAACCTGTTTGGTTCCGGAGACACAAAGCAAATAAAGGAAAGGAAAGGGCGCGGTGCTTCCAAGATGGCGCCCACGCTTGTCCAGAAGTTAAAAACAAACGCGGGCCAGCTCTAGCCCGATAAACAACTTAAAACGCTGCCGCATGCGAGTCGACGTTTGCGCGACTCATAAAAAAGTGAAAGTAGCTTCTGAAGGTTTTCCGGCAACGCGAGGTCCGTGGACCTACACGGAGTGGAGACACAGTATAAGTAAGTGCATGAGCACCTTGTCTGGAGACCAATGTAGTTCTGCTAACGGGGGTATGGAGCCATTTGACTGACTTAAGAGGCTTTATACGTGCTTTACATGTTTTTTGCAGAAGATAACGTCTCAGCATATGTACGCCTATTCTTAGACTGAGTTGCTTGTATAAATAGGTAAGAGAATGATTATTAGATATAGCATCACTTTGGATGGTACTTGTGGTGTTCTATTATCAGTAATAAGTATGGTCTTTGTGCCGGTTCCTTTCTTTTTGTTGAGTAGAATTAATCATGAACGAGTATAATAATTCATAAGATTGGACACTCAACATAATGGAAAGAAAGGTATGACTCACAGCTGGAATGATCACATTGGCTGCATGACTAAGTTTGCATGCTTAATAAATCTAGACACCTGGTAGAGGTTTTGTGGTTTCGGTCGAAATGGGAAGTGACAGAAACCAATGGTGGATAGAGTTACTAATGGGAGTTTGTGCTCCTGCCAAAGAGCAATATAGTGATTCTAGCAAAGGGACACTGGGATTTATTGGTCTAATTCTGCTACTGGTACTTGGCACATTTGGTGTTGGATGGTGTAGATATTTATTGAAGTAGGATGATTTTAACTTGTTTGTTAAATTTTTGTAGTGGTGCCAGTGCCCCCTGACAGTCCTGACGAGGCCCAGAGTGATGAGGCCGAAACGTGTCGACATCTTTCTAGTGGGATCAAGGGTTTTGGAGTGATAATGAATTGATAAACAAAATTGGTTTAGCACTAGATAATACCTTTCCAAAAAACATTTAGGTATTGCACAGCTGGGTGCAAGACCCTTGGTCACCATATGATATTAGATCACATTGTTAACTGTGTTATAGTGACTATTATATAAAGCTTTGTAGATGGGCACATGCTTTCTTTGAGATTTTTGTAATTTTTGTGACCATTTTTGTGCTGTTTGTGATAAATGTTTGTTATAAATATAAAATGTATATAGAATTGAATATATCTGTGTTATAATGATAGAATAAGAGACAGGTGGTTCTCTAATGAATCTGATGCTGTATTTTGCAAATAAATGGAATAAATAAGGGCAAATAATTTACCCCTTAAATCCAAGAGTCAATATTGGTTGTTTAAAATAATGATTGAATTTTTCCCTTGCCTGCTAATTGTTGTGAGTATCTCTTTTGTACTGGAGGCGGCTCTGGACTACACTGGAGCTTGCCCACTATGTTGTAGCTCTCCAGGCTGTGCTGAAAGCTGATCACTTTTCTAGTGTCCCTTAGCTTAAGAGTGTCAAAGACACGTTGTAACTGCTTGGTCTGCGCGAGCTCTGGGACTCTCCAGAAGTTGTCCCATTTCCTTCTAAGAGCGACATTAAAAAGCGCTACTGGATGGCAGAAGACTCCGTTGAGTTGCGTGGTGCTGTCGTTCTAAGTTGTCATCTGATTTTAATGATTTTAAAGATGTGAGTAGATGTGATCCTGACTCCTCAGGAGAGGAAGCTTTATTTCCAGTTTCGTCTGGGGGTTCTGCCATTAAGATCGTTTACTTCTAAGTGATCGATTGGGGGAGCGACTGCTTGTCCAGCATGCAATGCTCACAATTAAAAACTTACCCCATGTTGCATTTTTCTGTCCAGCCAATGCAGTGCCTCCTAGGAAATCGCTTGCTCCTGCGTGTAGTTTAATAGGTGTTTGCAGCTACTTAATCGCTCTCCCAATCCTTAGAAAGGACACCCAGCAGCCTTAGTCATTTCTGTTGCTAAGTTTCTTGGAGCCATGTGGCTTCTCAGGACAAACATTTTACTTTCACCTGCCGAGGCTGGACACCGCAACGGTGCCCCCTGAACTTACTGTTTTACTGTTTTAAGTTAACATGCATATAGGGGGTGTACCATGGTCATAGGTTTTATTTATGTTTTAATTTATTTGTTTGCGATTAGCTTGTTTGTTATTGTCATGTTTATATTTTTTGTATGTGTATTGTTGTACTTTTATCACCCTGGTGGCTGAAATAAAGTTTTACGAACGAAAGAAATGGGCTTCTGATGGGAGTTCTACAACCGCTTCTCAGCTTACCTTGCTCCCAGGCTGGTTGATATTTAGAATGAAGCAATCACTACTGGTACACTCCCTGCTTCACTACAGGAATCTCTAATATCCCCCTTGAAACTTGACAGCAATCCTACTCTTTTCCCTTCTTATCGGTCTGTAGCCACCTTGGGCATTGATTATAAGATACTTGGGGGCATATTTATACTCTGTTTGCGACAGATTTGCGTCATTTTATTTAAGCAAATCAGGCGCAAACTTAACTCCATATTTATATTTTGGTGCTAGACATATCTAGCGCCAAAATATTGGAGTTAAAGTCATTTTTTGCCTGCGGAAGACTACCTTGCGTCAATGAGATGCAAGGTAGGCGTTCCCGGGTAAAAATGACTCTAAGGCCCTAGCGCCTTATTTATCCTCCCATACAAAAATCGCGCACGGGAGGGAGGTGGGCCTAAATTATGGCGCTAAGCTTGCTTAGCGCCATTATTTAACGCCTGGGTCAGGGCAGGCGTTAGGGGACCTGTGGGACTATTTCCATGGTGGTACACCATGGAATAAGCCCACAGGTGCCCTCCCCAGGTCCCAGGGACACCCCAACCCACACCAGAGGGACAGCGGAGGATGGGGGACCCCATCCCAGGTAAGGATAGGTAAGTACAAGTAAGTAAATTGTTTTTTCTTTTAAAGTGCCATGAGGGGCCTAACTTGGGCCCCTCTCCATGGCAGTGTGCCCAATGGCCATGCCAGGGGACTTAGGTCCCCTGGGCATGGCGATTGGGCTGGGGGGCATGACTCCTTTCTTTACTTAGACAGGAGTCATGTCCATGGGGGTTGTGCGTCTAACAATGGCGCTAGTCAGGTTAGAGTCATTATTTTGACTCAAACCTGACTAGCGCCATTCTTTCACGCAGAACCTACGCCTCCCCTACCCAGTTAGCATCATGTATTTTGATGCTAACTGGGCCTTAGCGCCGGATTGCGCCATTCCATAAATATGGCACCCGGCTGGCGTCCTGGAATGGCGCTAGTCGGCGCTATACTTTTTGACGCAAACCATCGCTAACGCAGGTTTGCATCAAAAAGTATAAATCAGAGCCTTGGTAAGGGGCTGGCTGAACGGTATCTCCGGATATTACCCATAACTATGGAGCCACAGGCTCACCATCTTCAGCTAGAGGACGATCAATGGGAGTATCATGGTATGCTTACGAGCTGTTACTACACCTTTGGGATGTGGCCACCGACGTGGACCCGATTTCTCTATATTTTCCAGTGCTTTGCGGAGGTAGCTGGTCTTAGGGTCATTTGGGGAAAGTCATGTTTTTCCTTTCTGGCGGGATGCACCCCCACAGGCCATACGCCTAGGTGGAGAGCCTCTAACCTGAATGACTGTGGTGGTCAGGTACCTCTGGATTAGATTATATCATCTGCAGGATCTATTTGAGGGCAACTTACACTTGGCGTTTACTGCCCTCGAGTCTGGAATCGATTGCCACTCACCCTACGGGCAAGATCACACTTTTTTAAATGATTGTCCTCTCCTGCCTTCTCTATTTCATCAAGGTACTGGTGTTCCCTCAAAGACAATTCTTTCAGGTCCTGGATCAGATGTTGGGGTGTTTACTGTGGGATAGTAAACGACACAGGGTGGCCCATAATAAACTACAGTTACCTGTGGGACAGGGTGGATTTGGGTGCCCATATATTCAGTCCTACTACCTTCCAACACAGCTTCAGTGGGTATCCTGGTGGTTGGCAGGTGTGAACTTCTATGAGATGAGTGCTGGAGACGGACTCTTCCCCTGCATATTCTCTGCCAACTACTGTTCCCTACTGTTAACGTCCACCGCCCCTGGTCTGTTCATATGTGGGCGGGCCAGAAGTGCCTTGCCAGAGTCACCCAACTCACCTTCCAGGATCTCCCAGGACCCCTGGGACAATTTACAGCCGACCAACTGACAGCATGACATGACCACTCTCTCGATACAGTGGGGTGGTGTCTTCCAAGACGCCCATCTCCAGACGTTTGATCAGCTATGATTGGATTATGCCATCTCCCCCAGGCCAATTTCTATTACGTTGGCAGCTCCTTACAATGATTTGAACTCAGTGGGGTGCAGTGGACAACAGCCCCCCACTCATGCCATCGTGCACACTTTATACACTATATGGGTGTGTCACCTAGTAACATGGCTCTATAAATCACATAGGGAGCACACGGGGATCCCCTCCACACATCTTTATCAGGTCTGGGAAGAGGATTTGCAGCAACTCGTATACGACACCAAATGGGCTAGAGCGCTGAAGTCACCCCCCCAATCAAGCAATTTCATGAAACGTATGCTTCAAAAATATTCAATAAATGGTGTTACACTGAGTGTATCTCACACCCCCTCGGTTGAGCTGCATGCTCTGTTGGGGCCAGTCTCACCTGTCGTACATGCCAGGCTCCCGCAGCCGACCTCCAACATATGCTTTGGTCCTGTCCCAGCATAGCCAACTACTGCCATGCAATACAAACCACACTGAACACCATTACATAACTCACAGCGCTGAATTCTTGAGAGACCACAGCCTTAGGTATCTTCCCTAGGGAGAAGAATCAGAAAGTGCGGGCATGCTTTGTCAATCTTGCTCTCCTGTCAGCTAAGCAACTTCTCACCATACACTGGAGGGCCCATCTGCCTCTGACATCTCTCCAATGGCACAGATCGCTTATCCGCTGGGAGCGGGGTGGAGCAGAAAGCACTGCACTACATTGGGAGGAAGCCCAGCGACTCGCCGAAGCCCCAAAGCAGTTTAAGGAGCTGACTGTAGACAACTCTTCCCCCCTTTCACCCTGGTCCACTGTGCTGCTCATAAGCCCCCATGCCAGATCAGAGCTGTTCTCTCCCCACCTCTCCTTGAAGTTAAGAAAGGTAGGCCTGAGAGCTCCTGTAGGCCTCAACTTGATCACCCCGTACTCCCCGTGTCATCAGCCCAGGATCTCTCCTGAATTACCACTTTTCTCTCCCACTCATGCACCCTCCCCCTTGCTACCCCTAAAGTTATAAGTTTCTCTTACATTTTCTAGTTCCCCTGCTTACAATAGAGGTTTCTTTTCTCTCACCCTTTCATTCTGCGTCCGCCTTTATGGAGTGCTCAAGATGCTTGTTTAGATATGACACTACTTAACACCATGAGGTTTGTGCGTCATTGGGCTTATTACTATTCCAGATGTTTCCCACTTTTTGGATTGGATTTGTGAGACAGTGCATTCATTTTCGTTTGTTTACCATGTATATGCTTATGTCTGTCATTTACTCGTTCATTGTTATGATATGACGAGTAGCTATTTTCTCCTTTTTCTATATTCTATATGACATAAAAAGACCTTCACATTATGAAAAAAAACTCAATAACATTATTGAAAAAAATAAACAAGAACATTTAGTGTTCAATTTTCATTGGGGTCTGTACTTTCAGCAGAAGTTTATTTTATTACAGATCAGCATGTAATAAAATACACTGTATAGAAGTAGAAAGAATACAATTGTTGCCTACATGTAACATAGGAGATTGTAATCACTGTTCTAGCTAGAGGCCTCTTATTCACAGGTTGTCCAGCAAACTATCCTGCAGTGTCTGTATAATGGTGGCAGCTCCTGTCCCGCATGAAACCATAAACCTGATGTACACATACTTCAAGGCTGCAAACCTCCAAGTCCAGTAGCATCTCACTTCATACCAACACCAAAACTTCACCTGTCCTTTCCTGGGCAGTATTGTTAATGAGAGAAATAAAATACCAACCATAAACAGGTTGAAGTTAAGATCCTGGATAACAAACACTCTGAACTTTATTATAACAATTTTCCACAAATGTCTCCAAAACTGTGTATACGATCCCTAGAAGGCCTTGCAGAACAAATCTCACATAATTGAGTAACTAGGCCAAGCCAGGTCTTGTCACCAGGAAGTCAAAACAGTGCTTATACCACAGTAAGCTGGGAACAGGGAAAGAAATCTTGCTGTTGCTTTCTGTAACATTTGCATTCTGTCGAAGTTTGATGCTCTCTGGAGTTTGCATATTGTCACCTATGAGAGAAAGGGGCAAGTTGTCCTGAGACCTTTTCTTGATAATCCTTCGGCGCCTACAATTACTGCCGCTATTTCTGTTCCTTTGTTCCACATTTTGTTCTGGTATTTCGTCCCCCAATAGCTGTGAGCAGATATGGATTATTTGACATAGCAACTGATGACTGTTTTAGAAGAAAGACTTCACAGCCAGTACATTTTAAACCCGGGTGCCTCATCAAAGAGCGTTTGGTAGGAAATGCTGTTTTACATTTATAATATTCAAATGGCTTCTCCCCAGAGAATGTTATGAAGCTCCCCAATTTCCTCAGTTACTAAAGTACATTCGGTCGAAAATGATTTCAGTTTTCCACTTCGATTCCATCAAGATGGATTTCAGCCCGTGCCACTCTTTTTGTATAAATTCAGAATGCTAGCAGTCTAGTTGCTCATTAGAACACTGTGGTAAAGCTGCTGATCACCAGGGAGTTAACTGGCAGTCTGCTGCTAGTGTTGAAAGTGCATGTTTCGGTCTGCATATCACAATGTTTTAATGAAACAGAAGAGAAAGATATTTGAGAACTCACTTAAAATGTGTCCTAATTTTTCTTTCTACAGTACCATATGTTCTATAACAAAAAGAGGCCCGTCATTTTGTTCCTTTCTAAATTGTTTTACGTTTTACCAGTTTGATTCAATCACAAGGGCTTCAGGTGTGCCATTCTTTTGTGATAAGAAAGAAATTTAGCTGTAGTTTTTCTTTAGAACACTCTGGAAGGCTGCAGTAGAACACAAGGGAATCAACTGGCAGACTGCTACTATTGGAAGTACAAGTTTTACAGAGAATGTCTGACTTCAAACTCATATGGCTGAGAAAGACAGTGTGAATCTACGGAAAAGATGCTCTCATTTTAGCTTCTGGGGCACCTTCCATAACCTCTATGGGAAAATCATGAGAAACAGTTTATTTATCAAACATGATTCATGAAATCCCAGAAGGTATTTTCATAGGGAAAAATGAACTTAGAACACACCACAATTCCTAAAATTAATATGATATGGTCAATGAATGATCGTAACAAAAATCTGTTATCACCCTTTAGATGTTCTCCTTTTTGTGACCCTCAAAACTGGCCATTCACTACAATACATTTCAGTATGTGCTATTGTGTACATTGGTCCCAGTTTGGCTGCCAGCACTTCCTGGTTGATCTCACCATGAGATCTGTGCTTAGCTCTTCCAAGATATACATATTTATTTTTCCTTTATTTTCTTGAAAACTGCTGAACAGATTAAAACTAAATGACAAAAAGTTTGCTTTCTGGACCAAGAGCTACCTTTCTGCCAAATTTGGTGTAATTCCGTCCAAACGTTTGGGCTGTAGTCGTGTTCAAAATCCCTTTAGGAATTATCACGGCAAACACACAAATTGACCCCCCCCACCCTTTTTCATGCTCCCACTTGATGAATCTCCCCAAAACTTTCTATGTACAACAAGACCTTAGAGGACACCTTGTTTTTGAAAATGTCATGAAGATTTGTCAAACAGCACCAAAGATATGACCATGTCACAAAACGATTTTCCTATGGAAACTAGGTCCTAACTATAACTACCTTGAGGATGTAGCGAAGTGGTTAGAGCAAATGCCGCGAAGCTCGATATCCGGGTTCGAGCCTTGGCGTCAGCACAACGTCCTGTGATTCTGGGCAAATCATTTAATCTCCCTGTGCCCACGGACAGCGCCTTGAGACCCTCGGAGCTGACAAGCCATGCTATATAAATCTACATTTCATTTCACCTACTGGCAACTGCCAGTAGGCCATATATATATATTATGTATATATAGATATACACGCACCCTATATATAAGGTTCTATACTTACCTGTGACATACATACATTTCTTCATAAAGGCAAGCGTGGTAAACGCATCCATGTGGTAAAACTTTGCATGGTAAAGACATGCAATGTAAAGGCACATGTGTTGAGGATGCGTTGCAAAGGCATGTGTGGCTGCGTCATACAACCCTTTGTCACATTCAGTATATTCCTATGTGTCGTTCCTGTGTGGAGGACAGGTATTCCAGTAGTAATGACTGTTTAATGTTGCATTTGTTTTGCCTCTGTAAAGGAAACCTTGCTACAATGAGTGCAGTGATATGCATTCTCCACCGTGAGGACTTTCTCCTCTCTTTTGAATTACTGTTAGTGTATTAGCTGGCCCCTGACAAACAATTGTCACTTTCAGTACAGGTATTTAGCTTCTCTCTAGCATGGGCTTTTTGATGTTGTGTTAGGTCTTTCTGTTTTGACTAATGCCTGGACACATTTGTTGTGATATGTATTCTTCGTGTCATGACTTTCTTCCCTGTGTGGTCGTTGATGTTGTGTAACAGGATTAATAGAGCGTGTGGCGACCTGTAAGCATCCCAGCACGGGCTGAGGAAAAGAAAAGACCCGCCGAGGTCAGAGAAACCTATGGGAATTCAGTTTTTAAAGAGGAAGGTCTTGAGAACCTTCAGAAACTCCGCTTCTGGCTCTTTTAACAGAAGGAACAGTGTCCAAGTGTAAGCTTGAAGATCTGAGCAGCCTGTTTGTCGTATAGGGGTTTAGCCAACTGACGCAGAATCGGGGGACCACGAGCACGTAGAGCTCTAGGGGCAGTACAGAATGCTTTAACTTCAATTCTCTGGATGACCGGTACCCAGTGAAGAGTTGTTAGACCATTTCTGGCTGACTCAAGCCTGGGAATTGCAAGTCAGATGCATGCCACAGCATTGTGCACCACTTGTAATTTCCGAGTGGCTGCCCTAGTCATGCCCAGGTAAAGTGAATTGCAGTATTCAAGGTGAGAAAGAATCAGAGCCTGGACTACCAGCCTCCTCGCCATCTGAGAAAGTAGCGGAAAAATCTTACGCAGCACGCGCAAGATCCCAAAACCACCGGCCAAGAGTTTAATAGTCTCAGCTTCCATTGTCTAGGTTTTATCAAGCCACACCCCCAGCCTTTATTAACAGCTGGGGGAAGGTATTTGATGGCACATTAGCTGTGCCTTTCTAATAACTGCTTTGTTGCATTCATTAGAGTCACATCATTTCTATCCCGTATGAACTTTCTGATTTCGTGTTAGGTTGCTTTTTAACAAATGTCTTGTCACAGTAAGTGCAGTGATATGGTTTCTCCCCTGTGTGGACTTTCTGATGGAAACATTGATCGTTCCCTTCGGTTAAATGCCTTGTCACATTCTATCCATTCATACAGGTTGTTCCCAGTGGGGGCTTTCTGATGTTGTTTTAACTCTCCCTTGCTAATAAATGCCTTGCCACGTTCAATGCAGTCTTCAGTGTGGACTTTCGATGTTGCCTTAGCTCTCCATTTCTTATGAATGCATTGCCACATTGTAGGAAAGTACCATCTTGCCTGGCATGTTACCCCCATTTTTCACTGTATATATGTTGTTTTAGTTGTATGTGTCACTGGGACCCTGGTAACCCAGGGCCCCAGTGCTCATAAGTGTGCCTGAATGTGTTACCTGTGTAGTGACTAACTGTCTCACTGAGGCTCTGCTAATCAGAACCTCAGTGCTTATGCTCTCTCTTTGCTTTCCAAATATTCACTAACAGGCTAGTGACCAATTTCACCAATTCACATTAGCATACTGGAACACCCTTATAATTCCCTAGTATATGGTACTGAGGTACCCAGGGTATTGGGGTTCCAGGAGATCCCTATGGGCTGCAGCATTTCTTTTGCCACCCATAGGGAGCTCTGACAATTCTTACACAGGCCTGCCACTGCAACCTGAGTGAAATAACGTCCACGTTATTTCACAGCCATTTTACACTGCACTTAAGTAACTTATAAGTCACCTATATGTCTAACCTTTACCTGGTAAAGGTTAGGTGCAAAGTTACTTAGTGTGAGGGCACCCTGGCACTAGCCAAGGTGCCCCCACATTGTTCAGGGACAATTCCCCTGACTTTGTGAGTGCGGGGACACCATTACACGCGTGCACTACATATAGGTCACTACCTATATGTAGCTTCACAATGGTAACTCCGAATATGGCCATGTAACATGTCTATGATCATGAAATTGCCCCCTCTATGCCATCCTGGCATAGTTGGCACAATCCCATGATCCCAGTGGTCTGTAGCACAGACCCTGGTACTGCCAAACTGCCTTTCCTGGGGTTTCACTGCAGCTGCTGCTGCTGCCAACCCCTCAGACAGGTTTCTGCCCCCCTGGGGTCAAGCCAGGCTTATCCCAGGATGGCAGAACAAAGGACTTCCTCTGAGAGAGGGTGTTACACCCTCTTCCTTTGGAAATAGGTGTGTAAGGCTGGGGAGGAGTAGCCTCCCCCAGCCTCTGGAAATGCTTTGATGGGCACAGATGGTGCCCATCTCTGCATAAGCCAGTCTACACCGGTTCAGGGACCCCTCAGCCCTGCTCTGGCGCGAAACTGGACAAAGGAAAGGGGAGTGACCACTCCCCTGACCTGCACCTCCCCTGGGAGGTGTCCAGAGCTCCTCCAGTGTTCTCCACACCTCTGCCATCTTGGAAACAGAGGTGCTGCTGGCACACTGGACAGCTCTGAGTGGCAAGTGCCACCAGGTGACGTCAGAGACTCCTTCTGATAGGCTCCTTCAGGTGTTGCTAGCCTATCCTCTCTCCTAGGTAGCCAAACCCTCTTTTCTGGCTATTTAGGGTCTCTGTCTCTGGGGAAACTTTAGATAACGAATGCAAGAGCTCATCAGAGTTCCTCTGCATCTCTCTCTTCACCTTCTGCCAAGGAATCGACTGCCGACCGCGCTGGAAGCCTGCAAAACTGCAACATAGTAGCAACGACGACTACTGCAACTCTGTAACGCTGATCCTGCCGCCTTCTCGACTGTTTTCCTGGTGGTGCATGCTGTGGGGGTAGTCTGCCTCCTCTCTGCACTAGAAGCTCCGAAGAAATCTCCCGTGGGTCGACGGAATCTTCCCCCTGCAACCGCAGGCACCAAAAAGCTGCATTACCGGTCCCTTGGGTCTCCTCTCAGCACGACGAGCGAGGTCCCTTGAATCCAGCAACTCTGTCCAAGTGACTCCCACAGTCCAGTGACTCTTCAGTCCAAGTTTGGTGGAGGTAAGTCCTTGCCTCACCACACCAGACTGCATTGTTGGTAACCTCGACTTTTGCAGCTACTCCGGCCCCTGTGCACTTCCGGCGGAAATCCTTTGTGCACAGCCAAGCCTGGGTCCACGGCACTCTAACCTGCATTGCACGACTTTCTAAGTTGGTCTCCGGCGACGTGGGACTCCTTTGTGTAACTTCGGGTGAGCACCATTTCATGCATCCTCGTAGTGCCTGTTTCTGGCACTTCTCCGGGTGCTACCTGCTGCTAAGAGGGCGCCTTGTCTTGCTCGACGTCCCCTCTACCTCCTGGTCCAATTTGCGACCTCCTGGTCCCTCCTGGGCCACAGCAGCATCCAAAAACGCTAAACGCATGATTTGCAGCTAGCAAGGCTTGTTGGCGTTCTTTCGGCGGGAAAACACTTCTGCACGACTCTCCACGGCAAGAGGGATCCGTCAACCAAAGGGGAAGTCTCTAGCCCTTTTCATTCCTGCAGAAACCTCAGCTTCTTCTGTCCAGTAGAAGCTTCTTTGCACCCACAGCTGGCATTTCCTGGGCATCTGCCCATCTCTGACTTGCTTGTGACTATTGGACTTGGTCCCCTTGTTCCACAGGTACCCTAGATTGGAAATCCATCGTTGTTGCATTGTTGGTTTGTGTCTTTCCTGCATTATTCCTCTATCACGACTTCTATGTCCTTGGGGGAACTTTAGTGCACTTTGCACTCACTTTTCAGGGTCTTGGGAGGGTTATTTTTCTAACTCTCAGTATTTTCTAATAGTCCCAGCGACCCTCTACAAGGTCACATAGGTTTGGGGTCCATTCGTGGTTCGCATTCCACTTTTGGAGTATATGGTTTGTGTTGCCCCTATCCCTATGTGTCCCCATTGCATCCTATTGTAACTATACATTGTTTGCACTGTTTTCTAAGACTATACTGCATATTTTTAGTACTGTGTACATATATCTTGTGTATATTTCCTATCCTCTCACTGAGGGTACACTCTAAGATACTTTGGCATATTGTCATAAAAATAAAGTACCTTTATTTTTAGTATAACTGTGTATTGTGTTTTCTTATGGTATTGTGCAAGTGACACTTGTGGTACTGTAGTAGCTTCACACGTCTCCTAGTTCAGCCTAAGCTGCTCTGCTAAGCTACCATTATCTATCAGCCTAAGCTGCTCGACACCCTATACACTAATAAGGGATACCTGGGCCTGGTGCAAGGTGTAAGTACCCCTTGGTACTCACTACAAGCCAGTCCAGCCTCCTACATTGGTTGTGCAGTGGTGGGATAAGTGCTTTGAGACTACTTACCACTCTTGTCATTGTACTTTTCATAAGAGAAAAATATACAAAACAAGTTCAGTGTGTGTACACATAGATAAAAAGTTTTGCATTTCCTCTTTTCACTCTTTTCTAAAGTGCTGAAAAGTACTTCTAAACTTTCAAAAAGTTCTTAAAAGTTTAAAAAGTTTTTTTCTGTCTTTCTAAAAAGTTCTGAAAACTTTTTTCTCTTTTTCTATCACTTTAACTCTCTCTAAAAATGTCTGGCACAGGCCAAAATGTTGACCTGTCTAAGATTGCATATGATCACCTTAGCTGGAAAGGAGCAAGGAGTCTCTGCATAGAGAGAGGTTTGAGTGTAGGGAAGAATCCTTCCTTGGAATTGTTACTTAATATGCTTAGAGACCAAGAAAAGGCCAAAGGGGCCACATCTGTTGAAAAAGTAGCAAATGGTTCCCAATCTGATCCAGGGACTCCCCCAGGAAAAGATTAAGGAAAGAAAGTTCCCAGCCTGCCCATTACTAGACAGTCTAGCATAGTTGGTAATGATGAAGAGCCACACCATACAAATAGTGTTGTCTCACATCATAGCAAGAGCATTCATTCTCACCACAGTGGTAGTGATGTTTCTGTTAGCCAAGCTGTTAGGGTGGCTTCTGTAAGGGACAGGTCTCCTTCTGTTCATTCACACCATTCTTCAGTGTCTAAGAATGTCCCTCCCACCAACCCCGATGACAGAATGTTAGAAAGGGAACTCAACAAGTTGAGAGTGGAACAAACCAGACTGAAGCTTAAAAAGCAACAGCTGGATTTGGATAGACAGTTTTTTGAACTAGAGAAAGAAAGACAGAAGTTGGGTTTAGATACCCATGGTGGCAGCAGCAGTATTCCCCATAGTCATCCTGCAAAAGAGCATGATTCCAGGAATCTGCACAAGATAGTTCCCCCTTATAAGGAGGGGGATGACATTAACAAGTAGTTTGCTGCACTTGAGAGGGCCTGTGTTGTACAGGATGTCCCTCAAAGGCAGTGGGATGCTATCCTATGGCTATCATTTAGTGGAAAAGGTAGGGATAGGCTCCTTACTGTGAGAAAGAAAGTGATGCCAATAATTTTACAGTACTTAAGAATGCACTCCTGGATGGTTATGGCTTAACCACTGAACAATACAGGATAAAGTTCAGAGAGACCAAAAAGGAGTCTTCACAAGACTGGGTTGATTTCATTGACCATTCAGTGAAGGCCTTGGAGGGGTGGTTACATGGCAGTAAAGTTACTGATTATGACAGCCTGTATAACATGATCCTGAGAGAGCATATTCTTAATAACTGTGTGTCTGATTTGTTGCACCAGTACTTGGTGGACTCTGATCTGACCTCTCCCCGAGAATTGGGAAAGAAGGCAGACAAATGGGTCAGAACAAGGGTGAACAGAAAAGTTCATACAGGGGGTGACAAGGATGGCAACAAAAAGAAGGATGGTAAGTCTTCCGACAAGGGTGGGGACAAATCTAAAAATGAGTCTTCATCAGGCCCACAAAAACACTCTGGTGGGGGTGGTGGGCCCAAATCCTCTTTTAATCAAAACAAAGAAAAGAAACCATGGTGCTATTTATGTAAAGTAAAAGGCCATTGGACAACAGATCCCAGTTGTCCAAAGAAAAGCACCAAGCCTCCTACCACTACAACCCCTACTGCTACACCTAGTGTCCCTACTAATAGCAGTGGTGGTGGGAGCAAACCTACTAATAGCCAATCCAAGGGAGTAGCTGGGCTCACTATTGGTAACTTAGTTGGGGTTGGTCTTGTTAGGGAGACCACAGAGGCTGTGTTAGTCTCTGAGGGGGCTATTGATTTAGCCACCTTAGTTGCTTGTCCCCTTAATATGGATAAGTACAAGCAGCTACCCCTAATAAATGGTGTTGAGGTTCAGGCCTACAGGGACACTGGTGCCAGTGTGACTATGGTCATAGAGAAACTGGTCCACCCTGAACAACACCTACTTGGTCACCAGTACCAAGTAACCGATGCTCACAACAACACACTTAGCCACCCCATGGCTGTTGTAAATCTCAACTGGGGGGGGGTTACTGGTCCAAAGCAAGTTGTGGTAGCCACAGATTTACCTGTAGACTGTCTACTAGGAAATGATTTGGAGACATCAGCTTGGTCAGATGTGGAGTTGGAGGCCCATGCAGCAATGCTGGGCATCCCAGGGCATATTTTTGCTTTAACCAGGGCTCAGGAAAAAAAGCAAAAAGGACAGGGAAGCTTGGATCCTGGAACAATGGACCAAGTGCTCCCTAAAGCTAGGGCTAGTAGAAGCAAACCACTTCCTACTATCCCTCCCTCTACAGTGGATTCAACTTCTGAGGAAGAAGAATTCCCTCCCTGTGCAGAACCTACACCAGAGGAGCTTGAAGCAGACACTGCTGAGCTTTTGGGTGAAGGGGGGCCTGCCAAGGAGGAGCTGAGTGTGGCACAGCATACCTGTCCCACATTAGAGGGTCTAAGACAGCAAGCTGTCAAACAGGCTAATGGGGATGTTAGTGACTCTCACAGAGTTTACTGGGAGGACAATCTCTTGTATACTGAGGCAAGGGATCCTAAACCTGGAGCTGCCAGGAGATTAGTGATCCCTCAGGAATACAGAACGTTCCTCCTAACTCTTGCTCACGACATTCCCCTAGCAGGACATCTGGGACAAATGAAAACTTGGGACAGGCTTGTTCCCTTGTTTCATTGGCCTAGGATGTCTGAGGACACAAAAGAATTTTGTAAGTCCTGTGAAACCTGTCAAGCCAGTGGCAAAACAGGTGGCACCCCAAAGGCACCCCTTATTCCACTGCCTGTGGTTGGGGTTCCCTTTGAAAGGGTAGGGGTTGACATATTTGGCCCCCTTGACCCTCCTACTGCTTCAGGCAATAGGTTTATCTTGGTGGTAGTGGACCATGCCACAAGATACCCTTAAGCAATTCCTTTAAGGACCACTACAGCTCCTGCAGTGGCAAAGGCCCTCCTGGGAATATTTTCCAGGGTGGGCTTCCCAAAGGAAGTAGTATCAGACAGGGGAAGCAATTTCATGTCTGCATACTTAAAGGCCATGTGGAAGGAGTGTGGTGTAACTTATAAAATCACTACACCCTATCATCCACAAACAAATGGACTGGTGGAGAGATTTAATAAAACTCTCAAAGGCATGATTATGGGTCTCCCTGAAAAACTCCGCAGGAGATGGGATATCCTTCTACCATGCCTCCTTTTTGCCTACAAGGAGGTACCCCAGAAAGGAGTGGGCTTCAGCCCCTTTGAACTTCTTTTTGGTCACCCTGTTAGGGGTCTTGGCATCGTGCTCTGTCTTGTTCCCGGATCTCAGGGACCGCTTGCGGGGTGGTTCTCCATCTGCAGGGGGTGGGGTGCTGGTGTGGTGGTTCTGTGGCGGTGCCTCCTGTCCACTAGCGCCGGTGGAGGTGGTGGGCAGTTCATCATCCATGCTAGTGTCAGGGGCCCCTGTTGAGTATTTCCTTCAGCACCCCTACGATGGTGCCCAGGGCGGAGCTGACGGTTCTGAGTTCCTCCCTGTACCCCAAATACTGTTCCTCCTGCATGCGCTAGGTCTCCTGAAACTTGGCCAGGACCGTTGCCATCATCTCCTGGGAGTGGTGGTAGGCTCCCATGATGGAGGAGAGGGCCTCATGGAGAGTGGGTTCCCTTGGCCTGCCCGCTCCCTGTCGCAAAGCAGCCCTCCCCGTTCTCCTGTGTTCCTGGGCCTCCGTCCCCTGGACCGTGTGCCCACTACCACTGCCCCCAGGTCCCTGCTGTTGTTGGGGTGGTGGGTTATCCTGGGTTCCCTGTAGTGGTGGACACACAGCTGATTGACGTGTCCTGGGGACGGAGGTATGGGCCCGCTGCGTGGGTGCTGTGCTGGTGTTACCAGAGGGTGGAAGGTCTGTGGTGGCCTGTGCCTGTGTGAGGGGAACCGACTGTCCCGAGGCCCACGATGGTCCAGGCTGGTCATCTAGATCCAGGTGGACAGAGCTGCTGTCATCACTTTGGGCCTCTTCTGTGGGTGGGGTGGAGATGTCTGGACCCTCCTGTTTGGTGACGTTGGGTAGTGGTCCTGCAGGGGTGGAAAAGCATGATTATTGCATCTGTGTGTGTCATGGTGTGCAATGGGTGGGTGACTGTGTACCCCAGTGCTGGCATTCCTGTGTGGGGGCTTGTGTGATGATGGTTTGGGGGGGTATGGGTATGTGATATTGGGACATTTGTGAGGAGTTGGAGTGCTGGGGGTGAGAGTGAGGGTGGGGGTATGTGATGGCATGCAGGCAGGGGGGGGGGGATGTGATAGTAAAGATTTGTCTTACCAGAGTCCATTCCTCCACCAACTCCTGCGAGGCCCTCAGGATGCAGAATCGCCAAGACCTGTTCCTCACATGTTGTTAGTTGTGGGAGAGGAGGTGGGGCTCCGCCGCCAGTCCGCTGAACCGCCTGGTGGTGTCTTGAGACCACGGAACGCACCTTCCTCCGTAGGTCATTCCACCTCTTCCTGATGTCATCCCGATTTCTTGGGTGTTGTCCCAATGCGTTGACCCTGTCGACTATTCTTCGCCATAGCTCCATCTTCTTTGCAATGGAGGTGTGCTGCACCTGTGCTCCAAATAGCTGTGGCTCTACCCGGACGATTTCCTCCACCATGACCCTGAGCTCCTCCTCAGAGAACCTGGGGTGTCTTTGCCGTGCCATTGGGTGGTGTAGGTGATGTGTGGGGTGGTGTGTGTGGTGATAAGTGGGGTGATATGTAGTGGTGTGTGGTGTTTTGTGCGTGGAAGTTGTGTGGGTGATGGTGTTGAGTGCCTGTGGATGCTAGATTGTGGATGGTGGTGTCTCTCTCTGGCCTTCTTTCTGAATTTTTGGCAGTAGGTGTTTCTGGGTGATGTGGTTGTGTGTTTTATATTGTATTGGGTGTGTGGGAGTGGTGTGTGTATGTGTATCAGATGTGTGTATTTCGAATTGTCCAATGTGGCGGTGTTTTGTAGAAGTGTGTGTATTTTGAGCGCGGCAGTGTGTACCGCCAATGGAATACCGAGGTTGAAAGACCGCCGCGTGGATTCGTGTGTCGTGATAGTGTGGGCATATTTCTGTTGGCGTGACGGTGGAGGTTTTGTTTTTGCCAGTTTATCACTGACCTTTGGTGTGGCGGACTTGTGTGGGTGTCTGAATTTTGTCGGATTTCAAGATGTGGATCATAATAGCTGTGGCGGAATCCCGCAGCCACGGCGGTGTGTTGGCGGTCTTCTGCACGGCGGTAAGCGGCTTTTACCACCAATGTTGTAATGACCCCCAATACTCCCTTAGGAGGTAAATTCTATACATAGTACATGCACTAGAATTCAGAAATAGCTGTAAAAACAGTCAGAAAACAGTGCAAATAGTGAAAATCACAATAGTTTGCAATGGTCCTAGGGGCAACACAAACCATATACTAAAATAGTGGAATGTGATAGTCGGTTTCCCACCTAGGCAAGTGTAGTGTGTAGAGGGGTGCTGGGAGTGTAAGAACACACCAAAGGTAAGTAATAAAACCCACCCCAGAGCCCAGGAAAGAAGGAGTAAATCACAGTAAGTTTCCAGAAACACACTAGGAGTTGTGATAAAAGATTATACAAGAACCAGAAGAGACTGCAAGACACCGACGATGGATTCCTGGACCGGAAGACCTGTGGAAGAAGGGGACCAAGTGAGTCCAGGGAGGATGCACGACCTGGAAACTGTTGCAGTTGCTGGCAGGAGTTGCAGTTACAAGGTTGCAGAACCTGTCTTGGCTTCTTTATTGCTGTTTGTGGAGTTCCTGGAGGGTTCAGCTGCGGTTCCATCAGTAGAAGATGAAGTAAAGGATGCAGAGGAGTCCTGCTGGAGTCTTGAAATCCGAATCTGAGGAAACACCCAAAGGAGAGACCCTAAATAGCCCTGAAAGGGGGACTGGTCAGCTACACAGGTAAGCACCTATCAGGAGAGGGCTCTGATGTCACCTGCTGGCACTGGCCACTCAGATGCTCCTAGAGTTCCCTGCAAATCTTGAATTCAAGATGGCAAAACCCAGGGACCCTCTGGAGGAGCTCTGAGCACAACTCCTGGAGTGGTGATAGACAGGGGAGTGGTCACTCCCCTTTCCTTTGTCCAGTTTAGTGCCAGAGCAGGGACTGGGGGTCCCTGAACCGATGTAGACTGGATTATGCAAGGAGGGCACCATCTGTGCCCTTCAAAGCATTTCCAGAGGCTCTGGGAGGCTACCCCTCCCATGCCTGTAACTCCTATTTCCAAAGGGAGAGGGTGTAACACCCCGCTCCCAAAGGAAATGCTTTGTTCTGCCTTCCTGGGCCTGAGCTGCTCAAGCCCCAGGAGGGCAGAAACCTGCCTGTGAGGTGGCAGCAGCTGGGGCTGCCTGGAAAACCTCAGAAGGCTGGTATGGCAGTACTGGGGGTTCACTGTGGAGCCCCCAGAGTGCATGGGATTGTGCAACCAACACTAGAATCAGTTTTGGGGTACAATTCCCAGTTGTTAGATACCTTACATGGCCATATTCGGGGTTACCATGGTGAAGCTGTTCATAGGTATTGACATATGTCCAGTGCACGCATAAAATTGCATCCCCGCACTCATGAAGTCCAGGAAAATGGTCCAGGATGACGTGGGGGCACCTCTGCTAGTGCAGGGGTGCCCTCACACACAGGTACTTTGCACCTAGCCTTCAGGGTTGGAAAGCCTGACATATAGGTGACTTACCAGCGACCTGGTGCAGTGAAAATGGCTCTGAAAGGGTGCATGCACCATTTCACACAGGCTGCAATGGCAGTCCTGTAGAAGCCTTTGCATGAGCTCCCTATGGGTGGCAAAAGTAATGCTGCAGCCCATAGGGATCCCCTGGAACCCCAATGCCCTGGGTACCTAGGTACCATATACTGAGGACTTATAAGGGGGCATCAGTATGCATAAGCACTGGGGTCCTAGTTAGCAGGATCCCAGTGACACAATCAGGCATACTGACAAACAGTCAAACATACTGACAAACAGGCCACTAAACCATAAGCACTGGGGTCCTGGCTAGCAGGATCCCAGTGACACAATCAGGCATACTGACAAACAGTCAAACATACTGACAAACAGGCCACTAAACCATAAGCACTGGGGTCCTGGATAGCAGGATCCCAGTGACACAGTCAAACACACTGACAAACAGACCAAAAATGGGGTAACCATGCTAGAAAGAGGCTACTTTTGCACAGGAACACCTGTGAGTTATCTATAGAGTTATTAAAGGTGTCAAAGTGTTCAAGATGAGGGCATTCTAGCTATAAAGAGGTGGACAAATGGGCATGTAATTGGGAAAGTAATGAGTTCCTACAGCTGAAAGGAGGATTGGTGCTAATAAGTTTGTGCCCTTATATAAAATGGCATTACACTACATCCACATCGCTGAGATGGGGCAATCTGCACATTAAAAACATAAGGTGCGTGTGGCTGATGGAAGCTATTGTAGTATCACATTTTGTAGGTTTTGTAACATCAGTGGAGGCAACTCCAGTAATGCCATCAGGGTCAGAGATCACATGTCCTCACTTTCTGTGATGTTCCCAGACTAAAAAATCATGAGAAGTTACTTCCTGTAGAATCGTCTGGAGGGTCAAAGGTCATTTGATGCCACTTCCGATTCCCATAGCATTTTGGTGAATTGAGGACCATGGCAGGATAACGTTTACAATTTTTTGTCTGACAAATCTTATTGGTTCACTGAGAGGCAGAAGGGAGTTAGAATTTAATAAAACACTTTATATTTCATGTATACCATTTGGCCACACTATAAGGACCAGGCATCAGGAACTAAGTTAAATGGGTTTATCACAAGTTGATAATCAGTCCAGTGAACACGAAAATCAGGAACATATTATAAATGTAGAGAATTATGACAAGCAAATTAGGACGTTGAAGCAAATTCCAACTCACTGGCATAAAGGATACGATAAAATGCTCTCGGAATAATACAAATGCAGAGAAAGGAAAATTGTCCTTCTTTTAAGAAACTCATCTCCTCCTTCCTAAACATGAATAGTGTTACACCTGGCATCTTTTGGCATGTTTCTCCTGTCTTTTTGCCTTCTGATCTCCTGTTTTTATGGTATGCTTGACTCTGTTTTTGCTGGCTTATTGTCTCTGCGCACTTTACCACTGATGATCAGTGTTAAAGTGCAAGTGCTCCCTATGTAAATTGTATTGGTGATTGGTTTATCCATGATTGGCATATTTGATTTAATGGTAAATACGAAATTTCCTAGCTATCGTGAAGGAAAGTTTCAATTCTATTAAGGACACGGAGGCGAGGATTATGCAAATCTTTCTTCACTCTTTATTCAACAGCAAGTTCAAAGTTAAACAAAACATGAACAGAAAAACTACAAGTTCCATGAGCCCGCCGCCATGGTAACGAGTATCCAATGAGGTGCCCTCCTTCACGTCAGTATAAATGGCCCGAGACACGTCACACTTCCTCGACTTCACTGCGGAAGGAATCCTGGTAGAGTCAATTGGTCGTAGTTTCGGAACCTAAAAAATAGGTGTAATTAGATGCAAATCCGATAGAACACAGGAAACCTACCAAAGGCAACAAAGTTATGAACTCTAAAACACATATAAATGAAAATATATCTGAATCAAGTGTTTACCTGAAAAATTAAATATGAGCAGAATAACCAATAAACAAAGGCATAAACGCAAGTATACTACCTTGCTACGCAGATAGATGTAATCGGGAGGGAACATATCCGCGAAATGTATGTGGGTGGGATAATCCTCGCCTCCGTGTCCTTAATAGAATTGAAACTTTCCTTCACGATAGCTAGGAAATTTCGTATTCTATCACAGGACCGGAGGCGAGGATTATGCAAGTTCAAAGCTTACTTACCACCAGTGCGGCTGCGTCGTGAATTGGTTTAAAGTAAAACTTCTTAAAAGTAGACTCTGAAGACCAATCAGCAGCATGCATGATGTCCTCCAACCTGCCCCCCACTTGTATGGCTTTGGAAGCCATAGCTCCCCGAGTAGAATGAGCCCCAAAAACTCGAATATCTATACCTGCCTCAGAGAGAATCCACCGAATCCATCTGGCAATGGAGGGAGAAGAAACCGCCCTAAACGGCTTCTTAATAGAAATCAACAATTGAGTCTCACCTGGAGGTCTACAAGAACTGGTCACTTCCTCATAGACTTTGAGACATCTAACCACACATAGCCTCGGGGAATCAGGAAAAACGGGATAGGACACCGACCTGGTATTATTCTTTGTTCTCCTTGCAATAGTAAACGTGACTCCTTCTGGAGTAAAGACTCGAGCGGAAACATCCAGTGCTCTGATATCTGACACACGCTTACAGGAAATGAGGCAGAGAAGTATGGCTAATTTTGCCGACAATTCCTTCATCGACAAATATTGGTTGTCCCGCCAAGAGGATAAGAGATTAAGAACCAAGTTCACATCCCAGAGCTCCGAATATCTAGGTTGTGGAGGTCTGGAGAGTCTAATACCCCTAAGAAGTTTACAAACCCAGGGATGCCCCCCAATCGGGAGATTATTCAGGGGAGGATGGCCCGCAGAGATGGCCGAGCGAAAAGAATTGATGGTGCGATACGCTAAGCCGGATGCAGCTAATTCCGCCAGGAAATTGATGATGTCGGCAATGCTGGCCCCCATGGGATCGCAGTGTTTGCCCACACACCAACTAGACCACCTATTCCATGCTGATCTATATCGTTTGCATGTACCAGGGGCCCAGGCCTGTGCGATGAAGTTATTAGCTTCCTGCGAAAGCCGGTTGTTTTGCCAATGATGCCGGAAATCTTCCAAGCTATGAGGGGAAGATGACCTTGAAGGACTAGAGGGTGGCAGAACCCCGACGGATCCAGGAGTATCGAGGGAAAATCCGGGAGGCGAAGAGGACACTCGCACGAGAGTTCCAGCAGAGTCGGGAACCATGCCTGTCATCTCCACCAGGGGGTTATTAGAATCACCGTCGCCTCTTGGCGGCGAACTTGAGCAGCAACCCGCGGGATAAGAAGAAACGGGGGAAAAGCATAACCCTGAAGAGTGCCCCAATGTTGGAGAAACGCATCTACTGCCATCGCTCCCGGATCCGGACGCCAGCTGAAGTATAGGGGAAGCTGGGCATTCCAACGAGACGCAAAGAGATCCACTGAACAGGGACCCCAATGATCCATGATCGCCTGAAAAACCGAGCGATGTAGTCGCCAATCGCTGGGATCCCGGAGAAACCGAGAATTCCAGTCTGCCCACACATTCTGGGTTCCCGGAAGATACTCCGCTGTGACTGAGATTTGGTGTTGAAGGCAAAAATGCCAAAAATCTATCGCTAGCCCCGCTAGGGCTCTTGATCTTGTTCCCCCTAAACGATTTATGTATTGCACTGCCGATACGTTGTCCATCCGTAGTAGAACTACGCATGAGACCTTGTTTCTCGTGAGAGACTTGATTGCAAAAGAACCCGCCAGGAGCTCCAGGCAGTTGATATGCATGGTTAGTTCCTGCGGGGTCCAGCGTCCCCCCAACGAGATGTCCCCGCAACGAGCCCCCCATCCCTGGCGACTGGCATCTGACTCGATCACCAGATCCGGGGCCGCTCCAAAGATGGCCCTGCCATTCCATGCCTCCATGTGGTCCAGCCACCAACACAACTCCGTCCTTGCCTCTTGAGACAGGGAGATCAACTCGGAGTACGTCACCCCTCGGCGAAGGTGAAACGCTTTCAAGCGTTGCAGGGCTCTGTAGTGTAGGGGACCCGGAAAAATGGCTTGAATCGAAGACGAAAGCAGGCCTACCACTCTGGCTAACTGGCGTAGAGAGATCTGGTCCCGTTGCAGGACCTTTCTCAGTTCCTTCTTTATCTTGGAAATCTTCGTCGCCGGGAGACTGAGAGACGCTGAGCGGGAATCCACTAGAAACCCTAGGAAGACTAACGATTGAGTCGGAGTAAGTTGCGACTTCTGTTGGTTGATCACAAAACCAAGGTCCTGGAAAAGCGCAATAGTTGTGTTCAGATTGAACATCAACCGAGACCTGGACTGATCCATCAAAAGGATGTCGTCCAGATAAATTATGAGGCGAATGCCTTGTAACCTCAGAGTTTCCACTACTGGTTTGAGAAGTTTTGTGAAGCACCACGGCGCCGACGACAGGCCGAAGGGGAGTGTGGTGAATTCGAACACCTGGTTGTTCCATAAGAATTGCAGGAATCTGCGATGGGGTGGAAAAATAGGGACCGTGAGGTACGCGTCCTTGAGATCTAGACGAACCATCCAGTCCTCTTGTAAGAGGAGGTCGCGGAGCATGTGAATACCCTCCATTTTGAAATGTCTGTAAACCACCCACTCGTTGAAAGCACGAAGATTGATAACGGGACGAAACCCTTTGTCCTTCTTTTCCACCAAGAAGATGTTGCTTACGAAGCCTGTGGGGTGAAGGGAAGTAAAGGAAATGGCACAGTTCGCGTTGCCCAGAAGACAAACAGCTCTCTGAGCCCATCCCGCTATGATGTCCGTCTGAAGGGGAGTGTTTGCTTGCTTGGCCCGCTCCGCCAATTGAATAATCTGTGTGAGGGGACCTAACACATCAAGAAGTTTATCCTGGCATGCCCTCCAGGAGCGATCAATCCCTTTTTTGGGATCCTTGGTGTACTTGGAAAAAAACGTACACATTTTTGGGTCAATAACTGGCGTGAAAGCGACCTTATCCGATAAAGACGGGCGTGGGCACTCCGCCCGTAGACGAGTGCGCACCTCTTTGTCCAGAGGTTGCCTAATTTTACTGGCGACATATTCAGCCACCTTGTGGTCTGGACTCCACTCCGAGGAACGCGGATGGTAGATACCCTCCGGCTCAAACATATCGGAGTCAGAATCAGCGTGATCCGAAGGATCTGGTAGGGTAGCACCCGGACGCCAAGGGCGACCCGAGTCGTCATCTAAAGATGATGAGTCCTCATCTGAACCTCCCATGAAGCCTTTGGGGGATCCCAGATCAGGGTTCCATAGGTGGTGAAGCTTGTCACCCAGTACTCCGGGCAAACGGTCCTCCCGGGAGGGTACGCGCTTATGCGCGCGCGCACTCTTGGGATTGGGTGAAAATACACCATCCCCCAGGTGCCCCGCGTCGCGCTTGCGCATTTTCCTGGGGGCCGAAAGGGTAGAGGAATCACCCTCCGCTCCCGTCACACCAAACATGCCCGTACCTCTGGACACCTGTTCAGTAAGCCTAGCTACAGTATCCCTAAGAGGGGCTAAAGCGTGAGAAATAGCCTGGGAAAACAAAGTGTCCACTCCGGGGGGAAGGGTACGGTGAGAGGGACCCTCACCTGGGGACATGTTGGTAAAAGGTTCATTCTCTTGGGAGGAATGCATAATGAGGACTATGACAGAGTGTACACCCAACAAAAAATATACAATATATAGGGTAAAAAATCCCTACCCTCTCTGTCTACCGATAGCGAGCCAAGAAGTAATGCCTTCCCTAATGGGGTAATTCTTACCCAAACGGGTGTCAGGGTAGGGAATAGGAAAAAAATGCACCAAGGTGCCAAGCATGTAGTAGAGGAGAAGCCCTCAATACTGGAAAAAAGAAGCAAACGCTAAACGCGAGCCGCGCACTGAGAGGCACGCTCTCCGACGATAAAGAACACAGCGCGCGCTCCCTCTGGTGGGCCCGACGTGTATTAAACACGCCGAGGGCCGAAAGGAAATTAAACGCTCGAGCGGCCCGTCCGTTCCGGACCGCTCATGCGATAAAGCTGCTACAACAACAGAAAGCCCCGCAAAACAATTGAGCGGCAGCGCGCCAAGTTTAGGAAACAAACTCCCAACGGAGGCAGAAAAGGCACTTATCTGAGCAGTGAAGAAAGAGGAAGTGTGACGTGTCTCGGGCCATTTATACTGACGTGAAGGAGGGCACCTCATTGGATACTCGTTACCATGGCGGCGGGCTCATGGAACTTGTAGTTTTTCTGTTCATGTTTTGTTTAACTTTGAACTTGCTGTTGAATAAAGAGTGAAGAAAGATTTGCATAATCCTCGCCTCCGGTCCTGTGATAGAATCCCTAGTAAATTGCACCAGAGGTGCCTATAAATCAAATGCTACTAGTGGGCTTGCAGCACTGGCTGTGCCACCCACATGAGTAGCCCTGTAAACTTGTCTCAGACCTGCCACTGAAGTGTCTGTGTGTGCAGTTTTAAACTGCCATTCTACCTGGCAAGTGTACCCACTTGCCAGACCCAAACCTTCCCTTTTTATACATGTAAGGCACCCCTAAGGTAGGTCCTAGGTAGCCTTATGGGCAGGGTGTAGTCTATATTAAAGGTGGGACATGTACTGATGTGTTTTCCATGTCCTTGCAGTAAAATACTACCAAATTCAGTTTTCACTGTTGCAAGGCCTATCTTTCTCATAGGTTAACATTAGGGCTGCCTTTGAATAACTTTTAAGTGCAGTTTCCCTTTGGGAGCAGATAGAGATTGGGAGTTTAGGGTCTCTGAAAACACAATTTGAAAGCACATATTTTTGTAAAGTTGGTTTTTAAATTGTCTGTTTGAAAATGCCACTATTAGAAAATTGGCATTTTCTTGATTAAACCGTTCTCTGCCTCTGCCTGTTTGTGCATTGCACGTCTGGGTCAGACTGATAGTTGGGCTGTTGTAAATTCCCTCTAGACAATGACACAAAGGGAGCTTAGGTGTAGCCTGCATGTCCTGATGGGTCATCTGTGCTAGACTGGAGGGTGGAGTAATCACTTACACCTGAAAGGGCTGTGCCTGCCCTCAAACAATGCAGCCTCTGACACCCTGTAGTGTGTCTGGGGCCAGGCCTGGGCAAGGCAGGATCTTGTGAACAACAGAGACTTTCCCTTGAAGTATGCCTACTACAAAGGCAGAAAGGGGTATAAGTAGTGGACCCAAAACCTCAGACTTCTAGAATACTTCTGGATCAAGAGGAACCTTTACCAAGGAGAAGAGCTGAAGAGCTGGAGGAGGAGTACTGCCCCTTTGCTGTATGTGCTTTGCTGGGTTGGCCTGTGTAGGAAGGTAGCCTCTTTCTAGCCTTGTTGCCCCCACTTTTGGCCTGTTTGTGAGTATATGTCAGGGTGTTTTTACTGTCTGACTGGGATCCTGCTAGCCAGGGCCCAGTGCTCATAGTGAAAACCCTATGTTGTCAGTATGTTTGATATGTGTCACTGGGATCCTGCTAGCCAGGACCCCAGTGCTCATGCGTTTGTGGCCTATATGTGTTCCCTGTGTGGTGCCTTACTGTATCACTGAGGTTCTGCTAACCAGAACCTCAGTGGTTATGCTCTCTCTGCTTTCTAAAATTGTCACTGCAGGCTAGTGACTAATTTTACCAATTCTCATTGGCACACTGGTACACCCATATAATTCCCTTGTATATGCTACTTAGGTCCCCAGGGTATTGGGGTTCCAGGAGATCCCTATGGGCTGCAGCATCTCTTTTGCCACCGATAGGGAGCTCAGACAATTCTTACACAGGACTGCCACTGCAGCCTGAGTGAAATAACGTCCACGTTATTTCACAGCCATTTTTCACTGCACATAAGTAACTTATAAGTCACCTATATGTCTAACCCTCACTTGGTGAAGGTTAGGTGCCAAGTTACTTAGTGTGTGGGCACCCTGGCACTAGCCAAGGTGCCCCCACATTGTTCAGTGCAAATTCCCCGAACTTTGTGAGTGCGGGGACACCATTACATGTGTTCACTGCACATAGGTCACTACCTATGTGTAGCGTCACAATGGTAACTCCGAACATGGCCATGTAACATGATCCCCCGGGTCTCTAGCACAGAACCCGGGTACTGACAAACTGCCTTTCCGGGGTTTCCACTGCAGCTGCTGCCTACCCCCTAGACAGCATTCTGCCCTCCTGGGGTCTCGGCAGCCCAGTCCCAGGAAGGCAGAACAAAGGATTTCCTCTGAGAGATGGTGTTACACCCGCTCCCTTTGGAAATAGGTGTGAAGAGCTGGGGAGGAGTAGCTTCCCCCAGCCTCTGGAAATGCTTTGATGGGCACAGATGGTGCCCATCTCTGCATAAGCCAGCGCACACCGGTTCATGGATCCCCCAGCCCTGCTCTAGTGCGAAACTGGACAAAGGAAAGGGGAGTGACCACTCCCCTGACCAGTACCTCCCAGGGGAGGTGCCCAGAGCTCCTCCAGTGTGTCCCAGACCTCTGCCATCTTGGATTTGGAGGTGTTGGGGGCACACTGGACTGCTCTGAGTGGCCAGTGCCAGCAGGTGACGTCAGAGACCCCTCCTGATAGGTTCTTACTTCTTTTGGTAGCCAAACCTCCTTTATTGGTAGACAAATCTCCTTTTCTGGCTATTTCGGGACTCTACTCTCGGGCTATTCCTCAGATAACGAATGCAAGAGCTCACCAGAGTTCCTTTGCACTTCCTTCTTCTGCCAAGGATCGACCGCTGACTGCTCCAGGATGCCTGCAAAACCGCAACAAAGTAGCAAGATGACTACCAGCAACATTGTAGCGCCTCATCCTGCCGGCTTTCTCTACTGTTTCCTGGTGGTGCATGCTCTGAGGGCTGTCTGCCTTCACCCTGCACTGGAAGCCAAGAAGAAATCTCCCGTGGATTGATGGAATCTTCCCCCTGCTAACGCAGGCACCAAAAGACTGCATCACCGGTCCTCTGGGTCCCCTCTCATCCTGACGAGCGTGGTCCCTGGAACACAGGAGCTATATCCAAGTGACCCCCACAGTCCAGTGATCCTTCAGTCCAAGTTTGGTGGAGGTACGTCCTTGCCTCCCAACGCTAGACTGCAAACCTGTGTACTGCGTGATTTGCAGCTGCTCCGGCTTCTGTGCACTTCTCCAAGGATTCCTTTGTGCATAGCCTAGCCTGGGTCCCCAGCACTCCATTCTGCAGTGCTCAACCCGCTGAGTCGGATTACGATATCGTGGGACCCTCCTTTTGTGACTCTGAGTTCACAAAACTTCCAAGTGCCTGCTCCGGTACTTCTGCGGGTGCTGCCTGCTTCTGCGGGGGCTCCCTGAGTTGCTGAGCGCCCCCTCCGTCTCCTCTTCCAAGGGGCGACATCCTGGTACCCAGAAGCACCCAAAAACCTCTACTGCGACCATTGCAGTTAGCAAGGCTTGTTTGTGGTATTTCTGCGTGGAAATACTTCTGCAACATCCAGCACGCCGTGGGACATCTTCCATCCAAAGGAGAAGTTCCTAGCCCTTTTTGTTGTTGCAAAATCTTCGGCTTCTTCCACCTGGAGGCAGCCCTTTTGCACCTTCATCCGGGGTTTCCTCGGCTCCTGCCCCCCCTGGACACTATCGCGACTCTTGGACTTGGTCCCCTTGCCTTGCAGGTCCTCACGTCCATGAACCCGTCTTCAGTGTTTTGCTGGTGCTTGTGGTTCTTGCAGAATCCCCCTATCACAACTATTGTGTCTTTCTGGGGTAGTAGGATAACTTTACTCCTACTTTTCTGGGTCTTGGGGTGGGGTATCTTGGACACCCTGACTGTTTTCTTACAGTCCCAGCGACCCTCTACAAGCTCCCATAGGTCTGGGGTCCATTCGTGATTCGCATTCCACTTTTGGAGTATATGGTTTGTGTTGCCCCTAGACCTACGTTCACCTATTGCATCCTATTGTGATTCTACATTGTTTGCACTACTTTTCTCACTGTTACTTACCTGTTTTGGGTTTGTGTACATATATCTTGTGTATATTACTTACCTCCTAAGTGAGGGTATTCTCTGAGATACTTTTGGCATATTGTCACTAAAATAAAGTACCTTTATTTTTAGTAACTCTGAGTATTGTGTTTTCTTATGATATTGTGCTATATGATATAAGTGGTATAGTAGGAGCTTTGCATGTCCCCTAGTTCAGCCCGAGCTGCTTTGCCATAGCTACCTTCTATCAGCCTAAGCTGCTAAAAACACCTCTATTCTACTAATAAGGGATAAATGGACCTGGCACAGGGTGTAAGTACCACAAGGTACCCACTATAAGCCAGGCCAGCCTCCTACAGCCTGCAGTTGCTGCTTCTGCCTTACAGAGGGCAGAGACTGGACTTTGCTGTGTATCCTGTTTGCGAGGTTTCTCCAAGGGCTTGGAGTAGAGCTTTCCTCCTGTTGGAAGTCTCAGAGATATCAAAGACTTCAGCTTCATCTGCCTACAGCACCGAGAACTGTGTGTTTTGTGCTGCAGCAGAAGAAAAACCACTGTGACGCTGTCAACGATGCCACTGACTGCACCATGACCTGACGACGCCACACGGAGCCGTGCCACGCGTCGCACCGCAACCCTGGTCTCACCGACACCACCACCTGACACCGTCACTGAGCCGCTGCTTGCACCGTGACCTGTGGGCCTGCACTCTGAATAGCCTTGCTCACACCGCAGCCTTGTCGTCCCCGACGACGATGCTCCACGCTGACACCGACGCCGCTGCCTGCACCGTGGCCTGTGGACACCGCTTGTGCAGTACACGAAGCACCATCTCGTCCCATGCCTGCAGCCCCAGTCCTCTGACGCCAGCGCCAAGACACCCCTGTCTGCACCGTGACCCATGGGCGCCGCATGGAGCCCGCGCCGCATTGCCACCTTGAGCCTACTGACAACAGTGCTTTAGCAACGGTGTTGACGCTGCCTGCACCGTGACCTGGAGGCACCGCACATTGCCCCGCCCCGCTTCACACCGCAGCCCTGGTCTCACCGACACCACAGACCGGCATCACCAAGCAGCTGCCTGCACCTTGACCTATGGGTACCGCACGTTGCATCGTCCCACTTTGCACCGCAGCCACAACGCAATCCACACCAACGCTCCTGACTTCGTCATCAGCCTGGAGTTCGATCTGCAACACGTTTGACTTCAAGGGCCCGACAACCCCAGTACAGACCTCTGGAACCAACACCAGCGACACCACACTCCGGATCTCATCGCAAGGATCACAACGCCTTGCATTTCCAAGGTACTGTTTGTGGGTCTTCCTGACACGGAAGCTAGCCCGCAACGCAGCGGCCAGCCTGAACTGTTGGATTTGTTGTTCACAATGCCGTGATAGCCCCAGACAGAGCTATCAACTTCAAGGATATGTATTTTTAAGTTAATTCTTGCAAATTCATATCTTTATTACTGTTTTTTATGTTGGAATTTTCACATTTTGGTCTTGTTTTATATAGATAAATATTGGCCATTGTTCTAAAACGTGTGGTGTCCATGTGTAGTGTTTTCACTGTACTACTGTGTGTTATGTGCACATGCTTTACACATTGCTTCTGATATAAGCTTGACTGCTCATGCCAAGCTACCAAGAGGGTGAGCAGGGGTTATATGAGCTGGGTATCTCCATTATCCTGACTAGAGTGAGGGTCCCTACTTGGACAGGGTGTAAAACAACTGCCAACTAGAGACCCCATTTCTAACAAATAGATTTCTGAATCTAAATTATGATCAGGTCATAGGAAACGTCTCAAAGAAATTCAGGCATGTGGGAAGGTTTCAGCAAATTGAAAAGTTCAGTAGAAACCTTCTAAAGGGAACAAGCGTTCAGCATATAGCCACTCACTCGAAAGAAGTATATTTATGAATAAAAACACGTAGGCGGTCCAAGGGCCATATTACGACCATGGCCGAAGTGCCACGGTCGAACCACCAGCACCGCCAGGAATAGTCGGTCTGGCGGTCCCGGCAGTCCTAATCCGACAGGGCAGCGCTGCAGGTGGCACAGCCCTGGGGATTATGACTTCGTTCTCCACCATCGATTTCATGGCAGCTTCACCGCCATGAAAAGGCTGGCAGAGAACGGGTGAACCATCGCAATGTTCACTGTCTGATTTGCAGACAGTGAACATTGCAAGGGTGCTGGTGCACCCTGCATCCTACAGCATTGCTGCCGGCTCGATTACGAGCTTGCAACAGTGCTGTAGGGTGTTTCCTGCTTGGCCGGCAGGGGTAAACTCTGGTTTCCGCCCTCCAGCGGGAAACTCATAGTGAGCCCGGTGGGGGGGGGGGGAAGGCAGCCGCAATGGAGGCAACCTTTCCGTTGGAAGTTTGGTAGACAGTGAAAACCGTAATGATCTCCTAGATGTATTTATGTCCACCCCTGCTGGGACCGATGGTGTTAAACTCCATATTGTTGAAGGGCAACATCACCAGACCTTCCCATCCTACAGAACCCAGACAGCTGCTGTAACCTTAAACATCCCTTTCTTACTGATACACGATGAATAGGAGCCTTCTTCTGCTCATTATATCTTCACAATCTTGCCAATGTTTCTCTTTTCAAGCTTCACTATCAATAATTCAACAATACTCTTTTCTCTAGCTATGAAATCATGAGAACGCACCTTCAAAAGAAAGAACACAAGGCAAGCAAATTGCATTTCAAGATCAAGGCCTTTAGTCAAATAAGCTTTAGTCAAGCATTTTAATGTGCATTTCGAATACATGATTATACGTGCACATATAACTTCTGAATAAATGCAAAATGTGAATAAATGAATTAATGGTTACATGTGCAATGTCCTTTCAAATTCTAATTGTAATAATATTTGTATTAGCATTTATGTAGCGCTTACTACCCCTGACGAGGTGTTGTAGCGCTTTTTGGCGAGTAGCAGGCTACTCCTGAACCCAAGAGGAATTAGTGGTGGATTAGTATAGGGAAATATGAGTACAGTATTAGTATTATTATGAGTTACTTTGAGCAGAGGATATGTGAGTTTGTTAGTTGGATTGAGTAGAGTAATGGAGGGATAGAGGAGGCAAGAATCCAGAAGTGTTAATTGGGAGTTTATAGTAACAGGATGAGGCTTGGGATGAGTAAAGGAAAGATGGAGGAGGGAAGAGTCTGTGGAAAGGGTTTGAGGGATCATAGTAGCAGGAGTGGTTTTGGATGAGTCAAAAGTAAGATAAATGAGAGAGAATTTAGTAGGGTTGTTTGGAAGATCATGGTAGTCAATAAATCAATCAGTCATAGCATTTGGAAAGCACATGACTCACCTGTGAGGGTCTCAAGGTGCTGAGGGGGGTGTTGCTCGAACAGCCATGTCTTGAGGTGTCTCCTGAAGGTTAGTAGGTTCTGGAGCTTGGCCGTGGTTCCTGCGTAGAGGGCGTTGCCATAGTCCAGCCTGCTGTTTACAAGGGCTTGGGTGACTGCCGTTCTGGTTCTGGTGGGGATCCATTTGTAGATCTTCCGAAGCATTCGGAGGGTGTTGAAACAGGAGGAAGAGACGGTGTTCGCTTGCTCTGTCATTGATAGCGATGAGTCCAGGATGAACCCCAGGTTGCGTGCGTGGTCAGTGGATGTCGGTGAGGTTCCCAGTGCGGCAGCCCACCAGGAGTCGTCCCAGGCGGAGGGGGTGGAGCCGAGGAGGAGGGCCTCAGTATTGTCAGAATTCAGTTTCAGGCAGCTGTTCTTCATCCATTCGGTGATGGCCTTCATTCCTTCATGGAGGTTGGTTTTGGCGGTGGCGGGGTCCTTGGTGAGGATCAGCTGGGTGTCATCGGCGTATGAGATGATGTTGAGGTTGTGTGATCGGACGATGTTTGCGACTGGAGCCATGTAAACGTTAAAGAGGGTTCTGGCTGGGGCAGATGATCTTGGTGGCTTCAGAGTGCAATGGAGGGAGGCAGACTCTCTGCGTTCTGCCAGTGAGGAAGGAGGTGATCCAGTCCAGTGCTCTGTCTCGGATCCCTCTGTCGTTGAGGCATATGCGTAGGGTGTGGTGGCAGACGGTGTCAAAGGCGGCCGAGAGGTCCAGGAGGATGAGGGCAGCGGTTTTGCCGTTGTCAAGTAGGGTCTTGATGTTGTTGGTGGTGGCAATGAGGGTGGTTTCGGTGCTATGGTTGCTGCGGAATCCAGATTGGGACGAGTCAAGAGTGTTGTTCTCCTCAAGGAAGTGGGTCAGTTGTTTGTTGACAATTTTCTCGATTACTTTTGCCGGGAAGGGGAGCAGGGAGATGGGCTGGAAGTTCATGAGGTCCTTTGGGTCCACCTTGGGTTTCTTGTGGAGGGAGTTGATCTCGGCGTGTTTCCAGCTCTCCGGGAAGGTGGCAGTCTCAAAGGAGCTGTTGATGATCTTCCAGAGTTGGGGTGCGATGAAGGAGCTCGCTTTGTTGAAGATGTGGTGAGGGCAGGGGTCGGATGGTGAGCCAGAGTGGATGGTGTTCATGATTTTGATAGTGTCGTTGTCGTTCACGTGCGTCCAGGAGAGCACGAGGTTGGTGTGGTTGGGGGGTGGTTTGTGGTGTCGGTGGTTGACGGGGGGTCTGGGAATTGAAGCTGTCATGGATGTCTGCGATCTTGCAGTAGAAGAAGGTAGTTAGGGAGCCGCAGAGGTCCTGCGATGGTGGGATGTCGTTGACGTTGGAGCTGGGGTTGGAGAGTTCCTTCACGATGTTGAAGAGCTCCTTATAGCTGTGTGCGTTGTTGTCGATGCATTCTTTGAAGGCGGTTCTTTTGGCGGGTCAGATGAGTTGATGATGTCTGCAGATGGCGTTCTTGAAGGCTGTGCGGTTGTCCGGTGTCTATTCTTGGTGCCAATTTTTCTCAAGTCTTCGGCATGTTTGCTTGGATTCTTGGAGGTCAGCGGTGAACCAGAAGGCCTTTCTGTCGGTGAGTCTGAAGGTTTCTTGATCGGGGCGAGAGTGTTGGCTCATTCATTGATCCATTGCCTGAGGTTGCGGGCTGCTGTGTCGGTGTCGGTGGTGTCGATTGGTGGGTTCCCGGTAAAGGGTAGTGATCAGCTGGTCTTGTTCCATCTGCAGTGGGGAATCCGCTGCAGGTGATGGTGCGTTGTGGGTTTCTCGAAGGTGAAGTGGATGCAGCGGAGTTCGGTGGTGTGGCTGAAGGAGACGTGTTTGCTGGCGGAGAAGATGTGGTTGAGCGTGTGTCCTGCGGAGTGGGTGGGTGTCGTGACGAGCTGCTTGAGGCCGAGGTTGTCGAGCAGGGTGGTGGAGTTGTTGTCGTTGGTGTTCTCGAGATGGAAGTTCAGGGAGTAAACTGAGGTTTGGTGTGAGCTAGATGCGGTAGTGGAGGGAAGAGCTTAGGCGGGGTTATTTTAGAGAGGAAAGTAGTAGAATGGGTTTGGGATGAGTCAGAGTGGGGATGGAGGATAGATTGATAGAGACATAGGGTGATGGGGAGACAGAGTAAAGCTTACAAGAGAGTAAATTTATATTATTTTTATTTATATATTACTTTATTTATATATATATATATATATATATATATATATACAAATATATAAATAATCTTTATTATTTTTATTTTATTTAGTTGTTTGTTTTTACTTTAATTTAATTATTTATAATTTTAATTTTATTTATAGATTTTATTTTATTTATTTCTATTTAATTTTTCTCTAGTACAGTAGGACTAGAGTAACAAATAAATAGACATGTAAATACATAGTAAGAGAATATATGCTCAAGGAATATAATAATGGGTATAATAATATGAGAAGAAAAGTAGTATTATATAAACACAGCTTTTCAAGATTTGTAATATTTGAAGTTAAGTAATAAGTGTACTTTTCTAACATTTATTTATCTTTCCTCAATTTTTGAATAGTGAAATGCTTATGATAATGAAACATTTGATTAGTATGATATAAAAACTAGTGTAGGGATTCATAAGTATCTAATATAACAACTTATCTAGGAGCTATACAATGACCTATGAACATGTTAAGCATAGAATAATATACACAAATATTTGTATATATACACACACACACACACACACACACATATATATATATATATACATACACACATGCACAAACACATATATATATTTAACCGTGAGTAAATATACATTTGTTAAACAGGCTTAAAGAGTATGGGTATAATTTATTGTTATGACATAGTAACAATACATATTTCCTAACGAGATATGCATATCTAGAATATACACAATCAGATTATAAATATCAACACAGGCATATGTAGTCCATTGCTGTTTGAATATGGTGGTTATGAAGGAAAGAGACAACTCTTGAGTAATCTTCTGAAGGCAAGATAGTTATCCGTGGATCTTATATTTGGGGGTAATTAATTCCATAGTTTGGCTGCTTGAACGGAAAAGGATGTTCCACCTATTGTCTTTTTCTTATATGGTGGCATTCTAAGGCGGGGTTCCAACATTGAGCGGAGGTTTCTTTGTTCACTGTATTTGGTTATTTTGTTTCTAATAAAAAGTGGTCCTGTTCCATGTATAGCTTTGTGAGTGATGCAAAGCAGCTTGAAGGTGGATCTTCTGGCAATGGGTAACGAGTGTACTGCTCTCAAGGCAGGGGAGATGTGGGCTTGTGGCTTTACATCTAATAGTAGCCTGGCAGTGGAGTTCTGAATACGTTGTAGTTTTTTAATAGTAGATATAGATGATCCATGGTAGAGGCCATTGGCATAATCAAGTTTTGATAGTACAAGAGAGATAGTAGCCTGCACCTTGTGTAGAAATCCGAGGTGGGGGAAGATGCGTCGCAGAGTTCTCAAGGTGATGAAGCTTGATTGTGCTAATTGTTCCACTTGGGCATTCATTGATAACTTGGAGTCCATGTAATTCCAAGGTTTTTAACTTCCTTGGATACTTGAGGAGGTAGTCTGAGATTGTCATGCCAGGTGTACAGTGGGTAATAATTTTTCGAGTCGCCACATGTGAGTAATTCCGTTTTGGAAGCATTTAGTTTGAGATGGCTCCAAGTCATCCACTGTTCAACGGCTCTGAGGCAACTGAAGATTTGTGAGTTTTCAATGTCTTTGGGGCATTCCAATTTAAGTAGTACTTGTGTGTCATCTGCATAGTTGTAGCATGTGAGCTGAAAATCAATGATCAATTCTGGCAATGATATCATGTAGATGTTCAAAAGCAAAGGTGAGATGATTGAACCTTGGGGGACCCTTGCTTTTGTGAGGTAGGGTTTGGACGAGAAAGGGGAGAATACATGATATTAGTTCTGTTTTGAAGGTAGGATGTAATCCAGTTGAGAGCAGTCCCTTCTATGCCGGCCTCGTGGAGTCTTTGAATTAGGGTGTTATGGTCAGCAGTATCAAAGGCAGCCAAGAGGTCCAAGAGAAGTAGTGCAGCAACTCCATTGCGGTCAACTGTGTTTTTAAGATCATCCCAGATTGGTATGAGTGCTGATTCAGTGCCTCTTCCTTGGCAGAATCCAGTTTGGTAGTCTGAAAGTATGGAATTGTCTTCAATGAATTGTGACATCTGGATGAATACTGCTCTTCCTGTCGGTTTGCCCAGGAAAGGTCCGTTTGTGATTGGTCTGTAGTTGTTGGGGCCTGTGGGTCTAGGTTTTTTTTTTTTAATAACGGGCATATGAATGCCTTTTTCAGGTCTTCAGGAAAGGTTCCTGTAATGAAAGAGTTATTGATGATTCTTCTTACAGGTGTGGCAGCAGAAGTAGATAAAAGAATGTTCTTGATGATGTGTGGTGGATAAGGGTCAGAATGGCAACCGGAAGGCCTGCTTGCTTTGACCATATCCATAAATTCACCTTGTGATATTTGTTTGAAGAAGTGCAGAGGCTGGGATTATTTATTCTTGAAGGGGATCTTAGGAAAGAGGTTGGTGCTGATGGTTTTCTTCTGTTTTAAATAGGAGTCCAATGTGTCCTTGGTTGTGTAATGAGTTGCCAGTTTGCTTGTGAAATCTTGAGTAGTGGGATGACTTTCTTCCATGCATTTAGGCTTTTGAAATTCATTCAGAATTTTATAAAATTCTTGGGTTGCAGATTTAGCATTTAGAATTCTGTATGAGTGGTACCTTTTTTTAGCTTTTTTGATTATTGATTTGTATATGCTGTTACGTTTGTGTAGCTGCAGTTTGTCTTGAATGTTGTTTGTTTTGAGCCAGGTTTGTTGCAACCTTCTGATTTATCTTTTTAAGTTCTGTGTTTCTCCAAGGTGTTGGTTTTCTTTTGTCCTGTTTAGTTTTTCTGAGTGGTATTAGGATATCGAAAGCTTCTTGTAGCCATTCATAGAGTTTTGGAACAGAATTAATTGTATCTAGGTCTGTGTTGGCTGTTAGTTGTGTTTCTAAGTCTTCAAAATTGAGTTTGCTCCATGGTCGGTAGATGCATGTATCGATGTTACTGTGGGGTGTGTTGGTTTGTGGTGTTTTATGTTGGAAAGTTATCAAATGGTGGACTGACCACGTGATTGGCGTGATGCTATGAACGGTAATTAGTTTAGGCTTTGCAAAAATGACATCTAGGATGTGTCCAGTGATATGTGTGGGATTGTGTGCAATCTGATGTAGTTTCAATGTGACTAGGCCAGTGGTGATAGCTTTTGGATAGGGCATATTGGGTTTATCAAACCAAATGTTTAGGTCCCCATGAATGCATAGATTTGAGTATAATGTTATAAAGTTTGAGACTGTATCTAGAAAAGTGTCTGGGAATGTTCAGTTGTTAGGTCTGCAAAGGAGGAGAAAGTTACAGGAGGAAGTTGGAGTAGGGTTGAATCTGGTGAGGAGGGCCTCACAACCATGTTTGGAAATGTCCATTTTACAGAGCTGTACTTCTTGTTTGAATATAACAGCTAGTCCACCTCCTCTCTTGCCTATATGGTTTTGTGTGATGGTTTGATAGCCTGCAGGAACAGCTTCATGCAACACTGGGGCCATGTCATCGCCCAACCATGATTCCGTTATGTATAGTAGGTCAGGTTGTGTGTCCGTGAGCAGGTCGTAGATGTGGTGCTTGTTTTTCTAGAGTGATAGAGAATTTATGAGCAGGCAGTTTAAAAAATGTGTGTGTCTGGCAGTGTTGTTTTGTTTTGGAGAAGAGTGAGCAGTATATTTTGAGCTTGTAGCAGGTGTGTTGTTAGTTGTGATAACTGTGTGAGGGTCACAATAGTCCTGTTTTTCAATATAGTGTTCCTCTTCCAGCAGACTTAGGAGGCATTTTGTTGGGTCTGTGTTGGTGGACTTGGTGTCTGAGAGAGACATGAAGAGTGTACTTTTTTGTATTATGTAATAGACAAGGGATGCAAAGTTGTTAAGAGTGGCATGTTGTTTATTTTGTTTGCATCTGTTTAGTGTGGAAGGAGTATGGGTTAGAGGTGGTGGAGGAGCATGTGGATCAAAATGTAAGTCTCTAAATTGTGCAATGGATCAGAGGCAGGTGAATGAATGCTGCTGTGTTGGGGTGCTTGTGGTAGCTGTTTGTGAAGAGTGAGAAAGTAGGGGTAAAGATTGCTCAGGATTTTTATTCTTTGTGTAGTCATGAAGGTGGGACTGCGTGTAACGGAAAGTATTATGAAAGTTTGTGTTATTTTGATGTGCTGATGTGTGTGGTCTGTTTTGTTTTTGTGGAATAGTGAGAGGAGATATTGATGTAGTGGTGTTCTGTGAAGGATTTGTATGTGAGTTAGTGTTGGTGAGTGGTTTTAAGAGTATTACAGGGGGTGTTGATATGTTTTGGAGACGAGTTTATGAGGTGTGTACGAGGGGATGGATGTGGGTTGGGGGTGTTTGTGTTAGTTCTGATCACTGGAAGGGGTAATATGTGCGATGGAGTGGAGTGTGAGGATTGTATAGTTGTGTGTAATTGGTGAAGAGAGGGGGAGGGTGTTTGTAGATGGTGGGCTGGGCTGGGTTTAGGTATTATCATGATAAAAGGGGGTCTGGCAGGAGCAAACAAATGATAGTGCTGTTAGTTTCTATGAACAGGGAGTGTGTATCTGGATGGCTGAAAAGTAATGTATAATGTGGTTTTGTGTTGTTTGGGTGATGACAGGTTGTATAAGTGGGAATGTACAGAGTAGTGTTTGCTGTGAGGATGAAGGTGTTTTACTGTTGTAGGTGTGGTGGATATGTGTATAGGTGTGGTATATGGGATTTTGTGTCGGTTGGTGAGACATTGCAATCTGTATGAGGTCAGTTTGAGATGCATGAGTTGGATGTCTTTGCTGATAATATGTTTGCATGTTGATGGATGTGTAGGGAGTCAGGTCCTTTCTGGTAAATGGAAAGTTAGGCAGAATTTTTGGCCTTAGGCCCGACCAGTCCTGAACAGGCCCAAACAGGCAAATGCCCTTGTCCTCTCCGCCCTTAGCCTCGACTCCCGGGCTGAGAGGCCCTGAGCCCTAGGCTTAAATGGCCTTATTGGCCAATAGAACCCTAGTCCTAACCCCAACCAATCAGATTTGTAACCCTAGACCCCACAACCAATGGGAGACCCAGCCTTATTCATCAATCATACCCCTAGTCCCTGACAACCAATCACAACACCAACCCTAAAAACAGGAACAAATAGGACTCTCAACCCTAGTACCAATCACAACCTCAACCCTAAAACCATGAACCAATAAGAATCTCAACCCTAGTACCAAGCACAACCCCAACCCTAAAAACAGGAACCAATAGGAATCTCAACCATAGAATCAATCACAGCCCCAACCCTAAAAACATGAACAAATAGGAATCTCAACCCTAGTATCAATCACAACCCCAACCCTAAAAACATGAACCAGTAAGAGTCTCAACCCTAGTACTAATCACAACACCAACCCTAATCCTTCAACCAATAGAAATAGTAATCCCAACAACCAATCACAACAATATATGCAACAACCAAGGGTCAAGTTAACTAAAGCCCAAGCCCCTCTGGGAAGAAAGGTGGGAGCTGCTGCTCTATTCAGAATCTACTTGGATACAGACAGGCTGAATCCTCACTTCGAAGCTAACAGAGTCTACTTTCCAGGTAAGGAAGAGATTGTAAAAACACCTGAAATACTACTTGTCACACACTCAGTTAATTGTTTTTTTCAAGGCAAAAACAGGTGATGCAGACAGTTTCTAAACACAATTTAAATCACTGAAACAGATTAACCTCTTGCACGCCTTGGACGAGGTCACCTCGTCCAAGGCACCGGTTCCCGGGTGCCTTGGACGAGGTCACCTCGTCCTACACCCGGGAACTGGGGGGAGCGCTAGCGCTCCCCCCTGTGTCCCCCCCCCCACCCCCTCCCCCAAGGCAGGGATGGAAGGGGAAGCCCTTCCCCTTCCAGACCCGACCCCCCCACCTCCCCCTGTGACGTCAGCGCGCGAGCGCGCGCTGATTTGTCACAGGGCCTCCCCCATCGCGCTGGAAGCTCAGCTTCCAGCGCGATTGAAAGAGAAATGCTTTGCATTTCTCTTTCGGTCACGTAGGGGGAGGCACGGAGAGGCTTCAAAGGGAAGGAAATGTATTTCCTTCCCTTTGAAGTCTCCCTGAGCGTTTCAAAAGCCGGATTGCTTGCAATCTGGCTTTTGAAACGCCCACTAGACACCAGGGAATTTTTTTTTCTTCGTGAAAGTGGCATAAGGGAGCGACCCCTTGGGCAAGGGTCGCTCCCAGGGGGGGCATTTTTTTGGAATGCCTTTTCTGCACCCCCTGGGGGCAGAACGGCCTATTATTAGGCAATCTGCCCCCGGGGGGGGGGAACCTCTGGGCACCAGGGATCATTTTTTTTTTTTTTTTTAGGTGGGGAGCGACCCCTTAGGCAAGGGTCGCTCCCCTAGGGGGCAAATTATATTTAGGCCATTTCTGCCCCCCTTGGGGGCAGATTGGCCTATTTTGATGAGGCCAATCTGCCCCCAAGGGGGACAGAAACCACTAGACACCAGGGAGTTTTTTTTTTTTACGTGAATTTCACGCAAGGGGAGCGACCCCTTAGGCAAGGGTCGCTCCCCTGGGGGCAAATTTATTTTAGGCCATTTCTGCCCCCCCTGTGGGCAAATCGGACAATTTTTGCTATGCCAATCTGCCCCCAAGGGGGGCAGAAACCACTAGGCACCGGGGATTTTTTTTTTGGCACCAATGTCACGCAGGGGGAGTGACTCCATAGGCAAGGGTCTCTCCCGGGGGTGTTTGGGGGCGGGGGGCAAATTTATTTTAGGCCATTTCTGCCCCCCCCCGGGGGCAGTTCAGCCTCTTATTTGCGCCAGGGCAAATTTTGTTTGTGTGTATTTTTTTTTTTTGTTTGTTTGTATTTTTTTAGAGATGGGGAGCGACCCATTAGGCAAGGGTCGCTCCCCTGGGGAGCAAATTGTATTTAGACCATTTCTGCCCTCCTTGGGGGCAGATTGGCCGATTTTCGGTCAATTTGCCCCCAAGGGGGCAGCAACCACTAGGCACCGGAATTTTTTTTTTTGCGCCAATGTCACGCAAGGGGAGTGACCCCGTAGGCAAGGGTCGCTCCCGGGAAGGGGTTGGGGGGGTGGGGTTCAAATTTATTTTAGGCCATTTCTGTCCCCCCTGGGGCCGGCTGAGCTAGAGGCCAAAATCCACAGGTAGGCACTGTTTTCTATGAAAAAATGTGATGTGTCCACATTGTGTTTTGGGGCACTTCCTGTCGCGGGCACTAGGCCTACCCACACAAGTGAGGTATCATTTTTATCGGGAGACTTTGGGAACGCTGGGTGGAAGGACATTTGTGGCTCCTCTCAGATTCCAGAACTTTCTGTCACCAAATGTTGAGGTTTGCAAAGGATTCTGGGTAACAGAACCTGGTCAGAGCCCCACAAGTCACCCCATCTTGGATTCCCCTAGGTCTCTAGTTTAAAAAAATACACAGTTTTGGTAGGTTTCCCTAGCTGCCGGCTGAGCTAGAGGCCAAAAGCTACAGATAGGCATTTTGCAAAAAACACCTCTGTTTTCTTTAAAAAAATGTGATGTGTCCACGTTGTGTTTTGGGGTATTTCCTGTCACGGGCGCTAGGCCTACGCACACAAGTGAGGTATCATTTTTATCGGGAGACTTGGGGGAACATAGAATAGCAAAACAAGTGTTATTGCCCCTTGTCTTTTCCTACATTTTTTCCTTCCAAATATAAGAGAGTGTGTAAAAAAGGCGTCTATTTGAGAAATGCCCTGTAATTCACATGCTAGTATGGTCACCCCGGAATTCAGAGATGTGCAAATAACCACTGCTCCTCAACACCTTATCTTGTGCCCATTTTGGAAATACAAAGGTTTTCTTGATAGCTATTTTTCACTCTTTATATTTCAGCAAATGAATTGCTGTATACCCGGTATAGAATGAAAACGCACTGCAGGGTGCAGATCATTTATTGGCTCTGGGTACCTAGGGTTCTTGATGAACCTACAAGCCCTATATATCCCCGCAACCAAAGGACTCCAGCAGACGTAACGTTATATTGCTTTTGAAAATCTGACATTGCAGGAAAAAGTTACAGAGTATAACGTAGAGACAAATTGCTGTTTATTTCACCTCAATTTCAATATTTTTCTTTTACAGTTGTTATTTTCTGTAGGAAACCCTTGTAGGATCTATACAAATGACCCCTTGCTGAATTCAGAATGTTGTCTATTTTTCAGAAATGTTTAGGTTTCTGGGATCCAGCATTGGTTTCATGCCCATTTCTGTCACTGACTGGAAGGAGGCTGAAAGCACAAAAAATTGTAAAAATGGGGTATGTCCCAGTAAAATGCCAAATTTGTGTTGAAAAATTGGGTTTTCTGATTCAAGTCTGCCTGTTCCTGAAAGCTGGGAAGCTGGTGATTTTAGCACCGCAAACCCTTTGTTGATGCCATTTTCAGGGAAAAAAACACAAGCCTTCTTCTGCAGCCACTTTTTCCCATTTAAAAAAAAAAAACTTTCAATGTATTTTGGCTAATTTATTGGCCTCCTTCAGGGGAACCCACAAAGTCTGGGTACCTCTAAAATCCGTAGGATGTTGGAAAAAAGGGACGCAAATATGGCTTGGCTGGCTTATGTGGACAAAAAGTTATGAGGCCCTAAGCGCGAACTGCCCAATTGCCAAAAAAAGGCCTGGCACAGGAGGGGGAAAAGGCCTGGCAGCGAAGGAGTTAAGCAGTCTCCTAAATACACTCTGGTTAGCCGCTGAGGTGCATATAGCCTTTTTACTTAAAAAAAGGGGGGGGGGGCTTTATGCAGTCTTTTGCCACAAACTAGGAAGGAAATTTCAAACAGTCACAGCTAAAAAAAAAAAAACAGTTTAAAAAGGCCAAGCTACCTGAAACACAGAGAGCCTACAGTAAACAGACATGGGTAGCAGTACAAAACACTTTTTAACAGATAACAAGATTTCTCAGAAAGTCTGGGGTTCCTTACCTAGGTCTCCTAAGATTCCTTGATCACGAGGCTGTATTAGGGAGCAGGGAAAAAGCTAAGCTCACAAAATGGATGCAATATAATCTGAAACAAGTGTAAATGTGAACAAGAACTATAAGTCTCTAAGTTTAAGCTAAACAATATACACAGGCATATACATCTCTAGTTTCTATGGTTGTTAGAAATAGGGTTTCTGGTTGGCTAGGTAGGCACCACAGCCAGGCAGCAACCACCACTCTAGCCAGGGCAAGGGAGCTACACACCCAAGATAACCCCTGCTCACCTCTTTGGTAGCTTGGCACAAGTAGTCAGAGGCAATGTGTAAAACGTGTGTAGAACACACCCACACAAATAACACAATGAATACACCACAAACAACACCACATGTAATTATATAAAAATATATGTCTTAGATTGTGTTTAACATAAACAAAATCAACAATAGCTGTACTGTACGTGGTATGCAAATCCTGAGTCAGTACTTACTACCTTGGCTAGGCAAGAATAAAAATGGTATATATCAGAACTTCAGGCATCTCAGGTAGGTTAGGGTAGAAATGACATGAATCACCATAAGGCATCCTGATATACATTATTGTGCAGTTTATATCAATTCTGAGGACTCACTTAGGCAACTTAGATCACTATGCATCCCTTACATGTCATTTGCAGTCCTGAGCAATGCAGGGTGGATGCAACCTACCTTAGTAAATATAGTGAAAATGAAGTAGGATTAGAATAAGGAAACATATGAACATATGAGTCATCAAAGAATGCTGTGCATACAGCATGATGCATTAGGGGTCCGCGTGGTTAATGCCAGGACCACAACGACATTCCCCCCAGGGTTAGTATAGCTTAGGCCACGAAGAGCACCAGACTATGGCCCTCATTACATCCCTGGCGGTAACTCCCGCTTACCGCCATGCAGAAGACTGCCAACATACCGCTGCAGCAGCGGAATTCCGCTACAGGTATTACGACCCACAGCCCGGAATCCGCCACAATACAGACACCCACACAAGTCCGCCACCCCAAAGGTCAGTGATAAACTGGCGATAACAAACCTACACCGTCACGCCAACAAGTATACGCCCACACTATCACGACCCACGAATCAATGCGGTGGTCTCTCAACCGCGGTAAACCATTGGCGGTACACACCACCGCGCTCAAACTACACACACACTAACAAAACACAACCACATTGGAGAACTTGAAATACACACACATGATACACATACACACACCACACCCACACACCCAATCCAATATAAAACACACATCACCCACAAACCCTTACTACCAGAAAATTGAAAGCAGGCCAGAGAGACACTACCTAAAACAACACCAGCATCCACAGACACACAACACCATCACTTACACAACATCCATGCACCTCAAACAACATACACCAACACATCCCCACACACATCACAACAGACACCACCTCACACATCACCCACACCACATCATGGCACCTCAAAGACACCCCAGGTTCTCTGAGGAGGAGCTCAGGGTCATGGTGGAGGAAATCCTCCGGACCCCTCTGGACCCCCACCTCCTCCCCCACAACTAACAACATGGGAGGAGCAAGTCTTGGCAATACTGCATCCTGAGGGCCTTGCAGGAGTAGCAGGAGGACTGGACTCTGGTAAGTCATATCTTTACTACTATATCCCCCCACCCCAACTGCATGCCATCACATACTCACACCCTTACCCTCACACCCATCATCCCAAAACCCACACATACCCACCAACACAACCCACACATCCCAAAACCAAGCCCTGCATGACACACCAATGCATGGACACCCATCACCCAAGCATGTCCAGTACAGAAACTCACTCATGCCCCAAAATCACCAATCACACAAGGACCAAGACAATAATGCAAGCACTGGAGTAGAGGGTCACTCACCCATTGCACACGATGGCACACACACATACAATAAACACCCCAACAGGACCCCTACCCAATGTCACCGGACAGGAGGTGCCAGACATATCCAGTCCCCACAGAAGAGGCCCACAGTGATGACAGCAGCTCTGCACACCTGGATCAAGATGACCAGCCCGGCCCATCAGGGACCTCGGGACAGTCGGTTCCCCTGCCACTGTCACAAGCCACCACAGAGCCTCCCCCCTCAGAAAACACCAGCACAGCACCCACCCAGCGGGCCCATCCCTCTGTCCCCTGGACACGTCAATCAGCAGTGTGTCCACCACTACAGGGAACCCAGGCAAACCCACCACCCCAAGAAAATCAGGGACCTGGGGGCAGTGGCAGTGGGCACACGGTTCAGGGGACAGAGGCATAGGATAACAGGGAAACTGGGAGGACTGCTGTGCGACAGGGGGAGGACAGGCCCAGGGAACCAACACTCCACGAGGCCCTCTCCAACATCATGGGAGCTTACCATCATTCCCAGGAGACCATGGCAACGGTACTGGACAAGTTTCAGGAGACCCAGTGGCTGCAGGAGGAACACTACCTGGGGATCAGGGAGGACTTGAAGTCCATCAACACCACCCTGGTCACCATTGCAGGGGTGCTGGCAGACCTTCTCAACACCCAGAGGGACACAGTGGCACAACAAGGGGCCCCTGACACTAGCCCGGACGATGAACAGCCCTCCACCTCCACCGGCATTAGTGGACAGGAGGCACCGCCACAGGAACAACAGGACACCAGCACCCCACCCCCTGCAGATGGAGAACCACCTAGCAAATGGTCCCTGAGATCCAGGAACAAGACAGAGAACATTGCCAAGACCCCCGCCAGGCAATGAGACCCCCCTGAATGTCACCCTTCTGTCCCACTATATCACCCTGTCCATCCTTAAACTGCCATTGATCCACTTCCTATGCCCCTTTGGACAATGCACCTGTGAGACAAATACACTGGACTCTGCCATGGACAGTCCTCCACCATCCCCCCAGCCCAATTTACCACCCCCTCCACTTATTAGCACAAGAATAAACACACTTCAATCACAAAACAATCTGGAGTCAGTCTGTGCTTTCACAAATGTGTAATGCAATAACTATGGAATATAGCAATGTCAAAGTATTTGTTCACATACCATCGTCACACAGCTGTAGGCCAGCAGTAAACATAACAGAGGGCACAAAGTGGGACCCAGATCTGTGAAATGTAAAGTCAAAGTGACAAGTCAGGGTCCATACACTAAATTAAAATGACAGACCTATGATAGCTCAAACAATAGTATGAGATGTGGGAAGCAGTTACATCTTCTACCTGTGTCTCACTGGAAGTATTGCATGATGATGTTGTTTCGGTTGTCGCTATCCTCTTCTTCTGCCTCCTCTTCTTCACTGTCCACAGGCTCCACAGCTCCCACAAGACCAACATCTGGCCCATCCTCCTGCAGAAAAGTCACCTGCCGTCTCAAAGCCAGGTTGTGCAGCATACAGCAGGCCACGATTATCTGGCACACCTTTTTCGGTGAGTAGCATAGGGATCCACCTGTCAGATGGAGGCACAGGAATCTGGCCTTCAGGAGGCCGAAGGTGCGTTCGATCACCCTCCTAGTTCGCCCATGTGCCTCATTGTAGCGTTCCTCTGCCCTTGTCCTGGGATTCCTCACTGGGGTCAGTAGCCATGACAGGTTGGGGTAACCAGAGTCACCTGCAAATGTTGAGGGACAACTGTTAGACACACACTAACCCTTAGGGACAGCCCCATACCCAGACACCTATGTCAACTATATTTGGACCTTGGCCTCACCTATTAGCCACACATTGCCTCTGGAGTTGCCCCATCACATAAGGGATGCTGCTATTTCTCAAAATGTAGGCGTCATGCACAGAGCCAGGATACTTGGCATTCACATGGGAGATGTACTGGTTAGCCAAACACACCATCTGCACATTCATCGAATGGTAGCTCTTCCGGTTTCTGTACACCTGTTCATTCCTGTGGGGGGGGGACAAATGCCACATGTGTACCATCAGTGGCACCAATGATGTTGGGGATATGTCCCAGGGCATAGAAGTCACCTTTCACTGTGGCCAAATCCTCCACCTGAGGGAACACGATGTAGCTGCGCATGTGTTTCAGCAGGGCAGACAACACTCTGGACAACACGTTAGAGAACATTGGCTGTGACATCCCTGATGCCATGGCCACTGTTGTTTGAAAAGACCCACTGGCCAGGAAATGGAGTACAGACAGGACCTGCACTAGAGGGGGGATTCCTGTGGGATGGCGGATAGATGAAATCAGGTCTGGCTCCAACTGGGCACACAGTTCCTGGATTGTTGCACGATCAAGTCTGTATGTGACTAGGATGTGTCTCTCTTCCATTGTTGACAGGTCCACCAGGGGTCTGTACACCGTAGGATGCCGCCATCTCATCACCTGCCCCAGCGGACGTACCCTATGGAGGATAACAGCGAGCAGAGAGTCATCCCACACTGAGGTATCCCAATGTGTTATTAGCAGAAACGTTATTAATTTGCAATGTGCCGGTATCTGTCTATATTCCCGGCCTAGATAGGTGTGACGCAGTTAATATCCATCCCATGTGGCCTCTTGAAATGGCGGCTGCCTGACCTGTAAGGTGGGACAAGGGGATATGAGGTAACTGCGCTGGTGTTGTACACCGTCCAGGTGGGCGGTCAAAGACCGCGCTGCAATTCTGCACTGGTCAACATTGGGCCCTATGGGTCCCAGGAGCAAATGACGATGTACCCCGGCAGTGACGCTACACACCGCCCTGGACGTGACCGCCATTTTCTGTCTGTTCACTCACTTGATACCTGACCTTCAACAGGAGAGGACCTACACTGCAAGTGCTGCTGTGACCTGTGTCTGGAAGCGACGATGGGTGGAGTGACTGGGGAAAGGGCCCCTGCCTTCATTTCGGAGGAGTTGGAGAAACTAGTGGATGGGGTCCTCCCCCAGTACACGCAACTGTACGGTCCTCCAGACAAACAGGTGAGTACACTGTGAGCATGCTGCGTGGGCAATGCCTGTTTGGATTGGTGTGGATAGAAGATAAGATGGGGGAGGCTGAGGCCTGCATGTGCAGATGGGGAATGTATGTGAGTCAGGGCATGGGTGGGAACTGGGGGACAATGAGTATGATGGTCCGGACGGGTAAGTAATTTCCTTTCCCACTGTACCATTCCTCTAGGTCAGCGCCCACCAGAAGAAGGGTATTTGACGTGCCATTGCCAAGGACGTCCAGGCCCTGGGGGTCTATCACAGACGGAGCACCCACTGCCGTAAAAGATGGGAGGACCTGCGCCGCTGGAGCAAGAAGACGGCAGAGGCCCAGTTGGGGATGGCCTCCCAACGTGGGAGGGGTGCCCGTCGCACCATGACCCCCCTGATGTTCCTGATCCTGGCGGTGGCGTATCCGGAGTTGGATGGACGCTTGAGTGCATCACAGCAGCCACAAGGGGGTGAGTACACTCTCATTCAGCAGACTCAGCACGCATTATGAGATGTCTTGGGTGGGGGAGGTGGGCAGTGGGATCCCGTAGGCCAGGGCGAACTTGGTAGGCAAGGTCCCTTGTGAGGCAGACTATGTGGCCCCACCAAACCCACCAGTGGTAAGAGCCATCTACACCTAGTCAGGCTCCTGTGACTTCCAGGTGTGCAGCAATTGCTCTTAGTCACGTACTCCATGGTCAGCTGAAATTTCTAGGAACTGTCAGTGCATGGCGTAGTGCAGAGGGCTGCTTCATGTGTGTTGTGTCCTCCAATGGTAGTGATGTTGCATGCACTGAACATGTCTTCCTTCTGTCTCCCCCCCCTTTTTGTGGTCTCCCTGTTCTTATGTGCAATAGAATCATCAGGCGGAGGAGCATTGGCACCGGAGCAGGAGGGAGCTGCAACCCACTTGGCCCTGTAGGGCAAAACAACGGAGTCTGAAGCCACCAGTGGGACGGAGGGCGAGGGGAGCTCCACAGCGGGGACAGGAGCACACAGCAGTGACAGCGACTCCTCCTCTGATGGGAGCTCCCTTGTGGTGGCGGGCACCTCTGTGCCCACCGCATCAACAGGTACAGCCGCCACCCCACTACCAGCACCACCCTCCCAGCAGCCCCTCAGCGTGTGTCCCGTGCCCGCTCACCCAGGAGGGTGGGCATCTCCTTTGCCCGAGGCACCTCAGGCCCTCTCCCAGTCAGCCCTGCTGCCCTCAGTGAGGAGGCTATTGACCTCCTGAGATCCCTCACTGTTGGGCAATCTACCATTGTGAATGCCATCCAGGGTGTCGAGAGGCATTTGCAACAAACAAATGCATACCTGGAGGGCATTCATTCTGGGCAGGCGGCCCAACAGAGAGCATTTCAGGCTCTGGCCTCAGCACTGATGGCAGCCATTGTCCCTGTGTCCAGCCTCCCCCCTCCAACATCCTCCATCCAGACCCAATCCCCTGTACCTCAGCCTATCCCAAGCACACCAACAGGCCAGCATGCACACACATCAACACACAAGAGTGGCTCAGGCAAACATAAGCACCACACATCCTACAGGCATTCACACAAGCGCCATCACCATGCAGACACAGCAACATCCATTGTCTCCACTGTGTCCCCCTCTTCCACATCCTCCTTCTCTCTCCCTGTCTCGTCTCCACTCACACTTGCATGCACTACATCCTCAGCCACTGCCTCCATCACCAGCACGCCCATCACCACACACCGCTCACGTTCACTAACCACCCCCACTACCATTCACACATCCCCAGTGTCCTCTCCCAGTGTGTCAGTGAGCCCTCCTCCCAAAGTACACAAACGCAGGCACACACCCACCCAACAGCCACCCACCTCACAACAGCCTCCGGCCCATGCACCTTCACCCAAATTCAGCAGACGTACACCTCCTACAACCACTACCTTTACCTCCACTCCCAAACCCCCTCCATCTTCCTGTACCAGTGTGTCTAAAAAACTCTTCCTGGCTAACATTGACCTCTTCCCTACACCTCCCCCCGTCCTTCCCCTAGGGCCAGGCTTTCCAGGTCCCAGCCCAGCACCTCAGCCACCACATTCCCAGGCACAATGGTGCCAGAAACTGCAGGGTCAACGAGTGTGCCACCCATCAGGGCTGCCAGTGTGCCACAGAGCCAGGGCAAGGACATTCCGCCACCTCCCAAGGTGAAAAAGGTGCCACATCCCGAGGGATAATCTGAAACTACCAGCCACCAAGGGCTCAGCAAAATCCAAAGCGGACAGTGGCAAGTCAACTGCAGCATCATCGAAGCTGGGGAAGGGCCAAAAGCTGAAGAGCAGGTCAGGAGAGGGCATGGTGGCACGGACTGAGGGACCAGTGTCACACTTTCTGTCCATGACCACGCCAACCTGTACGGCGGCGGAAACCGTTAGCTGCCCCGCCACCTGCACCGCCACCTGCACTGCCCCCGGCACATCTACAGCCTCAGCGACAGTCCCCAGCCTCTTCCCCAGCGAGCAGCCGTCCGAGGCTGCAGGAGACATTCTGCTGTGTCCCTCAGCAGGTGCTGACCCATGAACCGCCGCCAGCACTGCCGCGACAGACACCGCTGCAAGCACCGCCACCGGCCCCGCTGCCTCCTCGGACATAGGCAGCACCGCTGACATGGCTACCATCCCCAGTGGTCAGTCTTCTGAGGCTGGAGGAAAGTTCCTGGATCCTGGGCAGCTTCCATGAGGCATGACTTCCATCACTGTTTGAACCTGCAGGTAGAAGGCGCAGCCGCAGCAGTGTGGGGTATGTCGCTGCCTCCATGGCGTATCATGGTACCTGAACCTCGCCAATCTCGTGGCACGCACACCCAGGTGAGGGAATTGTACCGGCCACACTGCAGGTGGAGCACTCTGGGCACAGAGTGCTCCAGAACCAGTGGAGTATCACATCCACTACCTCACTCCTTGGCAGGATGAAGCACTCTGGGCACCAGGCCCCCTCCAGAACCAGTGGAGAATCACATCCACTTCCTCAGTCCTTGGCAGGATGAAGCACTCTGGGCACCATGCCCCTCCAGAACCAGCGGAGACTGTTATCCACTTGAGAGACTGTGGCTTTGCACTCCACGGGATAAATCAGTGGGCAAACCACCCACTTGAGAGACTTGAGAGACTGTGGCTTTGCACTCCCCAGGATAAATCAGTGGGCCAACCACCCACTTTAGAGTCTTGAGAGACTGTGGCTTTGCACTCCCCAGGATAAAGCATTGGGCAAACCATCCACTGGAGAGACTTGAGAGACTGTGGCTTTGCAATCTCCAGGATACACAATGGGCATGGAGCCCCCTCGTGCAGCAGTGGCTTTGTGCGTTCATCAGGATGAGGTGTCCCCCCTCCCCCTCCCCCTGAGGTGCCTGTGTATTTTCGATCTGATGCCCCAGCAGTGTTCTCTCCGTTTCGAGTCAGGTATTATCTGTGGGCTTAGCCCATGCATTTTGGGCCCAATGGTCCACGGACAATGCATAGTACACTATCCGGACTTGTGTAGTTGGTGTATATATTTGTATATACTGAATTTTGAGTTTGGACTAATGTATTTTTCATGATTACAATTGATACAATCATTTCCTTTTGTCCTTGCGTTCTTCCAGAGGGTGGGAGGGTGTATATGTGATGTTGCTGCATGTATTTGTGTGTATGTTGTTGTGGGTGAGGGTGAGGGTGGGGGTGTTGCGTGTTGCGTGTGTGTGTCACTCTCTTTCCTCCCCCCCTCCCCTGTGTTGTAGGTGCAGTACTCACTGTGGTCGCTACTGCCGCCGTTCGTACTCCTGGTAGAAGAGGAGGTAAACCAACATGGGTAACACCTGAAATTCGGACTCCATGGCGTCCTGGTTCCTCGTTGTGTGTCGAGAGGTGAGTGGTTTCCCTTCTGTGTACTGTTTCCTCTGTGCTTTTGATTCCGTTGGTTCCACCCCAGAAAAGGTGGCGGATAGACCTCTTGTAATTCGGTGGGCAGTACTTTCTCTTCCGCCTTTCTGTTGGCGGTGTCTGCTGCGCTGTTTGTTTCTTCCGCCTTGGCGGTCAGAGTGTTAAAGTGGCTGTCTACGTTGGCGGTTTCGGCCACGGTCGTAATCCCATTTTTTTTCTGCCGGCCTGTTTGCGGTATTACCGCTGCTTTAACACTGACCGTCAGGGTTGTAATGAGGGCCTATGTGGTTTAATTGTACTACAATCTGAGAAAATGCTGCGGCCACTCCCCTCCACAGTAATCCGGAGAAGGTGAAAAGAAGACCCACAAGTTGCCACCACGTACTTCATACAGGAGTCCTCCTGGTGGCTTTGGTCGAGACCGGGCTACCTAGGAGCACTGCTGCCTCCCACAATAGCGTACTCGGTGGGGCAGGACCCTTCTCGGTCCCCCAGAGTGTCCATTATGCTTCACATTGCCGCTGGAACAATCTTCGGGGCAGGCACCACAACCCTAGCCGGAATGCGGATCGGGGCCCAGAGCACCCAGCCTGGAACCCAGTGAAAGACTCAAGCACCCTACCAAGAAAGAGCAGCCTCAACAGAGGGGCAGCTGAAAGCTGTGAACCAGCCATGCACTGGGGAAAGAAATAAAAGTGCCCCCCAAGTGCTGATAGAGGGAAAAAGTGCTTGCAAAGAGCTTAATGAGACCAAGGGGTATAAAGTGCTCCCTGGCGCTAGGGTGATGCAGACAAGGGACAGAGAACAGCGCCCACCCCGTGCTGGGGAGCACTTGGGCACAAAGCAAGGCAGACAGGCAATTGAGGACAATGACGGTCCCTTCCAGTAATTCAGCAGTCCTCTTTCAATTGTGCAGCCTGAGAAGTCTGCAGAATCAGGGGTCGGCTGGAACCAGGGCCACAAGCAAAAAAGCAATGCAGGGAGTCCTTAATGCCACTGACGTAGCTGGACTCTTGCTTTAGACAAGACTGCTGGTTTAGGGATGACAGCACTTTTGTTTGTAGATGACTAGGCTAATCCTACAACAAGTCGCAAATGTCGGCCCAACCCTCCCGGCTCACAGGCAACACCTCACCAAAAACCCAAACAGTGAAAGGTGATTTGTGGCAGCCTTTACTCATGGAATCAAGAGTGCGACATTTCAGTGGAGTCGTGGTTAAACGGAGGTTACCCTTTTCTAACATGAGCAACAAGTCCTGTTCACACATAGGCAATGAAGGAGATGCAGTAAAGTTTTCAATATCTTTTATTAATAAGACTGCAATCAACCGTAGAATGCACTAGCGGCAATGATTAGGACAACGAACAATGCAAGCAACAGAATTGTAAAAACTAGTCATGAATATAAAGACCCCCACCATCTTGCAATAACATGGGATGTGAAATAGGCCCTAATACCGTAGCATGGAGAACCTAATCTCTAACCTAACGAGAGCTAGGTGTGTTAAACCTAATCTGCCAGTACCATGTCCATGTGCAGAGCCCCCAAACCCTTGTACCTTGAAATGCGGTTTCTAGATCAGACTCCGTGGGGACACGAAGGCTGGGTCTGCATCAAGGCGACGTGTAGCATAGATAGCATTGATGGCATCTGGTAGGAATCCCTCTGATAACCTTGTCTGCATGAAATGTATTTATACAGATCTTGTTGGACCCCTCACACAGGTATGTTCCCAAACAATAGATAAGAAGGCATGCTTGGGGAGGCAATTAAATAAACAATTCCCTCAAAAGTACATGTTCCTTTCACACGTAAGTGGGAAAGGGACATAGGTGGTCATTATGACCCTGGCGGTATTACACTCGCAGGGCCAAAACGACGGGAGCACCGCCAACAGGCTGGTGGTAAGGGGAGTCCTGGGGCCACTGGCATGGGCAGTGCAGGGGCCCCCTAACAGGGCCCCATGCAGCTTTTCACTGTCTGCATAGCAGACAGTGAAAAGCGCGATGGGTGCTACTGCACCCGTCGCACGGCCGCAACACCGCCGGCTCCATTAGGAGCCGGCTCCTATGTTGCGGCCGCATCCCCGCTGGGCCGGCGGGCGTAAACTAGGTTTGCGCCTGCCGGCCCAGCGGAAATGTTGTAATGGGGACCGCGGGAGTGCGGCCGCATTGGCGGCCGCACAGCGGTTACAGCTTGGCGAATTTGTAATGACCCCCATAATGTTAATACCTACGTATATCACTTGTCTTTGACGCTGATAGTGACGCCTTCACAGAGTGGCACTGATAACGTGAAATCAAAACATCTTCCTAACTATAAACATTGCAGCCATCTTGGAAGAAATAAATAAATGTGCTAAAACAGAGCTGGCTAAGTAGGTGAAAAGTCACTAGGTGACAGGTGTAGGAGGCTGGCCTGGCTTGTAGTGGGTGCCAAAGGTACTTAAACTTTGTGCCAGGTCCAGTTATCCCTCATTAGTAGAATAGAGGTGTTTCTAGCAGCTTAGGCTGATAGAAGGTAGCTATGGCAAAGCAGCTAAGGCTGAACTAGGAGACATGCAAAGGTCCTACTATACCACTTATATCATATGCACAATAATATAAGAAAACACAATACACAGTTACTAAAAATAAAGGTACTTTATTTTTATGACAATATGCCACAAGTATCTCAGTGAGTACCCTCAGTAAGAAGGTAAGTAATATACACAAGTTATATGTACACAAACCCAAAACAGGTAAGTAAGAATCAGAAAAGTAATGCAAACAGTGTAGAATTACATTAGGTTGCAATAGGCAAACATAGGTTTAGGGGCAACACAAACCATATACTCCAAAAGTGGAATGCAAATCACAAATGGATCCCAGACCTATGGGAGCTTGTAGAGGGTCGCTGGGACTGTAAGAAAACAGTCAGGGTGTCCAAGATACCCCACCCCAAGACCCTGAAAAGTAGGAGTAAAGTACACCTCCTATCCAAAAGAGCACATTAGTCGTGAAAGGGGGATTCTGCAAGAACAACAAACACCAGCAGTGCACTGAAAACGGATTCCTGGACCTGAGGACCTGCAAAGCAAGGGAACCAAGTCCAATAGTCGCGACAGTGTCCAGGAGGGGCAGGAGCCCAGGAAACCACGGATGAAGGTGCAAGGAAGCTGCCTCCGGATGGAAGAAGCTTGGAATTCTGCAAGAATGAAGAGGACTAGGAACTTCTCCTTTGGAAGCAAGATGTTCCACGACGCAATGAAGGTTGCAGAAGTGTTCCCACTCAGAAATACCTCAAACAAGCATTGCTAGCTGCAAGGGTCACGGTAGAGGTTTTTGGGTGCTGCTGAGCACCAGGAAGGACCAGGATGTCGCACCTTGGAGGAGGAGACAGAGGGGGTGCTCAGCAACTCAGAGATCCCTCACAAAAGCAGGCACCTGCAGAAGTACCTGAACAGGCACTTGGAAGTTTTGTGAACCGGAGTCAACGCAGAGTTACAAAAGAGGGTCCCACGATGTCGGAGGCCAACTCAGCGGGTTGAGCACCGCAGGACAGAGTGCTGGGGACCCAAGCTAGGCTGTGCACAAAGGAAATCCTGAAAGAGTGCACAGAAGCCGGAGCAACTGCAAATCACGCAGTACACAGGTGTGCAGTCTAGCGTGGGGAGGCAAGGACTTACCTCCACCAAACTTGGACTGAAGGATCACTGGACTGTGGGAGTCACTTGGATAGAGTTCCTGTGTTCCAGGGACCACGCTTGTCAGGATGATAGGAGACCCAGAGGACCGGTGATGCAGTCTTTTGGTGCCTGCCTTAGCAGGGGGAAGATTCCGTCGACCCACGGCAGATTTCTTCTTGGCTTCTGGTGCAGGGTGAAGGCAGGTGACCCCCAGAGCATGCACCACCAGGAAACAGTTGAGGCGCTACAACGTTGCTGGTAGTCGTCTTGCTACTTTGTTGCGGTTTTGCAGACGTCCTGGAGCAGTCAGCGGTGGATCCTTGGTAGAAGTCGAAGAGGGAGATGCAAAGGGACTCTGGTGAGCTCTTGCATTCGTTATCTGAAGAATTCCCCAAAGCAGAGACCCTGAATAGCCAGAAAAGGATGTTTGGCTACCAAGAAAGGAGGATTGGCTACCAAGAAAGGTAAGAGCATATCAGAGGGGGTCTCTGACGTCACCTGCTGGCACTGACCACTCAGAGCAGTCCAGTGTGCCCCCAACACCTCTGTTTCCAAGATAGCAGAGGTCTGGGACACACTGGAGGAGCTCTGGGCACCTCCCCTGGGAGGTACTGGTCAGGGGAGTGGTCACTCCCCTTTCCTTTGTCCAGTTTCGTGCCAGAGCAGGGCTGGGGGATCCCTGAACCGGTGTAGACTGGCTTATGCAGAGATGGGCACCATCTGTGCCCATCAAAGCATTTCCAGAGGCTGGGGGAGGCTACTCCTCCCCAGCCCTTCACACCTATTTCCAAGGAAATCCTTTGTTCTGCCTTCATGGGCCAGGGCTGCCTGGACCCCAGGAGGGCATAAACCTGTCTGAGGGGTTGGCAGTAGCAGTAGCTGCAGTGGAAACCCCGGAAAGGCAGTTTGGCAGTACCCGGGTTCTGTGCTAGAGACCCGGGGGATCATGGAATTGTCCGCCCAATACCAGACTGGTATTGGGGTGACAATTCCATGATCTTAGACATGTTACATGGCCATGTTTGGAGTTACCATTGTGACGCTATACATAGGTAGTGACCTATGTATGATGCACGCGTGTAATGGTGTCCCCGCACTCACAAAGTCCGGGGAATTTGCCCTGAATGATGTGAGGGCACCTTGGCTAGTGCCAGGGTGCCCACACACTTAAGTAACTTGGCACCGAACCTTCACCAGGTGAAGGTTAGGCATATAAGTGACTTATAAGTTACTTATGTGCAGTGTAAAATGGCTGTGAAATAACGTGGACGTTATTTCAGGCAGGCTTCAGTGGCAGGCCTGTGTAAGAATTGTCTGAGCTCCCTATGGGTGGCAAAAGAAATGCTGCAGCCCATAGGGATCTCCTGGAACCCAATACCCTGGGAACCTCAGTACCATATACAAGGGAATTATATGGGTGTACCAGTATGCCAATGAGAATTGGTAAATTTAGTCACTAGCCTGCAGTGACAAATTTAGAAAGCAGAGAGAGCATAAACACTGAGGTTCTGGTTAGCAGAACCTCAGTGATACAGTTAGGCACCACACAGGGAACACATACAGGGCACATACTTATGAGCACTGGGGCCCTTTTTGACACAAGGGCTAAAACAACATACATACAGTGAAATATGGGGGTACCATGCCAGGCAAGATGGTACTTTCCTACCCCCCCCCCCAAACGAAGGACAATAAGACTAGCCATGACCTGATGAGTCTTCATTGTCTAAGTGGAAATATCTGGAGAGTCCATCTGCATTGGAGTGGGTACTCCCACGTCTATGTTCCACTGTATAGTCCATTCCCTGTAGAGATATTGACCACCTCAACAATTTAGGGTTTTCACCTTTCATTTGATTTAGCCAAAGTAGAAGTTTGTGGTCCGTCTGAACAATAAAGTGAGTGCCAAACAGGTATGGCCTCAACTTTTTCAGTGCCAAGACCACAGCAAAGGCCTACCTCTCTATGGCAGACCAATGCTTTTCTCTAGGGGTCAACCTTCTGCTGATAAAAGCAACTGGTTGATCCTGGCCCTCAGAATTCAGTTGTGATAGTACTGCCCCTACCCCTAATTCAGATGCATTAGTTTGAACAATGAATTTCTTGGAGTAACATGGGCTTTTTAGGACAGGTGCAGAGCTCCTCAAAAGCTTTCTGACAGGTAGCTGTCCATAACACCTTCTTAGGCATGTTCCTGTTTGTGAGATCATTAAGAGGGGCTGCTATGGAGCCATATTTAAAAAAAAATCCCCTGTAGTACCCTGCGAGGCATAAAAAGACTCTCACCTGGGTCTGAGCTGTATGGGGAACCCAATCCATGATTGTCTGGATTTTCCCCTGTAGTGGTGCAATTTGTTCTCCACCTACCAGGTGGCCCAGTTAAACCACTTTCCCCTGCCCTATCTGGCACTTTGAAGCCTTCATAGTGAGGCCTGCCTTTTGCAGGGCCTCCAAAACTTTCCAAAGGTTGACCAGGTGCTCATCCCAGGTTGAGCTAAAAACAGCAATATCATCAAGATATGCTGCACTGAAAGCCTCCAACCCTTGCAGGACTGTGTTCACCAATCTCTGAAAAGTGGCAGGTGCATTTTATAAAACCAAAGGGCATCACTGTAAATTGGTAGTGCCCTCCTATAGTTGAAAATGCAGTCTGTGGTTTAGAATCTTCTGCCAATCTGGTCTGCCAATACCCTGCAGTCAGATCAAAAGTGCTAAGATTCTAGGCAGAAGCCAGTGTAATAGTGAACTCATCTGCCCTAGGTATAGGGTGAGCATCAGTTTTTGTAACTTGATTGAGACCTCTGTAGTCTACACAAAACCTCATCTCCCTCTTTCCATCTTTGGTGTGATTTTTTGTTACAAGCACCGCTGGGCTAGCCCAAGGGCTTTCAGAAGGTTCAATCACACCCAAGTCCAACATTTTCTGCACCTCTTGTTTTATGCAGTCTCTGACATGGTCAGGCTGCCTATAAATTTTACTTTTGACAGGCAGGCTGTCTCCAGTGTCAATTGTGTGTTCACACCAGGATGTTTTATCTGGTACAATTGAAAAGAAGTTTGAAAATTGGCCTAGGAGATTGATGCAGTTGTCTTTCTGTTCTGTAGTCAGACAATCTGCTAAAACTACTCCCTCCACTAAGGCATCTGCTTCAGTGGTGGAGAAGAGATCAGGGAGAGGGTCACTCTCTTCTTCCTGTCCCTCATCTGTTGCCATGAGCAGGGTGAGATCAGCCCTGTCATAGTAGGGTTTCAGGCAGTTGACATGAATCACCCTAAGGGGACTCCTGGCAGTGCCCAGGTCTACCAAATAGGTAACCTCACCCTTTTTCTCAACAATTAGATTGGGTCCACTCAATTTGTCTTGGAGTGCTCTTGGGGCCATAGGCTCCAATACCCACTCCTTCTGTCCTGGTTGGTACTGGATCAGAACAGCCTTCTGGTCATGCCATTGCTTTTGCAGCTCCTGGCTGGCCCGGAGGTTTTTACTGGCCTTTTTCATGTACTCAGCCATTCTGGATCTTAGCCCAAGTACATAATCCACTATTTCCTGTTTAGGAGCTTTTAAAGGTTGTTCCCAACCCTCCGTCACAAGAGTGAGTGGACCTCTTATAGGGTGCCCAAAGAGGAGTTCAAAGGGGATGAAGCCCACTCCTTTCTGGGGTACCTCCCTGTAAGCAAAAGGACGCAAGGTAGCAGGACATCCCATCTCCTCCTGAGTTTTTCAGGGAGTCCCATTATCATACCTTTGAGAGTTTTATTAAACCTCTCTACCAGTCCATTTGTCTGTGGATGGTAGGAGGTGGTGAACTTGTAGGTAACACCACACTCCTTCCACCTTGCTTTCAAGTATGCAGACATGAAGTTGCTACTTCTGTCTGATACTAACTCTTTAGGAAAACTCACCCTGGAGAAGATTCCCAGGAGGGCCTTTGCCACTGCAGGAGCTGTAGTGGTCCTTAAAGGTATGGCTTCAGGATATCTTGTGGCATGGTCCACAACCACCAAGATAATTCTATTGCCTGAAGCAGTAGGAGGGTCAAGGGGGCCAACTATGTCAACCCCTGCCCTTTCAAAGGGTACCCCAACCACTGGAAGTGGAATTAGAGGGTGCTTTGGAGTGCCACCAGTCTTGCCACTGGCTTGGCAGGTCACACAAGACTTGCAATAATCTTTGGTGTCCTCTGATATACGAGGCCAGTGAAACAAGGGGACAAGTCTTTCCCGAGTTTTTATCTGGCCCAAATGCCCAGCCAAAGGAATGTCATATGCTAGAGTGAGAAGAAACTCTCTGTACTACAGGGGAATGACCAATCTCCTGGCTGCTCCAGGTTTTGGGTCCCTTGCCTCTGTGTACAAGAGGTTATCTTCCCAGTATACTCTATGACTGTCACTGACATCCCCATTTTGCTGTTTGGCAGCTTGCTTTCTGAGACCCTCTAATGTGGGACAGGTTTGCTGTGCCACACTCAGCTCTTCCTTGGCAGGCCCCCCTCCACCCTAAAGCTCACCAGTGTCTACTGCCAGCTCCTTTGGTGTAGGTTTTGCACAAGGAGGAAATTCCTCTTCCTCAGAAGGGGAATCCTCTGTAGAAGGAGGGATAGTGGGTAGGGATTTACCCTTGCTACCGCTAGCTTTAGGGAGCACTTAGTCCATTGTTCCAGGATCCTAGTTACCCTGTCCTTTTTGCTTTTTGGCCTAAGCCCTGGTTAAAGCAAAAATATGCCCAGGAATGCCCAGCATTGCTGCATGAGCCTCCAACTCCACTTCTGCCCGAGCTGATGTCTCTAAATCATTCCCTAGTAGACAGTCTACAGGTAAATATGAGGCAACCACAACTTTCTTTGGACCACTAACCGCCCACCTCCAGTTGAGATTCACAACAGCCATGGGGTGGCTAAGACTGTTGTTATGAGCGTCTGTCACTTGGTACTGCTGATCAAGTAGGTGTTGTTCAGGGTGGACCAGTTTTTCTATCACCATAGTTACACTGGCTCCTGTGCCCCTGTAGGCCTGAACCTCAACACCATTTATAAGTGGAAGTTGCTTGTACTTATCCATATTAAGGGGACAAGCAACTAAGGTGGCCAAATCAATGACACCCTCACAGACTAAAATAGCCTCTGTAGTCTCCCTATCAAGACCAACCCCAACTACATTGCCAATAGTAAGCCCAGCTACACCCTTGGATTGGCTATTAGTAGTAGATTTCCCACCACCACTGCTATTACTAGGGGCACTAGAATTTGCAGCAGGGGTTGTGGTGGTGGGAGGTTTGGTGTTTTTCTTTGGACAACTGGAATCAGTTGCCCAATGGCCTTTGACTTTACACAAATAACACCAAGGCTTTTTTAGGTTGATTATTGGAAGAGGATTTGGACCCACCACCCCAGAAGATTTTTGTGGGCCTGATGAAGACTCAGAATGTTTACTTTTGTCCCCACCCTTCTCAGAAGACTTACCATCCTTCTTCTTGCCATCCTTGTCACCCCCTGTATGAACTTGTCTGTTCACCCTTGTTCTGACCCACTTGTCTGCCTTCTTTCCCAATTCTTGGGGAGAGGCCAGATCCGAGTCCACTAGGTATTGGTGCAACAAGTCAGACACACAGTTGTTCAGAATATGCTCTCGCAGAATAAGATTATCCAGGCTTTCATAGTCAGATACCTTACTGCCATGTAACCACCCCTCCAAGGCCTTCACTGAACAGTCCACAAAATCTGCCCAGTCTTGAGAAGACTCTTTTCTGGTGTCTCTGAACTTAATCCTGTATTGTTCAGTGGTTAAGCCAAAGCCATCCAAGAGTGCATCTTTTAATACTGTGTAGTTGTTAGCTTCACTTTTTCTAACAGTAAGGAGCCTATCCCTACCCTTCCCAGTGAAAGATAGCCACAAAATAGCAGCCCACTGCCTTTGAGGGACCAAGTGTACCATACAGGCCCTCTCAAGTGCAGCAAACCACTTATTGATGTAATCCCCCTCCTTGTAAGGGGGGACTATCTTGTGAAGATTCCTGGAATCTTGCTCTCTAACAGGATTACTATCAGGAATACTGCTGCTACCACCATGGGAAACTAACCCCAACCTCTGTCTTTCCTTCTCAATGTCTAGGGATTCCCTATTTAAGGCCAGCTGTTGCTGTTTAAGCTTCAGTCTGGTCTCTTCAACCCTCAACATTTTGAGTTCCCTTTCTAACAAGTTATCCTCAAGGTGGGTGGGTTGGGAATGCTTTGACACAGATGACAAATTGGAAACTTTAGAGGGGGACCTGTCCCTAACTGTCTGGACCCTGGTAACCTGGCCTCTAGGGAAAAAGGATGCCCTACTGTGATGGGACCCTTTCTCACTACCAGCATCACTAGGTGCCTTGCTAGGGGGCAGACCCTTATCAGAACCCTCCCCAGCTTCTTCAGGGGACTCCTCTGAGTCAGACTGGGTAGCTTCTTCCTTTTCTAATCTCTCATTTGATGGTCCAGACTGTTTCTGGTCATCTACAATAAGCATATTAAAGAGAAACTCTTTTGTAGGGTTCTTTCCTATACATAAACCTCTATCCAGGCAGAGACCCCTTAAACTCTTGTAGTTCAAACTCTCATAAGTTGCATTAACAGTTTTGAGAGTGGAATCTACAACAGACATGATAGAAAAGGTTTAAGGATAGGGAGAAGAGAGAAAAAGTTTCAGAACTTTTGAAAGCAAAGAGGAAAAAAACATTTTTCTAACTTTTAGAAACTTTTCAGAACTTTGTAAAACGTTTTAGGATAGAAAAGCAAACTTTTTGGGTTAAGTGTATGTACACTGAACTGTTTGGTATATGATTCTCTTATGAAAAGTACAGAATGACAAAGTGGTAAAGCGGTTACAAGTACTTATCCCACCGCTGCACCACCAATGTAGGAGGCTGGCCTGGCTTGTAGTGGGTACCAAAGGTACTTACACCTTGTGCCAGGTCCAGTTATCCCTTATTAGTAGAATAGAGGTGTTTCTAGCAGCTTAGGCTGATGGAAGGTAGCTATGGCAAAGCAGCTTAGGCTGAACTAGGAGACATGCAAAGCTCTTACTATACCACTTATATCAAATGCACAATATCATAAGAAAACACAATAAACAGAGTTACTAAAAATAAAGGTACTATATTTTTCTGACAATATGCCACAGGTATCTCAGTAAGAAGGTAAGTAATATACACAAGTTATATGTACACAAACCCAAAACAGGTAAGTAAGAGTCAGAAAAGTAATGCAAACAGTGAAGAATTACAATAGGTTGCAATAGGCAAACATAGGTCCAACACAAACCATATACACCAAAAGTGGAATGTGAATCACGAATGGACCCCAGACCTATGGGAGCTTGTAGAGGGTTGCTGGGACTGTAAGAAAACAGTCAGGGTGTCCAAGATACCCCACCCCAAGACCCTGAAAAGTAGGAGTAAAGTACACCTACTACCCCAAAAGAGCACAATAGTCTTGATAGGGGGATTCTGCAAGAACAACAAACACCAGCAGGGCACTGAAATCGGATTCCTGGACCTGAGGACCTGCAAAGCAAGGGGACCAAGTCCAATAGTCGCGACAGTGTCCAGGGGGGGCAGGAGCCCAGGAAACCCCGGATGAATGTGCAAGGAAGCTGCCTCTGGATGGAAGAAGCTTGGAATTCTGCAAGAAAGAAGAGGACTAGGAACTTCTCCTTTGGATGGAAGATGTCCCACGTCGCAATGAAGGTTGCAGAAGTGTTCCAATGCAGAAATACCACAAACAAGCCCTGCTAGCTTCAAGGGTTATAGTAGAGGTTTTTGGGTGCTGCTGAGGACCAGGAAGGACCAGGATGTCGCCCCTTGGTGGAGGAGACAGAGGGTACGCCCAGCAACTCAGACAGCCCTCACAGAAGCAGGCAGTACCCGCAGAAGTACCTGAACAGGCACTTGGAAGATTTGTGAACCGGAGTCCACGCAGAGTTACAAAAGAGGGTCCCACGACGTCGGAGGCCAACTCAGCGGGTTGAGCACTGCAGGGCGGAGTGCTGGGGACCCAGGCTAAGCTGTGCACAAAAGAAATCCTGGAAGAGTGCACAGAAGCTGGAGCAGCTGCAAATCACGCAGTACACAGGTTTGCAGTCTAGCGTGGGGAGGCAAGGACTTACCTCCACCAAACTTGGACTGAAGGATCTCTGGACTGTGGGAGTCACTATAGAGTTCCTGTGTTCCAGGGACCACGCTCGTCAGGATGAGAGGGGACCCAGAGGACTGTTGATGCAGTCTTTTGGTGCCTGCGTTAGCAGAGGGAAGATTCCGTCGACCCATGGGAGATTTCTTCTTGGCTTCTGGTGCAGGGTGAAGGCAGGCGACCCCAAGAGCATGCACCACCAGGAAACAGTAGAGAAAGCCGTCAGGATGAGGCGCTACAATGTTGCTGGTAGTCGTCTTGCTACTTTGTTGTGGTTTTGCAGGTGTCCTGGAGCAGTCAGCGGTCGATCCTTGGTAGAAGTCGAAGAGGAAGATGCAGAGGAACTCTGGTGAGCTCTTGCATTAGTTATCTGAAGAATTCCCCAAAGCAGAGACCCTAAATAGCCAGAAAAGAAGGTTTGGCTACCAAGAAAGGAGGATTGGCTACCATGAAAGGTAAGAGCCTATCAGAGGGGGTCTCTGACGTCACCTGCTGGCACTGGCCATTCAGAGCAGTCCAGTGGGCCCCCAACACCTCTGTTTCCAAGATGGCAGAGGTCTGAGACACACTGGAGAAGCTCTGGGCACCTCCCCTGGGAGGTACTGGTCAGGGGAGTGGTCACTCCCCTTTCCTTTGTTCAGTTTCACGCCAGAGCAGGACTGGGGGATCCCTGAACCGGTGCAGACTGGCTTATGCAGAGATGGGCACTATCTGTGCCCATCAAAGCATTTCTAGAGGCTGGGGGAGGCTACTCCTCCCCAGCCCTTCACACCTATTTCAAAAGAGAGAGGGTGTAACACCCCCTCTCAGAGGAAATCCTTTGTTCTGCCTTCCTGGGCCAGGGCTGCCTGGACCCCAGGAGGGCAGAAACCTGTCTGAGGGGTTGGCAGCAGCAGTAGCTGCAGTGGAAACCCCGGAAAGGCAGTTTGGCAGTACCCGGGTTCTGTGCTAGAGACCCGGGGGATCATGGAATTGTCCCCCCAATACCAGACTGGTATTGGGCTGACAATTTCATGATCTTAGACATGTTACATGGCCATGTTCGAAGTTACCATTGTGACGCTATACATAGGTAGTGACCTATGTATAGTGCACGCGTGTAATGGTGGTCCCGCACTCACAAAGTCTGGGGAATTTTCCCTGAACGATGTGGGGGCACCTTGGCTAGTGCCAGGGTGCCCACACACTTAAGTAACTTGGCACCGAACCTTCACCAGGTGAAGGTTAGACATATAGGTGACCTATAAGTTACTTATGTTGAGTGTAAAATGGCTGTGAAATAACGTGGACGTTATTTCACGCAGGCTGCAGTGGCAGGCCTGTGTAAGAATTGTTGAGCTCCCTATGGATGGCAAAAGAAATGCTGCAGCCCATAGGGATCTCCTGGAACCCCAATACCCTGGGTACCTCATTACCATATGCAAGGGAATTATATAGGTGTACCAGTTTGCCAATGAGAATTGGTAAATTTAGTCACTAGCCTGCAGTGACATATTTGGAAAGCAGAGAGAGCATAAACACTGAGGTTCTGGTTAGCAGAGCCTAAGTGAGACAGTTAGGCACCACACAGGGAACACATACAGGGCACATACTGTGAGCACTGGGGTCCTGCCTGGCATGATCCCAGTGACACAAGGGCTAAAACAACATACATACAGTGAAATATGGGGGTAACATGCCAGGCAAGATGGTATTTTCCTACATGGGGTCACAGGCCTGCTAGCCAAAAGGCTAAGCGATCTCCTGGTTCCCAATAAAACTACACAGGATCCACTACACCATCAAGCAGCAGCAGGTAGCAGGGAAATCACGGAAGAGCAGGCCAGATGAGTCCTGTGTGCAGTCCATCAGTCCCTCTGACAGATGTTCAGTCCCAGCCCCCAAAGTGCTCAGGAGCAAGAGCCCTCTATTTATACTCAAAAATGCCTTTGCTCAGGGAGTAACTTCAAAGGAGTTCTTTCAAGGCAAGCACAACACCCTTTCAACCCAGCCCTGTCTCCAGACATCAGTAGGGGGTAATCAGTCCATTGTGTGAGAGCAGACACAGCCTATTCACATGTAAGGTGTGAAAGGCCCTACCTCTCCTCAGCCCAGGAAGACTACCATTAAGCAGATGCTGCTTCTGTCACACCCAGCCTCTCCTTTGTGATGGTTGTCTGGAAAATATGTACCAAGTAGGGGTGTCACTCTGTCCCAGACGTGTGTTGGAGTCAGGCTGCAAAAGCACTAGAGTTATAAGCACAGAGAAATGCCCACTTTCTGAAAGGGACATTTCTACAATGGTAATAAAAAATACACCTACACCAATAAGCAGGATTTGTCACTACCATTCCAAACATACTAAATATGCCCATGCTATTCCTATGCCAGGGCATTCCCAATGCATTCCTATGAGAAGAGCAGCACTCACAGTAGTGAGAAACTAAATAGGCAGTTTGTCACTACTAGGACATGTAACACATAAAGACATATGTCCTATCTTTTACATACACAGCACCCTGCCCATAGGGCTATTTAGGGCCTACCGTAGGTGTAGCAAAAAGGGAGTTTAGGCCTTGGCAAGGAGTTTAACTTGCCAAGTCAATGTGGCAGTAAACTGCACACACAGGCCCTGCAGTGACAAGCCTGATACAAGCCTGAAATGCTATTCCTGTGGGTGGCCCAATCTGCGCTGAAGGCAAACTGGTAGCATTTAAATTACAGGTCCTGGGACCTATAAGTAAATTAAATAAGCCAAACAGGTGTACACCAATTGTGCCAAGCTGTAGGGTAGAGAGTACATGCACTTTAGCACTGTTTAGCAGTGATAAAGTGCCCAGAGTCCTAAAGTCAACAAAGAGGGTCAGAAAAATAAGAGGAGAAAAGGAAAACATTTGAGGATAACCCTGCAGAAAGGGCCGTTTCCAACAACCGTAAATGCACTTCTGTATTATGTTCAAATACTTCACATAAATAAAGTTAGCCACACAAAGTACATGGTGTCAAGTAAATGTCATCATCATCAAAGAAACTTTATTCGATTGTTTTTAGCAATCATAAAAGTCATTATGCATGACGTTCTTAGTAACAACTCGGATATGGAAGACGCGCTCTGAACGAGTCTTGCTGCAGTGTCAGCAACAGTAGGACGCGTCGGACTTAATAAAATGGTAACTACTTATGGATGATTAGGTGATTTGACATCACTTCGAGTGGCGAGGGAGCAATAAGGATGGTGAGAGCTCTGATCCTAGTTTTGTTCCCCTGCTAAGGTGCCGATACGTGCCGTACTGTTTGGTTTTGGATCAACAAACACAAGCAACTTGGGTCACCGTTCCAATTCTTTGAGGATGATATACAGGATTTGGTTTCTCCGGTTTTTTCCTACAACTAAGAATCACTTTTGCCCTTCTTCAGTCCTGATGAGGCCCTAAATCAGTAGTCCGAAACGCGTTGACTTCCCTGTATTGCAAGTGTATTGGGCTTGCCAAATAATGGACTAGTTTGCAAAGACTTGAGATGCACGATATCACGTTTGTGTGAAAGAAAAACACAACACGTTGATAGTTAAGTGTACGAAAAGCCCAGTACCTGAGCAAAGAGCAGTGGATCACATGTGGAATTACACTATAGTGACCACTATTGAAATGTGTAGGGCACCATTTTAGGATGGTTTTTATTGTTAAATCTTATATGTGGTCGTTTGTGTGTGTATGGTGAGTAACATTTTGTGTAAACTTGTTTATGTGATGTGTACTAAATCGTATTTTTTTACCATAGATCCTTTTTGCTACATTAAAAATCTTTGAAATAAATATGTGAAAGAAATAAACCCAGAAGTAACAGAATTAAGGACTGTTATTACAACTTAGGATTGAATTTGTCCCTACCTGTCATTGTTTTTTCTGTTTTGACAGAGTCCTAAAGTCAACAAAGAGGGTCAGAAAAATAAGAGGAGAAAGGGAAAACATTTGAGGATAACCCTGCAGAAATGGCCGTTTCCAACAACCGTAAATGCACTTCTGTATTATGTTTAAATACTTCACATAAATAAAGTTAGCCACACAAAGTACATGGTGTCAAGTAAATGTCATCATCATCAAAGAAACTTTATTCGATTGTTTTTAGCAATCATAAAAGTCATTATACATGAGAAACAATTTTCGGAAGAGAGAGGATACAGAGAATAAAATGCATATAAATATAAATATAAATATAAATACAGACAAGTAAGAAATTAAAAAAGAAGTAATAATCAGTGAGCCATTTGGTTAAAAACAAGTAATAAAAATCTCAGATATAGTGGTTGGAAATCTCACCCATTTATCTCAAGACATTGTCTGGCCTTAATGGCTGAGCATAGGAACAAGGCTAATGTGTTGCAAACCATGATAGACGGAAGAGATAAAAGATACAGGAAAGCTGGACAACATTGTTTAAAGTGCATTAATTTTAAGAGTGGTATCCAAACATTTTCCTAGAGGTTAAATAATATTTACAGAAGAGAAGTGTATGCATTGTATTTTGATCGGAGACGTTATCGCAGGGACATTTTTCCAGTTGTAAAGACCAATCGTTAATCAGGGGAAAACTAACGAGACGGTGAAAAGACTCTAGTCTCAAGCGTGTAAGGACGAACCGATGTCTTGGGTTCGTGACTTTGGATAAGTATGGTTCTATGCCATTCGTTTGCTGTATCATATGGTTTCTCCTGACACTATATTTATTTGCCTCCGCATCCCATCTCAATTCGGCCAGGTGGGTGAGACAGATATTTTTCAGGTCTTTCCTGGAAATTGTTTTCAATTCATCTGGGGTAAAAAACAGCTCAGGGTGGCCTAATTTAATAAGATTAAATCCCAATGTTTTGAGGATTTTTTCTTTTAAAAGTGAGGGGTGCAGGCTACAAGAATATGGTCGCGGAGGGTCAAGGGAAAAAAAAACACAGTACCTGTTTTAGAGGTTTCTGGGCAAGGTCCTGAGCTCGCCGGGAAGATTTCAGGGGGGTGGCCCAGCCCAGCCTCTGCCGGCCGCTGACGGGCGCAGGACGGGCCCGCCCTTGGCCAGAGCTTCGCCAGGCTGACGCCCGCGCGCGTCCGCGTGCGGGAGTGCGAAGATTAAATTTAAAGGGCTCCTGCCCTACTTGTGCTGCCGCTGCCGCTTGCTGCCTCCTCCTCTGGGCCCCAAGACAGTGAAGACGCGCTTCCCGCGAGCGGGAGCGCAAAGATTAAATTTAAAGGGCTCCTGCCTTACTTGGCTTACTTGTCTGCCGCTTGCCGCCTCCTCCTCCGGGCCCCAAGACAGTGAAGACGCGCTTCAAGTAAATGTATATATTGAGCTTCTGTGACATGTAAGGGTGGAGCCTAAATTGTGAGGCTCCACTATTTAGCCCATTTAAACGTCAGTGTCCCTCAGGCACTGGAATTTAACTGATCGTGGTGAATACTTTCAGTTTTTAAGCATGAGAATGTAGTTTTTGGTAGCTCTGAGTGTGCAATCACAGATGCAGTAACTGGAGTTTGTTTAGGGGGCCCACCTCTTTCTCATTTATTTGGGCAGGTGAAGACTGCAGGATCTTGGTGAAAGAACACCAGACAAGCCATTCCCACACGGTGGGGAATCCCTCCCTCTGGTCCATGGTGCTGGTGTGAGGTACCCGCAGTATGGAGAAAGAGAAGTCAGCACAGATCCTCTATCTTCCTCTGTTGACGGAGAAGGCCCTCTGGTGGCTTGTCGCTTACAAACTTGTTTTTTTGATCCGGCAAAGCGTCTTAAACACCTTCAGGCTTCACACTCATGTTAGTGAGGTCTGGACAAACTTTCATGAAAGTCTACTTATTCTGCTTCTGAGCCTCTGCTCTGTCCTGTCTTGCTTGCCAGGTGTAGTGCTGTGTGACTTAGAAATGACGGAACACTTTTGGCTCCTGATGGACTCTGTAGGCCTGTCATGTGAAGAAGTCAAGTGAAAGCAGGTTTAGAAAGTTGGGTTCACTTTTACACACTGATGAATAAACATATGTAAACCTACCCTCTGTGTGTGGTGTAGTTATTGGTAAGTGCCCATCCTGGGGAGGATGCTACAACTGGTGATGAGCTAGGGGATAAGTAATCTGACGATCAACAGTACTCTCCCAGAGAGTTTGCCGTGGTACAGCAGACTACTTGTACTCATGCCTCAGTCAAAGTACAGAACCAGCGTTGGTGTATGTGGAGTTTCAGCGTAACTGCAGCCTGTGTGAAGCACAGCTAAAGCTTCAATGAGATATTTACACATAGTTGACCAAGAACTAGATGAGAAGGCAGCGAACAGAAACACCACGCTACTATGAAACTTAATGCCATACATCATACGGAGTGATAAGGCAGATAGAACTAGGTTTTGAAAGAGCTGCGATCAGACCTGCTGCGAGGCAGAGATCAACAAGGTGCCAAACATTACAGAGAGGTGCCTCAGTGCAAAGTCTTTCAAATAAAAAAAAAATTGTCTACATACCAGGATTGAGAAAAGAGAGTCATCATTTCACCACGCTGGGTGGAGTGGCCCCAAAGGAAGTGCCAAGGTTGTGCTTACGAAGACGTCCATATTTATAGCAGCACACCACCTAGACTGCCGGGTGGGGTTTAGAACAAATCCATAAGTCTTTGAATATTGAAATCCGAGAGTGGTGCTTGGAATCATGAACGTTTGTTTTTACCATGGAACTCAAGACAGAGACCACATTTCCTGTAATTATCAAAGATGACCCGAGGCTAGCACATTGCAAGGCCTCAGAGATGGGTGCATAACAAGATCACCATGCAGCTTTGGAAAGAACCTTACTTTCTGCATCTGCAACTTTACCAATGGTTACAATGCTGCCACCTTCCAGAAACCACCATCCCCATCCAATACCACCAAAAAGCAAAATATTTGTGACAGACAGACTTCTACAATAGAGACATTTGAAGATTTTATTGAAGCTAAAGAAGAAGTTGATAAAAAGATTATCAAATAACTTAAGAATCTTGCTGGTGCAGGTGGAAAAGAAGTCATAAAGAAAATGCAGCAAGCTGAGGAAATTACATGCAGTCAGATCAAAGCCGCCTTAAATCTCAAATTCAATCCTGTGTCAAACTTAAATTAGAAAACAGGAATTATCCCGGTGGTGGGATGCAACAGTCCTAAGAAAATACATCACAGAGAAAAAGGTGCCCTGTGGCCTTAGAGTGGTTATATTCCCTACTTTTGATGATCTCTCACCTAAACATATGTTAGATTGGGAGCAATTACTTTTTGAAGCCTCTAAAGGCATGATGACAATTTTAATACAACATGCGGATGAAAAGAGGGAAAAGTTATTGAAAGAAATACAAGAACTAGAGAACGAGATCCTATCTTTGAACCTACCAGAGGTCAAAATTAAGAATGATAACATTTTAAAAGAAATGCTTGATAAACATCAACTGTACATTAAAAACAAAAAAATGTAAAAATTACAAAGAGATGACAGAGATTATGAAAGTGGTCGGGTATATACATTTGCGAAGAGATTTGATAGTCTTATTTACAAGGGACAGAGTACCAATGTTAAAGGGACTGCGGAAACTATGATAAATGAATCAGATTATTCTATTACGTCAGATGAATCTGATGTAGCTAGTGTATCCAGTGATAAAACTAGCCCAGTCACTAATGAAGATCAAATGGCTTCCACCAGTTTTTCTACAAGAGGCAAAAAGATACAGATTAGGAAACAAAAGGAATTTGTACAATCAGTCTCTCCCGAACCCAAGACAAAAACACATAGAGGCAAAAGGAGAGGGAGAGGCCAAAGGTCAGCCAGCTATGGGAGTACAAACCAGAGCAGCAAAGAACAAAACCAAGAAGAATTGAAATCCATATATCCACAAAAGGAAAATGCAATAGTTAGTTTGCAATGCATTAATAGTATTTCAATTGTAAATCTGTCCAAGTTTACTCTTACTGAAGAACAAATAAATGTGTTAAGCAAAGGACTGGGTTTTTGTGTGTCCAATCTTTGTAATATGACACAAGTACATATAGATTTATTCAAATTTCTTCGGCAATTAAAACTTAAAAAATACTTTGCAGAGAGAGCAAATGTACAAACTACAACAACATCTAATGCCATTGTAAGTGCTTATACAATAAGAGACATTATGGATATCGAACTTCTGCTTACTTTGGAGGATATGGATCTCAATAGCTTTCACAGACTAAATTTGTTGGATGATTTAAAAATTATTCAGGATCTAACCTTGGATAGTGGCTGTAAACCTAAGTCCATTTTCATTCCCAAATTATCAGGTAACAATGCTATAGATGTTTTTGGGAGATTGGTAAAAGAAGATCTTCAAATATTGCAGAAACAGATCAAAGTAGGTCATTTTCAAAAGTCACATAATATAACCAGCAAACAGAGATTGGCCCTAAGGGAACTTGGCAATAATCACAATATAGTGATCAAGGAAGCGGACAAATGGGGCAACATTGTCATTTTGGATAGAGCTGATTACATTAAAGAAATCGATAGACAACTAGCCGACAGTGTTGCATACCTTAGATTAAAATATAACCCTATCAAAGAAATTGTTGACAAGCTAGAGAAATTGTTATCATCATGGTGTATTAAGGGCCTAATTTCTGATTTAGAGTTAAAGTATATGTTCAACCCGTATCCTACATCACCGTGTATATATACTTTACCCAAATTACATAAAAATGCAACTTCACCACCAGGTAGACCCATAATATCGGGGATAGGAGCACCTACTGAAAGGCTCTCTGAATTTATTGACAGCTACTTGCAGCACGTTGTGAAGAATATCCCTTCATACTTACAAGATACAAAGGATGTGCTCTTAAAGTTAGAGGATGTGACATGGACATCAGATATGACCTTGGTTACACTGGATGTATCCTCTTTATATATCTGTATCCCTAAAGATAAGGGTCTACAAGCAGTGCAAATTTTTTTTTCTGGCAGATCGGCATCTCATTTTGAACATACTGAGATGCTTCTGTGTATGACTGAATTCATACTGGAGAATAATGTCTTTATACATGAAGGACAGTGGTTCAAACAGGCACAAGGAGTAGCCATGGGCTCACGGTTTTCTCCATCCTATGCAAATTTGTACATGGGAGTCTTTGAGGTGATACATGTTTGGAAAGAGGGCCCCCCTGCCCTGACTGAAAAAATATTTTTCTGGGGAAGATACATTGATGATGTATTAATGATTTGGGCCCTCATTACAACATTGGCGGTAAAAGCCGCTTACCGCTGTGCAGAAGACCGCCAATACACCGCCGCGGCCGCGGAATTCCGAGACAGCTATTATGACCCACTGCTCAGAATCTGCCGAAATTCAGACACCCACACAAGTCCACCACACCAAAGGACAGTGATAAACCGGCTATAACATATCCTCCACCGTCACGCCAACAGAAACACGCCCATGCTATCACGACCCACGAATCCACGTGGCGGTCTTTCAACCGCGGTATTCCATTGGCGGTACACACCGCCGCGCTCAAAATACACACACATCTCCAAAACACTGCCACACTGGACAATTCAAAATACACACACCTGATACACATACAAACAACACTCCCACACACCCAACACAATATAAAACACACACCCACATCACCCACAAACCCCTACGACCCAAAATTAGAGACGAAGGTGACAGAGAGAGAGCACAGCAATAGAGAATGCCACCACATAGAGGCACAAAACACCATCACCCACACAACATCCACGCACAAAACACCACACACCACTACACATCACCACACTCATCACCACATACACCACCCCACACATCACCTACACCACCCCATGGCACGCCAAAGACACCCCAGGTTTTCCGAGGAGGAGCTCAGGGTTATGGTGGAGGAAATCGTACGGGTAGAGCCACAGCTATTTGGATCACAGGTGCAGCACACCTCTATAGCCAGGAAGATGGAGCTATGGTGAAGAATCGTGGACAGGGTAAACGCAGTGGGACAGCACCCAAGAAATCGGGAGGACATCAGGAAGAGGTGGAACGACCTATGGGGGAAAGTGCTTTCCGTGGTCTCCAGGCACAACATCGCGATTCAGCGGACTGGCGTTGGACCCCCACCTCCTCCCCCACAACTAACAACATGGGAGGAGCAGGTCTTGACCATTATGCATCCAGAGGGCCTCGGAGGAGTCGGTGGAGGAATGGACACTGGTAAGTCAAATCTCAACTATCATATCCCCCACCGCATGCTATCACACACCCCCACCCTCACCCCCTCCCCTATCACTCCAACTCCTCACTAATGTACTAATAACACAAACCACACATACCAACACCAAGCCCTGCATGACACAACTAAGCATGGACACCCAGCACTAAAGCATGCCCACTGCACATACCCATAACACCCCCGAACCATCATCACACAAGCCCCCACACAGGAATGCTTGCACTGGGGTACACGCACACCCACCCATTGCACACCATGACACACACAGATGCAATAATCATGCTTTTATACCCCTGCAGGACCACTATGTAATGTCACGAGACAGGAGGGTCCAGACATCTCTACCCCACCCACAGAAGAGGCCCACAGTGATGACAGAAGCTCTGGCCAACTGGATCCAGATGACAGGCCCGGACCATCGCGGGCCTCGGGACAGTCAGTTCCCCTCGCACAGGCACAGCCCAACACTGACCTTCCACCCTCTGGTAACACCAGTACAGCACCCACCCAGCAGGCCCATACCTCCGTCCCCAGGACACTTCAATCAGCTGTGTGTCCACCACTACAGGGAACCCAGGATAACCCACGACCCCAACAACAACAGGGACCTGGGGGCAGTGGTAGTGGGCACACGGTCGAGGGGACGGAGGCCCAGGAACACAGGGGAACTGGGAGGGCTGCCGTACGACAGGGGGCGGACAGGCCAAGGGAACCCACTCTCAACGAGGCCCTCGCCTCCATCATGGGAGCATACCACCACTCCCAGGAGACGATGCCTACGGTCCTGGACAAGTTTCAGGAGACCCAGCGCGTGCAGGAGGAACAGTATTTGGGCTTCAGGGAGGAGCTCAGAACCATCAGCTCCGCCCTGGGCACCATCGTAGGGGTGCTGAAGGAAGTACTCAACACCAGGAGGGACACTGTGGCACAACAAGGGGCCCCTGACACTAGCCTGGACGATGAACTGCCCACCACCTCCGCCAGCGCTAGTGGACAGGACACCCCACCACAGGACCACCACACCAGCACCCCACCCCCTGCAGACGGAGAACCACCCTGCAATGCAGTCCCTGAGATCCAGGAACAGGACAGAGCAAGATGGCAAGACCCCCGCCAGGAAATTAGACCACCCTGATTGTCCTCCCACTGTCCCACTTTGTTACCCTGTCCAGATTGGAACTGCCCCAGCTCCACTTCCTATGCCCATATGGGCAATGCACCTGTGAGACTAATAGACTGGACTCTGCCATGGACATTTCTCCACCATCACCCATCACCATTTTGCCACCCCCTCCAATAATTAGCACTTCAATAAACACCCTTGAACCACAGAACAATCTGGAGTAAGTCTGTGATTTTGAAAATGTGTATTATCTATGACAATGACAAAAACCGTTCGAAAATGTAATGTCAACATACCTATGTTAGACATCACAAGCCCATGAAGGATGCAAGCAGATGACACACGTTGGTAACCACACCTGTGAAACCGTAATGGAAATGTATCACTCAGTTAGCAAATAATACTTCAAATTGACAGACAGGATAGAGGTAGAAGTGTGAAAGTGGCATAGTATAGTAATAGTAATAGTAAAATAGTAATAGTAAAAAATGTGTTCTCACCTGTGTGTCACTGGACATATTGCTGTATGACAGAGTCCCTGTTGTGAATGTCTTCTTCCTCTGCTTCCTCCTTATCACTGTCCACAGGCTCCACAGCTGCCACAACACCGTCATCTGGACCATCCTCCTGCAGAAAAGGCACCTGGCGTCGCAAAGCAAGATTGTGAAGCATCGAGCAGGCGATGATGATCTGGCACACCTTCCTTGGTGAGAAGAATAGGGAACCACCTGTCATATGGAGGCACCTGAATCTGGCCTTCAGGAGGCCGAAGGTGCATTCGACCACCCTCCTAGTCTGCCCATGGGCCTCATTGAAGCGTTCCTCTGCCCTGGTCCTGGGATTCCTCTCTGGGGTCAATAGCCATGACAGGTTGGGGTATCCAGAGTCCCCTAATAGCCACACATGGTGCCTCTGGAGTTGACCCATCATATACGGGATGCTGCTATTCCGCAGGATGTAGGCGTCATGCACTGAGCCAGGGAACATAGCATTTACCTGCCAGATGTACTGGTCTGCCAAATATACCATCTGTACATTCCTCGAATGATAACTCTTCCGGTTCCTGTACACCTGTTCACTCCTGTGGGGGGGGGACCAAAGCCACATGGGTCCCATCAATGGCACCTATGATGTTAGGGGTATGTCCCAGGGCATAGAATTCACCTTTAACTGTAGCCAAATCCTCCAACTGAGGGAAAACGATGTAGCTCCTCACGTGTATCAGCAGGGCAGACAACACTCTGGACAGCACGTTGGAAAACATAGGCTGGAACATCCCTGATGCCATGGCCACTGTTGTTTGAAATGACCCACTTGCTAGGAAATGGAGCACTGATAGCACCTGCACTTGAGGGGGGATTCCTGTGGGATGGCGGATTGGTGACATCAGGTCTGGCTCCAACTGGGTACACAGTTCCTGGATTGTGGCACGGTCAAACCTGTAGGTGATGATTAAATGTCGCTCCTCCATTGTTAACAGGTCCACCAGCGGTCGGTACACCGGAGGATCCCGCCATCTCCTCACGTGTCCCAGCTGACGGTGTTTAGGAAGGACAACAGCGACCACAGAGTCAACAAATTCTGAGGTATGTACCCACAGCTACACAGAACACGACACCAAATACAAAATCTTTCATGTGTGTTGAGTGTAGGCCTAGGTATGTGTGACGCAGTTGTAAATGAAGCCATGTGGGCCCCTGAAATGGCGGCTGCCTGACCCCTAAGTGGGACAATGGAATGTGACGTAACTGCGCTGGCGTTGGTTACCGTCGCGGTAGGCGGTCAAAGACCGCGGCGCAATGCTGCATTGGTTAACATTGGACCCTATGAGTCCCAGGAGCCAATGACGAAGTGCGCCGGCGGTGATGATACGCACCGCTGCGGACGTCACCGCTGCGGACGTCAGCGGCATTTTCTATCTGTTTAATCACTTGATACCTGATCTTCGACAGGAGAGGACCTACACTGCAAGTGCTGCTGTGACCTCGGTCTGGAAGAGACAATGGCTGGTGCGTCTGGGGAAAGGGCCCCTGCCTTCACTGCACAGGAGTTGGAGAAGCTCGTGGACGGGGTCCTCCCCCAGTACACGCTACTCTACAGTCCTCCAGACCAACAGGTAAGTACACAGGGAGCACGATGTATGGGCTATGCGTGGGTGGAGAGGGCTGGATGTCAGTAGGAAGGGGGCAGAGTTCTGCGAGCATGAAGAAGTGTGATTGCATGTGCCACATGGCAAGGGCACTCACTTAGACGGTGCTGTTGCTCATGACTTCTCTTCTTCCCCTGTACATCTCCTGTAGGTCAGCGCCCACCAGAAGAAGGATATTTGGCGTGCCATCGCCAAGGGCGTCCGGCCCCTGGGGGTCCACCAGAGACGGAGCACCCACTGCCGTAAAAGATGGGGAGGACATTCGCCGCTGGAGCAAGAAGACGACGGAGGCTCAGCTGGGGATGGCCTCCCAACGTGGGAGGGGTGCCCGTCGCACCATGACCCCCCTGATGTTCCGGATCCTGAGTTGGATGGGCGCATGAGGGCATCACAGCAGACACAAGGGGGTGAGTACACTCACATTGTCATGACTTTGCGTGCAGTGGAGGGGTCTGGGTGGGGGGAGGAGGGCTGTGGGTTTCCCTAGGCCAGGGCGAGTTCCGTAGGCTAGGCCCCTCCAGAATGCAGGCCATGTGCCACTCCACCCCACCTCTGTAGAGTGCCAAGTACAGGTATACATGCCCCTGTGTCATCTATGTGGGTAGATGACACTCATAGCCATGTGGGCCATATCCCTGGAACTGCATCTGTAGAGGCCAAGAGCACGGCGTAGTGCAGTGGGCTGCTGTGTCTGTTTTGTCCACCAACGGTAGCGGTAAGCCATGCACTCAACCTGTCTTTCTTCTGATTCCCCACCCCTTTTTGTGCTCTCCCTGTTCTTTTGTGCATCAGCATCATCAGGCGGAGGTACAGTGGCACCGGAGCACGAGGGGGCTGCATCCCACATGGCCATGGAGGGCCACACCACGGACACAGAATACACCAGTGACACGGAGGGCGAGGGGAGCTTCACGTCAGTCACCGGATCAGCAAACAGTGACACGGACTCGTCCTCCGATGGGAGCTCCCTTGTGGTGGCGGCACCATCTGTGCCCCCCACTTCTACAGGTACAGCCGCCACCCCCCCAACAGCACCGCCCTCCCAGCAGCCCCTCAGCCTTCGCTCCGTGCCCGCTCATTCAGGAGGGTGGGCATCACCTTTGCCACAGGCACCTCAGCCCCTGCCCCTGTTACCCCTGCTGCCCTCAGTGAGGAGGCCATTGACCTCCTCAGGTCACTCACTGTTAGGCAGTCTACCATTGTGAATGCCATCCAGGGTGTAGAAAGGGAGCTGCAACACAATAATGCATTCCTGGAGGGCATTCATTCTGGTCAGCTGCCCATCATCAAACCCTGCAATCTCTGGCATCAGCACTGACGGCAGCCATTGTCCCTGTGTCTAGCCTCCCCCCTCCAACTTCCTCCACCCAGACCCAATCCTCTGTACCCCAGCCTATCCCAAGCACACCATCAGACCAGCCTGCACACACGTCAACACACAAGGGCAGCTCAGGCAAACATAGGCATTACACATCCCACAGGCACTCACACAAGCATCACCCACATACAGACACAGCAACATCCACTGCCTCCACTGTGTCCCCCTCCTCGTCGTCTCCCTCCTCCCTCCCAGTGTCGTCTACAATCTCACCTGCATGCACTACCACTACAGCCACTAGGACTCGCACCAGAACACCCAGCACCACACCCCGCTCACCTGCACTCACCACCCCACTACCATTTACACGTCCACTATGTCCTCTCCCAGTGTGTCTGTGACGCCCCCTCCCAAAGTACACAGACGCGGGCACCCACACACCCAACATCCATCCACCTCACGACAGCCTCCAGAACCTGCACCTGCACCCAAATGATCTAAAGGTACACCTCCTACAACCACCTCCTCTTCCTCCACTCCCAGACCCCCTCCAGCTACCCGTCCCAGTGTTCGTCAGAAACTTTTCCTGAGCAACCTTGACCTCTGTCCCACCACCCCCACCCCTCCAATTCATAGGTCCCGTAGTAGCACGTCAGGCAAAAAAAGTCCGGTACCAGTGGTGCGTGTTAGAGGTATGTGGATTGCACTGGCCACCATGGCAGCCAGTGTGACACGGAGCCAAAGCACTGCCAGTCCACCCCCTGTAAAGCACCAGAAGTTGGATAGTGCCCGACGGGAGAGGGGCAAGACTCCTGCCGGCAAAGCTACTCACAAGGGTCCCGTTGGGAGTGTCGAGTCAGCTGTGTCCCTTTCCAAGGTGGTGAAGGGGCAGAAGAAGTCTCCAAAGTCTGGTAAGAGCAGCACAGCGGAGAAGGCCGCCATCTTCCCCGCTGGCCAGGACGCCACCGCCAGCCCAATCGTCACTGGTCCGGAGACCACTGCCAGAGTCAGTGCCCTGGAGGGTAGCACTATCGTCACTGATCCGGAGACCACTGCCAGAGTCAGTGCCCTGGAGGGCAGCACTATCGTCACTGGTCCGGAGACCACCGCCAGAGTCAGTGCCCTGGAGGGCAGCACTATCGTCACTGGTCCGGAGACCACCGCCAGAGTCAGTGCCCTGGAGGGCAGCACTATCGTCACTGGTCCGGAGACCACCGCCAGCATCAGTGCCCTGGAGGGTCCCGGCAGCCACAGCCCCGCTGCACCACTACACAGGTCAGAGACAGCAAAGTCAAGCACCGCTGAACATGGCAAGCACCACTGAACAGGGCAAAGATCGCCATGGCATGCACCGCTGAACAGGGCAAGCACCGCTGAACAGGGCAAAAACCGCCATGGCAAGCACCGCTGAACAGGGCAAGCACCGCTAAACAGGGCAAAGACCGCCATGGCAAGTACCGCTGAACAGGGCAAGCACCGCTGAACAGGGCAAAGACCGCCATGGCAAGCACCGCTGAACAGAGCAAGCACTGCCAACTCAAGCATCGTTAGCCCATGTGCAGCAGGGACAGTGACAGAACAGAACTGGGACCGTCATGGGGAGCGTGATGCACTCTGGGCACCAGTCCCCCTCCAGAACCAGTGGAGAACTGCATCCACAACCTGAATCCTTCACAGGATGAAGCACTCTGGGCACCAGTCCCCCTCCAGAACCAGTAGAGAACTGCATCCACTACCTGAATCCTTCACAGGATGAAGCACTCTGGGCACCAGTCCCCCTCCAGAACCAGTGGAGACTGTTATCCACTTGAGAGTCTGTGGCTTTGCACTCCCCAGGATTGATCAGTGGGCAAACCACCCACTGTAGAGACTTGAGTGACTTTGGCTTTGCACTCCCCTGGATGGTACAGTGGGCAAACCACCCACTGTAAATACTTGAGAGACTGTGGCCTTGCACTCCCCAGGATGGTACAGTGGGCAACCCACCCACTTGTGAGACTTGAGAGACTGTGGCTTTGCACTCCCCAGGATGGTACAGTGGGCAAACCACCCACTGTAGAGACTTGAGAGACTGTGCCTTTGCACTCCCCAGGATGGCACAGTGGGCAACCCACCCACTGTAGAGACTTGAGAGACTGTGGCTTTGCACTTCCCAGGATACATCAATGGGCATGGAGCCCCGTCGTGGATCTGCCGTTGTGCACTCATCCGGCTGAGGTGCCCCCCCTTTCCTTCCCCCTGAGGTGCCTGTTGTATTTCTATCTGATGCCCCTGAAGTGTTCTCTCCGTTTCTGGACAGGTATAGTGTGTGGGCCTCGCCCATGCATTTTGGGCCCAGTGGTCCACGGACATTGAATTGTGCATACCTGCACTACTAATCGTGATGTATATATTTGGAATGTGTATATATTTCTGTATATATGAGCTTACTGTATTTTGATACATTACAATGGTTGTACTGATTCCCTTTTGTCTTTGCATTCTTCCGGGGGGGGGGTTGTGGGTTTTTACTGTGATGTTTGGAAATGCATTGGTGTGTAAGGGTCGGGGTGGGGGTGGGGGTGTTGCGTGTGTGTCCCCCTGACTTTTGCCTCCCCTATGTCATAGGTGCAGTACTCACCGTTGTCTTCAGCGCTGCCATTGCTGATGTTCGTAGAGGAACAGGAAGACAAGCGCAAGGAGTATTTGTAGTTCCGGCTCCATGGTGCCCTCCTTCCTCGTGGAGTGTGTTAAGGTGAGCGTTTTGCCATTGCAACAGCTGTTTCCGCCGTGTTTTTATCCACGGTGAATCCGTCCCTGGAAAAAGTGGTGGATTGGCCTGTTGTAATACTGTGGGCGGTACATTGTCTTCCGCCTGTCTGTTGGCGGTGACTGCCGCGCTGCTTGTCTGTACCGCCGTGGCGGTCGGAGTGTTAAAGTGGCTGTCTATGTTGGCGGTTTCCGCCACAGTCATAGTTCCCTTTTTTTTCCGCCGGCCTGTTTGCGGTATTACCGCCGCTTTAACACCGTCCGCCAGGGTTGTAATGACCCCCTTGGACTGGATCTGAACAAGTATTAGTGGAGTTTCATGATTATATCAACACGAACATCTTTAACATACAAATTACCTATGAATACAGTAAAAACAATGTTTGCTTTCTTGATTTGGACATATTCATTGAAGATAATGAGATCCATACGTGAATTCATCGTAAACCAACAGCATGTAATGCAATATTACATGCTGAAAGTGCTCATCCCAAAAGCCATTCCTTTTGGGGAGATGACCAGATTAAAAAGAAATTGCAGTGATTCAAATGTATGCAATACTAAATTGAATAATTTGGGAGAAAGGTTCTTACAAAGAGGTTACTCTAAACGTACCAAAGGGGCAGCAAGAAAAAAGCTTGATAAAATGAGTAGAACCACTCTATGGGGTCAACATGCTAAAGCCTGAGATAGTCCATTACATAGAACGGTCAATTTCTGTACAGCATATAGTCAGAACAGTCAAAGCATATATTGCATTTTATGTAAACATTGGAATGTATTACAGACTGATAGCACACTTGCGGATTTATTACCAGAGAGGCAGAGAATGATCCACAAAAGAGGTAAAGCCATTAGGAATGAGGTTTGCAAAAGTTTTTTTACCTCCTATAAGAGAGCATAAACTCACATGGCTCTCTGATAAAATGACTGGCTTCTATAGGTGTGGTAATTATAACATGTACAATTTGGCATTGCACGAAACCTCTGAATTTAGTTACAATGGAAGTGATAAATTTTAAATCTCAACTTTTATCAATTGTAAAATCTAAATTTGTGGTATATGTATTGGAATGTGAATGTGGTCAAATATATGTGGGTAGTACCATCAGGCCCTTAAAAGAACGAATTCAGGAGCATATTAGAGCTCTGAGGAATTATGATATAGCCTCACCAGTAGTACGACATATTAATGAAAAACATCTAGGCACAGGAGTCCCTTTAATCAAATACATGGGTATAAATCATATTCCAGTGAACCCTAGGGGTGGTAATAGGACACTTGACTTAAGAAAGAATGAAGCAAAATGGATTATTAAATTAAGAACTATAGAACTGGGAATGAATCTGGATGATGAATTATATCATTTTCTTTAATGTATGACCACTGTTCTCATTTGATATCAATACATAGTAAATGCTATTAACTTATGTGTACATTTCAATATCATTGTGTTTGCACCGTCTGACCTATACACAGTACTGTCACCTAATGTCTTTCCTAGTGGCACCTTTATTCTCTCTCTGTACGGGCACTTTTAATACACTTTGGCATGGGATCTGACACTGTCTTGCTCTATCTTTGAGTATATATACAAAGTTATACTGATATTTGCAGAAACACTTTTTTCATGTATATTTATAATTCTGGTATTGGTTTATTTTTTTAATATTGTTTTTTACCCAAGGTTTTGAATTCTGAAATTTGAAGGTAGCTGGAGAACCTTTGGCATGTGGTAAGGTGTCTAAATTGGGTGATTGTTACACTCTCTTAAGATGATTCGACAAAATAATTTGCTTTGGTACACAAAGATGGGTGCCATGTGTTTGAGGCCACTTTTAGTCCCTTTTTTGTTTTTCTCGACATCGAGAAAGTACCGCTTTCAGAAACAGTTGTTCAACACAGGTTTGATGTTTAAAGATGGCCGCAACGTTTTTTCAAAACGTTTAAGTCCTCTTTCTTTGATCATATTATATTCCTGCTGCCTTTGGTTACGATAGTTCAACAACTCACTTTGCTATTGGGTGCACGGCAATGTCCGGTTCAGTATTTAAGTAGATTGCTTTATCGCTCGGGCGGGATGCTCGTCCGTACTTTTTGGCGCTAATATGAGAAAATTGATCTATGATGCTTGCTACTGCGTTGTATAGCTAATTTAATATTGGCGGTATTGGATAATATTGTGATGTGGTTTAATGTATATGGTGGTGTTTCTCCTTTGTAGATTTGCAGTTATAAGCTGCTAATTATATATATTCATTGTGTTAGAAAGCAGGATGATGTATAGGTTTGTCTGAATTTTCTTATTTGAATGTATTGATTTCATTGATTAGATTATTTCCCTCCTTTCGATGTTGTAGTAGTAATTATTGGGTTGTGTGATTTTTCAACTATGACGTTAACTATGGATTTGAGGTTTATGATCCGTGTATTGATTTGTTATTTCCTCTGATTAGAATTGGTTTGCATCTGAGCTCAGGGATTTTATTGTTTTTGTTGCAGGCAATAAGGGACATTCAAATTACGCTGTCTCTTAGATGAGACCAGGAGGACGGAATAAAGTTGTTAAAAATATGATGTGGGTCACAATTTGAAGACATCTATAACGAGTTGTTTCACATCGAGATCAGTATGGGTAATGTCATTTTTGCTAATAGTATACTACGTCTTTGACAATAAAAGAAAATAATGTAGTTCTTTTCTTTTCTGGGCAGTCCCAATGGGTGGTATGAGGTCGAGTGCCATTTGAATGACTAAGGTATTTATTCATAATAGGTAGTATACACACTCAGGTGTTCTATGGGGCTGTGCCGGATGTAATGAGTATAGTCTTTCGGGTTTCTACTTCACAGTTGCTGCATGTTGTATATTTTTACAAAAAAATTCTTCCATGACCTTTGATCTTAATACCTGGCTGTATTCAGGATGTTTTATGTATTACTTACCTTTTAATAATACGTAATGTTTCTGGTAATTGATACATGGTGTTGGTTTCTCTTTGTCTTTTAACTTGTAGTTGTCACATTACATCTATGGTGATTTTATAAAGAAATTTATTATAATAGATTATGTATTTTTGTAAATGATGTATGTATGTATTATACCGTGATGTTGCTTATTATGATTTTCTCAGCCTTGAAGAAGTCCAGTTTGGACAAAACACGTGTCGGCTGATGGCTTTTGCATTTTGTATTTATTGTCACATTGTTTGTATTGTGCTTGTATATTTATAATACCTTGTGTGTTATATATTTTTGGTATTATATTTATTTTTTCTCATATAAACATTTTGTATGTATTTATACTTATGTATTGTTTGATATAGTATGGTTATAGTACCAACACCATTATAGGAAACATCTTTGATCTTGTAATTTATGGTTTATTTACATCATTGTATTTAAGACAACGATTATCTTTAAACTACTGATACATTTAATTTTTCAGTGTGCTCCACTAATTTTGTTTTGCTTGGTATATGCTACCGGTTTACTGTCTAGCAATCCGGTATAACACATCATGGCAACAATGTGTTTTAGTGTATGAGCACCTTTAATTGTTTGGATATTTAGTAGACTATTAGAATGTGCATTTATTTCAATATTTGTGTTGCCAGTTTTGTTCTTCGTTGCAAACGTAAATTAAGAAAGGAATATTTTCAGTCAAAAATATATTGATCAATTTTTTGAGAGACTGGATACCCTCATCAAACACCATAAGTTCAATTAATTTAACAATGAGGAAGCAATATGTCTCCGAGTTATTGATGGGTGCCTGTCAGATTCATTCCAGAGAGGAATGCTGAGAGAGACTCTTAACCTTGAGAAGTTCTCATGGCTGCCAGGGCTGAAGGGCGTGCTGATCGACAAGCAGCTAATATGGAAGCCCAAGGTGCCCAGGACGAGTCAATCATGACCATGAGCCAAAACTTAAAGCAGAAGGACACAGAGGGACAGATGTACCAAAGGATTGTACCCATTATGTGTCTATGGAAAAAAGCTTTCGTACATATGGACCAGAGTGATGTCTCCTCGAAAGAAGAAGTTGTGCTTCAGGTGTGGATTATCATTCCACAGGAAGGTAAATTTCCAGCCATTGTACAGATTTGCAATGGATGTGAGAAGGCGAACCATTTTGTGACGGTCTGCAAGGCGAAGGAAAAAGTAAGTGCGACATGACATGAAGACAAAATTGCTGCTTGAATGTTCCACAATCAACATTCGACACACAACCACAAGGCTAAGCAACAACATCAGCTGAGGCAAAATTGGCACCAAACGAAGTCGATCTTCCTCTAAATCATCATCGAAAAGTTCTTCAGTTTAAATATTAAGTGAAAGTGAAGATGATGGCTGTGCAATATTCATGCTCTGCAATATTCATGCTCACCTTAGAGAATCGTGCACATGTAGGAGTGATCGCATTTGAAGAGAAACATAGGTCAAAGAAGAGTCGACATGAAAAGGCACCAAAGTCATTCAAACATTGTCCAAATATTACACTAAAGATAAACGGGTGTTCCATACCTTTTTCATCAACAGTGATGTGTCACTAAACATTATGCCTGAGGAGAAATGCAATGAACTATTTTCTTTGGCTGGACTTACGCCATCGGAAAATAAAGTGTACACATGGATGTTGATGCTTTTTAGTGGCATCAACACCACTAAAAAGCCAAGGTTCATTTATAGCCACAAGAAAATACAAGAAAACAAAAGTACAAGCACCCATTCATGAACTCCGCTTCAGCACAGCTTCTGATGCGGGACTGATATCAATGAACTATAACTTGAATGCTCATCTTGAAAATGTAAGTGAGCTCCCTTTGTTGTTTCATGGGTCAGGAAAACTGAAGACCATGAAAGTACATTACATAGATGAGAACGTCCATCCTATTGTTCAAAGAGACAGACAAATTGCATTTAATTTACAAGAAGCAGTTGAAAGGGAACTTGAATTGTTACTCAAACATGATATCATTGAGCCTTTCATTGGTCCAACGCCATGGGTTTCTCTCATAGCGGTAGTATCCAAAAAAGACAGTGAAGGAGCTGTACGCATTTGCGTTGATATGCGGTAGGCGAACAAGGCAATTGAAAAACAATAGCATCCAGGTTTGCATTTTGGTGACATGATAATGCAATTAAATGGTGCAAAGATTTTCTCTCGCCTTGATTTGAATAAAGGATATCATCAGTTGGAATTCGAAGAGAATTGCAAGTACATTACAACAAATTCTACATAACATTTCTACAGTAAAGACTCAGTTTTGCTGTGTCATCTGCTGCAGAGCGGTTTCAAGATATCATTTTATGTATCATACAGCATGTCATGAATGCTTTTAATTATAGTGATGACATAATGTTTTTCGGAGCTACCCAGAAGGAGCATAACAAAGAACTCACGCAAGTGTGGCATTTGCTAGCTGGTGCTTGTTTATGTTTGAATCCAGACAAATGTGAGTTCCATAAGACAAAGTTAAAATGATTTGGTCACATCTTTTCTGATGGGGGTATGACACCCGATCCAGCTGAAGTACAAGCATTGTCTATTGCCAATCCCCCACAAGACATTTCCATGTTACGTTCGTTTTTGCGGCATGGCCAGTTTTAATGTTCTAGATACATACAAGAATTTGCTACTGTCAGTGCTCCTCTAAGAGACTTGACGAAAAAGAACATTTCATTTCACTGGTCACATGAGTGCAAGCAAAGCTTCAAGAAGATTAAACAAGCCATGGGGAACGCCACTGAAATGGCATACTTTGATCCAAAGATTCATACAGAGTTTGTTGTTGACGCTAGCCCCGTTCAGTTAGGCTCAATCCTTGCACAGCACAGCGGACCCCCAAACGCTAGAAGGCATATGCAAGCAAAGGTTTGTGCCAAACTGAACATAGTTTTTCACAACCTGAAAAAGAAAGCTTAGCAGTGGTATAGGCTTATGAACATTTCCACGTGTTCTTATATGGAAAGCCGTTTACACTTGTGACCGATCATCAAGCATAGTTGACCATTTTTGGCAATTCAAAGACAAAAATGCCTCCTCACATTGAACATTGGGGTCTAAGATTACAAGAATACAACTACACAATTGTGCACCTTCCAGGGAAGGGTTAAAACCCTGCTGACTATTTCTCAAGAGTGCTGTTCTACTACTCTGGTACCCCTTCCATGACAGCTGAAGCTTACATAAATTTCACCATTAAATCAAGCACACCAGCTGCCATTTCATTGAAACAAATAGTTACTGCCACAAGTCAGGATAGTGACATGGTAAAACTGAAAGACATTATTACTCATCAGTCTTAGAACCAGCACTCTCAACCTCTCACCAGTGACCAACCAATGAACAAATATTGAGGCAGTTATCCGTGCCAACGACTTGGATCAAAAGAAGAGAATGAAGGCCTATGCCAACAAGTGACGACATGCAAAATATGTCAATTTCACAAAAGATCAAGTGCTCTTGCATCATCCTTGAAAAAAGAAGTCTGATGCTCCCTTTGATGCTGAGCACTTTCAAGTTGTGACCAACAAAGGACACATGGTAACTGCCCAACATCCTGGTGAGTATATTACACGAGATTCCTCACACTTTCAACATGTGGCCCATCTCTCGTCGAGCATTGATGTCAACGTAGATACTGGGTCAGAACAGACAGTTGAAAATTCATTGACTGCTCATGTTTTACATCAACAACACAGATCAAAGACATTTTGACTGCCTGTGCCCAGCTTCCATAGACACAATCAGGACATGTGAATAGAGCCCCACGAAGACTCATTGAAGAACACTAATTGTGTAGATAGTTGTAAAAAATGTGTAATGTTTTATTTAATAAAGGGAAATATGTAGTATTGTGTGAGTTGGAAATTACAGAACTCTTTTGGCAACACAAAAGGATGATGGACGGAGTGCTGAACAATGCAAACACTCACCCCAGTCACAGATCTGGGTTGAATCAATCGTTCTTTTGCTCACCATGCTACCCCAGTTGGGACACAGACATATGCAAATCAGTCTTGACCCTGTTCCTCATGGGAACAGTCCGGCCCGAACTGCCAGGAAAGGTCCTCCCTGGACTGGAAACAAGCATCCTGGGACCAGTTTCAGGGTATCCCCCTTCATCAGCCAGGCTAGCTTGAATCCAGTGGCACAGTGAGCAAGGGATCCACGTCTGGGCATACCCTTCCCACTTAGGGCAACTTTAGCAACACAAGAGGATGATGGATGGAGTGCTGAACAATGCAAACACTCACCCCCAGTCACAGATCTGGGTTTAATCCATTGTTCTTTTGCTCACCATGCCACCCCAGTATGGACCCAGCCATATGTAAATCAGTCTTGACTCTGTTCCTCATGGGAACAGTCCAGCCCAAACTGCAAGGCAAGGTCCTCCCTGGACCAGAAACAAGCATCCTGGGACCATTTTCAGGTTATCACCCTTCATCAACCAGGCTAGCTTGAATCCAGTGGCACAGTGAGCAAGGGACACATGTCTGGGCATACCCTTCCCAATTAGGGCAAATTTAGCAACACAAAAGAATGATGGACAGAGTACTCTGTGGAGTATCCCTCTCTTTAGTTCCTCAATCAGGATATATAAAGTGCAGCTAATCACCCGATATGGTATCCAGGAGCTTGCAGGTCCCAGAGGCTTATTCGAACAGCCAGGTCTTGAGGGCCATTCTGAATTCTGGAAGTGAGGTGATGATCTAAAGGTGCATTGGGAGGCTGTCCAGATTTTTGCTGCAATGTGAGAGAAGGAGCATCTTCCACTTCTGTTTTGATGGAGGCCGGGAGTGTGGGCAAGTAAAAGAGAGACAGAGCGTAGTCCTCTTGACCGTTGCTGGAAGATCAGGCGGTGGTTAATGTACATGGGTCCTTGGTTGTGTAGAGCTTTGGGTGCGTGGGTCAGTAGCTTGAATTGGCATCTCTTCTGTACGGTGAGCCAGTGGTGTTGCTGGTGGTTGGGGTGTGATATGGGTTCGTCAAGTAAGGCAGAGGATGAGTCAGGTTGCGGCGTTCTGTATGGTCTGAAGTATCTGTAGGATGTGTCGCGAATCCTAAGTAGAGGGCGTTGCCGCAGTCCAGTCAGCTGGCTCTTAGGGTCTGTGTCACGGTGTGTCTCGTATGTAGGTGTAGCCACATGAAGATCTTAGGTACCATGTGCAAAGTGAGGAAGCAGGCATAGGAGACAGCTTTGTTCTGTGATTTCATGGTGAGCTTATTGTCAATGATGATTCCAAGGTTTCTGCGTGGTCAGATGGAGTGGGTGTGGGTGTGGGTCCTAGGCCTGCTGGCCACCAGGAGTCGTTCCATGTGTTGCTGCTGTTTCCAAAAATCAGTACTTCTGTCTTGAGGAAGGTGATCCATCTGAGGACGTCCCCTTGCATACCGAGGTGGTAGAGTATTTCGATCAGCATGTGGATTCACACAGTGTTGAAGGCTGCAAAGAGGTCGAGGAGGATCAAAGCTGCTGTTTCTCCTTGGTCGAGGAGGGTTTGGTTGTTGTCGGTGTCTGCAATCAGGGCAGTTTGGGTGCTGTGATTGCTATGGAAGCTGGATTGGGAGGCATTGAGTAACTGTTTCTGCTCCGGATATGTCATGAGTTGCCTGTTGATGATCGTTTCCAGTGCCTTATTGGGAATGGGAAAGGGAGATTGGGTGGTAGTTTTTGGTTTCGCTGAGGTTGGCGGAGGATTTTTTGAGTAGTGGTCTGACTTTGGCGTGTTTCCAGGCACTGGAAAATGCTGCAGTGGTGATAGCTGTGTTAAGCAGGGTGGTGAGTTCCTGGCAAATCCTTTTGTTTCCAAGGTTGAAGATGTGGTGCAGGCAGGGGCTCCCAAGTGGATGGATTTCATGGTGGAGGTGATGTCTTGCGTGGAGAGGATGTTCCAGGTAGTCAGTGTGTGGTTAGTCAATGAAACAGCATGGAATTGGAACCAAATACGAATGTTGGTCCCTCTTTTATACATGATTTCTAGACAGGGGATGTGGATCCACTCTATAAAGGTTAGGAACTGGTTTGGAGTGGTTCCTTTTCATAACTTCATATTCTTTCTACAGTGCAGACAAATGTTTGTGTAAGGTGATAGCTCCCACAGTAGGTGGTGGTGATGTTGGCTCTAAGTAGAAGTGCTCATACCATGCACACAATGAGTGTGAAACCCTGCACATGGCTGTGATCAGACTTCTTTGATGTCCCAGTCAAGGAAGGTCAAAAGACCTAGGTCCTCACTAGATCCGTCTCTCCTTCTAACAACTGAATCTGCTGTACCGGCTCCATTCATACCATGATCCAAATTGTAGTGTTCAGCAAGAACAGTCAGATACCCATTGCTAACTAGGTCATACTGAATTTCTAAGGGCAGCACTTTCTCCATCCCTGCACACTTCAGTGTCCGGTATAACACCCTCCAGTTCAGGAATGCAGGCAATACACTTCTGCTGTCTAATAAAGCTGTGTCAAGACCTCCATTGTAGGTGCTAACACATTTATTTATGCTGAGGCAAACAATGCATTACGCAAGGTCAACAATCTTTGCAGCCATCTGGAGGAAAGAGGTAGTTAGTATTTTACGAGACAACAAACACACCTCAACTTACAGTATGACCCACATGGCCATACAAAGAAACCCCAGTCCAAAATAAAGTTCAAGGGTGTTTGTTACAAACTAATACACAGGTTAATGTAAACAATCCTCAAGAACAAACTGTAGAGATAAGACCACCACAGGGTGACCAAGTCGTTGAAACAAACAAAGCTTTGCTAACATTAAGCAAACAAGGCACTCAATACATGCCACACAGAATAGAAGCAATACCTCTTGGTGGTCACTGAATGCAGCCCACGTCAACACAGAAACAGATTAAATGCATCAAGTTAGTTACAATTAGGAAATCCTTACAGAACTGTCACTAGTTGACATGTGCTGAGCAATCACATTTGGGGACAAAGAATAGAAAGCAAATATAGGACAAAAACAATCTGGAAGAGTGCCATCTGGGCCAACTTCAAACTCACTATAACTGACAAAAAGTAAGTAAAAAGAGAAAGCATCAGCATTTAGAAGCTCTGTCAAGAGCCTTCACAATGGGTCAGAAATACCTAACTCTAAACCTTCAACATAAGAGATGGTTGAAAAATACCAAATAAGCATGATAATCAATACTTAAGGAGTCCATGAAAAAAGAAGTGACCATGCAGAAAGTCACCAGCAATAGTAACCATGGGCAAACGTTTAAACAAAGTCTTTGGTCATGAGCCTGAGGGGAAAGATGACCAAGTGTCTATTGGGTTGGGACAAAGGCTTGGGGCTCAAGCCAGACAAAAGAGAAGAAAACAGCAACCAGAATCTGGGGAAATCTTGCTGGCACCAACGTTAAGGTGAGAGTTACATGGCAAGTAATGGCATGGTATAGAATGGCAAAATGATAAATGACCCTCAATTCATCAAGGCACAGTAAGTTAAAAGCCACAAAATGGTCTGATTTGTTGGAAAGTTCTCAAATTTGGATCGAGCAACTCCATCATCCAATCAGTGGACATCGCATGTTGAACATTTGAAACATCACCACTGAGTTCTCATCACTGTCGTGGGAAAGGAGTCCATCTTCTCCTCCTGTACCAATCTTGTAACAAATGTAATTAATTTGTCCATAATTCCTGCATGTTGCACATTGAAGGACAACTTCTCATGCTTAAAGGGTATAAAACAATAGGGCATTTGATTTCCAAACAAGTATTCGATGAGAACAGAATTCGTGAAACATTAACATTTCATGTGAACGGAACTTGAAAGTAACATTGCGTTAACAAGTGAAAGGGCATCTTCTCACAATTTCTGCATTGTTGTAGGCCTATCATTCTACTGTGGCTGAGCTAAGCAATTGATTTAAATGGGAAATTTTAATAAACTACATTAAATCATTTAATATCATATTTATATAATTGTCATTCAAGAACATTGCAGATTCATGTTAAAATGCATTTAGAAAGAAAATAATAACATTTATATTCACACTTCTAATTATGCCTGAGAACTACATTGTCAGAATACATAGGTGGCATTATAAGGTTAAACATAGAATAACATGATTGTTTCAATAAAAACTGTTAACTAACACCCTAAAGAATCAGAAAATCTCAAAACAAATTTTATTTCAGTGCCATATCGCATCACTTTTGATATACTTACTAGCAGTGAATGCACATTAACCTGGGGTTTTCAATCCACCACTCTAGAATTAGTTTTAGACATTAATACACTCAAATGAATATATGCTCACGTTTAAACCTATATTGTGACAAAAGATAGCAGCCATATCTCAGCTGCATCAGTTTCCCCTCTGTTGGCAAATTGAACTATCATTGTAACACAGTTTTTAAATTTTGAATGAAACAGAATCTCTGGGTCGAGCCAGGTAAGCTCTTCTGGACTCTTCCAACTGCTTTATGTCACTGTAACAGATACATTGGGCCTCATTACAACATTGGCGGGCGGCAACCGCCGCCCGCCAAGTTGTAACCGCGGTGTGGTTTCCACCCGCACCCGCACAGAGTTTCCACCTGCTGGCCCAGCGGGGATCGGGGATGTGGGCCGCAACATGGGAGCCGGCTCCAAATGGAGCCGGCGGTGTTGCGGCCGTGCAACGGGTACAGTTGTACCCGTTGCACTTTTCACTGTCTGCAGAGCAGACAGTGAAAAGCCGCATGGGGCCTTGTCAGAGGGCCCCTGCACTGTCCTTGCCAGGGGCCCCGCCACTCCCCGTACCGCCAGCCTTTTCCTGGTGGTTCAAACCACCAGGAAAAGGCTGGTGGTAGGGAGACCCGTAATCCCCTGGGCAGCGCTGCTTGCAGCGCTGCCCTGGCGGATTACTGCCGCTGGGGCCATTGTGGCAGGAAACCGCCGGCCCCGGCGGTGCGACCGCAGCGCTTCCGCCGCGGTCGTAATGACCAGGGGAGCACCGCCAGCCTGTTGGCGGTGCTTCTGTCATTTCAGCCCTGGCGGTCCTGCACCACCAGGGTTGAAATGACCCCCATTGTCTTTTCTCCATTTCAATCTACCCTTTCCTTACTTCCTTTTCTGTTCTTTTTGCTTTGATCTTCTTGAATAACTTGAAGCAACCAATTCAATGCTGTTATCATTATTGCTCTCAGGACACTGCCTAAAATTCCACTTCCCATGTCTCCAAACCACTTTCCAACTGCTGAAAACCTACTACCTTTTGCTTCCAATTCACCTGCTGCTTCTAGACTGCAAATCCGATTTTCAGGTCAGTCATGTTGTTAATGTACTTCCTCAGCTCCTTAATATTATCTAGAATAAAAATGCAACAATGTTCCACTTTAAAACCTTACAGACTCCACCTTCCTTCACAAGAAGAATGTGTAATGCAAGCCTGTTTTGCAAAACCATTAATCTCATAGCAACCATTTCTGTGTCGACTAACAAGAAAACGCCTGCTGAACATGTAGATAACTCCTGCAATTGTTGACAACTTTCTTATCTGTAGGTCATTTAGGATCTCTCCTACTGATGGAATCAATGCACCAAAATTGTCTCCTACTACCTCTGAAGCACTAGCACCTCTCTTGACTCGGGTATTAGACTTCCTGTCCCATATAGGATCATTAAAGTATTCCACCTGGTATATCTTTGGAAACACAGCTCCTAGATAGCATGTACCATACCATCCTTCTGGTAACTTGAAATTAGCCTGTTTGCAAAAAATGAAATAGACTCCTGGTATAGCAGGATCGTGTCCTGCTAATGTAAAGGTCCAACACTTTTAAATAGAAACACATGTCTACATTAACTAGTTCTTACAAATACAGGCCATGATTTATAATTTTTGATGCTAAACTGCGCCAACGCAGCGCTGCCCAGGGGATTACGAGTCCCCCTACCACCAGCCTTTTCCTGGCAGATTGAACCGCCAGGAAAAGGCTGGCAGTACGGGGAGTCGCAGGGCCCCTGGGGGCCCCTACACTGGCCATGCCAGTGGCATGGGCAGTGCAGGGACCCCCTACCAGGGCCCCGTGCAGCTTTTCACTGTCTGCTATGCAGACAGTGAAAACCGCGACGGGTGCAACTGCACCCGTTGCACGGCCGCAACACCGCCGGCTCCATTTGGAGCCGGCTCCTGTGTTGCGGCCGAGATCCCCGCTGGGCCGGCGGGAGGAAACCAGGTTTCCACCCGCCGGCCCAGCGCGGATCTTCAAATGGCCGCGGCAGGGGTGTGGTCGCATTGGCGGCCGCCCGGCCCGCCAAGGTCGTAATGAGGGCCTCTGTGTGGTAACTACTACAGATGTGTGTTGTTTGTATCGTAGATCAGGGTGATTAGCTTTAGGACCAGGGGTGTCTGAGTCTTAGGGCCACAAGGGTAAACCTTCATAAGGGAACTGACAGGAACTATAGCTTCCATTTTGGATCCTATCACCTATTGCTGAACCTGAAATGTTCATTTAGAATTGCCAGTTATTAAAAAGGTTAAATTAACCTTTGGTATGGATGGTTTCTTTTGGACTTTCATGGTTCCAGATCGCAGACACATGGTCTGCTGGTTGGTTTTGTTCAGAAACATCATTCCTTTAGATCTAATGCATGCTCACAATAATGCATCCTTGCCCTGAATTTTGCAAACGTTTGTTCTCCAAAAGCTTTTATTCAGCAACATTTTCTTTCCAATACTCATATCCATTGTTAGAAATGGGGTCTTTGGTTGGCAGTCAGGTTACCCCCGTCCAAGCAATATGGACACCACACCAGTTTAGAAACATAGGTAATATTTATCTAAATCAAACAAGACCAAAATGACAAAAATCCAACATACACAACTCAAGGTATGAATGTTCAAAAGAATAGGAGTCTTAGGTGGTCATTATGACAATTGCGGTGACTGTTAAAGTGGATGTAATACCGCCATAAGGCTGGCGGTAATTACTGCCAAGTTAAGACCATGGCGGTGATAATTCCCATAAACAGCCAATGTACCACATGATCCGCCAGGGCGTTAACACCTTGCACCACGGCGGTAGCCATCAACAGCCAGGCAGAACACAAGGTACCGCCCACCATTTTATGACACAGAAACCGCCATGATTTACAGGGCGGTATCAACGCCATCAAAAGCCTGGTGGAAACAGAACACAGAAGACCAAAGACTCACCATCAGAGACACAGAGAAGATCAGCACCGCCATGGAACCAGAAATTCAAGTCTTCCTGATGCTCTTCTACGCCATGCTCCACCTGGAACACCAACGCCAACGAAGACAACAACGGTGAGGACAGCCGCCTAGCACACAAGGGAGGGAGGGAGGAAAAGGAGAGTGACACACGCACGCACAACACACACCATTCACACACACATCATACACACAACCAGCTGCAGACGAAAAACAATGGCACAGGACACATTGCATAATAATACAAGGACTACAGTAAGGCAGTACTGAGAATGTATTGAATGGGAAAAGACACCATATGAACTATTTGGATTACAAAGAGATATGTACAATTTTCCAGAAAGGGCCAATGCCCAGTACAGAGGGCCCACATGGCCACAGGGCACAGTCCAAGGCCCAACTTGTTTCCTGACCACATCCGCACAAAACTATGCAGGGGCATCATTCGGGAAGTGGGCTGGCACCTCAGGGTGAAGGCGGGTGGGGGGCACCTCAGCTGAAGTCAGGGACTTGCCCACTGGTTCTGGAGGGGGCTCCATGCCCATGTCCCATTGCTGTGGAGTGCAAGGTCACAGTCCGTGAGGTGGGGTATTTGCCCACTGGTTCTGGAGGGGGCTCCATGCCCATATCCCAATGCTGGGGAGTGCAAGGTCACAGCCTCTGAGGTGGGGAACTTGCCCACTGATCCTGGAGTGGGCTCTATGCCCATTTCTATCTACTGGGGAGTGCAAGGTCACAGTCTCTGCGGTGGGGTATTTGCCCACTGGTTCTGGAGGGGGCTCCATACACATGTCCCAATGCTGGGGAGTGCAAGGTCACAGTCTCTGAGGTGGGGTATTTGCCCACTGGTTCAGGAGGGGGCACCATGCCCATGTCCCATTGCCGGGGAGTGCAAGGTCACAGTCTCCGAGGTGGGGAACTTGTCCACTGATCCAAGAGTGGGCTCCATGCCCATGTCCTATTGCTGGGGAGTGCAAGGTCACAGTCTCTGAGGTGGGGTATTTGCCCACTGGTTCTGGAGGTGGCTCCTTGTTCAGCAGTCCCTGAAGGGTGGCCTACATGCCCTCTGCTGGAGGTGAGGGCTGCATTGTCTCAGCTGGAGGTGTGGGCTCCGTGACCACTGGTGGTGGTGGTGGTGTTGGTACCCTGTCAGCCTCTGCTGGAGGGGAGGGCTGCTGTGCCTCAGCTGGGGAAGGTGCCTCCTGGGCAGCCTCTGCAGGAGGTGAGGGCTGCTGTGTCTCAGCAGGGGATGAGGGCCCCGTGCCCACTAGTGGTGGTGGTGTTGGTACCCTGCCAGCCTCTGCAGGAGGTGAGGGCTGCTGTGTCTCAGCAGGGGATGAGGGCCCGTGCCCACTGGTGGTGGTGGTGTTGTTATCCTGTCAGCCTCTGCAGGAGGTGAGGGCTGCTGTGTCCCAGCAGGGGAATTTTAAAGGCAGGCCTGCCTTGCTGGCTGCTTTTAAATTAAAGTTATATGCAAATTAGACTTTGGAATTAAAAGTAGTTCCAAAGTCTCAAACCGCCTTATTTTTACATATAGGTCACCCCTAAGATGTGCCCTATGTGCCCCTAGGGCTGGGTGCCATGTAACTATAAGCAGGGACTTTATAAAAATAGTTTTATAAGCCCTCGTGAGGTAAAAACAGCCAAATTATTTTTTCCCTCATTGTAGTAAATGGCCTTCATAGGCTAGAATGGGGACACTTTATTTTAATTTTTAAAGTCTCCTTAAATGATGCATACCAAGAATTTGGTATCAAATTAATTGTTGTAATAAATCCCACAACTTCCAGTTGTGGGATTTAATATAACTTGTTCAGGTAAAGAGTTTTAAACCTTACCTGAAAAGTTGCCCATTTCAGCCCTGCATTGTTTTTGCTGCTGTGCTCTTATTGGCCAGCTCTAGTAGCTTGGCCAAGCTGCCTTGATGAGGTGTGAAGTGGCCTGGCTTCACACAAAGGAATGTGCCTGTGGGAGGGAATCTCCCCTCATCAGATGGTGAGGCAGGAAGGGGGAGGGCTGTCAAACTGGTCTTCAAAGGCAGAGAAGGACATTTGGAGCAACCAGCAACACCCCCACATCCTGCAACCCCAGACAACTAGGTGCCCCCTTGATTAGATTAGGAGAGGGCAGGAGAGGGGTGTGTTTATGATTTTTAGCCACACCAGTGGGTGGGCTCAGCCAGATGTAACCTCCAAAAATCAGATTCAGCCATGATGGATTTTTTGAGAATGTTGCCTCCTGGGATTGTTTTTTGCCACACTTCCCAGGAAGTGGTCATCACAGGGGGAATGACCCTGCACCTGATTGGAGAACCAGGACCCCCCTGCTTTTCACCCAGGAGCAAGGATACAACTGGCAGACCTGCACCCACACCTCAGATCCCCATCAGATTCCAACAAGGAAGAACCAAAGGAGAAGAAGGACTGCCCTGCTGGACCCCTGGCCTGCACCTGGAACCTGCACTCAGAAGGACTGCACCAGCTGCACACTTGGGCTTCACCACAAGAAGGACTTTGCCTGGCTTCAACTGGTTCAAGGAGGGACTCCCTGTTTGCTACAGGTGAAAAATTGCTATCCAGAGTCCCCTGCACCAACTCCTGAAGAAAGCGACCAGTTGACCACTGTCCAGTGGCCAAAAAGGAGATTGCGCCAGGTGCATTCTGGGAATTGTAGTCCGCACCCCCCAAGGACCATCTCAGAACTTCTGGACCCTTGGGGTGAGCTGTGGACCCCAAAAGAACCTTAAAAGGACATCTGGGAGAAGCCCCAGAGGTTTGGAGAAGTTTGGACAACTTTTGAAAAAAAGCTCCATAGAGGGACCGACCCGCCGCGGCAACTCTAGCCGGCTTGCCTCAACCGTGACCCGGCCTAATTTGCTGGTTCGTCCTGGTAAAGAAAAATCTCAGAAAAAGAGACTAAGTCCGAAGGTAAAAAGTTGACTGGGACCTCCCAGCCAGCGTATCCGAGAAGGGCTCCATGGATGTCGGATCAAGATCCAGGTTTACCCCGGTCGAAGGATTTTCACCTCGAAAAAGTCCGAAGGTAAAAATCTCCACCTAGGATTCCAGCATCGCGTATCCGGAGAAGAGCTCCAGGAGGTCCGATTGGACTGGCAGGTTCGTCCCGCTGAAGAAAATCTGCGAAAAAAAGACGAAGTGTGAAGGTAACATTTTAACCGAGGCCTCCCGCGGCTTGTAGCCGAGCAGGGCTCCATCGCGGTCGGCCTGAAACTTTGACTTTGCCCCGGTCGAGGTGCAACCAGATGACCCGATTTGCGCTTTTTGTTTTGAGGCGCAAAAAATAATAATTCTTTAAAAATTCATATCTCCGGTTCCCCTTATCCGATTTTATTCGTTTTGGTGTCATTTTAAAGATAAAAATATAATCTATTTTTATAAATTGGTTTTGGATTTTTAAACTGTTTCCTGTGTTTTATTTAATTACTGTTTTGTGATATTTGAATGCTTTACACTCTGTCTCCTAAGTTAAGCCTTGACGCTCGTTGCCAAGCTACCAAGGGTTGAGCTGGGTTTAATTTACTGAGACCTAACTGGACCTAAGTGGAGGTTAGTGGCCTATTGCTAAGTGTAGGTACCTACCTGCCCTTACCAATAACCCATTTTCCAACATTTTTGGTGAGCAGTGGTGGGATCCTGTACTTGTGTTCAGTATCACGTTACAGTTTTAAGTAAAACAAATTAAAAATCCTTTAAATTGTCCTAGTGCAAACATTTTTTTTAATTTTTAATTTGGATTAATTTCAATTATTGAATTTTTGTGATTTTTATAAATTCTTGTTTCCAATTTGTGCAAAAAGGTTTTGTTGACACAAAACCAGGGAACCATGGAGCTTGATCTGGCTAGCCTACCCACACTGACAGTAGTCCAGCTTAGGGGGTTGTGTACTGAAAGAGGGTTGCCTGCAACCACTGACCTCAGGAAGCATGTCCTGATCAAATCCCTGACAGCATGGGCTGAGGCCCAAGAGGTAGACTCAGAAGAAGTTCCAGAGGAGGGAGAAGTAGGGGAGGATGCTAGCTCCAACCACTCAGGGGAGGGAGGGCATCTGAGCCTAAGTGAGGATGAGGAAGACCGGTCCTCATTACATACAGTCACTAGGGGCAGACCCAAAGCTAGCTGGGGGAATGGGGTCCCTTCAGGAGGAGAGAACCTGTCCCTCAGGGAAAGAGAGCTGGAGGCCCAGCTAGCATTCATAGCTTTGGAGGCAGAGAAGCTGGCCCTAGAAAAGAAAAAGTGGGCAAGGGAAGAGAAAAGAGATGGTGGCAGCGACAGAGAAGATGAGGTGTCCCTGGGTGGGGGGTTTTGCCCCAGATTACCCAAAGGGGTGGTTCCTGCCTATGTAGAGGGTGATGATATAGATAAATGGCTGGGGGCCTTTGAAAGGGCCCTCCAGATGAGGAGAGTCAAGCCTAAGTACTGGGGTTCACTTCTTTGGGAGTTGGTTCCCAACTCTGGGAGGGATAGACTCCTAACCTTGAGGGGGGAGGAGGCAGACTCATACCCCAGTATGAAGAGATGCTTGACTAAAAAGTTTGGTCTGACCCCAGAGCAGTATAGGCTCAAGTTTAGGGACACCCAAAAGACAAGCACCCAGTCCTGGGTAGACTTTGTGGACATTTCAGTAAAAGCACTGGAGGGCTGGATACAGGGCAACAACTTTGAGGGGCTGTACAATTTGATTATGAGGGAGCACCTTCTAACCAATTGTGTCCAAGAGAAGCTCCGCCAGTATCTAGTTGACTCTAAGTTGACCAAGCCCAGAGAGCTGGGGGAGGCAGCAGATGACTGGTTAAGAACTAGGGTTAACCAGAAACCCCCAGGGGGTGATCAGAAAAAGGGAGGACATGGTTCTTCTCAGGGGAAGAACCAAGGGAAAGATGATAAAAAGCCCAAGGAGTCCTCACAAGAGTCCCCAAAACCTCAGGGTGGGGGAGCCCCAAACCATTCCACTTCTAAGGGGAAAGGGTATCAGGGAAAGAATTATGATCCTGCTAAAGCAGGAAAGTTTCAGGAGCTTGCTAAGGCCGGCAAGTGTTTTGAGTGTCATCAACCTGGACACAAAAGAGGAGATGCTATCTGCTCCAAGAAGCCCCCCACTGGTGGGCAATTCCAGGGGATTGCTAGTGTAGGGTTGGGGGTGGAAGTTGGACCAGGGCTGGGATCAGGGTACACAGAGGTCACCTTAGTATCCGTGGGTGGGGTGGACATTGCAACTATGGCCACCTTACCTCCCAGCATGGAGAGGTATAGGCAGAGGCCTAAAGTCAATGGGACTGAGGTGGAAGCTCTGAGAGATACAGGAGCCAGTGTGACAATGGTCACAGAGAAGCTGGTGTCTCCAGAACAGGTCTTACCTGGTGTCTTTCACCAAGTGACTTATGCAGATAGCAGAACCAAACTCCATCCCATGGCCATGGTGAGTCTGGAATGGGGACGTGTGACTGGCCCTAAGAAGGCAGCTGTAGCTCCTGCCCTCCCAGTAGAGTGTCTGCTGGGAAATGATCTTGAAGCATCTGAATGGTCAGAGGTGGAGAGAAGGGTCCATGCACAGATGCTGGACCTCCCTGAATGGGTGTGTGCTGTGACCAGGTCACAGGCAGCACAACAGGGAAGTGCTGGACACTTGGACCCTGGAACAATGGGCCAAGCCTCCAAGAAGAAGAGAAAGGGCACTGGGTCTGGCTTGCCAGCCCCTACAAGTACAGAGGGTCAGGAGGAATCCAACCCTGAGGGGGAGGATCTGACCTCTGAGGGAGGGACACTTCCCCTGCAAGCTCTGCCTGACTTGGCAGAACTGCAAGGGGCAGGTGGGCCCACCAGAGAAGAGTTGTGCCAGGGACAAAGAGAGTGTCCCACTCTTGAGGGCCTGAGGCAGACTGCTGCCAGGCAAGAACAAGGGGATACCAGTGGGACCCACAAGGTTTACTGGGAGGATGGAGTTCTCTACACTGAGGCAAGGGCCCTCAAACCAGGGGCCACCAGGAGAGTAGTGGTCCCCCAGAAGTATAGAGAATTCCTCCTTACCTTAAGCCATGATATCCCCTTAGCTGGACATTTGGGACAGACCAAGACCTGGAACAGGCTGGTCAACCATTTTTATTGGCCCCAAATGTCAGAAAAAGTCAAGGAGTTTTGCAGCTCCTGTGTCACCTGCCAAGCCAGTGGCAAGACAGGGGGCAAGCCAAAGGCTCCCTTGATACCACTGCCAGTGGTTGGGACTCCCTTTGACCGGGTGGGGATTGACATTGTTGGTCCCCTAGACCCACCAACTGCCTCAGGTAACAGGTACATTTTGGTGGTTGTGGACCATGCCACCAGGTACCCTGAGGCAATACCCCTCCGGACAGTCACTGCTCCCACAGTGGCTAGGGCCCTACTTGGTGTTTTCACCAGAGTGGGGTTCCCAAAGGAGGTGGTCTCAGATAGGGGCACAAACTTTATGTCAGCCTATCTGAAAGCCATGTGGGATGGGTGTGGTGTTACTTATAAGTTCACCACCCCCTATCATCCACAGACCAATGGTCTGGTGGAAAGATTTAATAAGACCCTGAAGGGCATGATCATGGGTTTGTCTGACAAACTCAGGAGGACATGGGATGTTCTCCTCCCATGCCTGCTGTTTGCCTACAGAGAGGTGCCACAGAAGGGGGTTGGATTCAGCCCCTTTGAGTTACTGTTTGGGCACCCTGTAAGAGGCCCATTGTGCTTGGTGAGAGAGTCTTGGGAAAAGCCTCTCAGAGAGTCCAAGGAGAATGTGCTAGATTATGTGCTGGGCCTGCGGTCACGCATGGCTGAGTACATGAAGAAGGCAAGCAGAAACCTGGAGGCCAGTCAGGAGCTCATGAAGCTCTGGCATGATCAGAAGGCTACCATGCCTGAGTATCACCCAGGACAGCTGGTGTGGGTTTTGGAGACCATGGCTCCTAGGGCACTTCAGGCCAAATGGACTGGGCCCTATCCAATTCTGGAGAAAAAGGGTGAGGTCACCTAATTGGTGGACCTTGGCACCCCCAGGAATCCTCATAGGATCCTGCATGTTAACAGGCTGAAACCCCACCAGGACAGGGCAGACATGACCATGCTGATGGTCACTGATGAAGGGAAGGAGGAGGAGAGTGAACCTCTGTCAGACCTCCTGTCCTCAAATACACAAGATGGGTCAGTGGAGGGAGTGGTACTCTCTCCCAAGTTGACAGACCAGCAACAAAAAGACTGCAAACAAGTTTTGGAACAGTTTGCTAGTCTGTTCTCCCTGACCCCTGGACTCACCAATTGGTGTGTCCATGACGTTGACACTGGTGACAGCTTGCCTGTCAAGAACAAGCTGTACAGGCTGTCTGACCAGGTCAAGGCCAACATCAAAGCTGAAGTGGCTAAGATGTTGGAGCTCAAGGTAATTGAGCCTTCTGACAGTCCTTGGTCCAGTCCAGTGGTACTGGTGCCCAAACCTAATCCCCAAGGTGGGAAGAAATTTTGTGTGGACTACAGAGGCCTAAACGCAGTCACTAGGACTGATGCTCACCCCATACCTAGAGCTGATGAGCTCATTGATAGGTTGGGGGCTGCCAAATTCCTGAGCACGTTTGATCTGACCTCAGGATACTGGCAGATTGCCTTAAGTCCAGGAGCTGAGGAGAGGTCAGCATTTTCCACACCAGAGGGCCACTTTCAGTTCAAGGTGATGCCCTTTGGCCTGAAAAATGCTCCTGCCACCTTCCAACGGTTGGTGAATAGAGTCCTGTCTGGGTTGGAATCTTTCAGTGCAGCTTATCTGGATGATATAGCTGTATTTAGTTCCACCTGGGAGGACCACCTGGTCCACCTGAAAGAAGTGCTTCAGGCCCTGCTTCAAGCAAGCCTGACTATCAAGGCAAGCAGGTGCCAGATAGGGCAAAGCTCAGTTGTGTATCTGGGCCACCTTGTTGGTGGAGGCCATGTACACCTCTCCAGCCCAAGATCCAGACTATCCTGGATTGGGAGGCTCCTAAAACCCAGACTCAGGTCAGGGCCTTTCTTGGCCTGACTGGGTACTACCTGAGGTTTGTTCAGAATTATGGGACCATAATGGCCCCTCTGACTGAGCTTACCTCCATGAAACAGCCCAAGAAGGTCATTTGGACCACAGAGTGTCAGAAAGCTTTTGACACCCTAAAACAGGCTATGTGTTCAGCACCAGTGTTACTGGCCCCTGACTATAGCAAGGAGTTTATAGTGCAAACAGATGCTTCAGAGGAAGGGATTGGGGCAGTGTTAGCACAAGTTAATGAAGAGGGCCAAGATCAACCAGTTGCCTTCATCAGCAGGCGACTACTCCCCAGAGAGAAAAGATGGAGTGCCATTGAGAGGGAGGCCTTTGCTGTGGTCTGGTCCCTGAAGAAGTTGAGGCCTTACTTGTTTGGCACTCACTTCCGTGTACAAACTGACCACAGACCTCTCAGATGGTTGATGCAGATGAGGGGGGAGAAACCAAAACTGTTAAGGTGGTCCATTTCCCTACAGGGGATGGACTTCACAGTGGAGCACAGACCTGGGACTGCCCATGCCAATGCAGATGGCCTTTCCAGCTTTTTCCACTTACCTGATGAGGACTGCCAGGGTGTAGGTTAGTACCCATCACCTTTCATCTGGGGGGGAGGGGGGCATTGTAGGAAAGTCCTCCTTTTTGCCCTGGTCACCCCCACACTTTTTGGACAGGTACTGGTGGTTACTGACTCTTGGCTGTGCCCTGGGTACTGCTTACCAGTCCCAGGGCCAGTGCTCTGTGTAAAATGGATATGCAAATTAGGCTAATTATAATTGACTAAGTTAACCTACCTATAAGTCCCTAGTATATGGTAGGGCATGTAGGTTTAGGGACCACAGCATAGGTAGTGCACCCACAGGTGCACTGCTGAGGTGCCCAGTGTCATTTTAAAGGCAGGCCTGCCTTGCTGGCTGCTTTTAAATTAAAGTTATATGCAAATTAGACTTTGGAATTAAAAGTAGTTCCAAAGTCTCAAACTGCCTTATTTTTACATATAAGTCACCCCTAAGATGTGCCCTATGTGCCCCTAGGGCTGGGTGCCATGTAACTATAAGCAGGGACTTTATAAAAATAGTTTTATAAGCCCTGGTGAGGTAAAAACAGCCAAATTCGTTTTTCCCTCATTGTAGTAAATGGCCTTCATAGGCTAGAATGGGGAGACTTTATTTTAATTTTTAAAGTCTCCTTAAATGATGCATACCAAGAATTTGGTATCAAATTAATTGTTGTAATAAATCCCACAACTTCCAGTTGTTGGATTTAATATAACTTGTTCAGGTAAAGAGTTTTAAACTTTACCTGAAAAGTTGCCCATTTCAGCCCTGCATTGTTTTTGCTGCTGTGCTTTGATTGGCCAGCTCTAGTAGCTTGGCCAAGCTGCCTTGATGAGGTGTGAAGTGGCCTGGCTTCACAGGACGCATGGATGGATGTTGTGGAGTTGTCTGCTAGTGAGGTGTGTTTGCTGCTTGGTGTGGTGATGCTGGTGGTGGATGTTGAAGCAGTGCATGCAGGTATGAGTATGGAAGTGACTTTGAGGGAGGGGAAGGTGGAAACAGTGGAGGCAGTGGATGTGGTTGTGTGTGCAACTGTCTGGGGTATGCATGAGTGTTTGTGGCCTGAAGTGTGCTGCCTGTGCCACTCTTGTCTGATGCCCTGTGTGCATGCTCATCTGTATGTGTGTACAGGGTGGGTTGGGGTTGAGGACACTGGGACTGGGAAGTGGTAGTTGGAGGGGGGATGGTAGGAACACGGACAATGACTGCCTTCAGAGAGGAGGCCAGAGCCTGAATCGATCTCTGTTGGGCCGCCAGTTCACAGTGGATGCCCTCCAGGAATACATTGCGTTGCTGCATCTGGGATGCCAGCCCCTGGATGGCATTCACAATGGTTGACTGCCCTACAGAGATGGATCTCAGGAGGTCAATAGCCTCCTCACTCAGGGCAGCAGGGCTCACTGGGGCAGGGCCTGAGGTGCCTGGGGTGAAGGAGATGCCCACCCTCCTGGGTGAGCAGGCATGGGCAACTCGGTGAGGGGCTACTGGGAGGGGGGTGCTGGTACGGGGGTGGCGGCTGTACCTGCAGCTGGGGTGGTCACAGAGGTGTCCACCACCACCAGGGAGCTTCCATCGGAGGAGGAATCAGACTCTGTGTTGTCACCTCCTGTCTCCGCCGTGGAGCTCCCCTCGCCCTCCGTCCCACTGGTTCCCTCAGCATCGGTGGACTCTGCCTCCTGGGTCCTGTGGGATGCAGCTCCCTCTGTCGCCGGTGCCCCTGCTCCTCCGCCAGATGATGCTAATGCACACATGAACAGGATGACAGAAGGAGAAAAAGGGAGGAGGGAGAGAAAGGGAGCACTAGGTCAATTACAGCACTAACACCACAGTTGGCATACACAGTACTGTTACACACATGGATCAGGATAGAGCACTATGCATTGCACTGGTATTCAATTGGCTAGATGCCACAGCAAGATGAGGACCAACCACCACCAACTGCACCCCTCCTGGGACCCACTAAGCCCTGTATGACACAGAATGCAACTGAGCTAGGTTACCTGGATTTGCTGTACACCAATTACCCTTGAGCTGGATCACGCTGCAATGTCTGACCTGGATCACGCTGCAATGTCTGACCTGGCATTAAGGGGCACCCACTAACTCACACCCACCACCCGAATCCCATGCCACCGACCAATTATTGTCGTAACACCTACTGTACTCACCCCCTTGTGGCTGCTGTGATGCCTTCAAGCGCCCATCCAGACCTGGGTAGGCCACCGCCAGTATGCGGGCCATCAGGGGGGTCAGGTTCCGACGGGCACCCCTTCCTCTTTGGGAGGCCATCCCCAGCTGGGCCTCCGTGGTCTTCCGGGCCCAGCGTCTCAGGTCCTCCCACCTTTTCCGACAGTGGGTGCTCCGCCTGCTGTAGAACCCCAGGGTCTGCACGTCCTTGGCAATGGCACGCCACAATCCCTTCTTTTGATGGGCGCTGACCTGCAGAGGTAATACAGACGGGAGGACACCATTACACATACAACCCAGCCTGTCAAACATATGGCCCACCAATCCTGTTTCCATCTCCATTAGCACACCCATCGGCCAGCACCCACCATGTACACTACCACCAGACATTCTTACGATGCTTGCACACACATCTCCATGCATCCTTCCCACATGCATCGTGCCCAAGGTGTACTTACCTGTTGGTCTGGAGGCCCATACAGCAGTCCATACTGGGGTAGGACCCCATCCACCAGTCGCTCCACCTCCATCCAAGTGAAGGCAGGGGCCCTTTCTCCGGTCACACGGGCCATGATAAGTTCCAGACACAGGTCACAGCAGCACACGCAGTGTAGGTGTTGTCTTGTGTACAGTCAGGAATCAAGTGAGGAGTTAGATAGAAAATCGCAGTCACGTCCGCAGTGGTGTCCGCCGTCACCGCCGCCACTGATCCCCATTTGCCACTGTACTTCATAGAGCCCCATATTAGCCAATGAGGAATTGCACGGCAGTGCAAGACTGCCTTCCGCCACGACACCCAACGTTGGCGGAGTTACCTCACTTCCACCTGTCTCTGGATACAGGACAGGCGGTCGCCATTTCATGGTGGTGGACAGCAATCAGATTGTCCATAACTGCGTCATTGCCTAAAATTACACATACATTGCCATTCTCACTGTCCCATCACATTAATGCTGTATGTACACTGAGGTGGTGGTTCCCTTGTTCAAATTGTGACAGCCTGCTCACTATTGTGTCCCTTAGATACCTACTGCTGTGGAAGAATAGGGGGATGAGACAACCCCTGTGTACAGACCCCTTGTGGACTTGGCTACACTGGAGGACAGGCACATTATACTCACCTATAGGCTGGACAGAGCCACAATCACAGAGCTGTTTGCCCAATTGGAGCCTGACCTAATATCAGCTATCCTTCATCCCACTGGGATCCCCCCTCTTGTGCAAGTGCTATCAGTGCTCCATTTCCTGCAACTGGTTCTTTCCAAGTGACAGTGGGCTTGGCAGCAGAAATGTCACAGCCAATGTTCTCAATCGTGCTGGCAAGGGTATTGTCTGCCTTGGTGAAACACATGTGCAGCTACATTGCTTTCCCCCAGGTGGAAGATTTGGCCACTGTGAAGGCAGGATTCTATGCAATGGGGCATATATCAAATATTATTGGGGCGATTGACGGTACACATATTGTGTTTGTCCCCCCCTGCCAGAATGAACAGGTGTTCAGGAATCGGAAGAGTTTCTACTCAATGAATGTGCAAATGGTGTGCCTGGCGGATCAGTACATCTCCCACGTCGCTGCCAAGTATCCTGGGTCGGTGCATGACACCTTTTTCCTGAGGAATAGCAGCATCCCAAATGTGATGGCCCAACTACAGAGGCACAGGATGTGGCTAATAGGTGAGCCAGAGTGCCCACCCACTGTATGTCAGTGTATGCCTTCAGGTGTTAACTCCATAGCATTGTGTAAGGCTAATGTCTGTCCTTCAATACTTGCAGGTGACTCTGGCTACCCAAACCTATTGTGGCTCCTGAACCCTGTGAGGAATGCCAGGACAGGGGCTGAGAACTGTTATAATGAGGCACATGGGCGAAGCAGAAGAATAATCAAAAGGACCTTAGGCCTCCTGAAGGCCAGGTTCAGGAGCCTCCATTTGACAGGTGGATCCCTGTGCTACTCATCCGGGAAGGTCTGCCAGATAGTAGTGTCATGCTGCATGTTGCACAACCTGGTCCTCAGACGACATGTGCCTTTTCTGCAGGAGAAGGAGACTGGAGATGCCCCTGTGGCAGCAGTGGACCCTGAAGACAGTGAGGATGAGGATGCAGAGGATGAGGATGTGGACAACAGGACATCAGTTATACGTCAATACTTCCAATGACACACAGGTGAGACAGTGTAACTGATCATTGCTCTGGCTATTGATTTCATCTGTGTGACTGCAGAATGATGGCATTCACTTCCTTGGCATCTCAACTTACTGTCTCCTATGGCTTGTCATTTTACAGATGTTGGTGATATGACAACAGTGTCATGATGTGATTACTACAGACAGTTACAGGTCATTTATTGTATGCTATCACAGTGTTCAGATCATTTGCACTAGATGTGACTGTTCCCATAAATGCACATTTTCAACACTTAAAATACTATTAGTCAAGTTGTAATCAAGGGTGTTTATTGTAGTGCTATAAAATTGAGGGAAAAGTGCAATGGAATGGGGTGATGGTAGAGGAAGGTCCACGGTATTGTTCCAGTCTGTTTGTAGTACAGGTCCAGTGTCCAAGGGGCCAAAGGAAGGGGAGCAAAGGCATATCAAGGTGGACAAGGTGATAGGGTAGAACACGAGGAGGGACAATCAGGAGAGTCTCACTTTCTGGCTCTGGCTTCTGTCTGGGTTGCAGGGAACGTTTACGGGTGGATCACCTTCTGCAGGGGGTGGGGTGCTGTGGCCTGTGGGTCCTGTGGCAGGGCCTCCTGCCCACTAGCTGCAGCGGAAGTGGAGTGCTGGTCAATAGACTGGCTGGTGGTAGGGGCCCGCTACTGTGCTGTTGATTCCCTCATGATGTTGGCCATGTCTGCCAGCATCCTTGCTATGGAAATCATGGTGGTGCTGAGGGCCTGCAAGTTTTCCCTGATCTTTTGATGGTGTTCCTCCTGCAGCCGCTTGTTCTCCTGCATGTTTGTAAGGATCTGACCCATCGTGTCTTGGGATTGTTGGTAGGCCCCCAGGACATTGGTCACTGCGTCCTGGAGAGTCAGTTCCATGGGCCTGTCCTCCCCCGGCGCACAGTGGCCCTCCCAGTGTCCCTGTTCCCCAGTGCCCCTGTCCCTTGAACCGTGTGCCCACTGCCACTGACCCCAGGTACCTGACTGTCTTGGGGGCGAGGTGTGGACTGGGGTCCCTGGACAGGTGGGCACACTGCCGATTGACGTGTCTTGGGGACAGAGGTGTGGGGACACTGGGTGGGTGCTGTGGTGCTGCTTACTGATGGGGGAGGCTCTGTGGTAGACTGGGAGTGGGCTGGGGTGACCGACTGTCCAGTGGTCTCTGATGGGCCAGGTTGTTGATTCAGATCTAGAAGTCTAGTGTTACTGTCATCACTGGGGGCATCTTCTGTTGGGGGACTGGATAGTTGTGGCACCTCCTCTCCGCTGACATTGGCTGGGGCACCTGCGGGATGTAAATGATGTATTATGCTTCATGTCTGTGACAAATTGTACATCCCTAGCTTCCCCTCTATCGTTGCTGTTGCCCTGCCACCTTTGTTTGTGTTTGGTGATGTATTGTGGGATTGTTAGTTTTCCATGCTGTGCATGCTTTGTTGATGAATGTACATGCAGGGATGGGAGGGCTGTCCATGCATTGGTATCGCATGCAGGGCTTGGCATTGGGGTTAGTCAGATGTGTAGGTGCAGTGTGTGGGATGGAGTGGAGTGATGGGAGTGAGGGTGAGGGTGTGAGATGGCATGCAGGTATGGGGGTGAGAAGTAGTAAATATTGACTCACCAGTATCCAGTCCTCTGGTTACTCCAGTGAGTCCCTCAGGATGCAGTATTGCCAAGACCTGCTCCTCCGATGCTGTGAGCTGTGTGGGAGGAGGTGGGGGTCCACCGCCAGTCCCCTGTATGGCGAGCTGGTGCCCTGCTGCCACAGAACACACCTTCCCCTGAAGGTCGTCCGCCTCTTCCTGATGTCGTCCCTTGTTCTTGGATGATGTCTCACGGCGTTCACCCTGTCCATGATTCTCTGCCATAGCTCCATCTTCCTGGCAATGGAGATTTGCTGGACCTGTGCTCCAAACAGCTGTAGCTCTACCCTGACAATTTCCTCCACCATGACCCTCAACTCCTCATCTGTGAAACAGGGGTGCCTTAGTGGGGACATGGGTGTTGTGTGGTGTGTGTTGGTGTGAGGGTGTTGGGTAATGTGGTGGGGTGTGTGATGTGGGGTGCATGAGGGATGTATGGGTGTATGTGGTGTGTGTCTAGTTGTCTCAGTGGTCTTGGTGTCAGTCTGGTGGCAATTGTTTTAATTCATAAGGGGTTGTGGGTAATGTGGGTGTGTGTTTTATAGTGCTGTGAGCGTGTGGGTGTGGTGTGTGTATCAGTGTCAGGTGTGTGATTTTCATTTTGGCCAATGTAGTGCTGTTTTGTATTTGGGTGTCCATTTTGAGCACGCCGGTGTGTATCGCCAATGGTTTAGCGCCATCGAATGGCCACCCTGGTGATTCGTTGGTCATGATGTGGTGGGTGTTGTTTTGTTGGCGTAACGGTATGGATGTTGGTTCCGATACTTTAACATTGACCTTTGGGCTGGCGGATTTCTGTATGTGGCAGTATTCTGTTGGTTTGATGTGTGTGTGTCATAATATGGCAAACGGATATTCGCCACCGCTGGGGTATTTTGGTGGCCTTCACCGTGGCGGTAAGCGGGATTTACTGCCAATGTCATGATGAGGGCCTTAATCCTTAGAAAACAGTGAGAATGCTGTTGTTACACAACGTACCTGGTTAGCGTAAAAAATAAAGCTGCACGGACGAGTGTGCGTCAGAAAAGGGTAGCGATGCGTCGATTCCTTACTCACAAGTGAGGCCATGCGTCGTTTCCTTCTCCGGTCGGGTCGGCGATGTGTTGTTTTTTTCGCTCGCAAGAGAGCGATGCGTTGATTTCCAAACTGGGCACCTCGGATCTGCTCAGAGTCGGGTTGACTTTGATACTTAGGAACGATGCGGGGAAAATCCGGTCGCAAGGTATCTGCGTGGGGTTTGTGTCATTATCAGCCTCCATAACGGATGTTGTGCATCGTTTCTCCAGCTGCAATGCGTCGATCTCTCAGGCGCGATGCAGGTGGAGCGTCAATTTCAGCAGTGAAGCCTTCGGCGCATCATCAGCCGCGTTGCAGAAGATGTGTTGAAAATTTCCTTGCACGGTGTTCTGTGCGTGCATTTTCAGTTCTTGTCTGCCAACTTCACCTTTCAAGGGCCCAGTGCCTGGATAGGACACCACTTGGCAGGGCACGAGTCTCAGCAGAGAGTCCAGGTGCTGGCAGAGGAAGTCTTTGATGGCCTTGAGACTTCAAAAACAGAAGGCAAGCTCAGTTCAAGCCCTTGGAGATTATTCTCAAGCAGGAATGCACAATAAAGCCCAGTCTTTGTCCCCTTTCACAGGCAGAAGCAGCAACTACAGAATAGCCCAAAAAGCACAGTCACAGGCAGGGGCAGCACTTCGCCTCAGCTCTTGAGCTCTTCTCCTTGGCAGAGGTTCCTCTTGATTCCAGAAGTGATCTGATTTTTGGGGGTTTTGGGTCCTCTTCTTGTACTCCTTTCTGTCTTGGAAGTAGGCCTACTTCAAAGAGAAGTCTTTGTTGTTTTCAAGATCCTGCCTTGCCCAGACCAGGCCCCAGACACAAACCAGGGGGTTGGAGACTGCATTTTGTGAGGGCAGACACAGCCCTTTCAGGTGTGAGTGACCACTCTTCCCCTCCCTCCCAGCACAGATGGCTCATCAGGATAGCAGGCTACACCCCAGCTCCCTTTGTGTCACTGTCTAGAGGAAAGGTGCAAACAGCCCAACTGTCAAACTGACCCAGACAGGAAATCCACAAACAGGCAGAGTCACAGAATGCTTTAAGCAAGAAAATGCCTACTTTCTAAATGTAAACTGTGCACTTGTATAGCACACTAACCACCTGTTAGGGTCTCAAGGCACTGTACGCATACCGCTGTGGAATCCCTCCTGGCTTTTCCCTGTGAGGCACCCACTCCTGGGCAACCCTCAGGGTGAAGCCAGGCATCCAAGCGCTGTCAGGGTCATTGTGGAGATTAAGCAAGCTATTGCCCAGAGTTACAGAGTAGGACCCATCAATTAGATTAGGCACTGAGGCGAGAATTGTCTGGTCCAAGGGAATTGAACCCAAGAGCTGCCAAGGAGGGAATTGAACCCTGGTCCTGGGCCAGACCTCTGTATCAGGGTCTGCCGCTCTAACAATTGTGCCACACTTCTCCAGTGGCATTTTTAAACACACAGTCTAAAAGCAACCTTTACCAAAAGATGTATTTTTAAATTGTGAGTTCAGAGACCCTAAACTCCATATTTCTATTAGCTCCCAAAGGGAATTTGCACTTTAATAATATTTAAAGGCAGCCCACATGTTAACCTATGAGAGAGATAGGCCTTGCAACAGTGAAAACTGAATTTGGCAGTATTTCACTGTCAGGACATGTAAAACACATAAGTACATGTCCCACCTTTAAGATACACTGCGCCCGGCCCATGAGGCTACCAAGGGCCTAGCTTAGGGGTACCTTACATGTATAAAAAGGGAAGGTTTAGGCCTGGCAAGTTGGTATACTTGCCAAGTCAAATTGGCAGTTTAAAACTGCACACACAGACACTGCAGTAGCAGGTCTGAGCCATGTTTACAGGGCTACTCATGTGGGTGGTACAACCAGTGCTGCAGGCCCACTAGTAGCATTTGATTTACAGGCCCTGGGCACCTCTAGTGCACTGTACTAGGGACTTACTAGTAAATCAAATATGCCAATCATGGAAAGCCAATTACACATACATTTTACATAGGAGCACTTGCACTTTAGCACTAGATAGCAGTGGTAAAGTGCCCAGAGTATCAAAAACAGCAAAAACAGAGTCCAGCACACATCAACAGCCTGGGAAACATAGGCAAAAAGTTAGGGAGACCACGCCAAGGATGCAAAGTCTAACATACATGTATAGTCAAATTCTGACTACATTTCTTTGAATACGTCAGCTTGTTAGTGGTGATTACATTTTTCTGAAGTTGTTGTGGACTTTGTGAAAATAGAAAGCTGGGTGATATGACCTATCCTCGCTCTGAAAATAAGGAAATTTCTTCACGAAGTTTGGGTGACTATTAAGAGGCGCGTAATTGTATGCTTCCCGAGGATAACTAGTTCTATGTATGTAGTAGTGTGGATAGTGATGATAACAATACATTTCTTTATAATTTGATGTATTCAAATAAGGATCTTTATTGTTCAAAGTGGTATGTGCTGTAAATGACACATCATTCGTTTTACAGTTTCTGTATCCTACTCACCTGAAATAGAACCAGGAATAACACTGTCATTGATTGAAACTTTCAAAACATATGGTCATTGTAATGTCTCAGTAGTTTCCATGATCTGATAAGGAATCTTTTCCCTAGCTATGCCCTCAGGCACAGGAAACACTGTGATGTGTGCCATGAAGAGATCTCTTCAAGCTCAGTAGGATGAAAGATGTGGTTGCAGTTCATGAACTGCAGGTTGTGCAATAGTTCTTTCAGGGACGAAATGTCTATTCATTAGCAGAAGAATGATGATCGTGGTTGTCAGCCACGAGATTAAAAGAAGCACTCGTAGAGTGGTCAAAGCATAGGACCATAGTAGGATCAAGTATTTGTCATGAAACCAGTTATAAGCAAGAAGAAATCTTTGGTGTAAAGTGATTTTGGAGTGTGGTGAAAAGTTCCTCTCTTAAGCCATCTATCTTAAAGGAGTCATCCTCATAAATCTTTATTTTTCGAAAAGGCAGCATCTCAATTAATGTTGACTGGTTGATTCTGGTGGTGATTCATGATAAACCATGGAGTTGCGTTGAAGAATTGCAACTGTAGTGACAGTAGCATCAGATTCATCTGAGAAACCCATTGCTCTCTGTAAAGTTGGAAACATAGCATGCCCAAATATCCCCGTTTGGATACCTAAGCAGTTGATGTTACTGCTCTCTTCAAGGCATAGTGCTTTCAGAGTAGGGAGAGGTTGAGAGGTTCTACTCTGGATCTTTCTTGGTGTCCATGATGGTCTGCTGTAGAGAGTTGGCCACATAGGGTTTCATCACATGATTGAAGAACACCTGTCTGTTTCTCCTTGAACCAAAGGAGGCAGGATGACAGTTCTTTTGCCTTTTATCCAGAGGACCTCAAAAGCTTCCTTGTTGTGGATCTGTTCTTGGACTAGATCCCTTACTTGAGGGACCCATTTGTCAGCAGTTGTTACGATCTTCTCTTTGCAGGTGGTTTTCTCAGAATGGTAAACTTTAAACAGCTTGTTTCCAACCTCTTAGATGCTCTGTAAGACATAAAAAAAAATGTCCAGGTCAAACTATTCTTCGGTACCTTCCCAGGATTATCTAGGCCAGGCAAGCACATAGGAACTCTGAAGAGAACCCCGTATGGAGTGCAGCCTCCCAATACTTGCTAGACAAGTTATTTAATACTCTCTGGACTGCATACAGACTATGGTACCGACTAAGACCTGAACTTAGTACCCTAGCAGCAAGGGTTTGTTTTATCATGCCATTATCATGCTCAACTAACCCATTGGACTCAGCTCTAAACAGGTTGCTGAATTGCAGACAAACTCCTGGAGCTGAGATAGCACCCCTGTTAGCTTTGGAAGCGAACACAGAACCATTACCTGAAGGAAATAAATGAACTGCTCCTTTCACTGCCAAAGCACTTGCATTTCTCTGTGGCCATACCAATAAGAATCAAGAACATGAATCAATTGCTACCAATGTATACTTGTATCAGTTAAAAGAATCATTGAGCCGATATGGTCCAAATAAATCTCTCTGAACAGGATGTTGGGGACTGTGAGAGAAGTTGGCAAGGATCTGTTAATAGTAGATGGTTTGATCTCTTGGCAAGTAACATATTGTCTGTGTGAGAAAGTCACCCTTTTAGCATGTTCACCCCTTGTTTCTGTCTAATACTGATGGTAACTGACCCTGTCTGTAACCTGGGCTGTGCTTAAAAGTCCCATGGGGATTGCTGTGAATAAAAGGTATATGGTGAAATTATACAATGTTATAATTCCAATTGGCAATGACAGACCCTGTAATATAATAGGGCAGGAAAGTTTAGAGTCGCAGTAGATTTTCTGCACTTAGTGTGCACTGCTGAGTGCCTACTGTCATTTTTAAAGGCAGCCCTGCATTGCAGTCTGTCTTTAAAATGTAAAATTAATGCAAATTCAAATTTGGAATTAAAAGTACTTCCAAAGTAATAATCTACCTTATTTTTACATATGTCACCCCCAAGGTCTCCCCTAGGTGCACCAGGGGTGGAGTGTCATGTAACTATAAGCAGGGACAATATAAATTATGTTGTATATGCCCTAGTGAGGGAAAAACTGTGCCTTTTCATTTTCCCTGATTGTAGAAAGTCAGCTCTATAGCCTATGATGGAAATATATTTCATAAGCTTAACTAAGGCAATGAAAATATCAAGTGGACCCAAATTAATGGTAATAATTAATGCAACAATTTGCCATAGTTGAATTTATCATAATTTATACAGAAAAGAAGCTATTAGACTTTCTGTTCTGTAAGCCAAATTGCAGCCTGCTAGGGGTTTCTCCTGATTGGTCAGCCCTAACAGGATTAGCCAGGCTGCTTTGATGAGGTGATAAGTGGCCTGCCCTGAGCAGAGGTTAGCTGATGGGGGATGTAGGCAGATGGAGAACCAGGCAGGAAAGGAGGCTCAGTGAAGCAAGCTGAGGATTCCAAAGGATACCAGTCAGAAAGTAATGTAACCAGGCCTGCCCTCTCACCCCTGTACTCCACCGGTAGAAGGAACTTGCAGATGTCCAGAGGAGGAGTTGATGGAAATGAGCTACACCAGGGGGTTTGTTTAGCCAGGTCTTGCTCCTTTGGAGAGGAATCCACCATCTTGGAATGTTAAAATGCAGTGCTTTATGGGACAAAAAGATGCCACACTTTGGAGGAAGCTGTCATACCTCTGGGTGGCGTCCTGCAGCTCATTGGACAGGAGTGCCCACAGACTGTCCCCCAAGATGATTGAATAAAAGCGGCTGATCAGTATTGGAATTCATTTCTGCTGCCTGAAACCACAAGAAGTAGAAGGACTGCCCTGCTGGAACCCTAGTCTACAACCCAGAGGACTACACACTGAATTGCTGCTCCTGTTGCACACTGGAACAACAGCCCATAGACTCTGCCTTACTTCAAGAAGGACTCAGGAGTGTACCAACTTCCACAAAAGTCCCCGGCCTGGAGTGTGTCCAGTGGACTTACAAGCATTTGGCCAGGTGCATTGTGGGAATTGTAGTACCAACATACCAAGGAGCAACTCAGAGATTCTGGAACCTTGGATTGGGATTGTGGACCACTTTCCTGCATCATGAAACACTTCTGGAAGTAAGTGTAAAGTGTGACATTGCAGGCGGCTGGAACTCTTGACTGTGTCCCGATCCAGTGCAACCTTCCCTTTAAGCGCTATTTGCTTCTAAGCTCTAGTTTTACTCTTAATCTTTACAAATTCATATCTCTGGTTTCCTATTTTGGATTTTTGTCATTTCCGTGTAATTTTAACGATAAACATATTTACTATTTTTATAAAGTGTGTGGGATTTTTATTGTGTGTTGTGTCTGACTTATTTACTGTTTGGTGTATTTAAATGCTTTACGTACCTGTCTCCTGAGTTAAGCCTGATTGCTCGTTGCCAAGCTACCAGGGGCTGAGCCAGGAGCTACTTTGTGGGACCTTGACTGACCACAACCCTGTGTTGGGTGTATATTGCTGGTGGTAAGTGTGTACTTACCCCTACCAATTCCCAGCCTCTAACAGTCTGACATAATCTGTAGACTGTTTATATAAACAAAGCAACCAGTGGCGATACTGTTGCATTGCTACAGTTACTTTAACCCCAGCATGGGCCGATGCCAATCCCTCATGTGCTTCCTTGCTTACACCTAAAATGGAGAACTTATTAGGAATTATCCTGTTTCCCAGTTCTGGTAGAGTAACTACAGGAGTGTTGTCTGAATTAAGGGTGTAGGGATATTTAGGAGGAACACCTACTGGAAGATTTATACCTTGTTTAGTTGGATGTGCAGCTGTTAAAATATCTGGGTCAATCTTCATCTGAGATCTGGTAAGGGCTGCTACTCTAACAGTCTGAATTGCAGTCCTAGCAGATTAGTCGACCACACCTTTGGCGTGACACCTGTCACTCTGATTGACCAAAGTGTGCCTGACATGGACCAATGCAAGATTATTTTGTAAGACAGCTAACCTACCCCCTAGAACTGTTTATTCTCAATAGGTGTTGGACCTGACCCTTTTTGCAGGGTCATCCCCAAATGTTTTGCCTCCTTCCTCTTATTTGTTCTGACCTGCACTTTACCACGGCTGACCAGTACTAAAGTGCAAGTGCTCTCTGTCTAAATTGCATGGGTGATTGGTTTCTCTATGATTGACATATATGATTTACTAGTAAGACCCTAGTAAAGTGCACCAGAGGTTGTCCGAGGCCTGTACATCAAATGCTACTAGGGGACCTGCAGCACTGATTATGCTACCCACATGAGTAGCCCGGTAAACATGTCTCAGACCTCCCACTGCAGTGTCTGTGAAGACAGTTTGGAACTGCCAGTTCACATTTCTAAATGACCCTCTGGACCTGTCCTACATTGTCCCAGACAGCCTGCATCAAAGAGTACTCCAGAGACTCCCAGACCTGAGTCCTCCACATCCCAAAGACTTGCTAAGCCTAAACCTTCCCTTTTACTATATGTTAGTCACCCTTAAGGTTGGCGCAAAGCAGCACCATGGGCAGAATGCAGTGTATTTAAGAGGTAGGACATATACTGGTCTGGTTTACATGTCCTGATAGTGAAAAACTGCCAAATTTGTTTTTCACTATCGCAAGGCCTATTTCTCCCATAGGTTAACATGGGAATTGCCTTGAAAAACCTTTTAAGTGTCATTTCCCATTGGGAGCAAACAGAGATGTGGAGTTTGGGGTCTCTGAGCTCACAATTTAAAAATACATCTTTTGGTGAAGTGGGTTTTGAAAAAGGCATTTTAAGAAAGTTGGCATTTTCTTGCTTAACCATTCTGTGCCTCTGACTGGCTGTGGAATACTTGTCTGGGTCAGGATGACAGTTCGCTATTTGTGAATTCACTCTAGACAGTCACAAAGAGGGAGCTGAGGTGTGCCCTGCACATCCTGATGGGTCTTCCTGGGCTAGAGTGGTGGGAGGAACTGACCCTTGCACCTAAATGGGGCTGTGCCTGTCCCAAAGTATCCTCTAACCCCCTGGAGTGTGTCTGGGGCCAGGGCAGGAAAGGCATGGTCTTTTGCACTACAAAGAGTTCCCTTTGAAGTTTGCCTACTTCAAAGGCAGAAATGAGTATAAGTATTGGACTGCTGACCCAACAACTTCAGAGCACTTTAGACTGAGGATATTCTGCCAGGAAGAAGAGCTGGATGATGTAGGAGGAACTGACATTCTGCATGTTGCTTTGCTGTGCTGGCCTGATGTGTGCTGCTTCTGCCCTGGTAGTGAAAGGACTAGACTCTGCTTTCTATGTCCTGCTTTAGAATGTTCTCCCAGGGCTTGAACCGAGCTTGCCTCCTGTTAAGAAGTCTCAGGGATATCAAAGACATCATCTGCCAGTGCCTGGACTCTTCTGCTAAGAGTTCTGACTTGCCACATGGTGCCAAATCCAGTCCCTGGGTCCTGGGAAAAAGAAACGTGTGAGCTGAAGAGAAAATCGATGCAGCGCCTGTACCAAGGCTGAAAAATCGATGCAGTGCCTGTCACGGAGCTGCAAGACTTGATGCATCCCTTTGTTCAGTGTGGATTCCTTTTCGCTGTGCGTCTGAATTATATACACACCGCCTCCGAGCATCCTTTCTCTCCAGCAACGCTGCATCACAAGAAGGATTTGACGCATCACTAGTCCAGTGGGAAAAGAATCCACGCATCGTCCATCCACGGGGAAAAGCATCAACGCATCACTGATCCGGCAGGAAAAGAATTGACTCATCACCCATCCAAATCAACACATCGCTGGCTTTTGTGATGCATCACTTCCTTTGCATCCCGCATTGCCTTTATTTTTCTTGGCGCTTCTAAGGTACTGTATGTTATAGGGATACAACCTTTAATTCTTCAGGGTTAAGACTCTTTTAAACCTTAAAAAAGTGATATCTCTACTTGTGTATGTTTTATTTTTGTAGTTTTGCTCTTGTTTAACTCAGATAAATATTGGCTATTTTTCTAAATTGGCGTTCAGTACTTTTGTGGTGTTTTTACTTTGTTACTGTGTGTGTGTGTGCACATAATTTACACATTGCCTTTGAGATAAGTCTGACTTCTCATGTCAAGCTACCCAGGGGGTGAGCAGCAGGGGTTAATTTAGGTCTGTGACTCCCTTACCCTGACTAGAGTGAGGGTCCCTAATTGGACAAGGTGTAAATTAACTGCCAACTTGAGACCCCATTTCTAACAATAGACTTTCCCTTTGAATCCCTGAATCTATTCAAGTGCCAGTGTTGCAGGTGAACATTGTACCCTTGCATCCAGAAAGATCAATCAGATACAAATAGTACAGGAACTGATGGGTCAGCCTTCTGTAATGCAAGTAATAGGACATGAAATTCTGCATGTTGTCTAGTGCTGTCACATAAGATTTTAGTGTGGTTGCGCTGCGGACGGAATTCACAATTTTTCACTACACTTTGCACTACCGCACAGGAGTACTTATATTTTGTTCCTACCGCTTGTTGAGCAGAGCCATCAATATACAATACACTCTGTTGGACCTAGCCCTTTTTGCAGGGTCATCCCCAAACTTTTTGTTGCATTCCTCCTATTTTTTCTGACCTGTTTTTGTTGGCTCTAGGACTCTGGGCACTTTACCACTACTAACCAGTGCTAAAGTGCATATGCTCTCTGTCTAAATTGTACTGGTGATTGATATATTTGATTTACTAGTAGGTCCCTAGTATTATGCACCGTGTGTGCCCAGGGCCTGTAAGTCAAATGCTACTAGTGGGCCTGCAGCACTGATTGTGCCACCCACATGAATAGACTATAAACATGTCTCATACCTGCCACCGCAGTGTCTGTGTGTGCAGTTGTGTGCTGCCATTGCGAACTGGCAAGTGCACCCACTTTGCAAGGGCCAAACCTTCCCTTTCACTAAATGAAAGTCACCCCTAAGGTTGACCCTAGGCAGGCCCATGGGCAAGGTGCAGTGTATTTAAAAGGTAAGACATGTACTACTGTGTTTTACATGTGCTGATAGTGAAATACTGCCCAATACATTTTTCACTATTGCAAGGCCTATCTCTCCCATAGGTTTACATGGGGATTGCATTTAAATTATTCCTAAGTGTAATTTTCTATTGGGAGCAGATAGAGATGCAGAGTTTGGGTTCTCTGAACTCACCATTTAAAAATAAATATTTTAGTGAAGTTGGTTTTTAGATTGTCAGTTTAAAAATGACACTTTTAGAAAGTGGGCATTTTCTTGCTTAACCATTCTGTGTCTCTGCTTGGCTGCTGAATCCACGTCTGGGTCAGACTGACAGGTAGCCTGGTTGTGAATTCACTCTAGACAGTGACACAAAGAGATCCGAGTTGTGTACTGCATATCCTGATGGGTCTTCCTGAGTTAGAGTGGGAGGGAAGAGCTGACACCTGCACCTGAGAGGGCTGTGCCTGTCCTCACACAATGCAGTCTCTGACCCCCTGGAGTGCATCTGGAGCCAGGCCTGGGCAAGGCAGGATCTTGTGAACAACAGAGACTTTCCTTTGAAGTTTGCCTACTTCACAGGCAGAAATGAATATAAGTAGTGGACCCAAAACCCCAGACTTTCAGAACACTTTGGGATCAAGAGGAACCTCTGCCAAAGAGAAGAGCTGAAGAGCTGAGAGGAGGAGTACTGTCCCTTTGCTGTGTGTGCTTTGCTGGGTTGGCCTGCAGTTGCTGCTTCTGCTTTGGAGAAGACAAACACTAGACTTTGCTGTGTATCCTGCTTGTTAAGTTTCTCCAAGGACTTGAAGTAGAGTTTGCCTCCTGTTGAAAGTCTCAGGGACACAAAAGAATTCAAGTTCATCTTCCTACAGCACTGAGAACTATGCGTTTTGTGCTGCAACAGAAGAAAAAACACCACAATGTGGTCAACGATGCCGCTGCCTGCACCGTGACCTGTGGCCATGCACGTCGCATCGCCTCGCTTCACACTGCAGCTCTGGTATGGATGACACCGCTCTATGCTGGCACCGACGCCGCTGTCTGCACTGTGACCTGTGGGCACCGCTCGTGAGGTACACAAAGCATCCACCTGTCCCGCACAACAGCCCCGGGCTACTGAGGCCAGCGACATTGACTCCAGTATCGTCAACAGATGAGACTGCTTGCACTGTGACCCGTGGGCACCGCATGAAGCACCACAGCCTTGGGCCTACGGACAACCGCACTTCAGAGATGACGTTACCGCTGCCTGCACAGCAACCTGGATACACCGCACGTCGCACTGCCATGCTTCACACCGCAGCTCTGATATTGCTGCCGCTGCAGGACACCATCCCAGAGCCCCTGCCTGCACCGTAACTTGCTGGCACCACCCGTGGCATCATCCTGCTTCGCACTGCTGACTTCGTCATCATCGCGGAGTTCGATATGCAACACGTGTGACTTCAAGGGCCCAGCGACCCCTGCACCAACCTCCGGACTGATCCCTGCCGACGCCAGCGACACCACATTTCGGATCTCATTTCAGGGATCGCAACACCTTACATTTCCAAGGTACTGTTTGCTCATCTTCCCGACGCCGTAGCTGGCCCGCGAACTTGTGGTCTGCCTGAACTGTTGAATTTGTTGTTCATGATGCCTTGATAGCCCCAGACGGAGCTATCGACTTCAAGGAACTGTATTTTTAAGTTTATTCTAGCAACATTCATACCTTTAATACTGTATGTTGGATTTTTCTCATTTTGGTCTTGTTTTACATGGAAAAATATTGGCTATTTTTCTTAAACTGGCATGTTTTCACTGTATTACTGTGTGTTATGTGCAATTGTGATACACATTGCTTCTGAGATAAGCCTGACTGCTTGTGCCAAGCTACAAAGGGGGTGAGCAGGGGTTGGGGTTATCTTAGGTGTGTGACTCCCTTATCTTGACTAGGAAGAAGAGTCCCTACTTGGACAGGGTGCAAGCCACTGCCAACTATAGATTCCCATTTTTAACACACTCTGATAATATTCAATGGGTAAGGCTTTTGGGGTCTGAGTGCAATTCTGTTCATATTAGAGAAAAGCTTGTGTACGAAGAGTGGGATCAAACTTAACATCCACTGCACTCCTTCAAGATAGCTGTTTCCACATCTGTCAGAGTCTTTTCAGTGGAAGCAAACGTGTTTTGGCTGGACAATACACTGTATGTTATAGGAACGGTCTGTCCCTCATTGTAGGTCACATAAGTGTAACCTGACTGGCTTGGTATGATTCGGAGCACTAGACTGGTCTTACTGTCCCTAGATTGTAAATATTTTGTCTCTATTATGTCTGCTTACAAAGCACACATGATATAATTGTGCTTGTGCCCTTTGTTTTGCTGAAAGTGTGGGAGAACTCTAGTCATACAAGGGCTTAACTCGCTCAACAGAGTGAGGAAAGTAAGTATGTTCAAAGTTAAGAAACCCCAGCAGGGAGTGCAACTTATTTAGTATGTCAGAAGTCTGTACCCTGCTGAAGGAAATCAGAAGCTAAACCATTGCCCTCATTGATAACTTGTATCTGAAGAGGGTCCCGGTCATCTTTTTAAAGTTAATCTTGTGATCGTGTGATGTTAATAGTTTTAGAATTTTGCCCACCCTAGTTTGGTGTATGTCTAAATCATCATCAGTATGATAAATATTATCAATACATTATAATACCTTGGGATCTGGTTGTAAGATCCCCATAGTGGGTGCTAAGGATAAGTCACAGCTGTTCTTAGAGCACACAGGCAAGCATCAAAATGAGAACTGCACTCCATGGAAATGAAAGGACCTTAGAAACTCACTTCTTTCGGGCACTATATTTTGACTGAAACCCCCCATTGGACATTCCCAGGGTCGTTTTGTATTGTTTCCGCACCAGGTTCATCATTAAACCCGTTCTATGTGAATTTTGCACCTCATTAGTTTGCATATGTTCACGTTTGTGAGTTTAAATAGCTATAGTCTAAAACTATCCTACAGGATCCATCAGGTTTGGGGGTGGGAAAAAGGGGAAAGACAAGGTGTTAATATTCAGTCATATTGCAATTGGTCTAATATTGCTTTTATACCACATTTTGCTGCTGAGGATATTGTCCCTGCGCTTGAATTTCACTGCGTAAGGGAATGTCATGAGTGTTTATTCTACTCCGCTTGGTTTCTGCATAAGGCCGGAGCCTGTCTTACAGCCATTTCACTGATCCCTGATGTCATCCGGTACTATGGGAAAAAAGCTAACTTTATAACTTCCTCCACCCCCCTGGGCGCTTCCCTAATAGGGACTGGAGGACTGTCATCTTCAGCTTTTATGATTTCCTAAACTTCAGATAAATACGGCCAGAAGACTGGTTTAATAATGCGTAGTATATCCCCTTCAATCTGTATTTCCAAGTCATTAACCGTACAGGAGGATTTAAATGCTTATATGGAGTTCCAACTCTCATTAACACATCAGTTGGACTTGCCACCAGAAACCTCTGGAGATCCTGATGAACTATTGCGACTTCTGCTGCGCTGTCTAAAAGCACTCTTGCCCAAATCCTGTCTTGCAGGAGAATCTGTAGTTGTATCAGCATATTTCAGAAAGTGCTGTTACTTTCTTCTTCTTATCTGGAGTCTTAGAGTCTTTCTGTTCCCTCTTTGCGATGACTTCAGCCTGACGTTCTGCTTCTCCTTTTCTATCAGTGTCCTGAAAAGAACATGGAGAGCGGATACCAGAATACTGATACAGTTCCAGTTTTTAAATTTTATTGCTGACCCTAAATTATACCCAACCCTACTAGATTCCCGAAATACAGACCACCTTTGTGCTCTCTCCCTGTTTCTTCTTCCCTTTCGTTGCAGGTTTCTCTTTCCCAAACCTTCACTGTCACTTTTAGGTTTTAAATGTGGCTTAAAGTCTTGTGTACTCAAGGTATACAACCCAGAGTGGTATAAACATCTGTGATTGTTTTTGGTAGTTCAGCATCTGGAACTGGGACTACTTCCAGTCGCTGACGTATAGCCAGAACAAAGCTTCTTCCTCAATGCAGCTCAGGATGATTAAAGAAGCTGTAGAGAAGTTCCCCATTAATTTCATTCCTGAGTCCAGAGCTGGTGCAGCCCCATCCTCGTTCTGTAGTTTGTTCAAGACTTCAGGGAGAACTGCCAACAAAGACTTGCCATGTGTGCTGGTGTAAATGCATGCAAATACACTTCCCCAAACGTAACATTCCTTTTCGGGTGGCACCATCCCAAGACAATGCACACAGTCAACATCCTATGTTTGTCTTGGGGCAGTGCTAAAGCTTTGTTAGCATGAAACTGCCCTGAGGCAGCATCTATAGGCTCAAACTCCACCCATGGGTAAATTCTTCTCAGAGGCATATGGCGTGTGAGCAGCTATTGCAAAAGTAACTGCCTCCCTCGTATCGAGGGCACCTCAAAGCTTGAGTTTCTGAGTACCTGCTTCCCTGTAATTGGCTCCTATCACAATAGGGGCTGCCATGTAAATGAACGAATTCATGCAAATTGGATTCAAAGAATTAGAAAAGCCACAGGATGAGGAATAACCTTTTAAGAGTCAAGCTTGATAAAACCACTGCAATAGGTGATCTCTTATTGCCTGTAGGCATGTGATTTGGCGACCATCTTGAGTGCGGCCTATAAATACTGTGCCCAATGCCCCTGGCCCTCGCTTGACCTCAACTTACCTTGGGAGAAGGATCTCCCGCTCTTGGTTCCTCCTGGTCCTGGCGGAGTATCCAGAATCCTGCACCTCTCATCTCCCTGGTTTCAAGTGCTACCTCCAAAAGAATAATTAATCTACAATCCACACTCAGGATTCCCTTTGAGCAGCACAGCTCAGAAATCAATGGTCATTGCACTGAATCTTTATTACAACCAAAGACAATCAGCAAAGAGACGACCTTTTAAGGCTTGTACAAAAACTTGTTGAGTCAGTAAACCTTTCAGGTCAAAGGGCAATTTGCGACCCCCTTGTGATTCCCTGCACTCACAGGTATGGTGGCCTGCTGGAGACAGCAGACCACCATGTCTGTGACTGCTTTTTCAATAAAGCAGTTTTTTTTTTTGATATTGCAGCCCGTTTTCCTTAAAGGAAAACGAGTTGCAATACCCTCGAGAAAATGAAACCATTTCGTTTCATTTTTTCAGAGTAGGAAGTGGTCCATTGGACCACTGCCTGCTCGGAAAAAATATTTTTGGCAACATTCACAAAGGGGAAGGGGTCCCATGGGGACCCCGTCCCTTTTGCGAATGAGTTAGCACCCACTTCACATGGGTGCTAACTGTGAATTGCTTTGCGACCGTGTTCGCGGTCACCCAGCAATTCTGCATCGCGGTGCGAATCGCAAATAGGAAGGGAACACTCCTTCCTATTTGCGAGTTGCATTCCCATTTTGCGAGTCAGTACCGACTCGCAAAATAGGAATGTGCATCGCAATGCGCGTTTTGCATGGCACAAACGTGACGGTATCCCATCCTCCATTTTACGATTCCTATTGTATATAATGGGATCGTAATACGCCAGACAGGATATCAGTCACCTTTGTGATGGAGTATTCCCCTCTGCCGACATCTAAATTAGGCCCTTTGTGTACACCCTTGAGACCGCCATCCCTTGTCCAGTTACATTTTGCCTTTAGTTGTATAATAATGCACAGACTCTATTCCAGGAGTTCATTGCCTGGAGTAGCCTAAGATTCCCGGAGCAGATCACAATATCTTAGCTTTGTCTATGTCACCCAATTTCTAATTTCAGATGGAATCCTATCTTTTGAACCCAGTCTGTTTTCTCACCTCCTTTAGCCTGGTTCTCTCTCCACAGATGGGTTTCACTTGATAATCTATCCTACCATCAAAAATAATTTGTGGGCCTATTCCAAGAGATTAGAGTGGCTTGAGTGGGTCCCAATATGTTCTAACTACGCCTTCCCGTAAAAATGTGCTTCCACTGGGATCCTCTCTAGTCTTGTTGCAAGTACCACCCATGAGGTGTATCCCCAGTCATTAACAAACTGGAGCTGAGAGGCCCAGTAATATACCCTTATACCTGGTAGAGATATGCCACCATTATATACCAATCTTTGCAGAGTTTAGGGAGGGTGATGCTATTGAATATTGAAACCCTCCCCGTTAATGAGAGCGTGGCTTTCCGCAACATTTCTACATCTTTTTGAAACTCCTTAAGGTCCACCTCTAGGTTCCTCTCTAGAAACACTGATATACTTTGTGTAATCTTGATACCCAAGTATCTGAAACCCACCACAGATACCCCAAGACCATGAGGCACATCCTCCACCCCGTCCCACTCTTTAAATTAATACAGTATCGATTTATCCCAATTTATCTTGCAGCCCGCTCATCTTTCAAAGTTCCTGAACTCCATTCAAACTTCCATAATTGACGAGCTTACAGCAGGATGTGGTCTGATTAGAGGGATATTTTATCTGGTTCCCCTGTGACCTCCATGAATTCAGAGATGTTGTCCCTCACTCTAACCCAGCACACCACGGCTCTATAAAGAGAACAAAGGCGACAAAGGGCATCCCTTTTTTGTGCCATGTTGCAGCAGGAATGTCTCGGAGACCACCCGTTCACCCTTACCACTGCTGTGGGCTTCACGTAAAGCACGAGCACCCACTGGCCGAACTTTGACTCCAAAACTTCTTGGGACCTGGGAGGTGTACTCCCAATTAAGAGAGTCAAATTCTGTTTCAGTGTCTAGTGCTACTGTAGCAAGTCGCTTCCATCTCTCTTACAGCTTATCCATCCAATTATGCAGCCTTCCAAGATTAATCTTCATCAACCTCCCTGGCCTTATGAACCAGACGGTAAAACCTCCACCAAGCGCATTGCCATCACTTTCTGTTCAACAAAGAGATTGGTCTGTCGGAGGCACGTGCATTTCCTTGTTTCCCCTTCCTGTGAACTACTGGAGTTATCACATGACGAAGGCCTGGTGTCAGTTGTCCACTTTCTTTAGACTCGTTAAACATATTTATAAGGTGGGGCCCACATCGAAGACAATCTTTTATAGAATTCTACTGGTATCCCATTGGATCCAGGTGTCTTACCACCTTGTATCTGCCCCAGCCTCTCTGATATCTCTATTAGTGTGATGTCCTGCTCTAGATATTGTCTACTGTCCTCCCCTCCCATAGACAAAGCCTCTACAATTCTTACAATTATACTCTCTATAATATGCTACTGTATTGCGCAAATATGTGTGCTGTGTCCTTATCATTGTCGATCACCACTTGTCATCAAGAATGAGTTCCCCCACCCATCTATCTGCCTCCTCTCTATTACTTAGCTAGGCCAAAAGGTGACCTGTTTTTCCCTCTACTTCATACAACTTCTGTTGTGTCATTCAAAAATATTGTCCGGCTACGTCATGGGTTAATGGGTGGTATTCCTCTCGCAAGGACTCCAGGTACTGCAGACGGGCTTGTGTCCCAGTTTCAATGCACAGTTTTTCTGTTCCAAAATCTCTCCCTCAAGGAACTTAACTTCCTTTGCATTTCTTTCTGGGGTATAATATTCGGTGTCCTGTGCCTGAGTACCATTGTGTACTCTTTCCAGAGGACTCTCAGTGAGCTTGCGGATTCTGTGTTCTCTTTAAAATAATGTGTGGAGTCTATCAGAAGCGTGGTTACCACCTCCTTCTCTTGGAGTTCCCATCTATCCATCCACCATGTACCTCTCCAGTGCCTATTCTTTCCTCCAGTGTAATCTTAAGTTGGACATGGTCAGAAATTCCTCCAGCTGAGTATTCTGCTTCCAAAAGAGCTGGGCACTTGTTGGTACAAATGCATAGTGAACTCAGGAGATAGAGTTTTGTGGACTTCTGAAAAGAATGAGTATTATTTGGTCTTTAAATGTTTAGTCCTCCATTTGTCTTCTAGGCCTATGGCATGGGTAAATTGTGCTAATGGATAGACTTACGGGGCATAGCAGGTTGGGTGACGTCCTATACATTGCTCGGTCCATCACGTCATTGAAGCCCACGCCCCCCATTACATGTAATGCGGCCTCTGCTTCAAGGAACATGGGTCCCAGTTTATCAAACACTGTCTGATGCAGTGTGGGGAGAATGTCTACAATCAGGATATAAAATGGTTTTTGATGCCATGTAGCTTGTATCCCCACATTTTGCCATGTCTTTTTGATCTGAAACTGATGTGTTTTTTTCTTGCCAAAATATCTACTCCTCTTGAGCCCTTGTGTGAAGTGGAGTCTGTTATCTGCCAGGGCAACAAATTGAGACATCTACAGTAATTACCCAAAAAGTAAGTTTCTTGCAGTTGAGCCAAATTTGTGGCCTGCATATAAATGTATTGGGACATCAACCCTGTTTTTAGTTTACTGTCCACCGCATTAATATTCCAGGAGATTATTATTTTTTTAGAATGGGTGCAATCTATCACTTTCATCGTAGTCTTCTGATCACCCCACCCTTTCCGCTGTATGTGAAACTCAAAGAACAAGCTGAACAGTTAGACTTTGAGAACATGTCCCTCTCCCCCTGCCCCTCTCACGTCTCCTCTTCTCTCAGCTCTAGCATTCCCCACCACCCCAAAACTGGGAAAGACGTTATGCACCCAGCCGTCTGTTCACAGAAACCCCTTGACTCCCCCAAACCCCTACTCCATACTTCTCCCCAAGAAGCATCTGCTGCCACCTAGAAACTGTACGGCCTTTAAAGAAAAAAACAGCTTTTGGATTCAACCAGCAGTCGACTTTCCCTTCCCTTGGATACTGGGATTAGATCTTTACAAATCCCGGGACTTTCATTACATTAGAGACGTCCATCCCCCATCATTTACCTCATACTGTTAGACTTGCAAGTTAGGTTAAATTGAAGTTTTAGGGCCTAATTTAGAGTTTGGCAGAGGGGTTCCAGATATCCCGTCAGCCATAATATGATTTCCATAGTATATAATGGAATTGTAGTACAGCGGATGGGATATCTGTCATGTTTGTGACAGAGTTACCCCTCCGGCATACTCTTTATAGTTTTATAAATGTACGTCTGATGCTCGTCACACCCATATTTCCAGGTACAACGCAGCTTATGTTGTGGTGTATGGAAAGTCATGTGTAGCTGATCAGTATTCCCTACCCATTGTCCCCTGAAGGTGCCCTCTGTCTTTTCATTGCCACTTGTTGGAAATGTCTGCTTCTTTCCACCTCTCTCATGTTGTCTAGGTTTGTGTTTCTGGGGGTACCTGGTTCCTTCCCTTCTTCTATGAGATTTCTTGTATGAACACCCTGTCATCTCGGTGGGCAACTCTCCTCTACCTAGTCCCAAGCTACCTTCTGTGTTTCGAAAACAGAATGTCTTGTTTTGAAAGCTGACACAAAGCTTGGGTGGAAGCATGAGCATGAAATTGATGCGCATAGCATGAATCCAAGAAGGAAAGGCGCTGCTGTTTTACCAGAGATGTGCAGTCAGGAAACACCAGTATTTTCCTATTTTCGAACATTAAGAAGTCTCTGGAATGTGCTTCTTGTAAGATCATCTCTCCGCATAGTTAAGAAAGTGAGCAATGATGGTTCCCGGGGGTAGAACTCCAGGGGCAGGGAGCCTTGCCACCAGGGCGCTAGGGTCCAGATGTACGAAAGCATTTAGCATTCCTTAACATACCGAATCGAAATTTTGGTCCGTTAATAAATACTGAATGGCCTTTCCTTATGTACAGAGGCATTTTCGGAAACGCAAAATGCGATTTCTACCAAGTAAAAATCACATTTTGTGATCCCCAAATAGGAAATCACAAATAGGGATTTCCTATTTCCGATTTCCAAAGCACATCTACAAAGCATTTCCTAACTGCGAAATGGCTATTTAGGAAATGTAATCACCATTGTCTCCAAGTCCATGGTGACCATCTGCAAATTTAAAAAATGCACCCAAAATGCATTTTTTAAAGTTGTGTTGCGCGCATTCCCCTAGGTCATTTGTGTATGTAAACCACCTGTTTTTGGGGTGCCTTGGTACCCTTGGTATTGCATTTCCTAATTTGTGATTTCCTATTAGGAAATCACAAATTAGGAAATGCATAACCAGGGGTGCCTATGACCCTTTAGGACCATTGGAAGGAATGGTGTAGCATTTCTTAAATAGCATTTTCCTAATACCGATTCCTACTCCGTATTTTTTAACATTTCATTTTGCATTTCCTAAATATCGATTTTTAAGGAGTCGCTATTTAGGAACTGCAAAATTTGAATTTAGTACATATGGCCCTAGGTGCGCACTCAATGTGGAAACTTTGATAGAGTTAATTAGCTGGTATCCAAGTTTTGAGCCATTTAAACGGAAATGAAGACCCGGAAGAGCCCTCCCCCTTTGGACATTCCTACGATGAGCATGTTATTTCTGAGTGCTCGCTACTCTGCCTCCTCCGCTCTTTCTTCCAGACATCAAGAGGTTTCAGTAAGGTGAATTAGGTCAGTTTTCCAACTTCAGAATTTATCCTCGATTTATGAGAATCTTGTTTCGGCTTCAGTGCGCCTCTTTGTTTTGCATGAACCTTGGAGAATTAAGGAGATGCCTACTTTGATTCCGTTCAGTTTGCTCTCCAGTGCTGACCTGGTGTCCTTGATGGCTTGTCGGATCCGGTCTGTGAAGCAGATCGTTCTTTGGTGTCTGCCACTGGAGATGATCCTTGAGGTTCCACACTTTCACTGCGCAGAGTCTTTACGTACCTTTTCATCTCCAACCTGGCTGGGGTATTTTTGTTCTTCCCCATGTCTGGGTTCCTCATTGACCCCTTAGCACACAGCTTATCAGAACTGAACCAAGGCACTCACAGTTCACTGCACCCCATGATCACTGTCTCCTAATGTCTCTCTTGATCAGGTCAAGCGATACAACCCTTTCCAGTCCGGACCTCCTGGCCGTTAGGGATTTACATCTGACCTTCCACCTCTCTTTTCACTAGGTGGAGAGGTCAACACCAAATGGAAATTTGGACAACTCTTCTTTGTCTCACGGTATCCTGAATTTATAACAGGAGAGCACCCGCCACCTCACCCCTGAAAACCTTCCATAATTCAGCTGCCTATTGCTCTAGTAGTCTGGTCAATCGCCCCAAGCTTCAACTTTTGTGCGGCACAACAGAGGGGAAGCACTGAGTATCTTGTTCAAAGCGGCTGGTGGTCACCATGGATGTGCTCCGTAGTCAGGATGGGTCCGATTATTCCTGCGGGCATTTCTTTCTGCTTGAGCAATGGGACTCCAGCTCATGAGTGTGGCGCTCTGCAGCACCTGCCTCGGCCTTCCCTTTTCAAGAACCCTCTCAGCACTTGTTCCCTTCCACTACAGACCCGTCAGTCAGGGCTCTTTGTCTCCATCTCCCCTGCATTCACTGGCTTCTCCTCCACGGCTCAGCCAGTCCCAAATGCCCATACTCTCAGCGCCCAGATGTTGTTGTAGTTTGGACTCTTGCTCTGAGCAAGACTGCTGGTCTCAGCATGACAGTACTTTTGTTTGTAGGTGACTAAGTCACTTCCTACAACTAGTTGTAACTGTTGTCCAAACCTTACCGGCTTACTAGCAGTACCTCACCAGAAACAAAATAGTAAAAGGTGATTTGTAGCAGTCGCTTACGCATGGACTCAAAGTAAGATCTCTCAGGGTTGTCGTGGTTAAACGGAAATTACCCTTTTCTCACAGATTTATTATGTCTCATACAAAGGCAATAACACAGATGCAGTGAAGTTATAATAGTTTTTATTCAACATAACTGCAATTTGTGATAAGTTGCATGAACTGCAATGATTAGGATAATGAATATACCAAGCAACAGTATTGTGAAGAAGAGAGTCATTGTTATAAAGACCCCACCATTGTGCAATATATGAAAGAAATATATGTATATGTATAAGATGGAATAAGCCCTAATACCCTAAGGAGAATAGGTCTAACCTCCTACCTAAAAGGAGAGCCGGGTTCGTTAAACCTAATCTGCCAATGCCGTGTCCATGAGAGGAGCCCCCAACCCTCGTTACCTTGGAATGAGGTCTCTATCTCAGACTCCGCAGGGACACGAAGACTGGGTCAGCGTCAAGACGACTACAGCATCGGTATCAGCGATGGTGGCGATGCCCTCTGGTCGGAATCCCTCGGATTATCTATCTAAAGTGTGATGTATTTATACAGATCTACAAGGTCCCCTGACGTAAGTGTATTCCTAAACAATAGATAACAGGCATGCTTGGGACGGCAATTAATATCAACAATCCCTCAAAAGTATAGAGAGGGAAAATCCCTAAGTGTGAATGCCTACTGTATGTTTGTCTTTCGTGCTTGATCTTGACGCCTTGGTGCAGTGACACTGATAATAGTACCCATAACAAGTGGCCTAACTATAAACAAGGCCACCATCTTAACGGATATAAATAATTAAATGGACTAAGACAGAGCAAGCTAAGTAGGCTAAAAGTCACTGGGTGACGGGGGCACAAGTTTACAAGCCTACGGCTAAGCTAACTCCTGTTATCCCATTAAAACAAACTAGGATTCACTACAATGTTGAAAGGGGGTTATGCAGGAGGCCCTAAGCACTGCTCCTGGGCAGGCTTCTTGTGTAACGCCCTCTCTATGGGATATGGTGGGAAGTCTGACTTCACTTTTCCACTTGTCACTGGTCCACTCACTGGCTCCTTCTCTCAGTCGCCATCTTGTTTTTAATGTGCGCTCAGATGGAGCTCCGTTCTTAGGCAGAAAATCTTCCCTTGGTGAGACAGTCGATGCCGGAAGGAGTCGGGGTGTGGGAGTACTTTCTTGCCCAGAGCCCTGATTGTTAGGATGATGCCCGATTATGTGCTTTGCAGTGGAAATGCAAGGTAATGCATCTGCTATCATGTCCTTGAGGCCATGGCCATCCCAAAAGGGGTAATTGAGAAGGAGTCAAAACCCACCCTCTAGGAACCACACATACTAGTTGCTCCAAAGAAGAAGCAACCAGGCAACCAAGGGCTATTTGTTTGTCTGTTGATATGAGACTGCCCAATAGAGTTATCTGTTGGGAAATACACCTAAGACCAACAATAGGTGACATCATTGCCAGTACATACTAGAACAATTGGTATTGGATCCAGCCAGTAGGAATATCACAACATTTCCAAGCACCTGGGATTGCAAAGATATTGACATCCAAACTTTGCAATATCCTTAAAAGCCGAACCGTCCCCAGCGCTATCAGTAAGACACTTTCATGCATGGCTGGGATGCTGAACATCAGTGATCACATCCTGGTTTACTCCACCACTGTGGAAGAGCATCATCACCGACTAAGAGTAGTGCAAACCAGTCCAGAGAGTGATGCAGCCTTCACAGAAATAAATGTTCTTTCTTCAAGAGCCAAGTTGAGTCAGCAACCTAGCGGACTACCTATCGCGACACTACCAGCTGGTGCACAGTGGAACTCTGAAAGATAACAAGGGTTCAAAGAGATCTGAGGTGCTACTCACTGTGAGGGCATGTTTACCTTTAAGTATTTACATGTCCTACTTTTAAATACCTCGCACCCTGTATTATTTGCCATAAAGCCCACTTAGGGTCGGATTTAGAGTTTGACAAATATCCCATTCGCCAAAATCTAAATCTCATAGTATATGATGGGAATCATATTTCGGCGGATGGGTTGTCCCTCACCGCTGTGACAAAGTAACCCCTCCACCAGACTCTAAATCAGGCCCATTGTTTTTACATCAATATTTAAAAGAAAGGCTTTGACCTTTCCAGAGTGGTTATGTTAACAGTTCAAGTTGCAGTTTTTAAACTGCTACCGTCAGGCTCCAGTGGTTGGCCTGGAGACATATTTGCACTGCCACTGTAGTTGATAGCACAATACGTACTGCTGTCCACTAGTGTTTTTAGCCTTCCAGGCCCTGGATACATTTTGTACCATGTACTAGGGACACCTAAGCTAGGTAAATATACTAATTAGAAGTACCCCAATGTTATCATGTTGAAAGGAGGAGCACAGTCCCTTCATTCCTGGTTAGTAGGGTAACTCCTAGAGTTCTACAGCCAGCAAAATATAGGGTCCAGCTAAAGACAGTAAATATGGGCTGATCATGCAGAAAAGGAGGATTTCCAATCATTTAACCAGACCTTTTGGACTGGATTAGCCTCGCAAAGAGGGAATTCAATCACCAAAGACAGAAGCAACAAAACCAGCATTCCATTAGGACAGGTGTAGGGTATTGCTAGATTGATCGCAGCAGTATACCCCAGCAGCAAGACAAGAACTTATCAGCATCCTGCTTATCTGCCAGAAATACTGGCATCCACAGAGGGGCTAGTGCCAGGAGGGAAACACATTATCAGAGCAGCAGACCAGATGCAACAGACAATCCAGCTTGCACACAATGTCCATCAGGAAAGGTCAAACAACATTTCAACTCACAGCTGAAGTGTGGTTCCCCAGAACCAATGCTGTGGAAGAAAAGTATCTGCATGCATTATATCTGAACTCCCAACCCCCCCATGCATGGGAACAAGTCAGTGTTGATTTCTGCACAATGCTTGATGTGTCAGACCACCTGACCACCCACAGACCTGCATGCAGTGTATCTAAACTCCTTGGCCTCATGCATTGGAACAAGACAGCATGGATTTCTGGACAGTGCCTGATGCATGGGGCCATCTCTTGGTGGTTGGGGATGGACATACAAAGCACCCCAGAGGATGTGATTCTGGGTGCAGCCAATACTTGTGTGTAATACCCAAACTTGAAATATATTAGCCTCCCACAAGTTCCCCCAAAAACGAAGACTGACAACAAAGCCAAAGGCATGGAATTAATTTCTACAGCAATGGGAGATAAAATATTGGAGCATTACACCCTGCCAGCCTCAGGAAAATGTAGCTATCTGGCCACATTAAATGACTGCACCGGCAGTACTTCAAGTTTTGAGAACTAAAGAGACACTCATCACTAATCTCCCAAGTTAGTCTGAAGCCTCATGGTGGAAAGGTCCATCTATTGAAAGTGGGTGATTCATGAGGCCTGGACCAGTGCTCCCAGGCAAGCTCTTAGGGTCACAGCCTCTCTCTAGGATGACCAGACCCTCAATGTAGAAGACTTTTTTTTTACACAAACTTTATTGTTTTTATGTAACAGTAGTAGATGTACATTAACACATGAAGCAATGACATTTACAGTGACTCAGTATTCAATACAATAGGGAATGGGTGCGTTGTCCCTTGCATATCTAATTCCTGCTTCTGCGGTATAAACTCCCACTACATCCTCCCTCCCAACAAACAACTAGCAAGAGAAGTCCACCATCACTTATTATGTGGTCTCTGAGTCCATACACGGAACCCAGTGTATGAGGGATACAGGGTGTCAAGGTTATGATAGCAAGTGAGGTTCTGCGGAATTATACATTAACTGTGTATAGAGGCTGTCTTGCGTTGTCTCATATAGACTGAGTGTATACAGCGTCTCACATTGGGGAGAGGGCGGGGGAGAGAGCCATACACAAGGTGTTGGCGCTTCCACCCGGACCATCACTCATTGGTGATATATTTAGGATCCTATATCTGCATTCTCCTGCGATTGCTCTCTAAATCTTTCTAAAAACAGGTCCCAGTCCAAGGAAGTAGGAGTCCTACGCAGCCCTCTATATTCTTCTCGCTGCAAAGCACTGCTTTAAGCCAAGCCCCACTCCAACAGCTCCTCACGCCACTGCAACGAGTGGGAACTGGCGACTTCCAGCGACGCGTAATGGTGCCTTTAGCCAACAGTAAGGCCAAATCTGTAAAGTGTGTGGACACTCCCACCTTCCGAACTGGGGATAAAGTTCCAATATGCATGCATCTGGTGTCTGCCAGTGGTAATGCCCTGTTAAGTCCTCAACGGATCATGTTATCTCTGCCCAGTATAGAGTCAACTTAGGGCACGTCTACAACATATGCAATAGATCAGCGTCTCCCTCGTGACAGCGAGAGCAGGCCGCTTCAGCACCAGGGAACATTTTGTTTATTTTTTGCAGGGGGAGGTATGCCCTATGAAGTATTGAAAACTGAATAAACTTAAACCTGAAATTTCTCAATAACATTTTTGGGGCTTTAAGCAAGACATTCCATTCGGTACCAGTTAGTGTGTGATCTAGATCTGTCTCCCATTGTTTGCGGAGCGTGTAAAGATATCCCTAAGTGGACCCTTAGGCCTCTGTACAGCCAACAAATTAAATGGCTGCCGTGGCCCATTGTATGTAATACACTCAAGAATTCAAATGTAGCTGGTTCTATACCCTCTGGAGCCCAGTATTGTTGAATGTAACAAGTCAGTCCTGCATGTATGAGAAAAAGGGCGTCAGATAATCCATGTGACTGTATAAAGTCTAAATGTGACATTAGTGTCTCGTCAGCACACATCTTTGACAACATCACGGTTTCTGATTGTTCCCAGAGTTCCAACCGCTGCGCTGACAGAGTTCCCATAGGCAGGGGGATACCCCCTAGTGGTATATTCGGGCATAAGGAATGGGTATATGTGCATAACACAATGCCATTCACCAGTACACCTTGGCCAACAGTAATAATATAGGAGTGTTATGAGCGGCAGCCTACTCGGGCACAGCAACCTATGCAGTTGCCCATTTTGCACCTGGGCTGGTGTAAAGCCTGCCTTGTGCAAGTTTTCTCCTGTTAGACAGTACACCATCCATTGCAACTGGGTGGCTATGCAGTACGTCTTAAGATCCGGGACTCCCATACCTCTACCCTGCACTGAACCACCGCTGGTAAATTAACTAAAGAATGGAGTAGTCTGGGGAGGACCATCTTTGCCAGTGTCAGTCTGCCAGCTACAGAGAGGGGTAATGTAGTCCAAAAGGCTTTTTGTGGCTTGAGGGAATTGACTGCACGTAAGAGATTCCCCTCTGATATATATCTTGGGAGTCCCGGTATATTCGGATTCCTAAGTAACAGAAGTTATGTGTTGCTTCTGAGATTTGAGCACCTCCAAACGCCTCCTTTGTCTCCCGCCCCAGGTCAGTCAGGAACGCAAAGGTGCAGGATTTAGTAGCATTGACTTGCAGGCCTGAGAGCCGTCTGAACTCGGTCAGCCTTTCAGCCACAACGATCAGATCCCAACGCAAATCTCTGAAGTACAAGATCATGTCATCTGCATATAGTGAAGTAGCTTGGGTCACCCTTAAATTGGAATACTCCATTCCGGCGCATTTTGCCGCAGTATCTGTGGCAGGGGTTCAATTGTTAAGACAAGTAATGGCGATAATAGACCTGATGTGTCCCCCGAGAAATGTTGTATGGTGCTGAGATGCACGCCCCTGTTTCTGCCCTCAAAGTAGGTAGGGAATATAGCAGCCGTACCCATTTTGTATAGGAATCCGGTATCCCATAACAGGGAAGTGTGGCAAGCATAAATTCCCAGCTCAATGTGTCAAATGCATATCTAAAGATAAGCTGCCGGCGTGTGGGTACTGACCGTGGGTGCTGTCCATTACATGAAATAGACGACGAATATTCAATGAGGTGTTGCGCTGATGCACAAAGCCTTTCTGATCTGTGTGCAATAGGTGTGGCAGGTGAGGGGGCAGACGTCTTGCCAGGATTTTACTCAGAATTTTATACTCCGTGTTCAAGAGGGACAGTAAGAGGCCAATTCAAGGGGGCGCTTGCCAAGTTTCAACAATGATGTAACAATGACCTGTCGCATTGTAGGGGGTAAGTATTCCCCCCCCCGTAGTGACTCTACATAAATTTTTTCGAACTGTGCAAGTGTCGTAGAACTCAACGGGAAGTCAATCAGGTCCAGGAGTTTTATTGCGGGCCACTTCCTTAATTGCTCCCCTAATCACCCTGACAGTGAGTTGAGCACTCAGTGTGTCCTGAGCTGATGGTGGTAATTTGGGCAAGCTTGTCCTATCCAGGTAGGTGATCATTGTCGCAGCAGGTGGGGCAGCTGGGGCTGTGTAGAGATCAGCATAGAAGTCTCAAAAAGCATTATTAATGTCTATCTGTGTGGAGACCAAAGGCCAGATGTACGACCCAGAGTTTTGAGAATCGCAATTTGCGACTTATTTGCGAGTCACAAATTGCAAGTCACAAAACCATATGTACAACAGTGTACTTCACACTGTTTGCGATTCCCAATGGGGTCACAAATTACCTACCTCATTAATATTCATGAGGTAGGTCGCAATTTGCGACCCCATTGGAAATGAATGCACTCACAGAAATGGTGGCCTGCTGGGGACAGCAGACCACCATGTCTGTGACTGCTTTTAAATAAAGCATTTTTTTTTTTTAATGCAGCCCGTTTCCCTCAAAAGAAAACGGGATGCATTTCAAAAGCAAAAATGAAAAGTTTTCTTTTCATTTTTTCAGAGCAGTCAGTGGTCCGTGGGACCACTGCCTGCTCCGGAAAAATATTTTTGCTACCATTCACAAAGGGGAAGGGGTCCCATAGGGACCCCTTCCCGTTTGTGAATGGGTTAGCACCAATTTGAAATTGGTGCTAATTGTGATTATTTTGTGACCACATTCACAGTCACAAAACAATCATACAACGCATGCGACTCGTATTTAGGAAGGGAACTCCTCTTCCTAATTGTGTCTCACAAACCTATTATGCGATTTGGTAAATAGATTACTGACTCGCAAAAATGGGTCTGTACATCGCAAAATGCTTTTGTCTTGTCGCAAATGACCCGATTCTGTGAATTGGGCTGCTTGCAAATAGAAAAAAGCTTTGTACATGTCGCCCTAAGCCTTGAGTTTAAGAGCATATGCCAAGTATCGGGGTCGGGGAATGGGGGGGCGTATAAGGCGAGCTAGTAATGCGCCGGATCTGTCAGGTTCAGTGTCCATCCATTGGACATGGGTGTTATGGTCTATTAGTCTCAAACGTTCCAATCCTCCTGCATGCGCCACTGTCGCTTCCTGCCCCCCCCGGCCTCCGCCTGTTCCCTATGGGACATTTTATTTTCAACTTTCTTAAGAGCTGCCAAAGCTTAATTTCGAGCATCCACTAGTGTGCCAATAGAGGCACCACAAATCACTACCTTGAAAGCTTCTCACTTATGTAGTAGCGATGTAGTTGTCCCCGTGTTTTCAGCAAAGTAATTATTGATAGTTTGTGGCAACGATTCCCTAAAGGGACTATCTTCTAAATAGAATAGGTGTGTTGCGGCTTCCATGTGGGTATAGGTGTCGGTATTTACCCTCAGCAATGTCAAATCTAAGGGGTTATGATCAGACAATGTCTTCGTGAGGTAGGTTGCATGTACTACTCCATGCAGGAGCCGAGGGGAGCGCAAGAATCTATAAATGCGTGTATATAGCCTGTGTAGGTATGAGTAATAGGAGTATTCCCAGAGTCCTGCATTTCGGGCACGCCAGGCATCCAGTAGTGACCAACCCGACACCCATTGCTGCAGGGACACTGCATGACGTATTGCTGCGCCAGGTAAAGAAGGATGGGAGCGATCAAGTGATATTATCACATTCAAATCTCCCCCAAAACCCAGGGGCCATCGGTAGTTGCGTCCAGTGGGCCTCCTGTTCCGTATTAGGTTCATATATACAGCCAGTACTAAAGATTCCCCATCCAGTGTGCCCTTGACAAGAACATATCTGCCCTGTTTATCTATGCGCACCTCTTGTGCTGTGAAGGAAACTCCCGTCCTAAGCCATATTGCAGCCCCTCGGGCATAGCCCGAGTAATACCTGTGAAAGAGTTGACCCCTCCACCTCTTCTATAGCTTTTGTACCTCAGGTGTCAGTAGACATGTCTCCTGCAAAAAGACTATCTGCGCCTGTGTCCTATGCAATTGCGCTAGTATTCTATGCCTCTTGTGCAGTGTGCCCAGTCCCCTTATATTCTAGGTCAGGATCTTATAGGAAGTCACATTAGATCGCATAGTATGACATATAGGCCCTCATTTGGACCTTGGTGGTAAAAACCGCCCACCGCCGCGGGGACGGCCACCAAAAGACCGTTGCCACGGCTACCAGCGGATTATGACCACAGACGGATGTCCACCAGAAGAATAGCGGAAATCCATCCGTGGCTATGTCGGCGGATGGCGGTAAGGTGGCGCTGCTGCCCCCAGCAGCACCACGCCCGTAGACATGAGAAAAAATACGGCCTGGCAGTGTTCTGCTGGCGGACGCAGCTGCTGGCAGCGCCCCGTCCTGTCTCCTGCCGAAGGACCCCCTGCACACTGGTAAGTGGGTGCTCTGACAGGGGAGGCGGGTGGTGTGGGTGTGTGTGTGTGTATGTTGGTATGTGCGTGTATGCGGGTGTGTGTTGCGTGTTGAATGCGAGTGTGCATGTATGAAGGTGTGAGTGTGTGTATGTTATGTTTTGTGAATGCATGTGTGCGTGCATGTTTGAAAGTGTGTGCGGGTGTGTGTGAGTGGAAGTATGCGTGCATGGCTGTTTGTGGGAATGTGTGTGTGTATATGTGTGAAGGGGGCATGAATGTAGTGGGGAGGAGTGGGCATTGGAGAGGCAGGGGGGTAACTGGTGAGGGAGGGGGGAGAGACCCCTATCAGTGACAGGGAAGAAATTCCCTGTCACTGATAGTGCCTACCGCACTATGGTAAGGAAGCCACGAAAACCATGGCGGTAGGCAGGGTCACAATCCCGGAGGTGGAACAGTGAGATATCTATCTCCAGCCCGGCGGCTGTCACCGTCATGGCAGTCGGAGTGGTACATTGTCGGGTTGGTTTCAGCCAACCCGCCAATGTCATATTATGGCGGTACATACCGCCAGCCTGTTGGCGGAATTTACCTCCATATTTCCACCGACCGCCGGGGTCATAATGACCCCCATAGTGTCCATTTACTGGAAGAAAACCCTTGTGTAGCCCCATGCCCATACAAGTTATCAGTAGAATCTGCTTCTTGCATTAAACATATAACAACCCAATTCCCGGTCCAGTGGCGTGTGGCCGTTCGACCAAACTTGATATATGACAACAACATCTTATATAACAAACAATTAGTGCTTTCGTATATGCGGGGTAGTAAGCCAACATTTACGTTTGCAAGCTCCGTGCCACGGAAAACAGCTCAGGCCGTGCCCCAGTACAAACAACACAGTGAGCACCCGCCCTAATAATATGGGAATCATTTAACCTTAGGGATAGTGTTGCACTAATATGGGTTACCGGGCTACTAACACATTCCCTCTGTGTCCCATTAATGGGGATCATCCGTAATTAGAATAGGAGAATTGGAGCCAGTTTGGAAAGTGTAACAGTACTTAGTCCGGGTCCATCCAGGAGTCAAAGATCCCAAGCCAGGTGAGGAGTGATAGATGGGAAGAGGGCCATGCTACCCATGGAGTCAGAGTCAGTACCCCCATCTTGTGATATATATCCATCCCGATCAGCAGGGGTACGAAGCTGTGAGGCTCATCTGAGTGCCTCCACGCGGCCCATCAGGACTTGCTGTGAAGGGGGTGCAAGGCCACAAGCCCCTCCCGGGATGGCATCCAGGCGAGAATGAGAGCGGAGCCTCCTCTGGGGCTGTGGGGGATTCCAGCTCCCATTTCCCTGCCTGTCAAGATTTGGGAAGGTCTGGTTCAGCCAATCGCATGTTGCTTCTGGAGAGTCAAACATTTTTAGCCAACAGTGTGTAGTCTGGGAGCAGTGAGACCTTTACATTATTTACTAGAATTGGGGACTTCTACCCGGGCAGCCCAAAGCAGTGCATTGCGGTCTTTATAATTCAAGATTTTTGCTACTATGGGCCTGGGAGACGCTCCAGTATTTGGTTTTTCAGTCGGAACCCGATGGGCTCTCTCAACCACAAATATATCCAATAGGCCCTCTGGTGCTACCACTGTTCAGAGCCAGTTTTCTATGTATTGTGTCGGCAATTGGCCCTCTGTTCCCTCCAGCACACCCAAGATACGAGTATTGTTTCTGCAGGCACGTCCTTCATCATCTTCTGCCCGCTCCTGAAGCAGCTCCACCTGCCGAGTTAGATTGTTGATTTTTGTGGCATGAACTTCATTGGTGCATTCCAAAACAGCAAGCGTAGTTTCATTTGTCTTGACCCTGCCTGCTAATTTACAGTGTTCATCTTTGAGGAATGATACATCAGTGATGGGTGCTCCCATCTGCTGTTCGATAGCGAGTCGGGACTCAACGATTTGCTGCAGGATAAGATCCAACTTGTCCTGGGGTGGTGCATTGTCAGTGGGAGGAACACAGGACATCAAGACATAGGACAAGGAGCCCTCTGAAGGCGGGGAGCCCGAGGGCTCCCGGGAGTGTCAGGCTTTGAACTTCGCTTTTATCTCCCCACGTCTGTTTATGGTCTGGCCTACCCAGTGCTCAATAACGAGTGTACCAATAGGAGAGAGACACAGCCAATCACTCCGTTACTTCACACTCAGTCTTCAGTTTGCAAATGCTATCATCTAAACCTGGGTTCTGTAACTACAACATTGTACCCCTCCACATGGGGCAGCAAGCCACACAACATCAGGGGGGTGCAGCTTCGACGCATTATGCTGTGGGCTTCACCATGTTTACTGGATCCAGGTAGGCACCCGATAGCGGAACATTCAGGCGGTCCCACCAGGACTACCGCCGGATGAACAATCCGGTATAACGTCCCGTCATGGAGCATAGACCTACAAGAATTTGTCCAGCCTCAGCGGGTCAATGTGGGTCGCTCTGTTTTCCTCCCACTCCCGGAGCAACCTCACTCACAACTCAACAGGTCTCGCCCGGCAGTCCGTTCTGTAGGTGCAGGCCGATGGGTCCGCGGTACCTGGTCACGCCCGCCCATCTCCACAGACAACTATTACCTGTCTGCAATCAGCAGCTTCAGCCAATCACTCCCCCTAGCCAGTCTGGATCTCTCAGAGAAAGAGAGGGGTGAACTGGCAGGTTCCTTGTTAAAATCCAGGTCCCTCCGCACCTTTGCACAATGCAGCCAGGCACGTCTAAAATGGCCGCCAGACCTCACGGCATCCCGGGCCCTCGCAGCCCATGGTTCCTGCCTGTATCCCAATTAGGGCCCACAAGCCAGAACCGGCACAAACAGGGGAGAGGCGACCCACAGTATCTCTTTTCCTGGTTGCCTCTCACCCCACATAGGCTAGGAGCGAGCCTATGGGCCACTCACAGTATTCTGGCCCGCCTGCTCCCATTCACCTCCGGGCTCCCCACAGAAGTGGAATACAGACTCTCTCCGTTGGGTCTAACGTCTTCTGGGGAGCCACAGGGACTCCCCACTTCACATCAGCACTGGCAGCTGCTCGCTCACAAAGGCCCCAACCTCAATCTTCAACCTCAGGGGCCTTCGTCTCTGCAGCACACAGTCCGGACTGCATCTTGCAGCTCAGCCAGTATTCTCCACTCCAGAGCAGTCCCCAGTGCTCCTCCAGGACCACCACACACCCGGGTCACAGTATGGTAGTATCAGCGGGGCTGCAGTTATAAATAACGGATAATATTATATGAATTGTCTGAGTTGGCCTGGGAGCTTCACCGCTATGAGTCTGCCATCATGGGTGATTAGCCACATCCCCCTATGTAAAAGCATGATAATCGTGCCAGAAAAAAGCTAATGACCAAGTGAACCATGCGTGAAGAGCTCATAAACCAGCTCTTCAAATTTAGGTTTGAGTTGATTTGTGTTTTCTCCCTATGGATTATTTTTTATTGTTTGGTGACTGAGGACTGGGTGTTCCAGCTAGTTTTACTCAGTCCTTGAAATGAGTGGCACTGGGACTAGAGGTGCTACGACAACCCCATGAAACTTGAAAGAGTTTAGATGGAGAATGAACAATATAAAGGGTTATTGTTAGAGATGTTATTTCTTTGGGTGTCATGTTTTGTGTTGTAAAAGAAACAGTCTCAAATATCCCCTGCACCTTTACTGAGGTGACATTGAGAGCACCCCATCCAAAATATTGTCGCAGCACCACTGCTTGAAATGGCACTAATGTGAAAGTGCAGGTACCCACTATCTCTGATCACATGTTAGACAGTTCATTATACAATATATACCAACATTTTAAGTATTCTCCATTAAAATTATTTGGAGACATTATGAGTATTTCCCTCTTCTGTGAAGTTCAGGTAGCCTCTCTTCAAAGTTAAAGTGCAGGTACTCACAATCCCTGAGTACCTGACTGGTACTGAGAAGTGCCAGTACTTGCCATTATAAGAACTGGCTCTCTTCTGTGAAGTGCAGATAATCTCCCTTTAAAATTAAAGTACAGGTAATCAGTGCCTGTCCAACATTCAAAGCACTTATTTTAGCTATGTTTGGCTTTTGTTCTGGCTTAGGCAGATTCAGGGGATTGTGTGAGGAGTTGCTCGTCCAGGGGAAGAATAAGTGGCATTCCAGCCAGAGGTGCCCACTGTGCAACTGTGGTTCTGACAACTTCGGTTCTAGTCCCAGAGCTGGCACAACATTTCTTTTTGCTTTTTTATATAACGTGAACATGACCCTAGGTTATTTGGGTTACGTTTTATAGGGATTGTCACAATCTGAGGCACAGAATTTTAATGGGGAGAGGAAGTGGCGTTAAGGCTACAGCCAGGGTTGGCCTTAGCATTGGTCGCACCCAGTGAGACAACCTTTGTTGGCTCCGCCCTCCCCTACTTCCAATAACCTGCTTCTTCCCAAAGTCCCTCATTATCACCGTCCAATGGAGCCCCTCATCTCTCAATAGCACCTGCTTCACATGTATTACATTAGTTTTATAGCGTTACTCATACCAATGCAGGGTGTCAGAGCACTGTATATCACACACTCATTTTAAAGTGAGAATTGATCATTCATGTGTAAATCAGCGCATAGGAAATGTTACATAAGGCAAAGAGGACTACAAGATGTACACGTCACCGATACTAGTAGGCAGTATAAAAGTACTTGGTCTGGAGAAGCACAAGCTCAGGATTTAAAAGTAACACACTGGTTGGGACTGGCTTTACTAATAAGAATGTATTTCTACTCAAATTAACCCTTTTTAGCAACATTCGGATAATGAAAGACTCTAGAAAAATCATAACTTTCTAACTTATACCAATGCTGTTTGCACATGCCTCTTTGATGACAGTTCATAGCTAATTGTGCTATACTAGGATTGTAACTTATGAACTGCAAGTACCAAAAGGATCTATGTGACAAAAGCAGTAATGCACTGAGCAATTTCAAGTACAATTCTGTTACCTGCATGGTACACATTCTTCACAGGGGGCACGTTAACCCTCTGTTGTACTGTATTTTTAGTCAGAAGTGGAACTAGACAACAATTCATCTCTCTCAATCAATCACGGAGATTTGTAAAGCACAAACCTGTCACCCCGGGGGGTCTCCAGACACTGGGGGGAAACTGTCAGCCTTGGCCTGCTGGTGATGGAGGTCGAAGAGGCAGGTCTTGAGATGCCTCCTGAAGTCCTCCAGGGAACGGGACATGCCCAGGGGGAAGTCACTCCAGGACTTGGCAGCGAGGAAGGAGAAGGAGCAGCCTGTGAAGCATTTGCGACAGATGCAGGGGACATAGGCCAGGGCAAGGTTGGCTGGCGGTAGTTCGGTACAATGTAATGCAGTTGTTGAAATAGGTGGGTCCAGCATTGTGGAGGCCCTTGTAGGTTTGTGTGAGTAGCTTGCGGTAGCACCTTTGCTGGACGGGAAGCCAGTGGAAGGCTTTGAGGTGTGAAATGATGCTGGAGGAGGTCGAGGACAACTTGCTGCCACATTCTGGATTGTCTGGAGGCGGTTCATTAGCTGCTTTGTGGTTCCAGCAGAGAGTGCATTGCTGCAGCTGAGACCGCTGGAGATGAGGGCCTGGGTTACTGTCTTCCTGGTCGCGATGGGGATTCATCAGAAGATCTTGCGGAGCGTGCGGAGGATGTGGAAACAAGCAGAGGAGACGGCGTTGATCTGTTGCTTCATGGTGAATTGGGTGTCCAGGATAATGTCGAGGTTGCGTCTGTGGTTGGTTGGGGTGCGAGGTGGGCCAAGGTCAGTGGGCCACCACATGTCGTCCCAGGGGAAGGTCTTGTTCCCAAAGATGAGGATCTCTGTTTTGTCAGAATTTAGTTTGAGGCGGTTGGTCCTCATCCATGTGGCAATTTCGGTCATGGTGTTTTGGATGTTAATTTGTGTGGTGAAGGTGTTGTCGGTGAAGGATAGGATGAGTTGGGTGTCATTGGCATAGGAGATGATGTTAAGACTGTGGATGCGTGAAATGTCTGCCAGTGGAGTCATGTAGGTGTTGGAGAGGGTGGGGCTGAGGGAGAAGCCCTGGGGACCGCTGCAGATGATGTCATTCGGTGCAGAGTCAAAGGGTGGAAGGAGGATCCTCTGCGTTCGGCCGGGGAGAAAGGAGGAAATCCAGTTGAGTGTGTTGTCTTGGATGACAATGCTGTGGAGTCTGGTGATGAGAGTTTGGTGGGAGACAGTGTTGAAGGTCGCCGATAGGTCGTGGAGAATGAGCCAATCCTCCTCTGAGGGCTATTTAGGGTCTCTCCTGTGGGTATCTCACCAGATAACGAAGGCAAGAGCTCATCAGAGTTCCTCTGCACTTCCCTCTTTGACTTCTGCCAAGGATCGACCGCTGACTGCTCCAGGACACCTGCAAAACAGCAACAAAGTAGCAAGAAGACTACCAGCAACATTGTAGCACCTCATCCTGACGGCTTTCTAGACTGTTTCCTGGTAGTGCATGCTCGGAGGGATGTCTGCCTTCACCCTGCACTGGAAGCCAAGAAGAAATCTCCTGTGGGTCGACGGAATCTTCCCCCTGCCCACGCAGGAACCAAACTTCTGCATCACCGGTCCTCTGGGTCCCCTCTCATCTTGACAAGCGTGGTCCCTGGACCACAGGAGCTTAATCCAAGTGTACCTGACAGTTTAGTGGCCGTCCTGTCCAAATTATGGTGGAGGTAAGTCCTTGCCCCCCCCCGCCAGACAGTAATCCTGTGTACTGCGTGAACTGCAGCTGCTAGGGCTTCTGTGCACTTTTGCAAGACTTCCTTCATACACAGTCTAGGCCAGGTCCCCACCACTCCATCCTGCATTGCCCAACTTGCTGAGTTGGACTCCGACTTCGTGGGACGCTCTTTTGTTGTACTGAGTCAACCGTCATGCTCAGATCTTCTGAATGCCTGTTCAGGTGTTTCTGTGGGTGCTGACTGCTTCTGCGTGGGCTCTCTGTGTTGCTGAGTGCCTCCTCTGTCTCCTCCTCCAAGGGGCGATCTCCTGGTCCTTCCTGTGCCCTGGCAGCATCCAAAACCTTCAACCACGACTCTTGCAGCTAGAAAGGCTTTTTTGTGGACTTTCTGCTTGGAAACAACTCTGCATCCTCCAGCACGCCGTGGGACATCTTCTGGCCAAAGGAGAAGTTCCTGGCACCTTCTGTTGTTGAAGAATCTTCAGCTTCTTCCACCCGGAGGCAGCTTTTTTGCACCTTAATCTGGGGTTTAGTGGGCTCCTGCCCCCCCTGGACACTTTCGTGACTCTTGGACTTAGTCCCCTTTCTTTGCAGATCCTCAGGTCCAGGAATCCATCTTCAGTGCTTTGCAGTCAGTTGTTGTCTTTGCAGAATCCCCTATCTTGACTTTACTGTCTTTCTGGGGTAGTAGGGTAACTTTACTCCTACTTTTCAGGGTCTTGGGGTGGGGTATCTTGGACACTCTCAGTGTTTTCTTACACTCCTAACAACCCTCTACACACTACACTAGGCCTGGGGTCCATTCAAGCTTCGCATTCCACTTTTGGAGTCTATGGTTTGTGTTGCCCCTAGGCCTATTGTCTCCTATTGCATTCTATTGTGTTCTACAGTGTTTGCACTACTTTTATAACTGTTTAATTACCTGATTTTGGTTTGTGTGTATATTTTGTGTATTTTACTTACCTCCTAAGGGAGTATAATCTCTGAGATATACCTTTATTTTTAGTAACTCTGAGTATTGTGTTTTTTATGATATAGTGCTAAGTGATATAAGTGGTATAGTAGGAGATTTGCATGCCTCCTAGTTCAGCCTAAGCTGCTCTGCTATAGCTACCTCTATCAGCTTACGCTGCTAGAACACTTCTAATCTACTAATAAGGGATAACTGGATCTGACAGAAGGTGTAAGTACCACAAGGTATCCACTATAAGCCAGGCCAGCCTCCTACAGGTTTGATGTATGCTATACTTAGAATGAGATATTTCTGCACAATTTGAAAAGAAAATGTATATGTCATTTTAAAAGAGTAAGATCACCTTTCAGTATGAGCCTTAAACATTTGTAGTTAAAAAAAAATATATAACAGAGGGAAACGGCCAGCAACACACCTGGTCTCGACCCCTCAATGTTCAGTTTGAAGGTCTGCGACCTTCACACAAGCTATTTTTCTTTTTTAATATATATTTTTATGGCCCTTTATGGGCTATTTGGGATGGTGGGGGAAGCCTCAAGGCCTCCCCCGCAGGACCTGACTATTTAAAAAAAATGCATTTTATACTATGGCGGTCATTTTGAACCTGGCGGTAATGACCGCACCGCCAGCGGTGGTGGTAACTTCCGCCAACAGGCTGGCGGTGCAGGCTGTCAAATTATGAAGCATAGGAGAAACAGCCAGTGGCCCATCCACGCATCTTGGAAGCACCGCCGACAATGGCAGAGGCCGGCTACAGGCCGGCGGAAAGGCCCAACCTGACCAGCATATCATGAACATCACACCGCTATCAGTTCCGGGGCGGGAACCACCGCCACTCACAATGTGGCGAAGATGACCCATATAAAGGGAAACACTCACTGGAGACAAATAGAACACGCTGACACCAACATGGAGTGAGAGTTGGAAATAATGCCAGTGCTCCTCCTTGCCATATTCCTCCAGGACTGTGACCGCCGACGAAGACGACAACAGTAAGTACCCCAGCCTAGCACACAAGGGAGGAAAGGGCACAATTACACACCCACCCCACCCACACCGCAAAGCACACCCAACCCCTCCTACCACCCCAAGCCAAAAACACCCTAAAAAAAATTACTCACCAGACACAAGCCAACAAATACCTGCACCAATGCACATACCACCCCCACAGTGAAATGCTGCACAACGGGTCAATTTAGCACCAACAGGTATGCTGGGCAGCAAATTTTAATTTGCAAAACAAAAACTATAAACAAAAGGCCATTGGCCAGTCTAAAGTCCCGGTAGGGCAAAGATAGTTAACACTTGACTCCCACGATGGAAAGGAACACTCCACTGAGAAGGGGCATTAATGGGTCAGCCAGGCACCTCAGGATTCAGGGGCAGGGACGGGAGGGGGGTGGGGACTCAGATTTAGAAGGGGAGGTCTTGGGCGTAGGTTCTGGAAGTGGAGAGGGTTTGGGTTTGCCCTTGGGAGGAGGAGGAGTGGGCCTGGACCGGGGGGGTGGCAGAGGGACCGGGGCAACACAGGCCTTCTCCTTCTCTGGGGAAGGGGCATGGGAATGGGTAGGGCGGACTGGGGAGGACTTGGATGAGGAAGGTGAGGGTTTCTGGAGGCCAAAGGAATGTTTAGAGACAAGGGGGAGTGGGCCAGTGGGTTCGAACAGGTCAACATCGGAGAAGGAAAGCTTTCGAGGTGCAGCTGGAGGGGTTTTGGAGACAGGTTTGGGAGTGGAGGATGAGGGAATGGTGGTATGAGGTGTAGGTCTGCTGTGCTTGGATGCAGTTGCCTGCACAGTATGCCCATGGTTGGTGGATGTGTGTGGAGTGGATGTCTGGGAGCGTTTCTGTGTCCTGGGAGGAGGGGGGTGGACACAGTGGGGGAGGTGGATGTTGCTGTGTCTGCCTTTGAAAGTTAGGTGTGTGCCTGCATGTGGCGGGACATGTGGTGCTTGTGTTTGTCTGCCCACTTCTTGGGTGTTGATTTGGGTGCATGGCTGTCAGGATGTGTGCTTGGGATGGGAGAAGGGAGTGGGTGCTGGAAGGGGTAGCGGTGGTGGGTGGGGGGATGGAAAGACCACGGACATTGGCTGCCATCAAAGAGGAGGCCAGAGCATGAAAAGATCTCTGGAGGCCAGACATGAGTTCCAGGAACGCATTGCATTGCTGCATCTGGGATGCCAGCCCCTGGATGGCATTCACAATGGTTGTCTGCCCCACAGAGATGTTCCACAGGAGGTCAGTAGCCTCGTCAGTGAGAACAGCAGGTCTAACGGGGGCAGGAGATGAGGGGCCTGGGGTGAAGGAGAAGCACACCCTCCTGGGTGAGCTACTGAGAGGGCAGTGATGGTATGGGGGGGTGGCGGAAGATAACAAAAAATGGCTGGGCCCAGTAGGCTCTGCCACCACCAGGGAGCTGCCATTGGAGGAGGTGTCTGAGTCACTACCTCCAGTGGTAGTTGCCTCCCTCATGGTACTTCCCTCGCCCTCCAACCCACTGGTCCTCTTGGCGTCGGTGGACTCTACCTCCTGGGAACTGTGGGCTGCAGCATCCCCACTCGCCAGTGTCTCAGCTCCCTCGCCAGATGATGCTAAAGCACACAAGGACACAAAGCAAGAAAGAAGTAGGTCAATTCTAGGTCAAATCTAGATCAAACATTCCTGTTGGCACACATACAACCCCACCGATCTCATGCACTAACCCCCAGCAGACAGAATAATTCACCTGAATGTACCCCTGACTGCTAGGCAAGAATCCACAGTACACTACATGACCATCCTGGCCCACTACTCCAATACACTTTGCAATGGGATAAAATGAGAAACGTTGGCAAGACAACAAATCTAATCCATGAGGCTACATCTAAACCAATAGCCCAAACAGGGGACCCCTTACAGGCCTAAATTCCAAGCCATTACTACCTAAGGACACAATCCCACGGACGTAGAGGGTGGCAGGACTGCAGGGACACACCTGTCTGTGGGCCTGCCACTATACTGCATGTACCCCATAGCACCTAACTACACTCAGCATAGTAGCATTACATTAGTGTAGGTACTCACCCCCTTGTGGCTGCTGTGCTGCCTTCAAGCACCCATCCAAATCGTGATAGGCCACCGCAAGTATGCGGGCCATTGGAGGGGGTCAGTGTCCGACGGGCACCTGTCCCTCGTTGGGAGGCTGTCCCCAGCTGGGCCTCTCCAGTATTCTGGGCCCAGCGCTGCAGGTTCTCCCACTGCTTCCTGCAGTGGGTGCTCCGCCAGCTGTAGACCCCCAGGGTCCGCACTTCCTTGGTGATGGCTTGCCAGAATACTTTCTTCTGATGGGCGCTGACCTGCATGGGACACACAGAGTAAAGAAACAGACGTCAGTGTGGGTGCCCCATACACAAATGCCATGCCAGTTCAACCTCACATGGCCCATGGAGACACACATATTGACAATAGCCAAGACAACAACTGCCAGACACATTACGGGTAAGAATCCACACAGCCAACAAAAACGCCTACAGGCATCCGCCACATTCTCACACATTCATGGACGTCAAATAGCAACTTACCTGAGCCTCTGGTTGCCCATACAGTTTTGCACACAGGGGTAGGTCCCCGTCCACCAGCTTCTCAAGCTCCTCGGCAGTGAAGGCCAGGGCCCGTTCCCCTGTGACACGTGCCATTCTAAGAACCAGAGTCAGGACACAGCAGCTCACGCAGTGGAGTTCCATTCCACTCAGGGTGCAGGAGTCAAGTGGCAAAGGCATAGCAAAATGGCGGTATTTACCGCCGCGGTGTGCACCGTCACGGCCGGTGGTGATCGTGATTGGCCCTGTCTCCCCATGGATGCCAATGTTGTCCAATGAAGAGGTGCACGGTGGTGAACACCGCCTACCGCCATGAAGACTAACGCCAGTGGAATGAAGTCACTTCCTACACTACGCTACCTGTAGGGCAGGGGGCTGGCATTTTGCATACACCAGGCCTTCATAGTCTGTCCGGGGTCCTAATCCATGGCTCCTTCGTCGAGTAATGGTATGATCAGTGATCCACCTCATGGAATCATAGTGGGAGGTGTGCCCACACTGTGATGCAATGCAACATCCACACCACACCAGACAATACCCTGACAGGATTACCAAGTTCTCTGCATCTGTGTGAGGGACAATAGTGTTGCATGTAAAAGGTGAATTGTGGAATATTGTGATTGAAGTGTTTGTGTCAACTCAATGTGTCTTTATTCCCCCCCATAGGTACAAACCCATGTGGTAAGGCAGGGCCCCATCTGTTTACAGACCACTGGTTGATCTGGCCACCATGGAGGAATGTCACATCATCATCACTTACTGCCTGAATTGAGCCACAATCCTGGAACTCTGTGCACAAATGGAGCCTGTTCTGATGCCAGCTAATAGGAATCCCCATGCCATCCCTACAACTGTGCAGGTACTATCTGTGCTACATTTTCTGTCCACAGGCTCATTCCAAGTGACAGTGGGCATGGCAGCCGGTATATCTCAGCCAATGTTCAGCCACATCCTGTCTAAATTTCTGGATTCCTTTGTGCAACACCTGCAAAGTTATGTCCAGTTTCCCCAAAGGGCTGCTCTCACCTCCATCAAATCTGGATTCTATGCTTTTTCTAATATCCCCCATGTGATAGGTGCCATTGATGATACCCACATAGCCCTCATCCCCCAAGAGTAAATGAACAGGTGTTCAGAAATCGTAAAAGTTTTCACTCCATTAATGTCCAATTGGTGTGTACTGCTGCTCAGTCCATTACCCATGTCAATGCAAGTTTCCCAGGATCAGTCCGTGACTCCTTCGTCCTGAGAAACAGCAGTGTGCCACAGAGATGTGGTGTTCTGCACTTTCCTGTCCCTTGCAGCACTGCTTAGGAGTTATTGGTGGTTCCATTCCCATGTGGTAGCATGCAGGGTCCCTTGGTGTTCTTTTGGATGCAACTGGTGGGGGGAGGGTGGTGGTGCATTCTGGGTGTTGTGGTGATCCTGCCATTTCATGCATAGGTTGGTAACTGTGCGCAGGAGGCTGGATAGTGATTTGTATGGGGGGTTGTGGGCATGCTGGGGACATGGGCAGGAGTGTGTGGGTGTTGTGGGCTGAGTAGGGGATGGGGCCATGGTGATAGTGAGAGGGATGGGGTGATACATGCATTGCAGGTGTAGTTGACTTACCCGAGTCCAGTCCTCCAGGGAGTCCAGTGAGGCCCTCCGGGTGAAGGATAGCCAAGACCCTCTCCTTCCAGTCGGTGTATTCGGTGGGAGGAGGTGGGGGACCACCGCCAGTCATCTTGTGATGCCATGGAACGCACCTTACCCCGCAGGTCGTTCCATCTCTTCCTGATGTCTTCCCTTTTGCGTGGATGGATTCCCACTGCGTTGACCTTGTTGACAATCCTCTGCCATGCCTCCATCGTCTTGGCTAAGGGTGTGTGCTGCACCTATGCCCCAAATAGCTGCAGCTCGACCCTGAGTATTTCGTTGATCATGGTCCTCAGCTCCCTGTCGGTGAAGCGGAGGTGCCATGGTGTGTGTTGTGTGGTGGCATGTGTGCTGTGGTTTCGTTTTCTGTGGTGCTTTTGGCGTTGCAAAGGGTTGTGCATAAGTATGTTTTATAGTGGTGTGGATGTGTGTCAGGTGTGGGGTTTTCAAATTTGCCAATGTGTGCTTCTGTTGTTGGCGGTTCCCATTTCTGACTGTGGCGGTCTTCACCGCCAATGGCCGTTGGGCATCCACTGTCAGCCACGCTGATTTGTGCATCATTATTTGGTGGGCGGGGGATTTGTAGGCATGGCAGTGGCGGGCGTTGTATCCTGCCTTTCTGCCGTCGTTGGCCCTGGCGGTGGATGGAGGTTGTCAATTTTTTTGGCAGCCTGCGTTTTTCGCATCATTATTCGGCAGTGTGCAGTCCACCACCACTGGCCGTCTTTTGTTCACCATCAGCACAGCGGTCCGTTGTGATTACCGCCAAGTTCATAAAGAGGGCCTATTACCTTTAAGGGCTATCCATGACCGTGGGGGGAGCCTCAAGGCCTCCGCCGCTGTCCCATCACTCCAGCAAACAGGCAGCTGCTTTTAATAGCAGCTCCCTGCTTGCTGGAGCAAAGTTTTTATCTGTCTTCCCTGCACGCATATCTGCATTCAGGGAAGACAGATGAAAACTCTGCTTTCTGAAAGAGGGACCTGTTTGACAGGTCTCGCTGTCAGAAAGTAGACTTTGTTTGCTGTGACTTGGAAGCTGAGCCACAGCAAACAGCTATGCCCCGGGGTGGGCACCCCAAGACTTAGCAGGAGCTGGCCCCGGGGGTGGCATTCCCCAGGGCCGTCAGTGGCTCCATGAGGGGGGCTGTGCGGCCCCTGTCCAGCCAAAAAATAGCCAGGGGAGGTATTGTCCCCAGGGCTACGGGGGTCCGAAGCAGACCCCATTTTCATTTATTCAGTTTGCCCTAGGGTAGTAGTGGTCGACGGGGCTCCAGGGGAGCTTGGGGGGCAGGTGCCCCCGGCATAGTAATTCTGAAAAGTCCCAGGTAGGTGGTGGTCCCCAGGGCTACGTGTGGTGGCCTGGTAGGTCACCGGTTACAAAACTACATCACCCCTGGGATTTGGCCCACCCGGGGGCTTGAAAACAATGAAGCGCGTGAACCTGCCCTTCATTTTTTTTTTTTTATTTCAACTGTTCCGTGGATCTGCCACGAACCGCAGTGAACATTTAAAAAAAAAAAAAAAAATCCCTTTGTGATCCCAGCACCAGAGCTAAGGTTCAAGCTGAGTCCCAACATGGCTGACAATATTTCCTTGCTGAAGTACAAATTTAAGTTTCCTTAAATTTCTCAAAAACTACTGAAAGGATTTACACCAACTAACAAAAAGGTCCCTTTCTGGACCAAGACCTACCTTTCTTCCAAATTTGGTGTAATTCAGTCCAGTAGCTTTGGCACTATTGCTGTTCAAAATCCTTATGGAAAAATGAATGGGGGAAACGCGTTGTGCGATTCCCCTCCTGGATGGATCACACCAAAACTTTCCAGACATCACCTGATGTGAGCTTGAAAGCTTTTGGGAACAGTTTGTGAAGATCTGTCAAGCAGTGCCAAAGTTATTAGCAAAACAAAGAACGCTTCTTTAGAAAGTAGGTCCTACTTATAACTACCCAATGGCGACCGCCATTAGGTAATATATATATTCATTTAAAAAAAAGAAAAAAAGTTACAGAGACGTTATAATTAGGGTCACATTTCAAATATACCAAACTATAGAAATTCAGCTACTATAGTTAAAGATAACTATAACTTGCCGCCTGCCCGCCAAATTCATTGAGACGGAAGACCGCCAGTTCAGACTTCTGCCCGTGCTTCCCATGCCACTGGATTCAAGCTAGCCTGGCTGATGAGGGGTGAAACCCCGAAACCGGTCCCAGGATGCTTGTTTCCAGTCCAGGGAAGACCTGGCCTAGCAGTTCGGGCTGGACTGTTCCCATGGGGAACAGGGTCAAGACTGATTTGCATATGGCTGGGTCCAAACTGGAATGGCATGGGCAGCAAAAAAACGATGGATTAAACCCAGATCTGTGACTGGGGGTGAATGTTTGACAATGTTCAGCATTCTGTCCATCACTTGTTGTTTTTGCATTTGTCGCCCTAAGTGGGAAGGGTATGCCCAGACGTGGGTCCCGTGCTTCCCATGCCACTGGATTCAAGCTAGCCTGGCTGATGAGGGGTGAAACCCCGAAACCGGTCCCAGGATGCTTGTTTCCAGTCCAGGGAAGACCTGGCCTAGCAGTTCGGGCTGGACTGTTCCCATGGGGAACAGGGTCAAGACTGATTTGCATATGGCTGGGTCCAAACTGGAATGGCATGGGCAGCAAAAAAACGATGGATTAAACCCAGATCTGTGACTGGGGGTGAATGTTTGACAATGTTCAGCATTCCGTCCATCACTTGTTGTTTTTGCATTTGTCGCCCTAAGTGGGAAGGGTATGCCCAGACGTGGGTCCCGTGCTTCCCATGCCACTGGATTCAAGCTAGCCTGGCTGATGAGGGGTGAAACCCCGAAACCGGTCCCAGGATGCTTGTTTCCAGTCCAGGGAAGACCTGGCCTAGCAGTTCGGGCTGGACTGTTCCCATGGGGAACAGGGTCAAGACTGATTTGCATATGGCTGGGTCCAAACTGGAATGGCATGGGCAGCAAAAAAACGATGGATTAAACCCAGATCTGTGACTGGGGGTGAATGTTTGACAATGTTCAGCATTCCGTCCATCACTTGTTGTTTTTGCATTTAACTGAAAAAAACACACCACAGTAAGAGATCTGCTGTTAATGGTCAAGTCATGGACTTTCATAGTGAAAGTTGAGGGTTCTAGTCCAGATGTGTCTGTAATCATTTCCCTGCTTTAATTTATTTTCAACTTGAAAAATGTAAGGTTCATAATAAAAGGTGATATTACTCTTTTTAATTGACAAATACATGTTTCTTTTCAATATGACCAGCAATATCTAATTTTAAGTATATCATTCACCAAAGTCTAAAAAACTATCTCTCTCCCTCTCACTCTTTCTCTCTCAATTTCTCTTTTTAAATTTTTCTCCCACTCACACACCCACTCAGACCCTTACACACCCAGTCACAGACCCATTCACACACTCATGCACCCTCGCACAGATCCACTCAGACCTTAATTCACCCACTCACAGCCCCACACACATCCTAATGCACCTACTCACACACCCACTGAAAACATCACCCACCCACTCACAGACCCACACAGACATTGACACAACCACTAAGACACTGATGCACCCACTCTCACACCCAGACAGACACTGTCACCCCCAGATACACCCTCTCATAACTATTCTCACACCCAAAGAGACAAAAGGCTGTGTGTAGCGTAGGGTTGTGTGGTTAGGGGAGTTGGCCGCAGGGTCTGGCAATAGCCCACGCCCTACAGCCCACGCCCTACAGCCCACCACCACCGCACATGGCTAAAGGCTGTGCCCGGTGGTGGTTGGCTTAACCTATAGTAATGAAAATTGATTTTCTTTAGAAAAACCCTGGAAATTCACTGAAAAAGCCAAAGGGTATAGGGATGTTATAGTTAGAAAATAGAATTTTAAAAAATTTAGAAATTCACTTAAAAAAAACAAAGGTTACAGGGACATTATAGTTAGACTTACATTTTAAACATGCAAAACCATAGAAATTCACCTCTTATACTTAGAATTATCTCAAGTAACTATACCTCATGCCCTAAGGTAACTATAACTCGTGCCCTCACCATGCACTGCTAATTACCTCACAAATTACGGCACTCATGACATCTTTGATAACTTCACTAATAATATCAATGTAATATTTGCAGTAAAGTTTTTGATGAAAAAGCTGTGCATGGCGGGGGCACGAGTTACTTGAGACAACTCTAACTATAACAGGTAAACTTCTATGGTTTTGTACGTTTAAAATGTGAACCTAACTATAATGTGCCTGTAACCTTTGTTTTTTTCAGTGAATTATAACTATAACTATGACTGCTGAATTTTTCTGGTTTTGTGTGTAAAAGGTGACTCTAACTATAACACCCTTTTAACCTTTGTTTTTTTTCAATGAAAAACTACATATTATCTATTATTCACTGCTCCTTAAAGGAGCACCCCTTAATACCCTGTGAGGGTTTTGTACATTTGTTTGTGGTTTTGGCTTGGTGATGTCTCTTGATGGGGCAGGGGCACCACCAAGCCTTTTTCAATTCTATGGGGGGAGCTGCAGGAAGTACAGCAGTCAGTCAGCAATATTTAAAATAAAAAACAGTATGTCTCCTGGGTCAGTAAATCCAAGACCTTAGGAGAAGTTACCATATTTTCTCAAATCACTCCTAGCAGGAGCTGTGTGCACTTCAGCTTGAGTACAATGCTTGTTGTTAACTTTATGACTAAATTTTTTGGGATGAAAAATGGCAAGAAAATAAAGTCTCAGAGACAATTTTTTTTTTTATTTTTTTTTTTAAATCTGACTCTTTTCACACTTTTCAGCCCACAAAATGCAATCATAAGAACTAGGTTAAAAGAAAGACTCCCAGGTATGTGGAGTTTAGTTTTTTATTTAAACTTTTATTGAACAGTTTTATAATGATCATTCTATTGTGTGAATTACTAAAACATACATTTGATTAAACATATAGAATGTTGGAGACAGATGATAGATCTGCATTATGAATATTGATGTGATCACCCCTTCATAAAGCCAATAGGTCTATTTTTAGGTCTCACCTGGGCAGCGCTTGTGCTGTCTCTTAAAGGCATGTTGTATTTAAAATATTGGCTTTAAGTGGCGCCCATCTTTGTAATTGGATTGTTTTATTGTCATTCCTAAATGCTTGCTTTAGATTGGTGCAATGCTTACTACTCCCTCCTTGTGCATTTTTATAACCTCCCATCAGGACTGCCCCTGTTACATGTGGGGTTACTCTTTTTTTTTTTTTATTTAGGTTCCTCTGTGCGCCCTCTTTTTTTTAGTTCCCCTCGGCTCATATACCAGCACAGCACCCACTTCGCGGACGCTGTGCTTCATGTTTTCAATGGCATTTGCATTGTTGAACGCTTTTGTTTGTTTGTGATCATAGCGGTATGTTTCTTCCTCTTCCTTGCTTTCAGGCATTTTGCTGTTTCTTTGCGATGCCTGGAAGTTCTTTTTTTTATTTACTTTTTGTTTGCACTTTTATGGAGCGCAAATTTAACACGAAGGTATTGGAGCGTTTTTTGGTTTTTTTTGCAGTTTTATATAGCGCAAACTCCACATGCACGTATTAGAGTGCTTTACATGACCACCGGTTACATTACACAGGAACACATTCATTTTTGGTAGCAAGGGGAGATTAAGTGATTTGCCCAGAATCACAGGATGTTGCGCCAGCGCAGAGTATTGAACTGTGTTCCCCAGTGCCAAAGTCGCCAGCTCTGGCCATTACGCCACATCCTCTCCCCTAGGGTTCTTTGTCTTTGAGCATGTTGGGGTGGGGGCTGTCTTCTTTTAGGTTGCAAGTATCACTGTCTTTGAAGTCACATCTCAGAAAGGAGGGAGGCTGGACTGTAAACAACTCATATGGAACGATAAAGGTTGCTTACAAAAACCAGTGATCGTTTGTAAAGAGGTCATCCGCAGTCGGCATTTCATCAGATCACAATTCCCAGGGCATCTGGCATTCAAAGTGAACAGATGGAAGTTTTCCTGCTGCTTTTTCATATTACAGTTTACAACAGGGTTTCATTGTCACCTTTACTTTTGTGTACAACTACTCACAGTTTGCAAAGCGCAGCCTTCACCAGTTACCTTGCCTCTTAATGTGTTGTGCAAGCTATTAGTGGTTATAATTAATCAATGAGAGGTTCTCTACTGTGGGATTTTGTTCCAATACCACAGGTATCGGTGGGTAGTTTGTGTGGTATAGATTATCTTCACACAGGTTGTTTGTGAGGGTGGAGTTACTGTGTCCTCCCTAGCATAACTTCAACAATGCCAACTGTGTAGTGGAGTGTCTGCTCATACATCAACAACACTTCAAACTAAAATACATAGGTAAAATACATTGTTATTTACAACTCCAATAGCTCTAACTCTCACAACTGCAAGACCTATTGCAAATGCTTGTTTAAATTTGGTGTTGTGACTGACAAAGTCAGTGAACCTGCCTGAGTGCCGCCAGGACCTGTGAGACCATCTGCATGCTGCGCATGCCAGAAGGCTGTGTGCTGCATGAGATAGTGCACATGGAGGGGTTTGGATGCAGGGCATGACCATAGGCCAGGCTTTGCTCCCAATCCCAAATGGTGCATGGCCGAAGGCTGTGCACTGTCTTGGGTAGCATGCTTGCCAGGTGGTTGGGCACAGGTCTTGGCCACAGGCCAGCCATGGGCAGGATGGGGTTAGCTTTACATGGTAATACTTTGTTATTTCACATAAAAAACTGCTCGAAGAAGAATCTCCAGATCCAGTCTGACGCCTGGGGGAAATTCTTAGGTAAGGAATCTGCAACTAGAAGTCTCCTTAAGATGCATCACTCTCAGAACCAACACACCCCTTGACACCTCAGAACCGCAGTAGCAGTGTGGAGAGATTGACGCATCCCCTCAACTGTGTGGAGACACCTGGTGCATCACCCTTCTGTACCAACACCCCTCAGCTCAGCGCTTTGTCTTCGGAATCGACACATCGCCGTCATTGCATGAAGAAAATTGATGCATCAGCTCGACTGTAGGCAGACATTGATGCATTGCTTGCCTGCATCCCGCATCTCACTGTTGCAACCAGGATCAAGGTAATTTGTCCACCAGGCCTGTGTGGGCCTTGTCAATCAATCAATCATTGAATTTATAAAGCGCTCTACGTACCCATGAGGGTTTCAAGGCGCTGGGGGGGGAACAGCAGTTACTGATCGAAGAGCCAGGACTTGAGGAGTCTTCTGAAGGTGAGTAGGTCTTGGGTCTGTCGTAGGTTGGTTGGGAGGGTGTTCCAGGTCTTGGCGGCGAGGTATGAGAAGGATCTGCCGCTGGAGGTCTTTCATTGGATTCGGGGAATGACGGCGAGTGCGAGTTTTGCGGAGCAGAGCTGATGGGTGGGGGTGTAGAAGCTGAGCCTGTTGTTCAGGTAGGCTGGTCCGGTGTCGTGGAGTGCTTTGTGAGCGTGGGTAAGAAGCTTGAAAGTGATCCTCTTGTCCACGGGGAGCCAGTGAAGGTTTCTCAGGTGGTGGGAGATGTGGCTGCGGCAGGGTACGTTGAGGATCAGCCGGGCGGAGGCGTTTTGGATGCGTTGGAGGCGTCGTAGGTCTTTTGCTGGGATGCCTGTGTAGAGTGCGTTGCCGTAGTCTAGCCTGCTGCTGACAAGGGCCTGTGTCACCGTTCTTCTTGTTTCTGTCGGGATCCACTTGTAGATCCTACGGAGCATGCGGAGTGTGTTGTAGCAGGAGGAGGAAACTGCATTGACCTGTTTAGACATGGTGAGGGAGGAGTCGAGGATGATGCCCAGGTTGCGTGCGTGGTCGGTCGGTGGGGTTCCTAGTGAGGTAGGCCACCAGGAGTCGTCCCAGGCGGAGGGGGTGGGTCCGAGGATGAGGACCTCCGTCTTGTCTGAATTCAGTTTCAGACGGCTGCTTCTCATCCATTCGGCGATGGATTTCATTCCCTCGTGGAGGTTGGTTTTGGCGGTGCGCGGGTCCTTGGTGAGGGAGAGGATGAGCTAGGTGTCGTCTGCATAGGAGAGAATGTTGAGGTTGTGTTGTCGGGCCACTTGTGCGAGGGGGGCCATGTAGATGTTGAACAGCGTCGGGCTGAGGGATGAGCTTTGGGGGACGCCGCAGATGATGTTGGTGGCTTTGGAGCGGAAGTGGGGGAGGCGGACTCTCTGGGTTCTGCTGGAGAGGAATGAGATGATCCAGTCGAGGGCTTTTCCTTGAATTCCGGTTTCGTGGAGGCGTGTTTTCAGGGTGCGGTGGCAGACTGGGTCGAAGGCGGCAGATAGGTCCAGGAGGATGAGGGCTGATGTTTTGCCGTTGTCCATTTGGCATCTGATGTCGTCTGTGGCAGTGAGAAGGGCGGTCTCAGTGCTGTGGTTTCGTCTGAAGCCGGATTGGGAGGGGTCCAGGATGTTGTTGTCTTCGAGGTGGCTGGTTAGTTGTGTGTTGACGATTTTTTCAATCACCTTCGCTGGGAAAGGGAGTAGGGAGATCGGTCGGAAATTCTTGAGGTCGTTGGGGTCTGCTTTTGGCTTTGGGCTTGTCCCTGGCCTGCGCTCCATTGTGGTCAGCCTGAACCGTTGACTTTGCCGTGGTCCAGCACATCAAGCCGCCCTAAGCACTATTGGTTTCTAAGTGCTATTTTACCCTTACTCTTTTAAAACTCATATCTCGACTTGTACTTATTAAATTTATGTCATTTTTTTCTAGTTTTTTTTCAGAATGTAATACTTTGTTTTTCTAAACCTGTGTGGAGTCTTTTTGTGGCATTTACATTGTGTCACAATGTGTGTGTGTGTGCGTGTGTGTGTCTGTGTGCGTGTGTCTGTGTGTGTGTGGTGCATACATTCTTTACACATTGCCTCTTTAGATAACCCTGACATGGTCTGTGCCAAGCTACCAGAGGGTGAGCTCATGTTATCTTTTAGTGTGTTTCAGACTTACCCAGACAAGGATTGTGGTTCCTGATTGTATACAGTGCATAGTCTAACAAACACAAACCCAATTACTAACAAACTGGCTAAAAGGAGCCTCTAGAAGGCTTGCATGCTTATTCAGTCACAGCAAAGGCTTCTATCACTGCACTGGTGTATGGTGTACCAGACTTGAGCATCTGCCAGGCTGTTAACCAAGCATCGCTTCGCAAGTGCCTTGATAGCCTGGTCTGGTGGAGAGGCACATTGCCCAATATGTCTTGCAAAAGTTCCTGGTTTGTGCTATTCGACAGACATACCAATGGGAGAGGTTAATGCCTTGGTATCTATTCACAAAGTGAGGAATCTACTGCTAGAAGTCTCTAAGAGAAGAACAAGTTACTTGAGTTTGGTAACGCATTTTCTAGTAGGGACTATATCTAACCACATATTCCTCACAGACCTACCCTACTCCGAATTCTGTGGAATTAGCTTACACAGTTTATTAATAAAATCCCAATCTAGAGATCTCCACATTGGCATATTCAGATTTCTATGGCTCTGCGTTCAGCGGACAGAGATGAGTGAAAAACTAACAGAGCAGGGTGGTGCCACTGATATTTTGGCCCTGCTTGTCACATTTGTGGCAGAATGGACCCAACGCAGAGCCACACAATGCAACCTACTGATTGGCAAGTGAATTGCTATCAAACGTGTCCGGATCCAGTCTGGCACCTGGGGAAATTCACAAGGGGAGGAATCTGGGATTAGATAGAGTCTCTATGAGTAAAGGTGTTAATGAAGCTAAGCAACTTGTTCTTATGGTCATCACTGACCTTGTTTATTTTTACTCCTCTTACACTTAATTGCTATCACTGAGCATGTTCATTCTTCATCTGCACGTCACTTCTATCACTGAGATTTGGCTGTGTCAAAGTTACTTCACACTGACAATGTTGTCTTCCTGTATACTGGGTGAACAGCTTGCACAAGACAATGTTGCCTCCTCTTTAAGGTGCGAATGATAAAACTCAACAATAAACATGCCTCCATGGCACCCTTCGCCACATCTAGATTTCTGTAATGCACTATTGAGCTATTAACAGTGGAATGGCATGCACCCTCATTAAGTACAATTATACTGATTGTGTTTTATAAAATGTGCAATAAGTAAGCATTAAAAGGCTAGTAAAGGGGAGGGCTGGAAGTCATTGATCTCAGACCCTTTCCTTACTTCCCACTATGAATTCTTGCAGGAATGGGGAGGAGATGTGAAGGAGGGGCTGGCAAGCACTTTCTATCACAACAAAAAATCTGTGTGCGGGGAGATGGGGCTAAGAGTGAAAGAATCACTTCCCAGCCACGTGGTTTTTGCCTGGGATAGGAGGGGCACGGCAAAACCTTCCTCCCTACCTCCATTACAGCCATAAAGCTTAGCACTGTTGATTGAGCAGGGTGGGAGATATGAGGAGTGATCATTGCCCCCAGTCCCGCCCCTGACCAAGCCTAGCAACAGCTAGTCAAGAGGACCTGGAAGCAGGTGGCATCCATTATATGTACATGCTGGAACAGATTATTGCTGTCTCAGCGCATTCCTTGACAATGCCTAGTGACAGACCTTCGATAGAGGACTTGGGAAGGGATAGCATTTATCTTCATTGGATACATGTTTCATTGCATTCACAGTTGCTTCCATCTCCTGGCCATGCCTAGCTACAGATCCCAAGAACAGGGCTTGGGAGAGGTACATGTAGTACTGTACTGAGATTATTGTCTCAGTCCTCCTCAGAACATATCTACCATGTGTTGAAGCTCCAACCTCATTAAACTTTAAGTAAGGTTAACTCACAGGAAAAGGAGCATTCAGTTGTCAGAATGCCTTTCAGAGGCCTACGGGACAAGCAGAGGTTGCTGGGCCCAAATGTTACGGTTGAGGCCTTTTACTTCTTATGTCTGAAGGCCCGGCCTACTATGGGTCCTGAGCAATGTATCCCCTCAGCACTTGATTCTTAGTGGTAGAATGAGTTGGGCAGTTCAAGGCTTCTTGGGAAGAAGGTAGGTGCAAGGTGAACACCGGCTCAAGAGTGAAAATATGCAAATACAATAAATGAATGTTAAGCCAAACACTCAAAAGTATTTTTTACATATGAAGTCAAATACAACACACACAACCAATACACACAGTCGTTCTCCTCCCTAATAATTTCCCTTTAGGAGTAAGTCTGCATCGTCTCCCACCCACTCCTATGTGTGCCTCCCACATTTACGATTAATTTCTATACTTAAGCGTGCAGAGGCTCTGCAGCTGGAAGGGAGAACTCCACACACATAAGCATTGGAAGTGAGGAGTCATAAAACTCTGCAAATAGTTTGTGAATTCAATGTTTTAGTATGTAATCTATTATTACAAAACATACTATAAAGTGCAAATTGTGAATCAGGCTGAAAGTGTTATAGTGCTGTATGAAGTAGGACAAGTTTTTCTTGGGCTCTGCTGCCCAACGATCATTCTTACCCACTTCTGCTGGTGTTGCGATACAGAAGAACCTTGAAGCATGCAACACTCCAGGGTCGAGGTGGACTGGTGTGGATGCCAGAGACTAGCAGTAGGCTCATCGGTGCAGGCAACATGGTTAAAGGTCCACAGCACTTATCTGATGGAGCAACAAGTTCTTCTGATCCTGACGGCAAGTTTTGGGGGGACACGCTTGATTTCCAATGTGCAGGTAGGTACTCTTGGTGCACGGGTGAGTGAGACATGACACCCAGATGGCAGCCGTCACTCTTTGCAGCAGTGAAACAAAGACTATGGCCCATGCTTATCACTGCAGACCCCTCTGGTATACAGGGGATGCTGCCTTTGGTTTGCACAAGGGCAACGGCCCGATCAGTGCAACAGCAGTTCTATTTATGGCAGCCCCTTCTGTCATACAGGGGTTGCCATATTTGTCTGCATGAGGGAGATAGCCTGTTCAGTACAACAGCAGTTCTATTCAAACCAATTTGAAACAGCACGAATGCAGAAGGCCTTTGCAGTCCTCTCACACCTTGTGGCAGGGATCAACTCGCCATAGCTCACCCACTGGACCTTGTTTTCTCCACACGCTCTTCTTCATCTCACAGAGTTTCACTGGTCTTGGCCGGCAGGTAGATGCTGGTACTCTAGGCTCCAAGGTACTTGGGTCTTGAGGTCCATGGGTAATGTTCCCTGACCCAGCCGGGAGACTAGCAGACCTTGGTCTCCAGTCCTAGTCACACATGGCAGAACTCGTGTTGAGCTGCTCTACAACGAGGCACAGCAAAGCCTTGTTGCGTGATGGCTGACAAGTTGGGAGATCCAAGCTCCCCTTTTAATAATGCATTTCCCAGCAAAAATTTGATTTCGGGACTCAGCCTTTGAAGTTCAGTTGGGAAGCTGCATTCTTCGAAGTGCCCACTCCTGTCTTGTCCTTCCACCCAGGAATCAGTTTGTCATAGCAGTAGCTACTCCATCCCTGAACCTCAGAACACAGGCCATGGGAGAGACAAGAAGATCACACCTGAATGTCAGTCTAACTAATGTACGCCTAAAAAAAGGTTACCAATGGGAACCTACTATTTATGAATCTCTTATCAGTCCCATCCCTTTTCTGCGGTGTGCCCAGGGCTCTCTGACTAGTAGCCTCCTTGAGAACCAAACAGCACTCGGAGTGTATAGCAGCGCCTGGTTCTTCCTTCCTCCAGTGTGTGTCCCACTCAGCTATCAGGCATGAAGAAAACTAAAAATCAGTCTGAGGGTTCCTCCACAAGCCTGTTTAAAGACCCAGGGTTTCCAATATGGAAACCACAGGCTTTCATATCTTGTATTACTCACCGCAGGCTTCCATGTACTGTACAAGGACAGGCACACATGCTTCCCAGTGTGCTCATGTGAAACACATGCACACTGTACAGAGCACGGTGCTACGTACCACCAACTTTAGGGCAAGGGTGAATTAAGCACATAGAAGCAGAACTTTAACTGAGTAGGACAGTGAGCCCCATTCTCATGATACACGTAACCAGATTGGGATACACTGCTGATCACTGTCTACTGAAACATGGTATGCTGCCACCACAGTGCTCGTGACACTTACCTCCTGCTTTAGGGAACAGCCTTTCAGCGCACCTACCGGTCTAATAAGACCTCCATCTGTGAGAGAGGCCTATGTCATGGTGCCCACTCATGACCAAAAATCCTCAACAGTGATCCAGATAAATTTGCAGCTAAGCACTCAGGGCAGGGGTACATATCCATAACCATGCGATGGACTTTTCCATCCCAACACTGGTTTCAAAGAGTTAGCCACAACTGTTAAATCTCAGTTTTGTAGATTTAGTCAAATATCAAACTTATCATTACAGAAAGTAAAAATATATTCAATTTAATACAAACATAACAGTTCCCAACCAAGCTGAACATGCAAATAGTGAGCAGAATGCTAAATCCCCAAAGAAAATTCAGGAAAATCTGGTACAAGTATCAAATTGACTAATCCTTTACACTGTTTTAGACAATGCAGCGCACTGATTCAGTGGCACGCCACTACACATAGAAGTGGAACTGAAATGTTACTTGCATAGTAACCAGTCATCCTATTAGTTTACAAACCACCCCAAACTTCCAAAACATTTTCATTGGTCATGAGTCACGTGATTTGTTACAGAAAGAAAATCATCCTCTTAATCCAGTGGTCTGTTCTACACAGCCACAACAATGGACAAAGGCTTAGCTGAATAACCATGCAATGTTTCAAATGCATTCCTTCGACAGAGTCCATATAGAACCTCCTCCGACACGCTGATATCAGTTTTTTCTGTGACTATGGTCCGCGCAACAACACAGAGCCACCAAGAAACTGGCTATGGAACAGTGTGCCAAAAAGATAGATAGATGTCATTTTGAATTACAAATACCAAGTCGTAATGCATGGTGTGAACATGCCAAGCAAGGGATCTTCAGGTAAGATAAAACAGCTTCTAGAATGGAGAGAATGGGTGGGTCAGTAAGGAATCTGCAGCTAGACTATGGCGGTCATTATGAACGCTGGTAGTGGCGGTAACTACTGCGAAGAGGCCGGCGGTGCAGACCACCAGATAATGAAGCATAGGAGAAACAGGCAGCGGCCCATCCACCCACGCCCATCTTGGAAGCACCGCCGACTACGGTGGAGGCCATCCACAGCCCAGTGGAAAGGCCCAATCCAACCACCATATCATGAACACCACATTACCATCAGTTCCAGGGCGGGAGCCACCGCCACTCAAAGCCTGGCGGAAGCAAGACATATAAAGGGAAACACTCACCGGAGGCACACAGAACATGCCAACATGAAGCGAGAGTTGGAAATAATGCCAGTGCTTCTCCTTGCCGTATTCCTCCAGGACCGTGACTGCCGACGAAGACGACAACGACGGTAGGTACCACAGCCTAGCACACAAGGGAGGAAAGCGCAGAATTACACACCCACACACCCCACCCACACCGCAACGAGCACACAACCTCTCCCACCACCCCAAGCCAGACAGACCTAACAAAATGTACTTACCAGCCACAAGCCAACAAATACCTGCACCAATGCACATACCCGTGCACACCACTCCCCCTCAGTAAAACCGCTTCACAATGGCTCAGTATAGCACCAACAGGTCTGCTGGGCACTAAAATTTAATTTTCAAAACATAAAACTATTCAAATAAGGCCATTGGCCAGTCCATGAAATGTCCTGGAAGGACACTCCACTGAGAAGGAGCATCAATGGAACAGCCAGGCACCTTAGGGGCAGGGGGTGGCGCGGACTCAGGTTTGGAAGGGGGTGTCTGGGGCGTAGGCTCTGGAAGCGGAGAGGGTTTTGGCTTGCCCTTGGGAGGAGGAGAAGTGGGCCTGGACTGGGTGGTGGCAGGGGGACCAGGGGAAAATGTGCCTTTTTCTTCTCTGGGGAAAGGGCACGGAGAATGGGTAGGACGGACTGGGGAGGACTTGGATGAGGAAGGAGTGGGTTTCAGGAGGCCTGTGGGTTCAAACAGGTCAACACAGGAGAGGAAAAGCTTTAGAGGAGCAGTTGGAGGGGTCTTGGAGACAAGTTTGGGAGTGGAGGTTGAGGGAGTGGTGGTACGCGGTGTATGTCTGCTGTGCTTGGATGCAGGTGCCTGTACAGTATGCCCATGTTTGCCCATGTTTGGTGGATGTGTGTGGAGTGGATGTCTGGGAATGTTTCTGTGCCCTGGGAGGAGGGGGGTGGACACAGTGGGGGAGGTGGATGTTGCTGTGTCTGCCTTGGAATGTTGGGTGTATGCATGCATGTGGTGGGACGTGTGGTGCTTGTGTTTGCCTGCCTGCTTCTTGGGTGTTGATTTGGGTGCATGGTTGTCTGGATGTGTTCTTGGGATGGGAGAAGGGAGTGGGATGGTGGAAGGGGTAGAGGTGGTGGGAGGGGGGACAGAAAGACCAGGGACACTGGCTGCCGTCAAAGAGGAGGCCAGAGCCTGAAAAGATCTCGGTATGCCAGACATGGCACCGTAAATGCCTTCCAGGAACGCATTGCATTGCTGCATCTCTAATGCCAGCCCCTGGATGGTTGTCTGCCCCACAGAGATGCTTCTCAAGAGTCAATAGCCTCCTCAGTGAGGGCAGCATGGCTAACGGGGGCAGGAGATGAGGTGCATGCCCGCGCCCACCCTCCTGAGTGAGTGGGCACGGGCAACTCGCTGAGGGACTGCTGGGAGGGCAGTGCTGGTATGGGGGTGGTGGCTATACCTGTAGCTGGGGTGGTCACAGAGGTGTCCGCCACCACCAGGGAGCTCCCATCGGAGGAGGTATCCAAGTCTGTGTTGTCCCCTCCAGTCTCTGCCATGGTGCTCCCCTCGCCCTCTGTCCCACTGGTGCCCTCAGTGTCGGTGGACTCTGCCTCCAGCGTCCTGTGGGATGCAGCTCCCTCTGTCACCGGTGCCTCTGCTCCTCCTCGCTGGGTAGCTACTGGGAGGGTGGTGATGGTATGGGGTGGCAGAAGATGTTAGAGAATGGGTGAGCCCAGTAGGGTCTGCCACAACCACGGAGCTGCCATCGGAGGAGGTGTCGGAGTCACTACCTCCAGTGGTAGTTGCCTCTCCTGTGGTACTCCCCTCGCCCTCCAACCCACTGGTCCCCTTGGCGTTGGTAAACTCTGTCTCCTGGGAACAGTGGGCTGCAGCATCCACCCTCTCCCCGTTGCCTCAGCTCCCTCGCCAAATGATGCTAAAGCACACAAGGACACAAGAGCAAGGGGGGGACAAAAGAAGAAAGAAGTATGTAAAATCAACATCAAACATACCTGTTGGCACACATACATCCCCACCCATCGCAGGCACTAACCCCCAGCAGACACAATATTACACATGAATGTGCCCCTGACTGCTAGGCATGACCATCCTGGCCTTCCACTCTGATACACTTTGCAATGGGATACAACGCCAAGACAACAAATCTGCTAATTCATGAGGCTACATCTAAAACAATAGCCCAAAGAGGGGACCCCTTACAGGCCTACATTCCCAGCCATATCTACCTAAGGACACTATCCCACGGACGTAGAGGGTGGCAGGACTGCAGGGACACACCTGTCTATGGTCCTGGCACTACACAGCATGCACCCCATGGCACCTAACTACTCCTCAGGATAGTAGCATCACAGTAGTGTTGGTACTCATCCCCTTGTGGGTGCTGTGCTGCCTTCAAGTGCCCATCCAAATCGGGATAGGCCACAGCAATTATGCGGACCAATAGAGGGGTCAGGGTCCGACGGGCACCTCTTGCACGTTGGGAGGCCATCCCCAGCTGGGCCTCTCCGGTCTTCCGGGCCCAGCGCTACAGGTGCTCCCACCGCTTCCTGCAGTGGGTGCTCAGCTGGTTGTAGACCCCCAGGGTCCGCACTTCCTTGGCGATGGCTTGCCACAATCCTTTCTTCTAATGGGCACTGACCTGCATGGGACACAGAGAGTAAAGAAACAGACGTCAGTGTGGGTGCCCCATACACAAATGTCATGCCAGTTCGACCTAACATGGCCCATGAAAACACACATATTGACAATAGCCAAGACAACTGCCAGACACATTACGGGTAAGCATCCACACAGCCAAACAAAAACGCCTACAGGCATCCAACACATTCTCACACATTCATGGAGGTCAAATAGCATCTTATCTGAGCCTCTGGTCGCCCATACAGCTTCGCTTTCAGGGGTAGGACCTCATCCACCAGCTTCTCCAGCTCCTCCATGGTAAAGGCCAGGGCCAGTTACCCTGTAACACCTGCGATCTGAAGGACCAAACACAGCAGCTCACACAGTGGAGTTCCGTCTCTCTCAAGGTGCAGGAGTCAAGCGGCAAGAACATTGCAAAATGGCAGTTTCTACCACGGCGGTGTGCACCGTCACTGCCGGCGGTGATTGTGATTGGCCCTGCTTCCCCATAGAAGCCAATGTTATCCAATGACGAGGTGCACAGCGTTAAACATCGCCTACCGCCATGACGTCTAACCCCAGCAGAATGAAGTCACTTCCTACACTACACTACCTGTGTCAAGCTGCAGCACGAGCCAAACATTCAGCTCATGCCGCGGCGCGCTCTGCACTCTACGAGGCCCCGAATCGGGCATGGGGCCTCGTTCCTACATAGCGCAATGCTCTCACAGGCAGGTCTAACCCTCCCCCACTCACCTGTTCTTGTCTTCTTCTTTTCTTCCTTTTTTCCTTGTGCCTTCCTTCATGTTTTTGCTTTTTCCCATTTTACCCCTCTCTTCCCAGCATGCTTTAGTTCCCTACTCTATATGGCTCCTAGTCCATTATGTTCTATGTGTTTTTCCCTATTTAAGATGGCGTCCTTGCACTCCCTGTGGGTCGCTTCCTGTTTTTTGGTGTATAAGGGCTGTGCTTCTTTCTCTCCTTGCGCTGCAACACTCTCTGTTTGGATGGTGTCTTCTCTCCTGTTTCCTCGTATTCGATACTGGTTCACGTCCATTCCAGTATTGTTTCCTGTTCTTGTTACTCTTGTATTTACCTTTCTTTTTGTTCCTGTTTCAGGAACTTTTCCTTTCTGGAGGTTTTTTCCCCTGACCTGGGTTTTTTCCCTCTGGCACTACTTCTGAAGTCACGGCCTGCCCTTGGCGTTTCCTTTGTCTGCAGCACTGTGGCTACCAGAAAGAGTCACCCCTACCTGGGCCAAGGCCGAACATTCAGGACCTAGATCCTCACCACTCGTTCTGTGGACTCCAGGTTAAAGCAGCGCATAAGTCGTGACAACCTGTAGGGCAGGGGGCTGCCATTTTGCATCCACCACACCTTCATAGTCTGCCCAGAGTCCTAATCCATTGCTCCATTCCCTCTCCCCTTCGTCGAGTACTAGTATGATCAGTGATCTTCCTCATGGAATCATAGTGGGAAGTGTGTCTATACTGTGATGCACTGAAATATACACACCTCACCAGACATTACCCTGACAAATTACCATGTTCTCTGCGTCTGTGTGAGGGACAATAGTGTTGCATGCACAAGATGAATGTTGGAATATCGTCATTGAAGTGTTTGTCGCAACTCAATATGTCTCTCCTCCACCCCCATTGGTACAGACACATGTGAGGTAGGGCCCCATCTGTTTACAGGCCCCTGGTTGATCTGGCCACCAAGGAGAAACGTCACATCATCATCACTTACCGCCTGAATCGAGCCACAATCCTGGAACTCTGAGCACAAATGAAGCCTGTTCTGATGCCAGCTAATAGGAATCCCCATGTTATCTCTACAACTGTGCAGGTACTATCTGTGCTACATTTTCTGTCCACAGGCTCATTCCAAGTGACAGTGGGCATGGCAGCCGGTATATCTCAGCCAATGTTCAGCCACATCCTGCTTAAATTTCAGGATTTCTTTGTGCAACACCTGGAAAGTTATGTCCAGTTTCCCCAAAGGGCTGATCTCACCTCCATCAAATCTGGATTCTATGATTTTGCTATTATCCCCCATGTGAAAGGTGCCATTGATGGTACCCACATAGCCCTCATACCCCCAAGAGTAAATGAACAGGTGTTCAGAAATCGTAAAAGCTTTCACTCCATGAATGTCCAATTGGTGTGTACTGCTGATCAGTCCATTACTCATATCAATGCAAGGTTCCCAGGACCAGTCCATGGCTACTTTGTCCTGAGAAACAGCAGTGTGCCACACACAATGGGACAACTACAGGGGACAGAGCTTGGCTCATAGGCGAGTGTGTATGACACTGGGTCGGTTACATAGCTGACAGGCAGGCTGTATGCAAGTTGATAGAGTGTGTTTCAACCCTCTTTCGCCCACTTTTCCAAGGGATTCTGGCTACCCAAACATGCAATGGCTCCTGAAACCTGTGAGGAATCCCAGGACAGATGCAGAGATCCATTATAATGAGGAACATGGTCGCACTAGGAGGGTGATAGAGAGGACCATAGGACTCCTGAAGGCAAGATTTTGTTGCCTCCATCTCTCTAGAGGATCCCTGTGCTATGTCCCTCACAAGGCGTGTCAGATAGTAGTGGCCTGTTGCACAACTTGGCTTTGAGGAAAGCTATTCCACTACTGTATGAGGAGGACCCTGTCCAACCACCCCTGCCACCTCAGAGGATGGATGAGAGTGATGGGGAAGAGGAGGGGGAAGACATCAACTCCAGGACCCAGCTAATCCGGCTATACTTCCAGTGACTCTCAGGTACTGTTCTATGATGCCAATGGGTTTATTGCATTGTTTCAGAGTGACTGATGTGCAAAGTGCTGTGGTGTCCCTTACCAGTGATGTGTAACCTTCATGAATGAAGAAGGAGATGTGTGTTAAAGCAATGGAACGTACAGTGTGACATACTTCAAACACTGCAGTCTGTTAGACCCCCTCATGCAATAAATATGGCATTATGATGGAAACAGGCTAATATATTCACATTTACATTTGATTGCTCATATTGATGGAGGACAGATATTTTGAGTGCACAAGTGTATGTATTAAAAGTCAAAACATCCATGAGCGATGGGACAGTGGAAGGGATTGGGCACATGGTGTACTACATACACAGGTACATTTCCACAGCTGTTGGTAGCACAGGGGCATAGTCCATGGGGCCATTAAAATGGCAGTGGCATGTCGACAAGCTAGTTCAGTGGCACACAAGAGAGACAGTTCAGGGCAGAGTCACTCCCTGGTGGTGGGCTTGGTTTTGGCTGGTGTTTCACAGGGATGTCTGGGTCTGCGGCCACATTTGCAAGGGGGAAGCTGAGCTGCAGGGGAAGGGGTGCTGGTGTCCTGTGAGTCCTTTAGCAGTGCCACCAGTCCACTAGCAGCTGCAGATGTGGATGGCAGGGCATTGTCCTGGCTAGTGGAAGGGGCCTGCAGGTAGGTGGAGGACTGAGGCTGGCTGTGGTACTGGCGCTGCAGCACCCCTGCAATGGTGGCACTGGTAGCGTTGAGCTGTTTCCATTGCTCCATGGCCTCCTGATGGTGTGCTACCTGCAGCCTCTGATTCTCCTACAGCGTGGCCAGGATCTGGCCCATCCTGTCCTGGGAATGGTGTTATGCTCCCAGGACCTCAGCAATGGCCTCCTGGGCAGCAGCATCCCTCCTTGGGCCACCGCCCTGACCCACTGCTCCCCTCCCACTGGCCTTAGCCCCCTGTACCTGTGTCCCCTGCACAGGTCTGGCAGTCCCACTTGCACTGGGCCCTTCATCATCCAGCCTAACGGAATTTCTGACCCACTAGCGTAATTTCCGCTTACGCCATCCCTCACTGGGTAGCATATTTTTTCGTGACGCTAGCCATTCCTTAGCGCCATGGTGCGTCATTTTATAAATATGGCGCACGGATGGCATTAGGGAATGGCGTTAAAAAAAAGTATCCACAACTGCGTTAGCACATAAATATGGGCCTAAATGCTGAAGATGTCCCAAGTGTAGCAGAAGATAAAATCACACAGAAGAGGAAAGAATTCCATGGAGGGAGGAACCCCATAGGGATATGGCCAGGAATAGCCAACCTTGGAGGGCAAGGCTACCATTCTTAAAAGAAACACTACCGGAAAGGAGAACGGAACACATAAGGTAAAAGAGGTGGGAAAAGCAAGAATCCATACGCAGATGAATGAAGCCCTGAACCCACACAAGAGCAGGGCAGGAAGTAGAAAATGTAGGTCCATGGTATGTGGTGGGTACCTAAGGTACGTACACTTTATACAAGATCCAAGTATCCCCGCTTGGTGAAGTGTAGGCAGAAGCCAGGTTCTCTAGAGGTAGCTGTGGATAAGCAGCCAAGGATTATCTAGGAGACATGCAAAGCTCATGCAATACCACTGTAGTCACACAGCACTTACACACATGAAAGAAAACACTCAGTTGTACAAAACAAAAGGTACCTTATTTTTGGAACACAATACCACAAAATACTAGAAGGATAACCCACCATTAGGAGGTAAGTAATACACTAAATATATACACTAGTAATCAGAAACAGACATAGAAAATGTTAGAAAAATGTGCAAATAGCAATAACCAATAGTGACCCTAGGGGGAGCACAAACAGAATGTGAACACAGGAGCCCAACCGTGGTAAGTAAAATGTGTAGAGGGGAGCTGGGAGTACAAGAAAACCACAAAGTAAGTAACACAGTACCCCGAGCGACCAGGAATGCAGGAGTAAATCACTGAATTTTCCCCAAACCACCCAAAAGAAGAGAAAGAAGAAAAAGAAGACACCCAGAGAAGACTGCAAGAAAACCAGTGGTGAATTCCTGAAGAAATAAGACCAAGTCCAAGATTCACAGTGGAGTTCAGGAGGAGTTGGAGCTACTACCCATCCAGCTGTACTTGCAGGAGTTGGTCAATGGTGATGAAGAACAGGTCAGCACTGCAGCCCTGGAGCCAGAGGAGAGTTCCTGATGGATGCAGATGATGTCCCACGCTGGAGTGAAGATTGCAGATGGGTGTCTGTGCAGCAATTCCACCAACAAGCCTTGGCAAAGACAAACTTGCAGTTAGTGGAAAAGCGGTGCTGCCAGGTACCAGCAAAGCCCAGGAGGACTAATCCAGAAGGGGGAGTCACAGGTGACCCTCAGACTCGCAGAGAGTCCACAACACTTGGGCACTTGGTGGTTTAGTCTATTGTTCTACATGGCCTGCTGCCGTCCTGATTTATATAGTGCACTCTTCTTTTGTTTGAAAACGGCAGCACCCGGCATCAATGGCAATTTTTTCTGATCAATTATGGAGTGGGCGAGGAGGTACTAATCCCCTGCGTGTATACTTACACCTGAAGACGGAGGACTGGAGGCCTGACTTCAAGAAGCCCCTGGTGCAACTCTGTGATAAATAGGACAGTCTCAGAGTCAGACGGTGAGCATATGTCCCTGTAAGTGCTGTGATGCTGATGCGGCCCTGTTAGTGAAGGGGTCTGGAGGCTTTGGATGGATAACATACAAATAGTACAACGCAATGGGAAGAATATTGTCAACATTGTAAATATAAATGAAGAGACGCTTTGGTTATTTAAAAGTACGAACTGCTGCAAGCATAATGCTTTACAAAACTCATTTTGAAAATGGATATTACAATCGTAAAGAATTAGAAGTAATTGTGCTGACAGCATATGAATGATGTTTAAATGCCGCAATGACTCTCATGTGCGATCAGTTGTGAATTGCCAATCCCAGAGTGCACTATATAAATCAGGACGGCAGCAGGCCATGTTGAACAATAGACTAAACCACCAAGAGGAAGATGTTATGTTGAAATGCGTTGTGTTGTGTGTTACAAAGCTGTCATAACAAAGAAATAAAATTGGATTTTTAAGCCTCCGGGAGTGCAGCTTGTTTTCTTTTGATATATATAAATATATATATTAGTATGTGTGAGCTGGGTTCTGTTTGCAGTACCCCCCCACTTTTTGCCTGGTTTTTAGATGCAACTTCGAGTGAAGTGCACTGGGTTCTTGCTAACCAGTTCTCCAGTTCCAGTGTTTCTCCCCTAAAACAAAACACCTGGTCACTTGATCCCCAAGTGACCAGGCCCTTCAGCCTACTGTAAGCATCTAGTAAATGGTACCCCTGGTGCCTAGGGCATGGGTACTAAAGAGGACTCCTCAGAGCTGCAGCACAACTTGTGCCACTCTGAGGGACCCATCACCAACCTTATGCAGACTGGCGTTGCAGGCTGTGTGACAAGGTGTTCCCAAAATTGAAAACATGACATGGCACACAACCTGTGTACCATGTCCTCTATCACTGCTTGCAAAACATGTAAGTCGCCCCTCTAGCAGGCCTTCCAGCCCTAAGGCAGGGTGCACTATATTACATGTGAGGGCATACATGCATGAGCAGATATGCCCCTGCTATGTCTCTTTAGATTCTTAGACATAGTAAGTGAACAGGGAAGCCATTTTAAATGCACGTGCTGGACAATGGTCATTGCGAGTTCCCCAGCTACATGATGGCTTCTCTGAATCCTGGGATGTTTGATATCAAACATCTCAGAATAATAAACCCTGACTGATTCCAGTGATGGATTTATTAATAAATGCACCCAGAGGGCACCTTAGAGGTGTCCCCTGAAAACCTACCAGCTACTAGCGTGTTGACTGACTGATCCTGACCAGTTCAGCAACCACCAATGCGTTTCTGGGCCTCCACGGTGAGAAACTGTGCTCTCCAGACCCAGACACAAAAGCTTGCTCTGGGCAGAGGTGTTACCTTCTCTTCCAGGCAGGGTGGACATTCCAAGGCGGGGTCTCTCCAAATGGTAGAGATGACCGACCCCCCCATGTCCTGACCCCACTTTTGGCAGCAGCACAGGTGGGAAAATTAATTAAGTTAGGAGGAGTGCCAGCTTCATGCCAGTCTCACCCCTAAGGTGGACGGGCTCAACTGGATACTACTTTTCAAATGCCTCCATCTTGTTTGGAAGGAATTAGGCCACTACGGTTAGGGTTATGCCCACTTCCCAGCTGAAGTGGTCATAGGAAGGGTGTAGACACCCTAAAGGTGGTCAGCCCATTGGCTACCACCTGGCACTCCCTGTCACACCCCTAAATTGAGTATTTAGGTGTCTCCCATGAACCCTAGAAACAGATTGCTGTCGACCTAAGAAGGGCTGGACACCACAGAAGTCTCACCAGCAGATAAGACTGTAGATACCAACTGACTTATCCCCAGCCCTACGGACCTGTCTGCAGCTCTCAAATAACCTGCACCAAAAGATGACTTGTCCTGCATCCCAGTGTCCTCCAAAGCCTTGGGAGGACTGCCTGCCTTCGATAAAGACCAAGAACTCCTGTGGACAGCAGACCCGCCCTACAGAAACCAACTTCAAAGAAGAAGAAGCCTGTCTGAGGAATTGTGAAACCAACTCTGGATCCACCTCTGCACTCAATGCCCAAGGCCCGAGTCCAAGTGCCCCACCAGTCCTACGAAGGTTCCCTAGTGCTTCTGAACAAGAGTCTACAGTGGAATGACCCCAGCCGGACCCCACAGCAACACCTGCTGCCTCAATCTGAGAACTCACCCTTACTGTGACCCCCCCAGTAAGCTGTTTCCAATGCCAAAAGACACCCTTGCGCCCAGAGCCCCTTTGCTCTGGGGAGCTGGCCCATCGGTGTCCTTACAGCCCCTGGCATCTCTACTTACCTGGGCAGCTGTGGGTTGTCCTGGCCCAGCCCCTTGGCAAGAACCTACAGCTTGTTTCTGAAACTGATCTCCCCCTTTGGATAACACTGGGTGCCCGACACTGTGTTGGCACTCTGCACCCGGCCACCCCTGTGCAGCTGAGGGTGTACGTTTGGTGCTGCCTTGTGGCCCCCCCAGTGCTTACCTCAACCCCAGAAGACCAACCTCTGACACCGCTTTTACTTACCTGTGAGCAGCACATCTTCAATCACCCCAGTCTCCTTTGGAGAACATTGGGCACACAACTCAGAATTTAACCTCTGCACCCGACCGCCCCTGTGTCACTGTGGGTGCACACTTGGTGCTGAATTGACACTTGCATGGTGTTGACCTAAAACCCCGAAGACTGGATGTGCAAGTTGTATAGTCACCTGCAAATCTACATTCTTGTTTTCCTCCCACAGGAGGACTGAAAGTATTTTTAATTTTAAAACCGCTTACCTTGTGATGAAGTTCTTTGGTTCAAAGCATATATATAAAAGCAATTGTAATTTTTAGAAATTGGTCTTGGATTTATTCTTTGAGTGTCTGCCTTATATATTGCCCCTGTGAGTGCAACTAATGCTTAACACGATTCCTTGATAAGCCTAACTGCTCGCCCACACGACCACAAATAGAGCACTAGACCTATCTAATTTTGCCTCTGCATTACCACTGGGGATCCCCTGGACTCTGCACAGTGTACTTCATTTTAGTACATTATATAGAGAGCCAGCTCTCTTTCTCTCTCTCTCTCTCTCTGTGTATATATATATATATATATATATATATACCTAATGGCAGTCACCAATAGGTAATTATAGTTAGGACCATTTTTTTCCGTAGACGGATCCTTTTTTGTTTTGTCAATAGCTTTGGCACCCCTTGACAAATCTTTACGAAATTTTCAAAACTTATAATTTGGGTGGTACAGCAGCTTTGTAGAAAGTTGTGGGGTGATCCATCAAGCGGGGCTGCGAAAAAGAGGGGTAGGGGGCCCAAAACACTTCTGTGTCAATGGGATTTTTCACATTTTTCAACACGACTACAGCCTGAACCACTGGATGGAATTACGCCATATTTGGTTGAAAGCTAGATCTTGTTCCAGAACGTGTGCTTTTTGTAATTTGGTGTAAATCTGTTCAGTGGTTTTAGAGATATTTTAAGGGCAAAAAATATAGATTTCTGGGCACGTGGATGCTCCATGGATCGATCTGCAGAGTCATGCGCAGAAGGAAGATTATGATTAGCTGGCTGCAATCTGATAGGAAAGTTGTGTCTGCCATTTTTTTTATCGGTGTACGGTCCCCGGGGCTGAAATATTGTTGTAATTCATATGAAGGGGTCCGGGTAGATGTTCCCTGAACCAAGGGGGATGTTGTAAATGTCCCTGATGAATAAATAATTTGTAAAAAAAAAATGCACAAAAAGTATTTGTTTTAATGGTTTCCTAGATCTGCAGATGCCCCTGTGTAATTTCACAGGTGGATCTGCAGATCTAGGAAACCATTAAAAAACAATACTAGCTCAAACACTCAGGCATCCATACAGACACTCTCATACTGAGTTACATACACTTTCACACCCGCTGTAACAGCCTGACACACACTCTTACATCCAGCCTCAGAGCCAGACACACACTTTCTCACGCTATCTCGCACTCAGTCACACCTTTTAACACCCAGTCTGACATTCTAATACACCCTCTCATACCCAGTCTCACACCCATACATACACTGTCATACCCAGTCTCACACCCAGATACTCTCACACCTATTCTTACACCCAGAGTCTCAGACACACTCTCGCACCCAGAAAGACACTCTCACACCAACTCTCTCACCCAAACCCTCTCTCACTGACACAGACACACACACCCGGACGCTATTGCACGCTCTCTCACTCTGAGACATACACTCTCACACCTATTCTCACACTAAGACACTCTTTCATGCATACTCTCACACCCACCTCTACACTGAGACAGACACTCTGACACCTACTCTCACACAAAGATACACTCACTGTCACAGTGAGACACTTTTGTACCCACTCTCACACCCGTGTTGAAGTAAGCCTCAGCAAGGCCTACTAGTGCAAGGGGTTCACCTTTCTCTGCACAAAGTCCTCAGACCATGTAGGAAGAAGTTGGCACATAAACTGAAATAAAAGACAAAGTTTATTAACCTCATGAGGTGGTACTACAGTTCAAACAGCACCCTTCGGTAATGATTGAAGTAGCACACTGAACTGAGAGAGCATGGTCCTTTTATACCCACGCAGGGGCTAAAAGGAGGTGGTACAATTATAGAAGCAAGACTTGCATACATGTAAGGTCATGTGGAAATGCACAGTCGACAGGTAGGAGGAGCTAACAGTTTTCAAGGACTAACAGCTGCAGACCTTACTGAGCATGTGCGAAAGTGGGAGATGCTAAATATAACTTGTCACTAGGCAGATTTTCAAGAGTAGTTAACAGAAAGGTAGGACAGAGCACATGGTGAGCACATGGCAGCATGTGGCAGAGAAAATGGCTGCCATGAATACAAAATGGATTCCACGACATGTTCACAATAGTTACTAAATACAAGATGTCTTCTGCTAATGCTTAATCTAATCGCTGCTAAACTACAACACCCGGACACTGTTACATTCAGACTAAGGTTTTTACAGACACTCTCACGCCTATACAGACACTTCCACACCCACTCTCACACCCAGACACTCTCACATTCACTCAGACCCAGACAGACACTCTCATACCCCCTCACACCCAGAGAGACACTCACATCCAGACAGACATTCTCACAACCACTCTTACACACAGATAGGTACTCTTGCACGCAGACTGAGATACATACAGAGTCTGCCTTCCAGTGTGACACCCAGGCAGACACTGACACACCCAGTGAGATACTCTCACACATACTGTCACAGCCAGGCATTTTCACACCAAGTTTCACACCCAGAGAGATGCTCTTACGCATACTGTCACATCTGAACAGACATTCTTACACCCAGTCTCTCACCCACAGAGACACTGTCTCACCCACTGTCAAATGAAGACAGACACTCTCACACTCACTGTCACAATCAAGACAGTCTCACACCCACTCTCATATCCAGAGAGAGACTTTCAGACCGAGTCAGATACTCTGATACCCAGTCTCATACCTAGTTACACACTTTCACACGTACCGTTACAACACAAAGACAGTTGTGCAGTCTTGACTGGCTGCAACCTGAAAGAGAAGGTTGCAGCTGCCATTTTGTTGTTTTGGGTAAGGGTCCCAGGGCTAAATTTGTGGCCAGCAACTCATATGAAGGGGTCAGGGTAAAGATTCCCTGACCCCAGGGGTTGATATGAAAGTGCCAGCTTACTTAATATTGGGTTTAAAATGTCTGAAATTGTTTTAGGTTGGGGTTTTCAAGATTTGCGGATGGATCCGCAGATCTGAATGATATTTAAAAAAAAATAAGAATAAAGAATTAAAACATTACATCTATAGTAAAAAGGGTTGGCTCTGAAAAGAGCCTTTGTGTACTTGATAGCTACCTATATAACAGGATGCAGTCTCTCAAGTTCTGCAGGAACACCCTGTTGCCTTTCTCTGTTAGGTTAACTCCATCATTTCTGTATATACTATCTATATCAAACGTTCATTTATTGTGGCATATAGAACCCATGTTATGGTCTCTGAGGAATGCAGAAACAGTTTTATTAACAGGGTTTCTGGATTTGTCTATTTGGGGGCAGAATTCACTTGACCATTTCCACTTCTGCCTTTGGCAAATGTTAGAAAAAAAACAAGGCATTTGGTGCAAAAACTGCCATTCATTTTCCAGAGGTATACTTCATTAGGATTTCCAATCCTACCTCAGTAACTGTGCCCATCTCATTGCCATCACAGTGCACAATCTTGAGGTGTGTATCTTGGCAATCCATAATGCTTTCAACCAGAGGGAGCAATTGATGCCACTTTAACCCTATCTGGACAATCCAAGTAATGTCCAGATTAGATAAACTAAGGTCAGTGTCAATATCACTTTTTCTTGCACTCTCTCTAGCCCAAAACACTTAGCTATGAGCTCAAAGTGTCCCACAATCCACACACTGAACATTCTGGAGGGAAGCTGGAGCACCACTCGGGAGACAGCTGCAGCTGATTGAGATAGTGTTGAAATTAAATGCAGAATTGCAGTTGGAAATACTTGTTAAAATTTGAAACAACAGTTTTTATTGGTTGTTCCAAACATGCTGGTGCATATAGGTAGGTAGTGATATTGTGGGAACAGAAAATAGATGTGGGATTGGCTTTTGAGAAATCAGAAAAGGTGTTGCTGTTTGTGATATGTGTATTATTTAAAAAAAGTCAACCTGGTATTTTTCATTTAAAAGTAAGCATGGTGCTTGCATAAACTGTTATGAACTTGTGACCTACTGCTCCAACAGAATGTTGCAATCTACGTTACCATGGTAGCACAGCTAGAGGAGCATGGGGGGAAGGCTATAAAAAAGACTAGAATGTAACTTGGTAGTTACAGTTTAATTGGGGAAAAAGTGTCAAAAGTATGTTTAGGTTTGGTGACAATACAATTTGTTTATTCAAAGACGAATATATATAGCATTATTTTAGAGTATATACTAAGAATACATTTTGTCCCCCCTCCTGCATGAATACGCGGTTACAACCGCAAAGTTTCACGGGGGTCCGAGCTGAGCACCTCAGAGGAACCGCGGATCCAGCATAAAATGGTATGGGATTGGGCTATCTTTTGAGGAGTGTTAGAAAGGGTTAACTCTAAGATCCAGTCAGAAGATGTATAGCAAACGTTAAATATAAAAATGCCATTCTGATTCACTTTGTGATAGAGTAACTCTAAAAGCAAAGTTGAAAAGGTTGCCATTAATGGTCCCCTTGCTTGAGAGTGGCGTACCATTGTTCTGCTTGGTTCTTGCACATTTTAAGTGAGAAGAAATTCACACTAATACTGAGAGATGAATATAAAGAGCAACAAACATACTTAACAGGTATGTGTAGTATGAATTATTTTAATTTCAAATGTGTTACTACAGGGATTATTTTATATAAAATGAATGAGAGCAAGTAGCATGTTCATAACACTAAAAAGGAAATAAATAATACCCATATGATAGCAATAAAGAAATGTGTAATAATCAAGAAAGAAAGATTACAGTTCCCTTTTACCACACAAGAGTCAAACTTTAGGTAGGCTATAAGTAGGTCAAAAAGCAGGGTAGTTTGTTATTAAGAGGTGAAAGATGTTGTTCTAAGTTTGACTGACTTACATGTGGCCTTGCAGAGCCTTCTGATCACATATGTATAAACTCTGACGTAGATACTACAATTCATATTCCAATAAACAGAGGCATAAAGCCACTGATATAAAACGTAGATACTTAGAGGACTGCTCATACAATTAGATCCAAATAAGTAGTCCTATAAACACAGCTCAGGCATACTACTACAGAGCGTGAGTGTGCAGTTGTAGTGCTAACTCGAGTTGCCATTAAAAATCAATTTCGGAAGCTTTAAAGTCTGCTTTTAATACAAATAAGTCACCCCTCACCTAGACAATCACTGACACACATGTTGTTGTGCACACTGACATATCTAATTATTTCTAGAATGTAATACAATAGTATTTTGTGTAGAACTAAATGATTTTTTCATTTGATTTGCAGATATCCACTTGTACTGAATAATAAATATCAGAATGCCTGATAAGAGGCAAAGAAGAAAGAAACAGAGGAAACAATGCCACCTAATTCAAATTGACAGCAAAAAGCCAGATAAGATGCAGAATGTGGACAAGAATAAAAGAACAGCTGGTAAGAGTACTAAGGACTTTCTAAAAAAAAGTATGTCAAAAATTGAAACTGAAAAAAAAATTGAACAATAAAAAGAGGACTAGTAAATCAAATGATAAAGAGAAAGGACTACATGCTGGCAAAAGTAGAAAATGTACTAAGGAAAGGAAGGAGTTGACTTGGAGATAGAAACAGTTTAAGGAGATAAGAGTTAAAATGTTTCGAACTAGAGATATACAAAATTTGATGAAAACGATGAAGAAGTACAAAAAGAGATGTGCTATAATTAACCAGAATGAACTTATTGAGAGTATTGTGTACAAGGCATTTGTTTTTAAATGGTAACTTTTTATCCTAGTATTGAAGAGAATAAAGACACTAGACAAAACAGTAGTATGCATGAGGAAAAGAACATTAAGGAAAAGACTTATCAACAAAAGTATTTTTTGTAAAGTTTTAAAAGGTGAATGGGTGCACAGATCTTGCAAAGAACCATTTATTAATGAAGAGAGCTACTTGCAATTGCATGCAGTTGACACAAGTGACCGTTTCTATGAAGTGAATGATGGCAGTTCCATAGAAAAATAACAGATAATTTCTAGGAATGAAGAACACGTGATAGCTGAAGAAGTTCAAGAAAGGCATAAAAAGGTCCTGTGTACAAGTGGAAGTGTAGCATTATTTGTACTGTCAGGAATCCACTGATATATTGAAACATTTCCTAAAAGAATTTTCATGGAGGAGTCTCAAACAGAAAATTAAGATGCTTCAAGAATTAGATCCATGCACAGTTAGAAAATACACTAACTTACAAGGTCATTCATTGGCATGTCTCTCAAAGAAAGTGTGCAAAAGCACTTTTTACCACTTTAGAATGTCAGCTGTGCATCATTCAAAAATGCACAATTTAGTTAGGAGACTTCATTATGTAAAAACACCAGCTTTATATTTAGAACATTTGTATAGAGTTCTATTATATGGTAGTATGGCAGAGGTTGAGAAAGTTTCTGAAGATAGTCAGTTCCATTTCTTTGGGCCTGAAGAAGATACTAGAGAAAATGAGGAGGAACTGTTAAGAGCTGTAGAAGAGTGGATACACAGATAAGTACTGAAAGATTTACACAGGAGGTAAACCTGAGTATGCCTGTATTTCTTGTCGCCGCACTCACTACAAAAAACAAACTTGTAGTGTAGTTGTATTTTGTAAAGCTGAGCAAGACAGCAATGATGAATGGAAGGAATTTGGATCATGTCTATTTGTAGAAGAACACTTTGATTTAGACACAAAGCAAACAATATGTAAGTATTGTTATGACAAATTAAAGAATTATATAATGCCAGCGAGAGCAATTCATAATAAATTAGAATTAGTGCCAATTCCTGAAGAACTGAATAAATTTAATGTGTATGAATAATTTCCAATACAAACTGTGCATCCATGTCAAGCAGTAATTCCAATGGAGCCAAAAACAGGGAAACTGCCACCAATAGAACTGCAAAAAGGACTTAAAGGAAGAGTTGTGTAGTTACCTATAGATTTGAAAAAAAATGATACTGTGGGTGTTGAAAAAGATGTAGATGAACCAGTCATTATTCTCAGTCTCAGTGGACATGGACGACGCAGGACACCATTGCCGGGTGGAGCACGGCAGAGAGGAGCGAGAGGAGAGGAGCGAGGCACGCGCAGAGAACGGGGGGGGAGTGGCCATGGAAGTACGGTGGGGCCCACCTCATCCCCGGCCCGATCTGACCTTCCCCGGTCTACCTGACCCAACCCTACCAGAGCCTCGAACCACCCGCACTCTGCCCGGTCCAACCCATCCGGAAACTCCAGCAATCAAAGGGAGCAGGCAACAGGAGAAGCGCAAGTCCTGAGGCCTGCAGCTGTCCAGCTGCCCTTCCCCATACATCAAGGGTTGAAGGTGAGGCACGAGGGATTGTGGAGTGTGGCATGCAGGCGTTCAAGCCCCCTCACCCCACCCTCAGTCGACCGTGCCTCAGCAGGGCCAGTGGTGTGTTGTGGTGTTTAGAGTCGGGCAGGAAGGCAGGGGGGCTCGCAGGCTGGCAATGAGTCCCTGGCTTGGCTGGACGTGGTGATGGTGGCGGGCCCAATCCCTATCCGGACATCAAGGCTTGAGTAGAGAAGCTCAGGCGTCCAGGAGCTTCACCCAGTCCACACAGCTAGAAGTGAGCAAGCGCCAAGTGCCAAACTGCACCTTTACCACCAGCACAGGCCTTAACATCGACTTGGAGGGTGGTCCAAGTAGCAGCGAGCAACTGTGGAGAAACCATACCTCACAAGCCAAAGACAGTTATTCGAGTGCCTGAAGCTTGAGGGTGTAAGCTACTCCAGGGCATTAGGCTGCAGCCACCTTTTTGCACTGAAGCGGCCGGTGTTGGACCGGTGCGGCTTGTGCCTAAAGGAAAGCTGCCTCAAGCACCTCATCAACGGCACAGGCACTCTATTCTAGCTTGGTCACCCAACCACCAACTACCGACAAAAGGAGCAAAAGCAGCAAGGATAACACTAACTCGGGGTAGGAGAAAAGCAGCAAAGAGGCGAAGGCAAAGCTCCCTGGGACCAATGGATCCAATGGTCCAACCGAGTGACTTTACTTAGTGGAACCCCCCTACTAATCCAACAGTTGCCAAGAAACCCGCCAACACCTCAAATAAATCAGCTGGACATCACAAGAAAGAGGGATACAAAATCACTGACTTTCTGTTAACTAAGATGGCGGACAAGCCCATCACACCTCTCAAAGGCATACTATCCTCATCCCTGCGTATGGACATTGATACTGGGACAACTCTTGCAGTGGCAGAGAGGTCCCTCCATGACAGGGAAAGCCCTCACCTCAGTACCTCAGGTGTAACGATCATGGCAGAAGGGCATACTTGTAATCAACAGGAGGACTCCTTTTTTACTTTAAATCTTAGCAATTGGAACAATTGGAGCCAGAACTCCCCTCTACATACTACACAAGCACCGCAATTACAGCAATCACCACAGGGGGAAGTATCATCAACCATATAATGACACACTATCCACCTCTAATTGACCTCTCTGACACATGCGCCGCTGCATTTTTAACTGAGCCTGTGGCCTGCGAGGGACCTATAAATGCGGGCCAACCATCAAACTCAAATGCTACTCAAGGAGGGGAGGAATGTTCGGAAAATCTAACAGCCATCCTGAATCAGTGCACCACCAGTAGCAGTAGCTCATTGGTGGAGGCACACTCCTCCTTCAACCCAAGGCGCCCTAGTGGCTTAGTTAAGCAGGATCATCCAACAGGCACTGCGTTGGGCTGTCTAGAGGAGGCAAATGTCCCAGCTGACCCTTATTTGGAAGCTACAATTAAGGAGGACCAGCCAGTTTCTGGGGAGGCAGGGGCCTCGTGGCAGGCACTCTTATCGACCACGGATGCAATGTCGGTGGCGATTTACTATCAAGCCGACAAACAGGAAACTCAGGTGGACCTACTCAATGTCTTGGCAGTGCACATAGTGAGTATCGATAAGAAGCTTTAAGCGTTAAACAACGTGATAAGAAGGGCCCAGACCCATTCTTATACTCAGCAAGTGTTATGCCAATGTGCTTCCACAGGAGATAATTCACCCAAGATCATTGAAATTCTAAATGACATCTTGACAGAAGTCAGGGCCCAGGCCCCCAGAACTCAGGATGGGCTTTGCAGGAGGGAAGTGACTGTGCACAATAATTATTTTGATAAGAAAGGCGCTGATAGTGAAAATAGAAACTCACAGGCTAAGTGCTTTTCCCGGCAGGAGGAAAACCAGAGCTCATCTGGATGCAGCAAAGACTCCAACACTCAAGCAACAAGTCCCATCAGGGAAGGGATTGCAGGAGAAGCTTCAAACATCTTAGCAATGAATGAGGTCTCTCTTACTAAAAGTGAAAAGAAATGGCAAAGGAAAGCTCGGAAGAAGGTCAAGGCGGCTCAGCAAAATGGTATCTGGAAGTCAGTCGCAAAGTCCATTTGTACGCAGGGTAAAGACCCTGAGGGGACAGAAGAGGGAGACTTGGAGTATAGTAGCACATACCTCACACAGCAGACGACAACGGAAAAGGATAACCAGGATAATCCAAAGTTTGCAGTTTCCCCATGCAGAAGTCCATCAAACATTGGGAAAACACTCAAATACCTGCAGTAATTGATCTTTGACAAACCTCACAACATCTCCCAGAGGCAAATATCCGGCCGGACATTGGCAAGAAACAACATACAAGGATAGAAATCAATCTCAAATTGCTGACACGAATAAGTTCGACAGGACGTCAGACCTCACAGCAAACAGCAGTTTTGAGTGACAACAAACTCTTCTTTATCCCCCGGTACAACTCAAAAGGGGCTTTTGATATCTTAACTAGAGGAACAATCATCAAACTTATAAATGAAATTCAGCCCCTATCACTATGACTGAGCTGCAGACAGTGAAGTTTGTCCCTCTTCCGAATAACAGGGTCAAAGAGGCAACACTTACATCCTGGGCCTCTCCAACCACGCTGTCCAAATCCTGGCACACCAAGACATCATCAGTTCATGGGGCATCACACTACAAAGACAAGAACCTTGTCAATACCCTAGCCCCCTGCTCCTGGGAAATGAGAGGGGGCCTCAGTGTTGAAAGAGTAGTTGGAGAAGATGCAACTCGAAACAGAAGAGAAAGTCTAACTATAGTAAGGAATCAAAGTTCACTCCGTCAGGGGAGAAGCCACCAAGAATATATCGGCAGGCCTCCGACTTTGGAAACAGGCAGAGCAGCAATCCATAATGGTCCACAGTAGCAATTGGTCCTGACAAAACTGCTGTAGAGGATAGCCTCTACATATGCTCTTGGAATTGCCATGGACTGAAACAAACGGTAACAGATGCGGAGGCGTTGATGTTCCTACAGCAGTTTGATATCATCATGCTTCAGGAAACCTGGTGTTCAAAGCCAATCCAAATCTCAGGCTATGTCGGAGGGTATGTTCCTGCAACTAAGTTCCAAAAATGTGGGCATTCCAAAGGTGGCCTCACTACATTATATTCAACCAAAACTAATTGGGCCATCAAACAAACTTACCTCGGAATTGACTGGTTGCTGCCAATCAAGTTGGAACCCCAGGAGCTCAATGGTGCTAAAACATCGCTGCTACTAACCTATGTGTATATTCACCTGAACAAGGATCAAAAAGGGAAAACATGGAAACACTGTTAAGCATCCTAAAAATGTTGCAGAGGCAGTACAAGGAGGCCATTCATATTGTGTTCGGTGACAAAAACACCATGGAATGCACTTGAATAATAGGTTTGAAAATCTCGGCCTCCATCGCTTGATGACCCACTCAGGGGGAGATTCCCCTATACCAGTAACTTTCTCAAGTGGATCAATAATATCAACAATAGACTTCACGTTAATTAATGAAGCAGCACTGCAATTAGTCTCCGCCTACAACATTTATGTTCGCCCAGAGAGCGATCACTTTCCACAAGCCATACAGTTAAGACTGGAATAGAAGCGTTTAACGACCGCAAACATCATTATTGCTGCCCGACGACCTATAATACAAAAAAGTTGAAATGGCAGGGGCACGGTATTGAGAAAGTGATGGAAGAAGTGTATCACTGTGCAGGGTCATTAGAAGAGCTCAAGAAAGAATTTGAGAACCAGGAACAAGCAGCAATGATTTCAGGAGCATGGGTAAAGGCATGGAAGGACCTATGCGACTCATTATTGAACAAATTCCCATATAAAATCCCTTTCTCAAGCTCTGCATTTGCTGAAAATAAAAATCTGAAAGGTGTTACTGAAGAGCATCCATGGTGTAACAGATCTCTGTGTAAATTAAAAAATCAAGTCTCATGCCAGACAAAAAAAGTGGCAAAGGTGGCATTAGTACCGAAATCAAAGGGTGCCTCGCAGCCAGTGGCACTGGGGGGGCCAATCTGTCTCTCAGTAATCCGAGGCAGCCGGTGAATCCAAGGCCACCCACACAAGGTGACTACTTACAGTTTACAGCTACCTGCCCAGCTGCCACAACTGGCCATTCACCAAGAGCCAAGTCATATTCACGGAATAACAGTGATACAGAACAAACGCAGCCTATTTCTCAGTATTGCAATCCATCTCTCCTAGCAAATCATCTACAGTCCAGTACTAAGAACGCTGGTTGGAAAAATATTTGGGAAATAAGCCCAATCTTGAACTACCCCTCTAGGGTAGTAACAATTAGTAATGAACAGGGGACAACAACTACAAAAGTTATGTTTCAGAATACACAAACTCTTACGACTGAAGTACAAAATAAGACTTTCTTACCCAGTCAAGTGAACAGGGCTATGATGGGCCCAAATAGCAAACAGCGAGAGGGCGATCAGTCGAGAAAGCCAGTGCCATACGGAACCACAGATTACTCCCTCCAACCTCAGCACAGTCATTGCCTAGATAATGGCTGGGAATCAAGGCAGATTATTCTAACTCCACAATATACATCACGGGCTAACAAAACTGCCTGAACAGGGGTAACATCCTGAAGTTGCTGGCTGAGCTACCATCAACTTAGAAGATTGTATCTGCAGACTTAATGTTGGTGAAATTCCTCTCCAGCAGGGACCAGTATGAGCCAGAACTAACATCCACTACTTAGAGAACAAGGGAAATCGTTACATCAATCATGGATGAAAAAATGCAGTTTGAAGCATGGGGAATATTGCTGTCAGAACCGTCCAGACCATGCTACCCTCTCCCCCTGCTGTCCAGTTCTTTGGAAAAATCGAATCATCAATTGGACTTAAAGGCCCACGTATATGCACTGAAGACGAACATAAGGGAGTTGGGGGAAGCAGCAGCACAGTAGGGGGGAAGTCAACCAAAAACAAACTTTGCATGCCCCCCCAATCGCTCGAAGCCAATATGCCGGTACCCCCACGATCACAGAATGATGCTCAGGAAGAACAGAGGTGGATGGCTCACATCTTAAACTCAAGAAGGAGCAACTGACTTAAAAATCACAACGCAGAAAATATGGATCAGGGGTGTGCTGTTACCATCATGTCCTGGAACATCGCCGGAACAAAAAACATTATTACAGACGGATTTGCAATAGTAAACAGCTGCAACTACACTATGATCGCATTGCAAGAAACATGGATAATAGACCCGGTCCACCTAGGAGGTTACACACTACACCACGTTAGTGCCGAAAAATTAAACAAATCGGGAAGGCCAAGTGGAGGTCTAGCCATGTATGTCTCCACAGCGCTACATGCTACAAGAGAGTAACTGGAATTCTCAAAAAACGATCTGCAGGCTGTCAAACTCACCTGCAGAGACAACCAACAAACTCCCCTTGTAATGCACACCAGGACGACTTGTGCTGCCACTGCCATATACGACACAGAAGCATCCCAGAGAGCGGGGCTCTCGATTGGCTCCATACAAAAGCCGCGCAACTCAGTGTTGGATAAAGGGGCGGAACCGCACACTAAAGGGGCAGGAGGAAGGAATACATGGAGGAGACCGACGGAGACAACAAGAGAGTCAAGAGCAGAACAGCAGAGGACGAGGACCGAAGACGAGTTGGTAAATGCCAGGACCTGTCTCCAACAACCTGGAGAGCAGCGGGAGTCCGGAGCCGTGTGGATTTGACAGCGCGAGGAGGATCACTGGCCCCGGGAAGCAGACGAATGAGCCTGCCACGCTTCAGGAGAAGCGTGGCCAAGCCAGGTACGGCAACTCGGACGGGAGGGAAAACGGAGCGGGAGGAGGGAGGAGGACAAGGAAGGAAAATCACGGGCTTTGCACAAAAAGGGGGTGAGGGAAGGAAAATCACGGGCTCTGCACAAAAAGGGGGCGAGGGAAGGAAAATCACGGGTATTGCACAAAAGGGGGGGAGGGCATGAGGAATAAAATAAAAAGAAAAGAAAATAGACAAAAAGAGAGCACGGAAACGAAATGCACACGGAGCTTAAGAAATAGCAGGGAATAGGTGAGACACGGAAGCAACCTACAAGGAAGGAGGAAAAGAACAGGAACTAAACGTATATGACACGAATAGCACAGACCAAGAAAAGGAGAGGAAAGAAGACATATACGAGGGAACAGAAGTAGAGAACGAAAAGAAAGAAGCCCAGAACAGAGAGATAATTAAAAAGGGAAGATAAAGGGACCACGGGCATCACCAAAAGGTTGAAGGGAAGAGAGAGGAAGAACCCACAAATAGAGAGGTCCAGGTGTTAAAGGCAGAAGAGTGGGGAGAAGTAGTAAAAGAGAGGAAAGGAATAAAAGAAGGGTAAACAGATACTTACCACTCTTATTTCTTCTTCTATTTCCACACGCTTCCCGCGAGGCCCCTGGAAGAGGAAGAAAGAAGAAGACGAGATCATTGGGGAATAAAGGCCCTTCGTAAAAACCATAAAAGTCAAGTATGGCGCGAGCACATTAAGATGGAGGACGACTTCTGGCTTAAATTGCTCTATAACTAAAAAATGGCAATTTCCAGGGACTTTTGGGCAACAGTCAACGGCATTGACCGGTAGTCAAGAGTAATTATTTTTCAGCAATTCCCAAAAATAAATGTGCGGATTACCTGACCAACATCTTCCTTAAACAAGACTTACCTGAAGCAAACTCACACCTGAAGGAACCTGCAAGTCCAAAGGACCTCTGTCAGATCGACGTAGGATACAGTGCTAAGGCAGTCTCCCTAGTAATTAGGAGGGGTTCATAGGGATGGTGCGCCCGGCCCCAATAGCCTTCCACAGGCAATATTTAAGGCTGATCCGGAGTACTGGTCAACTTCACTGGCAATTCTTTACACTGAAGTAGAGCGCAGCAGAACCATCTCTGACAGTTGGAGAGGATCTATTATCAATCCAAAATGTAAAGGGGGTGACAGAACAAATCCGGCCAACTACAGACTGATTGATTTAATTGACAGCGAGGCCAAATACTTTGCCTCCCTGATCTTGGATGATCTGCTCCACTGGCCCAATTCAAACAACCTTGTCCCCCTGAATCAAACCGGCTTCTGCAAGGGTTACGGAACAATGATCAATATTCTAGCACTAAGTGACATTGCCGACAAAGCAAAACACCTAAAGAAAAAGCTACATCTATGCTTTATAGACTTTAAAAGCGCCTCTGATCGTGTGGACAGAGCAATTCTTTGGTGCAAATTGCAAAGCTGGGGCCTGCAGGAACGGCTTCTCTGCAGCATGGAAATGCTATACGATAAAACGTGGGTGCAGATCAAGGTAGCAGATGGTACGAAAGTTTTAAGGAGGATTCCAAAAAATGTAGGTTTAAAACAAGGATGTGTTCTGGCCCGCACCTTTTTAACCTTTTTATGGCCGACCTTTCCCCAAAGCTAGATGCAACCAATTCACACTCTCCGAGGATGGGGAACCTGCTCATACCACATCTCTAATATGCTGATGACATTGTTTTATTGAGCCACACAAAAATTGGACTACAGCAGCTAGTTAGCACCCTGGGCGATTTTGCAACATCAAACAAATTAGAAATCAATACTACGAAGACAAAAACCATCTATAGGAGCCCTTCTAACTCTGTAAATAAAATTAAGTTGGGCGGCATTAGCCTTGAAGTGATTCGCTGCTATAAATATTTGGGTTTTACTATAGACAACAAGGCTAACCTTGCGCCGCAAAAGCAGCACATCGCTCAGAAATGCAAAGCGCTGAGATTTGCTTTTTGCGCCCTAGCCAAAAGGTTAAAAGGGCCTTCGTACAAACCTTTACTGTCAGTCATGTCGGCCAAATTCCTTCCAGCCACTACATACAGCACTATATGGGAAAGACGCTTCGCTCCTGGATCAGCAACAAATAAAAACCTACAAACAAGTTTTCAGTCTTCCCCATACTGCTTCCCCTGCCCAAGTTAGGCTTGAATTTGACCTCAAGCAACAACAGTTGGACAGGAAAGTACATATGATAAAGACCTGGTGTAAAATAGGAGGAAACAACACTTGCTCTTTACTCACAGCTTTATGGAATTCAGTAAGCAATGACTCAAAGTCAGTATACAACAGGTATTTGCAGCACTCCCTGCAAGAGACAAAATGGCATACCGATGGGACTCTACTATATCATATCCCCATCTGTGCCGTGTGTTAAAAAAGGAAATAGGTCTGCAATCTTTGCTGGATGATAAATGCAAATTTGCACAACACTCGCATGCCTGGCTTCTCATGCATACCTATACTACCCAGGCACCATCGTAATACCTAACCTCAACATTTTCAGTATACGGCAAACACCACCTGCTCGCGACACGGCTAGGATCCCTTCCATCAAGAGCGGATCAACCATTGTGGAAGAATTGGGAAGAGACGTCATGTAGGGTGTGCAATGCTGCCAGGAGGACATGGTCCATTTGATCTGTATGTGCCCGGACCTAAGAGAAGCACGTCGCCAACTGCTGAAACCAGTTTTTAGCACACATGGAATATGCTTCTGTAGGCAGCAGCAATGAAAATGTTTGATCCAACTGACCCGCAGATAGCTGTAGACTTGTTAAATTTCTATCTATACAAACAAAATGCCTAAACTCGCGGCTTGTGACCGATAGCACATCATAAAGCCTTAGTTTATGCCCTTGAAAAAATGCAGAACCAGGCACATTGAAAAGTTTGCGCTTTTTAATAATTGTTTAGTTACTCGTATCATTGTTTTAGCATAAATTCAAGAATTTTATTGTGGATATTGAATTTAAACTGACTATTTTGCTAAGATTTTAATTAATAATGCAAATAAATAAATAAAGGTGAAGGGAGAGGACCCTCTGGCTGTAAGTCGTTGCACTTCAAGTTTGACTGACTTTGGCTTTTGAGTAAAGTTGAAAACAGAGGCTTCCCAGCCTGATTCTGATCAAGACAACGCTCTTGCGGATAAGACATTGAGCACTTGATTGGCATTATAACAAAGCTAAAAACGGAAGGAGCCGCCGGACAGAGTGGCATCCCTAATGCCCTTTTTAAAGGTGATGTTACTTACTGGGCTTATTATTTGGTGCTTCTTTTTAACGATCTCCACGGCACGAAGCTGCTGCCAGACGCCTGGAAAGGTAACACCTTCCATCCGATTTACAAGACCGGCAATTCCGCCTCCCCGCTGAATTACAGGCTAATAGCCTTGATTGACGTTGAAGCAAAGCTTTATGCATCCTGTCTGTTGCAACAATTATCGGTTTGGATACACAAGAAACATCTCCTGCCATGAAGTCAAACTGGCTTCAGAGTAGGCCTGGGGACTTCAGCCAACTTGACTGCATTGGCTCTGTTGGGTATAAAGGCTAGGCATAAGAAAAGTCAACTATTTGCCTGTTTCATTGATCTTTAGTCGGCTTTTGACCATGTCCCAAGATCTCGCCTATGGGAACAATTGAATGGCTGGGGTCTCCCCAGTAGCCTGTAGAACGCAATGATGGAACTACATTCAGGTACTTGGGCGCAAGTCAAAATTGGAGAAGTTGGCCAGGTTATCAATAAAATTCAAACTTTTAATGGCCTAAAGCAAGAATGTGTTTTAGCCCCCCTCCTTTTGAACTTATATCTAGCAGACCTGGCCAACACTCTCTCTCCTATAAACAATTACCCACCCGTTCTGCTCAGGAAACAATTGCATGTTTACAGTATGCAGACGACATAGTATTACTTAGTCAAACTCCAATTGGTATGCAGCATAGCAATGACGCACTTACTGGATATATTGTCAAGCAAGGTCTGGAATTGAACTTGAATAAAACTAAAGTGGTCAGACTGGTGGATTCGAAATTTAAATCTTTTGCATGGTTCATCAACAGAGCCCAGGTGGAGGTTGTTCCCGCATACAAATACTTGGGTTTCATAGTGGTCCAACACCTGACCTTTAAACCACAGCTTGTTGCTGCTCAAGCAAAAGCCCAATCCTTGACCTACGGATTTAAGACATTAAAACAAAAAATGAGTTGCCTGTCATACAATCATCTGCTCTCTGTAATGTCAGCACAGTTACTGCCAACAGTTACACATGGGGCTGAAACAAGGTTGGGCAAAGAAATAGCAGTTTTAAATCAAATTCAAACGAAGGCCTATAAAACAGTGTTCCAGATTCCAAATTCAGTTTCACCAGCCCAGGTACGCCCAGACTTTGGATTTAAAAAACTACAAATTTCAGAGCAAAAAGGCGTATTTAAAACTCCGTTGGAGACTGCGAGCAGCTAAGACAGGAACTATAAGCAGCCTATGCTGGAGTGAAATCGAGGAGCACCAGCGTAGCAATGCTAAAGGCTCTTGGGGAAACCATCTAAATAACTCTATAAAGGAACTGGGCCTGTAAAACGTCTGGGGCATGAGCTTGAGCAAAGCCGAGTTTTACCAGATGGTAAATGCTGTAACTCGGTTACAGTCACTTACAGCAGATAATAACACGCTTGCCAAAAGACGACATGCCTGGACCAATTAATCATCATTCAAAACACTCAGAGCACAGGAATATCTATCAGTGTTTTTCACGCAATTGCTGTAACCTCAATTTATGTTTCTGCGCCTTGGTATGATTGAAACTAAAGACATGGCCCCTTCTTGGAAGCAGCAGTATAGGACTCAATCTTGTCGCCTCTGTGGGTATAAACAAATGTCATTTGTTCATGTTTTGTGTGCATGCCTGTCGTTGGCTGAACAAAGGAAAACATACTTGAAATATATTTTTATGGCCCTGGGCATACGCTCATGTAGGCCAGCTGACATTAGTTGGTTAAGTGGCTCCTCAATTCCTTTTGCCTGCCGTGGGACTATGTTTATGGTGCAGACTTTTAAAAAACTGTTGATCATTTCCGAGAAGGCAGCGCAAAGCTAGGATGGATCGGGGTGCTGCTTTTACAAATGCCTGGGGATCTATACGGATGGGTAGACATTCGGTATATCATAGGAAACTGGGCGGGTGGTGATATATCAAAGTTGAGTAGTAGGGTTAATGTCTCCTTATTGGTGTATTCAAGTATTTTAGATTGAGGAACCAGGAAATTAAGCTCTCAGCCATTCTGATATTGTTGGCGCTTTAGGATTATCTAATTAGGTTGTGCTGTCATTGCACATACATGGTTACAAGCGAGGTCTTGGCTTTAAGACCCTGCTCTTTGACTATTTTAAGAAATGTTTTTAGCGTTATGACTACCAGATGGGGTCAGTTCACTGGGATAGTGCTCAATCAATAGGCTCATTAATTTACACTACCGGAAACTGTTTTTTTACTGCTTTTTTGTAATTGTATGTTTTAATCACTAACTGGAGAGCATGCAAGCGTTTATTAGCCCAAAAATGTGATGGGTTTCAAAATTGGCATTGGTTTTTAATAACTATGCTAACAAAATGTACTTACTCACTCACTATTCTAGTAAATGGAGTTCCCACCAAAAGTTAAAAAAATGGCATTAATTAGTGGATGTAAATAAAGTTTAAGAAAAAGCTACAGTATATTTGAAAAAATGTTTTTTATAAAAATGTTGATATTCATGGAAATCTAAGTTGCATTGATAACGAAGTACTACAATCTAGTGGTCAAATAGAAAAAGTGGATAAGCAGAAGTCAGAAGAAATAAATCAACACTATAGTATTTATCCACTTTATTCAAAAGAAGTTGTTGGGGAGGCTATTGATCTGTTTCAAATGAAACAAGCTAGAGGACCACCAATGAGTGTGTGGGAAAAATGTTTAGAGGTTTGCTGTTTTCAACAGCTATTTCCCACAGGAGTAGGTGAACGCTACGATGAGAGACCTATACAAACACTAGCAGCTGAATATAGGTCAACAAGACTATATTCAGAGGACCCTAGGTTTTGACAATGTATTCCCTATATATTCCATTTGTTATTTGAGAGTGACTTGTCAGGACTTTTATGCTGTGAACCAAATTCTTAAGGCAGAAGTCAATCTGCAAAATCTTTGTGTAGGAGAGTTTGGGAAAGGTAAGGATAAAAATCTGTAGTACAACTTAATTCATTTGATGGCATGTCTACATGGGTCTAATGAATACTGGTACCCTCGTCATGGAAAACTTAAATGTACGTAACCAAACTTAGGTCCACCTACTTGATTTGTAGTTGTGCAGAGTATCCCTAGGATGATTTACTACAATTTCTATGCAAAGCAAACTCTAATATTAAGAATATCCATTTGAAGACAGCAGGAGAACTTTTCTTTTGGATCCTGCTAATGTATGTGGGTTTTCCATTCACAAGCTTCAAGCGATGATGAGTTTTATAAGCAATAAAACAAATCCTCCTCTTGGAGAAGTCACAGATTTTTTGGGAGAAAGGAATACCAGGCAAGAGGTGCTCTTCATATATGCATGCTCTTATGGATAAAGAATGCACCAGCATTTGGAACTGGTACTGATCAGTATGTACTGTCTTTCATAGAACAGCATATAACATGGATTATCCCAGACGAGAATAATAACAAAACCCTACAACAGCATCCAAACACATAGATGTGGGAAGTATTGCTCCTGAAGATACAGATGGAAAGGAAAGTTTTATACAAGGTGTTGTTATGGATTTCCAAGGTCTATCATTTTCAAAGGAAGAATGAACAGCTTTTTATCTGCAGTGAGGCATACACTGAGAAAAAAATCACTTAAAATACATATATTCTGAAATGATCAGAGGCCTACAAATATATTAAGGATTATAATCTTATCATCCTGAAAATTTAGAATGCAAATATGGACATACAGTTTGTTGCTGACAATTCCATTGCTTGCTATATCACTTCATACATCATAAAGTCAGAGACAACAGAGATGAAGGAAATGTGGGAGGAGATTTCTGCAGAAAAGTCTTTATGAAATAAATTATACAGCTTCAGCTTGAAAATGTTATCACAGAGAGAGATACGCTCATTTGAGTGCTGTGATAGTTTGAGTTCAGGTAGTTTGTTCTCAAAGTCCAGATGAATTGTTTGGGTTAGTCTAGGCCTTGCCAACATGCGAAACATAGGTGGTCATTCTAACCCTGGCGGTAAAAACCGCCAGGGCGAATGACCGCGGTAGCACCGCCAACAGGCTGGCGGTGCACCGCTGGGCATTCTGACCGCGGCGGTTCAGCCGCGGCCAGAAACGGAAAGTCGGCGGTGTACCGCCGACTTTCCGCTGCCCTTGAGAATCCTCCATGGCGGCGGAGCGCGCTCCGCCGCCATGGGGATTCTGACACCCCCTACCGCCATCCTGTTCCTGGCGGGTCTCCTGCCAGGAACAGGATGGCGGTAGGGGGTGCCGCGGGGCCCCTGGGGGCCCCTGCAGTGCCCATGCCAATGGCATGGGCACTGCAGGGGCCCCCGTAAGAGGGCCCCACCTTGTATTTCAGTGTCTGCTTTGCAGACACTGAAATACGCGATGGGTGCCACTGCACCCGTCGCACCTTCCCACTCCACCGGCTCAATCCTGAGCCGGCGTCCTTGTGGGAAGGCTGTTTCCCACTGGGCTGGCGGGCGGCCTTTTGGCGGTCGCCCGCCAGCCCAGTGGGAAACCCAGAATGACCGCCGCGGTCTTTCGACCGCGGTACGGTCTTCTGGCGGTTCCCGCTTGGCGGGCGGGAACATCAGAATCACCCCTAAAGTCTTGAAATCCTATCCAAAAATTCAGTACTTAGCAGAATTTGATCCAGAGAGTACAGATATTATAAAAGCAAATATGATGGATATGGAAACTATCCAAGATGTCCACAGTTTAAAAAATATGTCTCTTTACAAAATTATGCAGCACTATAGGTACAAAAATAATGTTTCAGAAAACATTGATGAAGGCAAATATGGTGTAGCTGGTTTGCGACGGTTGTTTGGTTTGCCATGCAAAAGGTAACTTAATAAACCACAGAAAACTTACTTGTCAAACTGTTGAGAAAAACAAATTTTTCTATTTAGCCCTTCTGTAGCTATTCAAACCTTGGCCTTCTGAAACAGTGTTCCTTGGACAGTATGACTACTATTAAGACTTGTTCAATGCTATAAAAGATGTTATTGAGTATCCAATATTTCTTAACTACCTCAAAACGTTAAATGAAGAAATTGAACAATAGGAAACAGTTGCTATTGAGATTGCAAAGGATAATTCTCAAAGCAGCTATGTTAGAAATGGGGTCTCTAGTTGGCAGAGGTATTCACCTTTGTCCAAATAGGGATCACAGTCCTAGTCAGGGTAAGTCACACACAGTCCAAATTATCCTGTGCCCACCCTCTGGTGGCTTGGCACTGAGCAGTCAGGCTTAACTTAGAAGGCAATGTGTAAAGTATTTGTGCAATAAATCATACAGTAACACAGTGAAAACACCTAAAAAATACACCACACAGGTTTAGAAAAATATAAGCTATTTATCTGATTAAATTAAGGTCAAAACAATAAAGATTCAATAAGCACAAGCTGTGATATCACTTTTGCAAGTTTAAAAAGAGTCTTAAATCTTAGAAATCAACAGTTGTCTCCTGGTTTCACAAAGTACCTGGTTTGCATAAAAAATGACACGCAGACGAGGAGATGTGTGGAAAAATAGGGTGTGCGTCAGAATTTCCGGCACAGCACGGACAATGCGTTGTTTCTTTCCACAATGCAAGGGACTTTGCGTCAATTTCTGATGCGCAGTCTTGGTTCCTCATTGCAATACGGGTGTCTCTTTGACGCCCAGGGACGATGCGTGGAAATCCTGGGCGTGGTGGACGAAGTCACATTCGCTGTGTCGAGCCGGTAGGCGATGCGTCAAATTTTCTGTCACCTGGCAGGCGATGCGTAGATTCTTCACTTGGGAAGGTGGGCTGTGTCATTCCAGTTTGGCTGTGCGTCGATCCTGTAGGGCTGTGCATCAAAGTTCCGGCTGTAAGGCAGGCACTTCGTCGATTCTTCACTCAAAAGTTGGGCTGCATCATTCCGGTTCGGCTGTGCGTTGATTTTCTTGTCACAAGGCAGGCTGTGCATCATTTCCGGAAGGCTGCATCGATTTTCGGTGCACAAGGAGTTCCTTGAAGAGATGAAGTCTTTTTGGCCCTGAGACTTTAGAAAACAGGAGGCAAGCTTAATCCCAGCCCTTAGAGAGCACTTCTTGGCAAACACAGAGGGCAGCAGTCCTTCATAACAAAGCAGTCGAGAGGAGTCCTTTGGGCAGCCAGGCAGTTCCTCTTGACAGGTTGTAGGTTCAGGTCCACAAGTGTCTAATTTGGTGGGGTCAGAGACCCAGTTTATATACCTAAAAATGCCTTTGAAGTGGGGAAGACTTCAAAGAGTGGTTTTGAAGTGCACAGGGTCCCCTTTCAGTACAGGTATGTCTGCCAGGATCCCAGTAGGGGGTGTGGCAGTCCACTGTGTGAGAGCAGGCCACTAGCCTTTGAAATGTAAGTGTCATGCCCTCCACCCTCTCAACCCAGGAAGACCCATTCAGTATGCAGATGAGTGCAGGTGTGACTGAGTATCCCATGTTTGTAGTTGTTTGGGTGAAATGCACAAGGGAGCTGTCAACCAGCCCAGCCCAGACATGGATTGGAGACAGGCTGTAAGGCACAGATGGATTTTGAGTGTAGAGAAAGGCTCACTTTCTAAAAGTGGCATTTCTAAAATGGTAATATAAAATCCAACCTCACCAATAAGCAGAATTGTCTATTACCATTCTGGCCATACTATATATGAACTGGTTACCCCTTTCTGATTGGATTCTACCACTCAAACAGTATATGTGGGTAGCGCTAATGCTAGCCTATGAAAGGAGCAGGCCTCAGTAGTTGAAAACCAATTCAGGAGTTTTCCACTACCAGGAAATATAAACCACACATGTTCATGTCCTGCCTTTTAACTACATAGCACCCTGCCCTGTGGGTTACCTAGGGCCTACCTTAGGGGTGACTTATATGTAGGAAAAAGGGGAGTTTAGGGCTTTGCAAGTACTTATTAATGCCAAGTTGAAATGGCAGTGAAACTGCACATACAGGCCTTGCAATGGCAGGCCTGAGACATGGTTAAGGGGCTACTTATGTGGGTGGCACAACCAGTGCTATGGGCTCACTAGTAGCATTTAATTTGCAGGCCCTAGGCACCTGTAGTGCACTTTACTAGGGACTTATAAGTAAATTAAATATGTCCATTGGGTGTGAGCCAATGTTACCATGTTTAAGGGAGAGAGCACATGCATTTTAGCACTGATTAGCAGTGGTAAAGTGGTTTGAAAGCCACCAAAAATGAGGACATAAAAAGAAGAGGAGGAAGGCAAAAGGTTTTGGGGTAACCCTGCAGAAAGGCCATTTCCAACAAGCCAGAGTTTTGGACCTCTCAGTCAAGATCATCTTGGACAACCCATAATCGAAAATTAATCTGCCGTAGCGATGAACTAGGTGGAAACAGCAATGCAACAAGCAAGAGAAGAAAATGTTGACTTGGAACAGTTAGTAGAACGACACAGTGAAGAGCAGACGGAAATATACATGGAAGTCAAAGAAAAAATAAAACATGGATTTCTCCACAAAAAGAATCAAGTGTTCACATTTTAAGCCAATTCTTTTGTATATAAGCAGACAAGCTGGCACTGGAAAATATTTTTTAATACAAGTTCTAACCACTTATCTGCAAAAGACTACAGACTCCACTTTATCTTGTGTAGTAACGGCCTCTACTGGATTGGCTGCCCGCAATAGTCAAGGATTTACCTTACATCATCTACTTGTGCTCCATGTTGGACACAATAACAAACTAGAGTACCTAAAGTTATCTGGAGAAGCTTGTCATGTAAAAGAAATTAAAACCTTTAATCACCGATAAGGTGAGCATGGTTTAATGCTCACCTTTTAAGAATGCAATAGATACGGAACACAGAGTATGGTGTCCTTTTTGGAGGAAAGCATCTAATTGTTTTTGGTGATTTATTACAACCTATCCCTATGAAGCAACTCATAATTATTTAGGAAGCATTGGAAATGTTAACATTTGGTTGACTTTCCAATACAAAGAACTTATTAGAAATACACGTCAAGCATCTGATATGCAATATGGAAATATGTTGAATGATATTAGAGTAGGAATACTGACAAAAGAAGGAAAACATTCCTTGGAAACCAGACTTATAAAGAACATATTTCCTTCCCAAAAACCTGCAGCACAGCTAATGTTTGAATTCATTCAACAACAAAAATCCATTGTGTCTAATGCCTACTCTTCAAGAATGTACCTCTGTCAATGAAGAATTACTACAACTGAAGAAAGAACAAATATTGGAATTGATCTCACTTGATGAAATGGAACACAAAGGAGTCATAATACTGTCAAGTGAAAAACTACAATCAAAACTCAATTCTTTGGAAAAGTCTGTTTCTAAAACTGCAGGATTGGAAAAGTGGTTACTTGGTTGTAAGCACTGTAGGGTGATTTTGTGACATAATTTAAATGTTGAAGAAGAATTAGTTAATGGATCCATAAGTAAAATAATTGATTTCATTTTGTATCCAAACAGAAATAAGGTTCAATACTGTCGATCTAGGGACCGCCCCAACCAAGTTACCTTTGCTATCATTATTGCCATTGTGCGCTAAACCATTATGTGGGAAGGCTCATGAGGCAGCCTGTACTGCCAACTGGTGGTCTCATTGTTCATTTTCTCACTAATGTGCTTCATTACATAAAATGTGGCGTAATATTGTTCTGTGGTGTCATATTGCATGCTACCTTTTGTTTATAGGTGAAGCTTGTTGATTATGCTGCTGTTGTTATGATTGTGCTGCATTTCCTCCTGTCATTTTTGTAGTAGTCATTAGGAGACTACATTTCCCAGCAAGCTGCACGACTGCCATCTTGGGTGTGGCAGTCAGTATAAAACCAGCCCCGCCCAGCAACCAATGCTCACTATTCTTTCTGAATTCCTCTTGCAGGTCAACTGGTTTCCTGCTCCGATTTCTGACCTCCTGTCTTATCAGGATTCCCTCAGCGAGGCGCTGGCTCCCGAATTACTTCACCTCTTCGCCTCAGTTTTACTGCGTCTGCGGTAAGTAAGCTCCCGATTTCCTGGGAGTTTCTTCTCACTTCATCTGGGCGTGTTCTTCCACGATGAACTTTCTTCCCTCATGCGCTAATCCAGAACAGGCCGTGTCCTGTACGGTGAGGTTGATTTACCAGTTAGTGGATAGTGCATTGTTGCGCTTTGTCCTGAGTAGGATATTTGAGAGGTTTGCTCACTTGTGCATTGAGATTATTCCAAGGTGAACAATTACTATTAATAATTGCACAGTTCCTAGAGTCGCTTGGCATTTCAGCATTTGCATTGTGTGTGAGTTGGTTTATGGATCTTTTTGATCCATACAAGTTTATTAGTGTGAATGCTATATTTATATGCGTGAATGTGAGTGTTTTGAGATCATCTGGAAACTAAGGCAATATTGTGTGATGGGCCAGAACAAATAGGTGTGAATACAAGTGTTTTGGCTTTTTATGAGAACTACGCAAATATTGTTAGTTGTGCCAGAATTTTGATGAACGGTGGTAAAGGCAACCCGCTGCAGGATATATATGTATATTCCTGGAATGCTATGAATCAATAGCGTGAACATTCAGAATTGTATGATCATATTCCTTTTCAGGTCTCCTTCCCCGCTTACCCCCTCCCACATACTTCCCCTCGCCAGGCCATTACAAACATCTGTGCTATAACAGCATACGGATTTGGAGGTGCCCAGAGGTGGACCTTGTTGAGCTTCATATAGATCCTGAGGAAGTGACGCTCCGTCTGACAAATACATCGCAATTAAATTTGATGATCTTGAAGGTGTAAAACAGATAGCAAGGTGTTTTGCATGTTTCTTGCTTGTAAAATACTTGTATGTTCACAAAAAGCAGTTTCCAATATCTTTAGCATATGCTGTAACAATATGTAAGTCTCAAGGTCTAAGTGTAGATGCAGCATTTATTAATATTGATAGTACTATATTCAAAGAAGGTATGTCTTATGTAGATTTGCCTCAGGTTAGAACTTTGTCAGGTTTCTATTTGAAAGAGTTTGACGCTAGAATAAATGCTGAGTCCAGTTGTGTAATTGAGTATAACCGTTTGAGAAGCCTGTATGCTCCTCATCTAGGGCAGTACCCAGTTTAAAGAAAGCCTCCAATCTAATCAAAACAAAATATTTCAAAGGTGCATACTGATGTACCTGAGAAAAAGAAGAAGAAAAGAGAAGAAAGAAGCACTGGAGAAAGAAAATACTGATGGAATTGCTGGCTACCAGTTCTCAAACCTGTTTGGTGTCAACTGCTATGCCAAAGTATTTCTCAATGCACTATTCTCCTGTAGTTTATGCAATTAATCTGTACTCTTTAGTTCATTAGAACACTTGTGCAGTGATAGAACAAAAACATATTCTGCATCTTGTATTCGAGATCTTGCAGATCTGTGCTCTAGATCTGAACATTTCATTCAAAACACTCAAGAAGATGCAAAAGAATTCTTGATGGATCTACTAGGTATTTTAGAAGGAGAGATGGCACCTATTGACAAACTATTTGGAGTAAGTTATTCATGGCAGCATGATTGTGAAAATTGTTCCTTTTCTTCAAAAACAGAAATAGATTCCGAAAAATGTATCTACCTAAATCTACCAGACTGTAAAACTGTCAGTTTTGAAAAATTGTTTAACGATGCATCACGGAATAATACAGGCTCCAAAATTAACTCAGACCGTCTATCAACTTTGAACGTAAGAAAACCTGGCAAGTATATCATCTTAATGCTACAGTGATGTAATGGAGGTGGAGCTAAATTGGAAACAAACTATAAATTTTAAAACAGAGTAAAATCAAAATTTGCAGTAAAACATACTCCACGAAGGAGTAGGTGTTACATCTGGACATTCCACCATCTACATAAAAAATATAACTGGATGGACAGAGTGTAATGAAACTAAACTTACATTTAAGCAGAGATTATCAATTTCTTTTCATCTGTTTCTTGAACCAAAGTTCAATGGAGGATTACTACTGGAAAAACGGAATAGTACATGTTTAATACAACAAAATAAGGCATCATACATTACGCCTCATCAGGGGTAGTAAGCGCTATATGAATACTATTACAATACAATATGGCCTAACTAAAGGAGAAGTCTTTCTAAAGTATTGTAAATCTTCAAATCTTCTTACTCTTGGTTGGAAACCACAGATATAGTTCTAAACTCAAAATAGAGATCAAAAGGTTTGAACTAGGAGAAACATCTACAAAAGGTAAAAAGAAAGACTGGTAAACTTTGTTTCAAGAACAGCTGGAAAATAATTTAAATAATAACACCACTGATATGCTTTACTCCTGTTCAATAGATTACTGGGCTTTATGACATGTAGCCTACCAAGGGTTATGTCTTTAGACACTTTTTTAAACTACTACTATGATTCATACACGTTGATTATATTATAAACGCTAAAATATACTTTATATTATTTAACAAATATAACTGAAGAGTTTGGTAAATATTTGTAGCAAGTGTCATACATACATAATGGTAATTTGAAATAACTTGCTATGTAGTTATGTTTTTTTTTAAAGTCCATATGACTTCTTTCCCCCCACTGTTCAAGGATGAGTATCTATATGCAATTGATATATAGTGCAAAAGTATAGAAGGTGAGACAGTGGACAAGAGAATGTGAGATGCTTAAATAATATTTGTAATTTCTATACAGTAGTATAAATGTATTGTGTCTTGTAATAAGCAATATCATTTTTATTACAGATTGTGAAGTTTTAATAGATAACTGACAGTTTAACTTTTATTTATGTTTTGTCTCTTTTTACACAGATTAAAGGACCTACTAATTGCAGTAACGTAGGTAACTAATTACTTTCTTAATTGATAGATCATTCATTATTATACCCAAGTACACATAGTTAATTATACTGATACACCAACACACTAATGTGAATACACTTATGGATACAGATATACATACATTAACACACTCAGGAAATATTGATCCATAACCTTATTTACCCAGGCAAACACTAATGCATACACTGACATACCAAAGCAAACACTGGTATATATCCTAACACATCCAGTCACTCATTCATCTATACATGCAGGCACATGCTAATCCTGACACAGACACACCCACACACCCAGGGACACAGTGATGCATACACTAAGACACCCAGGTACACACTGATGCATACACTGACACACCGAAGCACATACCGAGGCATACACTAAAACACCCAGGCACACACTGTTGCTGACATAACTAGGTACACACTGGTGCATATACTGACACGCCACACTCAGGCACACACTGATGCATACAGTTACACACCAAGGCACAGACTCATGGATAGACTGACACACTCAAAAACACACTGATTCATATACTGAGTCATTCAACGACATACTGATGGATACAGTGACACACCCAGGCACACACTGATGCATACACTAATACACACAGGCACACAGCAATTCATACAGTAATACACACAGGCACACATGGATGTATAGGCTAACATGCCCAAGCACACACTAATGCATACACTAACAGACACAGACACACAGTGATGCACACACTGATACATCCAGACAGACATTGATATATACACTGACACACCCAAGGACACACTGATGCATACACTGATACATGCAGGCATGTACTAATGCAGACACTGACACACCCAGACAGACACTAACATATCCAGGCAAGCAGTGCTGCATACACTAACACACCCAGGAACAGACTTCGCCATACACTGACCCACTTGGGCACACAGTGATATATATGCTGACATGCACAGATACATACTGATGAATACACTGACACACCCAGGCAAACACTGATTCATACAGTAACACAGCCATGTACCCACTCACCCATACACTGTGACCCCCAAGCACACAGTGATATATAGACTAACACACCCAGGCACACATTAATGCACACACTTACACACACAGACATACACTGATGCACACACTGACACGCCCAGGCACTAATGCATACAATGACATACCCAGGTACGCATACAGTAACACACCCAGGCACACACTGACATATATGCAGACATATCCAGATATGCACTGTTGTACACACTGACATATCCAAGCAAACACTGATGAATGCAAGGACACACTCATCCATACACTCATACACCCAAGGACACCCTGACGTACAGACTAACACACCCAGGCAAACAATGGCGCATACAGTAAAACACCAAGGCACATACCCTGTGTTAGAAATGGGTTCTCTAGTTGGCAGTCAGTTTACACCTTGTCCAAGTAGGGACCATCACTCTAGTCATGCTAAGGGAGATACACAGTGCACATAACCCCTGCTCATCCCCATGGCAGCTTGGCACAGGGAGTCAGGTTATTTCAGAGGCAATATGTAAATTATTTGTACAAACACACACAGTAACACGGTGAAAACACCACAAAAGGATTGCACTTCAGTTTAGAAAAATAGCCAATATTTATCTAAATCAAACAATACCAAAACGATAAAAATTCAATATACATAAGAAAATATATGAATTTTTTAAGGAAAAAGAGTCTTAATCCAAAGAAATCAATGGATCCGTTGTTTTGGCACAAAGGGCCTTATTACAACTTTGGAGGAGGTGTTAATCCATCCCAAAAGTGACGGTAAAGTGACGGATATGCCACCAGCCGTATTACGAGTCCATTATATCCTATGGAACTCGTAATACGGCTGGTGGTATATCCGTCCCTTTACCGTCACTTTTGGGACGGATTAACACCTCCTCCAAAGTTGTAATAAGGCCGAAAGTACCTGGTATGCATAAAAAATAAAGATGCACAGGCGAGCGTGGATCAGAAAGGCAAACGATGCGTTGATCCCTTAATCGCAAGTGAGGCCGTGTGTTGATTCTTTCACTGCAATGCGTCGGATTCCGGACAAGCAACCTCCCAGGGACGATGCATGGAAAATACGGACGCATGGCAGCAATGAATCCGCGCTGAGCTGGCAGTGAGTCGACTGCATTGATTTTTCAGCTGCAGTACAGGCGCTGCATAGATTTTTCTGCCGCTCTGCTCTGGTGCATGGTATTCCACTCAGGTTCTTTCAGCTTCTCCTTCCAGGGGCCCAGGGACTGAATGTGGCACCACTTGGCACATCAGGGCGTCTCAGCAAGAGAGCCCAGGTGCTGGTAGATGAAGTCTTTGATGTCCCTGAAACTTAACAGGAGGCAAGCTCAGTCCAAGCCCTTGGAGAATCTTTACAAGCAAGATACACAACAAAGTCCAGTCTTTTCCCTCCTAGGGCAGAATTAGTAGTAGCAGCAGGCCAGCACAGCAAAGCAACATGAAGTGGCAGGTCCTCCTCAAGCATCCAGTTCTTCTCCCTGGCAGAGGTTCCCCTTGATTCAGAAGTGTTCTAAAGGTCTGTGGTTTTGGATCCACTACTTATACTCATTTCGGCCTTTGAAGTAGGTAAACTTCAAAGGAAAGTCTTTGTAGTGCACAAGACCCTGCCTCTTCTTTGCCCTGCCCCAGCCACACTCTAGGGGTTTGGAGACTGTATTGTAAGGGGACAGACACAGCCCTTTCAAGTGTAAGTGACAGCTCCTCCCTCCCACTCTAGCCCATGAAGACCCATTAGGATATGCAGGACACACCTCATCTCCCTTTGTGGTTACTGTATAAAGTGAATTCACAATCAGCCCAATTGTCAGTCTGACCCAGACGTGGCTTCAGCAGCCAAGCAGAGGCACAGAATGGTTAAGCAAGAGAATGTCCACTTTCAAAAAGTGGCATTTTCAAACAGACAGTCTAAAAAACAACTTTACCAACATTTTTAAATTGTGAGATCTGAGGCCTCAAACTCCATTTCTCTATCTGCTCCCAATGGGAAACTGCGCTGAAAATATATTTACAGGCAATCCCGATGTTACCCTATGGGAGAGATAGGCCTTGCAATAATGAAAAACAAAATTTGCAGTATTTTACTATCCCGACATGTAAAACACACCTGTACATGTCCTACCTTTTAAATACACTGCATCTTGCCCATGGACCTCCCTAGGGACTACCTTAGGGGGGTGCCTTACATGTACAAAAAGGGATGGTTTGGGCCAGTTAAAAATGCACACACAAACACTGCAGTGGCAGGTCTGAGACATGTTCACAGGGCTACTCATGTGGGTGGCACAATCCATGCTGCAGGCCCACTAGTAGCATTTGATTTAGAGGCCATGGGCACACACAGTGCACTTTACTAGCGACTTATCAGTAAACCAAATATGCCAATCATGGATAAACCAATCACCAATCCAGTTTAGTCATAGAGTACTTGCACTTTAGCACTGGTCAGCAGTGATAAAGTGCCCATAGTCCTAAAGCTACCAAAAACAAAGTTCAGCACAGGTTCATAACAGGAGGTCAAAAGCCAAAAAGATAGGGCAAACCACGCCAAGAGCTGACAGGTCTAACACCCAGGGACACACTGATATATACGCTGATACATACAGGCACGTACTAATCCAGACACTGACACACTCAGATAGACACTCATGCATTCACTGAAACACCCAAATCCCGATGCACACGCAAAGAGTGATGCATACACTAACACACCCATGCACACACATTTGCATAGGCTCACACCCCCAGGCACACCCTGACATATATGCTGACATACCCAGGCACATACTGATGTATACAGTGACATACCCAGGCAAACACTGATGCATACACTAACATATCTAGAGACACACTCATTCATGCACTCATACACCCAAGCACACACTGATGTATAGATTAACACACCTGGTCACACACTAATGCACACACTAACACATCCAAGCACACCTTGACATATATGCTGACATACTCACACACTGATGCATATACTGACATATCCAGGCAAACACTGATGCCTACACTAACATAGCCATGCACACACGTATGCATACTCTCACACACCCAGGCACACCCTGACATATATGCTGACATACCCAGACACACACTGAAGTATACATTGACACAGTCACCTTTGTGCCATAGTTCAAGGGTGATTGTGTGAGTCTATCATAGTTTGTGTACTGGAAGGGTACCCTTCTAGTACAAAATACTATATGTAGACACACTCGAAACTTTTCCTATGTTGTGTGTGTGCTGCACAGTGCAGCACGCATGCAAAGTCAGAAAAGAAAGGAGAAATGAAAATATTTCTCCCTTTAACGCTTGCTTTCACATGGCCTTAACTTTTGGCACAAAACCATGTCTACTATTGTTTGCAGCTATGGTTTCGCGTCAAAAGGAATGGTGGTTGCATTAGAACACCCTTGTAACACCCCCTTGGTGTTAAGTAATGCAAAGCAGTGCTTCACGCTGCTTTTTTAAAAAACTTTTAGAGTACTTTTCAGGGCAAAACAAGTTTTGCACTGGAAATTAAATGATAAAAAAAGATTTTGCGTTGATTTGCATCACTTTTGTAACACAAACTCTGCATAACATCTTAGTAAATATACCCCCCTGTGTTCAGAAGAAGATTTTTGAGCATGAGTAAACAAAAAGGAGGCTAGAGACCTCTGCAACAAGTCCCTCTTAATTATGTAATGGACAGAAGATGACTTAGCTCTGTCAACTTTGTAACTATGACACAGTAATTTCCACCATCCCATGAAAGTAATCTGCGTGGTGTCTTTACAATTTGAAGTTATTATTTGCAGAGCAATAGCAATAAAAGATCCACAACTTTCCAGTCATGGGATCAACCTTCCAGGTACAAGAGGATCCTCCTAGAAACCTTAAAACTATATTGAATGGTACTTGAACAGAGCAAAGATCAACAATCTTATTAAAAACCTGAAACAAAAAAGGGAAACCCTATGACATTCAAACATATGTAAAACATTGGTGTTACCTGCAGTACAGGACCGGCACTTGATATCAGTAGAGAGTTTCATTTAAAAAAGAGAGTAAGGGATTGAAAATAACCTATTATAAAAAAAGTGGTGCTAACTGAACAGGAAGACCAATTTTTATTCCTTAAGTATATTGGTAAGGGCTGATTTAAATCTTTTTCCCATTGTAATTCCACATTGTTTTTTACTCTGGAGAAGTCTAAAGAAAATAAAGCTTTGTAAATTTGAGACGCTTTCTGCTCAATACCAGAATTAGTGACGGCGAATGAAGGATCAGTCACCTGTGAGGACTGTATAGATGTAACAGGTGAAACTTGTGTAAGGGAGTGTATTAGTTGTTCAAATTTGCACTGTTAAGATGATGGCATATTAAAAATTTGTCAATGTATAGAATCACATGAATTGATTATTCTAGATACGTGATACCTTTATGAATCCAATTATGACAGAAAATAACTTTATTAATTTTAAAGTTTTTATTATACCATGTAAGGGAGAAGATAAAGTTGTACAATGCAAATGCAGGTTGAAGAATAAAGAGTTTAACAAGGTGAGGAAAAAAAACGGGGTTTATGTGTAAAATATGCTAACTCTAAGAAAGGAAAGGGAGCTATAGAATCAATTTCTATATGCTTTCAAACTGTGGGAGTGATGACAGAATCTGGAGAAAGTGACGTCAAATTAGTTTGAGGATAAAAGCAGAGTGGTAAATTATAAAGTCAGGGAAGTTATTTCTACCTTTATCTTTATATATTTTAAGTTTGTATAATGAGATGTGTAGCATTTTACCATTCTATTGACATTTCCATAGAATGGTGTCAATCGGTTTAAAATATTTATGAGGCATCTTCACAGGGAGCATCTATACACTTTAGTTGACATTTTGCAACATCATCATCTTAATAGTGTCCAATCTGCCCCACCAAGAAAGAAATAGAGACAACCATCGTACACAAAGGGAATGGGGATGCTATTAAATTTCTTCCAGATTAATAGCAATAGTTCACCTAATTGAAGAGGAGTGTTTAACATCTACATTTGATACATGTGGAGTACCAAGAGAAGCCACAATTTGAAAACATGTCTTTAAAACAATATGTATTCAATGGTATGACCCCTGTTTTGTCAATATTTAATGTGTATCCTAATACCCAAGAATAGGAATGCAAACCAAAAGTGGGGAAAAGGGGAAGCCCTGTCTAGTACCTCTTGTTAAATCAAAATAAGCAGAGTGGAGGCCATCAGCAAACACAGATGTACTAGGTGCAGAATAAAGCAGGTTAATATATTTTAAAGTATTAGGGTCACATTTATGGCAGTGAAAAAGTTTTAGTAAAAAAATCCAATTTACTCTATCAAAGGCTTTTTCAGCAATTAGTGTAATTGCAACAAGGCAGCATGTATAACATTAAGGATGGTTCTGTATGTGCCTACGCTGGGGCTAGGAAGGATGAGGGGGGCCCTAGTAGCGGTTAGCGCATAGTGAGGTCGATTGAACACTACACCTAAAGTGAGAATGCACACAGCCTTCCCGAATCAGTGCTCACTCCATCAGGGTGACGGAAAGACAGAGATCTCTGAGCACTGCTCTACTCCAGTCTAATCCAATAAAGGTTAAGAGACTGAACTATTTGTGGAGCCCTCCTGCTTGGCAGCCAGCGAGCAACACCATTACTCAATATGTGACTCCGCGACAGACTACCCATAGGGTCAATTGGAAGGAGCGGAAGCGCCTGAGGGCACCACAGGGGGGTCGACGGAAGAAATGGGGGTGAGCTCACGGAGGCGACACGTGGCTCAGAGAGTGGCAGTCTGGACGGAAGTGAATCTGCTAACAGCTGTTGCCTGTAAAACGGCAGAGAAAGTCGGGGAAGCTGAAAATAATATTACCACCCTGCAGAACGACGTGCAACAACTTAGACAGCAAGTCCAGCAATTAAATGGAACTACGTCTGTCTTGAGGAACGGGCAGAGAATGCGGAGGGCCGCTCATGGCGCAATAACATTCGCCTCCTGAGCATCCCAGAAGGTGCTCTATGGAGCGGTTCCTGGATCAATGGGTGGTTGATGTGTTGGAACCAAAAGGCCAATCTACACATTGTGCTATTGGGCGGGCACACAGAGCGCCAGTGCCCATGTCTATACCGGGAGTCCCTCCGCAACCTATAATAGCTCGACTAACGAATAAACAGGGACCGAAACGAAACACTAAGGACACCAAGGGGAGATGCAGTGCCACAACATGACGGCCACAACATTGACATATACCCTGATTACACCCGCAAAGTCCAAGAGCGTCGTAAAACATCCAGGGAAGTCAAACAACAGCTGCATCTATGGGACGCTGATACATGCTCCTGTGCCCCGCCACACCTAAGGTTATCACTGTTGGAATAACACTTCTTTAACAACTCCTCGGATGTATGGTCATGGCTAGATATAACTGGAGCCCCGCAACGGACACTGCTAGGAGAAACAGATGCATACCACAGGCAACGTAAACAGAAAAGACAGAAGCGGTCCCGTAAACCTACCAATACACAGGAGGACAGTGAAAGCACAGGCAGAGTGATCATACAGAAGGATGGTACCACAGAGCAGAAACCAAGGCACAGGCCAATGGAATCGGAGACTCACGAGGATGCAAACACTGACGCTGGAGACAAAGCGTCATCTGACAACAACTCAAGTGACACAGTCCCAGATACTGAGCACAGAGGCATGAGGCACTTCTACTTACATAACCTTCCTACTCCGCGGTCCAACTAAGACTTGGCGCTTAACAAAGCTGCAATGAACTGACCTCTGTCCATATAGACTGTTAATGGAATAGTGGTACAGTAGAGCTGAGAGGGCCGTGGAGCGTGATGCTGGGGAGCGTGACAAGGCCCTAGCCTAGGAGAGGCTAAGTGAATAGATACGGAATAGGCCTCTTACCGCGAAGCATGCACTTTATGGAACTATGTGGAATTCATACCTAAGAATTGTGTCATATAGGCAGCTGAGGGGAGCACTGGGAATTTGTTCATCTTTTTCTCCTGTTCCTTTCCTTTTTACCCTTTTTTTTCTTTCTTCTTCCTTGTTTCATTTTTTACACTGGTGAACCTTAAATATGTTCATTGAGGGTATGATAGTGGTCGTCGTGACACATCGACAGGGGTTTGCAAGAATGCTATTAGTGGTTGTGAGTGTGTGAGTGCGTGTGTGAATGTTGTGAATGTGTGTGGGGAGTGTTTGTGAGGGTGTGAGTGTTTGTAGACGGAGTGAGGGGGGTGTGAGTGTTTGTGGACTGGGGTGGGGGTGATTGAGTGATTGTGGATGGGGAGAGGGGTGAGTGCATGTGAGTGGATGTGAGCGATTGAGTACGTGAATGCGATTAAGCTGATGGAAGGGGTGAGTGCGTGTGTGCATGTGTATGTAAGTGGATGGGAGGCGGTGAGTGTTTGTGTGAGTGGACGGTGGTGCGTGTTTGTGTGAGTGAACGGGAAGAGCGGGTGCATGTGTGTCAGTGAACAGGGAGAGCGGGTGAGTGAGTGTATGTGGTGCAGAGGGATGGGGAGAGGGGAGTGAATGCATGCATGAGTGCAGTGTTTGTGTATGCATGTTAGTGTGAATGGGGTATATGATGTGAGTGGGGGTGTGTTTGTGTGTGGGAGTATGTGGACGTGTGTGCGGAAAAATGCTGGCAGTCTTCGGCCTAGCGGACCGCAAAAAAGCGGCGGGACAGCGGAGTATTGGCGGTTTCGCTTAGGCCAAACTGCCGGACTCGTAATTTGGTGGTCTTCACCACTGACCCGTCGGCGGTGAGACCACCACCGTGGGTCTGGCGGTCTTAAGACCACCCGACTCGTAATGAGGGCCATAGTGTTCTCAGAGGCTGATACCAATATGTTCTGGATGGGTGATTTAAATTGTATACTTGATGGGGATTTAGATAATTGCCTAGCGAGATATAACACAAAGCCCAAAATGACAGCACTTAGGGCTCTGCCATGCATCGAGGGACACCCATCCAAACAAGCGTGAATACACGTTACTCCCCTACACGTGGCACATTTAGCAGACTAGATCACATACTCATGACCACACGATGGGCAGCACAGATCACTGAGGGAACTCACCTGACATAATACCTCTCAGATCATGCCCCAGTTACATGCACGATTGAATGGGGATGGGGGGCCAACCAATCCCATCAATATGGAAACTAATGGCTGATGTATTAGAAGATTCTGTGGAAAGGGAAATAATCAGGGAGGCCAAAAGAGGCTACTTTGAAATGAACTGGATGTCAACGGCCACCCGAGCTTTGGAATAGGAGGCCATGAAAGCAGCTTTGAGGGTCCGCTGTGTTGGGCTCACGTGTGGAGTCCGAAAAATCCTGCAGGCAGAGCATCTCACTAAGGAGAAGGGCTTGGAGCAAATTCAAAACTCTTTTCCCAGAACTATGCAGGCACAAAATGAGGAGTCAGAATTGAAACGCCAACTGGTGGCTGTGAGAAATAGGCAGAACAATACACCCTTAAGCAATACCGACAGCTGCTACACAGGGAGGGCAATAGCTCCCGCAGACTTCTGGCCTGGATTCTACACCGCAAAGCGCCTGACACTACCAATCTTAAGACACCAAAGGGGAGGACATCTATACACAGCAAGCTATCATGAACACGCTGAGGGACCACATAGAGGCGGTCTTTACTGCCCCGAATGACACACGGGAGAGCAGATTCTGACTTACTTGACTGGGCTACCTCTGCCCCTGTTGCAGGGTGTGGTGGCACAGGAACTGGAGACCAGCCTTACCTTAGAGAAATTGAGACTGGCACCTGTGTCCCTCCCTGGAGGCAAATCGCCGGGAAGCAATGGGTTACCGGCGCAGTTTTACCAGGCTTACACTGAGGATATCATGCAACATCTTTTAGAGGTGCACCTGTAGGCAAAACAACAGGGGGTACTTCCTCCTACTATGAGAGAGGGCAGAATGGCTATGATACTAAAGCCAGGATCTGACCCATTAGACCCCTCGTCATATTGTCCACTTACAATGATAAATACAGACACTAAGATAACATGCAAAGCACTAGCCCTCTGGCTGAAGCTGATGATCTCTCAACTTGTACACGAGGATCAATGCGGGTTTATTCCGGGGCGGAATACAACAATGAACTTACAGCGCTTAATGCATGTGATGCATGAGGTTGAGGGGAGGGAAGGGGGACTAGCAGTAGTTTTGGTAGATATTGCCATAGCTTTGGATACTGTGAATTGGGAATACTTAATGGCTGTGTTGCAGGAGATGGGGTTTGGTCAGCACGTTAGAATGTGGATAAAGTTGTTGTACGATGTCCCCACAGCCAGCGTTTGAGTCTGTCGAATGTGTTCAACCTCTTGGGGATCCAAGGGATCTTGGGGATCGGAAATAGGACACGGCAGGGGTGCCCCCTTTCCTCCCCTGCTATTTGCCATAGCCCTGAAACCCCCAGCAATTCAGATCCGCCATGATGTGGCTGAATGAGGTATACGAGTAGGAGATACAACTCCCATTGTGTCGCTTAATGCGGATGATACTTTATTCTGCCTCACAGCCCCTAGGCGCTTTATGCGGATGATACGTTATTCTGCCTCACAGCCCCTAGACGCTTTATGCGGATGATACGTTATTCTGCCTCACAGCCCCTAGGCGCTTTATGCGGATGATACGTTATTCTGCCTCACAGCCCCTAGACGCTTTATGCGGATGATACGTTATTCTGCCTCATAGCCCCTAGGCGCATTATGCGGATGATACTTTATTCTGCCTCACAGCCCCTAGGCGCTTTATGCGGATGATACTTTATTCTACCTCACAGCCCCTAGACGCTCTTTGCCCATTCTGCTGTGTCACCTTGATACATTTGGAGAAATTATGGGATTGCGGTCAATCCGCGGAAGTCACCGATATTCCCACTGGGAGGGTTGCAGGGGGGGGATGTTGCGGCCTTGCCGATGCTGCCCCTGAGGTGGGAAACAGAACAATTCTGATATTTAGGAATAAACGTTGCCCACACCCCACAGAAACGGAAACAGTACAACATTGATAGAATAATAATGGGTTCCTGGGCGTCAGTGCAGTTTTGGACCTCTCTGCCCTGGTCAGTGATGGGACACGTGGCAGTGTCCAAAATGGTGTTTCTGGTGCGATGCCTGTACACCTTACCACACTCTCCTGACATACTAGCACAAGCGCCTTTCAGACATTTGCACTCCATGTTCATCACCCTCGTCTGGATGGGGGGTAGCTGGGGAATATCTCCAACTACCTACAGTGGAGGGCAGATTGGAGGTTCCGAATATGGAATCCTACCACTAGGCATCACACATACAACATGCTGCCCACTGGCTAGCAGAGGAAGGGAACTGGAAGAAGGCTTCATTGGCAGATGCAACACGACATGCATCGCTGCCCCATCTTTTGCATGCTGGTGGATGGGACCTACAGAGTCCCGCATCTCATCAGACAAACGGCATCACTGTGGGATAGAGAGCTGAGAGCAGTATTGAGAAGGGCACCATTTGCACAGGAAGATGACTTCTGGTATCTACCAGCTTTGGAGCCGTGGAGAAGGGTGGCTGTGTGATGCTCGCTGACTTATACCCAGGTGAAGAGTTTATCACCTTTGAAGCAGCACAGGAGGTAATGGCAGTGGGCGAGGGACAACTTTAAACGTATACCTGCATAGCAGCTATTGCCTGCAACCTATGGCTTGTATATCCAGCTACCCCTCATCCTCCTCCTATTTAGAGCCCTACTGGAGCCGGGCGGTACACCACATTTGGTTTCCCATTTATATACAACTATGCTGGTGGATAGGCAGACGCCCCAATTCCCGGCGGAGCTGGGCATTACCATAGATCCTATGGCATAGAATATGCTCAATGGTAGAGGGCATGCTCCCTGACTCACAGTTTTCTGTAATGCATGATTAAAACTTGTGCACTTTAATTACCTACACAGAACCGACATCACACTGACGCTTCTTCATAGAATCGACTCTGATAGACAGACAGAATGCCCCAGATGTACTGATAAATTGACTATGTTCTTACACCTGGCATTGTGGTGCCCACTGGTGCTGGGATTTCACGGTCCCCCTGGCACCCTTGGCATGTCTACTGGAGATATTAAGCTGCGTAGAGGCAGGAAGATTGTCTACAAGTTCAGTTAATTGACGCTCCTCCTAGCCAATGGGAGGGTGGCAATTACATGGCTAGACCAAGCATGGATGGGTGGAAAAGAGATGCAACTGAATGGGCGGTGGCAGAAGAAGTCCGATTATGAAACTGCAGGCATGATGATAAGGCAGCTGAGGATCTCCCAAAATTATTATTATTATTAAACAATTATTAAACAACCTAAGATCTCTAAATCTTTATGGTGTTTGCGTCCTTGTTCATCAGCACTAACTGTTATTTACAGCCTTTCGTTTTGTATTATTTTTTGCATAGTTAGTGTTAAAAATGGGGTCTTTGATCCGCAGTCAGGTTACCTCCTTTAGAAGCAGGGTCCCTCACTCTAGTCACGGTAAAGGAGAATCACACTCAGTTAACCCCCACTCACCCCCTTGGTAGCTTGGCACGAACAGGCAGGCTTAACTTCAGAAGCAATGTGATAAGTATGTGTACCAACACACAGTAATACAGTGAACCACTACAAAATGACACAACGACAATGACCATACGAATTTAGCACTTAAAAGCAAGAAAACAGTGATCTGAGGTGAAAACACTGCAAGTTGGTAAAACACTGCGTCGTAACAGCGTAGTTCATGGAGTCGGTCAACCCCCAGGTACAGTACCTTTAGAACAAGTAGAAAACAGGCAGGTGCACGGAGTCAGGGAGAGCGGCTTCACTGGATCCGATGCGGCGTCGGTTCCGGTGCCACGGGACAGGAAGACTGGGGCATCGCACTCCGGGGTTGGGTCCTCTCTACAGGGCGGTGGAGGTGTGGCGGCGTCAGATGCGAAGTCGGTCCCTTGGTTCCAGCAGATGCGAAGTCTGACGGAGTTACGATGCTTCGGGACGACCGCACTGGGTCGCGATTATGTCACAGGGCCGCAGGCGCTGCGATGGCGTTGGATCGCCACGGACGTTGGACTTACGACACTCTGGTGTCAGTGACGTCAGGCAGGCTTACCGATTGCAGCAACGCGATGCCTATAGGGTCACCAAACTTCTACGAGGTCCACAGCCTCGGGGAAGGCGGCATCACAGTTCCAGGGTAGCGGCGTCAGCTCACAGGGTCGTCGGATTCCCAGTCAGGCTCGGACTTTTACGAGGTCCACGGCCTCAGGGCAAGCAGCATCACAGTTCCGGGCAGCAGCAGCCTTTCCGAAGTTGCACGGCGTCCGACATCGGTAGACTGTTTTTTCTCCAGGAGTTCACTTCCAGGGGTCCAGGAGCTGGAATGGCACCCTCTGGCAAGCTAGAGTCCACAGCAAGTAGACTCAGGTCTGGTTGGTGAAGCCGTTGCTGTCCCTGAGGCTTCAAAACATGAGGCAAGCCCTACTCCAAGCCCTTGGAGTCACTTCTCAAGCAGGAATGCAACAAAGTCCAGTCTCTGTCCCTTTGCATAGGCAGAAGCAGCAACTGCAGCATAGCTTAACAAAGCACAGTCACAGGCAGGGCAGCACTTCTCCAGGCAGAGGTTCCTCTTGAATCCTTGAAGTAATCTAAAGTCTGGGGTTTGGGGTGCTCTTCTATTACCCCCCTTTCTGCCTTTGAAGTAGGCCTACATCTAAGCTAAGTCTCAAGTGTCTGTGAGATCCTGCCTTGCCCAAGCCAGGCCCCTGCCACACACCAGGAGGTCGGGGACTGCATTGTGAGAGGGCAGGCACAGTCCAGCTAGATGTGAGTGACCACTCCTCCCTTCTGCTCCAGCACAGATGGCTCATCAGGATATGCGGGCTACACCCCAGCCCCCTTTGTGTCACTGTCTAGCGAGAGGTGCAAGCAGCCCAACTGTCAAACTGACCCAGACAGGGAATCCACAAATCACACAGAGTCACAGAATAGTTTAAGTAAGAAAATTACTACTTTCTAAAAGTGGCATTTTCAAACATACAATCTAAAAAACAACTTTACTAAAAGATGTGTTTTGAAATTGTGAGCTCAGAGACCCTAAACTCTACATGTCTATCTGCTCCCAAAGGGAATCTACGCTTTAATCGTAATTAAAGGTGGCCCCTATGTTATCCCATGAGAGAGATAGGCCTTGCAACAGTAAAAAACGAATTTGGCAGTATTTCCACTGTCAGGACATGTAAAACACATAAGTACATGTCCCACCTTTTACATACACTGCACCCTGCCCATCGGGCTACCTAGGGCCTACCTTAGGGGTGCCTTACATGTATAAAAACGGAGGGTTTAGGCCTGGCAAGTGGGTGCACTTGCCAGGTCGAACTGTCAGTTTAAAACCGCACACACAGACACTGCCGGGGCAGGTCTGAGCCATGTTTACATGGCTACTCATGTGGGTGGCACAACCAGTGCTGCAGGCCCACTAGTAGCATTTGATTTACAGGCCCTGGGCACCTCTAGTGCACCGTACTAGGGACTTACTAGCAAATATGCCAATCATGGAAAGCCAAATACATACACATTTTACATATGAGCACTTGCACTTTAGCACTGGATAGCAGTGGTAAAGTGCCCAGAGTAACAAAAACAGCAAAAACAGAGTCCAGTACATGTCAACAACCTGGGAAACAGAGGCAAAACGTTAGGGGAGACCACACCAAGGATGCCAAGTCTAACTGTTAGCTAACATCTTTCCTGCTCTAAAATGTCCACCATAAGATTTAGCATTCACTTTAAGTAATGCTCCAGATGCGCTGAGGGTAAATTCCTATTGAAATCTAATTTAGCTTGCGTCAGACGGGCTAATGTAGTTGATTTGGCCAAAGAGAAATATTCATGTTCAAGGTTTTTGACTAATTTTAAATTAGAGGTAGTTTCAGCTAATGCTGTCTTTTTCTTGTCTGCTACTTAATGGAGAATAAAACCTCTAGCTGTCTCTTTGAAAGCATCCCATTTCGTATATCAAATCATATTTTGTCTGTCATTGAGTGAGAAAAGTTAATTGGCGGAGCCTTTTAAATTCAGCAACAAAAGATTTATCTTAACAATTAGTTAGTAAAACGCCCTCTATCGGATCTAGGTGTATAAACAATAAGATCTAAATACATAATAACAAGGGCATGGTCTGAGATAAGAATAACGCCTCTTTCCGCATTTGCTGAAGAACCTAAAATAGTGGGCCTCAAAAAATTTAATCTATCCTGGGCCGTAACTGATGAATAGGTGAGTAAAAAGTATATTTTATATAATATCAGTATTTCAAATATGACAGGCATCAACTAACCTCCTAGAAGAAGTAGAATGTTTAAATGTTTTTGCATCTTAGTAGGTGTATAGCATGAAGTAGATTGTCTGTCAAGAAATGGATCCATAATTTGATTACAATCACCTACCATCTCCAAATTAGTATTAGAGCAAGATATTAACTTCAGTGAAACATTATGCAAAAATATGAATCAACCTCAATAGGACCAAAGACATTAAAAACAAAATCAATGCAGGTATATCATTAATCGGAAGGTGACACAAGATCCATCTACCTTCTTCATCCGTTTCTTGATATTCCACTGTGACCAATAAAAATTTGTGAAGTAAAATACAAACCCCATTTTTGTTATTCATGGCAGGGGAACAGGAGTTGACCAAGACAGTTTTTTGTAATGAATTTACGTCTTTTTCCATTAGGAGAGTCTCCTAAAGTAGGATAATTTGACATTTTAATCTGGATAGGAAAGTAATAACCCTTTGTTTCTTCATTGGGTTGCGAAGACCTTTGACATGCCAGGAAGTTATTCAAAGGGAGTGCATAGCTACAAGGACATATTATTGTTATACAATGAGTTAGATACAAAACCAGAATGAATGCAAAAGAAGAAAAATAAGTCTGGTGAAAAATAACATAAAATTAAACAAACGAAAAAATGAAAAAATACGAATATAGAAAAGTAAAGAAGAAAGATGAAAAAAATATAGTACGGGAGACTAACTTGGCCCCCTGAGGATAGGAAGAAACAAATGGTGAAAGGTTAGCGCAACCTAAACCATAGTAATCACAGAAATGTAGAGAAAGGATAGGATTGGAACTGAGGAATGGTGAAAAGCTGAGGCAAGATCCGTCAAGGTTCCATGAGTCACTAGTAGAACAAAACTGCAAGCACCTCCAAGATTGTGAGGAGAAACTGGTGTCTAAGACAAACTCCAATGTGACTGACATGGCACGATGAGGAGCAGAAATAGGCTCCCCTGGCGGACAAATGGAGCCAGGGGTGTCTTTGGATCAAAGCTGTGAGAGAGACGCGTGGAGAGGAGGACTGGTAACTTCCTGCATGGAGGAGGGAGCGAATGATGGAGGAGGAACCACCGGAGAGAGCGTGACAAGGGAGAACTCATAAGGAGAGGACGGAGAAGGAAAGCAGAGCACTGAAAGGACTGAGCGAGGGGAGACGAACAGCATTCCATGTGAGAGCGGAAAGGAGGCAGAATCAGGAGCAGCTGAGCTACCCAGTTTTGCGATCAAGCCTGGCGGCCAGGGTAGCAATACAGATGCCCTGGGTCCTACCGCCACAGCTCAGCAGACCGGTTGTGGCTTGAGGCAATTCCCGGGGACTGCTCAGTCTTTCTGGTGGGATTGATGGGGCACGCATACTACTAAGTGAAGCATCTGGTGTTTAATGGGTATTTACACTGAAGGATGGTGCGGTTGAGACTTCGCATCAGGGTGATGCACTTATGGTGATGAAGTAGCCCTGGTGATGGTCAGTTAAAAAGAAAGCCATATTATTGATACTTCTTGAGGGGGACCATGTTGCTGTGTGGCCTGACACCGGAGAGAAGGCTCTAGAGGGAGAGCCAACATACAGATAGAGAAATAGGACCAGATCTTGTGCCTGTGGGAAAGCCTGACTCATACCATCTAATGTTATTAACTCCTTTGGCTCCCTTGTTCGTTTTAGTATAATAAAAATTACACAGTGACAACTGCTGTGTCCACCACTCATTAAAATCATGACAAGGAGTTACAATTATACAGGATAACAACAAGAAAACTGCACAAGGAAAGAACTAGAAACACTTTCCAACCATGAGAATGGTAGTAAACAATGGGCAATGTCAAAGATGCAGCACAACAATATGACATCCGTCTGCGTCAGATAACCATGAACCTGCAGGGGAGAACAAAAACAAATTCAAGAAGGGAACATCTATCCTTTGCAGCTGACAGGACATGAAAAGACCTGTAAAGGAACAAAGAGAATAAAGAAATCAAGGAAAAGGCAAAAAGCTAGGTGTGGAAGAAAAACATTAGAAGAAGTTTATTAGGACACGTTTTTCTGACGTTCATAACATCTCCCTGATGGACGTTCAAGGAATTCTCTCAGGAGTCTCGCAAACTGTAATCTTGACCTTGAATGTGACCTTGAACAAACATGGGTGTAGGAGACCGAAATTGACATTCAGTGATCTCAAGGTGGTACGCATCTCAAGAAGCCCCTTACAGCACACAGCTATGACATGTCCTAAAAGAAGACTTTGTGACCCAACCATAATATTGGTTTCCTCTGTCTTGCCACTGACAGTAACATAATAAGATCTGTATATTGTAAGATGAAAACAATGATGCCTCAGGGTTTTGTAGGTTGGGCCAAAGTGTGGGGCTGAGGTGCTAAATCGATGCACTCTTTGTATGTTAAAAGGAGGTGAATCCAAGAGACCAACCAATTTTGGAATAGCAGATTGAAGAAAAGCAATTACATCAAAGCGTTCCACCCCTTCTGAAATCTTTATTATATGTAAATCATTACGCCTATTTTGATTTTCTAAATTTATGGTTTTATTTTTTGAGAAGAGTGATTTTTTTTGTTGCCATGGAGTCTATCTTGTTGATAACATCTTGCGTGCCATTAATGTGTTGTTCAACTTCTGACACTCCAGAACTTCCTACGTTTTTCAGTCCAGGTGGGGAACTTAATTTGCACTAAAGGAGATCCCTGGGTGGTATTTGGGTAGATTTTTGAGGGGGTAGTTACTCTTCTGGTGTGATGTTTTTTAGGGGATATTTAAGTTGCACGCATTTCTACCTTCCTATTTTTATAGGATTTTCTTTTCTAAGTTGCTAACTTTTCTAGTTTTATAGATTTCTATATTTTACTCTGGTGACAGGGAAACATGTACAAGGGTATTACTGGATTTACTCTGGTTGTGGGAAATATATACACAAGGGGTTTACCAAATCTAATTTGATGGGGGAAGATATACACACGGATATTCCTGGATCCAATGAGCTCAACGTTATTCACATATGCATCAAAACAAACATTTACCAAACAAATGCATAAAGAATCATAATCCTAGGAAAAAGTGCAATTGTTAACTCACAGCTAATTTTGAAATTTGGCATCAAAATAGCGAGCCTTACTATAGCATCAAACAACAATTTGTGCGAATCAGCAATTTCTACATTATAACATTAAACATTGACAAAACACAACATTCAACATTTAAGAGAAACATAGTCACATTGGGCTACCAGTAACTTAATATCAAAGTGACATTATTTTAACAGGCAGGGGAAATGCTGTCTAGGCCCCAAAAATACGGGGCCCGCGTGCATTCTCTTAGTCCTGCCCGCACCAAGTGCATGTTATCCTGTGACCAAGGGAAGCTCTGCACGGGACTAGGGGAACCTGATAATCCTGTTGATACCAGCTCAGGGGAAAAGATTGGAATCATTAATGCAGAGAAAGAAAGGACTTACTTTAATGACCATAGACCCTTCTTGGCAAAACCTCAGATATGCCTAATCTCCTGGATTCCAATTGTTCTAGTATCCAAACCTCGAATTCCCCCTATGTCACACCCTGGGGTCCTGCGTGTCATCTGTGTCACGCCCAGCAGTCCAAGCGAAGCAAACCTCTCACTTCTTTCAAATACCACCAATGGTAAGGAACCAGTGGCACTGAGAAAACCAGGATAGTCTTATAAGATCAAAGTGTGGGCCCCATATCACACCCAGAGCCTATGTGTACTGTCTGCATCATGCCCAGCGGTCCAAGCGAAAAGACACATCTTACAACAGAGGTGCTGACTCTATGTCCTACTCAGGGACTTATATGTACCACCTGTGATACACCCAGCGGTACAAGTAGTCAGCCTCCCAAAAACAATAAACTAAAACAAAAAGATTCACCTTTCCTAACGCTGACAATTAAAAAAGGTGACTTCTGCCTTGCAGGTATACTTTTTGGTTTTTTTTTGCTAGTTTTCCACACTCCAAATGCTAGGACTAAGGCTCTGATGTAGTCTCTTACCCTAGTGATGGTAGGTTCAGGACAGACCTCTGCCCAGCGGATTCAGCAGAATTTCCAGTCAACTGCAGCGTCAGCTCACCTTTCTTGTTACGCAGATGTGAATCAGTCCGTGCAGGGTCCCCATCCTTTGGTTGCAGGCAGGCTTGAAAAAACAATCAGCCACTATACAGTTGCTCGAGTGAGAATTTTCCTTTAAAAACAAGAGATAAGAAGTGCCTGGCAAAACAGGGAATGGTTTGTTTAATTAAACATTACAGCCAGAAGAGCAGTTACTGCCCTCTGGCTTTACCCAACGTGTTTGGTTGCCTCCTCTGCTCACTGGCACTTGGAGGGGGTTGCTGTCGTGCCCCTGGGCTGTGATCGTGGGATGGCAGCCAAGGTGCTAGCTGACTACACTGTCTGTCCCCGGGCTTGTGGAACAGCCTGAGCTGAACTATTCAACTGGCCATGAGGCACTTGTGTACCTCGAGTTGTGCCCTTCACACCGACACTATGCGTGATTTTGCCTGCCTTACAGCTGGGACACATAGATGCTCAATGGCCATGCCGTTGTTTCCCTCCATGGCCTACTGCTAGTCCACTGCGATATACCATAACAGGAGGCCCAGTGCACCGGAGTCTATGGGAGGGCATCTCTAGCTCCAATCTTCTGTGGATGCTGCTAGTAGAGTGACCCTGCCACTCACTTGCTGCAACTCTTCCTGAGCCTTCTGAGGGCTCCTGCCCTGGTGCCTTCCTGCCTCTGGGTCGTGGTCAAGACATATATACACTCGTCCCTAGTGGTTGGAACAACGTGAGTGCCTACAATGCTATCCTGACTGTGCCCTCCTCTCTGCTCCACTTTTGGGTATCAGGTAAGCTTGCATTTGACTCCATTCCGGCCCTGAGACTAGAGCTCTGATGCAGAAGATCCATCCCCAACACCTTCTAACCATAGGTCTATGGACAGTGCCGCCTCCATTTGGTAGAGCTTTGGGCTTGATTCCAGGTGATCGGCATTCGCTTTGATACTGTTGATGCCCATCTAAACCAGATGGGTGAGAAAATAGATCGCCTATCGACACACCTGGACGATGCAGAGTGCCAATTGCCTGAAGTAGAAGATGGCTCAGCTGAGGTTCTGAAACATCCGGAAAGGGTGGAATGGTTGTTGAGGGGGGCGGCGGATAAAAAAGATCTTGAAGCTCAGTCACACAGGAATAATATCCGCATCACAGGAATTGCTGAAACCTCCAACATGGAGAGGCCAGATACATTTGTGGAGAAGGATAAAACCAACTTTTTCAGATGCTCAACCTTCAAGGACACCTTCACCGTGGAACACATACACCGATCCCTGGGCCCCCATCCTCGAGTGAGTGGGCTCCTGCGTCTAATTGTCATGCCCCTCCTCCGTTTCCGCAATAAGGACACTACACTTCAACTACCCAGAGAGCAGGCCAACCTGCAATACCAAGGATCTGTGATTTCCATCTTCCTCTACTTCACAGTCGCTGTACAAGATGCCAGGTGTAAACTTGCAGATGCTAAGCTGTCCTTCATAAACATGGCCTGAAGTACGCTATGTCACACCCTGCTCGTCTCCAGGTAGAGGTGGGTGGCCAGCACCAAATTTTCACTAAACCGCTGAAGTGGTCAAACTCTGTAAATGATGCAGGGGATTCGACTCCCCCTCCAGGACTCAATCACCGGGATGCTCACCCTCAGCCTCAACGCAATCATCGGCATGTGAACCCCCAATTGACATCATGACTGAGATTCTTAGTGGTTCTGGTGGCCTGATGCCCTAGCCTACTTGGACCTCATTGACACTTCTATTTCTTTTTGTCGATATATGCCCTATTTGAACTCTACCACTTGTTGCCACAGGTATAACCGCTCTTTCAAAGGGCTTGCCCTTCTCGTAGCGTTGTCAGCATCCCCAGGCGAATGCCTGATGGTTACCTCTTTTTTCTGTTTTTGTTTCTAGGGATTCGCCAGTTCTGGATTACTAGTGTGGGTGGGTCATGTTGTTAATTTGTTAATTTGTTCTAATTTGTCATTGCCGCTCGGCTTTCTTTTATGGCCAAACATCATATTGCACTGCACTTACATGCCTGTGGCACATTATCATATTAAAGGACATCTCTATCTCCCATGTCCCCTAAGACCATACAGTTACAATGCCTTACATGGAACATTTGTGGTTTAAACAACCCCCGAAAAGGTAAACAGCTCCTGGCATTTCTCACCAGACACTGGATTACACTAGCCTTTCTACAGGAAACTCAGTTATCACCCCGAGACGACTGTCAGTTTGCTCACTAAGGGGGCCAAAATAAGTTCTTCTCCTTCTATAGCTCCTTCTGCCGAGTGGTTAGTATACTTGTCCGAAAATCACTACCCATTATTTATCAAATGTGCATCACTGACGAGGACGACAGATACCTAGTCTCCAACTCCTGTGCAAGCAGGATAGTCTTGCTGATAAATGTTTATGCCTCTAACTGACATTTCTGAGTTTTATCACAACCATACAGTCTTGATACATCGCTTACCAGCAGACCTAAAAATTTAAATATTACACATCACCCTCCACTAGACTCCACTGGAGCATCAATAAGCATTAAACCACGTTCACTGCATGCACTTCAAGAACTATTGGATACAAACTTTCTCTCTGACGTGTGACGTACTCGCTACCCGTATACTAAAGGCTCAATTTTTTTACACCGCTCTCCCAAGATTCATGGTCTCTTCTGGTCATGAGATGTGACGCACATGCCCCATACACTCTCACATCATGCCCGTGTTAATCTCACTCTCATGATACCACACACTTGCTTTACTCCCAGACAGTGGCAGGTGGCGGAACTAGCGCTTCACGATGCGGTGTTCCAATCGGACCTCCTTGCAGCTATTAAAGAACACTATTCCTTGAAATCGGTCTCTGTTTCCAAACAGGCTATCTTGTAGGAGGACTTTAAGGCTAACATTAGAGGGGTCTGCTTCTCAACACACTCGGGCATCTTAAAAAGAATATGCTAAGACTTGGCTCAGGTGGAAAAGGAACTGCAGACTATTGATTCTGCTATTTCTAAGGGAACCTAAGAATCATCACTGAATAAGCAATCACTCCTATTGCAAGAATTCCACGACTTGGAAGATCGAGAGGTGACATTTCTTTGCAAATATGCCCACACCCAATATTATGGTGAAGGAGACTGGCGGGATCATAGCCTGGCCCAAATTGTAAGACCTAATTACTAGGCCATGTACTTTACAAACGTACAAACTGAAAATGGCACTACGATCACAGGTGATGAGAACATTGCCCCCAACCTCCTTGATTACTATTGAACCTTATACACCTTACGTCATGTGGACACCGTGAGGGAGATTGATTCTTATCTGTCTGAGATTGCCATAGTCTGCGTTACGGATTGCCAGAAACCGTTTCTAGAGGCCCCCATCATGCAGGAAGAAATCTCACAAGACATTGATGCCCTAGGCAGATCTATGGTCCGAGGGCTCAATGGCTTCACAGGTCACTTTTACAAGACCTTTAAACTAACCTTAATCCCGCACGTCTCTGCGGTCTATGCAGAATCCATTGAGTACGGTATTCTTCCCCGCACTTTACGGGAAGCTGTTGCTATTCGTCTCCTTGAACCTGGCAAACCCCCACACCTTTGTACCACATATAGGCCTCTGTCACTCCTCAATTACAATAATGAAATTCTAGCGAAAGTCACAGCAACACGACTAGTGCTTCTTATGGAACGCATAATTTCCCCTCTTCAGATGGGCTTTGTGCCACTGCGCTCCACTACCAATAACTGCATACAATATTTGCAGTAATGAACCAAATTAACCCAACTCTCCCTGCGCCTGTTGCCCTTCACGATGCGGAAAAGGCATTAGACTGCCTCGAATGAAAGCTACACTGTGAGCTACACTTGACAAACTGGGCATTTCCCAGGGCTTCCGTGACCTGATCCTACTCCTCTACGCCAACTCAGTGGCCTGGCTACGAGTCAACGGCATCTCACCAATGCTTTTCCTACTTCCCAAAGTACCCAACAGGGGTGCGCCCCCTTCTTTTTATCATCACGCTTGACCCACTAATTCGATACTTTAAGGAGCGACACCTACACAGGGGATTGCCCTTCCAAATGGGTCCTATCCTGGCTACTGTGTACACCGATAATATACTGCTCTTTGTGAGAGATCCTGCCTTGCACCTTTCCCAGACATCCGGGACTTGCTGGCCTCCTAATAAATTGCCATAAGTCTGAACTGAGTACCCTCTAAAATGGTGTGATGACTCCCCTAAATACTTGGGCATCTTTTTTCACAGACTAAAGGATGAAGTGGTTTGTTATAGCTATGGCCCTGCCATCGACACCCTCTCCTCCCAAATTGACAGATGGCTCCATCTTCCACTCTCCATCACGGGTCACATTTGATTATTAAAATGGTCGTGCTTCCCCACTTCCTTTACCTGTTCTTCAACATTCCAATTCTGCTGAACATTTCCTTCTTTTCTACATGTGTACCCTTTTAACATCCTTAATATGGGCTGGCCGTCGCTCCAGAATTAAATAGGAAACGCTCACTCTCCCTTATTTTAAAGGCGGTTTTGGGGCACCAGACTTTCACCTCTAATACGTGGTGGCACAATGCCACTTTTCAAACTACTGGTATCACCCAGATGCCAGACTTCCATACCTAAAACCAGAAAGACACCAGGTGGATCACCTTCCCTTGTCATGCCTCCTCCCAAAAGGATTACCTCAGAACTCTGAGATGTGCATTGTCTAAGCTTCGAAGATACCCAAGGTATAATGTCCTCTACTCGCCAGGTACACCTCTTTATAATAACACATGGCTTTCAATGAAGCGGTAAACATTGGTGCAACGCACATTCTCCACATATCAGATCCATAACTTGGGTGATCTCTTCACCAGTGGTAAACTAGACCTCTGCTTCATTTTCGAGGTTGATGGGACTATCTCCACGATAGACCACTTTGTCCATCTCTAACTGCACAGTGCACTCTGGGACATTTTGCCCACATTCACTGAAGAATCGCCCGACTTTCCCCCCCAACATGGTTATTTCGACATTGGAAAGCACTAGGCTTGTCTCCTGCCTTTATCACAGCAGCCTTGAGTTGCGACCATTGTGCCATACTGCAGGGCGAGTGGCTCAGGAGAGGGATTTGAACTCCCTAATCTCTGACAAGCTATGGCAATTTTGTTGCATGCAAACTAAGCTGGTTTCAGCAAATAGCCAACACAAATTCCTTCTTGCACTGTATGTATTCAACCCCCCAGGCCCTTGCCAAATTTGACCCATCACGTTCGCATAAATGTCCCAAATGTGCAGCTGACAATGCTGATTTTGCTCATCTAACTTGGAACTGCACCATTACACAGGATTACTGGCAAGGTATATTCACACTTGTTTCCACTGTGTTAGAGCACGCTGTTGACCCTGACCCTCTCCTGGTACTCCTGGGGTATGTCAAGCCTCTGGCTCCGCAAAAAATGATTTGCGGCAATGGTGCTTTTATTAGCTAAATGGGGCTTTGCCGTATTCTGGCACAGTAGTAGTAGACCTAGCACTAAATCCTGGTCACGCGACTCATTTATTGTGATACCACGAGTTAACTCTACGCCTCACTTCTCCCTCTGCCGCCCAGTCCCGGGGATATCTGGGCCCCTCTCTCTTCTTACTTAATGACTCTCAATGTGAAAAGCTCCTTCTGATGTTGTGTCTGATTCATTACCAAGGTTCAGTTTGGCTATGCATGTTGTTCTTTGAAAAGCAATAAAAACATTTTTTTTTAAATTGCCCAGACTCATGTGATGCTCCGCAGTGTTAGATATAACAGTAGTATTAGAAGCCTGTCCTTCATCTGTATCAATGAGAGAGGTAACTTGTCTTGAGACTGTGGACCGTTATTTGTGGTTTATTAACTGGTGAATTGTGGGCGGGGGAGACCTTTTCGATCCCACACACTGAATGCTTCCCTCTTATACAATCTTTGAAGCACAAGATTAAGACTTGTTGACTGTGGAATTAACAACAGTTCGCCTTTCATAAACAAGTGAAGAGAAGCTTTCCTTTTATTTATAGTCTCTTTCCAAATATCAATGTCTTCAGGATGGTGAAACAATGACCTATCAATTGCCCCTTCTGTCTATTCATAGACTGAGGATTCATCTTTGTATTCTTCTCACAGTGGCACCTCAGTCACCAGATGGGCCCATTCAGTTCAGTCATATTTTGTTTTTATCATTGTTACTAGGTGGAAGCCCAGTCGGAGACCAGGTCGGACGGGAGTGTGGTCCAGCGCTGTTGCATTTGTCATGACAGTTTATTATAGTAGGCTCTGGAACCGGAACCAGGAAAAGGGCTTTGTCAAGCTGTTTAGTGACCATTAGTCAACTTTATAAACAGGACACATCACTGGATGTGTTAGCCCATCACCACAACCAGCAGTGACATTGTAGACCACCTCAATCTAAGTACATGGGCACAGAGTTCATAAAATGTATACACTGTCTCTCTCATGTTATGTTGATGGTTTAAAACTTGTATTGTACTTATATATGTAAGCAACACAATCATTTCCTATGTATAGTGCTCCGATTCTTTTGGGTCGTGTTCATGTTTTATAAAACCCTCTAAATCAAAATCAACATATAATTATGGAAAAGATTGGGATTGAATACATTTCTGCCACATCTGTATCACTGAAGGATGCCAAGGGGGGTACTAGACTATTTACACAACCTGAAATAAACTAAAGGTGCCAATCGGCAAGGTGCTCATATTTTATGTGGCTAAGGTTTAGGGTACACATTGCTGACATCTTGAGTCCCTCCCCATGGCATCTAAACATAAATCCTCCGCTTGAGTCTCCTCATTAACCTCCTCCCATTTTTCCGCAATGGTGGCCAGAGTTTAACTTTTTGGGATGAGGCTCGTAGAGAGATAAAAAAACCTTTGGTTTCTCTTCCCCTATTCAGGCAAACAGATTTATGTATTTGTTTTTTTTCTATTGTGCAGGCATTGCCTGAATGGACATTAGATGGCTTTTGAAAAGTAAATAAGTACATACACTGTACAGTATAAAAGTTTACAGTGTTCAAACATCTAAGATTGCAGTCAGTACTTTCATCAAGTGTTCATTTTATTACAGATCAGCAAGTTAAGAAAATACACTATACAGAAGTAGAAAGAATACAATTGGCTACACGTGATATAGGAGACTGTAATCACTTCTCTAAGTAGAGAGGCCTCTTATTCACAGGTTGTCCAGCAAAATGTCCTGCAATGTCTGTACAAATGGTGGCAGCTCCTGTCCCGCATGAAACCATAAACCTGATGCACACATCCTTCGGGGGCTACAATCCTCTAAGGCCAGTGGCATCAGACTTCCAACCAACCCCAAAACTCCACTTGTCCTCTCCCAGGCAGTGTTGTTGATGAAAGAAGTAAAATGTCAATGATAAACAACATGAAAATAAGATCCTAGATAACAAACTCTGAATTTTATTATCATAAATGTCCCGAAACTCTGGATATGAGCCCTAGAAGACCTTGCAGGTCTCACGTAACTGAGTAAAGAGGCTGAGCCGGGTCTTATCACGAGGTGGTCAAAATAGTCCTTATACTACTGTAGGCGGGAAACAGGGAAAGAAATTGAACTGTTGCTTTAAGTAACACTTGCATTCTGTCCAGGTTTGATGCTCTCTGGAGTTTGCATATTGTCACCTCTGTGGTAAGTTGGGACCTTTTCTTGACTAATTCTTACGCACCTACGATAACTGCCACTATTTCTGTTCCAGCTCTTGTTCAGGTATTTCACCTCCAATATCTGTGAGCAGGTGTAGATCTTTTGACGTAGCAACTGATGACTGTTTCAAATGAAAGACCAATCAGTACGTCTTAAACCTGGTGGCATTTTTGATGCCTAATAAGAAAACATTTGGTAGGAAATGCTCTCATGTTTAAAATATACAAATAGTTTCTTCCTGGTGTACAATTTCAGACCAAGAGTTAGCTATTCCTTTGTAATGAATGGCTTGTCACACGAGGACAGATACAGTTTCTCCCTGGAATGCATGTTCACACATTAGGATCCTCCTGTGAAAAAAATGCTTTGCAAGAAAAAGTTGTTTCTGCCAATATGGACTATCTGATCAACAAATGGTCACATTTATGGCTTCTATACATTCAAAGCCTGAATTTTCAGAAGCTGCATTAATAGTCCCTTTAGAGTGATGGCTTTGTCACATTCAGTTATCCCTGCCCAGGCCTAAAAAAATCATTAAAATGTTAATAGGCCTTCATGCCTTTTGACTTAAAAAATATTTGAGTTCACTGAGCTGTCGTTTTTTTCATTGTTAACTATGAAATCACCTTCAAATACATGAGTTCAGCATGCCTGCTGTATAAAAAAAACAATTTTGTTGATTTAATAGACTAACTTTTGCTCCATATACAATACAAATCTAGCCACATCCAGGATACACCTGATCCCTGACTTGCCTCTTTGCTCATTAACAGCACTGTCATCAGGACGGGGGCAGGAATGTTTCTCAAATCATATTTAAAAACTATCACTTTTAATAAATACATAACTAAAGCATGGAGTGGTAGCACACTGTCATTTGCAATCAGCAGATTTTCCATTGTTACAGCCACAAAGTTTCCCTCTGACATGCGGTTTTACTGATAAAACTAAACAGTGTACAAACAATAATATTTGGAAATTGAGTTTTTGCAAATATTTGTCATTTACACATCACCAAGTAAAAGTGTTCGGAATTATTTTGCTCCTATTTAAATCTTTGTTTGCATCACACTTCAGAATTTTAAACAAAGAACATGTGATTTCATACTTCCTGACATTTTGAATATTTTTACTTTCCATTTCCAAGCTATTTAAAGATAGAAAAAAACTGACATCCTACAGCCTTTTGTTTAACAATGATTGTTCAACAACTCACTTGACAAAAAACTCTAACCGTGGTAAGAGGAAAAAAAAAAGTAAACACCATTTTCCAAGACAAGCAGCAATTAGTAAAAAGATAACCTGACGTTTGCCCTCGATCCTTGAACAAACACCAAATGCGTCAAGATAAAAACAAAATTTAAAGGCATCTTTATAGCTCATTCAATTTCTGAATGAACAGAACACCAGTTCCTTTCCAGCTTGAGTTCACTACCCAGAACGGACCAAGCCTTAAAACAGCTCGACCTCATAAAATCTGACTCCCCATATTGGGTGGGCGAGTAGATTTTGAAGCCTACTATGGTGTCGCTCCTGTGTGAAGGACAGGTGTCCCACAAGGGATGACTGTCTGATGTTGCATTAGTTTGGGTTTGGTATGGTTTCTCTCTTGTGTGGACTTTCTGGTGTTGCCTTAGGATTCCCTTGGTAATATATGCCTTGTCGCATTCAGTACATTTAAAGGGTTTCACACCAGCATGGATTTTTTTATGATGTTTTAGAGTCTTCTTCGTTCGGAACTCGTAATTACATTCTGTGCATATATAGGGTATCTCCCCAGTGTGGAGTTTCTGATGTTGCGTTAGATATGACTTTCTAATAAATGCCTTATCACATTCAGCACAAATGAATGGTGTTCCCCCAGTGTGGACTTTCTGATGCTGCCTCAGCTCTCCATTTGTTATAAATGCTTTGTCACATTCTGTGCATTTATATGATTTCTCCCCAGTGTGGATATTCCGATGTTGTTTTAGCTGTCTATTAGTTTTAAATGCTTTGTCACATTCATTGCATTTATACCGTTTCTCCCCAGTGTGGACGTTTTGATGTTGTGTTAATTGTCCATTGGTAATAAATGCTTTGTCACATTCTGTACATTTATACGGTTTCTCACCACTGTGGATTTTTTGATGCTGCCTTAAACTTGTCGTAGTTCGGAACACTTTATTGCATTCAGTACATTTATACGGTTTCTCCCCAGTATGGATTGTCTGATGTCGTTTTAGTAGTGTACTAGTTTTAAGTACTTTGTCACATTCATTGCATTTATACGGTTTCTTCTCAGTGTGGATTTGTTGATGCTGCTTTAGGTTTGTCTTGCTTCGGAATATTTTATTACATTCTGTACATTCATACAGGTTCTCCTCAGTGTGGACTTTGCTATGACGCTTTAGAGTATATTTCCATCTGAACACTTTAGTACATTCTGTACATTTATATTGTTTCTCCGCAGTGTGGACATTTTGATGGTGCTTCAGCTCTCCATTTGTTATAAATGCCTTGTCACATTCTGTACATTGATATGGTTTCTCCCCAGTGTGGATTTTCTGATGTCGTTTTCGCTGTTTATTAGTTTTAAATGCTTTGTGACAGTCATTGCATTTATACCGTTTCTCCCCAGTGTGGACTTTCTGATGTTGTGTTAGGTGTCCATTGGTAATAAATCCCTTGTCACATTCTGTAAATTCATACGGTTTCTCCCCAGTGTGGATCTTTTGATGCTGATTTAGATTAGTCTTCCGCCCACACACTTTATTACATTCTGTACTTTGATATGGTTTCTCCTCAACGTGGACACTCTGATGCTGCATTACGTCATTCATTGAAAAGAACACTTTGCCACAGTCAGTCCATCAATTTGGTTTTTCCTCCAGTATGAAGTTTCTGATGTCGCACTTGCTCTTTCTCTGCCTAATAAATGTGTTGCCACATTCTAGATATTCATACGGTTTCTCTCCTGTGTGTTCTTTCTGATACCAGGTTAGCTCTTCCTGAGCACCTCACCACACTTGCTTCAGTATGTTATGTCTTCAATGTAAATCGTCTGATGTCTAAGAGCCAAGTACAGGCCTCATTGGGCAGTTTGGGTTTTCTGCTGTAGAAACAGACTTTGGCGAGGCATTAGCCTTCAAGTGAACAGATGCTGAGGCATACTGTTTTTACATCACTTCCTATACAAGTGATGTTTAATGCCTTTACCTTTTTCGTTTATCACTACATTTATTTCACCTGTTAAATTAAGAAAAACAAACACTGAATAAGTTGAAATGCAGAGTCCATTACAAAAAATCTATTGGCATTTAATAAGACATTTAATTGTCTATATAGACAAGTGCACTGAAGAAATTGTAGATTACACTTTCAATGTAAAGATACAATAGGCAGAGTAAGGGCATACGATCCTCCCATGATCTCATTCTAATGAGGAGTGTGGACTCAAGGAGTAACCAGGACACCAGAAAAGGTTTCTTGTTCAGTGAGTGAGACCCTCTCTCCATGACACATTACAATGTCCTCCCTGACCCTCATAACTTTTTGTCCACATAAGCTACCGACACCAAATCTGCGTACTTTTTTTCCAACATCCTAGGGATTCTAGAGGTACCCAGAGTTTGTGGGTTCCCCTGAAGGAGACCAAGAAATTAGCAAAAATACAGCAAAAATTTCATTTTTTTGTGTTTTTTTTTTAAATGAGAAAAAAGGGTTGCAGAATAAGGCTTGTGTTTTTTTTCCCTGAAAATGGCATCAACAAAGGGTTTGCGGTGCTAAAATCACCATCTTCCCAGCTTTCAGGAACAGGCAGACTTGAATCAGAAAACCACATTTTTCATCACAATTTTGGCATTTTACTGGGGCATACCCCATTTTTACGATTTTTTGTGCTTTTAGCCTCCTTCCAGTTAGTGACAGAAATGGGTGTGAAACCAATGCTGGATCTCAGACTATTAAACATTTCTGAAAAGTAGACAACATTCTGAATTCAGCAAGGGGTCAGTTGTGTAGATCCTACAAGCCTTTCCTACAAAAAATAAGAGCTGAAATAAAAAAAAAATTGAAATTAAGGTGAAAAAAAACAGCCATTTCTCTACACGTTTTACTCTGTAACTTTTTCCTGCGATGTCAGATTTTCAAAAGCAATATACCGTTACATCTGCGGGGCTCTTCTGGTTGCGTGTGTTTATATAGGGCTTGTAGGTTCATCAAGAACCCTAGGTACCCAGAGCCAGTAAAGGAGCTGCATACTGCAATGACTTTTCATTGTATACCGGGTATACAGCAATTCATTTGGTGAAATATAAATGGTGAAAAATAGGTATCAAGGAAACCTTTGTATTTCCAAAAGGGGCACAAGATAAGGTGTTGAGGACCAGTGGTTATTTGCACATCTCTGAATTCCGGGGTCCCCATACTAGCATGTGAATTACAGGCCATTTCTCAAATAGACACATTATTTACACACTGTCTTACATTTGGAAGAAATAAATATAGAGAAAGACAAGGGGCAATAACACTTGTTCTTCTATTCTGTGTTCCCCCAAGTCTCTCGATAAAAATGGTACCTCACTTGCGTCAGTAGGCCTAACGCCTGCAACAGGAAATGCAACACGGACACCTCACATTTTTACATTGAAATCCGACGTGTTTTTTGGAAAGTGCCTATCTGTGGATTTTGGCCTCTAGGTCAGCCGGCACCTAGGGAAAGCTACCAAACAAGTGCCTTTTTGAAAAATAAACACCTAGGGGAACCCAGGATTGGAGTGACTTGTGGCGCTCTCACCAGGTTCTGTTACCCAGAATCCTTTGCAAACCTCAAAATTTGGCCAAAAAAAACACTTTTCCTCACATTTCGGTGATAGAAAGTTCTGGAATCTAAGAGGAGCCACAAATTTCCTTCCACCCAGCATTCCCCCCAAGTCTCCTGATAAAAATGGTTCCTCACTTGAGGCCTAGCACACGCAACAGGGAATGCCCCAAAACACAAAGTGAACACATCACATTTTCCCAAAGAAAACAGACCTGTTTTTTGGAAAGTGCCTAGCTGTGGATTTTGGCCTCTATTTCATCCGGCACCTAGGCAAACCTGGACATTTCTGAAAACTAGACACCTAGGGGAACCCAGGATGGGGAAACTTGTGGCGCTCTCACCAGGTTCTGTTACCCAGAATCCTTAGCAAACCTCACAATTTGGCCAAAAAAAAAAAAAAAATTCTCACATTTCGGTGTTGCAAAGTTCTGGAATCAGAGGGGAGCCACAAACTTCCTTCTACCCAGCGTTCCCACAGGTCTCCTGATACGTTTTGCCTCACTTGTGTGGGTAAGCATAGTGCCCGTGACAGGAAATGCCCCAAAACACAATGCGGACACATCAAAATGATCAAATACAAAACTACCTGTTTTTTTCATGGTGTGGGGGGAGAGGGGGCACCTGCGTTTTTTAACCCTGGCTCAGCAGCCATCTATGGAAACCGACCAAACTCAAACATTTCTCATTTCTAAAAACTAGACAACCGAGGGAGTCCAGGGAGGTGTGACTTGCGTGGATTCCCCTGTGTTTTCTTACCCAGAATCCTCAACAAACCTCAAATTTTGCTAAAAAAAAATAAAAAACATTTTCCTACTTTTCTGTGTGGGATCACCGCACCAGCACAAATTTCCTACCACCCAACGTTTCCCTCAGGCTCCCGGTACAATGATATCTCACTTGTGTAGGTGGGCCAAGTGCCTGTGACAGGAAAGAGCCAAAAACATGTCAAAAATGAGGGGGAACCAAAGCGGGTCCAAAAGGGCAGTTTGGAAAAAAAGAATGTTTTTAGGCTGACAAGTGGGGCAGAATTTTTATCGGTATAGATGCGAGAATGCTGGGTGGTAGGAATTTTGTGGATTCGTACAGATTCCAGAAGGTTCCATCACAAAAATGTGGGAAAAATGTGCAATTTCAAGCAAAGTTGGAGGTTTGCAGGGCATTGTGGGTAAGAAAATGGTGCGGAGTGCATGTGAAGCACACCACCCTGGACTCACCCAGATGTTTAGTTTTCAGATGTGTCTAGGTCTCATAAATTTTTCTACCAGGCAGCGTCCCAAAGTCCAAAAAGTGCAGCCCTCACCATTCCAAGTGGGGCGATTTTGAGAGTTAGACAAGCTCTCATGGCCCAAAGGAAAAACCAAAACCCAAAATAATCAAATGTCCTCTTGATCGCTGTGGGAAAAGATCTTTTAGTGTGCGAGGGGAGAGCTGAAAGTCTGTTACCCCCTTCAGTTGGGGTGGGGGCAAAAATATGGTTGGTAGCAACCACCTCAAAAAAATTATTTTTATTTTTTTTAATTCCCTGGCATCTTGCTTTTCATTTCTCTTCCGATCGCGCTGGAAGCTGAGCTTCCAGTGCGATGGGAGGTGACCTCTGATGAGGTCAGTGGGTGATCGCCCGCTGACGTAATCAGACGTCACTGGGGATGGGGGTCGGGGGTAGAAGGGGAAGCGATTCTCCTTCCATCCTTGCCCATGGGAGGCCCAAAGGGGGAGAACTAGCGTTCCCCCCATGAGCAGGTCCCAGGACGAGGTGGTTACATCCCTGGCGCCTGAGCGCCACGGCAGAGAATGGAACCACCTCATCCTGGGCACCCGAGGAGTTATACTATCAGAGAGCCTGGGATAGAACCCAGTCAGGTAATCTGAGCATCTTCCACAAAGTGTAACTCCAGAGATACGAGGCTCTGACCAGAGCTACACAAGGAACAGGTGGTTTACAAACATTGTAAACACACACACTGGCAAAGTCACTAAATCTCACCTTTTAGATATATAGGCTTTCCCAATCCTACACATCAGGGAAAAAAGAATAACAAAAAGGTGCAATGATGTGGCTACTGTTACATCATTCTGTAGGTATGCACATTTTTCTCCATCAATATGCACACCTACACAGGGATGTGGAATTTAATAAAATATCTAGTTGTCCTTGATACAGGTTGCTTCTTAATTATATTTGTCCTGTAAAAAAAAAATAAAAAAAATAAAAAATCGACTTGTCCCTTTGATGCCACATGCTGCGGTGACAAATTATGGCAGCAATCTCATTATGTAAGAGCTCTGGTAATAGCCTCTGATTATGCCAGGGCTACTGATATAGTAGGCCTTGAATACTTGCAATTTCAATCCTTACTATAGCAATTCCCTTATTTTGCTACTTTTCCGCAGATCTACATACTGGGGCTGGAGGAAGCAGTAAGCTGTAATGCTAGTGAGTCGGCAAACTTGCATGTTTTAAGGATTTCACCAGCTCTTCTATAATCTTTTCCCATAATGAGCAGAATTTAAAATGTTCTCCTGACAATGGCAGGATCTTCCAGGGTTGGGAAAAAAGTGGTTGGAAGGTAAGAACTTGTAAACGCTCAATAGATTTTCACATGAGCAAAACTACACATGCATATTTGCTCATGCTAAAATACAGTTCACAAATATTTTCTAGTAGTAGGATTTCCTGGTCTACTTCTGTAAGTTTTTGTAAATTCAAAGACATACACCAGGGGTGCACTTTCTTTAAGAATTGGGTCCCTAATTAGGTCTGGCGTTAGTAAAGACATTTTGTTTTTATTAAGCTTCTATTTCTCTCTCTATTTATGGGCTGGCTTTGCTGTGAGTGAATGCATTCTGCTCTTCCACAAGAGGCATATTGGGACACAAAGTAGTTTTGTTAAGTGCCAGGAACTACTGTGGCAGTCAGTGGCGTAACAAAACTAGAAGGGGCCCCTTACAAAGAACAAGGAGGGACCCCCCCTTCCAGACAGGGCAGGTGCTGTGTTGAGGAGGCCCCCTGGAGGGGGAGAGGTGGGCATTTGTTACATCACTGGTGGCAATGTGTGCTTTTTGAGACCAAAAACGTTTTTGTTTTTTGCCATTGTTTGTTACAATGGTGAGTGCCTGGCGGCTCCCACAACAATAAAGGGTTAAAAAAGGCATTTCAAAACAAAAGAAGCATTGACAAACCCAAAAGACTCACAAAAAATGTTGGATCGGTTGGCTTTGCCAGTGCCTGTTTATTTTCAGCTTCCCATAATCTTGTTGAAAATGGCTACACTGATTTTCCAGCAGGAATATTTTTTGGAAATACTAGCATGCATTTTTCTAAATTATGCTTCAAAGAAATAGCACCTAAAATTTTATAGTAGCAAAACTTTTTTTTCCTACTTCCATTTTTTTCTGAACATTTTATTTTGAAAGTAAAGAACCATCACTCATGCTTAGAAAGCTTCGGCAAACATTTGCATCTAATCAGAGAGCATTATACTTAGCCTCCTATTGTTCAACTTTTCAAAAATGTATGTGCACTTTTTTGTTTTTGTTTACTGGATCCACTCTCAGTAATACAGTGTGACCATAAAATGTTTATTTACAGCACTCACCCTAAACATGAAGGCTTTTCATTAATGAACCATAAATACAAGTTCAAACAGCAGGAATGTATGGACACACGTATTACCTCAAATGCAGAGTTTTCCCTTCTCTGTAAACTGGCAGCCAAAGGGTTTGTGCTACACGGGGTTGGGGCCACTTGTCCCAATGACAAAGTAAACATGAAAACTTGTTGCCCTTGACCCCAAACAATACGTCCCGGGGTCAGGCGATAGGAATTCCACATCCCTGCCTACAGAATGACACATTCACTATTTTTAGTATGGTGTTAGCCAAGAACTTTTATTTTACAAAAATGATATACATAATATACTTACTTAAAGGGGCTCTCAGCTCTCCATCCATTGGTCTATTGTTGTGCCATTCACATTTTGCTTCTGCCCACCACAGAATACAGCACGGGCAGTGGATCTGTCTACTTCAGCCACTGGCTAACTTCAGTTTGAGTGACTGCATTTTACTCTTTCACAAGGAAGTAGCGCCCTTACGTGCCAGTGTTTTTTGTTTGTACTTAATCATTTGGTTACTGTTGCTTCTGTGTTTAGAGTCTCATTTGATAGCAGGACACTTTCTACCAGCTCTTCACAGGACACATTCCACCTGTATCAGTTCATGCCTCCTGCTAATGATGCAGTAAATTCCTTTTAGAGCTGCCTTTGATTATCTGGTTGCTGCTACATCAGAGTATACCAGGTTGTGAATCAGGCCCTATGTCTGTATGTCTTTCTAGTTAGCTTTCAGTGCTCGTTTGTCATACTTATATAGATATTAAACCATTATATTACTAATTGAATCTGTGCTGTGCCATCTATCTATCTTCGTAATCCTATCTATTTACCTCTGTGTGTCGATCTACCCGTCTATCTACCTGTTCATCTATATATATATATATCTACCTATCTATCTATCTATTAACCAATTTGTCGACTGTCCCTTTATTTATGCAACTTCTGTCTTTGCAACTCTATCAACCTTTTTGAATTCTATCTATCTTTGCAAATCTATAATTCTATCAATGTATCTATCTGTTGAAGTGCATCTATCTGCAGGGGTATCGCTATCAATCTATCTATCCAACCCTGTCCACCTGTCTTTGTAAGCTGCTGTTTATTTTGCAAGCCTCGCCATCTATCTTTCTTTTCAGTCTTCTCTCTCTATTTGTAATAAAGATTTACAAGAAAAACATTAGCAGGCAAGAGGCTGAAAGCCGACACCAGATCATTTGGCATTTTAGGTTGAGTGTTAGTTTGACCTTTTGATTTTACAAAATGTATGTGTAAAACATAGTTACTTATGGTGGCTTTCAGTCAGACTTCATCCATAGGTCTGTGGTGTCATTCACATTTTTTCCTTTACTCAATGATTTTTAGATTGAGGAGGGCCCAGCTGCTTTCCCAACAATATTTTTTGCAGAAACCATGGCAGAATAAATCAAGAATTGCCAAAGTCAAAAGGCTGGTGGACAACGCCAGATCTGTTGGCTTGGACGACAGCATTTATAGTGCCATGCACTAGAGTGACACGAAACGTGGCTTCAGGCCTGGACTGCAGCATTTATAGTGCCATCCACTACAGTGACAATGAAACATGGCTTCAGGCCTGGACTGCAGCATTTATAGTGCCATACACTAGTGTGACAAGGAAACGTGGCTTCAGGCCTGGACTGAAGCATTTATAGTGCATCCACTAGAGTGACAACGAAACGTGGCTTCAGGCCTGGACTGCAGCATTTATAGTGCCATCCACTAGAGTGACAAGGAAACGTGGCTTCAGGCCTGGACTGCAGCATTTATAGTGCCATCCACTAGAGTGACAAGGAAACGTGGCTTAAGGCCTGGACTGCAGCATTTATAGTGCCATCCACTAGAGTGACAAGGAAACGTGGCTTAAGGCCTGGACTGCAGCATTTATAGTGCCATCCACTAGAGTGACAAGGAAACGTGGCTTCAAGCCTGGACTACAGCATTTATAGTAAAATCTGCTAGAGTGACAACGAAATATGGCCTCAGGCCTGCCCGTGTAGCCTGGTTGGGAGGGACAGTGGAAAAGAAAAAGAAAAAAAACAAACAACACATGTGGAGCCCCTACATCCTGGAACAGAAATTCCAGGGCACTTGGGTCATTGGGTTTTTTCAATAACTACATCAAAACCAACGACAGCTGGCTAAAAAAACTTTTTGTACAGTGAAGGGAACCGCTATGATGGTGCTTCCTTTACACACAGAGAGCTGACCGCTGGCCAACTGTCATCTTTATAAAGCATGAATTACTCTCTCTCACGGTGGTGGGCATTAAGTCCTCCACCACTGTGACGAAAGGTAGCCTGTCCTCCATAGTCTACCAGTAAACTTCTAATTTTTTTTAACATATATTAAGATTTTTAAAACAAACAAATCATAATTCACTTTAAACTTGCTAGAGCTCTTTCAAAATCTTTCTGAGGCTTGTGGACTCTAGTTAAGCATTTGCAAACTCTTGCAGGGTCCTGGTCCCTGGTCCAATCATCTGTGGGGTTTTGCAAAATTGCAGGAGGTCAAGCAAAGGACCATGACCTCTTGTTGCATATTTCTATACCTCGGAAGTCGTGCTGAAGCGTGCTTTTCCTGCAGTGGGGTCTGCAAATTCCAAAACAAAGCATACCTTTTAAAAAGTAATGTTCTTTGAAGGGGAACCCTTCCGGGCACCCAACATGGCCTGGGATCAGGGTTTACTATGTTAGTATGACATTTCTTTTTTTTATTTCCAGGACATGGGGAGTGAGTGCCTGATTTCTATGTCAGCCACAACATTTTTCTCATGTTGCAGCAGTTAATCAGATTCACGGACGAGTTACGGAACCAGATATGGACGAGACAAAATAAATTGCTCCCTCATCCAGTAGGATTGAGATATTCTTTAAACTGTGGGCCACTCAAGTCCACCAACACAGATTTGTGAATCTCAGTGTAGTAACAGTTTAAATAAATTTGATAACCATTTCAAACCCAACAAAAAATATTTGTAAAAACCAATTACACAAAAGCTACTGAATCGATTTAAACCAATCCAAGAAAAGAGAGTTATATCTTTCTTCTGTGTATTGTGCAAGTCCTTCAGGTTTGTTTCTGTATAGAGAGCATAGGTTCCTGTGGGAATTTGTTAGACCTGGCAGCCTTACGGTGGTCATACCCCAACTTTGTGCCTGCCTCCCTCCACTTTTTTTACACTGTTTTTGCTGCCCTTAGGACTCTGCGCACTTTACCACTGCTGTCCAGTGCTAAAGTGCATATGCTCGCTCCCCTAAACATGGTAACATTGGTTTCTACCCAATTGGCATATTTAATTTACCTCTAAGTCCCTAGGAATGTATATTACCTGTGCCATGGGCCTGTAAGTTAAATGCCACTAGTGGGCCTGCAGCACTGATTGTGCCCCCCCACATAGGTAGCCCCTTAACCATGTCCCAGGCCTGTCGTTGCAAGCCCTGTGTGTGCAGCTTCACTGCCACTTCTACTTGGCATTTAAAACTACTTGCCAACCCTTTACTCCCCTTTTTCTACATATAAGTCACCCCTAAGGTAGGCCCTAGGCAACCCATATGACAGGGTGCTATGTAGGTAAAAGGCAGAACATGTACTTATGTGTTTTACATGCCCTGGTAGAGAAAAAACCTAAATTCTGTTTCCACTACTGTGAGGCCTGCTCCTCTCAAACACTTTACACTTCAGTGGTAGATTCTGATCTGACAGCAGTAGCCATGTCTTGTTTGGTATGGCCAGACTGGTAATAGAAAATCCTACTTAGTTGGATTTAATATTACTATTTTAGATCACACGGCGCATGTCTTATAGCTGTGAGGAACTGCACACACTCCAGGGAGGGAGGGGTATCTTGGCAGCAGCTCTCTGGGGGAAATAAATTATATTACTCTTGTCCTGATGCTCTCCGGACTTGATTATCGTTGTGAGGGAGAGCGGATCAGATATATTTTATTGTCATCTCCTTGGCTCTGGCGTCTTCTCATCACAACAGAGCGATCACTATATAATTGCAAGGGGGGAACAAGCCAGGAGACCTGGTAAAATGGTTTGGTCTGCACTGATTAACTGGTTTTCTAATCAACTGGTAAAAGTGTGTAAACACACATCAAATTCCATAAAATCCACTGTAAGATGACATCACACCCAATACCTCATCATGGCAGCTACTAATATCCACCTCACAGGGATGAGAGGATGAGACAGCCCTGCTGGTGTCAGAGGCTGAGAACCTGATCACGAGTGACCCCATTTAGGTGCAATAGTTATTGTACCGGATAAAACCAGGGACTGAAGTGTATGTAGAGATGAAAGATAAAGATGGAAAATACAAAGGGGAGGAGGAGGGAGGGAGGGAGAGAAAGAGGAAGAGAAGGGGGAGAGGAGGAGGCGTGTGGGAGAGAGAGGGGCGAGGGGGGAGAGAGGGAGAAGGAGGGGAGGGAGAGAAAGAGGAATTATGTGGAAAAGAAGGAAGCAGACGGGGTGGGGACAGTGGAACTAGAACAGCCTCACATTTATACCAATATAGCCCAGTGTCAAGGGTCACAGGCCTGAGACCCCCGGGGGCGGGGAGGGGTCATGGAAAAAGATAAATGTCTACTAAGTACATCCAAACAGGAGGAGGGAAAAAACCCATCACTCTGTAACTTCACGGCTCGCACCCCGACAACTCACCTGCAGCAGATCACACGGCGACAACTCACCCGCAGGGGATCACACGGCGACAACTCACCTGCAGCAGATCACACGGCGACAACTCACCTGCAGCAGATCACACGGCCACACGTCACCAGCAGCAGATCACACGGCCACAACTCCCTCACCTGCAGCAGATCACACGGCGACAACTCACCTGCAGCAGATCACACGGCGACAACTCACCTGCAGCGGATCACACGGCGACAACTCACCTGCAGCGGATCACACGGCGACAACTCACCTGCAGCAGATCACACGGCCACACGTCACCAGCAGCAGATCACACGGCCACAACTCACTCACCTGCAGCAGATCACACGGTGACAACTCACCTAACTCACCTGCAGCAGATCACACGGTGCGCTCACTTCACACGGCACTTCTGAGTGATAATAATTCACTGTCTGTGTCCATCCAGGGCTTGTGTGGTCGCCCCAACCATTACCAGTGACCTCGGAAGTGCTTCATTCAGTGGGAGTGGTCAGCACCCCACAATCACGCCCACCCGAGGGATGGTGAAAGGATGAGGAGGAAGGGCTAGGGGCGGAGCCTACAAAAAGAAATACTTGTTTTACTTAAAAATACAATCCAGGAATAAGCGTTCAGGCATCATTATGGACACATTTTCTACATTAAGGGAGATCTTTTAACATGCTGATCCAGACTCTTCCACAAGCACTGACTGACAGGAGTGAGCGCCGTTCATTTCTGAAAGACAAAACACAGATGTGTTCGGCTGCGGTTCGGCGAGAACAGAAACAAGAAAAGCTGAAAATAGACAATAAATACGGTTTTTCGTCGCCAGTTATTTTAGCATCTCAGAGCTGCAGCGGTGCAATACTCCTGGCTGTGAGAAAAGAGTAAAAAACGAGTCTTTCAAACCCTGGGGCTGTGATTAAAAAGGCGCTGTACAAACAGGACTGAGCCCCGCAAGACTGTGCATTCATTCAGTGCCAGACAATAAATCTGCATTAGATTATAGTCAGTTTATTCCATGGATCTCCTGCTGAGTTAGAATACATAGTGACCTCAGTTACATGAGTGACTGCCCAGCACTCCAAGGGGGACCGAAGGAATCAAGTTACTTCCAGTTACAATCTGCAAATATGGAGCTCTCACATTAAAGACCTGTGCAAATATAAACTGTAACTGGAGTCTGAAGGGGTCGATCACCCACAATTAATGCATAGTCTGAACAAGCAGGAGGTTCTGTGTTTACAGTAACTGACATATCTACGTCAGACACCTGCAGTGCGTAAAATAGGAGTCTGATATACTTACATATCTACTTCAGACAGCTGCAGTGCTTTACATAGGTTCTGATATACTGATATATCCACGTCAAGCACCTGTACTGCTTTGCATAGGGTTCTGACATACTAGAATATCTATGTCATTCACCTGCAGTGCTGTACGTAGGGATATGATATATACTGACATATCTACGTCAGACATTGTAGTGGTTTCCATGGTGTTCTGCTATACTTACATATGCAAGTCAGGTACCCACAGTGCTTTCCGTATGGTTCTAATATACTCACATATCTAGGTCAGGCACCTGCAGTGCTTTCCATATGGTTCTGATATACTGACATATCTACGTCAGGCATCTGCAGTGCTTTCCATAGGGTTCTGATGAATCAGCATATCTACAGCAGGCACCTGCAGTCCTTTCCATAGTGTTCTAATAAACTTACGTATCGGCGTCAGACACCTGTACTGCTTTTGATAGGGTTCTGATATACTGGCATATCTGTGTCAGGCACCTGCAGTCCTTTCCATAGTGTTCTAATAAACTTACGTATCGGCGTCAGACACCTGTACTGCTTTTGATAGGGTTCTGATATACTGGCATATCTGTGTCAGACACCTGCAGTGCTTTTCATAGGGTTTTGATATACTGGGATATCTATGTCAGACACCTGTAGTGCTTTAATAGGGTTCTGATATACTTACATATCCACATGTTTGAAATGGGGTCTCTGGTTGGCAGCCAGTTTCACTCTGTCCAAGCAGGGAGCCTCACTCTAGTCAGGGTAAGGGAGTTACACTCCTAAGACAACCCCTGCTCATCCCCTTGGTAGCTTGGCACAAGCAGTCAGGCTTATCTCAAAGGCAATGTGTAAAGTATTTGTACAAACACACACAGTAATACAATGAAAACGCTACAAAAGGGACATACCAGTTTAGAAAAATAGCCAATATTTATCTAAATCAAACAAGACCAAAAATGACAAAAATCCTACATACACACGCAAAGTTAAGACATTTTAAATTAAAAAGAGTCTTAATCCATAGAAATCAATGAATGCACTGTTCTTACACAAAGTACCTGGTTTGAGTAAAAAATAAAGCTGCACGAGCGTGCGTCGGAAAAGTCAGCGATGCCTCAATTCCTAATTCGCAAGTGAGGCTGTGCATCGTTTCTTCTCCGGTCAAGTAAGCAATACGTTGTTTTTCTCTCCTGCAGAAGAGCGATGCGTTGATTTCCAGACAAACAACCTCAGGTCCGCACAGGTTCATTATGATTTTGACACCCAGCGACATTGAGTGCCAAATTCCGGCGCCCGGTGTTGAAGAGCCACGCTGCATGGGTGATGCGTCGATTTTGACAGCCGCACACAGGTGTTGCATCAATTTCCCAGCCACCAAGCAGGTGCTGCGTTGATTTTTCTCCTGCACAGTTCCTGTGCGTGGATTTCAGCCTTGGTTCCACCAGCTTCACCTTTCAAAGGCCCAGGGACTGGATTAGGCACCACTTGGCAGGGTATGAGTCTCAGCACGGGAGTCCAGGTGCTGGCAGAGGAAGTCTTTGATGGCCCTGAGACTTCAGAACAGGAGGCAAGCTCAGTCCAAGCCCTTGGAGACACTTCACAAGCAGGAAAACACAGTGAAGTCCAGTCTTTGTCCTCTCTCAGGCAGAAGCAGCAACTGCAGGCCAACCCAGCAAAGCACACTCACAGGCAAAGAGGCAGTACTCCTCATCCAGCTCTTCTGCTCTTCTCCTCTTGATCCAGAAGTAATCTAAAAGTCTGGAGTTTTGGGTCCACTACTTTTACCCATTTCTGCCTTTGAAGTAGGCAAACTTCAAAGGAAAGTCTCTGTTGTTCACAAGATCCTGCCTTGCACAGGCCTGGCCCCAGACACACACCAGGGGGTTGGAGACTGCATTGTGTGAGGACAGGCACATCCCTTTCAGGTGTGTCAGCTCCTCCCTCCGACTCTACCCCAGGAGACTCATCAGGATATGCACACTGCACCCCAGATCCCTTCGTGCCACTGTCTGGCGGGAATTCACAACAGCCCAACTGTTAGTCTGACCCAGATGTGGAATACACAAGCAGGCAGTGGCACAGAATGGTTAAACAACAAACTGACAATCTAAAAACCAACTTTACCAATATATGTATTTTTAAATTGTGAGTTCAGAGAACCCAAACTCTGCATCTCTATCTGCTCCCAATGGGAAACTGAACTATATTTAAAGGCAGTCCCCATGTTAACAAATAAGAGGGATACGCCTTGCAACAGTGAAAACCGAATTTGGCAGTATTTCACTGTCCGGAGATGTAAAACATATCAGTACATGTCCTACCTTTACCATACACTGCACCCTGCCCATGGGGCTTCCTAGGGCCTACCTTAGGGGTGCCTTACATGTAAGAAAAGGCAAGGTTTGGGCCTGGCAAGAGGCTAAACTTGCCAGGTCGAATTGGCAGTTTAAAACTGCACACACAGACACTGCAGTGGCAGGTCTGAGCCATGTTTACAGGTCTACTCATCAGTGCAGCATGCCCTCTAGTAGCATTTGATGTACAGGCCCTAGGCACCTCTAGTGCACTTTACTTGGAACTTAGAAAATAAATATGCCAACCATGGAAAAGCTAATTACACATACAGTTTCCACAGAGAGCACGTGCACTTTAGCACTGGTCAGCAGTGGTAAAGTGCCCAGAGTACCAAAATCAGAAAAAAACAAAGTCCAGCACACAGTCAAAATCACAGGAAGCAGAGGCAAAAAGACAGGGGAAACCATGCCAAGGATGCCAGGTCTAACACCACATCAGACACCTACAGTGCTTTCCATAGGGTTCACATATACTTCTCAGTGGATATTAGTTCCAAGACCTACAACATGTTTCTGGTCCAAAACAGATTTCCATGGCAAAGAAAGTAATTTCAAAAGCCCCCTGTACGTGGAACTCACCTGTTTCTTATTTTGAGTCTTTAACTATTCTGCTGCAGGAAATGAGGTTTATTATTCTCATAACCTCACCCTAACACCTCCCAGCATGTTACGTAGTTCCTGATAATAGTTCACCCAGAACCACATGGGTCCTACTGCATACAGTACATCTCCCCCTTTGTTGAATAAAAAGATGGCAATCATTGATAAGAATCACATCTCCTCACTTATTCTGGGAGAAGCTCGCACTTGTCAGCTGGCACGAGTGATCTGAAGTGATTTAGTTCCACCCTGATCGGGCAATAGCAGCACAAGCTCAAGCGCTTGAGCCAGACCTGCAGACGGGCTCACCTCACTCGTGCTTTCAGGACTCAACAAATGTTGAGGTAGGTGTTTGTAGTGTGATGTGTGCAGAGTGATGGAGTTTCCGGGGCAATGTGTTGTCACCATGTGACCCTTGCACGGCATAAACCGCACTGGATCAGCTTCAAAAGGAGTGTCTGTTTACCGTTTCTGTCTGTGTTTAACTAGTACCGGGTCTCCTTTGTCAAAGAATATTTCCTGGGCACATCTGTGCTGATCTACATACATTTTTATTTTGCTATTCTGAGTAACGTCAGTGTTACATACTTTACCAGCATCTACTGATCGATCCGGTGTCCATTGAGTTAGTTTTGTTCTGATGGTTCTCCCAACTAGCAAGGTAGCTGGAATCTCACCAGTCGTGGAGCGAGGAGTTGATCGATAGGCCCGGAAGTCCTGCCACAAAGCTTGGTTCAGATCAATTCCTTCCATTAATGCTCGCTGAATCACCCTCTTGAGGGTGCCCATAAATCATTCAACTCCATCATTGGCTTGGGGCAAGAGGGGGGTACTCTTTTGGTGTTTGACATTAAGTCAAACAAGAAATTCTTTTAACTCTTTGCTATTGAAGGGTGGGCTATTATCAGATTTGAGGATCTCGGGGATGCCCCACACTGCAAAGATGCCGTAAAGCTTTCTATGACTTTGTCATGGGTTGTCAACGATAGGTCTTCCACCAGAGGAAAAAGGTAATATTTGTCAATGACTACCATGAAATGATGCCTATTTCCTAGCGGCCCAAAGAAATCAACAGCAGCTCTCTCTGAGACATGTGCAGGAAGAACAGATACTGTCACTGGGTGCTGCCTGAGCTTGGGGGACAAGCAATTGCAAATGTGACAGGTATTTAACTCCTTCGGAACTTGCTCGTCTGGTCGAGGGTACCATACTCGATCTCTTGAGGCTCTCTTGTTGGAACAATACCACAGTGCTCTTCATGAACCAGTTTGATGATCTCCTGTCTTAGGCTCTCAGGTATGACGATTCACGAGCCTCTCATATTATGCCTTCCTGGGTGACTGATAGCACATTCTGTACATTATTGAACTTTTGGATTTCTAGATTATCTGCAAGAGGCCGTGTATATTTTCTCCCCAATTGTGTTACAATGAGGTCTTTGATGATACTCATGTCCGTGTCCATATTGGTGGCAGCAATGATTTGTTCCACAGACAGATCCACTGTTGTGCTGGACCTCAATAAAATTCAGATATTCTTCAGCTGTCTTGGATGTCCAACTGTGACGATGAGCGGTTCTCCTGAAAAAGAGTCTGCTGGATTTTGATCTTTCCCCAGTTTGTGTACAATCTCATAGTTGTACTCTTGCAACCTCAACCCCCATCTCTCGATGTGAGGGGGCATCTTGGCATTCGGGTTTCCAAAAATAGTGAGCAATGCGTGATGGTCTCTGATTACAGTAAACGCTTCCAATAGAGAATTACATGAAAATATTCACAGGCGCACACCACAGCCAAGCTCTCCTTCTTCAGCTAGGCTTCGACACATTCTGTTTCAGATAGGCTTCGACTGGCATAGGCCACAATGTCCCTCTGTGCTTTTGGGTGGACGTTCGTGTTGAGCAAGGATTGCTCCCAGCTCCACCAGGTTCACATCTACTGTGATTTCAGTATGCAACTTTGGGTCAAAGTAGGCCATTTCGGTATCATTTTCAATTGAATGCTTTATGTCTTTGAAGTTTTGGTTGAATTCAGGAGACCACTGAAATGAGACATTTCACATGGTCAAGTCTCTCAATGGGGCACTCACAGTAGCAAAGTTGCAAATGTATCTTGTGCAATACCTGGCCATGCCAAAGAAGGATTGAAGCATCGTAACATCTTGGGTGGGGCGCGCAGATGACAGTACTTGTACCTTATCTGGGTCTAGAGTCATTCCCACATCAGAGAATATATGCCCAAGCCACTTAGGTGTGTTTTTGTGAAACTCATACTTTGCTGCATTCAGAGTGAGACCTGCTTCAGCAAGTAACTGGCACACTTGGGTAAGGGCCTTGTGTTCTTTCTGTGTTCTCCCAAAAAACAATATTTCGTCAATGTAGTTGAAAGCATGCATGACCGGTTGAATTACTTGGCAAAAAACATCGTAAAACATCTCAGCAGCTGAAGACAGTCCAAAACTCAGGCCCTCATTATAACCCTGGCGGTCGGTGACCGCCAGGGCTATAGTGGCGTTCGTGCTGCCAACAGGCTGGCAGTACAGTACTCCACATTTTGAACACCGGCGGTATACTCCCATTGAAGAACCAGAACCTTATGGGCCTGGCGGCGCAGGGTACGCCTGAAATCTCCTTGGATTCACCTGCCTCAACTAACAGAGACACGGGACACTCTGTCAGGCGTAAAAGATCAGATTTTATTAGCTGCAGCTAGTACAGTTGTCCAAGAAGTACACAAGGTATGTTCTCAGGAGACTGCCACTTTACTTTGTGGCGCACAATCTTATATACCGTATAAAAACCATTTATTAACTACATACACTCCCAGAACACATAGAAAGGAGCCAGTAAGAATAATGTAAAGATAGAACAGAGCCAATAGAAATGTCGGAAAACAAGACAGCACCAATAGAAGGAATTGGAAAACAAAGTATCAAGTGACTTAAGGTTGCCTCCCCTCCAGCTGTGTTTGTCACCCCTCCCTTGAACTAATTCATTAACCGATCCACAACGAAGTTGCATGTGGTGTGATAAGTTTGTGTGCGTTTGGAGGACAGTTGTGAAATGAGAGAATACTAGCAAAGGACAGCGAAGGCCAGACGATAAGATAAGATCGGCGGAGAATAGTGTGAGCCTACAGATAGTTGAAACAAGGATTAGAAAACCAGACAGGGATTAGTGTACTCGGTCAGACCTTAATACCAGCCTTGTAAAGATAGAGGCAGAAGGCTGTTTTGAACACCATGTTGCAGAATAAGCAGAAAAGGCAGAATGGACTTCGTTCGCTGTGCTGCCTGAGTGAAGGCAACATAAAATGGCGGCGGGCCACAAAATGGCGGGTCGATACGATCGTATTAAAAATCGAATTTCCTCAGACCCTCCTTTTGCCAGAACTCAGGCAAGACACACAAACTCATGTTAATCTGAGTCGATGTCTATGGCCATGAGGTCATCAAGCTGTTGCTGTACCATCATTTTGATATTCTCTGCTCTTTGTGACTTGGGTTTGGGAATACATGCAGTAGCACATAGGTTGCAGATGGCAGGACCGCAGTGCATACAAAGACAACAAGAGAATATAAAAGCTAAAATTACTCCAAAGAATGTCAATACCTTCCAACCCCATTTGGACAGTAATCCCCAAAACCACTCTGAAAAGGACCAATCTCCTTCGTCTTGATGAATCGATTCGGAGATTATGTGTAACTTAGAGATAGCTTGGTATACTGTCGGAGCGTCATTAGGTATGAAAATACAGCAACTTGATCCGATCAATTTGCATACTCCACCACGGTCCGCAAGAACAAAGTCTAAGGCAACACGGTTCTGCAAGGTCATAAGACGATCAGCCTGTAGTTCAGCTGTAATGTTACTTAAAGCTCCTACAGTGATGTCTATGGTGGTTTCTACGACACAAACCAATTGCCTTATATTTCTGCTGTTGGCCATTGGACCCCAGAAGGGAAGAAATCCTTTGAGGAAATCTCCTCCCTCTTGTCCTGCTGTGTCTTTCGAATCCACAATCCCTCTGCCATATCTATTTTTATGATGGTTCGCAGGAGCGGTGTATGTAGGGGGAAGAAGAAAGGCTATATAACAAGTACCAGAGAAATCAGCTGGCAACCATGTATAAGCCCTATCGTGGCAAACGAAGTATGTACCTTGAGATGGTACTAACGGCGGTGAATTCAGGGCTGAATAAACATATGTATGGGAACATAAACTTTCTCTTTGTCCGGTGTTTGGAGTTCTACCATTTATTTGCAGACAGAAATTTCCTTGTTGGGGTATGACCCGTATCGGAGGAGATTTTCCTTGCTTAACCTTATCATTGAGGCTGGAAATGTAATTAGTTATGTTCCAATTGGTATATGCTTTTCTTTCATCTATGGAAGCTTCACTTTTTTCCATGATTTTAGCCATAGCTACCATTCCCTTTATCAATAAACTATGACTGAAATCTGAACCAACACTATGTGAACTGACAGGTTGTTTAATTTTACTTTGATATGCATTATTGAAAATGACAAAATAAGCCCAAGCGGAACCTTCATAGGAGAATGGAAGAACTAAATATGGCATTCCTTTTTCTACCGTATGTGGTATGAGTCCACACACCCAACAGTCAGTTGTATTGATCACTAACTGATGTTGATGTAACAACTGGACGAAGGAATTGTTAAAGTATTCAGTTCTTCTGATGAGTTCATGCTGGGGAAGAGTGTGAAATAGGTGCGGAGAGATAGTAGAAGAAGATGTAGAGGTAGGAGAAGAGACAACTTTTTGCTGCAGAGTAATAATGATCCAGTTTACAGATGCCAAAAGAATACACGACAATATAATGACGCATAGAGCAATACTACAACGACTATATATTTCTTTACAATTATTCTTTACATTTTTACTTTCTCTTTTATCTAATGTAGCCTCCATCTTTCTAAGTGGATGCTCACGGCAATCTTCCTCAATCACTGTAGTCACGATTATCTACCGTCCTATGACACTGTGAGGTCCTGCAGGCCTATTGCCACTTACTCAGGTCGTAACTAAGACTCCTACCGTGACCCTGCAACCGGGATAGAGTACTACATAGGAGAGAAATTTACAAGTTCTTTGGTCTTGGTCTCAAATTATAGCGTTCCTGTCCAGAGGCAGTCTGGTTTTGAAACAATGTTCCTGGATTTGTCGTGTTCAAGCGACGATGCGATGGTATTGCTTCTTGAAGGATGTCGTCGTCCTCTTTCTCAGAAAGTGTTCCAATTAGACGCGCATCACTGAATGGTACAAATTGCGGAACTTTCTCACTTTCAGAGTCACTGATGCCTCTACGGACCCACTGATCGAAAGGCAAGGGCAAAGGCACTTTCTTGCAGTGCACGGCATGCACCCAGTTTTTCTTTCCTTCGACTTTAACTGCTGTTCTTGTGGTCAAAAGAACCAGGCGTGGCTCTCTCCATCTGGGCTCCAAATTTCTCTGTCGTTGGAAATTTTTCGTGCAGACCCAGTCACCTGGTCGGATGGAATGACCTGGGTCTGTGGAAGCCTCTGGTAGAGCACTCTGAACCTGTTGATGAAGAACACGCAATTTAGTTGTAAGGTCATGCAAGTAGTCAATCAACATCGGGTATGGCAAGTCTGAGTATTTCTTAGGGCGAGGAACTCCCCATACATTAGCTGGGCGACCAAATATCACTTCGTAAGGGCTAAGCCCCAAACGAGAGTGTACTGCTGTTCTGGTGGACAGAAGAGCCAATGGTAAAGCATCAGGCCAATTAAGTCCTGTGCTAGCTTGCACCTTAGCAATTTTAAGCTTCAAGGTTCCATTGTAGCATTCTACTAAACCAGCCGACTGTGGGTGATTCGCCGCGTGGAATTTCTGTTTTATGCCAAGACCTGCACAAACTTTTTGCATGACTTGACCCACAAATTCGCTCCCATTGTCACTCCAGACAATGCGCGGCTGTAGGAAGTTGGCTCTGTATGTGCTATTTCAAAGTAAGGAATAGCATGCACAGAGTCCAAGGGTTCCCCTTAGAGGTAAAATAGTGGTAAAAATAGATAATACTAATGCTCTATTTTGTGGTAGTGTGGTCGAGCAGTAGGCTTATCCAAGGAGTAGTGTTAAGCATTTGTTGTACATACACATAGACAATAAATGAGGTACACACACTCAGAGACAAATCCAGCCAATAGGTTTTTATATAGAAAAATATCTTTTCTTAGTTTATTTTAAGAACCACAGGTTCAAATTTAACATGTAATATCTTGTTCGAAAGGTATTGCAGGTAAGTACTTTAGGAACTTCAAATCATCAAAATTGCATGTATACTTTTCAAGTTATTGTCAAATAGCTGTTTCAGAAGTGGACACAGTGCAATTTTCACAGTTCCTGGGGGAGGTAAGTTTTTGTTAGTTTTACCAGGTAAGTAGGACACTTACAGGGTTCAGTTCTTGGTCCAAGGTAGCCCACCGTTGGGGGTTCAGAGCAACCCCAAAGTCACCACACCAGCAGCTCAGGGCCGGTCAGGTGCAGAGTTCAAAGTGGTGCCCAAAACACATAGGCTAGAATGGAGAGAAGGGGGTGCCCCGGTTCCGATCTGCTTGCAGGTAAGTACCCGCGTCTTCGGAGGGCAGACCAGAGGGGTTTTGTAGGGCACCGGGGGGGACACAAGTTGACACAGAAATTTCACCCTCAGCAGCGCGGGGGCGGCCGGGTGCAGTGTAGAAACAAGCGTCGGGTTTGTAATGGAAGTCAATGGGAGATCTAGGGATCTCTTCAGCGCTGCAGGCAGGCAAGGGGGGGATTCCTCGGGGAAACCTCCACTTGGGCGAGGGAGAGGGACTCCTGGGGGTCACTCCTCCAGTGAAAGTCCGGTCCTTCAGGTCCTGGGGGCTGCGGGTGCAGGGTCTCTCCCAGGCGTCGGGACTTTAGGTTCAAAGAGTCGCGGTCAGGGGAAGCCTCGGGATTCCCTCTGCAGGCGGCGCTGTGGGGGCTCAGGGGGGACAGGTTTTGGTACTCACAGTATCAGAGTAGTCCTGGGGTCCCTCCTGAGGTGTTGGATCGCCACCAGCCGAGTCGGGGTCGCCGGGTGCAGTGTGGCAAGTCTCACGCTTCTTGCGGGGAGCTTGCAGGGTTCTTTAAAGCTGCTGGAAACAAAGTTGCAGCTTTTCTTTGGAGCAGGTCCGCTGTCCTCGGGAGTTTCTTGTCTTTTCGAAGCAGGGGCAGTCCTCAGAGGATGTCGAGGTCGCTGGTCCCTTTGGAAGGCGTCGCTGGAGCAGGATCTTTGGAAGGCAGGAGACAGGCCGGTGAGTTTCTGGAGCCAAGGCAGTTGTCGTCTTCTGGTCTTCCGCTGCAGGGGTTTTCAGCTAGGCAGTCCTTCTTCTTGTAGTTGCAGGAATCTAATTTTCTAGGGTTCAGGGTAGCCCTTAAATACTAAATTTAAGGGCGTGTTTAGGTCTGGGGGGTTAGTAGCCAATGGCTACTAGCCCTGAGGGTGGGTACACCCTCTTTGTGCCTCCTCCCAAGGGGAGGGGGTCACAATCCTAACCCTATTGGGGGAATCCTCCATCTGCAAGATGGAGGATTTCTAAAAGTTAGAGTCACCTCAGCTCAGGACACCTTAGGGGCTGTCCTGACTGGCCAGTGACTCCTCCTTGTTATTCTCATTATTTTCTCCGGCCTTGCCGCCAAAAGTGGGGCCTGGCCGGAGGGGGCGGGCAACTCCACTAGCTGGAGTGTCCTGCTGGGTTGGCACAAAGGAGGTGAGCCTTTGAGGCTCACCGCCAGGTGTGACAATTCCTGCCTGGGAGAGGTGTTAGCATCTCCACCCAGTGCAGGCTTTGTTACTGGCCTCAGAGTGACAAAGGCACTCTCCCCATGGGGCCAGCAACATGTCTCGGTTTGTGGCAGGCTGCTAAAACTAGTCAGCCTACACAGATAGTCGGTTAAGTTTCAGGGGGCACCTCTAAGGTGCCCTCTGTGGTGTATTTTACAATAAAATGTACACTGGCATCAGTGTGCATTTATTGTGCTGAGAAGTTTGATACCAAACTTCCCAGTTTTCAGTGTAGCCATTATGGTGCTGTGGAGTTCGTGTTTGACATACTCCCAGACCATATACTCTTATGGCTACCCTGCACTTACAAGGTCTAAGGTTTTATTTAGACACTGTAGGGGTACCATGCTCATGCACTGGTACCCTCACCTATGGTATAGTGCACCCTGCCTTAGGGCTGTAAGGCCTGCTAGAGGGGTGTCTTACCTATACTGCATAGGCAGTGAGAGGCTGGCATGGCACCCTGAGGGGAGTGCCATGTCGACTTACTCGTTTTGTCCTCACTAGCACACACAAGCTGGCAAGCAGTGTGTCTGTGCAGAGTGAGAGGTCTCCAGGGTGGCATAAGACATGCTGCAGCCCTTAGAGACCTTCCTTGGCATCAGGGCCCTTGGTACTAGAAGTACCAGTTACAAGGGACTTATCTGGATGCCAGGGTCTGCCAATTGTGGATACAAAAGTACAGGTTAGGGAAAGAACACTGGTGCTGGGGCCTGGTTAGCAGGCCTCAGCACACTTTCAATTGTAAACATAGCATCAGCAAAGGCAAAAAGTCAGGGGGCAACCATGCCAAGGAGGCATTTCCTTACACAACCCCCCCCCAAACGAAAGAGGATGAGACTAACCTTTCCCAAGAGAGTCTTCATTTTCTAAGTGGAAGAACCTGGAAAGGCCATCTGCATTGGCATGGGCAGTCCCAGGTCTGTGTTCCACTATAAAGTCCATTCCCTGTAGGGAGATGGACCACCTCAACAGTTTAGGATTTTCACCTTTCATTTGCATCAGCCATTTGAGAGGTCTGTGGTCAGTTTGAACTAGGAAGTGAGTCCCAAAGAGGTATGGTCTCAGCTTCTTCAGGGACCAAACCACAGCAAAGGCCTCCCTCTCAATGGCACTCCAACGCTGCTCCCTGGGGAGTAACCTCCTGCTAATGAAAGCAACAGGCTGGTCAAGGCCATCATCATTTGTTTGGGACAAAACTGCCCCTATCCCATGTTCAGAGGCATCAGTCTGCACAATGAACTGCTTAGAATAATCTGGAGCTTTGAGAACTGGTGCTGAGCACATTGCCTGTTTCAGGGTGTCAAAGGCCTGTTGGCATTCCACAGTCCAGTTTACTTTCTTGGGCATTTTCTTGGAGGTGAGTTCAGTGAGGGCTGTCACAATGGATCCATATCCCTTCACAAACCTCCTGTAATACCCAGTCAAGCCAAGGAATGCCCTGACTTGAGTCTGGGTTTTTGGAGCTACCCAGTCCAGAATAGTCTGGATCTTGGGTTGGAGTGGCTGAACTTGGCCTCCACCTACAAGGTGGCCCAAGTAAACCACAGTTCCCTGCCCTATCTGGCATTTGGATGCCTTGATAGAGAGGCCTGCAGATTGCAGAGCCTTCAAAACCTTCCTCAGGTGGACCAGGTGATCCTGCCAGGTGGAGCTAAAGACAGCAATATCATCAAGATAAGCTGTGCTAAAGGACTCCAAGCCAGCAAGGACTTGATTCACCAACCTTTGGAAGGTGGCAGGGGCATTCTTTAAACCAAAGGGCATAACAGTAAACTGATAATGCCCATCAGGTGTGGAGAATGCTGTCTTTTCTTTGGCTCCAGGTGCCATTTTTATTTGCCAGTACCCTGCTGTCAAGTCAAAGGTACTTAGAAATTTGGCAGCACCTAATTTATCAATGAGCTCATCAGCTCTTGGAATTGGATGGGCATCTGTCTTGGTGACAGAATTGAGCCCTCTGTAGTCCACACAAAACCTCATCTCTTTCTTTCCATCTTTGGTGTGAGGTTTGGGGACTAAGACCACTGGGCTAGCCCAGGGGCTGTCAGAGCGCTCAATGACTCCCAATTCCAGCATCTTGTGGACTTCCACCTTGATGCTTTCTTTAACATGGTCAGATTGTCTAAAGATTTTGTTCTTGACAGGCATGCTGTCTCCTGTGTCCACATCATGGGTACACAGGTGTGTCTGACCAGGGGTTAAGGAGAAGAGTTCAGGAAACTGTTGTAGGACTCTCCTACAATCAGCTTGCTGTTGGCCAGAGAGGGTGTCTGAGTAGATCACTCCATCTACTGTACCATCTTTTGGGTCTGATGACAGAAGATCAGGGAGAGGTTCACTCTCTGCCTCCTGATCCTCATCTGTTACCATCAACAGATTGACATCAGCCCTGTCGTGGAAGAGCTTAAGGCGGTTTACATGGATCACCCTCTTGGGGCTCCTGCTTGTGCCCAGGTCCACCAGGTAGGTGACCTGACTCTTCCTCTCTAGTACTGGGTAAGGGCCACTCCATTTGTCCTGGAGTGCCCTGGGAGCCACAGGCTCCAGAACCCAGACTTTCTGCCCTGGTTGGAACTCAACCAGTGCAGCCTTTTGGTCATACCAAAACTTCTGGAGCTGTTGGCTGGCCTCAAGGTTTTTGGTTGCCTTTTCCATGTACTCTGCCATTCTAGAGCGAAGGCCAAGTACATAGTCCACTATGTCCTGTTTAGGCTCATGGAGAGGTCTCTCCCAGCCTTCTTTAACAAGGGCAAGTGGTCCCCTTACAGGATGACCAAACAGAAGTTCAAAGGGTGAGAACCCTACTCCCTTCTGTGGTACCTCCCTGTAAGCGAAAAGCAGACATGGCAGGAGGACATCCCATCTCCTTTTGAGTTTTTCTGGGAGCCCCATGATCATGCCCTTTAATGTCTTGTTGAATCTCTCAACTAAGCCATTAGTTTGTGGATGGTAAGGTGTAGTGAATTTATAAGTCACTCCACACTCATTCCACATGTGCTTTAGGTATGCTGACATGAAGTTGGTACCTCTGTCAGACACCACCTCCTTAGGGAAACCCACCCTGGTAAAGATACCAATGAGGGCCTTGGCTACTGCAGGGGCAGTAGTCGACCTAAGGGGAATAGCTTCAGGATACCTGGTAGCATGATCCACTACTACCAGGATATACATATTTCCTGAGGCTGTGGGAGGTTCCAGTGGACCCACTATGTCCACACCCACTCTTTCAAAGGGCACCCCCACCACTGGAAGTGGAATGAGGGGGGCCTTTGGATGCCCACCTGTCTTACCACTGGCTTGACAGGTGGGGCAGGAGAGGCAAAACTCCTTAACCATGTTGGACATATTGGGCCAGTAGAAGTGGTTGACTAACCTCTCCCACGTCTTGGTTTGTCCCAAATGTCCAGCAAGGGGAATGTCATGGGCCAATGTTAGGATGAACTCTCTGAACAGCTGAGGCACTACCACTCTCCTAGTGGCACCAGGTTTGGGGTCTCTGGCCTCAGTGTACAGGAGCCCATCTTCCCAATAGACCCTATGTGTTCCATTTTTCTTGCCTTTGGACTCTTCAGCAGCTTGCTGCCTAAGGCCTTCAAGAGAGGGACAGGTTTCTTGTCCCTTACACAGCTCTTCCCTTGAGGGTCCCCCTGGGCCTAAGAGCTCAACCTGATAAGGTTCAAGCTCCAAAGGCTCAGTTCCCTCAGAGGGCAGAACTTCTTCCTGAGAAGAGAGGTTCCCTTTCTTTTGCTGTGTTGCAGTTGGTTTCCCAACTGGCTTTCCTGTTCTCTTGGTAGGCTGGGCCATTTTTCCAGACTCCAGCTCTACTTTTTCACCCTGTGCCTTGCACTGTGCTCTTGTTTTCACACACACCAGTTCAGGGATACCCAGCATTGCTGCATGGGTTTTTAGCTCTACCTCAGCCCATGCTGAGGACTCCAGGTCATTTCCAAGCAGACAGTCCACTGGGATATTTGAGGAGACCACCACCTGTTTCAGGCCATTGACCCCTCCCCATTCTAAAGTAACCATTGCCATGGGATGTACTTTTCTCTGATTGTCAGCGTTGGTGACTGTGTAAGTTTTTCCAGTCAGGTATTGGCCAGGGGAAACCAGTTTCTCTGTCACCATGGTGACACTGGCACCTGTATCCCTCAGGCCCTCTATTCTAGTCCCATTAATTAAGAGTTGCTGTCTGTATTTTTGCATGTTAGGCGGCCAGACAGCTAGTGTGGCTAAATCCACCCCACCCTCTGAAACTAGAGTAGCTTCAGTGTGGACCCTGATTTGCTCTGGGCACACTGTTGATCCCACTTGGAGACTAGCCATACCAGTGTTACCTGGATGGGAGTTTGGAGTGGAACCTTTCTTGGGACAGGCCTTGTCTCCAGTTTGGTGTCCATGCTGTTTACAGCTATGACACCAGGCCTTTTTGGGATCAAAGTTTTTACCCTTGTACCCATTGTTTTGTGAAGAGGCTCTGGGCCCACCCTCCTGTGCAGGTTTTTGGGGGCCTGTAGAAGACTCTTTACTATTTTTAGTTTTGGTTGTCTCATCACCCTTCTGCTGGGGAGTCTTTGTGACCCCTTTCTTTTGGTCACCCCCTGTTGAAGTCTTGGACACCCTTGTCTTGACCCAATGGTCCGCCTTCTTTCCCAATTCTTGGGGAGAAATTGGTCCTAGGTCTACCAGATGCTGATGCAGTTTATCATTGAAACAATTACTTAACAGGTGTTCTTTCACAAATAAATTGTACAGCCCATCATAATTACTTACACCACTGCCTTGAATCCAACCATCTAGTGTTTTCACTGAGTAGTCAACAAAGTCAACCCAGGTCTGGCTCGAGGATTTTTGAGCCCCCCTGAACCTAATCCTGTACTCCTCAGTGGAGAATCCAAAGCCCTCAATCAGGGTACCCTTCATGAGGTCATAAGATTCTGCATCTTGTCCAGAGAGTGTGAGGAGTCTATCCCTACACTTTCCTGTGAACATTTCCCAAAGGAGAGCACCCCAGTGAGATCTGTTCACTTTTCTGGTTACACAAGCCCTCTCAAAAGCTGTGAACCATTTGGTGATGTCATCACCATCTTCATATTTAGTTACAATCCCTTTGGGGATTTTCAACATGTCAGGAGAATCTCTGACCCTATTTATGTTGCTGCCACCATTGATGGGTCCTAGGCCCATCTCTTGTCTTTCCCTCTCTATGGCTAGGATCTGTCTTTCCAAAGCCAATCTTTTGGCCATCCTGGCTAACTGGATGTCCTCTTCACTGGGGCTATCCTCAGTGATTTCAGAGGTGTTGGTCTCTCCTGTGAGGGAACCAGCATCTCTGACTATTATTTTAGGAGTCAGGGTTTGAGGGACCCTGTTCTCCCTAGATAGGACTGGTAGGGGGGAATTGTCCTCCAAGTCACTATCCTCTTCCTCTGAGTTGCCACCCTCAGAGGGGTTGGCCTTTTCAAACTCTGCCAAAAGCTCCTGGAGCTGTATTTTGGTAGGTTTGGGGCCCATTGTTATTTTCTTTATCTTACAGAGAGACCTTAGCTCCCTCATCTTAAGATGGAGGTAAGGTGTGGTGTCGAGTTCCACCACATTCATCTCTGTATCAGACATTATTTTGCTAAAAGTTGGAAGACTTTTTAAAGAATCTAACACTGTTTCTAGAATCTAATTTCAAACTTTTAACAAACTTTTTAAACTCTAAAAGACAATGCTAAAACAGGGACTTAACACACAAGGCCCTAGCAGGACTTTTGAGAATTTAGAAAAATTTCAAATTGCAAAAATGAATTTCTAATGACAATTTTGGAATTTGTCGTGTGATCAGGTATTGGCTGAGTAGTCCAGCAAATGCAAAGTCTTGTACCCCACCGCTGATCCACCAATGTAGGAAGTTGGCTCTGTATGTGCTATTTCAAAGTAAGGAATAGCATGCACAGAGTCCAAGGGTTCCCCTTAGAGGTAAAATAGTGGTAAAAATAGATAATACTAATGCTCTATTTTGTGGTAGTGTGGTCGAGCAGTAGGCTTATCCAAGGAGTAGTGTTAAGCATTTGTTGTACATACACATAGACAATAAATGAGGTACACACACTCAGAGACAAATCCAGCCAATAGGTTTTTATATAGAAAAATATCTTTTCTTAGTTTATTTTAAGAACCACAGGTTCAAATTTAACATGTAATATCTTGTTCGAAAGGTATTGCAGGTAAGTACTTTAGGAACTTCAAATCATCAAAATTGCATGTATACTTTTCAAGTTATTGTCAAATAGCTGTTTCAGAAGTGGACACTTAGTGCAATTTTCACAGTTCCTGGGGGAGGTAAGTTTTTGTTAGTTTTACCAGGTAAGTAGGACACTTACAGGGTTCAGTTCTTGGTCCAAGGTAGCCCACCGTTGGGGGTTCAGAGCAACCCCAAAGTCACCACACCAGCAGCTCAGGGCCGGTCAGGTGCAGAGTTCAAAGTGGTGCCCAAAACACATAGGCTAGAATGGAGAGAAGGGGGTGCCCCGGTTCCGATCTGCTTGCAGGTAAGTACCCGCGTCTTCGGAGGGCAGACCAGAGGGGTTTTGTAGGGCACCGGGGGGGACACAAGTTGACACAGAAATTTCACCCTCAGCAGCGCGGGGGCGGCCGGGTGCAGTGTAGAAACAAGCGTCGGGTTTGTAATGGAAGTCAATGGGAGATCTAGGGATCTCTTCAGCGCTGCAGGCAGGCAAGGGGGGGATTCCTCGGGGAAACCTCCACTTGGGCGAGGGAGAGGGACTCCTGGGGGTCACTCCTCCAGTGAAAGTCCGGTCCTTCAGGTCCTGGGGGCTGCGGGTGCAGGGTCTCTCCCAGGCGTCGGGACTTTAGGTTCAAAGAGTCGCGGTCAGGGGAAGCCTCGGGATTCCCTCTGCAGGCGGCGCTGTGGGGGCTCAGGGGGGACAGGTTTTGGTACTCACAGTATCAGAGTAGTCCTGGGGTCCCTCCTGAGGTGTTGGATCGCCACCAGCCGAGTCGGGGTCGCCGGGTGCAGTGTGGCAAGTCTCACGCTTCTTGCGGGGAGCTTGCAGGGTTCTTTAAAGCTGCTGGAAACAAAGTTGCAGCTTTTCTTTGGAGCAGGTCCGCTGTCCTCGGGAGTTTCTTGTCTTTTCGAAGCAGGGGCAGTCCTCAGAGGATGTCGAGGTCGCTGGTCCCTTTGGAAGGCGTCGCTGGAGCAGGATCTTTGGAAGGCAGGAGACAGGCCGGTGAGTTTCTGGAGCCAAGGCAGTTGTCGTCTTCTGGTCTTCCGCTGCAGGGGTTTTCAGCTAGGCAGTCCTTCTTCTTGTAGTTGCAGGAATCTAATTTTCTAGGGTTCAGGGTAGCCCTTAAATACTAAATTTAAGGGCGTGTTTAGGTCTGGGGGGTTAGTAGCCAATGGCTACTAGCCCTGAGGGTGGGTACACCCTCTTTGTGCCTCCTCCCAAGGGGAGGGGGTCACAATCCTAACCCTATTGGGGGAATCCTCCATCTGCAAGATGGAGGATTTCTAAAAGTTAGAGTCACCTCAGCTCAGGACACCTTAGGGGCTGTCCTGACTGGCCAGTGACTCCTCCTTGTTATTCTCATTATTTTCTCCGGCCTTGCCGCCAAAAGTGGGGCCTGGCCGGAGGGGGCGGGCAACTCCACTAGCTGGAGTGTCCTGCTGGGTTGGCACAAAGGAGGTGAGCCTTTGAGGCTCACCGCCAGGTGTGACAATTCCTGCCTGGGAGAGGTGTTAGCATCTCCACCCAGTGCAGGCTTTGTTACTGGCCTCAGAGTGACAAAGGCACTCTCCCCATGGGGCCAGCAACATGTCTCGGTTTGTGGCAGGCTGCTAAAACTAGTCAGCCTACACAGATAGTCGGTTAAGTTTCAGGGGGCACCTCTAAGGTGCCCTCTGTGGTGTATTTTACAATAAAATGTACACTGGCATCAGTGTGCATTTATTGTGCTGAGAAGTTTGATACCAAACTTCCCAGTTTTCAGTGTAGCCATTATGGTGCTGTGGAGTTCGTGTTTGACATACTCCCAGACCATATACTCTTATGGCTACCCTGCACTTACAAGGTCTAAGGTTTTATTTAGACACTGTAGGGGTACCATGCTCATGCACTGGTACCCTCACCTATGGTATAGTGCACCCTGCCTTAGGGCTGTAAGGCCTGCTAGAGGGGTGTCTTACCTATACTGCATAGGCAGTGAGAGGCTGGCATGGCACCCTGAGGGGAGTGCCATGTCGACTTACTCGTTTTGTCCTCACTAGCACACACAAGCTGGCAAGCAGTGTGTCTGTGCAGAGTGAGAGGTCTCCAGGGTGGCATAAGACATGCTGCAGCCCTTAGAGACCTTCCTTGGCATCAGGGCCCTTGGTACTAGAAGTACCAGTTACAAGGGACTTATCTGGATGCCAGGGTCTGCCAATTGTGGATACAAAAGTACAGGTTAGGGAAAGAACACTGGTGCTGGGGCCTGGTTAGCAGGCCTCAGCACACTTTCAATTGTAAACATAGCATCAGCAAAGGCAAAAAGTCAGGGGGCAACCATGCCAAGGAGGCATTTCCTTACAGCGGCAAACCAAACCTAGGGAAGAATTCTTTCAAAAGTATTTTGGCAGTTGATAAAGCAGTATTGTCCTTCAGAGGGTAGGCTTCTACCCATCTAGAAAAAGCACATACTACCACCAGAACATATTTGAGGTTGTTGCATCGTTCCATGTGAATATAATCGATCTGCAACACCTCAAATGGATATGTTGGAGGAGCAAAATGACCTGCTGGAGTTGGGGTTCCCTTTCCCGGATTGTACATCAAGCAAACAATACAATGTTTTACTACATTATTTGCACACTTTGGGATCCCCTCATTTTGCCACACTGGAGCCAGAAGTTTACATATTCCTTTTGCACTTAGGTGAGCTGGACCATGTGCCATAGTAACTACAGGTAGTACATAAGCATCTGGTAACAGCCAACGTTGATGTTCTGATAATTCAACCCAACATCCCATCTCATCTAACATTCCTGTACTTTCCTTCCACTTTCTCAACTCATTCTCCGTAGCCTCTCCTTGAATTGATTTCACACTCTCTACTGTATCTTCACACATTCCCTTTTCTCTTACGCAGTTTGCGGGACCTGCAACATACATTCGACTTGTGTTGTCTCTGGCTGTCTTTTTCGCTACCTCATCTGCAAATGCATTTCCTCGACCAACATCGTCCACAATCTTTTTGTGTGCACTACACTTCACGATCGCTATCTGAGTAGGCATTGTAAGTGACTCAAGAAGTTCAGTCACTAATTGACCATGTTGTATCTTAGTACCATGGGAAGTAAAGAATCCTCTTTCCTTCCATAAGCGCCCAAAGTTAAACGCTACACCAAAAGCGTATTGGCTATCAGTGTACACGTTTACTCTTTTTCCTTTGGATAACACACACGCTCTAGTTAAGGCTATCAATTCAGCTGCCTGAGCTGAATTATGTCTAATGCGTGCTGTCTCCACAATCGTATGCAAAGTAGTAATAGCGTAGGCTGAAACTGTATCTCCATTCGGGAGCTTGAAACAAGAACCATCTACCCATAGTGTTCCATCTGGATTCACTAATGGCGTGTCTTTTAGGTCAATTCTACCCTTAGTCTCTTCTTCAGTACGGAGAAAACAATCATGCTGTTCAGAGACATCTCTCTCTTCTGGAAGAGGCAACAAAGTAGCTGGATTCAGGGTATTACATCGTTTGATGTGTATGTGACTAGCCAAAAGCGTCAGCTCATATCCGGACAACCGAGCACTCGTAAGATGCTGCGTTTTTGTCCTATTTAGTAAAGTATCCACTGCATGTGGCACCATAACAATGAGAGTATTATCTAGCACTACTCCAGCAGACTGTCGAATAGAAATTGCTGCTGCCGCTGTCGCCTTAAGACAACTAGGCAATGCTTTAGCTACTGGATCTAACGTAGCTGAGAAATATGCGCATGGTCGCTGTTGATCTCCAAAACGCTGCGTTAAGACTGACAATGCACAACCCTCTCTTTCGTGGACATAGAGCGTAAAGGGCTTACTGTAATCAGGAGTACCCAATACAGGAGCAGAACACAAAGCAATACGCAAATCAGTAAAACTCTTCTGACATTCGTCAGTCCACGGAAGAGGCTGAGGCGTATCTTTTAAAGTTAGCGCCAACAGCGGTTTAGCCAATAAAGAGAAACTCGGAATCCACTGTCTACAATAAGAAGTAATGCCCAAAAAGGCACGTACCTCTCTTTGTGTGGATGGCACTGACATTTGTGCAATTGCCTGAATTCGTTCGGGGGTCAATCGTCGTCCCTCCTTTGACAAGAGATGACCCAAATAAGTCACCTCGCGACAGACATATTGTAATTTAGAAGGAGAAACCTTGTGATTCAGATCAAACAAATGACGCAACAGTGCAACGGTCACGTTTTTGCAAATCTCCTCTGAATCAGCTGCAACTAATAAGTCATCCATGTACTGAATGAGAGCGGCACCAGACGGTAAGGAAAAGGCATCAAGATGACATTTTAGAGCTTGACTGTAAATAGAGGGACTTTCACAATAACCTTGAGGTGCGCGTTTAAACCGGAAGCTTCGGCCTCCGAGGGAAAAACCAAAAATATCTCTACTCTCTTCGGCGATGGGAATACTAAAGAAAGCATTCTTTAAATCAATAACTGAAAACCAAGTCGCTGTAGAAGGTATCATCGTCAACAGAGCAGTGATATCTGGGACTACAGGAAACTGCGGTACGACAATCTTGTTTACCTCCCGAAGATCAATTACAAAACGATAAACAGGAGGCTGAGAAGGATCAGTGCGTTTAAGAACCGGAAGAACAGGACTGTTACATGTATTTCCTCTCGTTTCCTCAACCACACCCTTCTGAATCAAATCATGGACAATTTCCAGAAGTGCTTTCTCACCTTCAGTAGAGATTCTGTATTGCGGAATACGTGGCATTTCAGCATTGGGCTTAAGAGTAACAACATAAGGTGGGATCTCAAGACAACCAACGTCATTCGGACCCGTAGCCCAAAGCGTTTCGGGAAGAGAAAGCAATTCAGGTGGAAATTGATCTTTTGATAAGTACATTGGACTAGTCATTTTCTGTCCTAGAGTGAGGTATACACCAGAAGGTGAACAATATATCGTAGCATGCATTCTTTTTAATAGATCTAAACCCAACAGATTTTCACCACAACCATTCGTCAGAAGAAGCGGAGCTTCTAAATCATAAGGGCCTATTGAAACAGGCAAAGGGCAAGAAACTGGATTGCGAACAGGGGCGCCAGAAAATCCTACAGATACATTCGTTAAGCCAGACAAAGGTGCGCCAGGGAGTTTAGAATGAATGATAGAGCTTCTCATGGCACCAGTATCTAAAAGAAATGGCTCTGAAACACCCATTGTAGTGACATTAACATAAGGTCCATTCTGATCCACTGGAATTGACGTAACCCCCTTACTTTGTCCATGGCTGTCCTATTCAAAATGAAGACTTTCATTCCCTCCTTCAATATACTGATCCTCACTGTAATACTGTGTAGACCTAACATTTTGCTGGTCAAAGTAATTTCCGGAATTTGGAGGAACAAAAGAACGCTGCCCTTGGGTTAACACACCTCGACCTCTACCTCTATTTGCTGACTGAGGACCACCACGACCTCGTGAAGCAGATGTTGCTGCATTACGCTGCAACAATGCCGGACAACTGTTCTTAAAATGACCTTCCTCCCTACAATAAGCACATTGATTGGGACCTAGCAAAGGTCTTGGAATGAATGGTTCAGGCTTTTGATACAACCTCTGAAACTGCGGAGGCTGTTGAAACTGAGGCTGAACATAACGAGGAGGATAAGCCTGTTGCAAGAGAACTTTAGTTTTTAATTCTTTCGTCTTTTTCTCTTGTTTTTCCCTTTCTTCTTTGTCTCTATTTTCATAATATTGTGCAGTAGCCAATATCTGGGCGGAAGAAGAAACTGCCCATGAACTCTCGGAGTCTTTTAGCTTGTGTGATAGTTCAGGAAGCAAGTTATATACGAACTTATCCACAAATAATCGCTGTCCCCCTTCTGTAGCCATATCTTGACCACTGTGATCAATGAATGTCTCCTCGAATCGGGTAAAGAAATCGGAAACACTTTCATCTTTCTTTTGTTTACATGCTGCTAGCTTATCCCAATTAACTCTCAAAGCAGGCATCATTGTTTTCATTAATGTAATAATCCTACCAGGGAGTTCTGAGATCAAAGCATCGGGCTTTGCACCACCTACTTGACCTCTATCTGCGGCAATAATAGCGTTCCAATCGCCGCCTAATTCTTGAGCGTGATCCTCTCTACGAATTTTAGCCCATATTGTCTGTGGAACTACATTTCCCATCAACATGTCAATATCTGCTAGATTCATAGTACATGCATCAACTGTTTGCGACAACTCTTTATAGTAACCAGCAGGATTTTTGCGTGAATCTGGTAGTGACTGTTTAAGTGCTAAAACTTCAGACCTTTTCCAGGGGACATGTATCCATATGCGCTGAAAATGCGCAGGAATAGCTGGATTAGCACCTGCTGCTGCAACTTCTTCCTTCCATATTGGAGAAACCTCTCTCATGGGATAGTTTTTCAGTGCTGTCCTAACTGAAGGATCAGAATCAGGAAAAGTCTGTGAGAACAATAGGGATCTGAAAGAAATAAGTGTTCTGACAGCGTTTTCAACCTTAGGACCCACAATAAGTCCTTTGTCAAAGTCAGCCTGAACATCTAACAGATCCTGTGGGACCGAACCCAAATTCATATCCTCCCATTCTTTAGCGAGAGTATCGCACATAACTTTAAAAACATATCTCTGCGTAGGTGCATTCCATTGCAGAAAGGTGGACATAATATCAGACGTACTATATTGGGGACCCTTCTTGATCCATCTACAAGCAAGTGAGTCCAATTTTTCTCGCTCTTCGGAGTCTGGGAATTGACTACGAGACTGTCTTCGAGAAAAAGCTGGAGACACATTTAAAGCTTCAAAGAAAGGTGATAAGAGACCAGAGACAGTATCTGCAAATCGCTTACGCATAGATGGAGAATTTGACATAAGGATAGGGGACAAGGTATTAGGTGAATTAACTAAAGGAGCATTAGGAATTGCCAAAGGAGCAGAAGGCAAAGGAGTTAAAGGCAAAGCTGGCATAGGCAATACTTGAGGAGGCAAATGTGGAAAAGCTGGAGCAGGCGGAAGCACAACTGGCGGCTGAACAGGCTGTAACATCGGGGGTGCATTAGCACCTTGTACATAGGGCGGAGGCAATTTCAATAAGTGGGACATTAAGGAATCTTCCTCAAAATCTTTTCTCTTATCAAGGGAAGAGATAGGCAACGTCGGATAGCATTTATCTATTGCCATTCGATGCTGTCTCTCTGAAATTTCCATTGCATTATCTATTTCATCATCTTTGAATTGCTGAGCAGCCTGTATAATCGTCATTCCCTGTGTTTTCCTATCTCGTTTCGCTTGTTTAATTTCTCTCTGTTTGGCTTCCTTACGCCAAAGGCGAAAAGAGTCAAACATTGCCGGCCGGGCTTTTCTTTTAAATAACGTTGCTTCTAAATTATCTAGCACATCAGTTTCGAAACTACAATTTTTTGGCCATTTTAAAACACCATCTTTCTTTGTATATCGGGTCCATGTCTTATTAAAGGCAATAGGACCAACACCATGTTTAGAATAGAGCTCATATGTGGGAGTTCCAACCGAAGGAATCGGACAGGAGTCCTCAAGCTGGGAGTCCCTATTACAACCAAAGCAACAAAGTTTTCCAAACTTAGTCAGACCAGACATCTCACGATTTTACTGGCTGTTCACAAACATCAAGGGGGTAAAACTTTCAGTTTACACAGCACAAATGCACTTACCCCTCGGCTTTGGCCACTGCAATGGCCAAATCTAAGGACCTAAGGACAAAACAAAGACCAAAATTTGTGGGCGCGACCCACCAAATACTTAACTAAGGATGTCTTCTTACACCAACAGAGGCCCGTCTATCGTCTCGCTTTACCATACATCATCAAAGAAAGGGCCAAGGCAGGGCGGCAGTCAGGGCAGCAGTCGTCAGTAGCCGTCAGGAAGGAGTAATCGCGCTGAAAAAGACCTTCGGACCACTTCGACATACAGGGGTCGCTTGACGTGGCTCGCGATTCCTCCAGAATTTTCTTGCGGGGTTCCTCCCGACCTTCAGGCAGAACCGGTACCGCTGAAGCCGCCCCACGTTGGGCGCCAGTTGAAGAACCAGAACCTTATGGGCCTGGCGGCGCAGGGTACGCCTGAAATCTCCTTGGATTCACCTGCCTCAACTAACAGAGACACGGGACACTCTGTCAGGCGTAAAAGATCAGATTTTATTAGCTGCAGCTAGTACAGTTGTCCAAGAAGTACACAAGGTATGTTCTCAGGAGACTGCCACTTTACTTTGTGTCGCACAATCTTATATACCGTATAAAAACCATTTATTAACTACATACACTCCCAGAACACATAGAAAGGAGCCAGTAAGAATAATGTAAAGATAGAACAGAGCCAATAGAAATGTCGGAAAACAAGACAGCACCAATAGAAGGAATTGGAAAACAAAGTATCAAGTGACTTAAGGTTGCCTCCCCTCCAGCTGTGTTTGTCACCCCTCCCTTGAACTAATTCATTAACCGATCCACAACGAAGTTGCATGTGGTGTGATAAGTTTGTGTGCGTTTGGAGGACAGTTGTGAAATGAGAGAATACTAGCAAAGGACAGCGAAGGCCAGACGATAAGATAAGATCGGCGGAGAATAGTGTGAGCCTACAGATAGTTGAAACAAGGATTAGAAAACCAGACAGGGATTAGTGTACTCGGTCAGACCTTAATACCAGCCTTGTAAAGATAGAGGCAGAAGGCTGTTTTGAACACCATGTTGCAGAATAAGCAGAAAAGGCAGAATGGACTTCGTTCGCTGTGCTGCCTGAGTGAAGGCAACATAAAATGGCGGCGGGCCACAAAATGGCGGGTCGATACGATCGTATTAAAAATCGAATTTCCTCACCATGGCAGTCCCGGCAGTCCTAATCCGACAGAGCAGCGCTGCAAGCAGCGCTGCCCTGGGTATTTCGACTCACCTTACCGCTAGCCTGTCCATGGCGGTAGACACCGCCATGGAAAGACTGGCGGTAAGGGGACTCAGGGGGCCCCTGGGGGCCTCTGCACTGCCCATGCACTTAGCATGGGCAGTGCAGGGCCCCCAGGCATAGCCCCGTCGCACATTTCACTGCCAGAATTTCGGGCAGTGAACTGCGTGACAGGTGCAACTGCACCCGCTGCACATCAGCATTGCCACCAACTCTATTACGAGCCAGCAGCAATGTTGATGTGACTTTTCCACTGGGCCAGCGGACGGTAACACTGTTACCGTCCGCTGGCCCAGCGGAAAAGTCAAAATAGGGATCCAGATATACCGCCGGCAATGGCAGTATACTGGCTCCTGCAGCCTAGAAGACCGCCGAGGTTGTAATGAGGGCCACAGTCTCTTATATCTGGACAAATCAACATGTGTCAAAAAAGTAGTAATGTACTGGCAGTTCTAGTTGAAGTTGATGGTATCCCTTATTTAGGTCGAGACAGGAAAATATTTTGGTTCCCTTCATTTGCATGATCCTATCTACTATATGGGGACCAGTGTTTCCCCTTCTCAATTGCTTTGTTTGCTTAGTGCATATCAACACAAATGCGCACCTCTCCGTTACTGTCTTTTTTTGGTACAACAACTATTTGCGAAACCCATGACACCAGAGAAAAAGGAAAAGCAGGGAGAGGCTCAGGAGCCTGACATGCAGTAAGACACTGTACATTGACTATTCAGCACTGAACCACACACGTTCTGCTGTCCTGTGTGCCATACACAAGGACAGAAGGATGGGGGAAGGAGAGAAGGGCACAGAAGAAGAGGCCACAGAAGGGAGGGTGTGGTGCCTCTTTTGACATGATCACCCCCGACTTTTTGCCTGGTTTCTGGTGCAATGTCATCTGAAAGTGCACTAGGTCCCTGCAAAACAGGTCCCCAATGCCAGATTACTTTCCCCAAAGCTTCACAGTAGTTTTTCCCAATTGACAAACCTTTATCTACCACTATAAGTCCCTAGTAAATGGTACCCCTGGTACCTGAGACATGGGGTACCAAAGGAAGGCCCTCAAGGGCTGCAGCACAAATTGTGCCACCATGAGAGACCCCTTCACTATGTGCACACAGTGCTGCTTTCCCAGGCTTCGAGCCTTCGTGCAGAACTAAAATGAAAACATGACATGGCACACAGCCTGTGTGCATTACATTGCATGTGAGGACATACCTGCATGGGCAGATATGCCTCTGCTATGTCTTTGTCGATCCTCAGACATTGTAAGTGAACAGTGAAGCCATTTTAGGCATATATGCTGGACACTGGTCATTACGAGTTCCCAAGCTACATGATGGCTTCACTGACAAAAAGGATGTTTGGTATTAAACATCTCGCATTAATAAACCCTCACTGAATCCACTGATGGATTTATGAATACATGCACTCAGAGGGCAACTTAGAGATGCCCCCTGAAAACCTACCAACTACTAGCGTGGGCACTAACTGGTCAAAACCAGTACAGCCACCTTAGACAGAGTTCTGACCCCCTGAGGTGAGAGCCACAACAAAAGCCTGCTCTGGGCAGAGGTGTGACCACCTCTCCCAGGCAGGATGGACATACCAGGGTGGGGAGCTTCAAAGGCCTTGCCACCCTCGAAATGCGATCCAGGCCTCTCCAAATGGTATAGAAGGCCCACCCCCAGTTCCTGACCCCACTTTTGGTGGCAGGGCTAATGGAAAAATTAGTTAAATTAGGAGGAGTGCCCACTTCATGCCAGTCCTACCCCTAGGGTGTACGAGCTGAAGTGGGCACTGCTCTTTAAATTGCTCCATCTTGTGTGGAAGGAATTAGGACAATAGGGTTAGGGCTATGCCCACTTCCCAAAGGAAATGGTAATAGGAAGGGTGTAGTCACCATACAGGTGAGTAGCCTGTTAGCTACCATCTGGCACTCCCTGTACGTCCCTAAATTAATTATTTAGATGGCACCTCTGAACCCTAGAATCAGATTCCTGTCGACCTAAGAAGAACCGGAGAACACAGAAGTCGCCCAGCAGAGAAGACTGAAGACACCAACTGACCTTGCCCCAGCCCTGTCTGCCTGTCTCCAGCCTTCAATTATTCTGTACCCAGGTAATGACTTGTCCTGCATCCCAGTGACCGCCAAAGCCTTGTGAGGACTGCCTGCCTTCGATAAAGTCCAAGAACTCCCATGGACAGCGGACTTGTCCAAATGAAACCATCTCTAAAGGAGAAGTCTGCTTCAGAAGCCACAAAACCACCACCTGGAACCACCTCTGCACTTGAGGCCCACAGCACCTGGAGCCCCTGGGCCTTGGGGAGCTGGACCATTGGCTTCCCCCGACCCCTGGCATCTCTACATACCTGGGCAGCAGTGGGTTGACTTCACCCGTCCTCCTGGCCAGATCCTGCAGCCTCCATTGAATAAGAATGGACTCCCAACTTTGTGTTGGCACTCTGTGCACGGCTGCCCCTGTGCCACTGAGGGTGTACGTTTGGTGTCACCGTGTGGCCCCCCTTCTACTTACCTCAACTCCAGGAGATTGACCCCTGACTTTGCTTTACTCACCTGTAAGCAGCACTTCAGCGGAAACCCCATGTCTCCATTGGAAAGCATTGGGTACCCGACGCTGAGTTGGCACTGTGCACTCTGCCGCCTCTGTGCCATTGAGGGTGTAAGTTTGGAGCTGCCATCTGGACCCCCCAGTACTTACCACAACCCCCAGAGACCAACCTCTGACTGCACTTCTACTTACCTGTGAGCAGTGCATCATCATTCACCCCCAGTCTTTATTGATTAACATTGGGAACCTGACTCCAACTTTGACCTCTGCACCCAGTCGCCCCTGTGCCGCTGTGGGTGCTCTTATGCTACCAACCCTAACCGTGCCCAGTGCTAGTCTAAAACCCTGAAGACTGGGATTGTAAGTTGTGTACTTACCTACCAAACTGTTATCCTCTCATAGGTTAACATTGAAGACTCTGAAAATTGCAGCGTCCATTTTTGAAACAGCAAAGTATTTTTAATTTAAAAACTGCTTACCTTATAACTAAGTTCTTTGGTTCAAAGCATATATAAAAGCAACTGTTATTTTTCTAAGTTGGTCTCAGATTTATTCTTTGAGTGTCTCATTTATTACCTCTGTGAGAACTACAAATGCTTAACACGACTCCTTGATAAGCCTAACTGCTCGCCCAAACACGACCACAAAAAGAGCACAAGATCTATCTATTTTTACCTCTGCAAACCTCTGGGGATCCACTGGACTCTGCACAGTGCCCTTCATTCTAGTGCACGATATAGAGAGCTGGCTTCCTACATTGGTGGCAGGGGTGGAATCTGTGACTTTGCATTTGTTGCTACCATTTGTCAATAAGTGATTACACGGGTAAATCCAAAATTGCCTTTAGTTAAATTGCATTTTTTGAATTGGGTAATTTTTCTAAATTCCTAAAAGTACTGTTAGGGCCAGGGTTAGGGCCCTGCAGCTTAACAGTAAAACGTAAAAACTTACTGTATTAGGACTGCAAAAACTTGTGTTCGGATTTTTTTCTCTAGTTTAAAAAGTTCCCCACTTTAGTAAAATAATGAGTGCCTCAGAGGACAGGGTGGTGGAGGTCAACATCACCTCCTACCTGCAGCTTTCCCACAAGCAGTTCAGGACCCTTTGTAAAGGATAAAAACAGTCTCAACCCCTACCAGTGCAAGGCTCCAGGAGCTACTGGCACAGTATGATCAGGCCCATCCTTTTGATGGGGCCAATGATCCTGTGACTCAGGATCAGGACAGCGAGTGAGGAGGAAGAAAGGGACCCTCCTCAACTTGGAATAGAGGTAGTGTGACATGAGGAAGACACTGTGCAGTGAGTGCCGCACTGAGCCACAGACATGCTGCTGTTCTATGTGCTGTACATGAGGAGAGAAGGAAGTGGAGGCAGGAGAAGATGGCACAGCCGGGAAGGGCACATGAGAAAGGGCATACGAGACACGGACCCAGAAACACAGCAGAAAGGAGCACTGAGCACAAGAGCACGGAAAGCAAAGGCATAGAGGGCAGGGCAGGGCACAGGATACAGGAGAAGGAGGCACAGAAGCAGTGCACAGGAGTCAGGGCACAGCACGGAGGGGCACAGGAGAGGAGGGCATAGGAGGCAGGGTACACTAGAAGTGATACAAGAGGGAGGGGCACATGGCTGGGCCATTGGAGTCAGGGGCACAGAAGGCAGGAGAAGAGGGCACAGGGGAGGGCAGGGAAGGACGGCACAGCAGGCAGGACACAACAGAGAGAGAACTGAAGGCAAGGGCACTGGAGAAGGGGCACATGAGACCAGGTCACAGGTGACGTGGTCAACAGTAAGGTCTCTGTTTCAGTAACTCCTGTCTGACAGGTCCTTTATTTGTTTAACTGCGTCACCTGGGATGCCTCCATGTGGCACCACCACGCAGGGTCGCTGTTACCTCCCGCCACCCTGCTCCATCTCTTAGTGCGATCCCCAATACTACAGTAACTAGCTAAGTGGACTATGATCATAAGAAACTGCAGATAGCACTAACAGGCGTAACTGGTCACAAGTGCCCCTGCTCACGAGTGCAATAACACCCTCACCGCGGCACTTATATATGATCACCAAATATATGCCAACCTCGAGAGATGCCTGCTACTGGGATAAGGGTACCAAGTGACTCCATGTCTCAGTAGTCCTGAGGTTTCCTATAACAACTGAATGCATTATACAAGTGTTAGAAATGGGATTCCTGGTTGTCTGACGTATGCATCCAGGCCAGGCAGGAACCACCACTCTAGTCAGGGTAAGCTGGATACACAATAAGATAACCCGTACTCACCCTCTGGTAGCTTGACACAGAGCAGTCAGGCGTATCTACAAAGGCAATGTGTAAAGTATTTGTGCAACTCACACACAGTAACACAATGAATACACCACAAAAAGACTTCACACAGGTTTATAAAATTAGGTTATTATAAACAAAACAAGACCAAAACAACAAAAATCCGAAAAGTAGAGCTTGAGCTATTGAATTAAAACAAATAAAATGCTGTAAAGCGTTTAGAAGCAAGTAGCTCTAAAAAGGGTTACTTTAGATCCCGCTGGACTGGGACAAATTCAAAGTTCAGGTCGACCGCAGTGGAGCACAAGCCGGCTATAGGACCCACACAGGCCCTGGTGAACAAAGTATTTTCCTGGTTGGAAGTCCAAGATGCGTTGTGAGATGCAGGCACAGTCAAGAGATGCATCAAAGCCGGGCCCGTAGGGGAGACGATGCTTCAGTTCCATAGATGAGAAGCTGGAGCCGCGATGCTTTGGTTCAGTAAAAGTGATGTGCTGGGTTTATCCATGCAGGCGAGGGATGCATCGCACTCAGCGAGCTGCTGCAGTGGAGATGCATGGTTTTGATGCATAGCGTTCTAATCGTATCACATTGGTGCAGAGAGTGATGCACCGATTTTACTCCTGCAACTGGGTCGATGCGCTGGTTCTGCTACATGCAGACAGTAGATGTGGCGAAATCTGTGTTGCAAGTATCTGGGTCGACTTCCACTTCCCAAAAGTGACTTTGAAGTGGAGGCGTCTTCGAAGCAAACTGTTTGAAGTGCACAGCCCCCTTTCACCCCAGTCTTGTCTGCCAGTCTGTCTGTTGGGGATAAACCAGCTCTCAGTGTGAGGACAGGACCCTACCTATTGAATTGTAGGTGTCAGCTCCGCCCTTGCCTCCTGCCCAGGAAGGCCCATCAATATGCAGATAAATGTAGATGCAGCAGAGTTTCCTGTGTTTGTGGCTGTCTAGAGGGAATGCACATAGTGTAGCTGTCATCTACCCCCAGACGTGTACTGGAGACAGCCTGTAAGGCACACAGAGAGCTAAGAGCAGAGAAATGCCCACTTTCTAAAAGTGGCACTCCTAAACGAGTAATATCAAATCCAACTTTACCATTAAAGAGAATTTGTCATTACCAATCCAAAAATATAAAACATAATTCAGCTACTCCTCTTCAATCGGGAATTACAGCTTAAAAGTGTAATTCCCAATGTTAACCTATGAGAGGAGCAGGCCTCACAGTAGTGAATAACGACTTTGGCTGTTTTTCATTACCAGGACATGTAAAACATTCAGGTGTTCTCCTACCTTTAGCTTTCATGGCACCAGTGCTTAATTTGAGACAGTGGTTTCTGGTGCTCAGCACCGGCACTTAATTGTCAAACATGACTCTTATGATAGCCTGCCACATGGTGGAGCTGTTTGTGTAATTTGGAGATGAGAACAACAACAGTTGTTTATTAGTTCAACATACATTAAAAACAACTTGTACATGCTGCCCAAGCTGTTCTTATAGCTTTTTAAACATGGAATCGTCTGAATTGTCACACTTGTTGGAGTGTGAGGATTAATAATTGTGGCGTTACTGGCACTGGCTGCACTGGCGTGGCCAATGGGTTCTGCAAGCACAGTGGTCTCCTGATGAGAGCCTTGGCACCTATTTTAGGGTCACTTAGGGCCTACCTAAGGGGTGGCTTATATGTAATAAAAGGGGAGTTTTAAATACCAAGTCGAAGTGGCAGTAAAGTGCACAGATAGGCCCTGTAATGGCAGGCCTGAGACAGGTGTGAAAGGGTACTTATGTGGGTGGCACAGTCAGTGCTGTAACCCTCCAGTAGCATTTGAAATACAAACCCTTGGTATATGGTATACCAGTCTACAATGGACATTCCAGGTAATCATATATGCCAATGGTTCCGAACCTTTTGACTTCTGTGGACCCCCACTTTATCAATACTGGAACCCGGAGACCCACACTGAATCATTATTGGAATCTGGGGACCCTCCTCTGAGTCACTACTGAAAGCTGAGGACCTAATCTGTTAATATTATAAAATTTTCTAAGCATTCGTGGACCCCCTGAGAAAGCTTTGTGGACCCCCAATGTCCCTGGACTACAGTTTGGGAACCACTGATAAATGCCAGGTATGCACCAATGTCATCATGTTTAGGGAGAAGTGTATGCACCTTAGACCTGGGTAGCAGTGGTAAAGTATACAGAGTTAAAAGGCCAAAAAAAAGAGAATCAGAGAAACGGGGTAAAGGGCAAAAAGTCTGGGGAAACACCACCCTAAGGATGCCAGGTCTACCACATGTCCCCCCAGCTGAAAGTGGGGTGACTACTCAACCTCTAGGGAGTTCTGATCACTAGAGCGGAAAAAGCTAATAGACCATCAGCATTGGCATGGTTTACCCCTGGTGTATGTTTCACCCTGAAGTCCACACCCTGTAGGGAAATGGACCACCTCAACAATTTTGGATTTTCACCCCTCATTTGCATGAGCCACCTGAGGGGACTGTGGTCTGTCTGAATCAGGAAGTGATTGCCAAACAGGTATGACCTCAACTTCTTCAAAGCCTAGACCACAGCAAACATTTCTCTTCCAATAGCACTCCACCTTTGTTTCCTGGGGAGCAACTTCCTGGAGATGAAGGCTACAGGCTGGTCTAGCCCATCCTCATTAAGATGAGATAGTACTACCTCTATGCCATGTTCTAAGGCATCTGTCTGAACGATAAACTCCTTAGAGAAGTCAGAGGCCCTGAGCACAGGAGCTGTGCCTGTATGAGGGAGTTAAATGCAGTTTGGCACACCTCTGTCCAAATCATCACATTTCTGCGCTGCTTCTTAGACGTCAGCGCAGCCAAGGGGGCAACACTGGTGACATATCCCTTGATAAGCCTCTTATACTACCCAATGAGGCTCAAGAATGCTCTGACTTCAATCTGGGTTTTGGGGGGGGGGGCTGGTCTCCCAGGCCATAAGTGTTTTGATCTTGGCCTGGAAGGGCATCACCTTATTTGTGAGGATGCCTCTTTTTGAATGGTTAGCCCCCACTTTGTACCTGATGTTGATGTGCTCTAGAAGTTGGTAGTGCCCAGGGCCCCTGCTAAACAGGCTCCCTGGGCCAGACTCTTTCCCTAAAACTGTTGTGATGCTTGGCACAATTGGTTACTGTAGGAGGCTAGCCTGGCTTATAGTGGGTACCTTGTAGTAATTACACCTTGTGCCAGGTCCAGTTATTCCTTATTCGTAGGTTAGAGGTGTTTAAGCAGCTTAGGATGATAGAGGTAGCTATAGCAGAGCAGCTTAGGCTGAACTAGGAGACATGCAAAGCTCCTACTGTATCACTTATATCACTTAGCACTATATCATAAGAAAACACAATGTTACTAAAAATAAAGGTACTTTATTTTAGTGACAATAAGCCAAAAGTATCTCAGAGGATATACTCCCTTAGGAGGTAAGTAATATACACAAAATGTACACACACAAACCCACACAAACCAAATCATGTAAGTAAACAATTAGAAAAGTAGTGCAAAAACAATAGAATGCAATAGGGAAAAATAGGCTTAGGGGCAACACAAACCATATACTCCAAAAGTGGAATGCAAGCCACAAATGGACCCCAGGCCTAGTGTAGTGTGTATAGGGTCGCTGGGAATGTAAGAAAACACTAAGGGTGTCCACGATACCCCACCCGAAGACCCTGAAAAGTAGGAGTAAAGTTACCCTACTACCCCAGAAAGACAGTAAAGTCGAGATAGGGGATTCTGCAAGAACAACAACTAACTGCAAAGCACTGAAGACGGATTCCTGGACCTGAAGGACCTTTAAAGGAAGGGGACCAAGTCCAAGAGTCAGGCAAGTGTCCAGCGGGGGCAGGAGCCCACTAAACCCCGGATGAAGGTGCAAAAGGGCTGCCTCCGGGTGGAAGAAGCCAAAGATTCTGCAACAACAGAAGGTGCCAGGAACTTCTCCTTTGGTCAGAAGATGCCCCACAGCATGCTGGAGGATGCAGAGTTGTTTCCATATCCACATCAACAACACCACCACCCTCAGAGACACACTCGTATACAGGCCCCCAGGACCACGCCCCCGCTTCACCATCGCTGACACCATCAGCACGCACGCTCTCATCTCCACAGACTACATAATCCTCGGTGACTTCAACTTTCACCTGGAAAACCCTCATGACCACAACTCCTCCTCCCTCCTAGACAACCTCACCAACCTTGGACTCAAACAACTGGTCACAGCCCCCACCCACTCGGCTGGGCACACACTTGACGCAATTTTCACCTCAAGCAAACACGTCACCTACACCCACACCACCAAACTCCATTGGACGGATCACCACTGCGTCCACTTCTCCTACAACAAACCACCCACACACCACCACCAACACTCCACCCCCTACCGCATGTGGGACAAGATCCCCACAGAGCGCTTGAACTCCCAACTGTCACAGACCCCCCCAACACCACCGACCCCAACACCGCCGCACACAACCTCAACAAATGGATCACCACCTGTGCAGACTCTCTCGCGCCCCTCAGAAAAAACATCACCACCCGCAACATCAAGAATGCCCCATGGTTCACCACTGAACTCCAAGAGTTCAAATGCAAATGCCGCAAAGCAGAGAAAACGTGGAGGCAAGAACCCTCCACCACAAACTTCTCCGCCCTCAAAACCACCACACGCAACTACCACCAACTCATACGCACCACCAAAAAGGGCACACTACAAGGAACATATTGACAACAACTCCCAAAACAGCAAAGAACACTTTACCATCATTACCAAGAGCTCTCCAAACCCAAAGCCAGCAACCTAGACCCCACACACACACAAAACCTCTGCAACTCCCTCTCAAATCATTTTCACCGCAAAAACCAGGACATACACAACAGCTTCATGCCACACACACCCTCCACACGCAACCTCCACCCGCCCAACACAATCCCACCACACACACCCCCCAACCTACTCACCACCTGGACCCCCACCACCGACGAAGAAACTGAAAAGACAATGAACTCCATTCACTCTGGCTCCCCCTCCGGCCCCTGCCCACATCGCATATATAACAAAGCCAGCCCCACCATCGCCCCCAAACTCCGAGCCATAATCAATAGCTCATTTGAAACCGCCACCTTCCCAGACCCCTGGAAACACGCGGAAGTCACCGCCCTCCTAAAAAAAAACAAAGCCGACCCTGACGACTTCTCCAACTACCGCCCCATCTCCCTCCTCCCTTTCCCAGCCAAGGTCACGGAAAAACTAGTCAACTCCCACCTATCCCACTTCCTCGAGGCTAACCACACACTCGACCCCTCCCAATCTGGGTTCTGCAAGAACCACAGCACGGAAACCGCTCTCATCGCATGCACCGACGAAATCAGATCCAGAGTCGACATGGGCGAGACCGTTGCACTCATACTCCTGGACCTCTCCGCAGCCTTTGACACTGTCTGCCACCACACACTCCGCACACGCCTTCACAACGCTGGTATCCGCCACAATGCCCTTGACTGGCCCACCTCCTTCCCCACCGACAGAACCCAAAAAGTCTGTCTCACACCCTTCCAATCCTCCGCCACCAAAATCACCTGCGGAGTCACACAAGGCTCCTCCCTCAGCCCCACACTCTTCAACATCTACATGGCCCCACTAGCCAACATCCTCAAACCTCACGGTATCACCATCCTCTCATATGCTGATGACACACAACTCATCTTCTCCCTCACCCGCAACGCCACCACCACCAAAACCAATCTACACGCTGCACTCCTTGACACTGCTGCCTGGATGACAGCCAACCACCTCAAACTCAACTCCAACAAAACCGAGATAATCATTTTTGGCCCACACAAAAATGCTTGGGACTCCTCCTGGTGGCCCACCACGTTAGGCCCTGCACCCACCCCCGGCAAACCACGCACGCAACCTCAGCATCATCCTGGATCCCTCCCTCTCAATGGCCCAACAAATCAACGCCGTCACCTCCTCATGTTTTAACACACTCCGGACACTGAAAAAAACATTCAAATGGATCCCCACAGAGACCAGAAAGACAGTCACCCACGCACTCATCAGCAGCAGGCTAGACTACGGCAACGCCCTCTACGCCAGCACCACACTCAAACTCAAGCGCAAACTACAGCGAATCCAGAACGCAGCAGCACGACTCATCCTCGACCTCCCCCGCCATGAACACATCTCACTGCACCTCAAATCCCTCCACTGGCTCCCCATAGACAAAAGGATCACCTTTTAGATCCTCATCCACGCACACAAATCCCTCCACAACACCGGCCCAACCTGCCTTAACGAAAGAGTGACCTTCCACACTCCCACACGCCACCTCTGCTCCGCCGACCTCTCTCTCGCTACAGTCCCTCGCATCAAACACACCACCACTGAAGGCAGATCTTTCTCCTATCTGGCCCCCAAACCCTGAAACTCCCTCCCCACCCACCTCCGCAAGACCCACAACCTCCTACTCTTTAGGAAGGGCCTTAAAACCTGGCTTTTTGAACAGTGATCTCCCATCCCCTCTCCCCCTTCCCCCCAGCGCCTCACGGGTGAGTAGCGCGCTATATAAGTCTCTTTGATTGATTGATTGATTGATTGATTGAGAGACTGCAAACAAGCCTTCCTAGCAGCAAGAGTCACAGTTGAAGGTTTTGGATGTTGCCAGGGCCCAGGAAGGACCGGGAGGTCAACCCTTGGAGGAGGAGACAGAGGGGGCGTACAGCAACACAGAGAGCCCACGCAGAAGCAGGCAGCACCCGCAGAAGCACCTGAACAGGCGTTCAGAAGATCTGAGCACGACGGTCAACTCAGCATAACAAAAGGGAGTCCCACGAAGTCGGAGTCCAACTCAGCCAGTTGGGCAATGCAGGACAGAGTGCTGGGGACCTGGGCTAGGCTGTGCACGAAGGAAGTCTTGCAAGAGTGCACAGAAGCCCTAGCAGCTGCAGTTCACGCAGTACACAGGATTACTGTCTGGCGTGGGGAGGCAAGGACTTACCTCCACCAAATTTAGACAGAAGGGCCACTGGACTGTCGGGGACACTTGGACCCAGCTCCTGTGTTCCAGGGACCACGCTCGTCAAGATAAGAGGGGACCCAGAGGACCGGTGATGCAGATGTTTGGTGCCTGCGTTGGCAAGGGGAAGATTCCGTTGACCCACAGGAGATTTCTTCTTTGGCTTCCGGTGCAGGGTGAAGGCAGACAGCCCTCAGAGCATGCACCAACAGTCGAGAAAGCCGGCAGGATGAGGCGCTACAATATTGCTGGTAGTCTTCTTGCTACTTTGTTGAGGGTTTGCAGGCGTCCTGGAGCAGTCAGCGGTCGATTCTTGGCAGAAGTCGAAGAGGGAAGTGCAGACGAACTCTGGTGAGCTCTTGCATTCGTTATCTGGTGAGATACCCACAGGAGAGACCCTAAATAGCCCTGAGAGGAGGATTGGCTACAGAGAAAGGTAAGCACCTATCAAGAGGGGTCTCTGAAGTCACCTGCTGGCACTGGCCACTCAGAGCTGTCCATTGTGCCCTCACACCTCTGCATCCAAGATGGCAGAGGTCTGGGACACACTGGAGGAGCTCTGGGCACCTCCAATTGGAGGCGCTGGTCAGGGGAGTGGTCACTCCCCTTTCCTTTGTCCAGTTTCGCGCCAGAGCAGGGCTGGGGGGATCCCTGAACCGGTGTAGACTGGCTTATGCAAGGAGGGCACCATCTGTGCCCTTCAAAGCATTTCCAGAGGCCAGGAGAGGCTACTCCTCTCAGGCCCTTCACATCTATTTCCAAAGGGAGAGGGTGTAACACCCTCTCTCAGAGGAAAGCCTTTGTTCTGCCTTCCTGGGACCAGGCTGCCCAGGCCCCAGGGGGGCAGAAACCTGTCTGCGGGTTGGCAGCAGCGGTAGCTGCAGAGAAAACCCCGGGAAGTTAGTTTGGCAGTACCCGGGCTCTATGCTGGAGACCCGGGGATGCATGGAATTGTCCCCCCAATACCAGAATGGTATTGGGGTGACAATTTAATGATCCTAGACATGTTACATGGCCATTTTCGGAGTTACCATAGTGACGCTACATATAGGCATTGACCTATATGTAGTGCACACGTGTAATGGTGTCCCCCCACTCACAAAGTCTGGGGAATTTGCCCTGAACAATGTGGGGGCACCTTGGCTAGTGCCAGGGTGCCCACACACTAAGTAACTTTGCACCCAACCTTCACTAAGTGAGGGTTAGACATAAAGGTGACTTATAAGTTACTTATGTGCAGTGTAAAATGGCTGTGAAATAACGTGGCCGTTATTTCACTCAGACTGCAGTGGAAGTCCTGTGTAAAAATTGTCTGAGCTCCCTATGGGTGGCAAAAGAAATGCTGCAGCCCAAAGTGATCTCCTGAAACCCCAATACCCTGGGTACCTAGGTACCATATACTAGGGAATTATAAGGGTGGTCCAGTGTGCCAATCAGAATTGGTCAAATTAGTCACTAGCCTGCAGTGACAATTTTTAAAAGAGAGCATAATCACTGAAGTTCTGGTTAGCAGAGCTTCAGTGATACAGTTAGGCACCACACAGGGAACACATACAGGGCATACTTTATGAGCACTGGGGTCCTGGCTAGCAGGAGCCCAGTGACACAGGCAAAAACAAACATACATACAGTAAAAATGGGGGTAACATGCCAGGCAAGATGGTACTTTCCTACAGTTACACTCTTAAATACCCCTATATGTCCCTTGTAAATGGGTACCCCAGTACCCAGGGCAAGAGATATTAAGAGTAGGCCCCCGGGGGCAGCAACACTGATTGTGCCACCCCCAAGGGCCCTGCACCCCGATGCACCCAGCACTGCCATGGCAGGCTGAGTGTACTGGGGCAACACTAAAAGACAAACTCGACATGGCACACTCTCTGTGTGCCCTGTCCACCATACACTGCATATGTTATGGGTAAGTCAGCCCTTAGGCAGGGTGCACCATACTATATGTGAGGGCATGATTGCATGAGCAATATGCCCCCACTGTGTCCTTGCTAAACCTAGGACATAGTGAGTGAACAGAGGAGCCATTTTAATGCATGTAATGGGCACTGGTCAAACACAAGTTGCCCAGCTACATGATGGCCACTCTGCACCCTGGGTTGTTTGGTATCAAACAACTCAGAATATTAAATCCAAACTGATACCAGTATTGGATTTAAACCTAAATGTACCCAGGGGCCCCCTTAGAGGTGCCACCTCCAAAAGCTAATCCTAACTGGCAGAGTTGCTGGCTGGTTCCATCCAGCTGCCACTCCAGACAGCCAATATATAAAACCTGGGGGAGAGCTTGGCTCTCTGGTTTTGTAAGACAACGCCCTTCCTGGGTGGAGGAGCTAACGCACCCCCTCAGGAATGTGCAACACCCTGGTGGTGAGCTTCAAAGGGCTACTGCCCCTGAAACTCAAACCTCCAGGCCTTCTGCTAGCAGTAGAGGACTTCCCCCTTTGCAAACCCCCACTTTTGGCGGGAGCAAAGGCGGGAAACCAGACAAAGGGTAGGAGGAGTGGCCTCACTGACCGTGCACCACCCCTAGGGGCTTGCATGCGAAGTGGACCCTCTAATTCAGTTTTCTCCATCTTGGAATGGAGAAAAGTAGTCAATAGGGTTCAGGGAAGTGACCCTTCCCACAGGAAGTGGTCACTGTAGTGGGTGTATCCACCCAAGGGTAAGTGTCACATTGAACACTACCAGGTTCCCCCTAAAAAGCCCACTAAATTCAGTATTTAGTGGGCTCCCCAAGACTTTAGATTCAAAAGGGAATCCAAGAAGAAAGAAGACCAGCCCCACAGAAGCCGCCATGATGAGAACTGAGGACTTGCTGCACCAGAAGAGGCGCCAGGACCCCTGCTTGCTGCACCAGAGTCCCGACAATCGCGACAGCGGAGGAGCTGAACACTGGACTGACCCCAAGAAACCCCGGGGACCTCCAGGCTTCAAGGAACGACCCAGATCTCCCTCCTGAGTGAAGGCATCACTCAAGAAACTACAAAGAAGCAAGAAACCAGTGAGGGTCACTTCACTGAATCAGCGATATCTCCGCGACCGGAAGTCACAGCCGGACATGACGACACACCAGTGTCTGCTCGGAAGTTCCCCCCAACTGACTAAGTTTGGTGGCGCTGCGACCCCCAGCGTTTTAAGATAGAGCAATACCCTGGGACGTTGGACCAGGCAAAAACCAGCTCCCCAGAACTGAAAAAGGATCAGGAGAAAGCCCCAGTCGAGGGACTTCAGGAACACCTCGGACTTCTGACCAGAGTACCCCGGTTGTCCAGTAAGCCGCCCTCCAAAACTCACCTCCAGCTCCAATGGACTCCGTTGCGCACAGCCTCCAAGACCTCCAAGATGCCCTGCATCTGGCCGCCCTGGGCCTTGCGTCGCTGGACCTGCTGTGTGCCCCAGTTCCCCAACCCCTTGCAAACTGAACAGCCCAAGGGGACCCCAAGGCACCACTTTAATTTTGCACACCAGCTCCTTTTCCAAGTGGCCCATCCAGGTGGACCTTTGCCTGCGTCAAGAACGTCTCCAACGCTGCTCCTGCCGAAACCGGGAGCCGCCTGATGCTCTCCAGCTGGCACAAGGTGCCCACCAACTACTGCAACCACCCTGCAAAAGAAGAGACTGGTAACCCAACTGTACAATTTTAAATGCATTTTTAAAAGTGACTGCCTATTGATTCCTATGGTGCGTAATTACGAACAGAAGTACAACGTTTATTAAAACTTTGAAAATTCATAACATAAAAAGTACCTAACGTATTCTAAAGATTTTGATCTTAAAATTTGTGTAAAAGTCTGAAGTATTTTTTATAAATTCTGTTCTCGAGTTATTCATTGAGTGTGTGTGGTGCATGATTGGATTTGTGAGTACAGCAAATACTTAGCACCACTCCTGGATTAGCCTAACTGCTCGACCAGCTACCTTAAAAATTGGAGCATTAGGTGGTCTAATTTTTACCCCTGAAGACTAACATGTGGTTGTTCGGACTCTCTGCATCGTGTACTTGGTTTTGTACACTACATAGAGAGCCAGTCTCCAACACCTTACCCCAGCCCACCAGGTGTCCCAAGTACACCTCAGACCCCTGTCCTATCTGGCACTTACTTGCCTTGATAGTCAGGCCTGCCTTTTGCAGGGCCTGAAGCACTTCCTGAAGGTGAAAGAGGTGCTCCTTCCAGCAGCTACTCTAGGCAGCTATGTCATCCAGATAGGCAGCTGAGAAGGCCTCCATATCAGCAAGTACCTGATTCACCAACCTCAGAAAGGTGGCAGACCAAAGACCATTACCCTCAGAAGGCTGACCTCTCCTTGGCTCCTTCTGTTAGGGTAATCTGCGAGTACCCTGATGTAAGATCAAAGTTGCTTAAATACTTGGCAGCCCCTGACCTGTCAATCAGCTCACCCTCCCCCCCAGGGATGGGATGAGCATCTGTCTTTGTTACTGAGTTCAGCCCTCTGTAATCCACACAGGACCTCAGTTCAGGTGTGGTGCCTGCTGGGGCAGCTTTTGGTACCAGATCCACAGGACTGGACCAGGGGCTAGTGGAGGGTTCTATCACCCCCATGTCCAGCATCTTAGACAATTCAGCCTTGATGCTGGACCTCACCTTATCCGACAACCTGTAAGACTTAGGGCCTGATTACAATATTGGCAGATGGGATACTCCGCCACTAACGTGATGGATATCCTATGCGCCATATTACAAGTTGCATAAGAAACAATGAAACTTGTAATACGGCAGACATGTCATGTTTGTAACGGAGTATCCCATCCGCCAAGATGATTATCAGGCCCTTATTCTTAACAGGGAGGTTGTCCCTTATGTCCACATCACGGGTGCACAGGTGAGTAGTCTCAAGGATAACGGAGAACAGAGTACTGTCTCAACACTTGGTGGCAGTTTCTCTGCTGCTCAGGAGTTAGAGTTGGGGAAAGGATTACTCCTTCTACAGACCCATCCTTCTCCTTGGAGTCCAGGAGGTCAGGGCGAGGTTCCCGCTCCTCTTCCTTATCTCCGTCTGTCACCAACAGCATGGTGAGCTCAGACCTCTCAAAGTGTGGTTTGAGGCGATTGACATGCAGCACCTAGTAGGGTTGCCTAGGGGTCTTGAGATCCACCAGGGAGGTGGTATCCCATTTCCTATCAATCAAAACGTGTTCAAAAAGTAGTAAGAAGCAGGACATACATATGAAACATTTACTTTACCAGAACAATAAGTACTTATTCTTCCATCTAGATAACAAGCCTGCTATCTTGGTCAACAGCTGAAAAACTAGTGAAGGCCACCCATTGTCACCTCACAAAGGCCACCCATTGTCACTTTGCGAAGGCCACCCATTGTCACCTTGCGAAGGCCACCCATTGTCACCATGTGAAGGCCACCCATTGTCACCTTGGGAAGGCCACCCATTGTCATCTTGGGAAGGCCACCCATTGTCACCTTGTGAAGACCACCTATTGTGACCTTGTAAGACCAGCCATTGCATGGTAACGTACTATAAGGGTCGGTGCTGCATTTGTGCCTCTGGATATCACAGACGAAGGTCATCTCTGTGCTGTGGCTTTCTGAGTCTGGTTTTTATATCACTGATCAGAGGTGGAATATTTTTTAAATAAACATTAAACATGAGCGGGTGTACTGATCCCACAGATTTGTTGAATATTGGTAAACCAAATAATAAACAGGAGAAGGCAAGATGCATTGGCAGAGTTCTGGTGAACATTTCTAATCTGAATGATAAACATGAAGGTACAAGATGCACTCGCAGAGATTCAGTAAACGTTTCTAAACTGAATGATAAACATGAAGGTACAAGGTGCACTCGCAGAGGTTCGGTGAACATTTCTAATCTGAATAATAAACATGAAGGTACAAGATGCACTCGCAGAGGTTCGGTGAACATTTCTAATCTGAATAATAAACATGAAGGTACAAGATGCACTCACAGAGGTTTGGTGAACATTTCTAATCTGAATAATAAACATGAAGGTACAAGATGCACTCGCAGAGGTTCGGTGAACATTTCTAATCTGAATAATAAACATGAAGGTACAAGATGCACTCGCAGAGGTTCGGTGAACGTTTCTAATCTGTGTAATAAACATGAAGGTACTAGATGCACTCGCAGAGGTTCGGTGAACGTTTCTAATCTGAATAATAAACATGAAGGTACAAGATGCACTCACAGAGGTTCAGTGAACATTTCTAATCTGAATAATAAACATGAAGGTACAAGACATCCTAACAGGGACTAAAATGAACAATAAACACAACGTGATCAAATGCCCTCGCAGCTGCTGTCGGATTGTTTTGCAGTATTTGTTTTTGAAGGAACACAGCAGTTGGGACACTCATGTCTATCATAAACGTATTTGCATAAGCCTCACTATCACTAGTTGATAACGCACTTGTTATAATGCATTAGCACTAATAAATAGGACATGTTAGGAGTGTGCATTCTATGGAATCACAATTATTCATGTTCAACAACACCTGTTTTATTCTGAACTGGAACTATCTTTACATTACAAACACACATTATTCACAACATCCCCAGAATGCTAATAAGAATATATGCATAGAAAGAACATTTAGGTTCAGAAGCAATGGTAATTAGGTCTTAGGGTGGACATAACTCACATAATTATGCAGTTACCTAGAAACTGCTCAAGATTATGTGGAATTTCTTGAGATGGGTCTCGCGCATGTCAGTCAGGAAAATTATGTAGGCGATGCTTTATGAGCTAAAGATCTGCGCAGGCCATCTTGTTTTCTCATCTTGTGTACTCCAGCCTGCTCCTGCCTTGTCACCCCTTCGAGTTTCCTGCTTCCCAGGCCAAATCCAATCCAATTCACATGCTTCAACAGTCACCTTTTCTTTTTTTACAATATTTTCACTTTTTATCAGTTTTCTACTTCCCCAGTTGTTTATTTTACGTTTATATTCCACGGTTTTGTGTTTCTAAAATGTGCTGTTCCAATCCCATCCAACTCCGCTATGGCAGAGGCAGGCAGCACCTCCGCGGAGTCCCACACCAACTGTGGGCATGGCAACACAAGAGGGTGACGTCACATTTTGGGGCCCTATTTTTATTTGCACAGCACCACCTCTCCTCATGGTGGCAACAGGGCAGCAAGGGCTATAGCATAGAGGAGTGGCAGCTGTGGTGTTAGAGAGAGTGGTGCAACATGTGCCATGACACCGGGGTCTCCTGCACTCAACAACAAGTTGCACACTGCTGGGCTGCCATCCTTGTCTGGGAGAAGGACCTGCTGGACCTGGTAGGCGTGGAAATGGCAAGGCTAGGCGGGTGACATTTTATAAAATTCGTTTAAATATTATGTAATACCTTTCAGGCAGCTACACATCACAGGTAAGGTTATCTGATGTATGACTTTATATTTAAATATATAAAAAATAGTTAGAACATTATATAAATATTATTATTTTAGAAAGTATATAAATATATTTTATAGAAGATATCTGCATATTCAAAATATTTACATTATGTATGTTATAGATCTATATGACTGTGTTTATTTTATAAGATATATATATATATAATTACATGTGTGTATATCATTGTGTTTATGTATATTATCTTAAAAATGCACACCCATAAAAATACATAAATGCACACCATGATATCATTATTTTTATTATTTAATACATATGAATCAATGTATTTAAAAATAAATCTTTATTAATATATGAATGTGTGCATCTATATGTTTTTATGTATGTATAAGTAAAATTAATTATACATTATTATATTTAACATTATTATATATATATATATAATTTGTAATTTATTTATTTGACCACTCCTTTACAACAAAGACTGTGCATGGACCCACGTACCCTCTGGTACTAAAAATAAATGTATTTATTGTACGTGGCCCCATGTTTGCAGTGAACAGGCCAGAGGTTTTTTAACGTAGGTGCACTGCTAATACAGTCTCCCTCTCAGTGAGGTTCAGGACACGAAGGGAGACTGACTTTGCCCATCAATAGCAAATAAGTGTGACTCGGGGGAGTAGCGATGACATTTGTAGGAAGTAAACAAGCGTGTAGGACAGGGAAGCAATTACAGGGTGGAGGTCGAAGGGAGGATCAGGACTGGTTGGTCAGACAGTACAACGCTATGCCTGTAAAAAAATATATATATATTTTGTAGGAAGTAACACAAAATGAGTCATTGTTATTTTTATCTGTCCTCATTTCCAGAGAGCCGAAGACGACAAAAAGTAGGCCAAGAGTGGGACGAGCAGCCGCAGCGTGCCAGTGATGGCGCTGCCGGCAGTGCCCCGCCTCAGAAGCGGTTCCTGCTGATACATCATCATGTTTATTAATCATTTCTTAGTTACTTATTTCCACCTAGTATGTGGTGTGGCCTTTGGTATTTTCCATTTTCCCAACTTCCCTTGCTCTAAGGGTGGTTATCCCCGCATGGTTGGTTGTGTTTGCTATTTACCCCGCTTCCACAGCAGGTGATTTCCTCCTGTCTGTAGCTTTCTTTACTCACCCCTTCTTGTTACGGTGGCTGAAACCTCTCCCTCGCCCTCTTGTATGTATTTCGTCTCCATCTCTGTGTAGCACAGGACGTGAAGAGAGATTGGCTTTGCACACGAAGATGGCACATTGGATGAGACTAAAGGGTTACTGGGCCTGTCACTCACATTGGAAGAGACTAAGGGGCCACTGGACCAGGTACTCACATTGGAAGAGACTAATTGGGGCACTGGATCTGATACTCACATTGGAAGCGGCTAAGGGGGCCCTGGACATAGTATTCACATTGGAAGAAACTAAGCGGGGCACTGGACCAGGTACTGACAATGGAAGAAACTAAGGCCCTCATTACAACCCTGGCGGTTGGTGATAAAGTGGCGGTAATACCCCCAACAGCTAGCGGTAAGTACCGCCAAATTATGACCATGGAGGTGATATCTCCGATAGACAGCCAATGTACCACACCGACCGCCAGGGCATTAACAACAGTCACCACGGTGGTAGCCGCCTACAGCCAGGCGGAAGACAAAGTACCGCCCACCATATAATGGCCCATCAATCCACCACCTTTTCCGGGGTGGTACCAACGCCATCAAAAGCCTGGCGGAAACAGAGCACAAAAGTGAAAGGACTCACCACTGGAGACACAGGGAAGAACCACGCTGCCATGGAACCAGAACTGCAAGTTTTCCCGATGATCTTCTACGTCATGCTCCACCTGGAACACCAATGCTGGCGAAGAAGAAGACGGTGAGTACAGATGCCTAGCACACAAGGGAGGGTGGGAGGAAAACGACAGTGACACACACACGCACAAAACACACCGACACACACACACCATACACACAACCTGATGCACAAGAAAATCTATTTTTTAAGGATAATCTGCAGAATAATGCAAGGACAACAGGAATTGACTAAAGTGAATGTAATAAGATCAAAATCAAAATTAATAAGTCGATGTGGCAATGCAACAGATATGTACAAATGTACAAAAAAGGGACACTGCCCAGTCCATAGTTCACAGGGCCCACATAGCCACAGGGCAAAGTCCAAGGCCCCACTTGAACCTGCACCAATACGGAGAGAACACTGCAGGGGCATCAATTGACAAATAGGCAGGCACCTCAGGGGGACGGGGGGCACCTCTACCGGATGCAGAAACAAGACCAATGGTTCTGGAGGGGGCAACATGCCCTGTGCTTGGTCCTGGGAAGTGCTGGGCCACAGTCTGTCAAGTGGGTGTCTTACCCACTGGTTCTGGAGAGGGCAACATGCCCTGTGCTTGGTCCTGAGGAGTGCTAGGCCACAGTTTGTCGAGTGGGTTTCTTCTCCACTGGTTCTGGAGGGGGCAAGATGCCCTGTGCCTGGTCCTGGGGAGTGCTAGGCCACAGTCTCTTGAGTGGGTGTCTTCCCCACTGGTTCTGGAGGGGGCAACACCCCTGTGCTTGGTCCTGGGGAGTGCTAGGCCACAGTCTCTTGAGGGGGTGTCTTCCCCACTGGTACTGGTGGGGGCAGGCTGCACAGCAGCCCATGGTGGCTTGACTAGATGGCGTCCGGCGGCGGTGAAGGCTGCACTGTGATGGTGGTTGTGGGAGGCTCTTACTCAGCCCCTGCACCTTCTGATGGCTTCACTGTGGTGGTGTTTGTGGGAGGCTCCTGCTCAGCCCCTGCACCCTCCGATGGCTGCACTATGGTGGTGGTTGTGGGAGACTCCTGCTCAGCCCCTGCACCCTCTGATGGCTGCACTGTGGTGGTGGTTGTGGGAGGCTCCTGCACAGCCCCTGCACCCTCTGATGGCTGCACAACCATGGCTGGCACTGGGGGCTCCATGTTAGCTGCTGGTGCAGCCTCCTTTCCCTTCTCTGTAGCTGGTGCAGGCTCCTTCCCCTTCTTAGTGGCTGGTACAGACTCCTTCCCCTTCTTTGTGGCTGGTGCAGGCTCCTTCCCCTTCTTCGTGGCTGATGCAGGCTTCTTCCCCTTTTTCATGGCTGGTGCAGGTTCCTTCCCCTTCCTTGTGGCTGGTACAGGCTCCTTCCCCTTCAGTATTTGTAGCCTGGAATCCTTTCCACCACAAGTGGGTGCTACTCCCACTGGGCCCGTGAACTGTTTGGCTGAGGTGCTTGGCTGGGTACTTGCTAGCCTGCCCATACATGTAGGACGGGGGAGGGGTAGGGAAGAGGTCAAACTGGGAAAGGAAAAGCTTCTTAGGAAATTGGGGTGGGAAGAGGGAGAAGTAATGGGAGTGGAGGATGAATGAGTGGTCGTTGGAGGTGTTTGTCTGCTGGATTTGGGTGCAGGTGCATGGGCTGTATGCTGTTGTGAGGTGGATGGCTGTTGGGTGTCTGAGTGCTTCCATTTGTGTGCTTTAGGAGAGGACACAGACACAGTAGGAGAGGACACAGGGGACGTGTGCATGGATGTTGTGGTGGTGTCTGCCAGTGAGGTGTGTGTTCTGCTTGATGTGGTAATGATGCTGGTAGTGGATGATGATGTAGTGCATGCAGGTGTGAGTGTGGACGTAACTGGGTGGGAGGTGAAGGAGGAGGGGGAGACAGCGGAAATAGTGGATGTTGGTGTGTCTGCAAATGAATGGTGTTTGTGTGAGTGCCTGTGGGATGAAGTGTGGTGCTTATGTTTGCCAGTGACACTCTTGGGTGTTGTCTTGGGTGCATGCTCGTCTGGCTGTGTGCTTGGGATAGGTTGGGGTTGAGGAGATTGGGACTGGGAACTGGAAGTTGGAGGGGGGACGGTTGAAACAGGGACAATGGCTGCCATCAGAGAGGAGGCCAGAGCCTGATTCGATCTCTGTTGGGCCGCCAATCCACCATGAATGCCCTCCAGGAATGCATTAGATTGCTACATCTGGGATGCCAGCCCCTGGATGGCATTCACTATGGTTGACTGCCCTACAGAGATTGATATCAGGAGGTCAATAGCCTCCTCACTCAGGGCAGGAGGGCTCACTGGGGCAGGGCCTAAGGTGCCTGGGGCAAAGGAGATGCCCACCATCCTGGGTGAGTGGGCACGGGCAACTCTTTGAAGGGCTACTGGGAGGGCAGTGCTGGTACAGGGTGGCGGCTGTACCTGTAGCTGGGGTGGTCACAGAGGTGTCCGCCACGACCAGGGAGCTCCCATCTGAGGAGCTATCAGAGTCTGTATTGTCCCCTCCAGTCTCCGCCGTGATGCTCCCCTCGCCCTCCGTCCCACTGGTTCCCTCAGCGTCGGTGGACTCTGCCTCCAGGGTCCTGTGGGATGCAACTCCTTCTGTCGCCGGTGCCTCTGCTCCTCTGCCAGATGATGCTAATGCAAACAAGGACAGGATGACAAAACAAGAAAGGGGGTGGAGAAAGACAAAGGATACACTGGGTCAGTGACTGCACCAACACCACCGTTGGCGTACACAGCACCCTCACACACAGGAAACAGGCCTAAGCGCTATGCAATGCACTACTGTTGACATGGCTAGTCACTGAGGCTAGATGAGGACCTCACACCACCACCTGCAGTGCCCCTGGGACCCACGCAGCCCTCATCAGTAGTGAATGCCAACACACAAGGTAAGCACTATTTCCCCTACAGACCCTTAGCCACCAGAGAACCTACGCTGCTATGTCTGCCCTGCCCTAGGGGCACCCACTGACACACAACCACCACCCAGATACCACCCCTCCAGCCGTGAGCTTCAATGATGACCACTGTACTCACCCCCCTGTGAGGCCCTCAAGCGTCTATCCAGCTCAGGATAGGCCACCACCAGTATGTGGGCCATCAGGGGGGTCAGGGTCTGATGGGCACCCCTTCCTCATTGGGAGGCCATCCCCAGCTGGGCCTCTGCCGTCTTCCGGGCCCAGCATCTCAGGTCCTCCCACCGTTTTCGCCTGCCATAGACCCCCAGGGTCCACACCTCCTTGGCGATGGCACGCCATATACCCTTCTTTGATGGGCGTTGACCTGCAGAGGCAATACAGACAGGAGAACACCATTAGACACACAGTCCAGCATGTCACACACATAGCCCACCGTATCCGTTTCCATCACCATTGGCACACACATAGCCCAGCATACAACATGTACACCGCCAAGAGGACATCCACCCACCCCCTCTTACACGATGCCTTCACGCACAACTCCATGCATCCATGTCACATGCATTGTACACACAGTGTACCAACCTATTGGTCTGGAGGCCCATACAACAGTCTGTATTGGGGTAGGACACCATCCACCCTTTCCCCGGTCACATGGGCCATGGTATGTTCCAGACACAAGTCACAGCAGCACATGCAGTGTAGGTCCTCTCCTATGGAAGGTGAGGAAACAAGTGATAAATATGATGTAAAATGGCGGTCACGTCTGCAGCAGTGCATGCCGTCACCTCCGGCGTTGATCACCATTGGCCAATGTACCCCATAGGGCCCAATTGTAACCAATGAGGAGTTGCACGGCGGTTCAGGACCGCCTACAGCCATGGCGCACAATGTCAGCAGCTTTACCTCACTTCCACCTGACCCTCCACACAGGACAGGCAGACGCCATTTCGGGGAGGGGAACAGGCCTATGTATTAATGCTGCGTCACAGGTTAATTGGCACATACTTGACAAATTACAATGTCCCATAACATATTTGGAGATTGCGGACTGCTGTTGTGGCTGCATTGTTCAGTTTGTCACAGACTCCTCACTCTTGTGTCCCTTAGAAACCTACCGCTGCAGTTGAATAGGAGATGGAGACATACATCCGTGTACAGACCCCTGGTGGACTTGGCAACGCTGGAGGAAAGGCACATTATCCTCACCTGTAGACTGGACAGGGCCACAATCACTGAGCTGTGTGCCCAATTGGTGCCTGACCTGATATCTGCTATCTGTCATCTCCCTGGGATCCCCCCTCTTGTGCAAGTTCTCCATTTCCTGGCAACTGGTTCTTTCCAAGTGACCATGGGGTTGGCAGCAGGAATGTCACAGGCAATGTTCTCAATTGTGCTGTCAAGAGTCTTGTCTGCCCTGATTAAACACATTTGCAGCTACATTGCATTCCCCCAGGGTGAGGATTTGGCGACTGTTAAGGCCGGATTCTATGCAATGGGCCATATCCCCAATATCATTTGCTGCGATTGACGGAACACATATTGCATTTGTCCCCCGCCAGAATGAACAGGTGTTCAGGAATTGTAAGAGTTTCCACTTCATGAATGTGCAGATGATGTGCTTGCCGGACCAGTACAACTCCCACGTCAATGCTAAGTATCCTGGGTCGGTGCATGATGCCTTTGTCCTGAGGAATAGCAGTATTCCAAATGTGATGGCCCAACTACAGAGGCACAGGGTGTGGCTAATAGGTGAGCCCTGGTTCCCACCCAGTACATGTTGGTGTATGCCTATGGTGTTGGCTATATAGGATAGTGTGTGGCTAAATGTTGTCCCTCAATATTTGTAGGTGACTCTGGTTCCCTTAGCCTATCATGGCTGCTGACCCCTGTGAGGAATGCCAGCTCAAGGGCAGAAGGACGTTATAATGAGTGTAGGAAAGTACCATCTTGCCTGGCATGTTACCCCCATTTTCACTGTATGTATGTTTGTTTTTGCCCATGTGTCACTCGGATCCTGCTAGGCAGGACCCCAGTGCTCATAATGTATGCCCTATATGTGTTCCCTCTGTGGTGCCTAACTGTATCAATGAGGCTCTGCTAACCAAAACCTCAGTGTTTATGTTCTCTCTGCTTTCTAAAATTGTCACTGCAGGCTAGTGACTAATTTTTCAAATTCTCATTGGCACACTGGAACACCCATATAATTCCCTTGTATATGGTACCTAGGTACCCAGGGTATTGGGGTTCCAGGATATACCTATGGGCTGCAGCATTTCTTTTGCCACCCATAGGGAGCTCTAACAATTCTTACATAGGTCTGCCACTGCAGCCTGAGTGAAATAACATCCACGTTATTTCACAGCCATTTTTCACTGCACATAAGTAACTTATAAGTCACCTATATGTCTAACCCTCACTAGGTGAAGGTTAGGTGGCAAGTTACTTAGTGTGTGGGCACCCTGGCACTAGCCAAGGTGCCCACACATCATTCAGGCCCAATTCCCCGAACTTTGTGAGTGCTGGGACACCATTACACGCGTTCACCGCACATAGGTCACTACCTATGTGTAGCGTCACAATGGTAACTCCGAACATGGCCATGTAACATGTCTAAGATAATGGAATTGTCACCCCAATATTGGGAGGACAATTCCATGATTCCCCCGGGTCTCTAGCACAGAACCCTGGTACTGCCGAACTGCCTTTCCGGGGTTTCCACTGCAGCTGCTGCCAACCCCTCAGACAGGATTCTGCCCCCCTGGGGTCTGGGCGGCCCAGTCCCAGGAAGGCAGAACAAAGGAACCCTCCCTCTCCCTTTGGAAATAGGTGTGAAGGGCTGGGGAGGAGTAGCCTCCCCCAGCCTCTGGAAATGCTTTGATGGGCACAGATGGTGCCCATCTCTGCATAAGCCAGTCTAGACTGGTTCAGGGATCCCCCAGCCCTGCTCTGGCGCAAAACTGGACAAAGGAAAGGGGAGTGACCACTCCCCTGACCAGTATCTCCCAGGGGAGGTGCCCAGAGCTCCTCCAGTGTGTCCCAGACCTCTGCCATCTTGGATTCAGAGGTGCTGGGGGCACACTGGATTGCTCTGAGTGGCCAGTGCCAGCAGGTGACGTAAGAAACTCCTCCTGATAGGTGATTACATCTCCTCCTTTCTTGGTAGCAAAACATCCGTATCTGGCTATTTAGGGTCTTTCCTCTGGGCTATTCCTCAGATAACGAATGCAGGAGCTCACCAGAGTTCCTCTGCACTTCCCTCTTCGACGTCAGCCAAGGATGGACCGCTGACTGCTCCAGGACGCCTGCAAAACCGCAACAAAGTAGCAAGACGACTACCAGCAACATTGTGGCGCCTCATCCTGTCGGCTTTCTTGACTGTTTCCTAGTGGTGCATGCTCTGAGGGTTGTCTGCCTTCACCCTGCACTGGAAGCCAAGAAGAAATCTCCGGTGGGTCAACGGAATCTTCCCCCTGCTAACGCAGGCGCCAAACTTCTGCATCACCGGTCCTCTGGGTCCCCTCTCATCCTGACGCGCGTGGTCCCTGGCACACAGGAACTGTGTCCAAGTGTCTCCCACAGTCCAGTGGCCCTTCTGTCCAAATTTGGTGGAGGTAAGTCCTTGCCTTCCCACGCCACACAGCAAACCTGTGTACTGCGTGATTTGCAGCTGGTCCGGCTCCTGTGCACTTTTCCAAGGATTACTTTGTGCACAGCCTAGCCTGGGTCCCCAGCACTCCATCCTGCAGTTCTCAACCCGCTGAGTTGGACTCCGATGTCGTGGGACCCTCCTTTTGTGACTCTGAGTTCACAGATCTTCTAAGTGCCTGCTCTGGTACTTTTGTGGGTGCTGCCTGCTTCTGCAGGGGCTCTCTGAGTTGCTGAGCGCCCCTTCTGTCTCCTCATCCAAGGTGCGACATCCTGGTCCTTCCTGGTCCCCAGCAGCACCCAAAATCCTCAACTGTGACTCTTGCAGCTAGCAAGGCTTGTTTGAGGTATTTCTGCCTGGAAACACTTCTGCAACATCCAGCACACCGTGGGACATCTTCCTTCCAAAGGAGAAGTTCCTAGCCCTTTTCGTTGTTGCAGAATCTTTGGCTTCTTCCACCCAGAGGCAGCCCTTTTGCACCTTCATTCTGGATTTCCTAGGCTCCTGCCCACCCTTGACACTATCGCGACTCTTGGACTTGGTCCCCTTCCTTTACAGGTCCTCAGATCCAGGAATCCATCTTCAGTGTTTTGCTGGTGCCTGTGGTTCTTGCAGAATCCCCTATCACGCATATTGTGTTTTTCTGGGGTAGTAGGGTAACTTTACTCCTACTTTCTAGGGTCTTGGGGTGGGGTATCTTGGACACCCTTACTGTTTTCTTACAGTCCCAGCGACCCCCTATAATCTCCCATAGGTCTGGGGTCCAGTTGTGATTCGCATTCCACTTTTGGAGTATATGGTTTGTGTTGCCCCTAGACCTATGTCTACTATTGCATCCTACTGTGAGTCTACATTGTTTGCACTACTTTTCTTACTGTTACTTACCTGTTTTGGGTTTGTGTACATATAACTTGTGTATATTACTTACCTCCTAAGTGAGGGTACTCTCTGAGATACTTTTTGGCATATTGTCACTAAAATAAAACACCTTTATTTTTAGTAACTCTGAGTATTGTGTTTTCTTATGATATTGTGCTATATGATATAAGTGGTATAGTAGGAGCTTTGCATGTCTCCTAGTTCAGCCTAGGCTGCTAGAAACACCTCTATTCTACTAGTAAGGGATAACTGGACCTGGCACAGGGTGTAAGTACCACAAGGTACCCACTATAATCCAGGCCAGCCTCCTACAATGAGGCACATGGGCGTACCAGAAGGATCATTGAAAGGACCTTTGGCCTCCTGAAGGCCAGGTTCAGGTGCCTCCAACTGACAGGTGGATCCCTGTGCTGCTCACCTAAGAAGGTCTGCCAGATAGTTGTGGCATGTTGCATGTTGCACAACCTGGCCCTCAGACGCTGTGTACCTTTTCTGCAGGAGGAGGAGACTGGAGATGCCCCTGTGGCAGCAGTGGACCCTGTGGACAGTGAGAATGAGGAGGCAGAGGATGAGGATGTGGACAACAGAACATCTGTGATCCGTCAGTACTTCCAATGACACACAGGTGAGACAGTGCAACTTTACATTTCAATTACTTTGGTTATAGTCTGTGTAGCATTGGCATGCTGGTATTTCCCACTTATGTGCCCACTCACTGTTCCCTCTGGCTATTCATTTTGCAGATGTTGGGGATTTGTGTGTGATCACAACATCCAGCTACAGGTAATTAATTCTATGCTCATTCTATGTACAGTTCATTTGCAATGGTTGTAGCTGTTTCAATCAATACATATTTGAAATAAATTACATACTCAAAGTCAATCTTTACCAAAGGGTGTTTATTGTAGTGCTAATATATAGACGGGAAAGTGCAATGGGATGGGGTGATGATGGAGGAAAGCCAGGGTATTGTTTCAGTCTGTTTGTAGCACAGGGGCATCGTCCAAGGGGCCATAGGAAGGGGAGCAATGGCAGTTCAAGGTGGACAAGGTGACATTGTGGGACACAAGGGGGACAATCAGGAGAGTCTCATTTCCTGGTGGTGGTCTTGGCAAGTGTCTCTGGCTTCTGTCTGGGTTGCAGGGAACATTTGCGGGGTGGTTCACCTTCTGCAGGGGGAGGGGTGCTGGTGGCCTGTTGGTCCTGTGGCGGGGCCTCCTGGCCACTAGCGGCAGCGAAAGTGGAGGGCTGTTCAGATGACTGGCTAGTGGCAGGGGCCCGCTGGTGTGACACTGCCTCCTTCATAATGTTGGCCATGTCTGCCAGCACCCTTGCAATGGAGATCAGGGTGTTGTTGATGGCCTGCAAGTCCTCCCTGATCCCCTGATACTGTCCCTCCTGCAGCCACCTGTTCTCCTGCACGTTGTCTAGGATCTAGCCCATTGTGTCCTGGGAATGTTGATAGGCTCTCAGGATCTCAGAGAGCGCCTCCTAGAGAGTCGGTTCCCTGGTCCTGTCCTCCCCCTGGTGCACAGCAGTCCTCCCAGTGTCCCTGTTGGCCTGTGCCTCTGTCCCCTGAACCTTGTGCCCACTGCCTTCAACCCCAGCTCCCTGATTGTCTTAGTGGCGAGGTGTAGCCTGGGGTCCCTGTACAGGTGGGCACACTGCTGATTGACGTGTCCTGGGGACAGAGGTCTGGGGACACTGGGTGGGTGCTGTGATGTTGGTTCCTGATGGGGGAGGCTCCGTGGTGGTCTGTGACTGGGCTTGGGGGACCAGCTGTTTAGTGGACCATGGTGGGCCTGATAGGTCATCCAGATCCTGTAGACCAAAGTTACTGTCATCACTGTGGGCCTCTTCTGTTGCGGGACTGGATAGTGATGACCACCTCCTCTCCACTGACATTGGCTGGGGTACCTGTGGGGATGTAAGTGATGTATTATGTTTCATGTGTGTGACATTTTGTCCATCCCTGGCTTCCCCTCTATCGTTGGTGTTGCCCTGCCACCTTTTGCTTATGTATGGTGATGTACAGTGTGATTGTTAGTTTCCCTATGCTGTGCATGCTTTATTGATGAGTGTCCATGCAGGGCTGTGAGGGGTGTCCATGCATTGGTACAGCATGCAGAGCTTGGAATTGGGATTAGTGCGATGTGAAGGAGTGGAGCCCAGTCCTCCTCCAACTTTGGCCAGGCCCTCAGGATGCAGTATTGCCAGTACTTGCTCCTCCCATGCTGTGAGTTGTGGGGGAGGAGGTGGGGGTCCACCGCCAGTCCTCTGTATGGTGAGCTGGTGCCTTGCTGCCACGGAACGTACCTTCCCCCGTAGGTCATTCCACCTCTTCCTGATGTTGTCCCTTGTTCTTGGGTGCTGGCCCACGGCGTTGACCCTATCCACGATTCTCCACCATAGCTCCATCTTCCTTGCTATTGATATCTGCTGCACCTGTGCTCCAAATAGCTGTGGCTCTACCCTGACAATTTCCTCCACCATGACCCTTAACTCCTCCTCAGTGAAACGGGGGTGCCTTTGTGGTGCCATGGTTGTTGTGTGATGTGTGTTGGTGACGGTGTGCTGGGTAATGTGGTGGGGTGTGTGATGTGGAGTGCGTGAGGGGTGTATGGGTGTCAGTGGTGTGTGTGTCTAGTTGTCTCTGTGAACTACTTCTCAGTCTTGTGGTGGCAGTTGTTGTTGGCAAAGGGCAGTGGGTACGGGGTGTGTTTTACAGTGGTGTGGGTGTGTGGGAGTGGTGTGTGCAAGGGTGTCAGGTGTGTGTTGTTTGAATTGTCCAATATGGTGTTGTTTTGTCTGTGGGTGTCCATTGTGAGCGCGGCGGTATGTTTACCGCCGTTGAATGTCCGCCGTGGTGATTCATGGGTCATAATGTGGTGGGCATAGTTTTGTTTTGGGCTGGCAGAATAGTGTCTGTGGCTGTATTCTGTCGGATTGGTGTGTGTGTGTGTGTCATAATATGGTGAACGGATATCCACCGCTGCGGTAAGTTGGCGGACGTCAGCGTGGCGGTGAGTGGATTTACCGCCAGGGCCATAATGAAGGCCTAAGGGAGCACATAACCAGATACTCACATTGGAAGAGGTGAAGGGGGCACAGGACCAGGCACCCATTGCTAAAGTCCTCCTCCTTGGCTTCTGAACATGAAATCCTTAGTTTGACTGTCTTCCTTTAAAAAAAGAGGCTTCATGGTGGCTACAGAGTTTCAGTGTTCAGGCAAACAGATTTATTTATCATTTTTTTTCACTTGAATGTAGTCTGAATAGACATTCGAGTGCTTTTGAAAATTAAAAAACATTGCACATACTACAGAACAAGAAACTATACAGTATTTACATACAAAGAGACATCTGGGATTGCAATCAATTCTTTCAGCAAATGCTTGTTTTATTACAGATCAGCATGTTAAAACACCATACACTGTCTAGAAGTAGAGAGAATACAAGTGTTGCCTACACATCTACACAGTTGTCCAGCAAACTGGTATTACATTGGTAAAAAAGGTGGCAGCTGTTGCCGCACATGAGACATAAACCTGATGTACATGTAAGTCAGGCTTAACACCTCTAAGGCAGGTGGCACGTGGCTTGGAACCGACTCCCAAGACTCCTCATGTCATCTCCCGGGCAGTAATGCCAATAAAAGAAACAAAATGCCACCGATAAACAGCATGAAGACGAGATCTTAGATGACATCTCTTAACTTTATGACCAGAAATGTCCCCTAAATCTATGGATATCAGCCGTAGAAGGTGCCACGGAACACGCCTCAGACCTCACTTATTAAACAAGCAGAGCCGGGTTGTATCCCATAAGATGGCACGAGGTAGTGAAAATCATCCTTAAAAAAGAACAGGCTCAAGTAAATGATTGCGTAGTTGTTGGATGGAGAGATAGAACTCTGCCTGTTGCTTTCTGTGACATTTCCACACTGCCATAGGTCGGTGCCCTCTAGAGTTTGCATATTGCCACCTCTGCAGGACAATCATCTAAGTTGTCCTGAGACCTTTTCTCGAGCATTCCTGTGGCAGCTCTGATGACTCACATGATTTCTGACTCTTTGGCCAATGCTTTGTTCAGGCGTTTCATTACATTATTTGTTTATGTGTGCAAGAATAGACTGTTTGACTAAAAACTCAGGAATCTTTGAAATAAAAAAACTTCACAATCAGTACATTTTAAACCAGAGTGGCTTTTTGATGCCTCATCAGAGAGCATTTGGTAGGAAATGCTCTTTCACGTTTATTATGTTCAAATTGTTTGTCCCTGGTGTATAATTTCTGATCAAGCATTAGCTGGTTCTTTGGGATGAATGTTGTGTCACACGTGGTACATCGATACAGTTTCTCCCTGGACTGTCTGTTAACACATTAGGTTCCTCTTGAGAAACAATGCTTTGTAATACATAGAAAATGATCATATTTTCTGCCCATAAGGACTTTCTAAAAAGCCTGCTCAGCACTTGTTCACAATTATAGCTGAAGGTAATTCCCACAGTGGACTTTCTGATGTCACATTAAATTATCCCTTTGTAATGACTGCTTTGTCACATTCAGGCCCATATTTATACTCTGTTAGCGTCTCACTTGTGTCATTTTTGTTTTTACGCAAATCCGCCGCAAACTTAACTCCATATTTATACTTTGGCGCTAGACATGATTAGCGCCAAAGTAATGGAGTTAACGTCGCTTTCTGGACGGGAAAACCTACCTTGCATCAATGAGATGCAAGGTGGGCATTCCCGTCCAGAAAAGGACGATATGGCCTTTGCACCATATTTATCCCCCCATGCTAAAATCCAGCACTGGGGATGGGGGCCTTAAATAATGGCGCTAAGCTTGCTCAGCGCCATTATTTAAGGCCTGGCTATGGGCAGGCATTAGGGGACCTGTAGGCATATTTCCATAGTCAGAGACCATAATTCGGTGCACAGGTCCCCGTTTCCCCTACGCCTCTCCCGCCCTGTTAGCATCCTTTCCAAGGACGCTAACCGGGCATTAGCGCCAGCTAGTGCCATTCCATAAATATGGCGCCTGGCCGGCGTCTTGGAATGGCGCAAGCCGGTGCAATACTTTTTCACGCAAAACTGCGCTAACGCAGTTTTGTGTGAAAAAGTATAAATCTGGCCCTCAGTATCCTCGTACAGTTTCTCTCCTGTGTGGACTCTCAGGTGTGCCACTAGGTCACCTCTCATAATAAACACCTTGTCAGATTCAGTGAATTGATGTGCGTACTCCCTGCAACGAGGTTCTGATGTTATATTAGCTTTGCTTTTATATTCAACACGTCATATCATTAAGTCCATTGATACATGTTCAATCCTATCATGGCTTTCTTATGGTCCATTAGCTTTTTCACTTCTAATAAATGTCATGTCATATTATGTTCATTCATATGGTCTCTCCGCTGTGTGGATTTTCTGAAGGTGTTTTAAGTATTTCTTTTGAACAAATGCTTTATCACTGTCAGTGCATGGATATGGTTTCTCCCTTGTGTAGACTTTCTGGTGCTGCTTTAGGATGTCCTTCCTAATAAACGCCTCGTCACAGTCAGTGGACTGATATGGTTTACCCCCGTTTGGACTTTCTGACTGCACATTAGCTGTGCCCTTCTAGTGAACGCCTTGTCACATCTGTACATTCAGAACAATTTTCCCCAGTGTGGACTTTCACTTGGTGCTTTAGGACATCCTTTCTAATAAAAGCCTTGTCGCATTCAGTGCAGTTGAATGGCTTCTTTCCTGCGTGGACTTTCAGATGTCGTGCTCATTTCTACTTTGTAATAAATCTTTATTCACATTCAGTACATTTATAGGGTTTCTCCCCAGTGTGTTTTTTTTTATGTTGCACTAGACTGCTCTTTGGACTGAAAGTTTTTTCACATTCATTGCAGTTGAATGGTTTCCCCACAGTGTGGACTTTCTGGTGTGGCTTTAGCTCTCCATTTGTAATAAATGCCTCGTCTCATTCTGCACATTCATATGGTTTCTTCTAGGTGTGGATCTTTTGATGCAGCTTTAGGTTCTTCTTCTTCAGGGCTGTTTTATTACAATCTGTACATTCATAGGTTTCCTCCACTATGTGAACGCTCTAATGTTGCATTAGGTCTTTCTTTGTAAATAATGCTTTGCCAGAGTCAGTCCATTGATATGTGTTTTCTCCAGTATGAAGCTTCTGACGTCCCATGTGCTCCCTCTAAGTAATTCCCTGTCACATTCTTTACATTCATATTGCGTCTCTCCTGGGAGGTCTTCCTCATGACCCATTATCTCTTCCTCGGTAAAGGACAATTCATCAGATGCTTAGAACATTCATAGTCTCCCCATTGTGGGGGCTTCTGTGGACTTTATGTTCACATTAGTTTCCTTATGATAAATTCTTGGCCACATTATATAAACATCCATGCTCCTTTCATCAGTGACATTGTGCCAATATAGTGTCCACTCAAATAAAAGCTGTGTCACAATTAGCACATATACAAAGGCTGTGCATGGACCAGGGTCGCAGAGGTTATTTATTGCTTGTTAAGTTTGTATTTTCATGCAGCTTGTGTGAATCCTGGATGATATTTCACTAGGGGGGGTCTTTACAGACAAGACTTTGTCACTTTCAGTACCTTATATTGCTCCTTCGCTGTATGCCCCAGTATGTCCACGTGTTATGTCTTCTATGTCTATCATCTGATGAATAAAAGTCAGGTACAGGCCTCCTTGGGAAGTTTGGGTTTTCTGCTGTATTAGACGGCTTTGATGAAGCATTAGCCTCATCAGACTTGCTTCAGTATGTCCATGTCTTATGACTTCTATCTGTCTCATCTGATACGTAAGAGCCAAGTACAGGCCTCCTTGGAAGGCTTCAGAGAGACATTAGCCCTCAAGGGAAGAGACGGAGGTTTACTGTTGTTACACGTGATGGTTAATGCTGTAGTATGTCCATGTGTTATGTCTTCTATGTCTATCATCTGATGCCTAAGAGCCAAATACAGGTGTCATTGGAAGACTTTGGAGAGACATTAGCCCTCAAGGGAAGAGACGGAGGTTCACTGTTGTTACACGTGATGGTTAATGCTGTAGTATGTCAATGTGTTGCGTCTTCTATGTCTATCATCTGATGCCTAAGAGCCAAGTACAGGCCTCATTGGAAGAATTTGGAGAGACAGTAGCCCTCAAGGGAAGAGACGGAGGTTCACTGTTGTTACAAGTGATGGTTAATGCTGTAGTATGTCCATGCGTTATGTCTTCTATGTGTATCATCTGATACCTAAGAGCCAAGTACAGGCATCATTGGAAGACTTTGGAGAGACATTAGTCCTCAAGGGAAGAGACGGAGGTGCACTGCTGTTACACGTGATGTTTGCTGCTGTTACATATTTCCCTTTACTACTGCATTTCTTTCACCTGTAGGATTAACACAAAGAAACATGGAATAAACGAAAACACAGAATCCATAAACAATCTATTGACATCTAATGAGACATTTTATATTCCATATCTACATGCGAGCTAAACCATTTCTGGATTGCACTTTTAATGTAAAGATGACAAAGGCAGAGTAAGGAGGTAAGTCCCTTCTGCGATCTCCCGCTATCTATGAGAATGGACTCGGAGATACCAGACAAGTTTCCTTGTTCAATGAGCGAGACCCCCTCCCCATGACACACTATGATGTTAAACCATTCAGATGCAGTTCTTCCCTTCTTCTCCCTGCCAATTACACTAATTAAAACGTAAGAGGAGAAAGGAATAGGGGTGGGCGAAACTCCCAGAGATTTACTCCATAGAATTGTGCAGAGTTACATACAAACTGTCAAGATTCCAGGGGGTTCTGCGAGTGGGTGGAATTCAACACGATGCACTCATTTTCACAATGCAATGGCCGTGGCCTGCTGCAACCCACCACGTTCAAAAAATCTCGCCGGAAAATCGCACTACAGGATGCAAATACTCACTTGCCAGCTTTACGAAGGTGAGCCACGCGCAAGAAAAACTCTGCCACTTAGCAGCTGGCAGAGCTCTTGCGCATGCGCACATAACACAGCCGACCCGATTCGGACGGGGTGCGGCTAAATGCAGAACACCGGAACTCCGCGTTACAAGGGTGATGTGGATGGAGCAAAACTCTGCACACTTCGCCGAGGGAGCGCAGTTAATCACCCACCCTTATAGAGAACGCCATATTCTGGGAATCCTTCCTATTACAAACACTCAAGGGAAGGAGCATTTTCTAGAGAGTGGACCATGCAACAGAGTGACAGAGAGAAACATGAGTATTTGTTACAAGAGAGTCCTGTTCTATCAGAGAGCCTGAGATAGGAGAGGTAATGATTGAATGATAGATTTAAAGAGTTCACAGTGACTCAACAGACGGTCCCGATGCTGAGCATCTTTCACATGGTAGAACTTTTCTTTGTATTTGTATTTATCAGTAATTGTGCAATACTTCTGGATGTGTATTACATGGGAGAGTTTGTAAATCCCATAAGGTGAAGGTGTGTTGCAGTGCGGTGTGGAGTACGGTGCTTTGTACAGCAGTTGTGCGACATTATGGTGGTGGTTTAATCATGTGATGGTGCGGATGTGGCAGTGAGATGGGGTGTCTTTGTCTACATTGACTCTTTTAAAGTACTTTATAACATTTGTTGTCTGCGTTTTAAAACACATATCCATAGTAGTGGTTACAGTATTATTACATGGACGATTCATAATCAAATTACATCCTTCAATATCTCCAACGTCAGTCTGCAGTGGGTGCATCATTAGTAATAATAGCACTTTAGATGTGACACTTAGCACATACCTAGTTATTTAAAATGTCATTTCTTAAACGGAAATGAGCAGAGCATTGGTACCATTGGCTATTGTGATCAATGATGCCAGTTTACTTTACCGAACCATAACTGGCACATTTCAGTGTCTTTTAGGTTTGGTTTTGCAAACATAACTTCATTAGAACTCAAATACCTAAATGAGTTGAGAACATCAAGGGCGTGATCTAGTTTGCTGCTATTAATGGGCAACCAAACACCGTCCTATTTCTGCAAGAAGTGCTGACACTAAAGGAGAATCAATCTATGGAATTTCCTTCATCCCACGATCCCTACGTTGCAGGAAAGTTCACTCAGTGACTTTTGCTCCAAATTATAAATTGGAGGATTCTCACTTATTACGCACTTCTAAATCAGGACTCTAGACTGGTAGGAGACAGATAGTGTCTTCCATGATCTAGCCACAATTCTCTTATTACATCTCTTGTAACTGAAAACTCCTGACAACTTCTCTCCTTCCTTTTTTCAGCGTTTGCCAATTATTCCTCTCCTTCTGTCTTTATTCTCTTCTCCTCCCCATTTCACTTTTCATGCTCTCTATCTTTTGTTTTCCCTCTTGTTCCCTTTCTTCTCCATCTTCCCTCTTGCCTATTTCCCTTTTATCTTCTCTGTTTCTGTGTTTCTGTTCCTAAACTCTACATTTCTTTTTCCCTCCTCTCTGCTGTCTCTTCTCTACTCTTACTACCACCTCACCCCTCCTTTTGTCTATGTCCTGTCCTCTCCATTATTCTTTCTCTCTCTTCTCCCATTGTGGCTCAGTTGGAGGCTGGCCCTCTATGTAGAGTACAAAACCAAGTACACTATGCAGAGGGTCCGGGCAACCACATGTTAGTTTTCAGGGGTAAAAATCTGACCACCTAATGCTCTCATTTTTAAGGTAGCTGGTTGAGCAGTTAGGCTAATCCAGGACATGTGCTAAGTATTTGCTGTACTCACACATCCAATTATGCACCACACACACTCAATGAATAACTCAGGACCAGAATTTATAAAAAAGACTTCAGACTTTTATATAATTTTTAAGACCAAAATCCTTAGAATACGTTAGGTACTTTTTAATTTGTGACTTTTTGAAGTTTTAATAAAGTTAGTCTTTCTGTGCGTAATTACACTCCATAGGAATCAATAGGCAGTCACTTTTAAAAATACATAAAAAATCACACAGTTGGGTTACCAGTCTCTTCTTTTGCAGGATGGTCGCAGTGGTCGGTGGGCACCTTGTGCCAGCTGGAGAGCCTCGGGCGGCTCCCGGTTCTGGCGGGAACAGCGTTGGAAAGGTTCTTGGCACAGGGCCATCTGGATGGGCCACTTGGAAAAGGAGCTGGTTTGCAAATTCAAAGTGGTGCCTGGAGGTCCCCTTGGGCTGGTGAGGTCAGAAGGGGTTGGGGACCCGGGGCACACAGCAGATCCTGTGATGCAAGTCCCAGGGCATCCAGGTGCAGGGCGTTTTGGAGGTCTTGGATGCTGTGCACAACGAAGTCCACTGGAGCTGGAGGGGAGTCTCTTTGGAGGCAGCTTACAGGACAATGGGGGCACTCTGGTCGGAAGTCTGGGTGTTCCTGAAGTCCCTTGACTGGGGCTTCCTCCTGACCCTTTTTTCAGCTTAGGGGGAGCTGGTTTTCTCCTGGTCCGATGTCAGCTGACCAGGACCTAGGGTAATGCTCTATCTCGGCCACTGGGGGTAGCTGCACCACCAAACTTGGTACATTTGGGAGGCACTTCCGGGCAGTCGCCGGTGTGTTGTCGGGTCCGGCTGTGACCTCTGGTCGCGGAGATATTGCGATTCAGTGAAGTAACCCTCACTGGTTTCTTGGTCCTTTGCAGTTTTCATGCTTTTCTTGAGTTGTGCCCCCACTCAGGAGGAGGATCTGGGGTGATCCTAGAATCCTGGAGGTCCCCTGGGTTTCTTGGGGTCAATCCAGTGATCAGCTCCTCCGCAGTCGCGATTGTCGAGACTCTGGTTCAGCCAGCAGGGGTCTTGGAGCCTCTTTGGGTGCAGCAGGTCCTCTGTTCTCATCCTTGTGGGTCCTTTGGTGCTGGTCTTCTCTTCTTCTTGGGATCCTTTTCAAAATCTAAAATCTTGGTCTAGGGGAGCCCACTAAATACTGAATTTAGTGGGCATTTTAGGGGGAATCTGGTAGTGTCCAATGGGACACTTACCCTTGGGTGGCTACACCCACTACAGCTATCTCTCTCCAGTCCAAGATGGAGAAAACTGAATTAGAGGGTCCACTTCATATGCATGGTGTATGCTCAGTGAAGCCACTCCTCCTACCCTTTGTCTGGTTTCCCGCCTTTGCTTCTGCCAAAAGTGGGGGTTTGCAAAGGGGGAATACCTCTGCTGCTAGCAGCAGGCCTGGAAGCTCGTGTTTCAGGGCAGTAGCCCTTTGAAGCTCCCTGCCAGGGTGTTGCACATTCCTGAGGGAGGGTGTGTTAGCTCCTCCACCCAGGAAGGGCATTGTTTTACAAAACCAGAGAGCCAAGGCTCTCCCCCAGGTTTGTTTATTGGCTGTCTGGAGTGGCAGCTGGATGGAACCAGCCAGAAACTATGCCAGTTAGGGTTAGATTTTGCAGGGGGCACCTCTAAGGTGGCCCCTGGGTACATTTAGATTTAAATCCAATACTGGTATCAGTTTGGATTTAATATTATGAGTTGTTTGATACCAAACAACCCAGGGTGCAGAGTGGCCATTATGAAGCTGGGGAACTCGTGTTTGACCAGTGCCCAGTACATACATTAAAATGGCTGCTCTGTTCACTCACTGTGTCCTATGTTTGGTAAGGACACAGTGTGGGCATATTGCTCATGCAATAATTCCCTCACTTATAGTATGGTGCACCCTGCCTTAGGGCTGGTAGGCCTGCTAGAGGGGTGACTTACCCGTAATATATGCAGTGCATGGTGGACAGGACACACAGAGGGTATGCCATGTCGACTTTGTCTTTTAGGGTTGTCCCAGTACACTCAGTCTGCCATGGCAGTGCTGGGTGCATCTGGGAGCAGGGCCCTTGGGGGTGGCACAATCTGTGCTGCTGCCCCCAGGGGCCTACTCTTAATATCACTGGCCCTGGGTACTGGGGTACCAATTTACTGGGTACTGGGGTACCCATTTACTAGGGACTTACAGGGTATTGAAGAGTGTAACCAATTGTGCCAAGCATCACAACAGTTTTAGGGAAAGAGTTCTGGCCCATGGAACCTGTTTAGCAGGGGCCCTGGGCACTACCACCTTCTAGAATACATCAACATCAGGCAAAAAAGTGGGGTCTAACCATGCAAAAAGAGGCCTCCTCTCACAGTACCCCCCCAAACGAAAGAGGATGAGACTACCCTTTCCCTAGTGAGTCTTCATCTTCTAAGTGGAAGAACCTGGAGAGGCCATCTGCATTGGCATGGGCAGCCCCAGGTCTGTGTTCCACTTTAAAGTCCATACCCTGTAGGAAAATGGACCACCTAAGCAGTTTGGGATTTTCTCCTTTCATTTGTTGTGGCCATCTGAGAGGCCTGTTGTCAGTCTGAACTGTGAAGTTAGAGCCAAACAAGTATGGCCTCAACTTTTCCAGGGCCCAAACCACAGCAAAGGCTTCCCTCTCTATGGCACTCCATTTTTGTTCCCTAGGGAGTAGCTTCTTGCTAATAAAAGCAACTGGCTGGTGATGTCTATCATCATTCCTTTGGGATAGGACTGCCCCTACTCCCAACTCTGAAGCATCTGTCTGAACTATGAATTCCCCTGAGTAGTGTGGTGCTTGTAGGACTGGAGCAGAGCACATGGCTTTCTTCAGAGTGTCAAAGGCCTCTTGACAACTCACTGTCCAGTTGATTTTCCTAGGCATTTTCATGGAGGTAAGTTCTGTGAGGGGGGCAACTATGGTGCCATAATCCTTCACAAACCTCCTATAATACCCAGTCAAGCCAAGGAATGCCCTGGCTTGGGTCTGGGTTGTAGGAGCTTCCCAAGCCAGAATAGTCTGAATCTTGGGCTGCAGAGGTTGTACTTGGCCTCCACCAACCAGGTGGCCCAGGTACACAACTTTCCCCTGCCCTATCTGGCACTTACTGGCCTTGATAGTGAGGCCTGCCTTTTGCAGAGCCTCACAGACCTTTCCCAGGTGGATCTGGTGATCCTGCCAGGTGGAACTATAGACAGCTATGTCATCCAGGTAAGCTGCACTAAAAGTTTCCAATCCAGCAAGGACTTGGTTCACCAACCTCTGGAAAGTGGCAGGTGCATTTTTGAGTCCAAAGGGCATAACAGTGAACTAGTAATGCCCACTAGGAGTAGAAAATTCTGACCTCTCCTTTACTCCTGGTGTCAGGCCAATCTGTCGGTACCCTGATGTTACATCAAAAGCACTCAGATATTTGGCTGCCCCTAGTCTGTCAATGAGCTCATCATCTGTTGCAATTGGGTGTGCATCAGTTTTGGTTACTGAGCTGAGGCCCCTGTAGTCCACACAAAACCTCATTTCCTTCTTGTCACCCTTGGAGTGAGGTTTGGGGACTAATACTACTGGGCTGGCCCAGGGGCTCTCAAAGGGTTCAATGACACCCAAATCCCCCATTTTCTTGATTTCAGCTTCTATGCTTTCTCTGGCATGGTCAGACTGTCTGTAAATGTTGTTCTTGACAGGCAGGCTGTCACTAGTGTCCACATCATGGGTACCCCAGTTTGTCTTCCCAGGGGTCAGAGAAAAAAAGCCCAGCATACTGGTTAAGCACTTTTCTGCAATCAGTCTGCTGTTGTCCTGAGAGGGTGTCTGACAAGATCACTCCATCTACAGAACCATCTTGGGGATTGCTGGAGAGGAGAGCAGGGAGAGGTTCACTCTAATCTTCCGGTCTCTCATCTGTGACCATGAGCATAGTCACATCAGCTCTGTCACAGAAGGGTTTTAGGCGGTTGACATGGATAATTCTTTTGGGGTTTTTGCAACTGCCTAGGTCCACTAGATAAGTGACCTCCCCTTTCTTTTCAAGAATGGGATAGGGCCCAGACCAGTTGTCCTGGAGGGAGCAACAGGCTCCAACACCCAAACTTTCTGCCCTGGTTGGAACTCCACCATAGCTGCTTTTTGGTCATACCAAAGCTACTGAGGCTCTTGGCTGGCCTGAAGATTTTTGCTGGCTTTCTCCATGTACTCAACCATTCTGGAACATAGGCCAAGCACATAGTCCACAATGTCCTGTTTTGGCTCTTTGAGGGGTCTCTCCCAGCCTCCCCTTACAAGACTCAGTGTTCCCCTAACAGGATGACCAAACAAAAGTTCAAAGTGTGAAAAACCCACTCCCTTTTCTGTAGGCAAACAGCATGCAAGGAAGTAGGACATCCTGTCTCCTTCTGAGCTTTTCAGGGAGTCCTCCAATCATGCCTTTTAGGGTCTGATTGAACCTTTCTACCAGTCCATTGGTTTGTGGATGGTATGGGGTAGTGAACCTATAGGTCACTCCACATCCCTGCCACATGTGTTTTAAGTATGCAGACATGAAGTATGACCCCTTGTCTGATACTACCTCCTTAGGGAACCCCACCCTGGTAAATATACCCAGAAGGGCTTTGGCCACTGCAGGGGCAGAGATAGTCCTAAGGGGAATAGTCTCAGGGTACCTTGTGGCATGATCCACTACCACTAGGATGTATCTATGTACTGATGCTATTGGAGGGTCAAGGGGGCCAACAATGTCAACCCCTACCCTTTCAAAGGGAACCCCAACCACAGGTAGTGGAATTAAGGGGATCTTAAAGTGCCCACCTGCCTTGCCACTGGCTTGGCAGGAGGGACAGGACTGACAAAAGTCCTTCACTGTTTGGGACATACCTGGCCAGTAGAAGTGGTTTACCAACCTACTCCATGTCTTGTTCTGACCCAGGTACCCTGTTAGGTGAATGTCATGGGCTAAAGTGAGAAGGAAGTCTCTGAACTTCTGGGGAACTACCACCCTCCTGGTTGCACCAGGCTTGAGGTCTCTGGCCTCAGTGAACAGGAGCCCCTCGTCCCAGTAGACCCTGTGGGTACCACTGACATTTCCTAGCTCCTCCTGAGCAGCTTGCTGTCTCAGGCCTTCAAGAGTGGGACACTCTCTTTGTCCCTGGCACAGATCTTCCCTAGAGGGTCACCCTGGGCCCAAGAGCTCTGGGTGGTAGGGCCCAAGCTCTTCAGGCTCAGTTCCCTATAAGGTGGGTGTGAGAAAGTAGCCTCTTTCTAGCCTTGTTACCCCCACTTTTGGCCTGTTTGTGAGTGTATGTCAGGGTGTTTTGTCACTGTTTTCACTGTCTCACTGGGATCCTGATAGCCAGGCCCCAGTGCTCATAGTGAAAACACTATGTTTTCAGTATGGTTGTTATGTGTCACTGGGATCCTGCTGGTCAGGACCCCAGTGCTCATAAGTTTGTGGCCTATATGTATGTGTCACTGGGACCCTGTCACACAGGGCCCCAGTGCTCATAAGTGTGCATGTATGTGTTCCCTGTGTGGTGCCTAACTGTCTCACTGAGGCTCTGCTAACCAGAACCTCAGTGGTTATGCTCTCTCATTTCTTTCAAATTGTCACTAACAGGCTAGTGACTAATTTTACCAATTCACATTGGCTTACTGGAACACCCTTATAATTCCCTAGTATATGGTACTAAGGTACCCAGGGTATTGGGGTTCCAGGAGATCCCTATGGGCTGCAGCATTTCTTTTGCCACCCATAGGGAGCTCTGACAATTCTTACACAGGCCTGCCACTGCAGCCTGAGTGAAATAATGCACACATTATTTCACAGCCATTTTCACTGCACTTAAGTAACTTATAAGTCACCTATATGTCTATCCTTTACCTGGTAAAGGTTAGGTGCAAAGTTACTTAGTGTGTGGGCACCCTGGCACTAGCTAAGGTGCCCCCACATTGTTCAGGGCAAATTCCCCGACTTTGTGAGTGCGGGGACACCATTACATGCGTGTACTACACATAGGTCACTACCTATGTGTAGCTTCACAATGGTAACTCCGAATATGGCCATGTAACATGTCTAAGATCATGGAATTATGCCCTCTATACCATCCTGGCATAGTTGGCACAATTCCATGCTCCCAGTGGTCTGTAGCACAGACCCTGCTACTGCCAAACTGCCTTTTCTGGGGTTACACTGCAGCTGCTGCTGCTGCCAACCCCACAGACAGGCTTCTGCCCTCCTGGGGTCCAGCCAGGCCTGGCCCAGGATGGCAGAACAAAGGACTTCCTCAGAGAGGGGGTGTTACACCCTCTCCCTTTGGAAAATGGTGTGAAGGCAGGGGAGGAGTAGCCTCCCCCAGCCTCTGGAAATGCTTTGTTGGGCACAGAGGTGCCCAATTCTGCATAAGCCAGTCTACACCGGTTCAGGGACCCCTCAGCCCTGCCTGGGCGTGAAACTGGACAAAGGAAAGGGGAGTGACCACTCCCCTGACCTGCACCTCCCCTGGGAGGTGCCCAGAGCTTCTCCAGTGTGCTCCAGACCTCTGCCATCTTGGAAACAGAGGTGCTGCTGGCACACTGGACTGCTCTGAGTGGCCAGTGCCCTCAGCTGACGTCAGAGACTCCTTTTGATAGGCTCCTTCAGGTGTTGCTAGCCTATCCTCTCTCCTAAGTAGCCAAACCCTCTTTTCTGGCTATTTAGGGTCTCTTTCTTTGGGGATTCCTCAGATAACGAATGCAAGAGCTCATCAGAGTTCCTCTGCATCTCTCTCTTCACCTTCTGCCAAGAAATCGACTGCTGACCGCGCTGGAAGCCTGCAAAACTGCAACAAAGTAGCTAAGACGACTACTGCAACATTGTAACGCCGCTCCTGCTGCCTTCTTGACTGTTTTTCTTGGTGGTGCATCCTGTGGGGGTAGTCTGCCTCCTCTCTGCATCAGAAGCTGCGAAGAAATCTCCCATGGGTCGACGGAATCTTCCCCCTGCCAATGCAGGCACCAAAAAGCTGCATCACGGTCCCTTGGGTCTTCTCTCACGACGACGAGCGAGGTCCCTTGAATCCAGCAAGACTGTCCAAGTGACCCCCACGGTCCAGTGACTCTTCAGTCCAAGTTTGGTGGAGGTAAGTCCTTTCCTCCCCACGCCAGACTGCATTGTTGGTTTTCACGACTTTTGCAACTTCTCCGGCTTCCGTGCACTTCCGGCGGAAATCCTTTGTGCACACCCAAGCCTGGGTCCCCGGCACTCTAACCTGCATTGCACGACTTCCTAAGTTGGTGTCCGGCGATGTGGGACTCCTTTGAGTAACTTCAGGCGAGCACCGTTTCACGCATCCTCGTAGTGCCTGTTTCTGGCACTTCTCCGGGTGCTACCTGCTGCTGAGAGGGCTCCTTGTCTTGCTCGACATCCCCTCTACCTCCTGGTCCAATTTGCGACATCCTAGTCCATCCTGGGCCATAGCAGCGTCCAAAAACGCTAACCGCACGACTTGCAGCTAGCAAGGCTTGTTGGCGTCCATCCGGCGGGAAAACACTTCTGCAAGACTCTCCACGGCGTGGGGGATCCATCCTCCAAAGGGGAAGTCTCTAGCCCTTGTCGTTCCTGCAGAATTCCTTGCTTCTTCAGTCCAGTAGAAGCTTCTTTGCACCAACAGCTGGCATTTCTTGGGCATCTGCCCATCTCCGACTTGCTTGTGACTTTTGGACTCGGTCCCCTTGTTCCACAGGTACCCTCGACTGGAAATCCATTGTTGTTGCATTGTTGGGTTGTGTTATTCTTGCATTATTCCTCTATCACGACTTCTGTGTCTTTAGGGGAACTTTAGTGCACTTTGCACTCACTTTTCAGGGTCTTGGGGTGGGGTATTTTTCTAACCCTTGCTATTTTCTAATAGTCCCAGCGACCCTCTACAAGGTCACATAGGTTTGGGGTCCATTCGTGATTCGCATTCCACTTTTGGAGTATATGGTTTGTGTTGCCCCTATCCCTATGTGCCTACATTGCATCCTATTGTAATTTTACACTGTTTGCACTGTTTTCTAAGACTATACTGCATATTTTTGGTATTGTGTACATACATCTTGTGTATATTTCTTATCCTCATACTGAGGGTACTCACTGAGATACTTTTGGCATATTGTCATAATAATAAAGTACCTTTATTTTTAGTATAACTGTGTATTGTGTTTTCTTATGATATTGTGCATAATCATTTGTGGTACTGTAGTAGCTTCACACGTCTCCTAGTTCAGCCTAAGCTGCTCTGCTAAGCTACCATTATCTATCAGCCTAAGCTGCTAGACACCCTCTACACTAATAAGGGATACCTGGGCCTGGTGCAAGGTGTAAGTACCCCTTGGTACTCACTACAAGCCAGTCCAGCCTCCTACATTGGTTGTGCAGCGGTGGGATAAGTGCTTTGAGACTACTTACCACTCTTGACATTGTACTTTTCATAAGAGAAAAATATACAAAACAAGTTCAGTGTATGTACACATAACTAAAAAGTTTTGCATTTCTTCTTTTCACTGTTTTCTAAGTGCTGAAAAGTACTTCTAAACTTTCTAAAAAGTTCTAAAAAGTTTAAAAAGTTTTTTTTCTGTCTTTCTAAAAGTTCTGAAAAACTTTTTCTTCACTTTTTCTATCACTTAACTCTTTCTAAAAATGTCTGGCACAGGCCAAAATGTTGATCTGTCCAAACTTGCATATGATCACCTTATACGGAAAGGTGCAAGGAGTCTCTGCATAGAAAGAGGTTTGAGTGTAGGGAAGAATCCTTCTTTAGAACTGTTACTTAACATGCTTAGAGAACAAGATAAGGCCATAAGTGCCCAATCTGTTGAAAAAGTAGTTGATGGTTCTCAGTCTGATCCAGGGACACCCCTGCAGACAGATTCAGTAAGGAAACTTCCCAGCCTGCCCAGTATCAGACAGCCTAGCAGGGTTGAAGAGGATGCAGAGTCACACCATACAAATAGCGTGGTCTCTCATCACAGTAGGAGGTCTCACCATACAGATTGTGGAATCTCACATTATACTGCTAGTCAACTTGTTAAGGTTCCCTCTGTTAGGGACAGGTCTCCTTCTGTTCATTCTCATCACACTTCTGTTTCTAGACATGTCCCTCCCACCCACCCTGATGACAGAATGTTAGAAAGGGAGCTCAATAAATTGAGAGTGGAGACTTCCAGACTGAAGCTCAAGAAGCAACAGCTGGATTTAGATAGACAATCTCTATAGATTGAAAAAGAAAGACAGAAGCTGGGTTTAAATACCCATGGTGGCAGCAGCAGTATTCCCCATAGTCATCCTGTAAAAGAGCATGATTCCAGGAATCTGCACAAGATAGTTCCCCCTTATAAGGAGGGGGATGACATTAACAAGTGGTTTGCTGCACTTGAGAGGTCTTGTGTTGTTCAAGATGTCCCTCAAAGGCAGTGGGCTGCTATCCTATGGCTATCATTTAGTGGTAAGGGTAGAGACAGACTCCTTACTGTGAAAGAAAGTGATGCCAACAATTTCACTATTCTTAAGAGTGCACTCCTTGATGGTTATGGCTTAACCACTGAACAATACAGGATAAAGTTCAGAGAGACCAAAAAGGAGTCTTCACAAGATTGGGTTGATTTCATTGACCATTCAGTGAAGTCCTTGGAAGGGTGGTTACATGGCAGTAAAGTGACTGACTATGAAGGCCTCTATAACTTAATCCTGAGAGAGCATATTCTTAATAATTGTGTGTCAGATGTGTTGCACCAGTACTTGGTAGACTCTGATCTGACCTCTCCCCAAGAATTGGGAAAGAAGGCAGACAAATGGGTCAGAACAAGAGTGAACAGAAAAGTTCATACAGGGGGTGACAAGGATGGCAAGAAGAAGGATGGTAAGCCTTCAGAGAAAGATGGTGAAAAATCTCAAGATAAGCATGGGGATAAGGGTAAAACCAAAGATCCCACTTCAAATCTTAAACACTCTTCAGGGGGTGGAGATAAAACAAATTATTCCTCTTCTTCTCAACCTACACAATTTAAAAAGCCTTGGTGCTTTGTGTGTAAAAATAGAGGCCATAGGCCAGGGGATAAGTCCTGTCCAGGTAAACCCCCTGAGCCTACCACCACTAATACATCAAGCTCTAGTGCCCCTAGCAGTAGTGGTACTAGTGGTGGGACTGCTGGCAACAGTCAAGTGAAGGGTGTAGTTGGGTTCACTTATGGGTCCATAGTAGAAACTGGGGTAGTCAGTCCCAAGACAGTTTCTGTCACACCTAGTGGCATTGGCCTTGCCACACTGGCTGCTTGTCCCCTTACAATGAATAAGTACAGGCAGACAGTTTCAATAAATGGTGTTGAGGCCTTGGCCTACAGGGACACAGGTGCCAGTTTCACTTTGGTGACTGAAAACCTAGTGGCTCCTGAACAACACATCATTGGACAACAGTATAAGATTATTGATGTCCATAACTCCACTAAGTTTCTTCCCTTAGCTATAATTCAGTTTAGTTGGGGTGGAGTTACTGGCCCTAAGCAGGTGGTGGTATCACCTAGCTTACCTGTAGATTGTCTCTTAGGTAATGACCTAGAGGCCTCAGGTTGGGCTGATGTAGAGTTTTATGCCCATGCAGCCATGCTGGGCATACCTGAGGAATTGTTCCCTCTCATTTCTACTGAAATGAAAAAGCAAAGGAGAGAAGGCCTGAAAACTCAGGATCCCTCTCCATCAACAGGTAAAAAGGGTATCACAGTATCCCCTAACCACCCGACCATTCAGGATACCATTCCTGTGGTGGGAGAAACCTCTCCTGGGGTGGCACCTGTTCCAAGGGAATCATCAGCTGGCAAAGCTGGACTCCCTGAGGTAGAAGTACCTCTCTGTGGGATAACTAACATTGGTGACAAAAAGAGCACCATTTTAGTTAACATGGAGCATCCCTCCAACCCTCCCAGAGAAACTTTAGTGCAGAAACCCTGCACTGCCTCACAACACTTAGGACAGCATCCCTGCCCTAGTGTGGAGCTCATAGGACAGCATCCCTGCCCTGCTCCAACTCAAGAGAAACAGCATCCCTGTTCTCTCTTCCAGCCATATGGACAACGTTTTTGCCCAGCTATGGCTTTTCTGAGACAGCATCCCTGTCTGGCATTTCCCTCACTACAAATAGGTTCAGTGGACAATTCCCACTGCTCTAAACTAAAACTTACTGATAGAAACTCTGAAAATACATCTTCACATTGTTGCTTAGCTAAAAAACTTCAAACAGGGTGGTTTACATCCCCAAAGGGAAGTAACCATATAGTGGATGATAAAGGGAGTAACCAGTCTATTGCAGAGCTACTCTCTATTTATCACCACTTAGACAATAAAGTCTCAACTGGCCAAGGTTAGCCTTATTGTCCTTCGTTTAGGGGGGGTTGTGTGAGAAAGTAGGCTCTTTCTAGCCTTGTTACCCCCACTTTTGGCCTGTTTGTGAGTGTATGTCAGGGTGTTTTGTCACTGTTTTCACTGTCTCACTGGGATCCTGATAGCCAGGCCCCAGTGCTCATAGTGAAAACACTATGTTTTCAGTATGGTTGTTATGTGTCACTGGGATCCTGCTGGTCAGGACCCCAGTGCTCATAAGTTTGTGGCCTATATGTATGTGTCACTGGGACCCTGTCACACAGGGCCCCAGTGCTCATAAGTGTGCATGTATGTGTTCCCTGTGTGGTGCCTAACTGTCTCACTGAGGCTCTGCTAACCAGAACCTCAGTGGTTATGCTCTCTCATTTCTTTCAAATTGTCACTAACAGGCTAGTGACTAATTTTACCAATTCACATTGGCTTACTGGAACACCCTTATAATTCCCTAGTATATGGTACTAAGGTACCCAGGGTATTGGGGTTCCAGGAGATCCCTATGGGCTGCAGCATTTCTTTTGCCACCCATATGGAGCTCTGACAATTCTTACACAGGCCTGCCACTGCAGCCTGCATGAAATAATGCACACATTATTTCACAGCCATTTTCACTGCACTTAAGTAACTTATAAGTCACCTATATGTCTATCCTTTACCTGGTAAAGGTTAGGTGCAAAGTTACTTAGTGTGTGGGCACCCTGGCACTAGCTAAGGTGCCCCCACATTGTTCAGGGCAAATTCCCCGACTTTGTGAGTGCGGGGACACCATTACATGCGTGTACTACACATAGGTCACTACCTATGTGTAGCTTCACAATGGTAACTCCGAATATGGCCATGTAACATGTCAAAGCTCATGGAATTACCCCCTCTATACCATCCTGGCATAGTTGGCACAATTCCATGCTCCCAGTGGTCTGTAGCACAGACCCTGGTACTGCCAAACTGCCTTTTCTGGGGTTACACTGCAGCTGCTGCCAACCCCACAGACAGGCTTCTGCCCTCCTGGGGTCCAACCAGGCCTGGCCCAGGATGGCAGAACAAAGGACTTCCTCAGAGAGGGGGTGTTACACCCTCTCCCTTTGGAAAATGGTGTGAAGGCAGGGGAGGAGTAGCCTCCCCCAGCCTCTGGAAATGCTTTGTTGGGCACAGAGGTGCCCAATTCTGCATAAGCCAGTCTACACCGGTTCAGGGACCCCTCAGCCCTGCCTGGGCGCGAAACTGGACAAAGGAAAGGGGAGTGACCACTCCCCTGACATGCACCTCCCCTGGGAGGTGCCCAGAGCTCCTCCAGTGTGCTCCAGACCTCTGCCATCTTGGAAACAGAGGTGCTGCTGGCACACTGGACTGCTCTGAGTGGCCAGTGCCCTCAGCTGACGTCAGAGACTCCTTTTGATAGGCTCCTTCAGGTGTTGCTAGCCTATCCTCTCTCCTAAGTAGCCAAACCCTCTTTTCTGGCTATTTAGGGTCTCTTTCTTTGGGGATTCCTCAGATAACGAATGCAAGAGCTCATCAGAGTTCCTCTGCATCTCTCTCTTCACCTTCTGCCAAGAAATCGGCTGCTGACCGCGCTGGAAGCCTGCAAAACTGCAACAAAGTAGCTAAGACGACTACAGCAACATTGTAATGCCGCTCCTGCTGCCTTCTCGACTGTTTTTCTTGGTGGTGCATCCTGTGGGGGTAGTCTGCCTCCTCTCTGCATCAGAAGCTGCGAAGAAATCTCCCGTGGGTCGACGGAATCTTCCCCCTGCCAACGCAGGCACCAAAAAGCTGCATCACGGTCCCTTGGGTCTCCTCTCACGACGACGAGCGAGGTCCCTTGAATCCAGCAAGACTGTCCAAGTGACCCCCACGGTCCAGTGACTCTTCAGTCCAAGTTTGGTGGAGGTAAGTCCTTGCCTCCCCACGCCAGACAGCATTGTTGGTTTTCACGACTTTTGCAACTTCTCCGGCTTCCGTGCACTTCCGGCGGAAATCCTTTGTGCTCACCCAAGCCTGGGTCCCCGGCACTCTAACCTGCATTGCACGACTTCCTAAGTTGGTCTCTGGCGACGTGGGACTCCTTTGTGTAACTTCAGGCAAGCACCGTTTCACGCATCCTCGTAGTGCCTGTTTCTGGCACTTCTCCGGGTGCTACCTGCTGCTGAGAGGGCTCCTTGTCTTGCTCGACGTCCCCTCTACCTCCTGGTCCAATTTGCGACATCCTGGTCCATCCTGGGCCATAGCAGCGTCCAAAAACGCTAACCGCACGACTTGCAGCTAGCAAGGCTTGTTGGCGTCCATCCGGCGGGAAAACACTTCTGCACGACTCTCCACGGCGTGGGAGATCCATCCTCCAAAGGGGAAGTCTCTAGCCCTTGTCGTTCCTTCAGAATTCCTTGCTTCTTCAGTCCAGTAGAAGCTTCTTTGCACCAACAGCTGGCATTTCTTGGGCATCTGCCCATCTCCGACTTGCTTGTGACTTTTGGACTCGGTCCCCTTGTTCCACAGGTACCCTCGATTGGAAATCCATTGTTGTTGCATTGCTGGGTTGTGTTTTTCTTGCATTATTCCTCTATCACGACTTCTGTGTCTTTAGGGGAACTTTAGTGCATTTTGCACTCACTTTTCAGGGTCTTGGGGTGGGGTATTTTTCTAACCCTTACTATTTTCTAATAGTCCCAGCGACCCTCTACAAGGTCACATAGGTTTGGGGTCCATTCGTGGTTCGCATTCCACTTTTGGAGTATATGGTTTGTGTTGCCCCTATCCCTATGTGCTTCCATTGCATCCTATTGTAATTTTACACTGTTTGCACTGTTTTCTAAGACTATACTGCATATTTTTGGTATTGTGTACATATATCTTGTGTATATTTCTTATCCTCATACTGAGGGTACTCACTGAGATACTTTTGGCAGACTGTCATAAAAATAAAGTACCTTTATTTTTAGTATAACTGTGTATTGTGTTTTCTTATGATATTGTGCATAATCATTTGTGGTACTGTAGTAGCTTCACACATCTCCTAGTTCAGCCTAAGCTGCTCTGCTAAGCTACCATTATCTATCAGCCTAAGCTGCTAGACACCCTCTACACTAATAAGGGATACCTGGACCTGGTGCAAGGTGTAAGTACCCCTTGGTACTCACTACAAGCCAGTCCAGCCTCCTACAGTGGGTGACTCCTCCTCCTCCTGAGGAGAGGGGTCCTGTCTTGTGATCTGTTGTGAAGTTGGTCCCCTAGTCTTCTTGCCTTTTCTCTTGGGAGGCTGGTCCACTATTTCTTGATCCAGCTCTCCTTTTTGTCTCTGAAGTTTGCTCTGTGGCCTAGTCTTGACACAAGCCCACTCAGGGATTCCAAGCATTGCTGCATGGGTTTTTAGCTCTATCTCAGCCCAGGGGGAATGCTCCAGATCATTACCAAGTAGGCAATCTACAGGGACGGATGAGGACACAACCACTTCTTTCTGCCCTGCTACTCCTCCCCATTCAAAGTTTACCATAGCCATGGGGTGGAACTTGGTCTCATTGTCAGCATTGGTGACAGGATAAGACCTCACTACTAGGAACTGGGTTGAGGGGACCAGGTGCTGAGACATCATAGTGATGCTAACCCCAGTATCCCTCAAAGCTTCTATTTTCTCCCCATTAATCAAAGGGTGCTCACTGTAGGAAAGTACTATCTTGCCTGGCATGTTACCCCCATATTTCACTGTATATATGTTGTTTTAGTTGTATGTGTCACTGGGACCCTGCCAGCCAGGGCCCCAGTGCTCATAAGTGTGCCTGACTGTGTTACCTGTGTAGTGACTAACTGTCTCACTGAGGCTCTGCTAACCAGAACCTCAGTCGTTATGCTCTCTCATTACTTTCCAAATTGTCACTAACAGGCTAGTGATCAATTTCACCAATTCACATTGGCATACTGGAACACCCTTATAATTCCCTAGTATATGGTACTGAGGTACCCAGGGTTTTGGGGTTCCAGGAGATCCCTATGGGCTGCAGCATTTCTTTTGCCACCCATAGGGAGATCTGACAATTCTTACACAGGCCTGCCACTGCAGCCTGAGTGAAATAACGTCCACGTTATTTCACAGCCATTTACCACTGCACTTAAGTAACTTCTAAGTCACCTATATGTCTAACCTTTACCTGGTAAAGGTTGGGTGCTAAGTTACTTAGTGTGTGGGCACCCTGGCACTAGCCAAGGTGCCCCAAACATTGTTCAGGGCAAATTCCCCGGACTTTGTGAGTGCGGGGACACCATTACACGCGTGAACTGTACATAGGTCACTACCTATGTACAGCATCACAATGGTAACTCCGAACATGGCCATGTAACATGTCTAAGATCAATGAATTGTCACCCCAATGCCATTCTGGCATTGGGGAGACAATTCCATGATCCTCCGAGTCTCTAGCACAGACCCGGGTACTGCCAAACTACTTTTCCTGGGTTTCACTGCAGCTGCTGCCAACCCCTCAGACAGGTTTCTGCCCTCCTGGGGTCCAGCCAGGCTTGGCCCAGGAAAGCAGAACAAAGGACTTCCTCAGAGAGAGGGTGTTACACCCTCTCCCTTTGGAAAAAGGTGTCAGGGCTGGGGAGGAGTAGCCTCCCCCAGCCTCTGGAAATGCTTTGATGGGCACAGATGGTGCCCATATCTGCATAAGCCAGTCTACACCGGTTCAGGGATTCCCCCAGCCCTGCTCTGGCACGAAACTGGACAAAGGAAAGGGGAGTGACCACTCCCCTGACCGGCACCTCCCCTGGGAGGTGCCAAGAGCTCCTCCAGTGTGCTCCAGACCTCTGCCATCTTGGAAACAGAGGTGCTGCTGGCACACTGGACTGCTCTGAGTGGCCAGTGCCAGCAGGTGACGTCAGAGACTCCTTCTGATAGGCTCTTACCTGTGTTGCCAGCCTATCCTTCTTCCTAAGTAGCCAAACCTCCTTTTCTGGCTATTTAGGGTCTCTGCTTTGGGGAATTCTTTAGATAACGAATGCAAGAGCTCATCAGAGTTCCTCTGCGTCTCTCTCTTCACCTTCTGCCAAGGAATCGACCGCTGACTGCTCTGGACGTCTGCAAAACCACAACAAAGTAGCAAAGACGACTACTGCAACCTTGTATTGCTGATCCAGCCGCCTTCTCGTCTGCTTTCCTGGTGGTGCATGCTGTGGGGGTAGTCTGCCTCCTCTCTGCACTAGAAGCTCAGAAGAAATCTCCAGTGGGTCGACGGAATCTTCCCCCTGCAACCGCAGGCACCAAAAGACTGCATCACCGGTCCTCTGGGTCCCCTCTTAGCACGACGAGCGTGGTCCCTGGAACTCAGCAACTCTATCCAAGTGACTCCCACAGTCCAGTGACTCTTCAGTCCAAGTTTGGTGGAGGTAAGTCCTTGCCTCCCCACGCTAGACTACATTGGTGGGTACCATGTGATTTGCAGCTGCTCCGGCTCCTGTGCACTCTTCTAGGATTTCCTTTGTGCACAGCCAAGCCTGGGTGCCCGACACTCTAACCTGCAGTGCATGACCTCCTGAGTTGTCCTCCGGCGTCGTGGGACCTTCTTTTGTGACTTCGGGTGAGCTCCGGTTCACTCTTCTTCGTAGTGCCTGTTCCGGCACTTCTGCGGATGCTGCCTGCTTCTGAGAGGGCTCCTTGTCTTGCTGGGCGCCCCCTCTGTCTCCTCACGCAATTGGCGACATCCTGGTCCCTCCTGGGCCACAGCAGCATCTAAAAACCCTAACTGCGACCCTTGCAGCTAGCAAGGCTTGTTTGCGGACTTTCTGCGTGGGAACACCTCTGCAAGCTTCTTTACGACGTGGGACATCCATCCTCCAAAGGGGAAGTTCCTAGTCCTCTTCGTTCTTGCAGAATCCACAGCTTCTACCATCCGGTGGCAGCTTCTTTGCACCCTCAGCTGGCATTTCTTGGGCATCTGCCCACTCACGACTTGAGTGTGACTCTTGGACTTGGTCCCCTTGTTCCACAGGTACTCTCGTCTGGAAATCCATTGTTGTTGCATTGCTGGTGTTGGTCTTCCTTGCAGAATTCTCCTATCACGACTTCTGTGCTCTCTGGAGAACTTAGGTGCACTTTACACCCACTTTTCAGGGTCTTGGGGTGGGCTATTTTTCTAGCCCTCACTGTTTTCTTACAGTCCCAGCGACCCTCTACAAGATCACATAGGTTTGGGGTCCATTCGTGATTCGCATTCCACTTTTGGAGTATATGGTTTGTGTTGCCCCTATACCTATGTGTTCTCATTGCAATCTATTGTTACTGTACATTGCTTGCATTGCTTTCTATTGCTATTACTGCATATTTTTGGTATTGTGTACATATATCTTGTGTATATTTGCTATCCTCATACTGAGGGTACTCACTGAGACACTTTTGGCATATTGTCATAAAAATAAAGTACCTTTATTTTTAGTATATCTGTGTATTGTGTTTTCTTATGATATTGTGCATATGACACCAGTGGTATAGTAGGAGCTTTGCATGTCTCCTAGTTCAGCCTAAGCTGCTCTGCTAAGTTACCTTTTCTATCAGCCTAAGCTGCTAGACACCTCTTCTACACTAATAAGGGATACCTGGACCTGGTGCAGAGTGCAAGTACCCCTTGGTACTCACTACAAACCAGGCCAGCCTCCTACAAGTCTCAACAGGTATTAATTAATCTTAGTGTCATAGGTAGTAGTGATAACCAAGGAGCTTTAGTAGCCGGAGGCGGTAATGTACATCAATGTCCACAGGCGGCAATAAACGTAAATTGCCCAACATTATTTTTTTTCGTGTGTGAACAGTCCCCAAAGGCCCGAGGTGGTAATTAACCTCATTGACCCAAAGCAGTAATGTTCATCAATGAACATAGGCGGTAATGAGCATCACCCAGTCCATCAAGTAATGACATTCTTTGCCCTGGGTTGTAGTGAGCATCAGTGACCCCTAATAGTTATGAGCATCAATGTACTCATGCAGTAATGCGGTTTAGTGGGTGAGGTAGTACTGAACATCAGTGTCCCCAAACAGTAATGATCATACACTATCCCAGGCAGTATTAAGCATCAATGACTCCAGTCAGCAATGAACGTCAATGTCCCCAAACAGTAATGATCATACACTATCCTAGGCAGTATTAAGCATCAATGGCCCCGGTCAGCAATGACCGTCAATGTCCCCAGACAGTAATGATCATACACTATCCTAGGCAGCATTAAGCATCAATGGCCCCGGTCAGCAATGACCGTCAATGTCCCCAGACAGTAATGATCATACACTATCCTAGGCAGTATTAAGCATCAATGGCCCCAGTCAGCAATGGAACCTAGTGGCCCCAGCAGTAAGACGTCTAAATGGGGACAAAAGAGTAACTAATCTCAATGCCCTGAAGCAATAATGAATCTTGATGCCCCCAAATAGTAAAAACCTTTAATAACCTCAGGCAGTAATTAGCATCAATGGCTCCAGGCAGCAATGAATATCACTGGCGGGAAGTAGTAAAGTTCTTGATTGGCCCCAGGAAGCCATGCACCGCAGTACCCCAAGACAGTAATGGACATCTGTGGCCTCAAGCAGTGATAAACTTCATGTGGGCACAGGCAGCAATGGAAACTGATGGCTCACATGAGAGGAGCTACTCCCGCGGAATGTGAGGCAGACAGTCACCCCAGGACAGCTGCAGGGAGGGGTGGCACCACAATCATCACCTGGCACTGAGGCCTGGCTACATGTGTCTGCACAGCAGCTTCATAGCACCCCTCACCACCACTAAGTCCTCAATGTGGCTGCCGACCAAACCGATTGGGTTCTAGAAATGCGGAGGTTGCATGTCCTGTCAATTCGCATTAAACAAGACCACATCCTTTTCATTCAATACTCCGACCACCTTCCATGTGAGGGAATTTATCAGCTGTAACACTAAGTACACTGTTTATGTTATCATTTGTGTGTGTAGACTTATCTATGTGGGCAGTACAATACAACCCCTTAAGGAAGGAATGCAGGAACATATCAGGGCCATTAGAAACTGCACACTTAGTTACCCCATGGCGGTACATTTCAATCTGTACACTTAGAATCTGACATTCCCAAGATCCGTTTTTTTGGTCTGTGGAAAAGGGTCTCAATGCTGACCAGGAGCTTCACGTATTTCTGTCTTAGACTAATCCCACCTCTATTGGGATTCATTTTGACCCCTTGTTAGATGCTTGTTTCGTCGTTTTTTGGTCACACGTCTCGCCTTACTGTTTCTATACATGACATACATACACGTCTCATATACACAACAGCACGGTGTTTAAACATATGACCCTTTCTTCTCAAGTGGAATACCTGTTGATCCATACAGAAGTGACTGCGATTCTCTCATTACTATACTACTCGTTTCTTCCTGCTTCCCCGTTAAATAAAAACAAAATGTGTATACTGTTCCACCTGCTTGTTTACTCTGGGACCTCGTTTAGTACCATTTCTTGTTACTCTATACTTACATTGTTACTTACCGCTCACCTTTACTATGTCTGATGAAATTTTATATTTACAATGTATAGGTAACTTTCCTACTACTCAACGACACGTTTTTATGAATAACCATTACTTACATATTTGCTCTACTAATATTACTTGTTACGCAGAGGATGTACCTATATTTATAGTCAATGTGCACTGTTGATTAACCAATACTTCTTATTGTACTTCATGCCACTGCCACATAATTTACTCAATGTTACTCGCCTCTTTGTCCTACTAATCCCTTGGGGTGCCCTCGCAATTATTGCAGTGTTGTGCAACATTCACGGTTTTAAATATGTTTGAACTGCATAAGTTACTTATGTACTTACTATTTTTATTTTGTATTTTCTATTGGTAATTATCTCCATATTTTATGGCGGGCTTTCTTTTGTTTATTCTCCTATACTGGCAGCACTCTGCCTCTGACTTGGGGTCTTCATATATTACACATGCCTTATCTCACCGTTGCTAGCTCGGTTTTTCCAAACTCTAATTCACCTCCACTACTCTACCAATATGGCCATCATTCTTGGCCCGACTCAGGCCAGTCCGGTTTTCGGACTTCATCAGTTGCCTTCTTACTCTTCTTTGACCCCCCCCCCCCTAGTTTCTATTTATTTCCACCTGATTGAGCATCACCAGCCTCGATCTGGAGACCAATAGGAGACACAAGCGGGCTCGCGGGGAGTTACTCGGCCTTAACTAATTTGGCCCCGCTGTCCCTACTACTTGTTTCTGGTCTCGGACTTTGCTTTTTCTCCGCGCTTCTTCCATCTACACTGACAGAGCTGCTCCCTCCCTTGCATAGCCGCGAAACTGTGCACAGTTTTTACTACTTGTTTCTGTCCTTGGACTTTGCTTTCTCACGACGCACATTGTCAGACCGGCTCTATACATGACTATGCTTCCATTTTCTTACGATAATGGCATTACTCCTAGTCCTACTCCCTCGCCTTCCTTTTAACCAATGAGGCCTCCCGCCTCCCCTCTAGACCCTCCCTTCCCCTTTCAAAACCCCCCCCCCACCCTTATCCCCTCCTGTACAAAAACCAAGCCCAAGCTGCAACTCGGACAGTCCGTACCGGGAGGGTGGGAGGGAACGGAAAAGGAAGGCGAGGGAGTAGGACTAGGAGTAATGCCATTATCGTAAGAAAATGGAAGCATTACCTCCCGTCCCTCCCTCGCCTTCCTTTTAACCAATGAGACATAGCAAGAAAACACACAGGAGACGGACATCGAGTTGCAAGACCTTTATTTAATATCCTGCACCAAGAACATCCCAAACATTATCTCATAGAGGATAAGACCCGGTGACCTAACACCGACTCCAAACTACCCAAGTCCGACAGCCTATAATGACGCACAAACGTCGAAGGAGAAGCCCAAGTGGCGGCCCTGCAAATTTCCACCACGGAAGTCCCCTGAAGCTCCGCCACCGTAGCCGCCATGCCTCTGGTAGATCTCCCCTGAATCCCTTGAGGAGGAACCACCTCTTTCAAGGAATAGGCCAACAGAATTAAAGATCGAACCCACCGACTCAAGGAAGCCGTGGAAGGTTTTTCACCTTTGCGAGCCGGACCAAAATTAACAAACAGTGAATCCCCTTTACGAAAAGGAGCCACCACCCGCAGATACTCCAACAAAACCCTGCGCACATCCAACGAATGCAAACGGACCTCCTCCCTTGAGGAGGGATTCGGACAAAATGAAGGAAGGATGACCTCCTGCCGGGAATGGAACGAAGAATTGACTTTTGGAATAAAGGAAGGTACCGGAACCAGAACCACCCGATCGTGAAAAATCTTACAAAAAGGAAAGGAACAAGCCAATGCCCCCAATTCCCCCAACCGACGAGCCGAAGTAATGGCTACCAAAAAGAATGTCTTCAAAGATAGATGGCGCAAATCACAGTCCCCCAAAGGTTCAAAAGGGGGCTCCGTCAACACATCCAAAACCAAGGACAGATCCCATGAAGGAAAAGAACGTACCGGGCGAGGAAATAAATTAACAAGCCCTTGAAAAAATCTCGGCATCAAGCGCCCTTCATCCTGAAGATTACGCCATGGTCCTCTGAATGCCTGAATAGCCGCCCACTGCACCCGAAGAGATGCCACTGACAACCCTAAATGAGCACCGTCCTGCAGGAACTGCATCACCTCAAAGATAGAAGCGCAGGTAGGATCTAACTCACGACTTAAGCACCATGACGAAAACACCTTCCACTGTCTACCATAAGAAAGCAAAGTGGAACGTCTCCTCGAAGCCAGCAATGTAGAACTCAAAGCTACCGGCACCCCCAGACCTGTCAATCCCCGTCGTTCAACTTCCAGGCCGTCAAGTGTAACCTTCTCAATGACCCCAATGGGAGGCAGGGAAACTCCAGGGGAGACGGACAAAGAGGCAGAGGCCACATCCTCCCGTCCGCCATCAGCCTCAACAAGGGGAACCAATTCGCCCTCGGCCAAAGTGGCGCAATTAGGACAACCCTGGACCCCAGATCCCTCACACGTAACAGAAACGCCCTGAGTAGTTGAAAAGGAGGGAACGCATACAAAAGGCCCGGCGGCCAAGGACATGACATCCCGTCCACCTCCCATGCTTGGGGACATCGAAACCGGGAGCAGAAGCGATCCACTTTCGCATTCCCTACTGACGCAAACACATCCAGCACTGGAAGACCCCAAAGCCGAACCAGATGCTGAAACAGAGACTTCCGGAGAGAGAAAAGTTGAGAGGAAGGAATCACTCTGCTCAGCAGATCCGCCCGAACATTCACCACCCCCCGAATGTACGTAGCCCTGAGAGAAGGAACCCACTCCTGAGCCCACACAAAAATCTCCCTGACTAGATTGAACAGAGCCCTTGACCTGGTCCCTCCTTGCCGATTGACATAAGCCTTGGCCACTAGGTTGTCTGTGCGAACCAGAACCGCCGAACCCCTCAGGGAATCCTGAAAATGGACCAGAGCCAGGAATACTGCCCGCAATTCGCGCCAATTCGACGACCGACTCGCCTCCCGAGGGGACCAAAACCCCTGAATCTGAGCCGACCCCATCCATGCCCCCCAACCGGAGAGGCTGGCATCCGTCGTCACCACCACGGGTCTCAGAGGCGATAAAGAAACCCCTATCCTCAGGTGGTCTGCATCCAACCACCATTGCAACTCTCTGTGAATCAATCCGGACCCTGGAACCCTGTCCTTCAGAGAACCGGACCCTGGTGTCCACCTTCTCAAGAACCATGTCATCAAGCACAGGAGATGGAAACGTGCCCAAGGAACCAGAAATATCACCGACGCCAAATGACCCTGCAGACGCAACCATAGAAGAGCTCGGGGAGCAGACCGCAACAATACCTTCTTTACCAAAGCCTGTAGGACACCCAACCATTTTTCTGACACAGTCACCAACCCAAGAAGAGTCTGAAACCGAGCTCCCAGAAAAACCAGATCCTGGGACGGCACTAAGTCTGACTTCTCCCAATTGATTAAAAACCCGTGGTTTTGCAGGACCCCCAGAACATGGACCACCTGCTTCTGCAAAAGGTCTCGTGATTGGGCATGAATCAAAATGTCGTCTAGATAAGGATGCAGAAATACCCCTTCTGAATGAAGCAAAGCCACTAGAGGAGCCAGCACCTTTGTGAAAATTCGAGGAGAAGATTTTAGACCGAAAGGCAGAACGCAAAACTGATAATGGTCCTGACCCACAGCAAACCTCAGGAACTTTTGAGAGGATCTTGCCACCGGTACGTGTAGGTAAGCGTCCTGCAGATCCAGTGACACCAGAAAGTCCCCGTGTCTGACAAATGGAAAAATAGTCTGAATGGACAGCATGCGGAAATGCACTGTCCTGATCCAGGTATTCACCTCCTTTAGATTGAGCACCGGCCGAAATCCCCCTGAAACTTTCTGCACAAGAAACAAGACCGAATAAGTGCCCTGACCCCGTTCGTCCAGCGGAACGTGGGAAATGGCCCCCTTGACCAGTAAGTCCCGCACTCCGTCCAATAATGCTCTTCTCCGTGACCCCTCTGAAGGCAGAGGTGTGGGACGTACCCCTGAATCTGGAGGAACCACCACAAAATCTATGACATAACCATTGGCCACAATGTCTAGTACCCAATGATCGTTTACACTGTCCTTCCAAGCCGAAAGAAAGTGACTCAGTCTTCCCCCAACCGGCCCTCTGCCAGGCCCACAGTGATTGTCAGGACCCCTTCTTGAAACCACCCCGGGTCGCAGGAGCAGACTTCTTAGGTGAAAAACGCGGCTGAAAACGCCGTTTCCTAAATGAAAAGGATTTAGCATCCCTAGCAGGAGAAGATCTGGAATGTTTCTTCCACCCTTTACCCGAAGAAGAACCCCCTTTATAAGGTAAGGCATGCTTCCGTTCCTTAAAAGCCTTGGAAAGCATGGATGGCAATTGTTCTCCAAACAAGGTACGACCTTCAAACGGCAGTCTCAACAAGGCCGCCTTTTCCCCTGGATCAGCCTTCCAGGAACGCAACCAGAGGGACCTACGAGCCCCAATCAAAGACCCAGATGCCAGAGCCGAAGTACGGACCACATCCGAAGACACATCAGCCAACAATCTGGCCTGCTGCTCCATACCAGCCAGGAGCTCCGAACATTCCGCCCCTTCCTGTACAGCCACCGCCAGATTATCAAAGTCTTGAACCAATGACTGTGACGCATAAGCAGAATAAATCCCTGCCCTCAGCGCCAGATTCTCCGCAGCAAAAGCCCTCTTAAGACCCGAATCCACTTTACGGTCAGTGGCATCCGTAGGCACACAATCCTCCGGATTGACTGCCGTTTTGCCAATCAGAGTAGCCGAAATAGAGTCCAGGCGTACTGAAGGAGGCAAAACCTCCTCACCCTCAAGTAAGTAAAGTTTCTGAAGGAATCGTGGAACCTGAGCCTTATCCACATCCTTCCACTCACGAAACACCATATCCCTCACAGGTCCCTGAAAAGGCATGGCAAACTTTGAAGGTGTCTTATATTGAGGAAATAAATGAGAATCCGAGTTTGCAGGTTGAAACACTGGGAAACCCAAATTGTCCCGAACATGTGCCATCACTTCCCACATATCTTCTCTGGAAACATATTTCCCCCCAGATGACGTCGATGGGGCCTCATCCTCACTCTCCGATGAGGATTTCCTAGCTGCTACCGATGAGTGCGCACATTTAGACTGACCAGTCCTGGCCACGCCTGCTTGTAGTGCCCTGGTCACCGCCACCTCAATCATATCCTGAACCTCCTCTCTGGACATGAGGGGAGTACCCCTGCCAGGTACCTGTGAGTTCTCAGGAGTAGTAATGCTAGCCTCACCCCCCTCCTCCTCCGAGGAAGAAGAGACAATCCTACGTCTCTTTGCTGGAACTTTAGGCATGGTAAACAAATAATCACTGACTTGAACCCCAAAAAACTACCCTCTATATAGGCACCTGGTCCTCCCCCAAATCAGGGCTCCACCAATCCCTAAAGAGGTCACCTATTTCATCAAATACATAAAAACCACGGGCCGAACGCCCGTCCTACCTGAGAGCATCTCAGAATTGAAGTCCCTCGGTTCCCCGCGGCTCCGCGGCGCTGAAACCCGGAAATCAACGTCCCAGCCACAGAGGGCCGGCTGACCCCGTCAGCCGGCCTCCAGGACACGCCTCTCGAGCAACCATGCTGCTCGTTCAAGACGCGCCCCAGCCGTAGCACTCCTCGCGGAGCTCCGCGTCCCGAGGAGTGCCTCCATCGACGACCTCCAGGCCCCGCCGTGCAGGTAAGAAAGGGAAAGAAAACCGTCTAGCGTGGGCTAGACAAAAGAACAGGAGGGGATAAGGGTGGGGGGGGGTTTTGAAAGGGGAAGGGAGGGTCTAGAGGGGAGGCGGGAGGCCTCATTGGTTAAAAGGAAGGCGAGGGAGGGACGGAAGGTAATGGCTCCTATAGCCGCAAGACCGTCCTCCCCCCATTCACACCCCCTTGCCTGTACCCCTTAGTTTTTCACCGGTATCCATTATCGCGGTTTTTCACCGGATTGCGTAAGCTCGTGACTTTACTGTTGTAATTCGTGCCCTTCCTCCTTTACTTTACGCTTCACCTCCACTTGTTTTAGTGCCTACGTCACCCAGTCTGCCTTCACTTCATATCGCGCTTTTAGCAATTACTGCTCCTCCAGACACGGGTAACTTTTATTCTAAACGTTTTTAATTCATTATAGGTCTTTTGCCTTTATCCGCTGTAGATCTCCTTCATCTTTTTCTTTACAATCACAACATACTTACCTTTGACTCCAATCTAGAATTTACCAGGGTCCTACCAAGCTTCCTTGTTTTTGACATATTAACCGGTTAGTTTGGTTGACACTTCCACGAAGACGTCGCCTAACAACGAACGTTTCGTCACTCGGACTCGGACTCCACACCTGTTCATGCACAGGTTGTCTATCTTAATTCTACAACCTACCCCTTCATACACCACTTTTTTTTTATTCCACTTATCTAATCTGTACTTTTTTCTTCTTTTTCACCCTCTCTTCTTCTCTCCTTCTTTACCTCTCTTATTTCCCAGGTTTCTTCTTTACATACCTCGCTAAGGTACTCCTTCCCATCATTGCCAATATAGGTAGGCGGCTTGTACATTGACTTGCACTTTTTAAATTCATCTTATCGCAATAATGATACTATACACTGGGTAGCGGCGCAATATGGTGACCATGGTTTTACACCGTGCTATTTATAATTCACTTTTGACGGACATTTGGTTTGTTATATATACTCACTGTTGGGATATGATATATTCGTATCCCTCACATCATGCCCTTTGGGCTCCACTCTCTGTGTTCACCAGGGAAGTAATTCCCACGTTCTTGTCTCTACTCGCTATTACTTCACCTTTGCACACTGGTTTTGTTTGCCATGACTCTCTTTACTCACATTAGCTTGTCTTCAAGATATATTTGTTTCAGTTCACATTTACAATCCATACAACATGTTTTTGTACATACTGTTACAGCCTTGAGGAAGTCACATTTGTGACGAAACACGTGTTGGCTGTGCCTGTTTGATTGCACTTCGCGACTATTCCATGAGAATTAAAGACCTACTGGAACATCATGAAAGACTTTGAATGATTTATTTACTTACCCTTATCATGTACTGCAACATCATGAAAGACTTTGAATGATTTATTTACTCTTCTGTTACGTATTAGATTGTACCTACACGCTTACCATTTGTACACTATTTAAGTGCTGGGGTCATTTCCTGTACACCCTAAGAGATGCAGCACACTAGCCATGCAGGAAAGCGCATTGGGGCCCACATAGAGGTAGTAAGCGCTACAATATGTTGCAATAAAGTACAATACAACATGTGACTGACAAAGAGGAGCACAACTGCAGGTGGCACTGGCAGGAGTGACTGGTCACAGGTGCAATAACACCCTCACTGCGGCCCTTGAAGATGAAACCACATATATGCCAACCTCGAGAGATGCCAGCGTCTGGGAGCGGGGTACCAAGCGACTCCATGCCCCAGTCACAGGGCTCTGGCCCTGAGGTTCATCTAACAACTGAATGCATTATAGAAGGTGAAGTCCTCGAGAATTGAAACACACCTGAAAACAAAGATTTGTGAATAAAAAGCCCAGGACTGGAGACCTGCACCTTGGTGACTGAGTCCCTGGTAACCGTATCATGGGTGCGCTCAGGGTCAGCACAATGATGGGTGGCAGGTCTGGGACCCAGAGATGTGGGGGAGGGCTTCGTCCTGCACTCTTCGTGAACCTGTGGGTGTGGGGTTAGTTGACATGCTGAAGTGGAGGTTGAGTAGTCGGGGGCTCAAATTGGCCACATCCCTGCAACCTAACAATACGTAACCTCCTGCAGCCCATCTATTCATCCCATCAAACCATTTCCATCAACTCTCTAAATGAGGATCTATGCTGTGCATAGAGGAGCTATGCTGTACTTACAGGAGCTACAGTATGCAGGGAGGAGCTATGCTGTGCAGGGAGGAGCTATGCTGTACCTAGAGGAGCTATACTATGCAGGGAGGAGCTATGCTATGCTGGGAGGAGCAATGCTGTACCTAGAGGAGCTATGCTGCACTTGCAGGAGCTATACTATGCAGGGAGGAGCTATGCTGTGCAGGGAGGAGCTATGCTGTACCTAGAGGAGCTATGCTGTAATTTCAGGAGCTATGCTATGCTGGGAGGAGCTATGCTGTACCTAGAGGAGCTATGCTGCACTTGCAGGAGCTATACTATGCAGGGAGGAGCTATGCTGTACCTAGAGGAGCTATGCTGCACTTGCAGGAGCTATACTATGCAGGGAGGAGCTATGCTGCACTTACAGGAGCTATGCTGTGCATAGAGGAGGTATGCTGCACTTGCAGGAGTTATACTATGCAGGGAGGATCTATGCTGTACCTGGAGGACCTATGCTGTACTTGCAGGAGCTATACTATGTAGGGAGGAGCTATGTTGTACCTACAGGACCTATGCTGTATTTGCAGAGCTATACTATGCAGGGAGGAGCTATACTATACAGGGAGGAGCTATGCTGTACCTAGAGGAGGTATGCTGTACTTGCAGGAGCTATACTATGCAGGAAGGAGCTATACTATGCAGGGACGAGCTATGCTGTACCTGGAGGACCTATGCTGTACTTGCAGGAGCTATACTATGCAGGAAGGAGCTATGCCGTACCTAGAGGAGCTCTGCTGTACTTGCAGGAGCTACACTATGCAGGGAGGAGCTATACTATGCAGGGAGGAGCTATGCTGTACCTGGAGGACCTATGCTGTACTTGCAGGAGCTATACTATGCAGGGAGGAGCTATGCTGTACCTAGAGGAGCTATGCTGTACTTGCAGGAGCTATACTATGCAGGGATGAGCTATACTATGCAGGAAGGAGCTATGCTGTTCCTAGAGGAGCTATGCTGCACTAGCAGGAGCTATACTATGCAGGGAGTAGCTATGCTGTGCATAGAGGAGCTATGCTGCACTTGCAGGAGTTATACTATGCAGGGAGGAGCTATGCTGTTCCTAGAGGAGCTATGCTGCACTTCCAGGAGCTATACTATGCAGGGAGGAACTATGCTGTACCTGGAGGACCTATGCTGTACTTGCAGGAGCTATACTATGCAGGGAGGAGCTATGCTGTACCTAGAGGAGCTATGCTGCCCTTGCAGAAGTTATACTACGCAGGGAGGAGCTATGCTGTTCCTAGAGGAGCTATGCTGCCCTTGCAGGAGCTATACTATGCAGGGAGGAGCTATGCTGTTCACAGAGGAGCTATGCTGCCCTTGCAGGAGTTATACTACGCAGGGAGGAGCTATGCTGCACCTGCAGGAGCTATACTATGCAGGGAGGAGCTATGCTGTTCATAGAGGAGCTATGCTGCACTTGCAGGAGTTATACTATGCAGGAAGGAGCTATGCTGTTCCTAGAGGAGCTATGCTGCACTTGCAGGAGCTATACTATGCAGGGAAGAGCTATGCTGTGAAGGGGGCAGGAGAGGAAAGCACGGGAGAAGGGGACAGGAGAGGAGGGCACAGGAGAAGGGGGCAGGAGAAGGGGACAGGAGAAGGGGACAGGAGAAGGGGCAGGAGAGGAGGGCACAGGAGAAGGGGACAGGAGAGGAGGGCACAGGAGAAGGGGGCAGGAGAGGAAGCACAGGAGAAGGTGACAGGAGAGGGCACAGGTGAAGGGGGCAGGAGAGGAGGGCACAGGAGAGGAGGGCACAGGAAAAGAGGACAGGAGAGGAGGGCACGGGAGAAGGGGGCAGGAGAAGGGGACAGGAGAAGGGGGCAGGAAAGGAGGGCACAGGAGAAGGGGGCAGGAGAGGAGGGCACAGGAGAAGGGACAGAAGAGGAGGGCACAGGAGAAGGGAACAGGAGTAGGGGACAGGAGAGGAGGGCACAGGAGAAGGGAACAGGAGTAGGGGACAGGAGAGGAGGGCACAGGAGAAGGGGACAGGAGAAGGGGACAGGAGAGGAGGGCACAGGAGAAGGGGACAGGAGAGGAGGGCACAGGAGAAGGTGACAGGAGAGGGCACAGGAGAAGGGGGCAGGAGAGGAGGGCACAGGAGAGGAGGGCACAGGAAAAGAGGAGAGGAGGGCATGGGAGAAGGGGGCAGGAGAGGAGGGCACAGGAGAAGGGGACAGGAGAGGAGGGCGCAGGAGAAGGGGACAGGAGAAGAGGGCACAAGAGAAGGGGGCAGGAGAGGAGGGCATATGAAAAGGGGCAGGAGAGAAGGGCACAGGAGAAGGTGACAGGAGAGGAGGGCACAGGAGAAGGGGGCAGGAGAGGAGGGCACAGGAAAGGGGGACAGAAGAGGAGGGCACAGGAGAAGGGGACAGGAGAGGAGGGCACAGGAGAAGGGGGCAGGAGAGGAGGGCACAGGAGAAGGGGACAGGAGAGGAGGGGACAGGAGAAGGGGTCAGGAGAGGAGGGAACAGGAGTAGGGGCAGGAGAGAAGGGGGCAGGAGAGGAGGGCACAGGAGAAGGGGACAGGAGAGGAGGACACAGGAGAAGGTGGCAGGAGAAGGGGACAGGAGGAGGGGACAGAAGAAGAGGGCACAGGAGAAGGGGGCAGGAGAGGAGGGCACAGGAGATGGGGCAGGAGAGGAGGGCACAGGAGAAGGTGACAGGAGAAGAGGGCACAGGAGAAGGGGGCAGGAGAAGGGGACAGGAGGAGGGGACAGGAGGAGGGGACAGGAGAGGAGGGCACAGGAGAAGGAGGCACAGGAGAGGAGGGCACAGGAAAAGGGAACAGGAGAGGAGGGCATAGGAGAAGGGGACAGGAGAGGAGGGCACAGGAGAAGGGGACAGGCGAGGAGGGCACAGGATAAGGGGACAGGAGAGAAGGGCACAGGAGAAGGGGGCAGGAGAAGGGGACAGGAGGAGGGGACAGGAGAGGAGGGCACAGGAGAAGGGGACAGGAGAGGAGGGCACAGGAGAAGGGGGCAGGAGAGGAGAGCACAGGAGAAGGGGACAGGAGAAGGGGAAAGATAAGGGGACAGGAGGAGGGGACAGGAGAGGAGGGCACAGGAGAAGGGGGCAGGAGAGGAGGGCACAGGAGAAGAGGACTGGAGAGGAGGGCACAGGAGAAGGGGGCTGGGGAGGAGGGCACAGGAGAGGAGGGCACAGGAAAAGGGGACAGGAGAGGAGGGCACAGGAGAAGGGGACAGGAGAGGATGGCACAGGATAAGGGGACAGGAGAAGGGGGCGGGAGAAGGGGACAGGAGGAGGGAACAGGAGAGGAGGGCACAGGAGAAAGGGGCAGGAGAGGAGGGCACAGGAGAAGGCGACAGGAGAGGAGGGCACAGGAGAAGGGGACAGGAGAAGGGGGCAGGAGAAGGGGACAGGAGGAGGGGGCAGGAGAGAAGGGCACAGGAGAGGAGGGCACAGGAGAAGGGGGCAGGGAAGGAGGGCACAGGAGAAGAGGGCACAGGAAAAGGGGGCAGGAGAGAAGGGCACAGGAGAAGGGGGCAGGAGAAGGGGACAGGAGGAGGGGACAGGAGAGGAGGGAACAGGAGAAGGGGACAGGTGAGGAGGACACAGGAGAAGGGGGCAGGAGAGGAGAGCACAGGAGAAGGGGACAGGAGAAGGGGGAAAGAGAAGGGGACAGGAGGAGGGGACAGGAGAGGAGGGCACAGGAGAAGGGGCAGGAGAGGAGGGCACAGGAGAAGGGGACAGGAGAGGAGGGCACAGGAGAAGGGGGCTGGAGAGGAGGGCACAGGAGAGGAGGGCACAGGAAAAGTGGACAGGAGAGGAGGGCACAGGAGAAGGGGACAGGAGAGGATGGCACAGGATAAGGGGACAGGAGAAGGGGGCGGGAGAAGGGGACAGGAGGAGGGAACAGGAGAGGAGGGCACAGGAGAAAGGGGCAGGAGAGGAGGGCACAGGAGAGGAGGGCACAGGAGAAGGGGGCAGGGAAGGAGGGCACAGGAGAGGAGGGCACAGGAAAAGGGGGCATGAGAGGAGGGCACAAGAGAAGGGAACATGCATGAAGAAACTGTACAGTGTTGCCGCTCAATCTGATCTTACAATCCAAATCATGGGCCGCGCCACCGGCTGGGATCACGTGGTATGTTGTGACGTTGATGCAAGATGGAGGACAGTGCAAACACAACTTAGGTTAGCATAAACTCAAATTGTGATTCAATACAAATAATGATGATGCACCACAATAAACTATATCAAAAAGACCAATTCTTTAGTTTAGATCCATTAGAATCTTCTCTTTTTTATTTATTTTATTTATTTCTTAGAGCAGCACATATTCATAGCAAAGCAAACAGCCAACGCGTTTCGTCCTTTAGAAGAGGACTTCTTCAGGGCTGTAATACAACAAATATAAATCCCTTAAAATATGCACAAAAACACTGTGTTTTTGAAACTATGGCCCTCATTATAACATTGACAGTAAGTCTCGCTTACTGCCATGCCGACTGCCACCAACATACCACCGCTGCAGCGGTTTACCACTACCCATATTATAACACACATAGCAATCCGTCACTATACAGACACACACACACACACAAGTCCATCAGCCCAAAGGCCAGTGATAAAATGGCGGTAGCAAAACCCACACCGTTACGCCAACAGAACTAAACCCACAGCATTATGACTCGCGAATCACTGCAGTGGACATTCAATGGCGCTAAACTATTGGCAGTACATACCGCTGCACTCAAAATACACACATACAAACAAAACACCACCACATTGGGCATCTTGAATAACAGACATCTGACACCCATACACACACCACACCCACACCACTATAAAGCACAAATACACATAACCACCTGTTAGATGGAGGCACCGAAACCTGGCCTTCAGGAGGGCGAATGTTCACTCTATAATTCTTCTTGTTCGCCCATGTGCCGAATTGTATCATTCCTCTGCCCTTGTCCTGGGATTCCTCACTGGGGTCAGTAGCCATGAGAAGTTGGGGTAACCAGAGTAACCTGCAAATATCGAGGTTATATCTGTTAGCCAAACACTAACCATTAGGGCCAACCCCATACCCATACACCAACATATACTGGGTGGGAACCATGAGCTCACCTATTAGCCACACCCGGTGCCTCTGGAGTTGAGACATCACATATGGGATGCTGCTATTCCTCAGGATAAAGGCATCATGCACAGAGCCAGGATACTTGCATTGACATGGGCGATGTACTGGTCTGCCAGGCACACTATCTGCACATTCACGGAGTGAAAGCCCTTTTGATTTCTTAACACTTGTTCATTTCTCCAGGGGGGAACAAAGGCAATATGGCCCTCATTCTGACCTTGGCGGGCGGCGGAGGCCGCCCGCCAAAGTCCCGCCGTCAGGTTACCGTTCCGCGGTCGAAAGACCGCGGCGGTAATTCTGACTTTCCCGCTGGGCTGGCGGGCGGTCGCCTTCAGACCGCCAGCCAGCCCAGCGGGAAAGAGGCTTCCACGATGAAGCCGGCTCGGAATCGAGCCGGCGGAGTGGAAGCTGTGCGACGGGTGCAGTTGCACCCGTCGCGTATTTCACTGTCTGCGCAGCAGACAGTGAAATACATGTAGGGGCCCTCTTACGGGGGCAGTGGCATGGGCACTGCAGGGGCCCCCAGGGGCCCCGTGACCCCCCCTACCGCCATCCGGATCTCGGCGGTCCGACCGCCGGGATCTGGATGGCGGTAGGGGGGGTCGGAATCCCCGCGGCGGTGCAGCAAGCTGCGCCGCCGCGGAGGATTCAATGGGGCCGCGGTACACTGGCGGGACCCCGCCAGTGGTGCCGGTCCGACCGCGGCTTTACCGCCGCGGTCGGAATCCCCATTGGAGCACCGCCGGCCTGTCGGCGGTGCTCCCGCGGTCCTCCGCCCTGGCGGTCAAAGACCGCCAGGGTCAGAATGACCACCTATGTGTACCATCAATTGCCCCAATGATGTTGGGGGTATGTCCCATTGCATAGAAGTCAGCTTTCACTGTGGCCAAATCCTCCACCGGGGCGGGGGGAGAAACAATGGAGCTGCACATGTGTTAAAATCAGGGCAGACAACACTCTGGTCAGCACTATTGAGAACATTGGCTGAGACATTCCTGCTGCCAAGCCCACTGTCACTTGGAATGAGCCACTTGCCAAGAATTGGAGCACTGATAGGACTTGCACAACAGGGGGAATCCCAGTGGGGTAACGGATAGCAGAGATCAGGTCTGGCTCCAATTGTGCACACAGCTCTTGGATTGTGGCCCTGTCAAGTCTGTAGGTGAGGATAATGTGCCTGTCCTCCATTGTAGCCAAGTCCACCAGGGTGCACGTGGGGGGATGTCTCCATCTCCTATTCATCTGCAGTGGTTGCAATCTAGGGGGCAAAACAATGAGCAACTTGTCAGTATTCAACATTTTCAAAATGTACAGTGCATTGCACGTTGTGACTGAAACAGTATGTTGTTGTATAGGCCCAAATGGTGCCTATGTGTGCTGTGACACAGTTAGGTGCCATGCCCTGCCCCCCGCCGCTGAAATGGCATCTGCCTGTCCTGTGTGGATGGACAGGTAGAAATGAGGTAATGCCGCTGACATTGTGCGCTGTTGTGGGAGGCAGTCAAATACCGCTGTGCAACTCCTCATTGGTTGTAATTGGGCCTTATGGGTTACAGTGGCCAATGGTGATGTACGCCGGCGGTGACGGTACACACTCACGCGGAAGTGCCCGCCATTTTCTACTTGTTCACTCACTTGCTACCTGACCTTCAACAGGAGAGGACCTACACTGCAAGTGCTGCTGTGACCTATGTCTGGAACTGACCATGGCTCGTGTCACTGGGGAAAGGGCTCCTGGCTTCACCGCTGCAGAGTTGGAGAGACTGGTGGATGGGGTCCTACCCCAGTACCGAATGCTGTATGGGCCTCCAGACCAACAAGTGAGTACACTGTGAGCACGATGCATGGGGCATGAATGCATGGAGTGCTGTATGTGAGGGCCTCGTGCGATGGGGGGTGGTTGAAAGGTTCTGGGCAGCGTCCTGCATGTATGGTGTGCAATGTCTGTGCGTAAGGGGATGGAAGGGATATGGTGGGCCATGAGTGTAACAGGACGGATGGTATGACTGATACCTTTTTACTATGTTTATTTCTCTGAAGGTCAGCACCCATCAGAAAAAGGGTATATGGCATGCCATCATCAAGGATATGCGGACCCTGGAGGTCTACGGCAGGCGGAGCACCCACTGTCGCAAACAGTGGGAGGAACTGATACGCTGGGCAAGGAAGAGGGCAGAGGCCCAGCTGGGGATGGCCTTCCAACGAGGAAGGGGTGCCCTTCGAACCCTGACCCCCCTGATGATCCGCATACTGGCGGTGGCCTATCCGGAGCTGGATGGGCGCTTGAGGGCATCACAGCAGCCCCAAAGGGGTGAGTACAGTTTCACATTATACTACTTGTGCGTGGTGGAGTGGTCTTTGGGTGGGGAATGTGGGCCTGTTGGTGCCCCTAGGCCAGGCCGGACATTGCAGGGTAGGTTCCATGTTGGGCAGGGGCTGATGAACACCACCTCCAGCCCAGCTAATAGGCATTCACTACTGGGCAGGGCTCTGTGGGTCTCAGGGATGCTGCAATTGGCGTTAGGTATTCCTGTCCATGGCCTGGTGACTAGCATTGTGATTGGTAGTGCATTACCTAGTACGTAGGAAGGTTCCCTGTGTGTGTGTCATGTTTGCCAACGGTGGTGTTGTTGCTGCCATTGACCAAGTGTATCCTCTGTCTCTCCCCCCTTTTTGTTTTGTCACCCTGTTCTTCTGTGCATTAGGATCATCTGGCGGAGGAGCAGAGGCACTGACAACGGAGGGAGCTACCTCCCACAGGGCCCATGAGGCCGAATCCACCGACGGTGAGGGCACCATTGGGACGGAGGGCGAGGGGAGCACCATGTCGGAGACAGGAAGGGACAGTTCTGACAGTGATACCTCCTCCGATGGAAGCTCCCTAGTGGTGGCGGACACCTCTGTCAGGTCACCCCAACTACAGGTACAGCCACCACCCCCGTACCAGCACCGCCCACCCAGAAGCCCCTCAGCGAGTTTCCCGTGCCCGTTCAGCCAGGAGGGTGGGCATCTCCTTCGCCCCAGGCACATCAGGCCCTGCCCCAGTTAGCCCTGCTGCCCTAACTGAGGAGGCTATTGACCTCCTGAGATCCATCTCTGTTGGGCAGTCAACCATAGTGAATGCCATCCAGGGGCTGGCAGGCCATTTGCAACAAACAAATGCATTCCTGGACGCCATTCACTCTGGCATGGCAGCCCAACAGAGATCAATCCAGGCTCCGTCCTCCTCCCTGATGGCAGCCATTGTTCCTGCCTCTAGCCCAGTCCCATTCCCCTGAACCCCAACCTATCCCAAGCACACATTCAGACCAGCATGCACCCAAGACAACACACAGGAGTGGCTCAGGCAAACACAAGCACCACACATCATCCTACAGGCACTCACACAAACACCATCTAGATGCAGACACACGAACATCCACTGCCTCCACTGTGTCACCCTCTTCCTTCTCATCCACCTCCCTTCCAGTATCGTCTCCACTCACACCTGCATGCACTACATCCTCATCCATGGCCTCCATCATCATCATGCCTATCACTACACACACCTCACTGGCAATCACCACCCCCACATCCATGTACACGTCCCGTGTCCTCTCCCACTGTGTGTGTGCCCCCTCCTTCCAAAGTACACAAACGCAAGCACTCAGACACCCAACGGCCATCCACCTCACAACAGCATCCAGCCCACGCACCTGCACCCAAACACAGCAGACAGACACCTCCAACAACCACTCCCTCTTCCTCCACTCCCAAACCTTCACCCTCCTCCCGCCCCAGTGTCTCTAAGAAGCTTTTGCTCTCCGCCGTTGACCTCTTCCCTACCCCTCACCCCCCGTCCTTCACGTTGGGCCAGGGTGGTCAGAACCCAGGCTAGTACCTCAGCCACCCAGTCCATGTCCACAGTAGTGTTGGCAGCTACAGCAGGTGTGAGTGGCTCCAAGGAACCACCCATTAGCACTGGCAGTGTGCCTCAACCAGCTGCCAAGGGGAAAGGCAAGGATGCACCACCAGTTGGCAAAGGCAAGGAGGCACCACCAGCTGGCAAGGGCAACGGCAAGGAGGCACCACCAGATGGCAGGGGCAAGGGCAAAGGGCCTGCACCTGCAGACAGGAAGGACAGGAGGCTTGGTGCTGTGACTGATTCTGAGCCCCCACCACTAACCATGGCGGTTCAGCAGTCCGAAGCTGCAGGGGATGGGCTGGAGCCTCCCCCCACCACTGGTATCACCGCCACAAGCACCGCTGCCAGCAGCAGCAGCCCCAGTGGGCAGCTGTCTTAGGCTGCAGGGGAAGGGCTGGAGCCTCCCCCCACCACTGGCATCACCGCCACCAGCACCACCACCTGCACCACTGCCAGCAGCAGCAGCCCCAGTGGGCAGCTGTCCGAGGCTTCAGGGGTGGGGCTGGAGCCTCCACCCACCACTGGCATCACCGCCACCAGCACCGCCATGTGCACCGCCACCAGTACCGCTGCTAGCAGCAGCAGCCCCAGTGGGCAGCCGCCCGAGGCTGCAGGGGAATGGGCTGGAGCCTCCTCCCACTACTGCCATCCCTAACACCAGCACCACCACTGGCACCACTGAGCAGCCGTCTCCGCCGGCGGGCAGTGTGTAGTCCTGACTCCATGGACTGTTGTGCATCCTGACCCCTGCAAATCGCGTGGGTGTGACACCCAGGTGAGTGACTGTGACCTTGCAGTCCCCAAGATCTGCATCACAGGGCACAAAGCCCCCTCCAGAACCAGTGGAAGAAGGCATCCACTCACACCATCATTGCCAGGATGAAGAACACTGGGCACAAAGCCCCCTCCAGAACCAGTGGAAGAAGGCATCCACTCACCCCCTCCTTGCCATGATGAAGCACACTGGGCACAAAGCCCCCTCCAGAACCTGTGGAGAAGCAGTCCACTTGAGAGACTGTGGCCTTGCACTCCCCAGGACCAAGCAGTGGGAAACCACCCACTTGAGAGACTGTGGCTTTGCACTCCCCGACCAAGCAATGGGCAAACCACCCACTTGAGAGACTGTGGCTTTGCACTCCCCAGGACCAAGCAGTGGGCAAACCACCCACTTGAGAGACAGTGGCTTTACCCTCCCAAGGACCAAGCAGTGGGCAAACCACCCACTTGAGAGACTGTGGCTGTGCACTCCCGAGGACCAAGCAGTGGGCAAACCACCCACTTGAGAGACTGTGGCCTTGCACTCCCCAGGATCAAACAGTAGGCAAACCACCCACGTGAGAGACTGTGGCTTTGCACTCCCCAGGACATCACACAGGGCACGTTGCCCCCTCCAGGAACAGTGGTGTTGTACCATCTTCCAGCTGAAGTGCCCCCGTTCCCTGTCCCCCTGAGATGCCTGTGTATTTTCGAACTGATGCCCCAGCAGTGTTCTCTCCGTATTGATGCAGGAGTCAAGTGGGGCCTTGGTCTATGGGATGTGGCCCTGTGACCCACAACATTGTGGACTGGGCAGTGTCCCTCCATTTGTATATATGTATATACTATTTTGATTTTTGAGGATATATTTCTAGTATTTTATCTTATTACACTCACTTTAATCACTTCCTTTTGTCCTTGCATTATTCCTGAGGGATACGGGGTGAATATGTAATGTTGCTGCATCTGGTTGTATGTATGGTGTTGGGGGTGGGGGTGTTGCGTGTTGTGTGTGTGTGTGTCACTCTCTTTTTCCTCTCCCTTCCCTTGTGTGCTAGGCAGCAGTACTCACCGTGGTCATCTTCGCCGGCGCTGGTATTCATGCTGTAGGAGGAGGTAGACCAGCATGGGGAACACCTGCAGTTCGGGCTCCATGGCGGCGTGGTTCTTCCCTGAGTGTCCAGAGGTGAGTCGTTTCCCTTCTGTGTTCTGTTTCAGCCGTGCTTTTGATGTCATTGGTACTGCCCCAGAAAAGGCGGCAGATAGGCCTGTTGTAATACGGTGGGCGGTACATTGTCTTCCGCCTGGCTGTTGGTGGTTACCGCTGCGGTGCTTGTTGCTACCGCCGTGGCTGTCGGTGTGTTCAAGTGGCTGTCTGTGTGAGCGGTTTCTGCCGTGATCATAATTCCATTTTGTTTTTTTACCACCGGCTTGTTGGCAGTGTTACCGCCGCTTTATCACCGACCGCCAGGGTTGTAATGAGGGCCTGTATGTTGTCTTTAAAGATATATTTGTAAATATATTGTTTTTGTGTATATTTTAAGGGATTTATATTTGTTGTATTACAGCCCTGAAGAAGTCCTCTTCTAAAGGACGAAACGCATTGGATGTCTGTCCCGAGTGTCACTCGGGACAAGAGAATGATGAGTGCTGTTGTCATTCCAACAACTGCTGAAATATCGACCACTGAGTTGAGAATTCACATTCACCGGAACAAGAAAAAGTCATGGAGGGCTGAAACTAATCTGCCAAAGCAGACCTTGCATGTAACAGAGGAAGGCACCAAGCAAGGGAACCTCAACTCAGAGAGTGATTCAGCCTCATCAGAGCCAAACATATTTAACACTTCAAAGGGTCAAGGGTTGGCCGAAGACTACAGTTGGCCAGTAAAGACGTCTGAAAACAAAAAAGAGACCAAAGACAATTAGGGAGGATGGTGAGTTAGAGGAACAAGAGCAGGGTGACCTCGCTGACACTGTACATGAACTAAGCGACCCAAGAGGGAGAGAAAGATCAACTGGACTTATTCAAGTCAAGGCTGGAAATACCTTGTCAAATTGGGGTTTGACACTGATGATTGCCTGACAGACGTTGACGGGCCCCCTAGAGACAAGTTGATACAGCAAAGAAAGGCTGTTCACACTGACCATTGACAAACGATGAAAGGACATTTGGAGAGTTTAGGCCTCCTCCTGACAAAGAATAAAAATCACTTTAGGGTAGAGACGATAGAGTAATATTTCGGGGACTAACATACGTTTGTAAGATTTCCTTGATCTGGTTTAAATCAATTTGGTGCAGCAACACTGTAATATTTAGTTTGTAAGCTTGGCAGTTGCCATTTCTGTCTCTATGTTTTGATGGCTGATGGATGTCTATTTGCTGGGAGGAGATATCCCATATGTAACAGTCAATTCTTGTTTAGGGCCATTAGCTAGGCTTACCCCATCCAAACGCAAGGTGTCACATGTTCACCGGCATGAAAGTGTGTATATTTATAATGTGTTTAATCAAATGTTAGCTGAATATGTGAGAATTCTGGAGGTGGAGGACTGGTTGGTCTGTTTTTATCTTCCTGTTTCTGCAGCTGGGTGAGCAGCCAATTTTCACTTGCCTCTGTCCTATTACTTTTCCTGTTCAGTGCTGTTGAATATTTTCTATCATCAAGACTCCATCAAACTGCTTTATTCTGACTTTAATGTCTCATTAGAAGCTGTTTCAATTGTCAGTGGGGAAAAATTATATTTGGGAGGCTACTAAACATGTTTCTCACTTTCTCAAGGGATTTAAACCAAGGGATCAGCTTGAGTATATGATGAAATTCTTTTCTCCTGCTCATGATTATTGCTGATCAGAGCATGCATGACACAACCTGCAAAGTTAACCAAGATCAAAGGTATTCATAGAGAAACTGATTGAAAGGATAAGAACAGATGAAGAGAGAGAGGAAGATAAACAAATGCGGAGCACGTTATCTGGAAAGGTGCACAGGTTGTAAAGGAACTACCTCCTGGGCTAAACATTGATGTCCAGAAAAAAGGGATCCTTATGTATTCCACGGCAACTGGGGTGAATGAGTGTTGAATAATTAAGATGGAGTGAATGTGAGCATAATTATTTGGTCCAGGGAAAAACATTTGCAAATTTAGAAGCTAGCATAAATGGAATTTATTATGTATGCACTAAGTGGGCTTATTTCCAATTAACATACCACTGCACAGATCGTTGTTATGCAAGCCTAGTTTTTCCTAGGATCTATCATATTAAGGAGTTAGACTTCCCTGTGGAGCAATAGTTGAGAAGGGGTAAACGCACATTTAAACAGTTATAATTTTAGTGCACTCATACCCTCTCATAGGAGTGATAGTGAATGACGTGAAGATTAAAAGGCTATCCACATTAGTTGATTTCCTTGCCACTAACACTGCAGGTGCTTTGAATGTGATGAATATGGAATTGCTTGCAATGAGAGCTATGATCATGCAAAACTGCCTTGCACTGGATTTTCTCCTCGTGAAGAAAGGCAGAGTTTGCAAAGTCAATCAAAACTAACTAACTGTTCGACCACACTACCTGGCCTGAGGGACTCACTCCATTGCCTTCCATCACAATCTGATCTGGATTGTAACTACACTCCCCCTTACAATGCCCTACAAAGTTACAAATGTGACATTGAGTGATTTTTTTTACAGCATTTATGTTTGTTCCCACCACATGTCCTTGACCTCTTCCCATACATGGGATGTTCCCATCACAGTTCAAGGAGACCCTGTGCCTTACCGTTCCAAGCCCTGGGTCCAATTTGAGTCCCGGGAGCAGAACTGTTAGTCACCTAGTTCCTCTGTTCTGTGCTGTGTTTGGGCTTCCATATAGTTTTCATTAAGGCCCCTTCATTTTGCTTCCAGCATGTTGCTGCAGTATTTCGCACAGTGTTAAGATCTTGTTTACAGATTTGTTCTATCAACAAAGGACCCCTTGTGTGATTTGTTTGCTGATCTCTGGCCTTAACCCATTCACAAAGGATGTGAGGAACCCTTCCATGTTTTCTCCCAATGGGATACATGGGGTGGGGCACAGGAGGAGTCAGGAGACAGAGATACAGGACAGAGGAGGGCACAGGAGGAGACAGGAGATAGGGATACAGGATGCAGCAAAGGTAGGCACATGAGGCAGGGCACAGCAGTGAGAGGCACTGGAGACAAGACACAGGAGTAGAGGCAGAGTATGTGAGGGGCACATGAGACAGGGGCACAGGGTGGGGCACTGGAGACAAGGACACAGGAGAAGAAAGCACAGGAGGTGGGCACAGGACAGAGGTGAACAAGAGAAGGGCACAGGAGACAGAGGCACAGGAGGCAGAGCACAGCAGGGAAGAGAACAGCATAGCTGCCAAGTTTTCAGTTTATATATCTGTGACATTTTCATGCTTTCAGTGTACTTATGTGTGACAATCTAAGGCTTGTGTGTGACATTGTGACTGACAAATTGAGTACACCAAAATAGTTATATTCCGGTAGTAAGATATTTAAAAAGTAATCCCTTTGGTTAATGTAAATACCTAGAAACTGCCTTGTAGCTGTGGCTTCAGAAGAGAGTACGGCAGGTTTGACCCTTAAGGTCCAGTTTAATTATTGGCGGATGGAGTATTCTCTGTTGGGGCGGCAGAGGAATTTACATCCGCCAGACTGAGACTACTCCACCATCCTAATTTATAAATGACTGCTATGTTGGCAGTCATTTATAAAGTATTGGCAGGATCCACCGTCAAAGCTGTTCCTGAAAATGTATTTTCCTGTTTGCTATAGGACTCCATCAGCAGGCAGAGCACTGTAACAAACAGGTTTATTTTTATTAAAAAAAAAAAAAGAATCCTAAAATGGGATTTTCTTTTGGAAAATAAAAAATCCAATGCTCCCCTCGCCACAAGAGCATTTAACAGCTTTCACTGGCCCTTACTGCCAGGGTTTTTCCTCGGGGTGAAGAGCAATGAAAACTGACCTGTCATTCTGCAGATCTACATTAGGGGTGCGGAATCACAGATCAGCCTCGACGGCTCTTACTCCACAGGACATTGGAGGGGATTAATCATAGCACAATGAGCTCGAGCGGTGCTGTGATTAATCCTAAGGTGCTCCTGCATTTAAATGTGGCGGGCGAAGTGCATTCTTGGCAGTAAGGATACTCTGTTGCAATTGTGACCACTGGAATTTCCTTCACCATACAATCCCTATGTTACAGGAACGTTCATTCAGTGACTTTTGCTTCAGATTTAGCACATCTCATATATATTGGAGGATTCTCGCGTATTACTCCCTTCTAAATCAGGACTGTAGACTAGTAGGGGACTGGGATAGTGCCTCTCATGATCTATCCACAATTCTCTTATTACCACTCCTGTAATTGACAAGTCCTGACAACTTCTCTCCTTCTTCACTTCATCATTTGAGAATTGTTCTTCTTTTTCTTCTTTTTCTACCTTTGTTCTCTTATCCTCTCCATTTCACTTTCCATGCTCTCCATCTTTCGTTTTCTTCTCCATCTTCTCTCTCGCCTAATCAGCTTTTATCTTCTCTGTTTGTGTCTCTGCCCCTAATCTACCTCTACTTTTCTCTCCTCTCTGCTGTCTATCCTCTTACTACCACCTGACCCCTCTTTTGTCTATGTCCTGTTCTCTCCATCTCCCTTTGTCTCCCTTCTCCCATTGTGACTCTTTCCCTACTTTAATCTCTCCCCTCTACCCATCTCCGTTTTGTGGCTTCACAAAGTCTCCTATACAGCAAAAAACCTTGTTTATACTTTCTGGTTTTATCACTTAAAAACAGAAGAAGCTCCCACCATCAACGATACAAACATTCAAAGTGCACCTGTGACCATTGACCAATTAAGACAGCAATTACTTACACTGGCTCATTAGGTGTTCTCAGGGTTGGATTGGGAAGGGGGCATTCGGCCAGTGCCAAAGCCGGATGTGGGGTGGTTTTTTCGTACTGAGCTGCAGCAGCCCTTCCCCATCCTAGCACAGACTACTCTTTTGTCCATTGTCATTCTGTTTGCGGCCCATTCCCACATACAGAGTGACAATGGGTCAGCCCCAGCAGGTACAGCATGTGCTGTGCCTCCTCTTGTCCCCACCTTAACACATGACAGGAAGGCTTTGCCTCAGGAGGTGCTGCCTCTGAGCAGAAAAGGTCACACTCACCTCACAAGGGATATTCTACTGTTATTCAGGGGTACAGCTAGCATTGCTGCAGCCTGTGTGAAGTGCTTGAGACAATAGTTTTCTCACCCAGCCTGCAATGGCTATTACTTTAGCTGCGACCTTACGTTGGCTGTGGAGTGCACTATGGGTTGTCAGACAAATGATGCAGCAATGGGTGCTGATTCACTATCCAAACATATGATAATTGTCAGCACAAAGAATAAAATGGGATAATGCAACACCAAATTATTGTCTGGGTAGAGTGTGTTCCACTTCCTATGTACATTTGTCACACAAATCTGCTGTCTTACAACACGCCTACAGCAATTCCAGGTAAATATGTGAAGACTGATGTACGGATGTATGTCCTAGGGTTTGCTAGTACCAACAATGGTTGACATGTGTCAGCATGGTTACCTAGTATGCTCTGTATAACATCACATAGCAATACATACCACTCTTTATCACTCACATGCTAGACCAAGAGCCAGGTACCAACCGTTACAAATTATTCCAAACATGTGTTGGGCTCCAACATGGCAATCAGGTGTGGGACGTGCAACTATGCCCAGCAATATCCTAAACTGTCAGAGACCTAGGCATTAACTGAATGGGAATAGAAGTAGCAATATATGTTGCATTTGGCTAATGAAAAAAGCAGCACTGAGATGATTTCACACATCAACATAATTCAGTCATGGTAAGCGTTACATAAGTTGTGGCATGCAGGAATAAATGCATACCCATGTTCAACGGAGGATGTGGATGGAGAGCTGAGAGATACCCACAGATACTTTGAAACACAACATGTGCGGTCACTTTGAGATGACACAAGTGCTGTGGCTGGTGTAATGTCATGTGTGTGTGGCACTCATTACATCTCACAAATACCGGCAATGGGACGGTAACTATCAGGTAGCCAGCAGTAAAAGTGTTCATCTACAGTTTACACAAGTCACGTGTTGCATCCTGTCCATGTATCAAACATGATGTGGACGAATGTGAGTACCTAGTTAGTGGCATGCACACATATACCAGATATCTCAGCACACATGTGCCACTGAAATGGCTCAGGCATGGTAATGCGTATTGCAGTCTGAACAAAAGTGCATATGTATCACAAGATCATTGAAAGAAATAAATTACCTTCACATGTGTTCTGACATACAGAAAAATAGCTGGCACTGATGTGACTACACAGGCATTTGTCAAAGTCCAACATGTTTCCATGCAAAAAGATAGATATGTGAGGTTTCAACATCCCAGAACACACCACTGTGGCACGTCGCAACCTTCACTGACACATGTGTTTAGACCGTCTCCTGCAACTAAGATGCATGGGGAACTATATGTCACATGTATAGTAGAGCATCGTGCAGGCCAACAACACACCACAGATTGCACACACATGCACACGCAAATTGCCAGGGGTAACTGTAGGAGGCTGGCCTGGCTTATAGTCGGTACCAGTGGTACTTACACCTTGTGCCAGGTCCAGTTATCCCTTATTAGTAGATTAGAGGTGTTCTAGCAGCTTAGGCTGATAGAGGTAGCTATAGCAGAGCAGCTTAGGCTGAACTAGGAGACATGCAAAGTTCCTACTATACCACTTATATCATATAGGTACTATATCATAAGAAAGACAATACTCAAAGTTACTAAAACTAAAGGTACTTTATTTTAGTGACAATGTGCCAAAAATATCTCAGAGGATATACTCCCTTAGGAGGTAAGTGAAATAAACAAAATATACACACAAACCAAAATCAGGTAAGTAAAACAGTCAGAAAGTAGTGCAAACACTGTAGAATACAATAGGATGCAATACACCTAGGGGCAACACAAGCCATATACTAAGAAAGTGGAATGCGAACCACGAATGGACCCCTAGGCTAGTGTAGTGTGTAGAGGGTCGCTCGGAGTGTAAGAAAACACTAAGGGGGTCCAAGATACCCCACCCAAGACCCTGGAAAGTAGGAGTAAAGTACTACTATTTCCCCAGAAACACACTAAAGTTGTGATAAGGGACTTTGCAAAGACCACACCAGATTGCAAAGAATTGAAGACGGATTGCTGGACCTGAGGTCCTGTAAAGGAAGGAGACCAAGTCCAAGAGTCGCGGAAGTGTCCAGGGGGGCAGGAGCCCACTAAACTCCGATGAAGGTGCAAAATAGCTGCCTCCGGATGGAAGAAGCTGAAGATTCTGCAACAACGAAAGAACATGCAGAAGATGTCCCACTAAGAGCTGGAGGATGCAGAGTTGTTTCCTTGGCAAAATACCACAAACAAGCCTTGCTAGCTGCAAGAGTCGCAGTTGAAGAAAAAGGGTGCTGCCCGGGCCCAGGAAGGACAAGGATGTCGCCACTTGGGAGAGGAGACAGAGGGGACCCTCAGAAATGTAGAGAGCCCATTCACAAGCAGGAAGCACCTGCAGAAGTCCTTGAACACGGGTTCAAGAAGTATGAACACAGCAGTCGTCTCAACACTGCAAAAGAGGGTCCTACGACACCGGAGATCAACTCAGGGAGCTGAGCATCGCAGAACAGAGTGCTGGGGACCTAGGCTTGGCTGTGCATGCAGGATTTAGTGGAAATGTTCACAGAATCCCTTGTAGCTGCAGTTCACGCAGTGCACAGCATTACTGTCTGGAGAAAGGAGGAAAGGACTTACCTCCTCCAAATTTGGACAGATGGACCGCTGGACAGTCTGGGTCACTTGGGTCCACCACCTGTGTTCCAGGGGCCATGCTCGTCAGGATGAGAGGGGTCCCAGAGTACGGGTGACGCTGAAGTTTGCTGCCTGCTGAAGCAGGTGGAAGATTCCGTCGACCCACAGGAGATTTCTTCGTGGCTTCCAGTGCAGGATGAAGGCAGGCAGCCCCCAAAGCATTCACCACCAGGAAACAGTCAAGAAAGCCGGCAGGATTAGGCGCTACAATGTCGCTGGTAGTCTTCTTGCTACTTTGTTGCAGTTTTGCTGGCGTCCTGGAGCAGTCAGCAGTCGATCCTTCGCAGAAGTCAAAGAGAGAGGTGCAGAGGAACTCTTGTGAATTCTTGCAAGTCGTTATCTGAGGAAAAGTCCACTGGAGAGACCCTAAATAGCCCTCAGAGGAGGATTGGCCACCTAGTCAGGTAAGCACCTATCAGGAGAGGTATCTGACGTCACCTGCAGGCACTGGCAACTCAGAGGCCTCCAGAGTGCCCTCACACCTCTGGAAACAAGATGGCAGAGGTCTGGGACACACTGGAGGAGCTCTGGGCACCATCCCTGGGGTGGTGATGGACAGGGGAGTGGTCACTCCCATTTCCTTTGTCCAGTTTCACACCAGATCAGGGACTGGGGGTTCCCTAAACCGGTGTAGACTGGCTTATGCAAGGAGGGCACCATCTGTGCCCTTCAAAGCATTTCCAGAGGCTGGGAAAGGCTACCCCTCCCCAGCCTTTAACACCTATTTCCAAAGGGAACACCCTCTCTCAGAGGAAATTCCTTGTTCTGCCTTCCTGGGACCGGGCTGCGCAGACCCCAGGAGGGAAGAACCCTGTCTTTGGGGTGGCAGCAGCGGTAGCTGCAGAAAAAACCCCAGACAGCTGGTTTGGCAGTACCCAGGGTCCATAGTGGAGCCCCGGGGGTGCATGGAATTGGCTACCCAATACCAGATTTGGCATGGGGGGACAATTCCATGATCTTAGACATGTTACATGGCCATATTCGGAGTTACCATTGTGAAGCTACATATAGGTATTGACCTATATGTAGTGACGTGTGTAATGGTGTCCCCCCACTCACAAAGTTCTGGGAAATGGCCCTGAATGATGTGGGGGCACCTTTGCTAGTGCAAGGGTGCCCTCACACTTAGTAACTTTGCACCTAACCTTCAGCAAGTGAAGTGAAGGTTAGACATATAGGTGACTTATAAGTTACTTAAGTGCAGTGAAAATGGCTGTGAAATAAAGTGTGCGTTATTTCACTCAGGCTGCAGTGGCAGTCCTGTGTAAAGGTTTGTCTGAGCTCCCTATGGGTGGCAAAAGAATTGCTGCAGCCCATAGGGATTTCCTGGAACCCCAATACCCTGGGTACCTAGGTACCATATACTAGGGAATTATAAGGGTGTTCCAGGGTGCCAATTGAATATTGGTAAAAGTGGTCACTAGCCTATAGTGACAAATTTAAAGGCAGAGAGAGCATAAGCACTGAGGTTCTGATTAGCAGAGCCTAAGTGACACAGTTAGTCACTACACAGCTATACACATTCAGGCCACAAACAATGAGCACTAGGGTCCTGGCTAGCAGGATCCCAGTGAGACTTTCAAAAACAAACTTACATACATGTAAAAATGGGGGTAACATGCCAGGCAAGATGGTACTTTCCTACAGTAACGTGATGTCAACCCAGTCCTAGTCCAATGCATCCTCCGAGTACAAATTGTCATGTCTGTCACATGCCGTGCAATGTTTTGGACATAGGCCATCTTATCTATTGTGTTCTTGGTATGTGTAAATTTGTATATTACACATAACAATGTGGTACACCCACAAATAAGTGTCCGAACACATATGTACACTCATAGTACACATGTGCTTACATGTGTTTGGACATAGGTTAGCTACACATGCACATATGCACAAGGTATGTCATTGCATGCAGCAGACACATAAACAAACATATAGGTTGAACGTACGAATGTCACCATGAAGATATGACTGGATTGTCATACACATTTATCTATACCATAATGACAACATTGTTGCATAGCCCATGTGACATAGTATGTGAATCTGGGTGCACTCAAGGCCTACATAGCAAATTTCCATGCATTCCTGTCATAGCGTCAAAACGTTTGACGCTAACACCTAAACTTCATACTTTTCTCTTCAGCAAAAAGACGCCTTGCTCCTGAGCGTCTCTCGCACACACACAGGCCTATACACACACAATGGGAAAAATACGACGCATGACCGTCATGCTTAGGTTTAAACGATGCAAGACGGAAAACGTTACACACAGGCCCAGGAAGTGATGAAACAGGACATTTTGCCAGCATACATGGTACTGTGAGTTCACTTTCACTTCACAGTCTATTTGTCTGTGACTGTGTGAGGGTGTGTTGAGATGGTACTGTGGGTGATTTTGAGTTATTGGAGTGTTTTTGTGCAGTGTCCTGTTGCTGTTGTGTATATTTTGTCTTCTAATCAGTGTTTTGTATTACATTTGTTCTGTGTCTGTCACTGTATTGTGGGGTGTTTCCCTACAAATGGGATAGTTTTTTGGGTAGTTGGGTTAGTGTCAGGTTTTATTATTTTTCCTGCAACTGCATTTGCAGTTATTTTACACCGCATGGTGTCAGGGAAAGGGAGGATGGCCAAGATGTTAACAGATGAGCTGGGGGGCTTCATTTGGCTTCTCCAGCATTACCTCTCCATGATGCTTGTCCTGGGTGCCGTGTAATCCAGGGCTACCCCACAGAAGCCAGGAAGCTGTAGTGGGGCAACTAAATCCCCATTGGGCTGACCTTATCGCTAGGGAGCAAGATCTACTGGATCATCTGGGGATTGAGATTGGTGGAGCAGTTAGTAATGATCCCATTTCCATAACAACACCATTATTTGCATGTGCATGACAGGTGCTGATACGGTTGAGTGCAGCATGTTTTGTCTAAGGATCTGGACATGTCGTATGCTACCTGTATTATGAGCCCCAGTGCCACCGTAGGGCTTCCATTGTAATATACATTTATGAAGCAGAGGCAGGGCAGGAGTGCCATCTTCCCTGCACAGCCATAACAAAGTGTTGTGATGCATGCACAGCGCAACCCTGTTTTGAGCAGCACAGCATGAGGCCTGCGCTATGCATCATGTATGGAAGGTGGGCCCAACACCTGTTTGGGGGGGAAATGTTCAAGCCTCTGAGAAATATGAGAAATAACTTAATGACATTTTTCATTCACTCTGAATGGCTGCTAAGAACAGGTGTCATAAGAGGGCATGTAAATGTATATAATGGGCCCCTATGTACTCAGCAGAAGTCGTGATGATCGGTTTTGTTGCTACTCCTGCTAAGTGCATTTGCCGCCATATAAATAGATGCAGTTGGGCCTTACCCCCATCATGCTGTGCCTTATTTCTCATTAGGCGCACACATGGCGGGGGAAAGGGGTGCACTGAGGGCCACAAGGACTGCAGTGATGCACTTGGTGCAGCATCACTTTCCTTCAATCTGCCCCTTTGTGTCATTGGCCAAGGCCATGTAAGGGAGCTTTACTATGGACTGGATCCAGACTACTAGCACTTTCCTCTTCCTGTACATTGTGTATCACATACACCCCTAACTTTGTCTATTACCCCACACACGTGCTGATTTAGTATAACAGCCCTGCTGCATATTACTGACAGTATGGGACTGCCCTGCATCTGCACCATCACTGGCACATTACTCAGAAACCTGCACCAACACATACATCCTTGGACCACAGAGCAAGTGTGTCTGCCAACACTGGCTAGCCACACAGTATTGGCAATCCATCCGTAATTTGAATCAGTCAATGTGCAGGTAGGTACAACTAAATGAACATAAGAAAAGCCCCATGGCATCATTTCTCGTGTGTGTGCCTTCGGATGGAACACACACATTAATAACTACAAACAAGGATGCATTTCTCAACACTTTGGAATACTCACAAAACCCCTGGGCAGTTCTTCGTCAGTTTGTGGTGACAATGAGGTATATGTCTTCAACATCTGGGGCAGGCTCAAAAGCTGAGGGTGTCACAATAGGATGGCCACTGCAACAACCATTGCATGCCCCTCAGATGCAGTATACTGTGTAATGAAGTCCCATATGCTCATAGAGGTGTAAAGCTAAAAAACACCTGCATGACAATGCTTTGTATATATGGTGCACTAAAAAGCACCACAGGAGTGCCTGGGAAAGTGATGATCTGTAGGTGCCAGGGTCTCCATTATCTGAGACTATGGTGGTCATTACAACCCTGGCGGTCGGTGTTAAAGCGGCGGTAAAACCGCCAACAGGCCGGCGGGAAACAAAATGGAATCACAACCGTGGCGGAAACCACCAACATAGACAGCCACTTTAACACTCCGACCGCCAAGGCGGTATAAACAAACACTGAGGCGGTAACTGCCAACAGACAGGCGGAAGACAATGTATTGCACACATTATTACAAGGCACCAATCCGCCACCTTTTCCAGGGCAGATTCACTGCGAACAAAAACATGGCGGAAACAGGACTTGGAAGGGAAAACGCTCACCTCTACACACCCCACGAGGAACCAGGACGCCATGGAATCCGAGCTCCAGATTCTTCCAGCCTTTATCTTCCTGCTCCTCTACCAGGAACAACAAAGACGGCGGCGAAGACTCACCCCCAAACCCCCCTGAAAGAATGCAAGGACAAAAGGAAATGAGTCGAACGATTGTAATATTTTCAAATACTATCATCAAAAATGTATACATATATAAAGATATTCACACTATAAACAAATATATACACCAAGAATACAAGTCCAATATATTTCCATCATCATAGTCCGTGGACCACTGGGCCCAAAATGCATGGGCGAGGCCCACACTTAAAACCCGAACAAGACGGAGAGAACACTGCTGGGGCATCAGATAGAAATAAAACAGGCACCTCAGGGGGAAGGGATGTGGAATTCCTATCGCCCGACGCCCTGGACATCTTGTTTGGGGTCAAGGGCAACAAGTTTTTATGTTTACTTTGTCCTTGGGACAAGTAGGCCCAGCCCTCTGCAGCACAAACCCTTTGGCTGCCTGTTTACAGAGAGTGGAACTCTCTGCAGTTGAGGTAATGTGTTTCCAAAAGATAATGCTGTTCGAACTTGTATTTATGGTTCATTATTTGAAAGCCTTCATTATTAGGGTGAGTGCTGTAAATAAATGTTTTAAGGTCACACTTCACTACTGACGTTGGTTCCAGTACAAAAAATAAAAACGTGTATACACATGTTTGAAAAGTTTAGGCTATGAGGCTAAGTATAATGCTCCCAGAATGCTCTCTGATTAGATGCAAATGAAGTGTCATTTAGTAAAATGTGTTGATGCATGCTAGTATTTCCCAAAAATATTTCTAATGGAAAATCAGTGTAATCATTTTCAACACGAATATGGGAAGCATGAAAATAAACAAACACTGACAAAGCCAACTGGTCTGACATATTTTTATAAGTCTTTTAGTTTCATCAATGCTTGTCTTGTTTTGACATGGCTTTTGTAACACTTTATTGTTGTGGGAGCTACCAGGCCCTCAACATTGTAACAAACACTGGCATAAACCCCCCAAAAAGTTTTTGAACTCTAAAAGCACCCGTTGCCCCCAGTGGCATAACAAAGGCCCCGCAGCCGCCCTCCAGGGGTCCCCTTCAGCACAGCACCTGCCCCGAGTGAGTCTGGAGAGGGGGCTCCTCCATGTTCTTTGCAAAGGGGCACCCTCCAGTTTCGTTACGTCACTGATTGCCACTGTAGTTCCTGACACTGAACAAAACTACTTTGTGTGCCAATATGCTCCTTGTGGAAGAGCAGAATGCGATCACTCACAGTAAAGCCAGCCGAAAGAGAAGTTTAATAAAAACAAAATGTTTTTGTTAACACCAGACCTAATTAGGGACCAAGACCCACATGTAGGTAGCTTTTTGCATGTCGCAAACAGCGACTTTCGCTGTTTGCGACATGCAAAAAGCACATTGCGATGCACAAACCCAGTTTTGCGATTCAGTAACCTGGTTACCGAATCGCGAAACGGGTTTGCGACTCGCAATTAGGAAGGGGTGTTCCCTTCCTAATTGCGACTCGCAGTGCAATGTAGAATTGTTTTGTGACCGCGGGCGCAAACCACTCGAAGTTTGCACCCATTTCAAATGGGTGCTAACACTTTCGCAAAAGGGAAGGGGTCCCCATGGGACCCCTTCCCCATTGTGAATGTCAATGTAAAAAAAAATTCAGAGCAGGCAGTGGTCCGTTTCATTTTTCGCTTTTGTAATGCATCTTGTTTTCCCTTAAGGAAGCAGTCACAGACATGGTGGTCTGCTGTCTCCAACAGGCCACCATCCCTGTGAGGGGCGCTATTCGCAAGGGGGTCGCAAATTGCGACCCACCTCATGATTATTCACTAGGTCGGGACACCATCCTACATTCGGATTTGCGACTCGCAATCTGAACCTACCTACATGTGGCCCCAAATTCTTAAAGAAAGTCACAAAAGTGCACCCATGGTATATGTCGTACCCCTATAAAATATTTGTGAACTGTATTTTAGCATGGGTAAATACGCATGTGTAGATTTGCTCATGTGAAAGTCTATTGAGCATTTGCAAGTTCATTTTCCCTCCGGCCACTTTCTTCCCAACCCTGGAAGAAGTTCTAATTCTGCCATTGTCAGGAGTAAATGTCCAACCTTTCTTATTATGGGAAAGTATTAGAGAGAAGCTGGTGAAAATCTTTAAAACATGCAGGTTAGTAGGTTTGCAGACTCAAAGGCATTCCAGCCCTGGAACTATTGCTTACTGCTTCCCCCAGCCCCAGTATGTAGATCTGCAGAAAGGTGGCAAAATAAGGAAATTACTACAGTAGGGATTGAAACTGCAAGTATTCAAGCTCTACTATGGTAGTAGCCCTGGCATTATCAGAGAGGCTATTATCAGAGCTCTTACATAATGAGATTGCTGCCATAATTTTTCACCACACTACATGGCACCAAAGGGACAAGTAGATCTTTTTACAGGACAAGTAGATTTGAGAAGCAACCTGTCCCCTGGACAAGTAGATATTTTAATAAATTCCACACCCCTGGGGGGGTACCTCAGCTGGATGAGTGCACAACGCCAGATCCACGAGGGGGCTCCATGCCCATTGATGTATCCTGGGGAGTGCAAAGCCACAGTCTCTCCAGTGGGTGGTTTGCCCACTGCTTTATCCTGGGGAGTGCAAAGCCACAGTCTCTCAAGTCCCTCCAGTGGGTGGTTTGCCCACTGTTGCATTCAAGGGAGTGCAAAGCCACAGTCTCTCAAGTCTCTCCAGTGGGTGGTTTGCCCACTGTTGCATTCAGGGGAGTGCAAAGCCACAGTCTCTCAAGTCCCTCCAGTGGGTGGTTTGCCCACTGCTGCATTCAGGGGAGTGCAAAGCCACAGTCTCTCAAGTCTCTCCAGTGGGTGGTTTGTCCACTGCTGTATCCTGGGGAGTGCAAAGCCACAGTCTCTCAAGTGGATAACAGTCTCCACTGGTTCTGGAGCGGGCTTTGTGCCCAGAGTGCTTCATCCTGCCAAGGACTGAGGTAGTGGATGGGATACTCCACTGGTTCTGAAGGGGGCTTTGTGCCCAGAGTGCTTCATCCTGCCAAGGACTAAGGTAGTGGATGGGATACTCCACTGGTTCTGGAGGGGGCCTTGTGCCCAGAGTGCTTCATCCTCTGCAGGACAGACAGAGTGGATGCATGTCTCCACTGGTTCTGGAGGGGGCTTTGTGCCCAGAGTGCTTCATCCTGCCAAGGATTGAGGTAGTGGATGTGAATCTCCACTGGTTCTGGAGGGGGCTTTGTGACCAGAGTGCTTCATCCTGCTTGTGGCAGCCTCAGTAGCGTCGGAATCTTTGGCGCTCACTGGCCTGCGGTGCTTGTTGCGGCGGTGTCCTTGGCAGCGGTGACTGATCATAGATGTTTGACAGTTGGTCTGATCTACCACTAGGTTGACTTGCTCATTCAGCCTACCAAGTTGATATTAAACAATGTCATCCTTTAACAGAAAAAGTCCAAATATCACAAAGCTATGTTTTTCATGTACTGCAGGTGGACCTCCATCCTACAGCTTTAGAGAGGTCGCCAAATTTGAAGACCCCCATTGCAGCCAGTAAGTGTCACCTTGTGCGTCGTGCGCCAATCCAGGGTTTGGTGTGAGTGAGTCTGATGTGTGCAATGCTATGAATTATAGTTTTGCCTAACCAATGCTATAATATCATTGGAGTTAGGTGACATTATGGCCCTCATTCTGACCTTGGCGGGTGGCGGAGGCCGCCCGCCAAAGTCCCGCCGTCAGGTTACCGTTCCGCGGTCGAAAGACCGCGGCGGTAATTCTGACTTTCCCGCTGGGCTGGCGGGCGGTCTCGTTCAGACCGCCAGCCAGCCCAGCGGGAAAGAGGCTTCCACGATGAAGCCGGCTCGGAATCGAGCCGGCGGAGTGGAAGCTGTGCGACGGGTGCAGTTGCACCCGTCGCGTATTTCACTGTCTGCGCAGCAGACAGTGAAATACATGTAGGGGCCCTCTTACGGGGGCCCCTGCAATGCCCATGCCAGTGGCATGGGCACTGCAGGGGCCCCCAGGGGCCCCGCGACCCCCCCTACCGCCATCCGGATCTCGGCGGTCCGACCGCCGGGATCTGGATGGCGGTAGGGGGGATCAGAATCCCCGCGGCGGTGCAGCAAGCTGCGCCGCCGCGGAGGATTCAATGGGGCCGCGGTACACTGGCGGGACCCCGCCAGTGGTGCCGGTCCGACCGCGGCTTTACCGCCGCGGTCGGAATCCCCATTGAAGCACCGCCGGCTTGTCGGCGGTGCTCCCGCGGTCCTCCGCCCTGGCGGTCAAAGACCGCCAGGGTCAGAATGAGGGCCTATGTCTGTTGGCGTGTTGAGCATTGAGAATGGCTTGATTATAGCACAAGTGACAACGTGTGCTGGGATGGAATCGTGGGTATTAGGAAATGTAATGCATGGCCACATATTCATTGCTGTCTCTCCTGATAGGTGTCAGAGCAGCTGTTAATCTAATTAGCATGCCCGTTGACAAAAACGTTGTCACAGCACTATTGAAAGCCACACATAGCTTACACTTACTCAAAAAGCTATACAGATGAAGGAAATGTATGGAGGCCTTTAGGGGGCTTATGTAGGAGACACTTGCAACACAGGTGCCTCAGTACTCTTTAGATAAAAATTGAAGTCGCAAGAAGCCATATTGTGCTGGACAGAAGTCAGTAGTGTACACAATTAGTAGGCAACTCAGTTGCAGATGGTTGTGGGAAAAGTCTGTGGATTGTCCCAAACTAGATCTCAGCAGAATTATCAACATTGTCTTTCCGCCATGGTATTTGTGAGTGATCTTGGTCACATCACATGTGCATATGATGTGAATGCTGAGTGCATACCTGGTACTTTGATGATGTCTAACATGCATGTGCATATGATGCTCAATATATAAGAATACTGTAGCAGCACCCAGTGCAGTCAAAAGCTCATTGTAGCCGTAAGGGCACCCATAGAGCCACCATGTGTGTGCCAGTTTACAAATTAAGTACAACATAGCACAGGGCAGGGGGCATAAGTTACTTAAACTGTAGACAACTTTGATGTGCTGGTCATGCTTTGCCCAAACGTAATGGGGACATAGCATAAATTATACATGTGGGCACATCATGAGCAATGGTGTGCCCCCTTGCTCAGCCCAGGTCCTAAACCAGGACACATAAATGAGGCTTTACAAAACCTTACGTTAGACGGTGGAAACCATCCAGAACCCATATCTGATGACCCCTACCTTGCATGCATGATGCCTGGACAAGCCCTGATGTAGCACGAGGGATGTCAAGGAGGTGGATTGAATACAAAGCCCCCCATATTGACAAAGACTCAGGAAATCTAGGAGTTGTAGGGCAACGTGATCCTGACAAGTTTGTTAATGCATATTTTGAGCAAGGACTTATTGGTCCACTCTCCTGTGGGGCCCGATGGTCAACGATGGATAGCCTTCATCTCAAAAGGGAAACAGAAACAGTCACCCAAAATATTGCCTTCAAGAAGTTCAGGAGTCCAGAGACCTGGCAAGAACCTAGATAAGAGATAATTTGATGGCTGATAACTTTGAGGAAGAGCATGATACAGGCATGAAGGCCAGAGAAGAATCCTTGCTGCAGGACAGCAGCACAGAATTCAGGCAGGTCACCCAACTGACTGATGTGGGGGGTGAACAAGACCAAACCCAATCACTTACCAATGCAGTGGGATCTCGGAATTCAAGAGCGGAAACCCATCAATACAATTTGAGAACTGATCCTATACAGTCCAAGAAGTAGAAAGACTTTTTGTTTTAGTAATGCTTCTATGTTTTGGTGTTTTTGTTGGTTGATATTCTTTGTATTATTTGAATTTAGGAGCGAATGTGGTGGTGGATGTTCTCAACACATGGAGCGAAAAGTGTTTAACAAGGATGCACCTACAGGGTGTGGAGTGACGATGCCAATTAAACAATAAGTGTGCTGTAGTCCCGCTTAGGGGCAGAGCCAGAAACAGCGTATGCTGAGTGTGAGTGTGTTCTTTTCAGCACTCCAGGGCCTGAGCCACAACTCCACACTGCTTAGCTCAGTGCTGCGCTCCTCACAGAAGTTGCCTTCCTCTGTTCATGTTGGGCCTGGGCTCTGCTAAAATCTTGAGGCTGGTGCAGCACTTAAACTGTGCTCCTGGCTGAAGTGGACAGAAGCTTGTCTTATTCATATTTGTATGTGGAACCAGATCCAAGTGGGGAGTCATGGCTGAACATGGAGGCACCACCTTCACTGTGAAAGTTAAAAAACGTAATTGTTAAGTAAATACCATAGCCAGTCATCACTCACCAACGGGTGACCTCTCCGTGACCTGGTCTGGTTCATACTAACTATAGTGCCTGGTGTAGCAGCACAAAGAGCTCTGGTTGCTTTGTTTCCTATAATCCACAGAGGTGCCTGCAGTGCCTTGTCGACCATATAGGAGCTACTAAATGCGTGACATTAGCATTTTATTGTAGTGTTGCAGACACCAGCAATAAAATGTGTTACTTTATCTCCTGAAGCATGGTGCATGGCACAGCTGGAACAGAAGGCAGCACACTGGAGGCAGGGACTCAAGACACAGGAATAGAGGGCACAAGACACAGAAATAGAGGGCACTGGAGATCACTACAGGAGGACAGTGCAGGAGACTGGGCCCAGGTGCACAGGAGGGGGCTGAACCAGACAGAGACAGAACTGTGCTGGGGCTGGAACAGGTGGACAGAAGATACCAGATTGTGAGGATTGGGCCCAGAGCTTGTTTTATTCCTATTCTTATGTTGAACTGGATGCAAGTGGGGATTCAGGGCTGAGCATGGAGGCCGCACCTTCACTATAAAAGTTAAAAAAGTAATAGCGAAGTAATTAACATAGCCAGCTATTGCTCACCAATGAGTGACCTCTCTGCGACCTAGCCCGGTTCATATTGACTAAGTTGCCTGAGGTAGAAGCACTTTGCTATACGCGACAGAGGTGCCTGCAGCGCGCTGTCATCCATATAGGTGATACTGATGCATGGTACTAGGCAGAAGAAGGGGAACAGGAGGAAGCGCAATGGAGGCAGGGGCATAAAATACAGGATTAGGGGGCACTGGAGATTCATGCAGGAGCACAGTGCAGTATATAGGACTCATGGAACAGGGACAGGAGATGGGGAAACAGGGACGGGAGATAGGGACACAGGGACAAAAGACGGGGAAACAGGGACCTGAGATAGAGACACAGAGGTAGGAGATGGGCATAGGAACTAGTGACTGTCTGCTGCATCCAAGATTGCAAAGACAGAGATATGGAGGCAGAGGGACAGGAGATGGGAGCACAGGGGCAAGGTATAGGGCCACAGGTATAGGAAATGGAGGGGATTCAATTACAATTCTCTAGAATGTAAACATCACATTCTTACGTGTTCCAAATCAAAAGTTATCACTAATTAAATTTATTAAAGTAACCCAATGTTATACAATGAGAGAGCTAGTCTTTATGGTAGTCAGATCTCTCGCTATTTCTACCACCAACTTAATCCTGCTCAGGACCATGAACTTCAAACACAATAGTTCAAAATGTAAAACCCAGAGAAGTGACCATGGTGTTGTGCTCTACCTCAATTTCGGCCTTGTCAGTGTTCAGCTTTAAATTGATGGTCTTCATCCCGTGGGCAAATCCAATAATACAGGCAAAGAACTTGATCGAGGTACTGGATGTCTTGTCCGCAAGGGAGAGAATGAGTTGCAAGTCAATGGTGTATGAGAGGATGTTGATGTCATGAGAGTGGATGATGCTGGCTGAAGGGATCATGCATGCTTAGAAGAGAGTCTGGCTTAGGGAGGATCCATGTGGAACCTAGCAGATGAGGTTGCGGGTGTCCAAGAAGTATGGTGACAGGCTGACTTACTGGCTCGTTCCAGTCAGGAAGGCAAAGATCCATTGGAGTGTATGTCCTTGGAGTTGGATGTTGTGTAGGTGTTGGAATGAGACTGAGTGGTGTCAGGGAGGTGGTCTAATGAGCACATTTACCTCCTTTTAATTCAATCTACCACAAAAAAACTTGAGTAAATGCATGAAATGGTTTCCAGGGAGCACAAGACTAATTGTGTTGCAGTATTCAGTGAGACGTCTGTTGATTTTCTTTAAGACCTTGACTGGAAAAGGCTGCAGCGAGATCGGTGTGTAAATGGTGAGAGTTGAAGGGTCTGCAGAGGGGTCCTTGATCAATGGGAGGACAGTTGCATATTATCAAGTCTCAGGGAAGGTCACAGAAAAGATGGAGGAATGCAGAATGGGTGTTAGCATGATGCTGATGAGTTGCAGTCCCACAAAGTATGAATGGTGGGGGAGGTGACTGAGTGGATGTACATCATTGTAGCAGCAGCCTATTCAGGGATGATGATGGGAAATGTGGTTAGTATTGGTTGTTTGGATAAGATCAGGAGGAGTCTGGTGAGAGTCATTTCGGTCCAGTTGCATGTTCAAGTTGTGCAAATGGCAGTGATTTTGTTGTTGAAGAATTGAGAGGGATGGTTGCAGAGGTCTTGCATGGCCGTCAGTGAGGTGAAGTACTTCACAATGATGAAGACTTTATTACTTATGTTTGTGTTGACATTGATGCGGTCCACCACAGTGATGCATTTAGTGTTCCAGATTATTTGGTGGTAGCGTCTCAAGGCGGATTTGAACGTGCTCCTGTCTGTATTGCCCTGACTCATTGACCATATACACGCATTTGTTTGCAGCGCCATTTCATCAATCTGAGTTCCTCTGTGTACCTACTTGCCTGGTGTCTAGATCTTGTTGTATTGCTGCGTTTGAAGGGAGACAGAGAATCAGCGCAGAAGGTGATGAAATTGTTAACTTCTTGATGGCTGCAGGGAAGCTGTGTTTGGCTTGGTAGCCACTGAGAGTATTGCTCCTGTAAGAAGCTGGCCTGGTGTTTGGTGGGTACCTAAGGTACTTACACCTTATACCAGGTCCAGGTATCCCTATTAGTGTAGTGTAGGCAGTGTCTAGAAGCTAGGCTCTCTAGAGATAGCTGTGGCTAAGCAGCCAAGGCTTATCTAGGAGACATGCAAAGCTCATGCAAAACCACTGAGTCACACAGCACTTACAGACATGAAAGAAAAGGTCCTTTATTTTAGTGACAATTAGCAAAATGTACTAGAGAGGCAACCCTCCAATAGGAGGTAAGTAGCACACCAGATATGAACACTACTAACCAAAAATAGGAATAAATAACATTAGAAAACAATGCAAATAGCCATAGACAACAGTGACCCTAGGGGGAGCCCAAACCATACACTACAAAAAATGGAATGCAATTGCAGGACCCCGCATAGGTAAGTGGAATGGGTAGAGGAGAGCTAGGGGAACTAGAAAACCCCAAAGGTAAGTACCACAGTACCCCCAGCGACCAAGAAGAAAGGACTAAGTTACTACATTTTCCCCAAACCACTCAAAGGACTGAAAATGAAGCTAATGCACCACCCAGACAAGACTGCAAGAAACCAGCAGTGGATTCCTGAAGAGTAAGACCTGGAAAAGCAGGGGACCAAGTGCAGAAGTCCCAGGAGTGTCTGGTAGTGGCATGAGCCACTACCCACCGTCTGTGGTTGGAGGAGTTGGTCGGCAGTAGGACAAAGACGGTCAGCAATGCAGCCCTGGAGTCGGTGAAGAGATCCTGGAGGATGCAGTCGATGGCCCACACTGGATGGAAGACTGCAGTCTGTCTCTGGCGTGGAAAAGCCACCAACAAGTCTTGGCAAAGGCAGGAGTTGCGGTAGAAGAAAAGTGGAGCTGTCAGGGACCAGCAAGGTCCAGGGGGACTCAACCCACAGGGGGAGGGAGGGGACTCTCATGGAACCCTCAGCAAGGCAGAGAGTTCACAGAAGAGTCAGCCCCCATAGGAGACCCACTGGAAGACGACCAAGGAGTCGCAGAGGAGCCCACGCAGCACAACTGAAGAAGGGTCCCAAGCTGCAGAAGCATGCAGAGGGCTGTGTGTCACAGGGAAGAGTGCTGTGGGTTGGGGATACACAGAGCATGAAGATCTCTTGGAGGAGATGCCAACAAGCCTTGGTAGCTGCAAGAAATGCGTGCACAGGGGTACTGTCTGCATGGGAAGGCAAAGGCTTATCTCCACTGAAGTTGGACAGCTGGCAGAGAGGACCAAGGGGACCACTCCAGACCACCACCAGTGATGCAGGATCTGTGCAGCTCAGGATGAGTGGAGATCCATGCAGCCGGTCGTCCTCGTTGTTGGTGCCTGCGGATGCAGGGGAGTGACTCCTTCACTCCAAGGGAGATTCCTTCTTCCTTCTCCTGCAGGCTGAAAACTTGCCGCCCTCAGAGGATGCACAGCCGGAGGAATGTTGCAGACACTGTAAGGAGAGTCTTAGTCGTGGATGCATGTTGTCGGTTCCTGGAGAGTCCAGTCGCAGTTCTAGTGGCTAGAGGTTGAAGTAGAGGTTGCAGAGGAGTCCTGCTGGAGTCTTGCAAGCCGAATCTAAGGACCCATCCAACAAGGAGACCCTAAATAGCCCTGGAAGGGAGATTCGTCACCTAGCCTGGTGATCACCTATCAGGAGGGGGCTCTGATGTCACCTGCCTGACCTGGGCACTCAGATGTTCCGGGAGACCCATACCCACTTTGGATTTAAGATGGCAGTATCAAGGGACTCTCTGGAGAAGCTCTGGACACCACCCCTGAGGTGGTGATGGACAGGAGAGTGGTCACTCTCCTCTCCATTGTCCAATTTCACACCAGAGCAGGGACTGGAGGTCCCTGAACCAGTGCAGATGGGTTTATGCAAGTAGGGCACCGAAGGTGCCCTTCAAAGCTTACCAGTGGTTTGGGGAGCCCCCTCTCCCAAAGGAAATCCTTTGTTCTGCCTTCCTGAGCTTGAGCTGGTCAAGCGGCAGGAGGGCAGAAACCTGTCTGAGGGGTGGCAGCAGCATGGGCTTCCCGGAAACCCCCAGAAAGTTGGTAGGAGCAATGCTGGGGGTCGTCTAAGGAGCCCCCAGAGTTCATGGAATCATACAACTAATATTGGCAACAGTATTGGGGTATTATTCTGACATGTTTAATACCAAACATGTCTAGGTTCGGAGTTACCATTATGTAGCTGGACATAAGTAGTGACCTATGTCAAGTACAAGTGTAAAATGGTGTCCACACACTCACGCAGTCCATAAAAATAGAGCTGGAGTTTGTGGGGGCACCTCTGCTCATGCAGGGGTGTCCACACACACACAGGTACCTGCACCCTGCCCTCTGGGCTAGGAGAGCCTACCGTAGGGGTGACTTACAGTGACCTGGTGCAGTGACCTGTAGTGAAAGGGGTGCATTCAACCTTTCATGCAGGCTGCAATGGCAGGCCTGCAGAGAGATTTTGCATGGGCTCCCATGGCTGGCATAATACATCCTGAAGTCCATGGGGGACCCCTGGTGGCCCAATGTCCTGGGTACGGTACACTAGGGACTTACATTGGGGTACCAGAATGCCAATTGTGGAGTGTAAAAACCATGAGCAACTGAATTTAGGGAAAGAGAGCACAGTCATGGGTGTCCTGGTTACCAGGATCCCAGTAAACACAGTCAAAAACACACTGACATCAGGCAAAAAGTGGGGGTAACCATGCCAAAAAGATCCTACACCGTCTCTGTCCATGATATTATTCAAGTTTCAAATCTGCCTTTTTACTCATTGGGTCGGACACACGCTTCCAAGTTCTTCAATGAGTGGCTTTGAATTGGGGTCAGCATGGTCTTCCAGATGGAGGTTCAGGTCTACGAGAAGCATGTATTTGCTAGTGTAGAGGGCGAGTGGTGCGACAAAGTCCCTTATGGTGTTGATGGAGTTGGTCCGAGGTCCCAGTGGCCTGTAGATGAGTGCCGCTTAGAGTGAAGTTGGGTGTTATATGGAGCTTGAAAGACAGGTGTTCCATGTTGGAGGATGACGGTTATGTGGAGGTGGTGCAGCTTATGGTGTTCTTGTGGATGATAGCCATTTCTCCTCCAGGCTTGTGAAGTCTATCTTGCCTGGCGATTTTGTAGCCAGAGCGGCTTGTGGCTGTGGAGAGATCAGATGCTGATGCAGGTTTCTGACACGTTTTTGTGAAGAAATGCAGGTCCAGGGCACTGCTGTGCAACAGGTCCCACATCTCTGTGGAGTGTTTGGTGAGTGACTGGGTGTTGAGCATTCCTGTGAGTGCAGAGTATTGTGGAGTGGTTGCAGGACTTTGTAAGTGCAAGAGTGGAGTGTTTGTGATGTTGGTGCGGTGCAGTGAGCGTTCAGTGTGGATATGTGCATAAAAACATTCACGAACCTCAGGAGAATGGTCTCTCAATGTTATGTGGTATGGAAAAGCAGCACCGTGTACAATGGAAGTTGGGTTGAGGTCATGAAAGGTCACAGCGGGGTAGCAGTGGGAACAGGGAGAATCAGGTTTCTGGCATTTGGCACAATCCAGGTGCAGGCTGGCTTCGGTACACCTGCGGCACATCCTCATTGCACCCACTATTAAGCAGGTCCACCAATAAGCAGGAGAGAGAAGTGAAGTCACTTCTGGTGCAGATGGAGAATTGGAAATCCAGTGAGGTCACTTTCTGCACAGTTGGATGATGGGAAATCCAGGGAAGTCACTTCCTATGCAGATGAACAATGGGAAATACAGCAATGTCACCTTCTGTGTAGCTGGAGGATGGAAATTAGTTCTGTTGCTTGGCTTCTTCTTTAAAGACAGTTTTGGTGGGGAACCAGTAATGTCACTTCCTGTGCAATTGGATGATGAGAAATAATCCAGTGATGTCCCTTCCTGTGGAGACGGACAATGGAAAATCCAGGTATGTTAATTCATGTGTTGGAGGATGATGAAATCATGAGAAATTAGATATCTTGCTTGGAAGTTCTTTAAACAGAGTTTTAGTAGGAAACTAGTGATGTCACTCCCTGTGCAGATGGATGATGGCAAATCCAGTGATGTCACTTCCTGTATAGCTGGGTGAGTTCAGTGATGTCAAAAGGATGGGGACCATGTTCGGGGTCCAAAGAGGTTTGGAGAGGGTTTGTTTTGGTGTCTGACTCATGCATGAGTCTGTGGGGTGGGGGATAGTTGAAATGCAGAAGCGGGGGTTTAGTGCAGGGGGGTCTCAAATTGCCCACATTCCAGCAACAATACTTAGGGGGTCATTACAACATTGGCGATAAAAGCCGCATACCGCCGTGCAGAAGACCGCCAAAACACCGCAGCGGCCGTGGAATTCCGCCACAGTCATTATGACCCAAAGACCGGAATACGCCAAAATCTAGACACCCACTCAAGCCCACCACACCAAAGGTCAGTGATAAACTGGCGATAGCAAATCCTCCACCGTCACGCCAACAGGAATACGCTTACACTATCACGACCCATGAATCCACGCAGCGGTCTTTCAACAGCGGTATTCCATTGGCGGTACACACCGCTGCGCTCACACATATACAAAACACATCCACATTGGACAATTCGGAATACACACACCTGATACACATACACACACCACTCCCACACACCCAATACAATATAAAACACACACCCACATCACCCACAAACCCTTACAACAACAATTGCGACAGAAGGCCAGAGAGAGACACCATCAGAAAGAACAATAGCATCCACAGGCACTCAACACCATCACCCACATAGCATCCACGCACCTCACACAACACACCTCTAAAATCACCCCACACATCACAACACACACCACCCCACACATCACCCACACCACCCCATGGCACGGCAAAGACACCACAGGTTCTCTGAGGAGGAGCTCAGGGTCATGGTGGAGGAAATCATTCGGGTAGAGCCACAGCTATTCGGATCACAGGTGCAGCACACCTCCATAGCTAGGAAGATGGAGCTATGGCGAAGAATAGTGGACAGGGTCAACGCAGTGGGACAGCACCCAAGAAATAGGGATGACATCAGGAAGAGGTGGAACGACCTACAGGGGAAGGTGCGTTCCGTGGTCTCAAGACACCACATCTCGGTACAGAGGACTGGCGGCGGACCCCACCTCCTCCCCACAACTAGCAACATGGGAGGAGCAGGTCTTGGCTATTCTGCATCCTGAGGGCCTCGCATGAGTAGCTGGAGGAATGGACTCTGGTAAGCCAATTCTTTACTATTACATCCCCCACCCTACCTGCATGCCATCACATACCCCCACCTTCGCCCTCACCCCATCACTCCTACTCCTCACACATGTCCCCATGCAACACCAAAGCATGGACACCCATCACCAATGCATGCCCACTGCACATACCCATACACCCCCCTAAACCATCATCACACAAGGTCCCACACAGGAATGCAAGCACTGGGGTACAGGGTCACCCACACATTGCACACCATGGCACATACAGATACAATAATCATGCCTTTACACCCCTGCAGGACCCCTACCCAACGTCACCGGACAGGAGGGTCCAGACATGTCCACTCCACCCACAGAAGAGGCCCACAGTAATGACAGCAGCTCTGTCCAACTGGATCTAGATGACCAGCCTGGCCCATCTGGGACCTCGGGACAGTCGGTTCCACTCACACTGGCACAGGCCACTACAGAGCTTGCCCCCTTGTTGTTTTTGCTTTGTCGCCCTAAGTGGGAAGGGTATGCCCAGACGTGGGTCCTGTGCTTCCCATGCCACTGGATTCAAGTTAGACTGGCTGATGAGGGATGAAACCCCGAAACCGGTCCCAGGATGCTTGTTTCCAGTCCAGGGAAGACCTGGCCTAGCAGTTCGGGCTGGATTGTTCCCATGGGGAACAGGGTCAAGACTGATTTGCATATGGCTGGGTCCAAACTGGAATGGCATGGGCAGCAAAAAAACGATGGATTTAGGCCCAGATCACTGTACTGGGGGTGAATGTTTGACAATGTTCAGCATTCCGTCCATCACTTGTTGTTTTTGCTTTGTCGCCCTAAATGGGAAGGGTATGCCCAGACGTGGGTCCCGTGCTTCCCATGCCACTGGATTCAAGCTAGACTGGCTGATGAGGGGTGAAACCCCGAAACCGGTCCCAGGATGCTTGTTTCCAGTCCAGGGAAGACCTGGCCTAGCAGTTCGGGCTGGATTGTTCTCATGGGGAACAGGGTCAAGACTGATTTGCATATGGCTGGGTCCAAACTGGAATGGCATGGGCAGCAAAAAAATGATGGATTTAGGCCCAGATCACTGTACTGGGGGTGAATGTTTGACAATGTTCAGCATTCCGTCCATCACTTGTTGTTTTTGCTTTGTCGCCCTAAGTGGGAAGGGTATGCCCAGACGTGGGTCCCATGCTTCCCATGCCACTGGATTCAAGCTAGACTGGCTGATGAGGGGTGAAACCCCGAAACCGGTCCCAGGATGCTTGTTTCCAGTCCAGGGAAAACCTGGCCTAGCAGTTCGGGCTGGATAGTTCCCATGGGGAACAGGGTCAAGACTGATTTGCATATGGCTGGGTCCAAACTGGAATGGCATGTGCAGCAAAAAAACGATGGATTTAGGCCCAGATCACTGTACTGGGGGTGAATGTTTGACAATGTTCAGCATTCCGTCCATCACTTGTTGTTTTTGCTTTGTCGCCCTAAGTGGGAAGGGTATGCCCAGACATGGGTCCCGTGCTTCCCATGCCACTGGATTCAAGCTAGACTGGCTGATGAGGGGTGAAACCCCGAAACCGGTCCCAGGATGCTTGTTTCCAGTCCAGGGAAGACCTGGCCTAGCAGTTCGGGCTGGATTGTTCCCATGGGGAACAGGGTCAAGACTGATTTGCATATGGCTGGGTCCAAACTGGAATGGCATGGGCAGCAAAAAAATGATGGATTTAGGCCCAGATCACTGTACTGGGGGTGAATGTTTGACAATGTTCAGCATTCCGTCCATCACTTGTTGTTTTTGCTTTGTCGCCCTAAGTGGGAAGGGTATGCCCAGATGTGGGTCCCGTGCTTCCCATGCCACTGGATTCAAGCTAGACTGGCTGATGAGGGGTGAAACCCCGAAACCGGTCCCAGGATGCTTGTTTCCAGTCCAGGGAAGACCTGGCCTAGCAGTTCGGGCTGGATTGTTCCCATGGGAAACAGGGTCAAGACTGATTTGCATATGGCTGGGTCCAAACTGGAATGGCATGGCCAGCAAAAAAACGATGGATTAAACCCAGATCACTGTACTGGGGGTGAATGTTTGACAATGTTCAGCATTCCGTCCATCACTTGTTGTTTTTGCTTTGTCGCCCTAAGTGGGAAGGGTATGCCCAGACGTGGGTCCCGTGCTTCCCATGCCACTGGATTCAAGCTAGACTGGCTGATGAGGGGTGAAACCCCGAAACCGGTCCCAGGATGCTTGTTTCCAGTCCAGGGAAGACCTGGCCTAGCAGTTCGGGCTGGATTGTTCCCATGGGGAACAGGGTCAAGACTGATTTGCATATGGCTGGGTCCAAACTGGAATGGCATGGGCAGCAAAAAAACGATGGATTTAGGCCCAGATCACTGTACTGGGGGTGAATGTTTGACAATGTTCAGCATTCCATCCATCACTTGTTGTTTTTGCTTTGTCGCCCTAAGTGGGAAGGGTATGCCCAGACGTGGGTCCCGTGCTTCCCATGCCACTTGATTCAAGCTAGACTGGCTGATGAGGGGTGAAACCCCAAAACCGGTCCCAGGATGCTTGTTTCCAGTCCAGGGAAGACCTGGCCTAGCTGTTCGGGCTGGATTGTTCCCATGGGGAACAGGGTCAAGACTGATTTGCATATGGCTGGGTCCAAACTGGAATGGCATGGGCAGCAAAAAAACGATGGATTTAGGCCCAGATCACTGTACTGGGGGTGAATGTTTGACAATGTTCAGCATTCCGTCCATCACTTGTTGTTTTTGCTTTGTCACCCTAAGTGGGAAGGGTATGCCCAGACGTGGGTCCTGTGCTTCCCATGCCACTGGATTCAAGCTAGACTGGCTGATGAGGGGTGAAACCCCGAAACCGGTCCCAGGATGCTTGTTTCCAGTCCAGGGAAAACCTGGCCTAGCAGTTCGGGCTGGATTGTTCTCATGGGGAACAGGGTCAAGACTGATTTGCATATAGCTGGGTCCAAACTGGAATGGCATGGGCAGCAAAAAAACGATGGATTTAGGCTCAGATCACTGTACTGGGGTGAATGTTTGACAATGTTCAGCATTCCGTCCATCACTTGTTGTTTTTGCTTTGTCGCCCTAAGTGGGAAGGGTATGCCCAGACATGGGTCCTGTGCTTCCCATGCCACTGGATTGAAGCTAGACTGGCTGATGAGGGGTGAAACCCCGAAACCGGTCCCAGGAAAGACCTGGCCTAGCAGTTCGGGCTGGATTGTTCCCATGGGGAACAGGGTCAAGACTGATTTGCATATGGCTGGGTCCAAACTGGCATGGCATGGGCAGCAAAAAAACGATGGATTTAGGCCCAGATCACTGTACTGGGGGGTGAATGTTTAACAATGTTCAGCATTCCGTCCATCACTTGTTGTTTTTGCTTTGTCTCCCTAAGTGGGAAGGGTATGCCCAGACGTGGGTCCCGTGCTTCCCATGCCACTGGATTCAAGCTAGACTGGCTGATGAGGGGTGAAACCCCGAAACCGGTCCCAGGATGCTTGTTTCCAGTCCAGGGAAGACCTGGCCTAGCAGTTCGGGCTGGATTGTTCCCATGGGGAACAGGGTCAAGACTGATTTGCATATGGCTGGGTCCAAACTGGAATGGCATGGGCAGCAAAAAAACGATGGATTTAGGCCCAGATCACTATACTGGGGTTGAATGTTTGACAATGTTCAGCATTCCGTCCATCACTTGTTGTTTTTGCTTTGTCGCCCTAAGTGGGAAGGGTATGCCCAGACGTCGGTCCCGTGCTTCCCATGCCACTGGATTGAAGCTAGACTGGCTAATGAGGGGTGAAACCCCGAAACCGGTCCCAGGATGCTTGTTTCCAGTCCAGGGAAGACCTGGCCTAGCAGTTCGGGCTGGATTGTTCCCATGGGGAACAGGGTCAAGACTGATTTGCATATGGCTGGGTCCAAACTGGAATGGCATGGGCAGCAAAAAAACGATGGATTTAGGCCCAGATCACTGTACTGGGGGTGAATGTTTGACAATGTTCAGCATTCCGTCCATCACTTGTTGTTTTTCCCTCTGGAAACACCAGCATAGCACCCACCCAGCGGGCCCATACCTCTGTCCCCAGGACACCTCAAGCAGCAGTGTGTCCACCACTACAGGGAACCCAGGATAACCCACCACCCCAACAACACCAGGGACCTAGGGGCAGTGGTAGTGGGCACACGGTTCAGGGGATAGAGGCCCGGGAACACAGGGGAACTGGGAGGGCTGCTGTGCGACAAGGGGAGGACAGGCCCAGGGAACCCACTCTCCACGAGGCCCTCTCCAACATCATGGGAGCCTACCACCATTCCCAGGAGACGATAGCAACGGTACTGGCCAAGTTTCAGGAGACCCAGCGGCTGCAGGAGGAACAGTATTTGGGGTTTAGGGAGGAACTCAGATCCATCAATTCCACCCTGGGCATCATTGTAGGGGTGCTGAAGGAGCTCCTCAACACCAGGAGGGACACTGTGGCACAACAAGGGGCCCATTACACTAGCCTGGACAATGAACTGCCCATCACCTCCGCCGGCGCTAGTGGACAGGAGGCACCGCCACAGGACCACGACACTGGCACCCCACCCCCTGCAGATGGAGAGCCACCCCGCAAGCGGTCCCTGAGATCCAGGACAAAGACAGAGAACAATGCCAAGACCAAGAAATGAGACCACCCTGATTGTCATCCTTTTGTCCCACCTTGTCACCGTGTCCATCCTTAAACTGCCCCAGCTCCACTTCCTATGCCCCTTTGGACAATGCACCTGTGAGACTAATAGACTGGACTCTGCCATGGACATTCCTCCACCATTACCCCTCACCATTTTACAACCCCCTCCAATATTGAGCACTTAAATAAACACCCTTAAAGCACAAAACAATCAGGAGTCGGTCTGTGATTTCGAAATAGTGTATTAGCAATTACAGTGTCAAAATGCTCTTTCAAATGTAATGTCAACATACCTATGTCACACAGCTCTAGTCATGAGGAAACAAAGCAGATGTCACACTGTGGAACCCACATCTGTGAAATCGTAAGGGAAAGTGACAACTCAGTGACCATACACTGGGTGAAAATGACAGACAGTAGAGAGGTAGTGGATTAAAATCAGATGTAGCAGGCAGTGTTGTCTTCTTACCTGTGTTTCACTGGAAATATTTCATGATCATCGTGTTCCTGTTGTCGATGTCCACTTCTTCTGCTTCCTCGTCTTCACTGTCCACAGGGTCTGTAGCTGCCATAACACCTCCATCTGGACCATCCTCCTGCAGAAAAGGCACCTGCCGTCGCAAAGCCAAGTTGTGAAGCATACAGCAGGCCACGATGATCTGGCATACCTTCTTTGGTGATTAGAATAGGGAACCACCTGTCATATGGAGGCACCGGAACCTGGCCTTCAGGAGACAAAAGGTCCGCTCTATAATGCTCCTAGTTCGCCCATGGGCCTCATTGTAGCGTTCCTCTGCCCTTGTCCTGGGATTCCTCACTGGGGTCAGTAGCCATGACAGGTTGGGGTAACCAGAGTCACCTGCAAATGGCGAGGGACAACTGTTAGACACACACTGACTCATAGGGACATCCACAGACCCAGACAACTATTCCCACTGATTTGGGTCCAGGTGCTCACCTAATAGCCACAACCGGTGCCTCTGGAGTTGCCCCATCACAGAAGGGATGCTGCTATTCCGCAGGATGCAAGCGTCATGCACTGAGCCAGGGAATTTTGCATTAACATGGGAGATGTACTGGTCTGCCAAACACACCATCTGCACATTCATCGAATGGTAACTCTTCCGGTTTCTGTACACTTGTTCACTCCTGCCTGGGGTACCAAGGCCACGTGGCCCATCAATGGCACCTATGATGTTGGGGATATGTCCCAGGGCATAGAAGTCACCTTTCACTGTAGGCAAATCCTCCACCTGAGGGAAAACGATGTAGCTCCGCATGTGTTTCAGCAGGGCAGACAACACTCTGGACAACACGTTGGAAAACATAGGCTGGGACATCCCTGATGCTATGGCCACTGTTGTTTGAAATTACCCACTTGCTAGGAAATGGAGTACTGACAGCACCTGCACTTGAGGGGGTATTCCCGTGGGATGGCGGATAGCCGATATCAGGTCTGGCTCCAACTGGGCACACAGTTACTGGATTGTGGCACGATCAAGCCTGTAGGTGATGATCACATGTCTTTCCTCCATTGTCGATAGGTCCACCAGCGGTCTGTACACCGGAGGATGCCGCCATCTCCTCACATGCCCCAGCGGATGGTGCCTATGGAGGAGAACAGCGAGCAGAGAGTCAACCAACTCTGAGGTACGTAAACACAGCTTACTCTGAAAATATTCATGAATCTAAATTTGCCTGTATGAGTGGTTAGGCAAGGGCTAGGTATGTGTGATGCAGTCAAAAATAATGCCATGTGGGCCCCTGAAATGGCGGCTGCCTGACCTGTGAAGTGGAACAGGGGGATATGAGGTAACTGTGCTGGTATTCTACACCGTCACAGTAGGCGGTCGAAGACCGCAGCGCAATTCTGCATTGGATAACATTGGGCCCTATGGGTCCCAGGAGCCAATGACGATGTACGCCGGCAGTGACAGTACGCTCCGCCGCGGACGTGACATCCATTTTCTATCTGTTCAATCACTCGATACCTGATCTTCGACAGGAGAGGACCTACACTGCAATTGCTGCTGTGACCTCAGTCTGGAAGAGACAATGGCTTGTGTGTCTGGGGAAAGGGCCCCTGCCTTCAGCATGGAAGAGTTGGAGAAACTCGTGGATGGGGTCCTCCACCAGTACACGCTACTCTACGGTCCTCCAGACAAACAGGTAAGTACACTGTGAGCATGCTCTATGGGCAATGCCTGTGTGGAGTGGGGTGGATGAAAGATGGGGGGGTGAGAATGAGGCATGCATGAAACGACACAATTCCTGTACGTCAGCGCCCACCAGAAGAAGGACATCTGGCATGCCATCGCCAAGGAAGTCCGGACCCTGGGGGTCTACCACAGACGGAGCACCCACTGCCAAAAAGATGGAAGGACATTCGCCGCTGGAGCAAGAAGACTGAGGAGGCCCAGCTGGCGATGGCCTCCCAACGTGGGAGTGGTGCCCATCGCACCATGACCCCCCTGATGTTCAGAATCCTGGCGGTGGTGTATCCAGAGTTAGGTGGGCGCTTGAGGGCATCACAGCAGCCACAAGGGGGTGAGTACACTCTCATTCTGCTGATTCAGCGCGCATTTTAGGTGTCTGGGTGGGGGAGGTGGGCTGTGGGTTCCCCTAGGCCAGGGCGAGTTTGCTAGTTAAGTTCCCTACTTCAGGCAGGCAGTGTGGCACCCCACCCCACCTGTGTACAGTGCCAACTACACCTAGTCAGGCTCCTGTGACATCCATGTGTGCAGAAATCGGCCGTAGCCTTGTAAGCCATGTCCCAGGGATTGAATAGTGGACCCCAAGTGCGCGGCGTAGTGCAGGGGGCTTCTGTGTCTGTCGTGTCCGCCAACGGTAGCGGTATTGCATGCACTAAACATGTCTTTCTTCTGTCTCCCCCCCCCCTTTTTGTGGTCTCCCTGTACTTGTGTGCATTAGCATCATCAGGTGGAGGAGCAGTGGCACCGGAGCAGGAGGGAGCTGCATCCCACATGGCCCTGGAGGGTGAGACTACGGACTCCGAATTCACCAGTGGGACGGAGGGCGAGGGGAGCTCCACGGCGGGGACAGGAGCTGACACCAGCGAGAAGGACTCCTCCTCTAATGCATCTACAGGTACAGCCGTCACCCCCCCTACCAGCACCGCCCTCCCAGCAGCCCCTCAGCCTTTGCCCCGTGCCCGCTCACCCAGGAGGGTGGGCATTACCTTCGCCCCAGGCACCTCTGGCCCTGCCACCCCTGCTGCCCTCAGTGAGGAGGCCATTGACCTCCTCAGGTCCCTCACTTTTGGGCAGTCTACCATTTTGAATGCCATCCAGGGTGTAGAGAGGCAGTTGCAACAAACCAATGCATTCCTGGAGGGCATTCACTCAATGGCAGCCATTGTCCCTGTCTCTAGCCTCCCCCCTCCAACTTCCTCCACCCAGACCCACACCCCTGTACCTCAGCCTATCCCAAGCACACCATCAGACCAGCATGCACACATGTCAACACACAAGGGAAGCTCTGGCAAACATAAGCACCACACATCCCACAGCCACTCACGCAGACACACCAACATTCACTGCCTCTACTGTGTCCCCCTCCTCCTCGTCTCCCCCCTCCCTCCCAGTCTCATCTCCATTCACACCTGCATGCACTGCATCCTCAGCCACTACGTCCATCACCAGCACACCCACCACCACACCCCCTCACGTGCACTCATCACCCCCACTACCATTCACACTTCCCCTGTGTCCTTTCCCATTGTGTCTGTGAAGCCACCTCTCAAGGTACACAAATGCAGCCACACACCTACCCAACAGCCATCCACCTTACGACAGCCTCCAGCCCATGCACCTTCACCCAAAGTCACCAAACGTACACCGACTACAACCACTACCTCTTCCTTCACTCCCAAACCCCCTCCAGCTACCCGTCCCAGTGTTCCTAAGAAACTTTTCCTGGCCAGCCTTGACCTCTTTCCCTCACCTCCCCCACCCCGTCAGTCTCCTAGGTCCCGACTCGCCAGGTCCCAACCTAGCACCTCAGCCACAACATCGGCAGGACCAGTGGTGCCAGTAGTCACCGGATTATGGAGTGCACCAGGCAGCAGGGCAGGCAGTGTGGCAAGGAGCCAGAGCACGGACAGTCCCCCACCTGTCAAACATAAAAAGTTGGACAGTGCCTGGCGGGAGGGGGAAAGAAACCAGCCACCAAACCCGCTCCCAGGGGTCCAGTTGGGAGTGTGGAGACAGCTGCGACACCATCCAAGGGGGGAAAGGGGCACAGTAAAAGCGGCAAGTCTGGGAAGAAGCACGGCGGACAAGACCGCCACCAGCCCCGCTGCCCAGGAAGCGACCGCCAGCAGCAGCCCCGCTGCCACAGACAGGACCGCCAGCAGCCCCACTGCCCAGGAAGCGACTGCCAGCAGCAGCCCTGCTGCCACAGACAGGACCGCCAGCAGCCACGCTGCCCTGGAAGCGACTGCCAGCAGCAGCCCCGCTGCCACAGACAGGACCGCCAGCAGCTGAACTGCTGCCCAGGACACCGCCGCCAGCAGCCCCACAGGGCAGAACAAGACCACCAACAGCTGAACTGCTGCCCAGGGCACTGCCACCAGCAGCCCCGCAGGGCAGAACAAGACCGCCACAAGCACTGCTGTCCAGGACACCGCCGCCACAAGCAGCGCTGTCAAGGACACCGCCACAAGCACCGCTGACACCGCCGCCACAAGCACCGCTGCCAAGGACACCGCAACAAGCACCGCTGCCCAGGACACCGCCGCCAGCAGCCCCGCAGGCCAGTCAGCACAAATGATTCTGACGCTACTGAGTCCGCCACGGGCAGGATGAAGCACTCTGGGCACAAAGCCCCCTCCAGAACCAGTGGAGAGATACATCCACTACCTCTGTCCTTGGCAGGATGAAGCAATCTGGGCACAAGGCCCCCTCCAGAACCAGTGGAGAGATACATCCACTACCTTCGTCCTTGGCAGGATGAAGCACTCCCTCCAGAACCAGTGGAGAGGGTTATCCACTTGAGAGACTGTGGATTTGCACTCCCAGGATTGAACAGTGGGCAAACCACCCACCGTAGAGACTTGAGAGTCTGTGGCTTTGCACTCCCCAGGATTGAACAGTGGGCAAACTACCCACTGTAGAGACTTGTGAGACTGTGGCTTTGCACTCCAGAGGATACATCAATGGGCATGGAGCCCCCTCGTGGATCTGGCGTTGTGCACTCAACTGGCTGAGGTGCCCCCCCCTTCCCTTCCCCCTGAGGTGCCTGTTTTATTTCTATCTGATGCCCCTGCAGTGTTCTCTCCGTTTTGATCGGGTATTGAGTGTGGGCCTCACCCATGCCTTTTGGGCCCAGTGATCCACGGACTATGATGGTGGAATCTCTTGGACTTGTGTTCTTGGTGTATATAATTGTATATCATATAAATGTATATATTTGTTTATATTTTAGATTCATGTCTTTGAATACATCCAATTATTCAACTAATTTCCTTTTGTCCTTGCATTCTTCCAGGAGGGTTGGGGGGTGTAACTGTGATGTATCAACAAGTACTTGTGTGTGTGTTGTAGTGGGTGAGGGTGGGGGTGTTGCGTGTGTGTGTCACTGTTTTTTCCCTCCCCCCTCCCCTGTGTCATAGGTGCAGTACTCACCGTGGTCTTCGCCGCCGGCGTTCGTGCTCCTGGTAGAGGAGCAGGAAGATAAAGGCTGGCAGAATTTGGAGCTCCGGTTCCATGGCGTCCTGGTTCCTCAAGGGGTGTGTAGAGGTGAGCGTTTTCCCTGTTTCCGCCGTGTTTTTGTTCGCGGTGAATCCGCCCCTGAAAAGGTGGCGGATTGGTGGGTTGTAATTCTGTGGGCGGTACATTGTCCTCCGCCTGTGTGTTGGCGGTTACCGCTGCGGTGTTTGTTTGTACCGCCGTGGCGGTCGGAGTGTTAAAGTGGCTGTCTATGTTGGCGGTTTCCGCCACGGTGGTAATTCAATTTTTTTTTACTGCCGGCCTGTTGGCAGTTTTACCGCCGCTTTAACACCGACCACCAGGGTTGTAATGACCACCTTAATCTCCTCTAGCCAATCTTTCATCTCACATATCATTTACAAAAACCCACTTAACCCCCACTAATGATCACATCTACCTCCTTCTAATTTAATCTACCACAAAGAAACTGGAGTAAATGCATGAGATTGTTTACTGGGAGCACAAGACTAATTCTGATCACCAACAACAATAACTAGTGGGTTAACCGTATCTTTGCCTTCTGGAGTACCCTGTTACTTGTCATAAAACGCTTCAAAGTCTAATCAGTAGTATTAAGTGCTATATTTATGCAACTACAAAACAGTCTAGGCCAGTGGTTCCCAATCTGTGGTCCGCAGACCCCCAGGGGTTTGTGAAATTCCCAGGGCGTCCGCAGGCCTGGGTCGGCAGGAAGGCACTTCTCCAGCTGGGGCCTTTGCACAGAAATAGGTGCATGTTTTTATATTTAAGACTTTGTGCAGCAGTTTTAAAAGCACTGCAAAGTTCCCTGCACAACCATCAGCTTGCAGGCAAAAATAAAAGCCTCAAGATAACTCTGGTGATTAATGTATCTGCTAGAGAGAGATAGTTTTGTCTATTAGCATTTTTGACTCGTCTAAAGTAGCACAGAAGGTTACTATGCCTGCTGCAAAGAACTTGTATCCTGCAAAGAAAAGTATTTTATGCGCACAGCACAGTGGATTATAGCATTTGTCCCAGAAATATTTTTGTTACTATGCAGTTCATAAGTTACAATTGTAATTTAGCACAGTGAGCTATGAAATGACATCAAAGAGCTGCATGCAAACTGCATGGCACAAATTAGTTTTTTTTTTTTCCAGTGTTTTGTTATCATTGTGCAGCTAAAAAAAAAAAAGGCTTTCTTGCCTAGAAATACATTCTTGTTATTAAAGTCACTGCTACCCACTGTATTATGTCCTCAATCCTGGGTTTGTGCTTCTCCAGACTAAGCACTCTTAGAAAATGCCTACCAGTGTAGATGACATGTGAATTCTACACCTTGTAGTCCCCTGTAAAGTGCTCCAACACATCTGAAGTAATTCCAGTATTTGTTTGTTGTGTCCTTGTTTGTGTATTTTTTGTGAATTACTTTTTGAATGTTTGAAATTTTAATTATACACATTGTTTGGGGGTCCCGGGCTTCCAGTAGTGATTCAGTGGGGTTCCGCAGGAGTCAACCCTAGTCTAGGCTAAATGTGCCCTGATGCTTTAGGAGGCTCTGCTGATATTTTCCAGCGATGTCACCACAAGTCATGAAGAGATGCAGACACCAGTGAGCTGCGTGGAGAGGTGCAGGAGGAAGGGTGGAGGACGAGCTATATATCTACAGGACCTTAAGTTAGACATTATTAGGGACGAGAGTTGGAGTATCACCAGGTGGGTTCAGGTCTGTGGAGAGGGATCTCTGTCATAGGATGGAGGAGCTATGCCTTGCTTAGAGGAGCTGTGCTCCGTATGGTGGAGCTATGCTGTGTTAGTAGTCTTCCTGTACCAATCACAAGGTCGCAAGACAGTTTACAACGAAGACACATATGGAATTCTTAGCATAGTCTATAACAATGCATCTCTCTATACAGTTAGTTGGCCTCTCAGGTATGTGATGTACATTTTAAAACAAGCAGTGGCATGGATAATAGGTCTCACCTATACAAGAGCTATTGGCTTTGGGAATGTTTTTAGCCATATTGTCCACCAGTGTGGTTGCAGTTCAGCATGATTAAAAGTTAGTGGGGTAGAGTGGGGTGGAGCAGGGTGGGTTGGATTGGGGTAGACTGAGGTAGAGTTGAGTGTGGTATATTGAGGTTGCATGGGGGTAGACTATGATAGATTATAGTAAAGTGGGGTAGATTTAAGAGGAGTAGATTGGAGTGGGGTAGACTGGGGAAGAGTGTGATGGGGTTGATAGGAGTGGAGCGTTTGGAGTGGGGTAGATTGAGGTAGAGTGGATTCGGGAAGATTGGGGTAGACTGGATTGGGGCAGAGAAAGACAGATTGGAGTGGGGAGATTGGGGTAGTGTGGGGTGGAATGAAGTGGAGTAGATTTGGGCAGGGTAGACTGGTGTAGATTGTATTAGGGTGAAGTGAGATAGATTGGACTGGGGTATATTGGGGGAGAGTGGAGTGGTGTAAAGTGGGGTAGAGTGAGGTGAGAGATTGGGGTAGAGTGGAGTGAGGTAGACTGGTGTTGAATGGGGTAGAGTGGGGTACATTAGAATGGGGTGGATTGTAGTGGGGTAGGGTACGGTAGTTTGGAGTGGGTCAGAGGGGGTAGATTGAAGTGTGGCAGAGTGTGGTAGATCAGAGTGGGCTAGATTGGTGTAGATTGGGGTGGGGGTAGAGTGTGATAGATTGGGGAGAGGTAGATTGAGTAGAGTGGGGTAAATTGTGGTAGACTGGAGTGGAATGGAGAGGTAAATACTGGTGTGGGATAGATTGGTGTAGATTGTATTGGACTGAAGTGAGATAGATTGGAGTTGGATAGATTGGTTAGAGTGGAATGGGGCAGAGTGGGGTAGTGTGGAGTGGGTGTTGTGGGGTAGAATAGAGTGGGGTAGATTGTAGTGGGGTAGATTGCAGTGGAGTGGGATAGATTGGAACGGGGTAGGGTGGTGCAGGGTGAATGGGTTAAAGTGGGATACAATGGAGTGTGGCACAGTGGTGTAGATTAGAATGGGGCAGATTAGGGAAGACTGGAGTGGGGTAGATTGGTCTTCAGTGGGGTAGAATAGAGTGGGGTAGATTGGGAAGGGTTGAATGTGGTAAAGTGGGACAAATTGGAGTGGAGTGGGAAATATAGGAAAGGAGTATACTGAGGCAGAATGGAGTGGGGTAGAGTGGAGTGGGGTAGAGTGGAGTAGGGTAGATTAAATTGAGGTAGGCTTGAGTGCAGCACATTATGGTAGGGAGGGGTAGTGAAGTGGGATAAACTGCGGTACAGTAGAGTGGGATACAGTGGGATACAGTGCAGTGTGGTAGGTTGGGGTAGAGAGGAGTGGAGTAGAGCGTGGTAGAGTGGAGTTGGGTAGATTGGTGTAGAATGGAGTGGGGTAGATTGAAATACAGTGGGGTAGATTGGAGTGGACTGGAGTGGGGTAGACGGGCATAGAGTGTGTAGAGAAGTGTAGAATGGAGTGCAGTAAATCAGTGTAAATTTTACTGGAGTGGATTTTAGTGTGCTATATTTGAGTGGGGTAGAATTGGGTCAAAGGGGTAAACTGGGGTAGGGAGGAGTAGAGTAGATGGAGGCAGAGGGGAGTGGGCTAGAGTGTGGTATATTATAGTTGGATGGACTTTGTGAGTGCAAGGGAGCGGGGTGTTGTTGCAGGTGTAGTGAGTGTTGGGTGTGGATAAGTGCATGGAAATATGCAGGAACCACATGAGACTGGGGGTAGAATGGAGTAGGGTAAAGTGAAGTCGGGTAGATTTGGGTACAGTGGGGTAGCTTGTGGTACATGTAGATTGGAGTGGAGTGGGGTAACTTGTAATGGAGCGGGGTAGACTGTAGTGGAGAGGGGCAGACTGGGGTGGAGTGAGGTATATTATATTGGGGTAGAATGGGGTAGACTGGAGTGGGGTAGATATGTGTAGACTGTAGTGGAATGAAGTGGGGTAGATTGGGGTGGAGTGGACTGGGGTAAAATGTGGTAGAAGAGAGTAGGGTAGATTGGGTAGAAGAGAGTAGGGTAAATTGGGGAAGAGCGAGGTGGGCTAGACTGGGTAGAGTCAAATGGAGTAGTGCAGAGTAGAGCGGGGTAGACTGGGGTACATTAGAGTGGGGTGAATGGGGTAGAGTGGAGTAGTTTGGTGTGTAATTGAGTTGAACAGAGTGGAGTAGGGATACAGTGGGATACACTGCAGTGGGGTAGATTAGGGTAGAATGGAGTGAGGAAGACAGGGGTAGTGTGTTGTGGGGTACACTGCAGTGGAGTGGGGTAGATTAGCGTGGAGTGGAGTTGGGAAGATTGGGGTAGAGTGGAATGGGATAGACTGAGGTGGAGTGGAATAGAATGGGGTAGATTGGGGGTCATTGGGATAGACTTTAGTGGAGTAGGCCAGGGCATGGGGGTAGATTAGAGTGGTGTAGATTGTATTGGAGTGAAGAGGGTAGATTAGAATGGGATAGATTGTGGTAGAGTGGAGTAGATTGGATTGTGGTGACGTGGGGTAGATTGGGGGTGTGGTAGATTGGGGTAGAGGAGTGGTGTAGTCTAAAGTGGGGTGGATTGGAGGGCAGTGGGTTACGGTAGAGTACAGTAGATTGGAGTGGACTGTAGTGGAGTGAAGTGGGTTAATGGGGTAGAATGGAGTAGAGTAGATTGAGGTAGAATGGAGTAGAGTGAGGTGGAATGGGGTAGAAAGGGTGGGGTAGACTGAAATGGAGTATACTGGGGTAAAGTGGAGTGGGGCAGAGGTGGATAGATTGGTGTAGACTGCAGTGAGTAGATTTTAGTGGGTAGATTGGAGTGGGGTATAATTAAGTTGAAGGGGTTGATTGGAGTGTGGTAGATTGAGATAGAGTGGAGTGGGTTAGATTTGGATGGAGTGGAGGGGTAGATTGGGGTGGGGTGGGGTGGAGTACAGTAAGGTAGCTTGTACACTGAAGTGGAGTAGATTGGAGTATGGTAGTTTTTAGTGTAGTTGAGTGGGGTAGACTAGGGTAGAGTCGGGTGGTGGTAGAGTGAGGTGGAATGAGGAATAGTGGGTACGTAGATTGGAATGGTGTAGATTGGAGTAGGGTAGTTTGTCGTGTAGTTAAGTGGGGTAGATTGGAGAGGGGTACACTGGCGTAGAGTGAGTCGACTGGTATAGAGTTGAGTGGACTAGATTGGAGTGGGGAGGAGTGTACAGAATGTAGTGGAGTGAAGTGGGGTAGATTGTAGTAGAACTGAGTGGGTTTGATGGAGTGGAGTGGTAGAATGGAGTTGGGTAGATTGGGGCACAGTGGAAGGGGTAGATTGTGATAGAGTGGAGTGATGTACAGTAGGATAGCTTGGTGTACTTCGGTGTAGACTGGCGTGGCAAAAGTTGGAGAGGGGTTGTTGGAAACTGGGTCTCAAGTTGGCAGTCAGTTTACGCCCTGTCCAAGTAGGGACCTTCACTCTAGTCAGGGTAAGGGAGATACTCAGCTCAGATAACCCCTGCTCTCCCCCTTGGTGGCTTGGCAGAAGGAGTCAGGCTTATCTCAGAAGCAATGTGTAAAGCATTTGCACATAACACGTTTGCACGTAATACAGTGAAAACACTACCAAAGGACACCACACCAGTTTAAGAAAAATAGAAAATATGTATCTGTGTAAAACAAGACCAAAACGAGAAAAATCCAACATACAGTAATAAAGATATGTATTTTGTAAGAATTACTTAAAAATACAGTTCCTTGAAGTCGATAGCTCCGTCTGGGGTTATCACAGCACCATGAACAACAAATCCAACAGTTCAGACCGACCATGGGATCACGGGCCAGCTACGGTGTCGGAAAGACCCACAAACAGTACCTCGAAAATGTAGGGAGTCGTGTTCCTAACGATGAGATCCAGCATGCGGCGTCGGCAGATGTTGGTGCAGGGGTCATCAGGCCCTAGAAGTCACATACGTTGCAGATCGAACCCCAAGCCGATGACGAAGTCAGAGGTGCTGGCATGGATAATGTCAGGGATGCGGTGCGAAGTGGGAAAATGAGTAGTGCAGTGTCCACAGGCCGCTCGGTGATGGCGTTCTGCAGTGTCAGTGAGAACAGGGCTGCGGTGTGAGGCAGGATGGTGCGATGTGCGGTATCTACAGGTTGTGGTGCAGGCCGCGTCGTCATTGCTGAAACTCTGTCATCTGTAGGCCCAAGGCGGCTGTACATCGCAGGGCGGGCTCACAGGCCGTGATGCAGACAGGGGTGTCCAATAACGATGCTGGAGTTGATGGAACTGGCGTCAGTGGACCGGGGCTGCGGTGCGAGAAGGTGTTTTGTGAACCACACAAGCGGTGTCCTCAGTCCATGGTGCAGTCAGAAGCATTGGTGTCAGTGTAGAGCTAGACGATGTGGAGTGCGAGGCCCACAAGTCACAGTGCTAGCAGAGGTTCAGTGATGGCATCAAGTGTCGGTGAGACCAGAGTTTTGGTGTGAAGCGGGGCTCTGTGTGTCACCGTCAGGTCAAAGTGCAGTCAGCAGTGTCCTTTACGGTGTGGTGGTTTTTCTTCTGTTGCAGCACAAAACACACTGCCCCCAGTGCTGTAGGCAGATGAACCTGAAGTCTTTGCTATCCCTGAGACTTCCAACAGAAGGTAAGCTCTACTTCAAGCCATGGGAGACTGCTCTTGGCCCCTGGAGGCGCCCTTTCACTCGCCCAGCCATTGCCAATTGAGGCATTCGGGAGCACTACATAGCGCTGGCAACATCCCTCCGGCATGGGACACGCTTGCTGTTAGAAGAGAGACTCAGTATCCCAGACTGCTCTTGGCCCTTGGAGGCGGGCCTTCACTCACCCAGCTGCTCGCACTTGAGGTATTCAGGAGTGCTATATAGCGCTGGCAACATCCCCGTGGCACGTGACGCGCCCGGGCCAAGGGCAGGCCCATCATCACCCATCGGAGGCTGGGCTGGCCCACCCTCCTAACACCTTTGTGAGGAAATCAAAGCTACTGTTCACGGCCTGTGTACGCTCCTATGGGATTGGAGTGACATTGCCCTCACTTGGCTAACCAAGGAAAATGTATTTACGGTATTGCATATGGGCAAAGGGAAGGGTGGGGCAGGCTTTGTTAAAAATAAAACTCACAAAACCCTGAAGAATGCAGGGGATAATTGCGTGTTGGAAAGGACTGAATCTTTTGGTTCAATGCAAGGAAATACTCACTTCTCCCTTAGAAAATGTTCCCTCTCCTGAGCGTCCTTTCAAAAACCCAGTGGTTAACTACAAGAAAATTCCCAATATGTTTAAAAAGTGGGAGATGCAGGGTTCGGTGCCAGATGGGGATGCTGGGGTGGATCAAGTTGCTGCCCGCTTAACATCGTCCAGGGCTGATGTGGTGCAGTCCGCCAGTATCAATGTTTTGCCTTGCAGCAATTGTTTCAGCCTTCTAACTGTTATCTCAGAACAACATAGCAAATCTGTTATAGAGGCTCCTACAGATGTGATTACTAATACAAATGTTTCTTTTAATCTGGCTCAGTTGCAGTATGTTTCCCATATACACAAACCAAAGCCAAGGTGGTTGAGCTTAAATCTATTGTAACCACCTTAATTTTTATTCTTAAGGCAATGCCTTCCCATATTCTCTCGCTACTTGTACGTCTGCATGAGGGCAATTATGCACGCATTAAGTGGGGTGACCAGGGTCAGTTAACTGACAAGATCTCACTGTCCAGGGGAGTACGTCAAGGTTGCATACTGGCACCCACCTTATTTTCACTATTCACCAACGATATTGTTCCTTTTCTGGCGCAGGTTGATGTAGGAAGAATAGGAATACATCACATACAAACAAACATAAGTTCCCAAATCCCAATACAAACATTTTAGGCTATACAGTTGTAAACCAATGTAAGTAGTGAAAGGCTTAATACATGACATTTTAAAAAAAGACAGACTGTGGGATCAATAGAAAAGGCAGGTCATATTTAGGACAAACAAACACTTATTACTTAGGAAACATATACACATGCTGCATTGTTAAGTTAGCTGTGCTGAAACACATAAGAGGCCCAAGCCACATTAGAATGAGAGTTTTTCTTTAAAGCTGCACCAACTGTTGCTTTCAAAATGTTCACTTAGCATGAACAGGGTGGAACAGAAGGGTGTATCCTTCCTTAGCACAGGGGTCCTAAAAACCACAAGTCATTCATATCGTGTTAAGGGGAACTGTGTAAAGGGTCAGATAAGTATTTGCAAGGGAGGGCTACCATGAGCAGCACGCAACATATAATCTCTTGTTGTGCAGAAAGATAGATATGGTGAATGACGTCAGTGTAACTTGCCCACCCATGAGGCCAACAAGTGCAAGTGCTTCTTTCCAGAGGCACCTCATTATCTTATCCGTACTGCTTGTAGTTGCTTACGTAAATGCTGAACTCTTGACCACAGTTTTTTGTGGTTTTTACAGTATAAATGCTACTGGTGTTTGAACCAGAACTTTGAACTTCAGTCATGGCCTCTATGTGAGACTGCCTGTTGTTCCCAGCTGAAAATCGATTAAACCTATATTATTGTGTCAAAATGATTTGTTTTATTTTATTAACAGATTTCCCTCTAACAAGGTAGAGACAGATGGTCCATCTTTAGGGAAAGATACATTTCCGGTCCTCTTACTGGCGGATGACACTCTGCTGATCTCCAAGACCCCGAGTGGTTTACAGAAACTCCAAACACATTTTGAAGAGTTCTGTTTTACTCATGGGCTGAAGCTCAACACGTAAAAAACTAAATTTTGTTGTCATTTAAACTTCTCAAATCTTTCAAAGGGAACACTGTACTAAGAGGCATTCCACTTGAGATGGTGAAATCTTTCACCTATTTAGGATTAACGATCTCGGAGAATATGTCCTGGAAGCCAGACACACATCTAAGGTGGCACTGAAACAAAAGCAGATTACCGGGTACTAATTAAGGAGTTTGCTGCCTCGTATAGCAAACCCATTCGCCCGGCCCTTCAGGTCTATGAGGCTGAGGCCACGGGTTCTGCCCTTAATGGTGCGTAGCTTTGGGGATATTCTAATGCTCAAGAATTATCCTCAATAGAAAATAATTTTGTGAGGAATCTTGCCTCCCTTCCACAGAGCACCCGGTTGATCCCTCTTTTTAAGGACCTGGGGATTAAAGGGATAGAGTCCAAAGTGCATTTGCGACCTCCTTTGGAGGCGGCTGTGGACTACACTGGAGCTAGCCCACTATGTTGTAGCTCTCCAGGCTGTGCTGAAAGGCGATCACTTTTCTAGTTCCCTTTGCTTAAGTGTCAAAGACACGTGTAACTGCTTGGTCTGCGTGAGCTCTGTAACTCTCCAGAGGTTGTCCCATTTCCTTCTAAGAGCGACTTAAAAAAGCGCTACTGGATGGTGGAAGATTCTGTTGAGTTGCGTGGTGCTGTTCGTTCTAAGTTGTAATGTGATTTTTAATGATTTTAAAGATGTGAGTAGATATGAGGCATTTTGGGATGTGATCCTGGCTCCTCATGGCAGAAAGCTTTATTTCCGTTTCGTCTGGGGTTTCTGCCATTAAGATCCTTTACTTGTAAGTGGTCAATTTGGGCGAGCGACTGCTTGTCCAGCATGCAATGCTCCCCCTGAAAACTTATCCCATGTTTTATTTGCCTGTCCAGCCTACACAGTGCCTCGCAGGAAATGGCTTGCCCCTGCCTGTAGTTTCATAGGTGTTCACAGCTACTTAATCGCTCTCCCAATCCTTAGAAAGGACACCCAACAGCCTTTAGCCGTTTCCGTTGCTAAGTTTCTTGGAGCCATGTGGCTTCTCAGGACAAACATTTTACTTTCACCTGCAGAGGCTGGACACCGCAACGGTGCCCCCTGAACTTACTGTTTTACTTTTTTAAGTTAACATGCCTATAGGGGGTGTACCATCGTCATAGATTTTATTTATGTTTTAATTTATTTGTTTGCAATTAGCTTGTTTGTTATTGTCATATTTATATTTTTTGTATGTGTATTGTTGTACTTTCATGTGCCTGGTGGCCGAAATAAAGTTTTAAGAAAGAAAGAAATGGCCTTCTGAGTACTACAACCGCTTCTCAGCTTACCTTGCCTGCAGGCTTGTCGATTTTTAGAATGAAGCACTCACTACAGGTACACTCCGTGCTTCACTACAGGAATGTCTAATATCCTCCTTGAAACTTGACAGAAATCCTACTCTTTTCTCTTCTTATCGGTCCGAAGCCATCTTGGGCATTGATTATAAGATACTTGGTAAGGGGCTGGCCGAACGCTATGTCCAGATATTACCCAACATTGTATAGCTAGTCCAAAATGGTTTCCTCCCGGGCTGCAGCACGTCCAACAATATCAGATGCCTCTTTCACATCATGGATCCGGCCGCCCTCTGTTATCCACAAGTGGCATGTCTCATGGAAGGCCAAAGATTCTTTATCTTGGGGTGGCAGGTCTTTGTCAGCATCTCCTGGCATACACAACCACAGGCGCACGAGTAGGCTGCCTGATCTCACCCCCTTTTCCATCAACCAGGGGAACTCGACAGGGCTGCCCCATTTCCATTTCATCATAGCTATGGAGCCACTGGCTCACCATCTTGAGCTAGAGGACCATCATTGGGTTGCCTCTCTAGATGATACCATTCAGGCAGTATCATGGTATGCTGACGACCTGTTATTACACCTTCATGATGTGGCCACCGACGTGGACTTGATTTCTTAGTTTTTCCAGTGCTTCAAAGAGGTAGCTGTCTTAGGGTCAATTGTGTGGGGGGGGGGGGAGGGGGGGGTGGAGTTATGTGTGCAGGAAAATGGCTCCCTGTTGCAGTTACCCCCCTCTTTTTGCCTGATATTGATGCTGACTTGACTAAGAAGTGTGCTGGGACCCTGCTAACCAGGCCCAAGCACCAAATCAAATCAAATCATTAACATTTATAAAGCGCGCTACTCACCCGTGCGGGTCTCAAGGCGCTAGGGGAAAGAGGGGGTTACTGCTGCTCGAAAAGCCAGGTCTTTAGGAGTCTCCGGAAAGCGGAGTGGTCCTGGGTGGTCCTGAGGCTGATGGGGAGGGAGTTCCAGGTTCTGGCCGCCAGGAAGGAGAAAGATCTCCCACCCGCCGTGGAGCGGCAGATGCGAGGGACGGAAGCGAGTGCGAGGCCAGAGGAACGGAGGAGGCGGGTGGGGACGTAGAAGCTGAGGCGTCGGTTGAGGTATTCCGGTCCCTTGTCGTGGAGGGCTTTGTGTGCGTGGGTGAGAAGTCGAAAGGTGATCCTTTTGCTGACTGGGAGCCAATGCAGGTGTGCGGAGATGTGGCTGTTGCGGGGTACGTCGAGGATGAGGCGGGCCGAGGCGCTTTGAATGCGTTGCAGGCGATTTTGGAGTTTGGCTGTGGTCCCAGCGTAGAGGGTGTTGCCGTAGTCCAGGCGGCTCGTGACGAGGGCGTGGGTCACGGTTTTTCTAGTGTCGGCGGGGATCCAGCGGAAGATCTTGCAGAGCATGTGGAGGGTGAGGAAGCAGGCGGAGGACACGGCGTTGACTTGCTTGGTCATGGTGAGAAGAAGGTCCAAGATGAAGCCGAGGTTGCGGGCGTGGTCTGCGGGGGCCGGTGCGGTGCCGAGGGCCATGGACCACCAGGAGTCGTCCCAGGCGGACGGGGTGTTGCCGAGGATGAGGACTTCCGTTTTTTCAGAGTTCAGCTTTAGGCGGCTGAGCCTCATCCAATCTGCGACGTCCTTCATACCCTCTTGTAGGTTGGTCTTGGAGCTGGCGGGGTCCTTGGTGAGGGAGAGTATAAGTTGGGTGTCGTCGGCGTAGGAGGTGATGATGATGTCGTGCTTGCGTACGATGTTGGCGAGGGGGCTCATGTAGACATTGAAGAGTGTCGGGCTGAGTGATGAGCCTTGAGGTACGCCGCAGATGATCTCGGTGGGTACTGAGCGAAACGGAGGGAGGTAAACTCTTTGGGAACGGTTTGAGAGTAAGGAGGCGATCCCGTCCAGGGCCTGGCCTTGGATCCCGGTGGAGCGGAGGCGGGTGATTAGGGTGCGGTGACAGACGGTGTCGAAGATAGCCGAAAGGTCGAGGAGAATGAGGGTGACTGTTTCACCATTGTCCATCAGGGTTCTGATGTCGTCTGTGACTGAGATGAGGGCGGTTTCCGTGCTGTGGTTGGTTCGGAATCCGGTTTGTGAAGGGTCGAGCAGGTTGTTGTTTTCCAGGAAGGTGGTCAGCTGTTTGTTGACGGTCTACTCTATTACCTTGGCTGGGAAAGGCAGGAGAGCGATGGGGCGGAAGTTTTTCAGGTCGCTCGGGTCAGCCGTAGGTTTCTTTAGTAGGGCGTTGACTTCGGCGTGTTTCCAGCATTCGGGGAAGGTAGCAGAAGAAAAAGAAGAGTTGATGACGGCCTGGAGGTGCGGGCGATGATGTCGTCGGCTTTGTTAAAGATGAAGTGAGGGCAGGGGTCCGAAGGGGCGCCGGAGTGGATAGAGTTCATGGTGGATTTGGTTTCTTCAGTGTTGATGTGGGTCCAGTTGTTGAGGGTGATGGTCGGGGGTGCGGGTTCGGTGGTGTTTCGTTGGGTCTGGTGTCCGAAGCTGTCGTGAAGGTCGCTGATCTTGCGGTGGAAGAAGGTGGCGAGGGATTCGCACAAATCCTGTGAGGGCGTGACGGCGTTGGCATTGGAGAACTCCTTGACGATGCTGAAGAGTTCTCTGCTGCTGTGGCTGTTTTTGCAGTGTTCTTTCACTAAAAATGTACCATTGTTTCCACAATTGGCACACCCCTGGCACACAGATAAGTCCCTTGTAAAAAGTACCAGTGGTATCATGGGCCCTGTGACCAGGGAAGGTCCCTAAGGGCTGCAGCATGTGTTCTGCCACCCTAAGGGACCCCTCACCTAACACATGCACACAGCCATTGCAGATTGCGTGTGTTGGTTGGGAGAAAAAGGCAACGTCGACAAGGCATCCCCCTCAGGATGCCATGCACACAAAATACTGCCTGTGGCATATGTAAGTCACCCCTCTAGCAGGCCTTAAAGCCCTAAGGCAGGGTGCACTATACCACAGGTGAGGGCATAGCTGCATGAGCAATATGCCCCTACAGCGTTTAAGTCTATTCTTAGACATTGTATGTACAGTGTGGCCATATTAAGTATATGGTCTGGGAGTTTGTCAAAACAAACTCCACAGTTCCATAATGGCTACATTGAACACTGGGAAGTTTGGGATCAAACTTCTCAGAATGATAAACCCACACTGATGCCAGTGTTGCATTTATTTAAAAAAATGCACACACAGAGTATCTTAGAGATGCACCCTGTATTTTACCCAATCCTTCAGTGCAGGACTGACTGGTCTGTGCCAGCCTGCCATTGAGACTAGTTTCTGACGCCATGGGGTGAGAGCCTTCGTGCTCTCTGAGGCCAGAAACAAAGCCTGCAATGGGTGGAGGTGCTTCATACCGTCCCTCTGCAGGAACTGTAACACCTAGCAGTGAGCCTCAAAGGCTCAGGCTTCATGTTACAATGCCCCAGAGCACTCCAGCTAGTATAGAAGCCCAGCCCCCGGATAAAGCCCCACTTTTGGCGGCAAGCACGGAGGAGATAATGAGAAAAAAAATGAGTCACCCTCCAGCCAGGACAGCCAAGGTGTCCTGAGCTCAGGTAACCCCTTCCTTAGGAAATCCTCCATCTTGTTTTGGAGGACTCCGCCCAATAAGATTAGGGATGTGCCTCACTCCCCACAGGGAGGAGGCAAAAAGAGGGTGTACCCACCCTCAAGAACAGTAGCCATTGGCTACTGCCCCCTAGACCTAAACACAACCCTAAATTCAGTATTTAGGGGCGACCCTGAACCCAGGAAAGGAGATTCCCGCAACCTACAACAAGAAGGACTGCTGACCTGAAAGCCCCGCAAAGATGACGGAGACAACAACTGACTTGGCCCCAGCCCTACCGGCCAGTCTCCAGACTCAAAGAACCTGCACAGCAACACATCCAGCGGGACCAGCAACCTCTGAGGATTCAGAGGACTAACCTGCACCTAAAGGATCAAGAACATCCTGAGGACAACGGCTCTGTCTAGAAACAGCAACTTTAAAGAGACTCTCCCTTCCCGCCAGAAGCGTCAGTCTTCACACTCTGCACCTGACGCCCCGGCACGAGTTTGGAGAAACAAACACTGCAGAGAGGACTCCCAGGCGAATCCAATGACGTGGACACCCTGAGTCGACCTCCCTGCACCCCCACAACAACGCCTGCAGAGAGGATCCAGAGGCTCCCCCTGACCGCGACTGCCTGGTAACAAAGGAACCCAACGCCTGGACCAAGCACTGCACCCGCAGCCCCCAGGACCGAGAGGAACCACCTACCAGTGCAGGAGTGACCAGCAGGTGGCCCTCATCCTAGCCCAGTCGGTGGCTGGCCTAAGAAGCCCCACTGTGCCCTGCCTGCTTCGCCAGAGTGACCCCTGGGTCCCTCCATTGTTCTTAATATGACACCTACTTGGCACACTGCACCCGGCCACCCCTGTGCCGCTGAGGGTGTGTTTTGTGTGCTTGTGTGTGTCCCCCCAGTGCTCTACAAAACCCCCCTGGTCTGCTCCCCGAGGACGCAGGTACTTACCGGCTAGCAGACAAGAACCAGAGCACCCCTGTTCTCCATAGCCGCCTTTGTGTTTGGGCCCTCCTTTGACCTCTGCAACTGACCGGCCCTGTGTTGCTGGTGTTGTGGCTTTGGGGTTGCCTTGAACCCCCCAACGTTGGGCTGCCTATGTCCAGGAGACTGACTGTGTAAGTGCTTTACTTACCTGAGAAACTAACGTTTACTTCCCTCCCCCAGGAACTGGTGATTTTTTGCAGTGTCCACTTTTAAAATAGCTATTTGCCATTTTAACCCAAACTGTGTGTACTACTGTTTTAAATCAAAGTTCTATACTTACCTGTGTGAAGTACCTTGCATTTTATGTACTTTCCTCAAATTTGAATCTTGTGGTTCCAAAAATAAATTAAGAAAAGATATTTTTCTATATAAAAATCTATTGGCCTGGAGTTAAGTCTTTGAGTGTGTGTTCCTCATTTATTGCCTGTGTGTGTACAACAAATGCTTAATACTATCCTCTGATAAGCCTACTGCTCGACCACACTACCACAAAATAGAGCATTAGTATTATCTAATTTTGCCACTATCAACCTCTAAGGGGAACCCTTGGACTCTGTGCACACTATCTCTCGCTTTGAGATAGTATATACAGAGTCAACGGTGGGCTGCCTATGCCCAGGAGACTCACTGTGTAAGTGCTTTACTTACCTGAGAAACTAACGTTTACTTCCCTCCCCCAGGAACTGGTGATTTTTTGCAGTGTCCACTTTTAAAATAGCTATTTGCCATTTTAACCCAAACTGTGTGTACTACTGTTTTAAATCAAAGTTCTATACTTACCTGTGTGAAGTACCTTGCATTTTATGTACTTACCTCAAATTTGAATCTTGAGGTTCCAAAAATAAATTAAGAAAATATATTTTTCTATATAAAAACCTATTGGCCTGGAGTTAAGTCTTTGAGTGTGTGTTCCTCATTTATTGCCTGTGTGTGTACAACAAATGCTTAACACTACCCTCTGATAAGCCTACTGCTCGACCACACTACCACAAAATAGAGCATTAGTATTATCTAATTTTGACACTATCAACCTCTAAGGGGAATCCTTGGACTCTGTGCACACTATCTCTCACTTTGAGATAGTATATACAGAATCAACTTCCTACAATGTGTTTTTCCTTTCCGGCGGGATCAATCAATCAATCAGGAACCTGTAACTCGTACTACTGACTTGTGAGGGTCTCAAGGCACTGAGGAAGGGGGGAGGAAGAGGTGAGAGGGGTGCTGCTACTGCTCGAATAGCCAGATCTTAAGAAGTTTCCTGAAGGTAAGGAGGTCTTTGGTCTGGCGCAGGTGGGTGGGAAGAGTGTTCCACGTTTTGGCGGCAAGGTGCGAGAATGATCTATCACCGGTTGTAGTTCTGCGGACGGTTGCAAGGGCGAGGTTGGCAGAGCGGAGATTTCGGGTCAGGGTGTAGGAGAGCCGTCTGTTGAGGTATTCTGGTCTGGTGTTGTGCAGTGCTTTGTGATGCACCCCCAAAGGCCATAAGCCTAGGTGGAGAGCCTTTAACCTGAATGACTGTGGTGGTCAGGTACTTTTGCATTAGATTATATCATCTGCAGCAGGATCTATTTGAGGGCAACTTGCACTGAGAGTTTACGGCCCTCACGTCCCAAACATGCTTCTGAAGCGATTGCCACTCGCCCTCACAGGCAACATCACACTTTTTCAGATGATTGTCCTCTCCCGCCTTCTCTAGTTCATCAAGGTACTGGTATTCCCTCAAAAGACAATTCTTTCAGGTCCTAGATCAGATGTTGGGGGCTTTACTGTGGGATAGTAAATGACACAGGGTGGCCAGTAATAAACTAGTAACCTGTGGGACAGGATAGATTTGGGTGCCCATATTTTCAGTCCTACTACCTGCCAACACAGCTTCAGTGGGTATCCCAGTGTTTGGCAGGTGTGAACTTATATGAGATGAGTGCTGAGACGGGCCTCTTCCCCTGCATATTCTCTGCCAACTACAGTTCCCTACTGTTAACTTCCACTGCCCCTGGCTCGTTTATGTGTGGGCGGCCTGGAAGTACCTCACAAGAGTCACCCAACTCACCAGATGGGTACTCCACTACTGCCCAGTTATCACTCTCCAGGATCTCCCAGGATCCCTGGGACACTTTACAGCCAACCAACTGACAGCGTGACACAATCGCTCTCTTGATACAGTGGGTGGTTTCTTCCAAGACGCCCATCTCAGGACATCTGATCAGCTACGATTGGATTATGCCATCCCCCCGGACCAATTTCTATTACAAGGGCAGCTCCTTGCAATGATCTGAACTCAGTGGGGGTGCAGTGGGCAACCACCCCCCCACTCATACTGTGGTACACACTTTATACACTATATGAGGGGGTGTCACCTAGTAACATTGCTCTATAAATCACATAGGGAGCATACAGGGATCCCTTCAACGCATCTTCATCAGGTCTGGGAAGAAGATTTGGAGCAACTGTTACACAACACCAAATAGGCTAGAGCACTGAAGTCACCACCCATCAAGCAATTTCATTAAATGTATGCTTCAAAAATATTCAATAAATGGGGTTGCACTAAGTGTATCTCACACCCCCTCGGTTGAGCTGTATGCTCTGTGGGGCCAGTCTCACCTGTCGTACGTGCCAGGCCCCCGCAGCCGACCTCCAACATGCTTTGGTCCTGTCCCAGCATAGCCAACTACTGGCATGCAATAATTACCACACTGAACACTGTTACATAACTCACAACGCTGAATTCTTGAGACGCCACAGTCTTTGGTATCTTCCCTAAGGGGAAGAATCAGAAAGTGCGGGCATGCTTTGCCAATCTTGCTCTCCTGCTAGCTAAGCAACTTCTCACCATACACTGACATCTCTCCAATGACACAGATCGTTTATCCATTGGGGCTTGGGGGGGGAGCAGAAAGCACTGCGCTACATTGGGAGGAAGCCCAACGACTCTGCCGAAGCCCCAAAGCAGTTTAAGGAGCTGACTGTAGACAACTCTTCCCCCCTTTCACCCTGGTCCACTGTGCTGCTCATAAGTCCCCATGCCAGATCAGAGGTGTTATCTCCCCACCTCTCCTTGAAGTTAAGAATGGTAGGCCTGAGAGCTCCTGTAGGCCTCAACTCGATCACACCGTACTCCCCGTATCCCCAGCCCACGATCTCTCCTGAATGACCACTTTTCGCTCCCATTCATGCACCCTCCCCCTTGCTACCCTTAAAGTTATAAGTTTCTCTTACATTTTCTGGTTCCCCTGCTTACAATAGAGGTTTCTTTTCTCTCACCCTTTTATTATACATCCGCCCTTATGGAGGGCTCAAGATGCTTGTTAAGCTCTTACACTACTTAACACCATAAGGTTTGTGCTTCAATGGGCTTATTACTATTCCAGATATTTCCTACTTTTTGGGTTGTATTTGTCAGACAGTGCATTCATTTTAGTTTGTTTACCATGTTTATGCTTATTTCTGTAATTTACTTGTTCACTGTTATATGACAAGTAACTATTTTCTCCTTTTTCTATATTGTATATGACATATAAAAAGATCTTCACATTAATACATTTTAGTGTTCAATTATCATTGAGTCTGTACTTTCAGCAGAAGTTTATTTTATTACAGATCAGCATGTTATAAAATACACTGTACAGAAGTAGAAATAATACAATTGTTGCCTACATGTGATACATGAGATTGTAATCACTGTTCTAGCTAGAGGCCTCTTATTCACAGGTTGTCCAGCAAACTGTCCTGCAGTGTCTGTATAATGGTGGCAGCTCCTGTCCACCATTAAAGCATAAACCTGATGTACACATACTTCAAGGCTGCAAACCTCCAAGTCCAGTGGCATCTCACTTCATACCAACACCAAAACTTCACCTGTCCTTTCCTGGGCAGTATTGTTAATGAGAGAAATAAAATGCTAACCATAAACAGCTTGAAGATAAGATCCTGGATAAGAAACGCTCTGAACTTTATTATTACAAATTTCTCCAAAACTGTGGATGAGCCCTAAAAGGCCTTGCAGTCAAATCTCACATAACTGAGTAAATAGGCAGATCATTTCTGATCAAGCGTTAGCTATTCCTTTGTAATGAATGTCTAGTCGCACTGAGGACAGTTTCACCATGGAATGCATGTTGACACATTAGGTTCCGCCTGTGAAAAAACACTTTGCAAGAAAAAGTTGTTTCTGCCAATATGGACTACGTGAACAGCACCAGGTCGCATTTATTGCTTCAGTTTCTTCCCGCGGTGGATTTTCCAGATGTTGCATTACTAGCCCATTTGTAATAATTGCTCTGTCACAGGAACTGACCTTCACAACTCACCAGTTACCACACAATACAATTACCACACACCCTTAACAGAGCATATGCCTTTCCCATGCATATGTCTTCACAATGAAAATGTAAGTATTTTGCAGGTAAGTATATTAGGATTTAGATGTGGGCATGGGTATTTGGTGACATTCATATGTTTAGGGTGGGTAGGGGTATTGGTGTGACAAGGGTGGTTTTAGGGTGTTACATCACTCATGACATGGTCAGGGACATAATTCATGGCATCACTCATGACATCTATGGATCCACTCACACCCACATAACCACTCACACACACATACAAGTACTCACAAACACACTCACTGATCCATGCCACTCACACACCCAACTTGCCAATACAGCCACTCACACAGCCACTCACTTCCCATAAACCTCCTCACAGCCACTCACACACCCACTTATTCACCCATACAACCACTCTCACACCCAGTCACTCACCCATACAGCCTCTGAGAGCCACTAACTCACCAATACAACCACTTAAACACCCACTCACACACCCTGGTTGTGTAAATGGCTGTACTGAGAGTGACTAGGTACACGTGGAATTGATTTTCCTCATTGACATATTGAAAAAGAAGAGATTTTAGGCAGGTTAAAATAAAGCCCTTTTGGGCTTAAAAACATCAGGAGTCTCCTGCCTGAATTTGGTATGTTGGCATCTATGGTTGTACTGCCACTGCCTCTTCCTTCTGTCCTCAGTTGTCTGTTATATTGCCACAGCCTCTCTTGCCTGTCCTGTGTGGTTGTTTTTTTTGCCCCTGCCCTCCATGATTCAGTGTGCTGTCACTACCCCTCCCGCCTGTCTAGCGCAGTCCCCTTTTTTTCCTCTGCACCCTCCTCCCTGCCCTCTATTCAACTCCGTGCCCCTGACCTCTGCCTCCCAACATTATTCTAATAGATTGCTAACATTCTTTATTTTGTGGTATTTATTATTACAAAAGTGTGGCATGTCTGGCGTCATATTGATGTAATCAAAACTAATACATAAAGCAAGTTATAAAAATGAGAGGGTCTTATTCCCATACAAATTATGGTTAGAGCTCTAAAAAACTAAAATGAGGACATTTTCTGAGATCTCAAATAGCAACAAAGCACTTTTAAACTATTTGCTATCGTTGTGTTTTTTTTATCCAGTTATCACTTGATTATATGGTACACTTAGGGGAGAGGAAGTGGCATTATGTCCAGAGGCGCAGACTTTGCAATGGGGGAAAAATGTTCAAGTTTCGGCATCAGCTCAACATCCTGTGATTCTGGGAAAATCGCTTAGGGGTATCATTATGACCCCGGCGGTCGGCGGTAATATGGAGGAAAGTGCTGCCAACAGGCTGGCGGTACTTTCCTCTATATTATAACATTGGCGGTTTGGCTGAAGCCAGACCGCCAATGTACCACACCGACCGCCATGGAGGTAACGGCCACTGGGCTGGAGACTTCAATCTCCAGCCCACCGGCCGTCACTTGCCCGCCTGCAGGATTATGACCCCGCCTATCAGTGACAGGGAATCCATTCCCCATCACTTATAGGGGTCTTTCCCAACCCTCTCCCCCTCCACAGGTTACCCCCCTTCCTCTCCAGATCCCCTTCATACCTGCCCCTCCCTTCACATATGCACACACGCATACACACACCCATTCCCACATTCATCCATGCACACACACACACACACACTACATATGTACACACAGACATGCATTCACACAACTCAACATACACGCACTCACACCCCAAAATATGCGCACACATACAACATGCAACACACACCCGCATACACACATGCACAGGCATACACACACACAATACCCCCCCTCCCCTGTCGGAGCACCCACTTACCTGTGTCCAGGTGGTCCTCCGGCAGGAGAAGGGACGGGGCGCTGCTGCCAACAGCAGGGTATGCCAGCAGAACACCGCCAGGCAATATTTATTCTCATAATACGGCCCGCGGTGGTCTACCTTAACGCTATCCGCCGGCATGGCCACAGCCGGATTGCCGCAATCCTTCTGGCGGAAATCCAGCTGTGGTCATATTATGGTAGATGGCTGGTAGCCACACCGACGGTCTTTTGGTGACTGTTGCCGCGGCGGTAGGCGTTTTTTACCGCCATTGTTATAATGAGGGCTTTAATCTCCCCATGCCTAAAACCAAAATCAATGTGTTTTTGTGTAAAGTAACTGATGCACTTGTAAAGAACTCCAATACCTTCAGGTCATGTTTGCTCTACATAAAACTGTTAAAAAAAACAAATTAAGTTTGTTGCACACTTCTGTCATTGGGCTATTCTTGGGGTACATTTGTGCTCTTTTTTCTCTGAAGGGCATCTTTGGAGACTTATTTGTTGTGAAGCTCCCCAATTTCCTCAGTTACTAAAGTTCCTTCGGTCGAAAATGATTCTAGTTTTCCACTTCGTTTCCATCAAGATGGATTTCAGCCCATGCCACTCTTTTCACATAAATTCAGAAAGTTAGCACTCTAGTTGCTCATCAGAACACTGCAGTAAAGCTGCTGATCACGAGGGAGTTAACTGGCAGTCTGCTGCTAGTGTTGAAAGTGCATGTTTCGGTCTGCATGTCACAATGTTTTAATGAAACGGAAGAGAAAGATATTTGAGAACTTAAGTAAAATGTGTCCTAATTTTTCTTTCTACAGTATCATATGTTCTATGACAAAAAGAAGCCTGTCATTTTATTTATTTCTAAATTAAGTGTTTTACGTTTTACCAGTTTGATTCGATCAAGATGGCTTAAGGTGTGCCATTCTTTTTTTATAAGAAATAAATTTAGCTTTAGTTGTTCTTTTGAACACTCTGGAAGGCTGCAGTAGAACACAGAGGAACCAAATGGCAGGCTGCTACTATTGGAAGTACATGTTTTACAGAGAATGTCTGACTTCAAACTCATATGGCTGCAAAAGATAGTGTGAATTTACAGAAAATATGCTCTTGTTTTAGTTTCTGGAGCACCTTCCATAACCTCTATGGAAGAATCATGAGAAACTGTTTTTCTTTTTAATCAAACATGATTCATGAAATCCCAGAAGGCCTTTTCATATGGAAAAAATGAACTTAGAACACACCACAATTCCTAAAATTAATATGATATGGCCAATGAATGATCGTAACAAAAATCTATAATCACCCTTTATATGTTCTCCTTTTTGTGACCCTCAAAAGTGGTCATTCACTACAATACAATTCAATATGTGCTATTGTGTACATAGGTCCCAGTTTGGGTCCCAGCACTTCCTGGTTGATCTCACCATGAGATCTGTGCTTAGCTCTTCTAAAAAATACACATTTCTTTTTCCTTTAATATCTTGAAAACAACTGGACAGATTTAAACTAAATAACAAAAAGTTTGCTTTCTGGACCAAGAGCTACCTTTCTGCCAAATGTGGTGTAATTCAGTCTATAAGTTTGGGCTGTAGTCGTGTTCAAAATACCTATAGGAATTAACACAGCAAACACACGTATTAGCCCCCCACCCTTTTTTATGACCCCCGCTTGATGAATCTCCCCGAAACCTTCCATGTACAAGACCCTAGAGGACACCTTATTTTGGAAAATGTCATGAAGATTTGTCAAATGGCGCCCAAGATACAACAACCATGTAAAAAAATGATTTTCCTACAGAAACTAGGTCCTAACTATAACTACCTTGAGGATGTAGCACAGCAGTCCGAGCAACCGCCCTCCCCCCCCCCCGAGCTGAAGATCCGGGATCGAGCCCTGGCGTCAGTGAAATGTCCTGTGATTCTGGGCAAATCACTTAATCACCTTGTGCCCCTGGCGGGTGATAAGCCACGCTATATAAATCTACATTTCATTTCATATATATATTTATAGATTATGTATATAGATTTCATTTCATATATATATATACATTATGGATATAGATATACACACACACTATATTTTAAGTTCTATACTTACCTGTGACATACATACATTTTCTTCATTTTGCATGGTAAAGACATGCAATGTAAAGGCATATGTGTTGAGGATGCGTTGCAAAGGCATGTGTGGCTGCGTCATACAACCCTTTGTCACATTCAGTATATTCCTATGTGTCGTTCCTGTGTGGAGGACAGGTATTCCAGTAGTAATGACTGTTTAATGTTGCATTTGTTTTGCCTCTGTAAAGGAAACCTTGCTACAATGAGTGCAGTGATATGCATTCTCCACCGTGAGGACTTTCTCCTCTCTTTTGAATTACTGTTAGTGTATTAGCTGGCCCCTGACAAACAATTGTCACTTTCAGTACAGGTATTTAGCTTCTCTCTAGCATGGGCTTTTTGATGTTGTGTTAGGTCTTTCTGTTTTGACTAATGCCTGGACACATTTGCTGTGATATGCGTACTTCATGTCATGACTTTCTCCCCTGTGTGGACTTACATGTTATGTTACAGGATTAATAGAGCGTGTGGCGACCCGTAGGCATCCCAGCACGGGCTGAGGAAAAGAAATGCCCCGCCAAGATCAGAGAAACCTATTGGAATTCAGTTTTTAATGAGGAAGGTCTTGAGAACCTTCAGAAACTCCAAATCATTATCAATGGATCGGATGGCCAGGGGAAGAGAGTTCTAAAGCTTTGTTACATTAGAACTAAAAGACAGTCCGCCGCTTCTGGCTCTTTTAACAGAAGGAACAGTGTCCAAGTGTGAATTTGAAGATCTGAGTGGCCTGTTTGTCGTATAGGGGTTTAGCCAACTGAAGCAGGATTGGTTGGACTGCAAGCACGTAGAGCTCTAGGGCAGTACAGAATGATTTAACTTCAATTCTCTGGATGACCGGTACCCAGTGAAGAGTTGTTAGACCATTTCTGGCTGACTCAAGCCTGAGAAATGCAAGTCAGATGCATGCCACAGCATTGTGCACCACTTGTAATTTCCGAGTGGCTGCCCTAGTCGTGCCCAGGTAAAGTGAATTGCAGTATTCAAGGTGAGAAAGAATCAGAGCCTGGACTACCAGCCTCCTCGCCATCTGAGAAAGTAGCGGAAAAATCTTACGCAGCACGCGCAAGATCCCAAAACCACCGGCCAAGAGTTTAATGGCCCAGTTTCCGCTGTAAATGTTTTATCAAGCCACACCCCCAGACTTTTTACAGCTTTATCAACAGGTTGGGGAGGGTATTTGATGGCACATTAGCTGTGCCTTTCTAATAACTGTTTTGTTGCATTCAGTACAGTCATATCATTTCTATCCTGGGTGAACTTTCTGAGTTCGTGTTACAGTGCTTTTTTAACAATTGTCTTGTCACAGTAAGTGCAGTAATACGGTTTCTCCCCGGTGTGGACTTTCTGATCAAACATTGATCGTTCCCTTCGGTTAAATGCCTTGTCACATTCTATACATTCATACAGGTTGTTCCCAGTGGGGGCTTTCTGATGTTGTTTTAACTCTCCCTTGCTAATAAATGCCTTGCCACGTTCAGTGCAGTCTTCAGTGTGGACTTTCGATGTTGCCTTAGCTCTCCATTTCTTATGAATGCATTGTCACATTCAATACATTTATATAGCCGCTCTTCTGTTGAACATTCTGATGTCATTTAAAAATTTCCTTTGCAATAAATCCCTTGGTGCATTTTGTACATTAATATGGTTTCCCCCTCGTGTAGACTTGTTGATGCTGCATTAGTTTATTCTTCCTGTGGAAGACTTTATTACATTCAATACGCACATAGGATTTCTCTCCATGTGGATTTTCTGATGATGCTTCAGTTTTCCATTTGTTATGAGTGAATTGTGGTATTCAATACATCAATATGTTTCTCTCCTGTATGAACTTTCTGATGTTGCATTAAATTTTGCTTTCTAACAAATTCTTTGTCACACTGTGTACATTCATAGGGTTTCTCTCCCGTGTGAATTTTCTGATAAATTATTAAACATTGTCTTGTAATAAATGCCTTGTCACATTCTGTACATACATATGGCTTTTCACCCACACGTGGATTTTTTATGTATTATAAAAAGTCACCTTGTAATAAATGCCTTGTCACATTCATATGGCCTCACCCCAGTGTGGACATTCAGATGTATTTTTAAACTTTTCTTTTCAATAAATGCTTTGTCACATTCTGTACAGCTATATGGTTTCTCCCCAGTGTGGATTTTCTGATGTCGTTTCAGCTCTCCACGTCTTATAAATGCTTTGTCACATTCAGTGCATTTATATGGTTTCTCTCCAGTGTGGACTTTCTGATGTATTTTTAAAGTTTTCTTTTCAGTAAATGCTTTGTCACATTCAGTACAGCCATATGGCTTCTCCCCAGTGTGGACTCTCTGATGTATTTTTAAACTTTTCTTTTCAATAAATGTTTTGTCACATTCAGTACAGCCATATGGTTTCTCCCCAGTGTGGATTTTCTGATGTCGTTTTAGAGCACTATTTGTTCTAAATGATTTGTCACATTCAGTGCATTCATACGGTTTCTCCCCAGTGTGGAGTTTCTGATGTAATATTAACCTTTGCCTTGTAATAAATGCCATGTTACATTCAGTACATTCATATGGTTTCTCCCCTGTGTGGACTTTCTGATGTTGGGCTAGATATGACTTTCTAGTAAATGCCTTCTCACAATCAGTGCAGTTGAATGGCCTTTCCCCAGTGTGGACTATTTGATGTCGCTTCAGCTCTTCATTTGTTATAAATGCTTTGTCGCATTCTGTACATTGATATGGTCTCTCTCCCGTGTGAACTTTTTGATGTCGCTTCAGTGCTCCATTTGTTATAAATGCTTGGTCACATTCTGTACATTGGCATGGTCTCTCTCCAGTGTGGACTTTTTGATGCTGCTTCAGCTCTCCATTTGTTATAAATGATTGGTCACAGTCCATACATGGGTATGGTCTCTCGCCACTGTGGACTTTTTTATGTCGCTTCAGCTCTCCATTTGTTATAAATGCTTTGTCACATTCAGCACATTGATATGGTTTCTTTCCAGTGTGAACTATCAGGTGGTGTATTAATTGTTGCTTTGTAATAAATCCCTTTTCACATTCAGTGCATTTATACGGTTTCTCTCCAGTGTGGACTTTCTGATGTTGCATTAGGTTTCCACGGGTAATAAATGCCTTGTCGCATTCAGTGCATTCATACGGTTTCTCTCCAGTGTGGACTTTCTGATGATGCGCTAGGTTTCTATGAGTAATGAATCCCTTGTTACATTCAGTACATTTATATGGTTTCTCTCCAGTGTGGACTTTCTGATGCTGTGTTAGGCTTCCATGGGTAGAAAATGCCTTGTTGCATTCTGTACATTCATAGGGTTTCTCCCCGGTGTGGACTTTCTGATGTCGTGTTAGATGTGACTTTATAAAAAATGCCTTCTCACATTCAGTGCACTTGAAAGGTCTCTCTCCAGTGTGGAATTTTTGATGTCGCTTCAACTCTACATTTGTTATAAACGCTTTTCCACATTCTGTGCATTCATATGGTTTTTCCCCGGTGTGGACTTTCTGATGTTGCATTAGGTGTCGATTGGTAACAAACGCCTTGTCACATTCTGTACATTCATATGGCTTCTCACCAACGTGGATTTGATGATGCAGTTTTAGATTCTTCTTCCTTTGGAACACTTTATTACATTCTGTACATTTATATGGTTTCTCCTCTACGTGGACACTCTGATGCTGCATTACGTCTTTCATTGCAAAGAACACTTTCAGTCCATCAATATTGCTTTTCGCCAGTATGATGTTTCTGAAGTGGCACTCGCTCTTGCTCTGTCTAATAAATGTTTTGCCACATTCTTGATAATCATACAGGTTCTCTCCTGTGTGTTCTTCCTGATACCATGTTAGCTCTTCATCGTAATGAGCACCTCATCAGACTTGCTTCCGTAATGTCAGTGTGTTATGTATTCAATGTATATCATCTAATGCCTAAGAGCCAAGTACAGACCTCATTGGCCAGTTTGGGTTTTCTGCTGTTTTGCTTTGGAGAGGCATTAGCCTTCAAAGGAAGAGATTTCCAAGTATACTTTTTTTTACATCACTTCCTACACGAGTGATGTTTAATGGCTTTAACTTTTTTTTATTACTGCATTTATTTCACCTGTTAAATTAAGAAAAAGAAAACAGTGAATCAGGTGAAAGGGATAGTCCATTACAAAAATCTATTGGCATTTAAAGAGACATTTAATTGTCCATACAGATAAGTGCGCTGAAGAAAGTTTAGATTACACTTTCATTGCAAAGATGCAACAGGCAGAGTAAGTGCATCCTAAACTTCTGTGATCTCCTTCTATCGAGGGGTGTGGGCTCAAGGAGTAACCAAAATGCCAGAGAGGGTTCCTTGTTCAGTGAATGAGACCCTCTTCCCATGACACACTACAGTGCTAAATCCATGGAGAGAAGACGTCTCCCTTCTTATCCAGGGAATGCTTTCTATTATCACACAGCCTTACAAATAATACAACATGGAGCCTTTTCCAGTAAATGGACCATGCAATACAGAACATCACAGTCATGACAAGGAACATAAGCAACTGCTGCAAAAAACTCCTTTATACTATCAGGGAGCCTGGGGCAGGACCAGGACAGGAAAAATGAGCCAGTCAAACAATGGGGGGACGGGGAGTTTTAACAAGGTCCTGTGTACAGCCACCCTAATTATAATGAAAACCAATAAGGTACAGTGTTCCTAAAAGAGAGAAGAACAAGAACACGGGTCCTCAAGATGCTTCTAAAATTAGAAGCAAGAGCCCTCACACATCCAATGGATGTCATGCTTCATCATAGGGCTAGCTCTAGTCAGACTGGTGCTGCAATATCTGACGGGCCCCACAGGGGGGCTCTTTGCCAGGGATCTTAAATTTAGAGTGTGTGATGTGACAGATACAGTAGGAGTAAGGTAAACCCACTGTTAGAAATGAAGGAGAGGAAAAGAATAAGATAAAATTGTCTCAAGGACCTCAACAAAAATAGTTTAATTTAGAATTTGAGGATCTTGGTTAAGATTAAAAACCACAAAAGAGTGGGTAAGGAATAATGCTCCACCACTCTAATCATCCAAAAAAGAGGGAACTAACAGGGACACTTTCCTACTAGATAGAATATAGGGTCAATATGTTTCACGCCTTGAGGGTCCAAACGGATCATATGGCGCTTCATTAGGACCAAAACACATAACTCCTAAGCTCTATTAAAAGCCCTAAACTACATTTTAAAGAGCAAGTGTAACTTACTTCAAAAGCTACACAGCTCAAGGCCTAAATAGGTGAGAACCTGTGGACAAAAAAGAAACAAACACAACAATAAAATATCTCTATAGTATGTGTAATCAAAGTGCAATAGACACAAAATAGTGTTGTGACACTGTGTAAATGTGCTGTCATGCTAGGTATAACAAAAACCTCAATAAAAATTCCTTACCCTCCTAAGTTTAGGACAGGGCTCCTTGGGGAAATGCAGACCATTGAGGTCATTCCAAAACTCCTGTTTGCGTTCAAAAGGATGCAAAATATTAGAGACATAGTAATCCATACTCGTCCTAGGACATCTACATCAGAATCTAGACAGACGACATTGTGGCAACTCCTACCGGTACAAGGTCACCACCCATGTGGGAACTGTAATGTTTGTTCACTGACCACTCGTATAGAATCCCAAGATTTACACCCTTTTGGCAGATGGCATCTTTTCAAACATAGCAATTGTAACACACATAATTGCATTTATGTGATCACATGTTCTTGCCAGTTGCGTTATGTAGGAATGCCCACACGACCAGTCACGATCAGAATCAACGAGAATTGTAGTAATATAAGATGTGGCAGGTCAACAACAAAATTGAGTGTTCACTCTCTTGAAACCAAATATAGCCCCAATGACTTATGGTGGGTGATACTTGAGGCCCCGGCTCGCTTACCTAATGGCTCTAAAAGTTTATTTGATAGAGAGCAACAATGGGTTTTCAAATCAGAGACCCACATTAAGGGGTTAAACGATGATATACCATTGATGAGCTTCTTTAATTGCTCCTAGTTCCTCAACATTGTTACCAGCCATGATGTTATTTTTCCTTTTATACCCACCTCCTCTGCTTGTTCCTTTACCCATCTAAAGGATACACTAAGGGGCAAAATAATGACATACTTTGGAGGAGCGTTGATAATCATTGTTTATGTTTTTTTTCCCTTTAATACCCACTCACCTGCTTGTTCCTTATTGACCTACCCGTTAACATTTCTCTATCGATATTATCTTCGAAACACCTTGCATTTTGACACTCCTGATAGTGCTAATATTGAACCACAATTTGTAGCTCTTTCCCTCCAGTTTTACGCTGTAGTATTGATTGTTGCACTTTCGTATATATGACAAGCCACACTGGCATTTCAGCCCTTGACGCCCCCTTTTTCACACATATAAATATCCTTCCCATTTGAATCTTTAGGGGCAGAACTGATTATTTTTTTGACATTTCTGATAATGCCGATATTGAATCACAATTTGTAACTCTTCCCTTCAGTTTTACGTTGTAGTATTGACTATTGCGCTTCTGTGTATGTGACGAACTGTACCGGCATTTCAGCCCTTGACGTCCCCTTTTATACACACAATGATCCTTCTCAATTGAATATTTAGGGGTGGGACTATCTTTGACGTGCCCTGATTTAACGCCTCGATTAGCCGACACCCTTTGCTAAGACCTTTTTGGCCGACGACCGCTGCCATCCTGTCACTTCCAGGAGTGCGGCCGTCGGGTAGGTCTCCGGAGTCAGACCGCTCAGAATATGTGAGTACGCTCGCTTTTTGGTTTCTAGGATGGTTGACTTTCACTCCAGTCTGTCTGACCCTTCGGCATCTCTTCTATTTGCTAAGCATTCGCTTTCCACACCCGAGTATCATTGTTTTTTTGGTAGCGTCCTCCTAAAGTTGAGATTCGAGCATGCAGTCGGAGCCCACACCATGGGTTCCAAAACACTTGCAGGTGTGTCAAATTAATTTCCAAAGGTCCCAACACGACACTCCCTAAACTAAGCAGGGTTCGTCTTTTAGTGGAATACACGTTGCCAGGACCACCACCCCCCCTCCTCGGAATTTTTTTATGACTAATGTACCTAAACTTATCTCTCGGGGGAGAGAAAGGGGAGACTTCTTGATTAACAAAGTCACCCATTGGATTCAACATAGTAGAGGATGTCTCTCAGTAATTAGAAAAGGTATCCTTAGGGCCAGATGGTATAGGTCTGAGTTCACAGTCCGACTGTATTGAGCTTCTTTTAAAAAAATGGGCAGCTAGCTTATGACTTAGTGGCCCTAGATCAAAGAACCAATCCCCCGGATGGGTCTACTGTACAGTTTAAACTCGATCCACCCATTTCTTTTTGTGTGTCACCCCTTCATGATGTTCTAGACGATGGCACTGTTTGTTCTAAGATTGATTGACCCCTAGAGCCAGAGGCACAGGCCTCCTACGATGACTCAATAGCTGTGTAAGCTCCGACAACTGTCTCTGCACTATCAGTTACACAGCGGACATGCCCGACCAGAGAGACAGGAAGGCCCCCACTGCCCCACCTAATGTTGTTGCACCAGCCACCAAGGAAGCCTGTCGACTTTCCACAGGTTCCCTAGATTTCTAGGCAAATCTTCCCCCACTGCTTAATTCTATGACTACCGGGCGGAAAGCAAACATTGTTTCTTGGAATGTGGCAGGTATTAAATCCAAACTTCCATTGCCTCACTGGAATACTTTTATTGATCAATATGACATATGTATTTTTCAGGAAACCTGGCTAATCGAACCTGCCTATAAACTTGGTTATGCAAACTACCATATACCTGCTATTTCCAGTAAGGTGGGTTGTTTATCGGGGGGCCTCCTAATATGGGTAAGAATCGCACTACAGTGTGTAGTGAAATTGCTACCTATTGGCATCTCTGACATTCTTTGTATCAGTCTCAAGGGATCTGGGACCACTGTCACTAACATATTCAACATCTATGCTAGGGGGACAAGGGGGCCAGACCACTCTGCCACCTTGCAGTCTCTTGAGACCCAATTGGATGAGAGACCCTCCAAACATGCCATCGCAGCGGGGAACTTCAATGTCACTTTCGAACCCCTCGGTCTGGATAATATGGGCGATTTCCTGGAAGAAGATAACCTATGGCACATACCTAGGCTTGAGCTCCCCCCATTAAGAAGTGGCACCAGGCTTCCCTGCAACTAAATGCCTTGACCCTCAGCCAAGGCCTGAGGGCAGTCAATGGAAGAACTAAATCCGACAGACATGCCGCCCACACGTTAATTGGCACACAGGGGAAGAGTCACAGCAACTATATTCTGATGGACCTCAGACACTGGCATTTGGTAGATGACATGGTAGTCCGGACCCAAATGGACAGTGACCACAATCCACTCTGTTTCAGTTTAGAACCCCCTTGGGGAAAGGCGACAACTACCACCAAAGTAACTAAGGTGGCTCAGGCTGAGAACAGAAGACGGCGACTAAGATGGAGCAAGGTTGTCCTGCGAGACGACATTCTCTTTACCATCAATCAAACTCTGACACACTCTGTAGCATTGATATCCACGATGGAAGAGGGAAACTGTTCCTCTCTACTAGATGTACATGGGTTCTTCAAAAGACTGGAACTGCTACTAACCATGCCAGCTGCCCACAATACTCGTAGCGCTCTACCCGCAAGGGAGATAGCTGGTTCAATCGAGACTGTCGGTTGGCCCGAACAAACCTAATTAGTGCAATTAAGCAATAAGATGTTGCCTGAGTTAGGACTCTGTGGAACCAGTATAGGCAGATGCAGAACAAGGCCAGGAAGAACTGGGAGGAGGAAAGAGGGCCGCTTATGAACGCAGGGACTCTAAATCCTTTTGGCTTATGGTAAGCAAAAGAAACCAAAGGGGAGTTCCCACAATTGGCAATAATATCCAGCCCTCAGACTGGTTCCAACATTTTGACTCCTTCTATAATGTCGAAAGCCAATCTGCAACCACCTCTACCCCTTTACTTCCACCCCAGCCGAATACCATCCATTGGGATGGTTTGTTTACCCTGGGAGACATCCGAGATGCAATAAATAACAGTACATTTGAGAGCTGCTGGCACCTGATGGCATTCCCGGCGACCTTTTTCTCCACGACATCGAGAAATGGGCTGAGTACATCCTCCTTATATCCAATGACCTGGACCCTAGAGATAAACTCTGGGAGGTCCTCAACGAGATGGGAATGCCTCCAGGACTCCTGACCATAATCATTTGATTACATGAAGCCAACTTTGCAAAAGTATGTTGGTGGAACCAGGGTGACCTCACCGATCCGATCAAGGTGGTCAGGGGAGTTCGGCAGTGTTGTGTACTAGCTCCAACCCTCTTCTCCCTATACTTGAACCAGGTCGTCCAAAACCTCACATCGCAGCCCTCTGATGCAACAGCCCTAGGCAACAAAAAGAATGTGACACTTCTGTTCACAGATGATAACCTGATAGTATCTAAAACCCTGATGGGCCTCCAATCCTTGCTGAATCGATTTGACGATTTCTGCTCCAAGAGAGGCTTAGAAATTAACACCTCCAAAACCAAGTTAATGGTTATTAACCCACACAGATCATATAGGGGGAACCTTTACCTGGGTGGATCTGAATTAGAACGAGTTAACACCTTCGAATATCTGGGGATCAACATATCAGACTCAATGTTCAGGAAAACTCATATTAATTCTATATCATTAACATTTAGCCAGATGGTGGGCATCATTCTGAGGGAGTGTAGTGAAATGGGTGTTTTGACCACTGATGCATGTTGCACCACTTTGCACCTGGCCTAGCTGTCTAGTGTTCACCAGTTACAGACTCCATTTTGTGTTCAGTTTAGCCTTAACTTAATTCTGCCTATTGACTTTATTGTAGCATTAGACACTGCCATGTTAAAGGCTGCCAGTGATTTTCCACGTTGTTTGTCTGTTTTCGTGCTTTTTCTCACCAAGGGCTTTGGCTGATAAGAATGTACTCAGACGGCAGGGAATGGCCTTGTTTTTACTTGACATCATGGGATTGTGCCCAAATCCCAATGTGTTATTTTCAAAGCATACCTAAACTAGCTAGCATGTTTGAATACTTCTTGTGCAACAGGAGGGGTTTTTCCATATAGCTCCTTCTTTGGTTTTTTAAGATATAAAAGAGACCCAGTGCGACAGTGAGGGATTCAGAGACCTCAGTCAGGATTCAGACGTCAGATGCCTGACATAGGTTTCCCGTGAGGGTAGAGATCTCTCTTTCTCTTTCGCAGTCGAACGGGGCCATCGGCTTGCTGGCAGGAGAAAGATGAAGCACCTGACAGGTCCTACAGTGATGCATTTTTTATTAGTTATTTGCTTTGCACTATAATATAGATACATATATTTGCTGTGTATATTGCAGTGGAGAATCGTTTTGGTACATTTTCATTTCATTGATTTTGACTATTTTTAAACGTGTGCTTTCAACATGCTAATCTCCCATTTTAGGAACTTTGCATAGTGCCTTCTTTGGCCTAAAAAGTGCATTCCAGAGATTTTTGTCAGCTCGGTCATTAATGAAAACCAAAACAGGGAGCACCATGCATCCACTACACGACCAATGGCTGCTGCTCTCCAGATCTAGAAGATGAAGTCTGTCAGCGCTGCACTTTACGGGACTAAACCCTGGGGCTTCGAGGATGTAAAGGAGCTTACCCTTTTAGAAAACACATTTATGAGAAAGCTCACCTCCCTGCTCCCTAGTACCCCGCTTCTTCCTTTGCACTTGGATCTGGCCTGTAAACCATTAGTTGCTCTTAAACCGCTGTTGTTTTGGAGGAGAATCATGGCAACTCTTGAACTTTCCTCTTATGCCACCGCGTTCAGGGAAGTGTATTCTTTGGATACATCCAACAAGAACAAGTGGATCAACCTAGTCAAGTCATCATTGATTGCCATTGGGATGGGAGACTCATTGAACTCCTCATACACAGGATCACCACAGACTAAAGAAAGAGTGAAATCTAGTTATTGGGAGTGGGTAATCCATTCTGAATACCGCTCGCTCTCATCAGGGCAACTAACTAGTGAGTTTCTGGACTTTAAGTCTACCTGGCTGCTAGAACCTTACTTGGATAGCATTCTAGATCTGACTGACAGGAAGATTTATATGCAATTTAGATTTGGATCCCTCCCTATTAAAACTTTTACTAATAGATGGCAGAGTAGGGCCCCTAGCAATAAGTCATGTCCCATGAGTCAATCGCCCATGTCTTCTTCGTATGTCCATCTTACACTCACATACGCAGGAAATGGCTTGCTCCAACCTGCAAACAGCTGGGGACCCGAGATCATGCAGCAGCCATGAGAATTTTAAAATCAGACTCGTGTCTGTACATTGCCTTTGCAGTTGCCAAATTCCTAGGAGGAATGTGGAGCATCAGAAGGAAACTGGTCAAGATTGCCTAGCTCCTATGCCCCTGTAGTCCTACTTGCACTTTCCAGCCCCCATATTGGATTTTGGGACTGTTTTCCTTTTGATTGTATTGCTCCTTGTGCATTGTTTTGATTTATTTTAAAGCACAATGTATGATTCTTAATGTATTATTCATTGTGTGTTATGTGACTTTTATGGCATTGGATGCCAAAATAAAGTTTTATATTTATAGAATTCAGAACAGAGAGACTGTCAATAATATTAATGAGGCAGTGTATGGACTATACTGCTTTAATAGGACGGCTGTTATTGGGAGAAAGGCTGTTGCATTGTCTAGGCGCTATCAATAATATATCTGCTGGGTGTTCTCATTAACCAAGTAACTTTGAATGTCATCAGAAACAGGATTAATCAAGACACTGACTAACAAGAACGCAGGGTCATCTCAGCATTATTAGTAATGGAAGAGTAAAGAAGGCCTGATCCAAACAATTAACAGACACAACGCTGACGGTGCTGTAAACAAAAGTCTGAGTCACCAAGTAAAATTAACTACTGTAACTGCAAATTACAGGTCTTATTTTGTCATTTCAGGGATGATATCTGATTCAGGGGCTGTGTTGTGCTTTTATGACACCATGAGTGAGGTGCCACGTATTATAATTTGCTATGATGCCACACATTGTTGCATTTTTCAGAGAATGTGACACAATTAAGTGCGAGACCTGGACTTTTTATAGCTTTGGCTTCACAGCAGAGAGATTTTTCTTACATGCAGTGTATAATATATGTGCCCTATATGCTTCTGGGGGTCAAATGTCCCCCGGTCTGCTAGAGGTGAGTCACAGCAGAGAACAAGGGACCCGCAGAGGTGCCTGTGACTTCTGTCTAGTGCCTCTCTCATGTCCTCCTCTCTTACACCCACACCTCTCCTGTCCCTATTTCTTGCACCCACAGATCACTTGTGTCCACATCTTACACCCATGCCTCTCTTGTGACCCCATCTCTTGCACCTACACCTCTCTCATATCCCCATCTTACACCCACACTTCTCTCCTGTCCCCATCTTTTGCACCACACCTCGTGTCCCTATCTCTTGCACCCACACCTCTTGTGTCTCAATTTCCTGCACACACACCTATCTTGTGTCCCCATGTCTAGCACCCAGGGGGTCTGTTCACTGCCTGTCACTTGATACGTCCTTGTGTCCATTACAACTCACAGACCTCAACACTCGGATTGGTTTGAAGAATGATTCTACCTTTGTTATGAAAGATAAAGATGGAAGAAACAAAAGGGGAAGTGGCAGAAACAGAGAGAAAGATGAAGAGTGTGGGAGAGAGGGAGGCAGCAGGGAGGGACGGGGCAGTGGGAGGCAGAGGGGGAGCCACTCGGTGTGCCTGTGTGTCTGCTAACTTCATTAACCCACATGTATTCTTAGGGCTGGCGTGACAGTGCAATGGTACCTTTTAACCTGCTCCAATATTATCCTACAGTTCTTAGATTCCATACATGTACACATTCATTCACATGCTATATACTTGTAATGCTTTATACTGCCATACAACATTCTTGTAAAACCAGACCTATTGGCATTGTGAATGCTTGTTGTGCTTGGTTTCTCTATCTGCTATGCTTTTTCAAACCTGTTTCTCTTTCTATTTGCTGTCTCACTAATTCTTTTTTTTTTTTAACCACTAGATCTAAATTACATTTGTTTGAATCAAATAATTTCAACTTGTCACAGGCTACCCAACAGCACCGCCTCCACCATCTTCAAAACCAGCTGCATCTACAAAGCCATAAAAACCAACACATGCACATATCTGCTTGCCAGGTTCATCACTTCCAGTGGCTCTTAATTCTGTGGCAGGACCGGAGGCTCAGATTATGCTTCTCTTCCTTTACTACTCAAATTTCAGTAGCCAATCAAAATACAGAAAAAGTTAACTACATTCCCCACCATGCTTTACACAACATGTCCACCAATCATCCGCCTCCGACCCTATTAGAATCCATAATACTAAGGAGAACTCCTCTTTCTTTGCTGCTCTTCGGCGAGGTAAGTACTCACTTTTTGTATCTCTTTATAACTCGTTCTTGTTTGTGGGATTCCTGTATTGGGGATCTTGGTTTCAGCGGCGCACGCGGTTTGGTTGCTGCGGCGCCCTTTGTGATTTATTTCTTGGCTTTGTATCCATTTCCCTCAGGTTTCTCCATAGTGGGCGGGGTTCCGCGTCCCTTGACGCGCCTGGTTCCCCGGATCTTGCAGGTGAGTTTGCCTTGGTTATTTTGGGTTCCCTGGTCCTCTGGGCCCCCTGCTAAATTTTAGTTCACGCTTCAGCGCGTGACCGTGCCTTCCCTAGTGCGGTCCGGTTCGGAGAGTGTAGCCCAAATCCTACTAGATCTACTGATTGGGCTACGTGCATTCCGTTGTCCGTTTCTCCTCCTCCCGGACGTTGACAGCACGTCGGATTCGCTTGTTTTGCGCATTCCTGACGTGCCCGTGATCGGTGTAGACGCCTGGCTCTGGCTGAAATAATGGAGCAAGCCCTGCATTCCTAGCGGTGTGCACATTTACGGGAAAGTTCATTTTGACAGATAGAGGCTCTCCTTGACGCCCTCATAGCTTATTTGGGGGGCTGCAATAATTTGTAACAGCGGTGGCTGAGGAGCCCTGTTAGGAATTTTTTCCTCTTGCACCTGTGGTGGCTCCCCCCTTGTTTAGTTCAGTGTCCGACATGGGTTGATATTTGCCTGTTTACGCAGTGCATTGGGTTACAATGACCGAGTGGCTGCCTTTTGAGGAGGAGGAATTTGGGCAAGGTTATGAGGAAGCCCTCGGTATTCAGTTGGGAGAAGGCCTGTCTGAGGTTATTAATGCCTCAGTGCAGCAGTCTCTTAGCAGGGCTTTGGCAGTTTCCATATGGCAAAAAAATCAACCAAGCTGTTTTGGCAGCTTTAAAGCCCCTCACGCAGCAATTTGAGTGCTTTGTCAAGAAGCAGGGGTTGGTTCCCTTGACAGATGACAAGTTGACGGACGAAGGCACTTCAGTTGCAGCTAAACCGAAATCTCAAAACCACATCGGGGTCTCATGATGGAGCCATATCGGCTCTGACCCAGTCTTCTTCAGATCGCGTGTACTGCTCCCTTCCGTCTTCTTCCAAAGGATCGCCTCTTGAGGTTGAAGTTTCGTCTGTTTCAGACACAGCCACTTCCAACTCCTCTCAGTCCATTAGCTCCTTGCATAAGCGCAAGAGGGCTAGGAAGTCGGGTTCTTCTCACACCAAGGAAAGGCCTAAGTCTCCTTCCAATCTGTTTCAGTTTAACCCAGAGGATATTATTCATCCTCACTCTGCTGATTGGGCCCCGGAGCAGGCCGTGGCAGATTATCTCCATGATAAATTAAGGAAAGGCTTCGACAAGGAGGTGCGTAATAGGTTGCGGGCTGAGTGCCCTAGGCCGGAAAATCCGGACAAGGTGGCGGAGACGCTGGACATTGATCCCAGCATGCTTACTTTCCTTAAGAAATTTGCCAAGGATCCCAAAAAAGGCATTGACAGGGCTTGGTGCTTGTGTCAAGACAAACTTTTGGACCTTTCAGGTGCTCTGGCCAAGATTTGGGAAATGAGCTAAGGAGACTGGCGCTCCGATTGACCCTCGTACTCTGGCTGAGTGGGCGCAGAGTGCGATTTGTTTGTTAGGTAATGCTAACTGCGCCATATCAACAGAAAGACGCAAGTCTCTCCTTATAAGAATTGATTCCGCCTTGACGGAGTTAGCGGCTGCGGATGCAGGTCCCCTGGCGGAAGGTCGTCTTTTTGGCGACACGTTTGTCAAGGACATCGCCAAGTATGTGACCACTTTTACTACCCTAGATAAGGCGCTGGCAAACCTGAAAAAGGTTTTCCATTCGGCCCTTTTTGGACGGGACGGGTGAGGCAGGGGCTGCTCGTCAGGTCGTTTGAATTTCCAAGGATCCCAGCGAGGCTCCTTCAGTCGAGGCCATGATTATGCCACAGGAGGCGCTTTCTTCCCCTCTCACTCTTGTTTCCTTCGTCGATGTGGACAGAGAGGTGGTTCAAGAGCCAACATCCAGTCAAGTTTGTCCGCAGGTGAGACTTCAAGATTGTTCTCTCATTCAGTTGGGGGATCGTGTGCAGTATTTCCTCCACAACTGGTGTTGTGTGACTCAGGATGCATGGGTGTTGCAGACCGTTCAGAGTTTCCATTTGGAGTTCTTTCAGACTCCACAGCAGGAGAGTATTCCTCCTCTCAATGTTTTCCTACAAGACACCAGCGTGATCGACTCCGAGATTCAGGCTTTGTTTCAGAAAAGAGCGATTGCTTTCTGCGAACCCCAACTTTCTGGGTTCTGCAGCAACATCTTTCTGGTCCAAAAAAGAGGAGGAGGGCATCGGTTGGTATTAAACCTACGTGAATTCAACTCATTCATCGTCTACAGGCACTTCAAAATGGAGGGTCTTCATCTGTTACCAGATCTTCTTCAGACGGGAGACTGGTTGATGCGATTAGATCTCAAGGATCAGGGGTGTGGAATTTATTAAAATATCTACTTGTCCACGGGACAGGTTGCTTCTCAAATCTACTTGTCCTGTAAAAAGATCTACTTGTCCCTTTGGTGCCATGTAGTGTGGCGCCAAATTATAGCAGCAATCTCATTATGTAAGAGCTCTGATAATAGCCTCTCTGATTATGCCATGGCTACTACCATAGTAGGGCTTGAATACTAGCAGTTTCAATCCCTACTGTAGCAATTTCCTTATTTTTCCACCTTTCTGCAGATCTGCATACTGGGGCTGGAGGAAGCAGTAAGCAATAGTTCCAGGGCTGGAATGCCTTTGAGTCTGCAAACCTACTAACCTGCATGTTTTAAAGATTTTCACCAGCTTCTCTCTAAAATTTTCCCATAATAAGAAAGGTTGGACATTTACTCCTGACAATGGCAGAATTAGAACTTCTTCCATGGTTGGGAAGAAAGTGGCTGGAGGGAAAATGAACTTGCAAATGCTCAATAGATTTTCACATGAGCAAATCTACACATGCGTATTTACCCATGCTAAAATACAGTTCACAAATATTTTATAGGGGTACGACATATACCATGGGTGCACTTTTGTGACTTTCTTTAAGAATTTGGGGCCACATGTAGGTAGGTTCAGATTTGTGACCCGCAAATTGCGAGTCGCAAATCCGAATGTAGGATGGTGTCCCTGACACCATCCGTGATTCGCAAGGGCTTCGCAAATGCTCACCTCATGAATAATCATGAGGTGGGTCGCAATTTGCGACCTCCTTGCGAATGGCGGCCTCACAGGGATGGTGGCCTGCTGGAGACAGCAGACCACCATGTCTGTGACTGCTTTTCAATAAAGCAGTTTTTTTTTTGTAATGCAGCCCGTTTTCCTTAAAGGAAAACGAGATGCATTACAAAAACGAAAAATGAAACGTTTTCGTTTCATTTTTTCAGAGCAGGCAGTGGTCCGCAGGACCACTGCCTGCTCTGTAAAAATGTTTACAGTGACATTCACAATGGGGAAGGGGTCCCAGAGGGACCCCTTCCCTTTTGTGAAAGTATTAGCACCCATTTGAAATGGGTGCAAACTGAGATTGGTTTGCGCCCGCATTCGCAAAACAATCCTACATTGCACTGCGAGTCGCAATTAGGAAGGGAACACCCCTTCCTAATTGCGAGTCACAAACCCGTTTTGTGATTCGGTAACCAGGTTACCGAATCGCAAAACTGGGTTTGTGCATCGCAATGTGCTTTTTGCACGTTGCAAACAGCGAAAGTCGCTGTTTGCGACATGCAAAAAGCTACCTACATGTGGGTCTTGGTCCCTAATTAGGTCTGGTGTTAACAAAGACATTTTGTTTTTATTAAACTTCTATTTCTCTCTCTTTCAGCTGGCTTTACTGTGAGTGATCGCATTCTTCTCTTCCACAAGGAGCATATTGGCACACAAAGTAGTTTTGTTCAGTGTCAGGAACTACAGTGGCAATCAGTGACGTAATGAAACTGGAGGGTGCCCCTTTGCAAAGAACATGGAGGAGCCCCCTCTCCAGACTCACTCAGGGCAGGTGCTGTGCTGAAGGGGCCCCCTGGAGGGCGGCTGCGGGGCCTTTGTTATGCCACTGGTGGCAACATGTGCTTTTAGAGTTCAAAAACGTTTTGGGGGGTTTTTGCCAGTGTTTGTTACAATGTTGAGGACCTGGTAGCTCCCACAACAATAAAGTGTTACAAAAGCCATGTCAAAACAAGACACGCATTGATGAAACTAAAAGACTTATAAAAATATGTCAGATCAGTTGGCTTTGTCAGTGTTTGTTTATTTTCATGCTTCCCATAATCGTGTTGAAAATGGTTACGCTGATTTTCCATTAGAAATATTTTTGGGAAATACTAGCATGCATCAAAACATTTTACTAAATGACACTTCATTTGCATATAATCAGAGAGCATTCTGGGAGCATTATACTTAGCCTCATAGCCTAAACTTTTCAAACATGTGTATACACGTTTTTTTTTTTTTGTACTTGAACCAACGTCAGTAGTGAAGTGTGACATTAAAACATTTATTTACAGCACTCACCCTAATAATGAAGGTTTTCAAATAATGAACCATAAATACAAGTTCGAATAGCATTATCTTTTGGAAACACATTACCTCAACTGCAAAGAGTTCCACTCTCTGTAAACAGGCGGCCAAAGGGTTTGTGCTGCAGAGGGTTGGGTCTACTTGTCCCAAGGACAAAGTAAACATAAAATCTTGTTGCCCTTGACCCCAAACAAGATGTCCCGGGCGTCGGGCGATAGGAATTCCACATCCCTGAGGATGCATATCTGACTGTTCCCATTTGGCACCCTCACATTTGTTTCCTCTAGTTCACGTGGAGGGGCAGTTGGATGGAGTATTGGGTCCTGCCTTTCAGGCTCTCTTCTGCGCCTTGGTGTTTCACCAAGCTGCTCAAGCCTGTGGTTGCACACCTGAGGGAGAAAGGGACCTGCTTGATCATTTATCTGGACGATATTCTGATCATGGCGCAATCCCAGGAGTTCCTCAAGCAACACGGGCTCACGAGGATCTCCCTTCAAGGCCTGGGTTTTGTCATAAACGAAAAGAAATCGATGCTTATTCCATCCAGGACTGTAGAATTCTTAGGTTTGGTGATCGATTCAGAGAGGTCACTATTGGTCCTTCCCAAGTCCAAGCTTCGGCACATCAAGAAGGAGCTTCAGGTGGCATTAGCCAAAACCTCATTGTCCCTGAGGAAAATCGCTCAGATTGTGGGTCTGCTGGCCTCTTCAATTCAGGCAATTTTTCCAGGGCCTCTTCACTACAGAACGTTACAGAGACTCAAGATCCGCCATCTTCCGAGAGGCTTGACCTATTCAGATTTGGTTCCTCTGACGGACAAAGTTTGCTTGGAGCTCAATTGGTGGTTAACGCACGTCGATGCGTGGAATAGCAGAGCTATATTCAGCCCCCAGCCGGAGACGGTGATAGAATCGGATGACACCCTTTGGGGCTGATGGGCAAGATGCGGGGACATCTCGACAGGGGGAGATGGCCTCAGCAGGAAATCAGTTGCACATCAATTGCCTGGAGTTGTTAGCGGGGTCTTTTGCAATAAAGACTCTATCGCCCAAGAAGGTTTTGTGTTCCATTCTTCTGCGGAAGGACAATATCTCAGCAGTCAGGTACATCAACAAATTGGGGGGCACCAGGTCACTTGCCCAGGCCGAGATAGCCAAAGATTTTTGGCATTACTGTTTGAAACACAGACTTCTGGTAACCGTGGAATATCTTCCGGGTCAGATCAATGTCGTAGCGGATTGGAATTCCAGGTACCTCAGAGATTACAGCGACTGGAAGCTCCTGCCCCAATTATTCCTTTTGATGCAGCAACTGTGGGGCCCATGCAAGATAGATCTCTTTGCCTCATGTCTGAACAACCAGATCGAAGATTTTTTCAGTTGGAGGCCGGATCCGTTGCCTAGACCCATGGATGCTTTCCTTCAGGAATTGGGCCGGGTCCCTCAATTATGCTTTTCCTCCCTTCGCCAGGATTCCGAGGGTGTTGACTCAGATCAAGCGGCAGAGAGCAGATGTAATCCTGATCACTTCGATTTGGAGAGCTCAGCCTTGGTTCCCGTTACTTCTGGAACTGGCGTGCGACTCTCCCCTATACCTTCCTTGGTCTCCAGACATGCTTCTGGGTACACAGGGCGAGAGGCATCCTCTAGTACTGGAGAGGCAGTTGCAGCTGATGGCTTGGAGGCTTTCAGGCAACAGTGGCACTTGGCAGGCATTTCGCGGTCTGCTGAAAAATGTATCAATAGGGCTTGGGCGCCCTCCACTAGGAAGGCGTATTTCTCTGCTTAGAGAGTTTGGACGGGTTGGTGCCTGGAACAACATTTGGATCCCGTGACAGCCGGGATTGTCCAAATCATGATTTTTTTGTCGCAGAAAGCAGAGGAAGGATGGTCGTACAGGTCGGTAAATACTTTTAGGTCAGCCATTTCTGCTGGCCATGTCAAGGTCGAAGGCATTCCAGCAGGCATGCACCCCGTGGTGACTAAGCTTCTTAGGGGTGTGAGAGTTTCCAATCCTCCTTCTCCCAAGTATACGTTCTTTTGGGACGTGAACTTAGTTCTTAACTTGTTTGAGAGATGGCCAGACAATTCAGCTTTGTCAAGGAAGCAATTGTCAGCAAAGTTAGCAATGCTTTTATGCTTGGCAGCCTGTCGAAGATCTTCGGACGTGAAGGCTCTGGATCTTGCAGGTAGAGTTTTTACACCGGAAGGTGTTTCTTTTTCGATCTTTAGAAGGACTAAGACAATGTCTACAAGTATAGGATACTTTGCATTCCCATTTTTTTAAAAGTTGTGTGTTGTCAATTGTTTAAAAGAATATGAAAAGTGTACTAGATTACTCAGGTCGAATCTGACGGGTCAATTGCTGATTTCACTCCGTAAGCCTTTTAAACCTGTCTCTGCAGCTACCATTGCTAGGTGGTTGCGCCTTGTAATGGTTGAAGCTTGTATTGATACGCATTTATTTGGAGGGCACTCAGTTCGGGGTGCGATGGCATCAAAATCTGTACAGTTGGATGTGTCTGTGCAGGATATTAATCAGCTGACTGGGCCTCGGACTCTACTTTAAAGCAGTTTTATTACAAGCCAGTAGGTGATTTTGCATCTAGAGTGTTTCAGGCAGCTTTGAACTAGCATAATCTGAGCCTCCGGTCTTGCCATAGAATGTTAAATTTGCTAGCAGTCGCGCCAAGAATTTTCAATTTTATTAAGGACACGGAGGCAAGGATTATCCCTCCCAAGGATTTATTTGCTGTTTCAAGTGGCAATATGTTAATTGCAGACTATATTTGGATATGTTTTAATGTGCCCTTCCGAGTTATAAAGCTGATGTTTAGGATGACCATGCTATTATTATTATTTCTCCATTTTTTCCTAGGATCGGAGCAACAGGGAAATCCTTTCCAGTGAATCATGGTGGGACATACTATCTGTGGTGAACGATCGCCTTCAGGCAGTTGATTTTCCTTTGTGGATGTTTTTCCAAGTTCTTGGTTTATGATGCAGTTTCATGAAGCAAAGAAAGAGGAGTTCTCCTTAGTATTATGGACTCTAATAGGGTGGGAGGCTGATGATTGGTGATCATGTTGTGTAAAGCATGATGGGAAATATAGTTAACTTTTTCTGTATTTTGATTGGCTGCTGAAATTTGAGTAGTAAAGGAAGAGAAGCATAATCCTCGCCTCCGTGTCCTTAATAGAATTGAAAACTCTTGGCGCGACTGCTAGCAAATTTAACACTCACCCTCAGCCATTACATGTTGTTATTACAACAAAATAACAGTCCGCCTACTCTCTCAGAACCCAGCTTCCCTTCAATCACTCACTGATTGCATTTTTGCCTTTAATCCTGCACTGGGCTCCAAAACCTTTTGGCTATGTCTGCGTCATACAAATAGTGCATATATAAGTACACACTGGGCACAAGTCGAGAGTACACGTGGGTAGATGGTGTCTATCCACTTTTTTCACAGGTGGATGGCGTCCACCCTGCCAAGAGATTGGGCCCCGGAGAAATACGCAAACATGTCCTAGTGTAATTTTCAGTCACTGGGACACAATCAGCAACACCTGCACATTGTCTTTTATTAGCTTATAGCAGCAACGTGCAGGCAGTGGGCTTATCAGATTCCAGCTCGGCCCATAACAAAGGGCAAAGTTAATCAGGCTTCTTATTTTTGCTGGAGTATTCTGGCTGTGAGCTATCAGGAGCCTCACAGCTAATGCAATGGAGAGGAGACAAAGGCCCACAGATTCTCACTTCTAAGGTAGTTATGAGGCATGCTTTCGACTTTTTTCAGTCCCTCTACACAAGACATATACATGTACTGTAAGAATGGCAGGTGTTTTGGTCTGTTCCAGTAGCTACACACATAACTGTTTAAATACCACTGTTTTGTTGTATTTCTTTTATAGTGCTACTCATCCCAATGCAGGGTGTCAGAGAGCTTTACATAATACGTACAAATTATACATTAATAATAAATCATATGTGAGTAAATCAATGTGTGGGATGTGTTACATAAGACAGTGAGGGTTACAAGTTGTAGGAGCCATATGTCCTTCATAGCTCAGTTCACTATATTAGAAGTATTACAATTTATAAACTGCAAGTAACAATAGGATCTCTGTGTTAAAAGCAGTAACACACTTACCGGTGAAATAAAAATCTGTAATTTGTTTGTTACATAATGTGCTTGGAAGGAGACATATTAACGCTCTATGATACTTTGATTCAAAACAGGGACTAGAAAAAAAACACAGATCACCAGCAATTACTTTACCTCTAGAGTTATCTGATCACTGATATTATTACCTGAGATTTAGTTGGCACATAAAGATCTCTGCAATAGTCGCCTTAATCACATAAGATTTTATAATGCACACTCTGCAACCAACTAAGCAGAACAGATTTACTGCCACATTTCTTGTTGTTGCCAATTCCTTTGTTGCAGAGCTTTAAAAAATACATGTATAAATTGAGGGATCTGGGTTGCATTTGGTTAATCTCTGCCCCCACTTTGTTTTTCGGACTTGGGCTCTAGTAAAAGCCAAGGGCTTCAGAGGAGCACATCAGGAGTTGTCAAAATACAGGGTGAGTGGGGATCAATGCTCATAGGAGAAGGGTTTGAACACAGAGATGGAGGAAACATGGAAGAGAGCCAGAGAGTGGAAAAAGAAATACAGACACACAAAGTGCTGTCTGGTTGCCACGAGGCTGCAGAGCTGGACCGAGTGCCTTCCTACTGTGCTTCCTGTCACGGGAACGAACAGAGGCCTCTGCCTCCTCAGATGTTTCCATCAGTGGTAAGGGTGCCTAATACACCATGGTCCATGGCCATAACAGAGACCCCCATTACACCTGCAGGGCAGAAGGCCCCCAAACATATCTTGCAAGGTTTCAGATTGCTTGTGTGTGACATTTCCATAGTTTCAGTGTACGTATAAGTGAGATGCACCTGCTAAATGTGTGGCACTTAGATTGACACTTTTTTGCAACTAAAATCCATGGAAACAGATGCATATGCAAAATTACAGTCATTTGAGCCCCAAGAAGCTCGAACTCGGCAGCAGGTGATTTTAAAATAATGATTTCTAAATGATCGACAGCCTCCACCCCAACCTCAGCCCTGGATGCGACGGGACCACAAGTAACAGAGAAATCTCTATGATATAAGCAGCAGCCCACTGAGCTATCCACATAATATACTGTTCTGAAATAAGCTGCTAGACTTTATTTGCAGGAGGCACATTAACCCTCTGCATCTGAGACTCTCCAAACCTCACTGAGCAGGGAGAGTAAAGCCTGCTGCTTGGTACTGACACTATCTGAGGAGTCAACCCCACTGGCTACAGTCAGGATGAGCGACCAATGAACGGGAGGCACAGCAGGACCAGCAACCAATGAACGGGAGGCGCAACAGGTCCAGCAACCAATGAACGGGCAGCAGGAACATCACTCACCAGCCTCATCCGTGACTCCCCAAGCCTCACAAAGCTGGGAGAGTAAAGCCTGCTGCTTGGGACTGACACTATCTGAGGAGTCACACCCACTGGCTACAGACAGGATGAGCGACCAATGAACAGGAGGCGCACGAAGACCAGCAACCAATGAACAGGAGGGGCAGCAGCATCAGCAACCAATGAATGAGTGGGAGCATTACTCACCAGCCTCATCTGTGACTCCCCAAGTCTCTCAGAGCTGGGAGGATAAAGCCTGCTGCATGGGACTTCACTTCCGGTCTCGGCAAATGGGGCCCTTCACTTCCGGCTTCCAATCAAAAGGAACAGAACTTCCGCCCACTGGCGCCGCGGCCCGCCCCTCTCAGGCGCACCTGACTTTCGGTCTCAGCACGTGGACGCCCAGGTACTGTTGCAGTCACGTGAGTGCCGCCGCCCTCCCCTCGCAGAGTGACTTCACTTCCGGTCTCAGCACATCAATGCTCTGTTGCAGTCAGTGACACTGCCGCCACCCGCCTCCCTCAGTGACTTCACTTCCAGGCTTAGTACATCAACGCTCTGTTACTGCTGTAGTCACGTGACACTGCCGCCGCCCGCCTCCCTCAGTGACTTCACTTCCGGTTTCAGCACATGGCTGCCCTGGTTCTGGGAGGATGTGATTGGAAGGGATAGTGTGCGCGTCCTCTTCCTGTGTGCACTGTTTATAGTATTTTTGTTCTTTTATATCAATTAATTAATAAAATAATTTAAGTATAAATCCGCATTCTAAATGTACGTTTCAATTTGGAAAATTCCTCTTTTTATCTCTCCTTTCTGCCTTGCAGCTCTATGTTTTTTAAACTGGGAATTGTCCGAACCGACTCAGGCTGTCCTGGGGAGAGCAGGTATTACTGGTGCACAGCGGGGGTGGTTGGGGCCTTGTACCCCGGAGTCCTGAGGTGAGTCTTATTATGAAAGGGGCCGCCATGGCAGGCTGGAAGCTCTGGGGAGTGAGGGCAGGGAGTCCAAGGCATCTCCAGGAGGGAGTGTGGGGAGGCGGAGCCCAGAGCCCAACAATTCCACAAGAACTGAATGTCCATCCCGCAGGTTTCATTTTTATGAAAACAAAACTTAAAAAAGCTTAATCACATTAAACCACAACGCAGTACATACAGAACACGTAGAACATCTGGGATGCTTCAGGAAAGCCTGACTCACGAATGTAAACTTGGGGCCAGATGTAGCAACGGTTTTTCACGTTGCAAACAGTGAATTTCGCTGTTTGCGACGTTCAAAACCCACATCGCGATGCTCTATTCCCATTTTGCGAGTCAGTAACCTGGTTACCGACTCGCAAAACGGGACTGCGAGTCGCAAAAAGGAAGGGGTGTTCCCCTTCCTATTTGCGAGTCGCAGCACGATGCTGCATTGCTTTGTGACAGCGAACGTGATCCCAAAGCAATCACAGTTACCACCAGTGTCACACTGGTGGTAACCCATTCGCAAAACGGACGGGGTCCCCAGGCGACCCCTTCCCCTTTGTGAATGGCCTGGAAAACACTTTTTCAGAGCAGGCAGTGGTCCTGTGGACCACTGCCTGCTCTGAAAAAATGAAACTGAAATTCATTTTGTAATGCATCTCGTTTTCCTTTAAAGAATATGGGCTGCATTAGAAAAAAAAAAAAGCTTTATTTAAAAGTATTCATGGACATGGTGGTCTGCTGTCTCCAGCAGACCACCATCCCTGTGAGTCGCAAGGGGGTCGCAAATTGCAACCCTCCTTATTAATATTATGAGGTGGGCCTTTGAGACCCCCTTGCAAGTCGCAGATGGTGTCAGGGACAGCATCCTGAATTGCAACTCGCAAACTGCGAGTCGCTCTGACCCGCTATCTGCGAGCAACAATTCAGGATATACCTACATCTGGCCCTTGAACTCTTATTTAACCTTACAATCTTTATGAGTGCAGGGTCTCTGCACATAGACCTATCTTTTTATAACCGGAGACTCCGCACTCGTAAAGATACTACTCGGAAATCCCTTAGTGAATAGCAAAGAATATCAAAATTTCGATCTGTTGCGTCACAATTTTTCAATTCTATTAAGGACTCAGAGGCAATATTATACATTAATAATGTGATTTGTATGCATTAATTAAAACGCATAGATACTTCAACAATATCTGTAACTCTTCTCCACCCATCCAGTGACCAATGGTGTTACAAATTGTGCAATGGCCACATCACCAGGACCTTTCCATCTCACAGAAGTTGGGCAGCTGCTGTAACCTTGAACATCCCTTTGTTGCTGATATACAATAAATAGAACCATTCTTCAGCTGATTACATCTGCACAGTCTTGCCAATATTTCTCTTCTCAAGCCTTACTATCAATTATTTAACAATTTTCCTTTCCTAGCTATGAAATCATGAGAACGCACTGTAGGAGGCTGGACTGGCTTGTAGTGAGTACCAAGGGGTACTTGCACCTTGCACCAGGCCCAGTTATCCCTTATTAGTGTATAGGGTGTCTAGCAGCTTAGGCTGATAGATAATGGTAGCTTAGCAAAGCAGCTCAGGCTGAACTAGGAGACGTGTGAAGCTACTACAGTACCACTTAGTGTCATATGCACAATATCATAAGAAAACACAATACACAGTTATACTAAAAATAAAGGTACTTTATTTTTATGACAATATGCCAAAGTATCTTAGAGTGTACCCTCAGTGAGAGGATAGGAAATATACACAAGATATATATACACAATAGCAAAAATATGCAGTATAGTCTTAGAAAACAGTGCAAACAATGTATAGTTACAATAGGATGCAATGGGGAAACATAGGGATAGGGGCAACACAAACCATATACTCCAGAAGTGGAATGCGAACCACGAATGGACCCCAAACCTATGTGACCTTGTAGAGGGTCGCTGGGACTATTAGAAAATAGTGAGAGTTAGCAAAATAACCCACCCCAAGACCCTGAAAAGTGAGTGCAAAGTGCACCAAAGTTCCCCTAAGGACAAAATAGTCGTGTTAGAGGGAGAATGCAAGGAAAACACAAATCAGCAATGCAACAACGATGGATTCCTGTCTGAAGGTACCTGTGGAACAAGGGGACCAAGTCCAAAAGTCACAAGCAGCTCGGAGAGGGGCAGATGCCCAAGAAATGCCAGCGGTTGGTGCAAAGAAGCTCTTACTAGGCTGAAGAACTGTGAATACTGCAGGAACGACAAGGGCTAGAGACTTCCCCTTTGGAGGATGGATCCCCCACGCCTTGGAGAGTCGTGCAGAAGTATTTTCCCGCCGGATGGACGCCAACAAGCCTTGCTACACGCAAATCGTGCGTTTGGCGTTTTTGGACGCTGCTGGGGCCCAGGAGGGACCAGGAGGTCGCAAATTGGACCTGAAGAGAGAGGGGACGTCGAGCAAGACAAAGAGCCCTCACTGAAGCAGGTAGCACCCGGAGAAGTGCCAGAAACAGGCACTACGAGGATGCGTGAAACGGTGCTCGCCGAAGTTGCACAAAGGAGTCCCACGTCGCCGGAGACCAACTTAGAAAGTCGTGCAATGCAGGTTAGAGTGCCGTGGACCCAGGCTTGGCTGTGCACGAAGGATTTCCGCCGGAAGTGCACAGGGGCCGGAGTAGCTTGCAAAGTCGCGGTTCCCAGCAATGCAGCCCAGCGAGGTGAGGCAAGGACTTACCTCCACCAAACTTGGGCTGAAGAGTCACTGGACTGTGGGGGTCACTTGGACGGTGTCGCTGGATTCGAGGGACCTCGCTCGTCGTGCTGAGAGGAGACCCAAGGGACCGGAAATGCAGCTTTTTGGTGCCTGCGGTTGCAGGGGGAAGATTCCGTCGACCCACGGGAGATTTCTTCGGAGCTTCTGGTGCAGAGAGGAGGCAGACTACCCCCACAGCATGCACAAGCAGGAAAACAGTCGAGAAGGCGGCAGGATCAGCGTTACAGAGTTGCAGTAGTCGTCTTTGCTACTATGTTGCAGGTTTGCAGGCTTCCAGCGCGGTCAGCGGTCGATTCCTTATCAGAAGGTGAAGAGGGAGATGCAGAGGAACTCGGCTGAGCTCATGCATTCGTTATCTAAAGTTTCCCCAGAGACAGAGACCCTAAATAGCCAGAAAAGAGGGTTTGGCTACCTAGGAGAGAGGAAAGGCTACTAACACCTGAAGGAGCCTATCACAAGGAGTCTCTGACGTCACCTGGTGGCACTGGCCACTCAGAGCAGTCCAGTGTGCCAGCAGCACCTCTGTTTCCAAGATGGCAGAGGTCTGGAGCACACTGGAGGAGCTCTGGACACCTCCCAGGGGAGGTGCAGGTCAGGGGAGTGGTCACTCCCCTTTCCTTTGTCCAGTTTCGCGCCAGAGCAGGGGCTAAGGGGTCCCTGAACCGGTGTAGACTGGCTTATGCAGAATTGGGCACCTCTGTGCCCAACAAAGCATTTCCAGAGGCTGGGGGAGGCTACTCCTCCCCTGCCTTCACACCATTTTCCAAAGGGAGAGGGTGTCACACCCTCTCTCAGAGGAAGTTCTTTGTTCTGCCATCCTGGGCCAGGCCTGGCTGGACCCCAGGAGGGCAGATGCCTGTCTGAGGGGTTGGCAGCAGCAGCAGCTGCAGAGAAACCCCAGGAAGGGCAGTCTGGCAGTACCAGGGTCTGTGCTACAGACCACTGGGATCATGGAATTGTACCAACAATGCCAGGATGGCATAGAGGGGGCAATTCCATGATCATAGACATGTTACATGACCATATTCGGAGTTACCATGGTGAAGCTACATATAGGTAGTGACCTATATGTAGTGCACGCGTGTAATGGTGTCCCCGCACTCACAAAGTTCAGTGAATTGGCTCTGAACAATGTGGGGGCACCTTGGCTAGTGCCAGGGTGCCCTCACACTAAGTAACTTTGCACCTAACCTTTACCAGGTAAAGGTTAGACATATAGGTGACTTATAAGTTACTTAAGTGCAGTGTAAAATGGCTGTGAAATAACGTGGACGTTATTTCACTCAGGCTGCAGTGGCAGGCCTGTGTAAGAATTGTCAGAGCTCCCTATGGGTGGCAAAAGAAATGCTGCAGCCCATAGGGATCTCCTGGAACCCCAATACCCTGGGTACCTCAGTACCATATACTAGGGGATTATAAGGGTGTTCCAGTAAGCCAATGTAAATTGGAAAAAATGGTCACTAGCCTGTCAGTGACAATTTGGAAAGAAATGAGAGAGCATAACCACTGAGGTTCTGATTAGCAGAGCCTCAGTGAGACAGTTAGTCACTACACAGGTAACACATACAGGCACACTTATGAGCACTGGGGCCCTGGGTTACCAGGGTCCCAGTGACACATACAACTAAAACAACATATATACAGTGAAAAATGGGGGTAACATGCCAGGCAAGATGGTACTTTCCTACACGCACCTGCAAAAGAAAGAATACACAAAGCAAGCAAATTGCATTTCAAAATTAAGGCCTTTAGTCTTGTTAACTTTAGTCAAGCATTTCAATGTGCAGTTCAAATACATGATTCTATGTGCATATATAACTTCAGAATAACTGCAAAAAGTGAATAAATGTGCTTTCAAATAAATGCAGTATAATCTGAAGCAAGTGTAAATGAACAAGAACTATAAGTCTCCATGTTTAAACTAAACACTAATATACGCACATCTGCATCTCTACTTTCTACAGTGAATGAACGTCAGTAGTATGTTTAAATACTTCATGTTAAGAAAGTTAGGCATACAAAATATTGTGCTTCTGTGACGTGTAAGGGTTTAGCCTAAATTGTGCTGCTGTACTATTTAACCCATGTAAACGTCAGTCTCTCTCAGGCACTGGTATTTACCTGTTCGTGGTGTACACTCTGGGTTTCTTACCATATGATTGCAGCTTTTGTCCTCTCTGAGTGAGCAATCACAGATGCAGTGACTGAAGTTTAAATGGCCCACCTTTTTCTCACTGTTTTGGGCAGGTGAAGCCTGCAGCATGTTAGTGACAACATTCACGATGGGGAATCCCTTCCTCTGGTCCATTGTGCTGGTGCGAGGTCCTACCAGTATGGAGAAATTTGAGTCAGCACAGAGCCTCTATCATCCCCTATTGATGGAGCAGGCACTCTGGTGGATCGTCACTTACAAATTTGTTTTTTTGATCTGGCAGGGCGGCCTAAACACCTTCAGGCTGATGTATGTGAGGTCTGGACAAACTGCCATGGCAGTGTACTTATTCTGCTTCCCCTGAGCGTCTGCTCTATCCTGTCTTACTTGCTAGGTGTAGTGTGGTGTGAGTTAGAAATTACAAAACCCTTTTGGCTCCTAATGAACTCAGTAGACCTGTGTGGTATGCATTAGAACATAGTGAAGTGAATGCAGGTTTAGATGTTGGGTTCACTTTTAAACGCTGATGAATAAAGACGTGTAAAACTACTCTCTGTGTGTGGCGTAGTTATTGGTGAGTGTCAGGAATCCCCAAGGTGCCTCCTGTGTTATCTGTCAGCATCCCCAGGGATTAGGGTTAAATCATATCTCTGTCCTTGCTTAAACCTTCATGTTTCTAAGTAAACATAATGTGATGTGTTACACAATTGGTTTTATCAATGCTTCTTTTACCAATGCTTGTTTGCTAGTGTGAGCAGGTATAGACATGTGCTTCTAATTGGGCGTGGTGACTCCTCTCAAATGCTTTCCTGATTGGCCATAAATAGCAGAGTGAAGCCTGCCTCCCTGCTTGGCTTTGTTTTGCTTCCTGATCTCAGCATCTGACTTGGCAGTCCAGCCCCTGCTGTCATCCTCGTATTCAGGACTTTTGAGGCAATCCTTTTCTTCGTTCCTGTACCAGCTGACACCAGGCATTCCTCCAGCACACCGGAAAAGACTGCAGCTAAGTGACTAGTATTCTCCAGGGAGTTTGTTCTTTGAGCGCCGCGCTTTCCTAGAACAGCTGGTGTATTTCAGACCTCGTATTTTGGCAGATTGCTTATCTTGAAGAGACAAATGCATTTCTGAACATTCTACATTATTATTGTAGTTACTTGCCTAAATGTGCTTCAGGAAATCTGCTTGAGCTCTTCAGGAAATCTGCTTGAGCTCAAGTACTACAAAAAGTGACAGTGCAATTTTAAAAGAGCATTTACGTGACTTTTCTTTCTCTAACAGCATAACTCTTGTATTTAAAATGTGTTATTCATGCCTGTGTTTCAGGTTTGAGGAATTAGCTTTTTGAAGGGTTTTTCACACACCCAGTGAAACCACCCTAACTGTTTGAACCCAGAGTGGACATTTGTATTTCTTGGATTGTTTTTGTTCCTTTTAGTTTAACCCTATGCGTTCAGGAAAGTTATATGTGATATAATTAATGCCCTTGTTTGTCTTTCTTGTGCATGATAAGTGCAACCACAGTTCTAATTGTAGTGTGCAACAGTGAATCTCTGTGAAGCCAGCCCTAGTGTTGCAGTACTTATTGTTATGGTACTCAGTTTGGGTTTTTGGTAATGCACTGTTAGTAATTGTGCCAACAGTTATTATTATCCAAGAAAAGTGCTGGAGCATCCTGGTGTTCTTCTACCGCTCCCGTGCCCATATCAGAAAGAGAGATTTAGTTTCAAGGAAGTTGAGTGCCCTAACTCTACTATCACTCTGTCAACAACGACCTCCCCCCCCCCCAAAGATACAGGGTGCCTGGCTGGACCGGCAAGACGTGGCAGTGTTTTGTCTCTTTCTCTTCCACCCCCCCTCCTTTTGGGACACCTGCCGGGGTTTCTGTGTCCACCAGGAAGCACCAAGAGGTGTTCCAGGAGGTCGGGGGAATACCATCGCCCCTGTAGACATCCTGCTTTTAGGTGAATGGCCGGCCTGGGGAGGAAGCTTCAATTGATGATGAGATAGGGGATTAATAACCTGAAGATCGTCAGTGCTCTCCCAGATAGTTTGCCGTGGTCCAGCACACTGCTTGTGCTCGTGCCTCAGTCGAAGTTCAGAATTAGCATTAGCTGTGGCGTATGTGGAGTCTCAACGCAACTCCAGCCAGTGAGAAGCATTTTCAGGTAAAGCTTCACTGAAATATTTACACATAGTTGGCCAAGAACCAGATGAGAAGGCAGCGAACAGAGGTACCACACTGTAGGAGGCTGGCCTGGCTTATAGTGGGTACCTGATGGTACTTACACCTTGGGCCAGGTCCAGTTATCCATTATTAGTAGATTATTAGTGTTCTAGCAGCTTAGGCTGATAGTGGTAGCTATAGCAGAGCAGCTTAGGCTGAACTAGGAGACATGCAAAGCTCCTACTATACCACCTATATCATATAGTACTATATCACAAGAATCACAATACTCAGTGTTACTAAAAATAAAGGTACTTTATTTTAGTGACAATGTGCCAAAAAATATCTCAGAGGATATACTTCCTTAGGAGGTAAGTAAAATACACAAAATATACACACAAACCAAAATCAGGTAAGTAAACAGTTAGAAAAGTAGTGCAAACGCTGTAGGATGCAATATGCCTAGGGGTAACACAAACCATATACTAAGAAAGTGGAATGCGAACCACTTAGGGACCCCTGGCCTAGTGTAGTGTCTAGAGGGTGTATGAAGGTAGCCTCTTTCTAGCCTTGTTACCCCACTTTTCGCCTGTTTGTGAGTATATCTCAGGGTGTTTTTACTGTCTCACTGGGATCCTGCTAGCCAGGGCCCAGTGCTCATAGTGGAAACCCTATGTTGTCAGTGTGTTTGATATGTGTCACTGGGATCCTGCTAGCCAGGAACCCAGTGCTCATAGGTTTGTGGCCTATGGGACTCCTTCTGGAGGGCACGGACTGTAGTGGCTTACTATTGTCAAGCAGTACTGTGGCTACCGGAAGGGGTCGCCCCTACCTCGGCCAGAGCAGGACTTGCAGGAACCGGGGCCGCTCACCATCCCTCTCCAGTATCGACGGTAAACACAGGGTGAATCGTGACAGATTGCAACGCCCAAAACTCCAGTCGCTGTCCGGAACCATGGAGAATCCCGTGATGAGTACAGAACCAACAAGTCAAACCTTGCTCCTGACGATCCAACAACAGGCCCAAGAACTTCAACAGCTATGTACCGAGAATACGGCCTTTCGACAAGCCTTCACCTCTAGAGCCACTGATGTTCCTACTGTCTCCGCAACCACGCCTCGCTTCTCTGGGGACCCTAACAAATTGCGAGAGTTCCTGGATGCCTTGACAGTCTACTTCGCATTACGTCCTTCACAGTTCATGCAAGACAAGACCAAGGTTGGGTATTTGATCAGCGCCCTATCTGGACCAGCCTTGGCATGGGCATCCCCTTTGGTGACAAGCAACGACCCTAGCCTGTTTAATTATTCAAGCTTTGTCGCTGCCTTTAAACAAATGTTTGAGCGTCCTGGACTGGAGTCTTCAGAAGAGGAAGCTCTATGCGATATTCAACAAGGCAATCAGGACGTCTTACAATACATCGCACGATTTAGACAGTTGACAGCTGAAACTTCCTGGGTGGAGCGTACTTCGGTGACCCTGTTTCGCAGGGGTCTCAGGGATGACATTAAGGACGAACTAGTGCACTCCGCCAGAGTGGAGAATCTCAAGGGTTTAATGGATCAGACCTTAGCAATAGAATATCGTTTAAATGAGCGAAGGGTGGAGAAGAAGAGAAGTAGTATACCATCACACTCGATGACGTCCCGCACCCTTCCTCATCGTTCCGAGGAGACTCGTTCTGAACCTAAGGGTGCTACTGGTGAAGAGCCTATGCAAATTGTCATGGCACGAGGGCCATTATCATCTAGTGAGCAGGAAAACAGACGAAGAAAAGGACTTTGCCTTTATTGTGGTGCTGCTGGTCATCTACTTCGTACCTGTCCCGTCCGTCCAGCCAAGCCCTTGGGAAACGCCAACTCCTGTCCTCTGTGAGAAGGGTGAGGACGGGATATTTCGAGATACCTTCCATCTGTTCCTCAAGGGAAGAAGGAACTGCTCTTTTCCTCTTACCTGTTACCCTACACTTAACAGACGGCCGTGAAGAAAGAGCACTGGTCTTGCTGGATTGTGGAGCCAGTGGTATCTACCTAGACGAGACCTGGGCCAGGGAAAGACAGATTCTGCAAATCCCTAAGGAATTACCAGAACAAGTCCACACGGTGGATGGTTCACTCTTGGCCTCGGGACCTGTCCAGTATACCACTCCTACCCTATGTCTACAATTCGGGAAACATCAAGAAAACATTTCTTTCGATTTAATATCCTCACCGCATCACGTTAAGATTCCTGGGGATTCCATGGCTAACTCAGCATAATCCCTACATTAATTGGGAAACTAGAACCATTTCTCTTTCCTCTCACTTTTGCCTACACCACTGTTATTTAGCAGGAAACTATTGGTCCCCGAAGAGTCTCTTATTTACACCACCTAAGGTGGGATGTTCCATTAACGTTCTACAAGGAGTACCCAGGCATTATCTAGAATATGCAGATGTAGTCCAGAAACCAGAAAGACCTGAACTGCCACCCCATAGAGAATACGATTGCGCCATTCCTTTGGAACCAGATGCCGTGGTTCCGTTTGGGCGAATGTACTCTCTAACAGAGCCTGAGAAGAAGACCCTCAAGGAATATCTAGAGGAAAATGTACAGAGTGGTTTGATTGCCCCTTCCTCCTCACCTGCAGGGGCTCCTCTCTTTTTCGTACCAAAAAAGACGAAAGACTTGCGTCCTTGCATAGACTTTAGAGGATTAAATAAGATTACTACTAAGGATCGATACCCTCTGCCTCTTATTAAGGACATCTTAGAAGCCGTCAGAGGGGCAAAGAAATTCACCAAGTTAGATCTTAGAGGAGCATACCATCTTTTAAGGATAAAGGAAGGTGATGAATGGAAGACCGCCTTCAGAACACCTTTCGGCCATTATGAATACCGGGTGATGCCTTTTGGACTAACCAATGCTCCCTCCATCTCAAAGATTCATGGACGCTATTTTTTCTGATCTTCTACACCAAACTGTGGTCGTTTATCTGGACGACATTCTAATATTCTCTGTCCACCCAGAACAACACACTAAACATGTACTCCAAGTATTAGATAGACTTAGACATCATCATCTATTCTGCAAGCCATAAAAATGCGAATTTGTCCAAACTGAGGTAAAATACTTGGGATATTGCATTAACCAAGTAGGTGTTGCCATGGATTCAGATAAGATTCAAGCTATTCTGGATTGGCCATCCCCCTCTTCCATCAAAGAAACTCAGTGTTTTTTGGGATTGGCCAATTTCTATCGACAGTTTATAGCTGACTTTGCCCAGAGAACCAGTTATATCACACAAACCCTTAAGAAAGACAATCTAAGGAAAGGTTTTTGCTGGACCCAAAACGCTGAGTTTGCCTTTCAAGAATTAAAAAAGGCCTTCATTCAAGCCCCCATTCTACGGCACCCAGACACCACCAAACAGTTCATTGTTGTCGCAGTGCCTCAGAAAGAGCCATAGGGGCTGCCTTGCTACAAAAACAAGATGATGATGGGTTAGAGCATCCTGTATTCTATCTTTCACACATATTATCCGACTCCGAACTGAACTATTCGGTGTTATAACGAGAACTACTCGCCTTGAAGACAGCTTGCACAGAATGGAGGCACTTTCTTATGGGCTCGAAAGAACCCTTTGAGGCCCGGACAGATCACCGGAATTTACAATGCTTGAGAAACTTTCAGTGCCAAAATAGCCGACAGGCTCGATGGGCTTTCTTTTTTAGTCAGTATGATTTTTACATTACATATATCCCTGGTTCTCAGAATATCTTGGCAGATGCCCTGTCCCGTCGTTACCCTGAGTGTAGCGATTCTCCTGTACAAACCCTATTTGAAAAAAATAAGATTATTGGCCTAGTACAGACATTCTTAGACAAGGTTAAGTCTGAATAATCCAACCTTGAAACAACGGAGATGAACAATTTACGACCGCAGCTTCATAAAGACCAGGAATACTATTATCACAACAAAGCCCTGTTCCTACCTAAAAAGATAGTCCAGACGGAAGCCCTACGTATGTGCCACGACTCCCCCATCGCAGGTCATCGCGGAATGAAAGCTACCCAAGAGCTCCTGCTTCGCTCGTTCTGGTGGCCCACCATCAAGGCTGATACTGAGGATTATGTGTCTTCCTGTCCCATATGTGCACAAGCCAAGACACCTCGTACTAAACCAGTAGGATTACTCCGTCCATTATCTGTTCCACCAGGTCCATGGCACACTATATCCACTGATTTTATATGCTCGTTGCCCTCTTCGGTTGGATATCGAGTAATAATGGTAACCATTGATTCCTTCACAAAGATAGCACATTTCACGGCATTAAGAAAACTATCTACGGCTAAGGAACTAAGCCAAATCTTTATCCAGGAGATCTTTTGGCTTCATGGCCTACCACAAGTCATTATCTCTGATCGGGGTCCTCAATATATCTCCCGGTTTTGGAGACAATTCTGTAAGACACTAGGAATAGAGGTGGCCTTATCGTCAGGGTTCCATCCTCAAACAAATGGACAGACAGAACGGATGAATCAAGGCCTCGAACAATATTTACGCAGCTTCTGTAATGCTACGCAGAGTAATTGGTCTACCTATTTACCACTTGCAGAATTCTACTACAACAACTAAGGACACAGTGCCTCGAAAGCCTCCCCTTTCTATTGTTCTTATGGATTCCATCCAAGGGCCTTTCCCATTCCTCTGAAAGAAACTTCCAATCTTCCTGCCATTACCTCATATGTCCGGCAACTACGGGGTATCCAACGTGTCATACATTCAAATCTTGTAGCCACTAAAACACGCATGAAAAGGATGGCTGATAAGAGACATTGTGAGGCCCCGAGCTATCAGGTCCACGATAAGGTCTGGCTTTCCTCTAAATTCTTACCTCTCCGACTAACCCAAAATAAATTTAAACCTCGATATTATGGTCCATTCCTGATTCTTCAAAAGATCAACCCTGTGTCTGTTCGTCTTCGCCTGCCTCTGACTTGGAAAGTACATCCTGTATTCCATGTCTCACAACTCAAACCTTACATCCCTGATCCTATTCACAGACAATTCACCTTCCCTCCTCCTCTGTTGATTGATAACGTGCCTGAATACGAGGTCCAGGAAATCTGTGACTCTCGGGTATTCCATGGTCGTCTCCAATACCTCATTCATTGGAAGGGCTACCCTATGAGTGAATGCTCCTGGGAAGATGCACCTTCGGTTCATGCCCCTCTTTTGATCCGTTGTTTTTTCTGTCTTTTTTCTCACAAACCCGGGGCCTCGGGGGGGACCTACTGTTGCGCTGCGAGCCGCTGCGGCGCAACCCAGCAAAACCACGGGGGAAGCCGCGGTCCGGGTCAAGGGTCGCGGCACGGTATTTAAAGCGCGGCAGGGCCGGAGACCCAGAATTGTGTTGCGGGCCTTGCTGCACTCAGCGCGCGAGGTTAATTCTGTCTTAGGGTGCCTGGGCCCCCCTCCATAGCACCACTCACCTGCCACACGCTTGAGACCTTCCTGAGTATACATGCCTAGTTTTTAAAGCATTCTTTCTCCTTCCCAGCATGCTGTGCACTTCCCGTCTTCCCTGCATGCATTTGTTCCTCTTACACAGGGACATGTCTTCTATCTTTAGTTATGGCTCCTTCCCAAACCAAGATGGTGGTGTTACTTCTTCCTGTTTATCACTTCCTGTCTAGGGGTATATAAGGGGAACCTTTTCTTCTTCTCATTGCATTGCAACACTCCAACGGTGGTGGTCACGCTCCGGCTGGTTTTCTTTTGGAACGCCAGTCGTTCTTGTTCTGTCTTCAGTCTTCCAGATTTCCAGGATCTTGAGTTCTAATCCTTGTGTCCTCCATCTGTTTCAGGGAGTTCCTGTTGAAGGTTTTTTCCCCCTTGGGGTTTTTCCTCTGGGACTCTTTCTGGAGGGCACGGACTGTAGTGGCTTACTATTGTCAAGCAGCACCGTGGCTACCGGAAGGGGTCGCCCCTACCTCGGCCAGAGCAGGACTTGCAGGAACCGGGGCCGCTCACCATCCCTCTCCAGTATCGACGGTAAGCCCAGGGTGAATCGTGACATCTCCTGACCTCTGGAAATGCTTTGAAAGGCACAGATGGTGCCCTCTCTGCATAAGCCAGTCTACGCCGGTTCAGGGATCCCCCAGCCCTGCTCTGGCACGAAACTGGACAAAGGAAAGGGGAGTGACCACTCCCCTGACCAGTACCTCCCAGGTGAGGTGCCCAAAGCTCCTCCAGTGTGTCCCAGACCTCTGCCATCTTGAATGCAGAGGTGTGAGGGCACAATGGACAGCTCTGAGTGACCAGTGCCAGCAGGTGACGTCAGAGACCCCTCCTGATAGGTTCTTACCTTTCTCAGTAGCCAATCCTCCTCTGTAGGCTATTTAGGGTTTCCCCTGTGGGCATCTCACCAGATAACGAATGCAAGAGCTCACCAGAGTTCCTCTGAACTTCACTCTTCGACTTCTGCCAAGGATCAATCGATGACTGCTCCAAGACGCCTGCATAACCGCAACAAAGTAGCAAGAAGACTACCAGCAACATTGTAGCACCTCATCCTCCTGGCTTTCTTGACTGTTTCCTGGTGGTGCATGCTCTGAGGGCTGTCTGCCTTCACCGTGCACTGGAAGCCAAAAAGAAATCTCCAGTGGGTCAACGGAATCTTCCCCCTGCTAACGCAGGCACCAAACTTCTGCATCACCGGTCCTCTGGGTCCCCTCTCATCCTGACAAGCGTGGTCCCTGGAACACAGGAGCTGGGTCCAAGTGTCTTCGACAGTCCAGTGGCCCTTCTGTCCAAATTTGGTGGAGGTAAGTCCTTGCCTCCCCACGCCAGACAGTAATCCTGTGCACTGCCTGAACTGCAGCTGCTCGGGCTTCTGTGCACTTTTGCAAGACTTCCTTCGTGCACAGCCTAGCCCAGGTCCCCAGCACTCCGTCCTGCATTGCCCAACTGGCTGAGTTGGACTCTGACTTCGCGGTACCCTCCTTTGTGACTCTGAGTTGACTGCTGTCCTCATATCTTCTAAGTGCCTGTTCAGGTGTTTCTGCGGGTGCTGCCTGCTTCTGATAATCGCAGCTGGCATTTTATGCTTCTAGGTGCTATTTTACTTAAAACGTTGAAATTGCATATCTCTGGCTCTACTCATTGGATTTGTATGGTTCTGGTATCATTGTGTTTGGTGAAAGGTACTATATATTTTTCTATATTGGTTTGAGATTTTTCTTGTGTTGTGTCTTTCCTTTATTATTGTTTGTGTGCTGCATAAATACTTCACGTTGTTAAACCTGACTGCTTGGTGCCAATCTCCCAGAGGGTTGAGCAGAGGTTCATTTAGTGACTTTTGTGGCTCCAGCATTTCATGGATGGGTAGAGGGTGAGTATAATCTATCCTTTTCATCGCAGCTGTCTGATCCTCTCACACTTTCTGCTCTGTTTGAACCTCCAGGAAATGCATGTTTAACAGTTAGACCTTAAAAACATCTTACATCTCTCCCTCCCTTCTCTTCCTCTGTGCAGGGCTAGAGCTACCCGCTACCCACCCCCTTTAAACTGGAAAAGGCTGTTGGCTCCAACCCCCCACCCATCTGTTCGCAGAAAGCCCTTGGCTACCCCTAGTCCCCCACGCCCCAATCCGTCCAGCAAGAAGCATCTGTCCCTCTTTCCTAAAACGCGTAGGGACTTTTAACCAAAATTGTCTTTGGGACTTACTTGGCAGTCGTCTTCCACTTCCCCTAGATACTAGAATAACTTTACCAGTCAAGGCAGTGTGAGTCATCTCTCTCCTTTGACATTAGACTTCAGTCTCCCGGAGTTTGCCTCATATTTCAGACTTGCAAGTTAGGTTCAACTAGAATCTCAGTGTCACAAATGTATATCGGATACTAATTACACCCATATTTTCAGTTGAACCACAGCTTATGTTGAGGCAGATGGTGACCTCATGTGTAGCCAGTCAGCGTTTCCTCCCCCCACACTTGAGGTGCTCTCTAACTCTTCATCGCGACTTGTTGGAAATGTCTGCTTCTCCTAACCTCTGGCACATTGTCTAGACCTGTGCCTCTGGGGGTGGGTGGATCCCTTCCCTTCTGCTGGGTGACTGGGTGGGGATCGCTCCTCTACCAAGTCCCATGCTGCCTTTGTCTTGATTTGTCTGATCCAAAGCTTGGCTGGAAACATGATCATGTAATTCAGGTGCATAGCGAGGAATTTTTCCTTGACAGTGAAGGAGCAATCATTATGGAGTCTCTGGAACGCGCTTCTCCAAAGAACATGTCTGTCTGCATATTTAAGAAAACAAGCAATGATGGGTCTGAGTGGGGCCTGACCACCAAGGCTCTATATGCACATTCATGGGCAGATTTATCAATGTTTTGTGAAGCCCTTGTGGCATTAATACATCTGGTATAACGCAGGACAGCAGAAGTTGCTTTCTTGCTTTACTCTGCATGGTGGAAGCATTACATGGGTGGGCCATGGGTGTTCCCACGCATCCACCCATGCACTCTGATGCATTCCCAGATTTACCAACATTGGTAGGCGTGGGAATGCATTAGAATTGTATACCTTCCCACTAAAGGCACAACAACAAGAAATATCTTTATTTCTTCTTCTTGTTCCCTCATTCTGTGATTTGTTTTTTCAGGAAGGTGTCCTTTTTGCACAAAAACAATCCTGCCTGTAACACAGGCACCATGTGCAAGGCTGCATACATTGGTGCTAGGTTGCACTGAGTGCACCAGCACAAGGACAGGACAGGAATGTGCCATATCTTGATAGATATGCTGCATTCCTGCCCTCTCCTTTTCATGCAGCATAGCAAGGTATCTTGCTGCATTTTCTTTCCATGAAAACATTATGACTCGGCCCCTCAAAAGGGAAACATTGAGAGAGTATCTGCTGGAATCCACGTTTTCTGCCATGCCAATAGAAATTAAGACCTTGAAGAGCCCTTTAAACCCTTGAACATCCCTACCATGTGCATGTTCTTCTAGGCCACTTCTGTGTGCTCTCCCCTGGCCTTCTCCACCCTTTCTCCCTGGCATCTAAGGGTTTCAGTAAGGCAGATCAGGTCAGATTTCACCTCAATATATGACACTGTTGTCCATGCTACAGTGCGCCTCTGTTGCTTGGCACAAACCTTGGCAAATTACGGAGGCATCCATTTTGATTTCATCCATTTTGCTCTCCAGTGCTGACCTGGAGTCCTTGATGGCTTGTAGGTTCAGGTTTGCTGAAGCAAAATGCTCTTTGGTTTCTGCCAATGGAGATGATGTGTGCTTCCACTCTGCTGAGTTTTCATATAACTTTCCATTTTTCCTATGATTGAGTACCTTTGTCCTTCCCTGCGTCTGGATTGTCTGGGGGCTCAGTTGAACCATTAGCCCCTCAGTTTATCAGAATCGGTTTGACTACCGGGACACTCACTGTCCACTACACCGGGAACACTGTCTCTTAATGTCTCTCTGTGGTCAGCTCAAGTGTTACAACCTTTGTCCGTGTGGACCGCGTTGCAATTAGGACTTTACCTGTCACCTAATACCTCAGTGTTCTTTGGGGGTGTGAATGAGGGTGAGTTCAAGTTGAAATTGGACCAACCCCCTTCATCTCGCCGATACTCTGAATCTGCGAGAGGGGGCTCTTCACTGCCATCTCACACTGACAATCTTCTGTAATCCAGCTGCTTATTGCTCTTGCAGTCTGGTCAGTCACCCGAAGTTTCCACATTGCTACGATCAGACAGAGAAGGAGTTTGTGGTTTGTTCCTTGCAACGCTGGCACAGTCTGTGGCTTTGTCTTGTACTCAGGATGGGTCCAATTCTCCCTGTGAGTAGTGGGGTTTGAGCTCATTAGTGTGTCAAGCAGCAGCACTCGCCCAGGTCTTTCCTTTTCAGGGGTCCTTCTAGCCTCCATCTCCCCAGGGCATCTCCTCTGCACCGAAGCCAGCCCGGCGACCTGTGAAGTCCCAGTTGTTGAGAGAAGGTGAAACATGAGGCCCAGACCACTGCTCCTAGACAAGCTCCTCAGGGCACACCCTCTCTCCATGACCTGGAGGGGAGATCCTCACTGGCATCCACAGGAGGTCCGCCCCAGGACTCCTTCTCTCCACAACCATCGTGATGTGCATGTGCGCTCAGACGGAGCACCCAGGATGGCTTTCGTTTCACCTCTCCCTTCTTGGGCAGAAAACCACCAAGTGCTCATCTCCCCTCAGGAGGAGGGGAGCTGAACATTTCTGCTGTCCCGGGCCCGCAATGGTTAGGATGATCCTTGATGGTGGGGACTGCGGTGGAGGCGCAAGGTCATGTAGCTACCATCATGACCATCAGATCACACCCTCACAACCAGTGGTGATTGCGGATGTGTCAGGACCCACCACCTTGGTGATGCCGATAGTAGTTACCAGAGCAGTGGAGCAGAGGCAGCAGATACTCCCACTTGCACACAGTGGGCATAAGGGAAAGTCAAAGAACATTTAAACTCCCAGCTAAGGGGTGGCTCCCCAGAAATAATACTGTGGTGTAAAAGTAGGTCCAGCAATGCCTGGTGTGCCAAGCCACCTGACCACCCACAGAACTGCATGCAATGTATGTGATCCTGTGGACCCCAGTACATGGGAACAAGTCAGTGCTGAATTCTGCACAATGCCTGGTGTGCCAAGCCACCTGACCACCCACAGACCTGCATGCAATGTATGTGATCCTGTGGACCCCAGTACATGGGAACGAGTCAGCGCTGAATTCTGCACAATGCCTGGTGTGCCAAGCCACCTGACCACCCACAGACCTGCATGCAATGTATGTGATCCTGTGGACCCCAGTACATGGGAACGAGTCAGCGCTGAATTCTGCACAATGCCTGGTGTGCCAAGCCACCTGACCACCCACAGACCTGCATGCATTGTATCTGAACTCCTGGGCCCCAATGCAAGAGAACAAGTCAGCGTTGATTTCTACAGAATGCCTGATGCATTGGGCAATCTCCTGTTGGTTGGGGACGAACATACCAAGCACCCAGAGGATGGGATCCTGGGTCCAATATATGCCTGTGTGTAATATGCAAACTTGAAAAGATACTGGCCTCCCCAAACATGAGTACTGACACCCAACCTCATTCAAAGGCATGAAATTAGGTACTTTCTACAGTGTTGGTAGATAAATCACTGAGGCACTACACCTTGCCAGCCTCAAGAAAATGAGGACGCCCAGCTCTTCCTGAGGGCACTCAGAAAGTTGCTCCGCATCCCTATCTGGCCACATTAAATGATTGCAATGGCAGAAACACTCATCACTCCATTACCCAAGTTAGTCTAGCAGCCTTCCTCCAAAGCCATGTGGTGCAAAGGTCTTGTTGTTGAAAGGGGATGATACAAGAGGCCCTGGACCACTGTTCCTAGGTAAGCTCCTGGACTGACAGCCTCTCTCCAGGACCACCAGGCCCTCAAAGCTAACAACCAAGTGAACCACACATGAAGGGCTCATAAGCCAACTCTTCGCATTTAGGTTTGAGTTGTTTTTATGTTTTCTCCCTAAAAGTTATTTTTATTGTTTGGGATTGAGGTTTGTGTGTTCCAGCTCGTTTTACCCAATGTGTGAAATGAATGGCGCTGGGACTAGAAGTGCTGCGACATCCCCATGAAACTTGAAAGAGTTTAGATGGAGAATGAAAAGCATAAAGGGACATCAAATGTTATTTCTTTAGCCATATTTGTTTGTGTCCCAAATATCCTCTGAGTCTTTAGTGAGGTGAGATTGACAGCACCCCCATTCTAGAAATTGCTCTAGCACCATTGCTTGAATAGCAATAATCTGAAAATGCAGGTACCCACTATCCCTGACCACCTCAGTTCATTATACATTATGGTGGTCATTACGACCCTGGCGGTCTGAGACCGCCAGGGCTAAAGTGGCGTCCGTACCGCCAACAGGCTGGCGGTACAGAGACCCATATTTCGACCGCGGTGGTAGCGCCACGGTCGCACTGCCGGGGCCGGCGGTTTCCCGCCGTTTTAGCCCCGGCGGTGATAATCCGCCAGGGCAGTGCTGCAAGCAGCGCTGCCCTGGGGATTATGACTTCCCTACCGCCAGTCTGTTTCTGGCGGTTTGCACCGCCAGGAAGAGGCTGGCAGTAAGGGGAGTCCTGGGGCCCCTGGGGTCCCCTGCACTGCCCATGCCACTGGCATGGGCAGTGCAGGGCCCCCCTAACAGGGCCCCATGCAGCTTTTCACTGTCTGCATAGCAGACAGTGAAAAGTGTGACGGGTGCTACTGCACCCGTCGCACGGCCGCAACACCGCCGGCTCCATTAGGAGCCGGCTCCTATGTTGCAGCCGCATCCCCGCTGGGCCGGCGGGCGTAAACTAGGTTTGCGCCCGCCTGCCCAGCGGGGATGTTGTAATGGGGACCGCGGGAGTGCTGCCACATTGGCGGCTGCACGGCGGTTACAGAACGCCGCCCGCCAATGTTGTAATGACCCCCTATATACCGTTATTATAAGTATTGTCAATTATATTCAGAGACGTTATGAGTATTTACCCTCTTCTGTAAAGTGCAGTTAACCTACATTCAAACTTAAAGTGCAGGTACTCACAGTCCCTGAGTACCAGTTTGGTACTGAGAATTGGCAGTACTCGCCGTTCCAGTACTGCCTCTATTCTGTGAAGTGCAGATAATCTCCTTCTGAAATAAAGTGCAGCCATGAAAGTGCCTGTCCGTCATTTAAGTCACTTTTTAAACTCTATCTGAGGTTTGTTCTGGTTTGGGAGGATTTAGGAGTTTGTATGAAGAACTGCTCGTTAATGGGGAAAAGGGGTGACATTTCAGCCACAGCTGCCCACTGTGGAACTGTGGTTCTAGTCCCAGAGATGGCACATTTATTTTTGCTGTTTTATATAACGTGAACGGGGAGAGGAGGTGGCGTTACTAGAGAACCAGGCTGTAGTCCAGGCTTTGGCTCAGCACCCTGATTCTGGGTATATTACTTGATCTAAAACAAATAATTATTCTGATCTTGTGTATGGAACTAGTGCTGTTGTTTAGCGCTTCATTACACTGAGTTGGCGCTATACAAGAATATATGTGTGTAAGTATAGATCTGCGCATGCGCTTACATTTGGTTTCTATTGTGTATAGTACTGGAAGCGTAGATCTGCGCATGCGTTTAGATGCGGATTCTATTCTATGTCAGGACCGGAGGCTTCGGATTATGCTTTTCCTTCTTTGCTGTTTATTATTTCACAAACATCCGCAGCCAATAAAATTTACTTTTTGAGAAAACTACAATCCCCATACACATGATGTCAAAGCATCACTACCAATCATAGTCCATACTGGTACATATCTCTGAGAACCTCCATTACTGTTCCTCTTTTTTCGCTGCTTCGGAAGAGATAAGTACTATAATTTTCTCTCTCTTCGTTTTCATTGTGTTGCTTACGTTGTGTGATACCGCCGTAATCGGAGTCAAAAGTGGGCAGTGTTGAACCGCTCAGAGCTTCTCTGGCAGCGTGCGGTCGGCCATATTTTTGGATTTAACGCAACTGGCGGGGTACCAGGAGGAAAGGGGGAACAAGTGCCTGACGGACGAGGACCGCAGTCCTCTTTGTAGCTCGCGGCCCACGCGCTCTTCGCGCCGCGGACTCCATTTCAGATTTTAATTCTGACAGCGACCTCACGCCACCAGACTCGTCAGGATTAGAGTCGGCTCCCATATAGCCTTAACGGTTGAGCAGAGCGTTCCCCCTTGCAGATGCCCTACAACCTATCGCCCGACAACTTAAGCAATATTCTTTGACGGTCCCTCCTGATGGCCAGTCCACCCCCATGCCCCTTACTGCTACTTGTCAGGAGAGATCTCAGCCAGGTCCCGAATGGGCTCATGCAACCCCTATGGCCCGTCTGTCCCAATCTCAAGCATCTTCCGACCACCAATATTCAGCGCAACCATTCACCAGCACCCAAGCTCTATCTTACCCACCCCAGATGATGCCTCTGATGCCTCTCATTCACCCTAGTCTGACTCAGGCGACGACTCTCACCCTCAAAAACCTCGCAGACATTCCTCTGATGAACGACAGCCCCCCAACCCTCCTAAAAAGGCATAGCTCCTACATCTTCCCTCCGTTTTAGCACAGATGAGATTGTGCACCCCAGGTCCTCAGACTGGCCCCCCCTCTCTGCAGTGACAGACTATGCCTATGCAAGGCTAAGGAAAGCTTTAGATAAAGACGTCCAGAGTCGCCTCCGGTCCGAATGTCCTTGCCCTGACATACCTGACAAAGTAGCCTTGACCCCTAAGAAAGACCCACATCTAGCAACCTTCCTCAAACGCTCCACAAAATACACTAAGAAGGGCATAGACAGATCCTGGAAGTCCTGGACCTTACTGGCCCTCTATGTAGGATTCTAGACCTGGCAGTTGCAGCAAAGGAGTCTGGTTCTCAGATAGACCCTGACACACTAGCTGGATGGGATCAACGCGCATTATGCATATTGGGGAATGCTAATTGTGCTATCTCCATGGAAAGGAGAAGTTCTATTCTGCTACGAATAGATCCCAAGTTGGCAGACCTCGCTAACGTGGAGCCAGGTCCCCTAGCCGACAAACTATTGTTCGGCAGTAAATTTGTGAAGGACTTGGGCAAATTTGTCCATATATTTACAGCACTGGACAAGGCCCAGACATCCTTGAATAAGGTATTTCAGAACCAAATTTTTTCCAGTGCCGGCAGACATAGAGGGCATCTGTCTGCCCGCTCCATCTCAAACAGCCCTCATCCAACCTACACCTCTTCAGGCAGAGGATTTTCATCTCCTCAAGACACCCTCTACCGTGCCAGAGCATGAGCAAGTTGTGCCTGTTCCAACCGAGGTGGTTTCAGGAACAACTACAACTTTGGCGCCAACCCTCAAGGTTAGCTTGATTTCTCCCTCCCTAGTGACACTAGGAGGAAGGACCAAACGTTTTCTGCATGGCACTAACATCAGACCAATGGATTCTGGAGACAGTGGCAGCTTTCCATCTAGAATTTTTTTGGGAATCCTCAACAGACATCCTTACCTCAACCTATCCATTCTTCACAACTAGATCTAGCTTTTATCCAGCAAGAAGTCCAGCAACTGTTGCTCAAAGATGCACTTACTCCATGGACCCAGACCCTTCAGGTTTCTGCTGCAATTTCTTTATAGTAAACAAGAGAGGTGGGGGGGTCACGTCTAGTCATCAACCTGAGGGAGTTCAACACCTGGATACTATACCGGCACTTCAAGATGGAAGGGATCCATCTTCTCAGGGACATTCGCCAGGAAGGCGACTGGATGGTACAATTGGACCTGAACAATGCCTATTTCATGATTCCAATCTTTCCTCCCACAGGAAATATCTCCAATTCAAGTGGGACAGTCAATGGTTCCACTTCAAAGTCCTCCCATTAGGTCTTTCATCTGCACCCTAGTGCTTCACCAAGGTTATGCGACCAGTGATACAGAATCTCCGTGGCAGGGGAGGTCAAATGATTGTCTATTTAGACGGCATGTTGCTTATGGCCCAAGACGCCCAACTTCTCATGCAACATTTAGATTGGACCATACAGTTGCTTCAGGAACAGGGTTTTCTGATCAATGTAAAGACATCTGCTCTGACACCATCTTGTCAGATGGAGCTTCTGGGATTCCAGATCAACTCTTTTTATTCTATCCTATCTCTTCCAGCCCAGAAGTTACAATCAATCCGGAAGGAGATCAGGTCCACTCTCCAAAAAGACAAAATATCCTTCAGAGTCCTGGCCAGGATAGTGAGATTACTAGCATCATTCATAGAGCCTATATCTCCAGCGCCCCTGCATTACAGAGCGCTACAGCATCTAAAAAGTCATCACCTCCAGAAGAGTCTCTCTTACACAGAGCTCATAGCTCTCACCCAGGAGACGCGCTGCAAGCTCTAGTGGTGGCTCGACCACATGGCAGCATGGAACAGCAGAGCCATTTTTGGCTCTCGGCCGGATATTCTGGAATCAGATGCCAGCAAATGGGGTTTGGGAGCCAGATGGAACTCCGTCTCCACAGGAGGCCTATGGTCATACAAAGAATCTTATCTTCACATAAACTGCTTGGAGCTGTTAGCAGGCTGTTTCCCCATAAAAAACTCTGCCCCTCATTCCAAGTGTTGCATTCTCTTGCGCATGGACAGTGTATCAGCGTCCGTTATGTCAACAAGTAAGGCAGGACAAGATCTTGTGTTCTAGCAGAGATAGCAAAGGCATTTTGCCACTGTTGCCTTTAGAATCAGGTTACTGTGACAGCGAAATACCTTCCAGGTCATCTCAATACAATAGCGGATTGGAACTCCAGATACCTCAGAGACCCCAGTGAGTGGAAACTCCATCCTTCTCTGTTCTATGCCCTTTAAAGGAGATGGGTTCAATGTCACATAGACCTATTTGCATCTCCTCTCTCCCATCAGCTGCATCGGTTTTACTCTTGGAGACCGAATCCCCTGGCCATAGCCACGGATGCCTCTCTTCAACAGCGGACAGGCCTTCTCCTATATGCTTTTCCCCCCTTCATAATGATACCCAGAGTACCAACTCAATCCCTCATTCAGAAGGCAGAACTGATTCTGATCACTCCTCTCTGAGAGCTCAGCCTTGGTTTCCAGTCCTTCTGTAAATGTCCAGGGACTTTCCAGTTTGGATTCCTTCAATTCCAGAGCTCTTGTTGGACTCTGTCAGTCATATCCCCTTCTGACCCAGGACAAACTGCACCTCATGGCTTTGGGCATTTCCAGCAAGGCTGGTATCTGCCGGACCTTTCGGAACAGTCTGTTTCCTTCATTTCAGCATCTTGGTCAGACTCCACCCATAAACCCCACGCCTCAGCCTGGTGTAGATGGGTGGGTTGGTGCATTCCTCGGGATTTGGATCGTTTGGGGGCCCCATTGCTTCTGTAGACAATTTCTTGGCAGAGGTAGCTTCTGAAGGGCTAAGCTTCTGTCCATTCAATAATTACAGATCAGCTGTATCAGCAGGTCACATGTTCTTAGACGGAAAACCAATAGGGGAAAAAACTCTTGTTTCTAGGGTGATAAGGGGTATTCGTTTGGCTAACCCACTTCAGCCGAGGTATGCCCATCTACTGGACGTGAATATCATCCTAACATTTTTACAACACTGGCCTTGTAACGCCGACCTATTGAGGAAGCTACTGTCAGCTAAACTGACTATATTACTGTGTCTAATATCATGTAGAAGGGTGTCAGACGTGAGAGCTCTAGATATTTCTGATCACGTCTTCACCCCAGATGGAGTTACATTTTCGATATCCAGAAGAACGAAAACGTTTTCAAGGCAAGTAACTTACCCTAGTTTTCCAGAAGATGCTAAACTGTCTGTGGTATAATGTTTAAGGGAGTATGAGGACCGTTCCAGGGAATTCCATCAATCTCTTGGGGGTCAATTGTTAACTGCTCTTCAGAAGCCTTTCCACCCAGTATCTTCAGCTACCTTAGCTCGTTGGGTGAGATGGATTCTGACTGAAGCGGGAATAGATACTTCAGATCTTGGGGCCCACTCTGTATCAGGTGCTATGGCATCAAAACCTTTTTCTCTTGGTTCTCAGTTACAAGACATAATAAGGGCAGCAGACTGGTCATCCAACTCTACATTTAAAACATATTATTACAAACTGATTTTGGATGTAGCATTGGTTGTCTTACAACAGCTTTAAACAAGCTTAATCCGAAGCCTCCGGTCCTGACACAGAATAAAAAAATTTCTAGCGTATGCAACAAGAATTTTCAATTCTATTAAGGACATGGAGGCGATGATTATCCCACCCCTTAGCTTCAGAATTCAAGTAAATCTCAGCAATTATGTTCATGTTTCTTTTGTTTATTGCTAAATTCATTGATATGCTTATTTCCACATATGAATGCATAGGGAGAATGTGTTAATTCAAACAGTATACAACTGAATATTACGTAGCCATTTTTCTTTATTCCCAGTGTCCGATCAGAAGAATGTGTGATGAACCAGAGGTGGACTATGTGTTTCTTCGGGTCTGTTGGCGTGTTACTTTTGGACTCTGCTGACTCTACGCTGGATCTAGTTCTCCGATTTCTTGTTAAGACTGTTTAATTCTTGAAGTTAAGACTTTTAATCCTCACTGCAAAGAAAGAGAAACGGTTATGGAGGTTCTCAGAGATATGTACCAGTATGGACTATGATTGATAGTGATGCTTTGACATCATGTGTATGGGTATTGTAGTTTTCTCAAAAAGTTAAACTTATTGGCTTCCAGGCCTCACCAGAGCTCGCCCACGGACCCTTCTCCTGCCAGAGCTGCAACTTCTCCACCCTGCGAGCCACCACCTCACCCGCCAGAACTGGACGCGACCACCTCAGGTGCATCCTTCTCAACACCCGCTCCGTCCACAAGCACGCCATCGAGCTCTAGGACTTTCACGTCTCCTCCTCCCCTGGCATTGCATTCCTGACGGTTACAAGATCACCCGCACCAACAGACCGTGAGGAGGGATTGCCATCGTCCACAGGAACACCATCAGAATCTCAACCAACACCGAAGACACCCTCAGCACCTCCAAACACATGCACTTCCAAATCCACATCGACCCCAAGACCACCCTCAGGAGTACTCTCATCTACAGACCCCCCGGACCTCGACCTCAGTTCAGTGACTCCATCGCCGACATCATCAGCACTCAAGCCCTTGCTTCTACAGATTACATCCTCCTCGGGGACCTTAACTTCCACCTCGAATACACCAATGACAGCAACACGATCCCCCTGCTCGCCAACCTCGGACTCAATCAAGTCGTCACATCTCCCACCCACTCCGCCGCACACACGCTTAACCCCATCTTCTCCGCCAGCAGACACATCACCTTCAGCCACACCACCGAACTCCACTGGACTGACCACCGCTGCGTCCACTTCACCTTCAATAAACTCACCACTCACTACCATCCGCAACCGATCCCCGCCGCAGCTGGAACAAGATCACCAACGACTGGCTGATCTCTGCCCTCGCCCCACCAGCTCTCTCCACCGACGCTGACTCAGCCGCCCGCAACCTCAGGCAATGGATCGATGACTGCGCCAACACTCTCACACCGATCAACAAACCGCGCCATCAGAAAGGCCACCTGGTTCACCACTGACCTCCGGACCTCCAAACAGGCCTGCCGCAAACTCGAGAGGAAGTGGAGCCAGGAACAGACACCAGCCACCCACATAGCCCTCAAGAACCCCATCTGCAAGCACCACCAGCTCATCTGGGCCACCAAGAGATCCTCCTTCAAGGAACTTATCAACAACAACACGCACAACAGCAAAGAGCTCTTCAACATCGTAAAGGAACTCTCCAACCCCAGCTCCAGCACCAATGACATCCCACCTTCGCAAGACCTCTGCGACTCCCTCTCCACCTTCTTTCACCGCAAGATCACAGAAATCCACGACAGCTTCAGCAACAAGACTCACCAGCAACCACCAACACCTCCCACTCATCGCCCCCCCAACCACACCAACCTCCTGCTCTCCTGGACACACGTCAATGACGCAGACACCATCAAAGTAATGAAAACCATTCATTCCGGCTCACCACCTGACTCCTGCCCACACTACATCTACAACAGAGCGAGCTCCATCATCGCCCCCAAATCCGTATGATCATCATTAGCTCCTTCGAGACCGCCACCTTCCCGGAAAGCTGGAAGCACGCCGAGATCAACGCCTTACTCAAGAAACCCAGGCAGAACATAAGGACCTCAAAAACTACAGGCCCATCTTCCTGCTTCTGTTCCCGGCAAAGGTAGTCGAGAAGATTGTCAACAGGCAACTGTCCCACTACCTGGAGGAAAACAACACTTGGACCCATCCCAATGCGGCTTTTGCAGCAATCACAGCACCGAGACCGCCCTCATCGCGGCAGCCAACGACACCCGGACCCTCCTGGACAAAGGCGAAACAACAGCCCTCATCCTCCTGGACCTCTCTGCCGCCTTTGACACCGTCTGCCACCACACCCTGCACACACACCTCCACGACGCAGGGATCCACGACAAGGCCCTGGACTGGATCACCTCCTTCCTCACTGACAGAACACAGAGAGTCCGCCTCCCTCCAGTCCTTTCGGAAGCCACCAAAACCATCTGTGGCGTACCACAGGGCTCCTCCCTCAGCCAGACACTCTTCAACGTCTACATGGCATTGCTCGCCAAAATCATCCGATCTCACAACCTCAACATCATCTCTTATGCCGACGACACCCAGCTGATCCTCTCCCTCACCAAGGACCCCGCCACAGCCAAAACCAACCTCCACGAGGGTATGAAGGCTGTCGCCAACTGGATGAAGAACAGTCGACTAAAACTAAACTCAGATAAGACAGAGGTCCTCATACTCTGCCCAATCCCCTCCGCTTGGGACGCCTCCTGGTGGCCTCCCTCACTAGGAGCCGCACCAACGCCCTCCAACCACGCCCGCAACCTGGGTTTCATCCTTGATTCATCGCTCTCCATGACCCAACAAGTCAATGCCGTCTCGTCCTCCTGCTTCAACACCCTCCGCATGCTCCACAAAATCTACAGGTGGATCCCTACCGAACCAGAAGGACGGTTACCCAGGCCCTCATTAGCAGCAGACTGGACTACGGCAACGCTGTCTACGCTGGAACCACGGCAGCTCTCCAGAAAAGACTGCAACGGATACAGAACGCCTCAGCACGCCTCAACCTCAACATCCCCTGCCACAGCCCAATCACAGCCCACCTGAGAAACCTACACTGGTTTCCCATCAACAAAAGGATCCGATTCAAACTCCTAACCCACGCCCACAAAGCACTCCACAACGCCGGACCAGAATACCTCAACGATCGTCTCACCTTCTACACCCAGAACCGTCAGCTCCACTCCATTGACCTTGCCACCATCCCACGCATCCACAGGACTGGCAGATCCTTCTCCTACCTTGCGGCCAAGACCTGCCACACCCTCCCCATCCACCTACGGCAGACCAAGGACCTACTTACCTCCAGGAGACTCCTCAAGACCTGGCTGTTCGAGCTTTAGCAGCTCCTCCCCCTCCTCAAAGCACCTTGAGACCCTCATGGTTGAGTAGCGCGCTCTACAAATACACTGATTGATTGACTGATTGCGGTGAAGATGTGTCTGGGCTCCAAGAGGGTGCACAGTAACAGTTGCCCAGGATCACACAGTTTATTAAATTAAAGCGCTTCAACCACTTGTCAGGGGTAGAAAGTGATATAAATACAATTTAGTTTCAAATTAGCAGACACAAGACTGTTGCATACTGCTACTTACTGCAAAGGCTCTACGTGTACCAGCATATAGCGTTTTGGTGAATATACCACACGACTAGGTGCTTCTCCATTTCACCACGTACCATCCAGTTAATTTTTTTATCACATACTCATTTTATTGCAGAAAATGGAGCAAAGGTATACTCTCAAACATTGATTACCCAAGAGCACACAATTTGGCCAAATGGGAGGCCAGGATTATCTTTTTCTCCTGTTTCCATGTTTCCAACTAGTCCAGTAACTCACAATTAGAGTGGCAGTGATTCTGGGGAATGGCAGTGTTATGGTCCTGTTCAGCATTAGAAGGCAATCTTTGTTTCAAGCATATTTCTATGAAGTTGGAAAACTGAGGTTATCCGTCAAGTATCCCTTACCCCTGGCTACATACCCACCTGACCAGATCCTGTGGCAGTAAGAGGCCACTGAACAGAATCTGTGGTACGTAGCATTGACAATTGGTGTTTCAAAGCTTAAAACTATTTTATTCCGTTTGGATATCAGAGTTGTGTTTTTATTTAAATTGTCTTTCAAAAGTTGCAATAGCAAACAGCCAAGACTTCCTCCAGGAAGTGGTAAATAGTTTGCATAATATAAGCAGAGTCAATAAGCTCAATCCACAGCTGAGTTATGTCTTTTTAATGACTGATTTATAGTTGGGTAATCTAGAATGAAATACCCAAAAATGAGCTGCGTGACTCTTAGCGACCCCCTACACAACAAACATTTTCTCATGCCACACATGCAGCGTCCAGGCATACTCACTGCAACTACAGTCTCCCAGAGTGTTGTGTGACATGATAATGGAAAGTTGCCTATTGTATGCACAGGTCTAGCCGTGTAGTGTGGCCCATTCTTGCCCTCAGTGTTGTGGGGACCCAAGCTACCCTCTCCCCTGCAGTGTTATTGAGCGTAATAGCATAGATGGGGGTCTGGGCATTCAGAGGCAGGGGCCCCCATTAACCCTCAGTGCTTTGAGTATCTTCGTTTTCCTACTTCACTGAACTGTTCTTGGAGCCCTGGCTACTCTCATTGCTGCGGGGCCCTTGGCAGGAAAATTGTAAGGATTTTTAGGACTCTAGACCAAACATAATTTGGGCCCCCAGGCTCAGAACAGCTCTGATTTTTTCCCATTTTTAGCTCATCATGCCCTTAACAATTACAAAAAATATGTTTTTATTCAATTTTAGTACAATCGACAAACTGTTCTCATAACAACTCCCTCCTGCACCCCCATCGGCGACTCAAAACTCCCCATACAGACAGTCCCCTGAATGTAAAACCTACCATCCAGCCACAGCATGTGATAGAGAAATCCCATAGTGCCAAGCTTGAGTCCTGTGGCTCCGTTGCGCATATTTCCTTGCCCAGCTCATTAATTGCCCAATATGGCGTCATCCATCCTTTTCCATGACCCCCATACTTTAGTGAATCCGTTCGGGCAGCCATGTGTAAGATAGATCTGCTCCTCAAGCCCTCATGCACCAGTTTATATTAGACTCCCATTGCTGTCACGTTTGGCTCACTTACTGCTCCATTTCTGTATCACGTTTCTCCACGCCACCATCAGGGTTGCACCGCAGAATAAGAGTATATACCTCTTGAGTGTCCGTTCTCCCCATGACCCCAACAATAGTACCTTAGCATTCAATTCTAAGGTTTCTCCTAGAACTGGAGGAGTCTTACTACCTACCTCTTCCAAAAACTTGTGGATCCAGGTGCATTCCCATACCATGTGCACGAGTATGCCGCATGTCCCGCAGCCCTGCAGGCAATTGTCCGACTCCGCCCGCTCACTGCAAACAGCCTAGTTCTGGTGTAATATGCTTTGTGAAAATCTAAAATTGAATCAGCTTAACCCCCAGTTGAATTGCCCCTTCTCCTGGGTATCTGTAGGGACCCCCCCACCATTTGCCGTCCTTGAGTCTACCTAGATCACGTTCCCATCTCTTGCACAGCCTCCGCAGTTGGAGAGAACTATTGACCAGAACTGTACCATAAATAGCAGAGATCACATGTCGGTCAAGAGGGGCTCCGAGGACCCTATATTCCAGCGGGCTGCCTTCTTGTCACTCAGTCTTAGGGGGAATGAGAGTCCTAAGGCGATGTTGCATCTGGAGGTATCGCAAGTACAGTCCCCCGGCTAATTCATATTGAGATTTACGTTCCTGAAATGACACAATTTATCAGCCGTCCCACAAACAACCTAGTTTTGATATGCAGCCTGTGGCCCCCAACTCCCTCCAGCGATGCCAATCCCTCAGCCTCCCAAAACCTGGTTGCCAGGCTAAGCACTCCCTTCCAACCCAGCTGCACAGTTGCCTTTTTCCATGCATTGACGACCATGGCAGTCGGAGCCAGCAGTCCCTGCAGCTTTCTTTTCAAATTGATTGTAGTAAAAATAGATGTGTCTGACCACTGACTTGTGTTGCACCACTGTCCATATTAGTTGTTCAGTGTTCACCAGTTGCAGATTTTTCTTACCGACCACAATAGCATGATAAGAAAGTACATATTTTTTGTTTTCTTCAGTGCAGGGAACAGTTCGGCCTTGAAATGTTGGCCAATTTTCAAAGTTTTTATTCCAACTCTGACCTACAGTAACCAGCATGTTTGAATATTTCGATCTGAGAGGGGAAGGCCTTTCAGAAGGCTCTTTCCATGGTTATTTAAACTATAAAAGAGGTGGCCCTGCTTAGTAGCGGGGGAATTTCCATGACCTCGGTCAGGATTAGACATCAAATGCCTGATACAGACACTTGACCCGTGAGGGTGGATATCTCTTTCTCACAGTTGAACAGGGGTCATCTTCTTGCATGAGAAAGATAAAGAGCTTAGCAAGCCCTACGGTGATGAATTTTTACTTTCTCATTTACTTTGCATTTATGCTTTAATATAAACACATATATTTGCTGTGTACATTGCAGTTGAGAATCATTTTGATATATTTTCCTTTCATTGCTGTGATTATTTTTAAACGTGTGCCTTCCACCTACTAATCTCCTTCATTTTGTTAGGAACCTCGTGGTGAAGTAATAATAAATGTCTTCTTTGAACTAAGAAGTGCATTCCAGATATTTTTGTCAGCTCGGTCATTAGTGAACGCAAAACATAGATCCACTTCATCAACTCCACCCCCCCCAAACCCAAGACCTTTTGTCTGCCCAAAGGAAGGGCTCAGTCGGGTCCGCAAATGACCATTCATTGATTTGTCCAATAATACATTCTCAGATATGGCAAGGTAACTTCCCCTCCATCTGCCACCTTGCATGTGAAAGTCTCTAGCACAGGGTTCTCCAACCTTTTCTTTAGCTAGAGCTACTTCTGATCAGTGAAAATCAACTTGAGCTTCTGAAGGCTAAACAGCTTGTGCATTGTTACCAGACACCCCCAATGCCTAGCTTCACTGACTTTAAGCCTAATGTCCATAGAAACTAGGGGCAGTATGACAGGGCTGCCATGTGTGTCAGTGGTTGCGTGGCCTTGGGGATGTAGGAACATGTGTGCATATGGATGGGGTATGTGTGTATGGGTGTCTGAAAGCCTGTGTTGCAGAACTTGTGGCACAGGACATACCTTTGTCATTTGTGGCACCTTTACGTGTATAACACAAACATACAACCATTTTTTTAAATAGGAGAAATTTAAAGTGCAAAAATGTTCGTAACATGGACATTTTTCTGCACTTTAAAGGTCTCCCATTTAAAAAATGACTCTATTTTTCAGTTATAGCTATGGCACAATGTTCTACTGGCCACTGGGAGCAAGAGGCCGGCTATTTGTACACTATGAAAAGAATTGATAAAACTAAAATGAAAAGTTATTCATAAAGGTAACAATTTTTCATTTTAATTTTCTCTGATTTTAAAGCACTGAGAAACATCAGTTTGTTCTCATCTCCACTATTAAGTTGGAAAGGACTTGTATTTAAGAGTTAAATACCTTAGCGCTTCAATTTTTCAACTTTGTGCCTCACCATGGGTCATAAATCTAGCTCCAGTACTGCTCATTATTAGGCCCTGCTATCTTCAGCCTGGTGATAATAATGTAAAATAAACAGACTTCCCATAACTTCAAAAGGAAAAATGTGACCCTGTGCTTATTTAAAAATGAACTCAAGGCTGTGAGCTCCCCTAAAGGTGTCTGGGACCTAGTAGTAGCCCATGATGGACTGGTTGGAAACACCTGCTCTAACGCGATACATGCACCCCTTCATCCCATAGCAGAAGCCTAGTTTCTGCCTCCAGTGTGTAGAAGAGATGTTCAGGTACCTCAAACAGGAAGTTCTGCAGGACATACATGGATTTTCAGTAAATATAAACACTTGTATAGTGCGGCCCTGCAGAAGTTGTCTCCATTGGCTTACGTCTCTTTGTATTCCCCCAGGAATACACATTCAGGAGAGAAATCAGACAATAGGAGGAAAATTGGGTGGGAGGGTTCCCTTTCTTGTGGATAAGGGCCACAGTTGCCTGCTGCAGATCCTCCGGCAATTCCCCCTTCTGACTCACAAAGCATAACCCATAGTGGCTTCATTAGCTGGCTCCTAGCATATTTATGACATTTTTTGTCCAAGAGCCTTCCAATTGTTCATCTGGGGCAAAGCCTCCACAATCTCATCCTCTCGGATTTCCTCCGCCAGAAGCTTCACTACCTCCCCTCTCAGCATCGGTAGGGGGAAGTCAGCCAGAAGTTCCCTGAGTCATTTTTGGCTGAGGTGTCTAGATGGGCATGCCTCCCCCTTACCAATCTATCCAGGTCAACCCGAAGTGTAAGATTAAAATCTCCACTTATCACCACCAAAACATCTGGTGCTTGCAGGATCCATTTCCCCATTGCTGCTAGCCCATCCAACTGTAGGTCTGGCGGAAGATACCAAGAAGCGATCCACATGTCCTCCTTCTTCCAGATGGTGCTGACCTCTGAGGTCTTGGGGTCCTCCCATGTACCTAACGTGGAATGATACATATTTTTAAATCATGATGTATGCACCATGCGTACCTCTAGAAAAGCATGTATGTGCCAGCATATTGTGTGTTACCCTCTCTGAGAAACCACACTTGTTTTCCAACAAGTGGGTCTCCTGTAGGAGTATGACATCTGTGGGATGGAATGTTTCAAACTTCCAAACCACCCCTCTCTTTGCTTTATTGCACAGCCCATTTACATTCCATGACAGAAAGATCAATGAGGTGTTGTCTTTCCCTTGCATCGTATGTGTGTGGAATGTCTCTGTAACGCTCAGGTCCATGTACTGTATATGTGCCTACCACATTAGTGCGGCATACCCTCAAACTCCTACAAACTCCCCTCCCACCCCATCACCTCGTGCAGTAAACTTGCAACTACCCACCTCCCCAGCATTCGAGATGCCTGTCCCCCTGAAACATGGTTGCACAATCCTCTACAAACAATGAAAGTAGTTGTTTGGTGGTAGGGTGGCACTCTTCCTGCAGGACAGTTTTGTCGTCTCTCAGATGAAACATTGTCCCTCTTGTCTCATATCCGAGGCCTTGCTGCTGCTCCATTCAATTACCCACCCAGGGGCTAGAGCAGGTCATCTGCAGCCATGGGGTGAAAACAGGCAGGCCTGACCACCCCGGCTATATTTAAAACCCAGTGCATGGAAGTGGTGTTTCACTGGCAGGAACATCTTCTGCTGTCGCTGAACCACATTTATGTAGTCTGGGTAGACATTCACTGAGCTTTCCTCCATATTCCGTGGGCGATGTGTATGTGGCACCTGCAGAGTGTGGTCTCGGTCTCTAACATTCAACAGTCTGGCTATGATCGGGTGGGAAGGGGAGCGTCTAGACCAGGGGCGCCTCAGAACTCTGTGAGTTTGCTCCACTGTGTAGAGTATTGAAGTCTGGCCAGTCAGCAACGTTTCCAGAAGCCATTTTTCCACAAAGGGATCAGCACTGGGACCCTCAGTCTTTTCAGGAACTCTGACGGTGTGGCCATTGTTGTGCCTTGAGCTCCCCTCAGAATCATCCAGGCGCTCCGTGAGGGTCTTGATCTCTGTTTGAAATGTATGTAACGTTTCCAGCCTGTTTCTTATGATCGACGCAATGTAGCCCTAGGTCTAAAGCCACTGTTTCGATCTTGTTTTCCAGAGCTGCTTTGGTGTACTTGATTGCCGCCAGAATGCTTTCAGTGTGTGTTTCCATCAGCCCCTCTTCCGCAAGCTGTGCCCTGAATCCACCTGCTGCCCCATTTTGCTTTGTTTAGGCCACATCTAATTGATCTAGTCGATTCTGTGGGCCCGACTTCCTTCTACTAGGCCACCTCACCACACCGCCCCACCCCAAGCACAGTTACTCTCAGCTGCAGTGCTGGTGCCCAGCAAGTTGAGGTGGCAGAAAACGTATAATCTCCAGCCTTCTCCCCTGAGCAGATACACTGTGAGCACCCCAACCTTTCCTGTACAGGCCCCGCCAGAATGTGGCTCACCTCCTGTATGTCGTGCTTCCGCCCCTCCAGCCTCCCTCCCCCCTTGAGCCAATGCTGCCGCACTCGTCTTGCTTTTCCACCACGAGGGGTGGTAATGCTGGTCCCCGGGCACCTCGGGGCTCTAGTCTGTTGATGGCCACTTCTCTGCCAATCACTGTAGGCAGACTGGGCCTGGTCCTGTGGCCTGGCCTGTCTTCAGCCCAGGCTACAGCCCCACTCTGAGCGAGCCCCCGTCTCCTGACGGGGAAGCGAGGCCCAGGGCTCACACTCGTTGGTAGTGGGGTTCTCTGTCCAAGCGCCAGCAGTGTAGGCCACATCCGCTCTTCAGTGTGGCTCCGGCTGTGGCCAAATTGACCCAGAAAGGGCCCCCCGGGGCCTGCAATCCTCTGGTGCTGCTTTGGTGGCCTTTGCTGTCTGGACAGGCCAACCTCGTCCAGCGCGGGCTGCAGTGTGTCGGCCGTGTTCGCTCTTCAATGCGGCCCCAGCCCTGCAATTACATCCCACCGACAACACCAGAACGTCGCAGGGCCGGGGATAAACATGGCTCTTAGATTTAAACCCCATCAGCCATCTCCTCTTCATCCTGCTGGGTGATAGAGCTCCCTCGGGCGGCAGGATTAAGATGCCGGGGGGGGGGGGATTGGCGACAGAGCTTTGCTTCACATGTCTGCTGCAATTTCTGCTGCAGCCACGCCCCCACCTTCAGCTGCTTTGATGGGATTTTCATAGGCTACCTACTAATTAAGTTGGACTGTGCATTTGGACAAAATAAATCAACCCAATTCCTGGCTAGCTCACAATGCACCATCTGGACCCCTAAATCTGTCAGGGAACCAGATGGGGTCTGCAACCTCAAAGCATGACCACTCTAATCCCCCCCAAGAAAATTGTGGAAACAGATCTACTTTCATTGTTACCTTATGCATGCCCATAGGGAGGCACAAGAAATGTACAAATTGGCGTTTTAAAAATGTATTGAAGAAAATGGATTCTTGTGTAAAAGACATGAGCTGTAATTATTAACAGAAGGAAACTAAACATTGTAACCAGCCGTACAAGAATGGGTAAAAAGATTAATAACTCAACCATTATAACTTTGCAGCGATTATATGAATGCATACCTACCTGGCACTACCTGGAGCACAGGGAGTCTCGCGAGAATGCGTTCCGCCAGGTTGTTTGGAGCAGCCTAACTTCCCTCTCACCTTGTGGGATGTTCCAGGAAGTCAGTCTGGTGTAGAACCGGCTGTGTCCTTTGCAGGATATTGATGGGAGTCAGCAAGGCTGGGACTCAGGCACCAGCGAACATCCAGGATAATCCATGGAAGAGCTCCTCTGAGGAACATGGCTCAGAGGCAGTTAATAGAATAAAAGCCTGGTTCCCTCTGCACTGTGTCAGAGGTGCCATGGTGATGTGTGTGGTTTTCTTCCTGATTCAGAGCGGTGTCCAAAGGGACAACAAAAAGCAAGGGCAGAGTGCTTAGTGTTCTTGTAACCTTGAACAGAGTGTGCAGGATCTGTAATAAAATGCTTATGAAGAAATGTGCTTGCAAGCAGAACACTTTCTGAGTATGTATCCATGGATGTGCAAAGCATGTAAAAAGTAATCATCAAAAAAGATGTCAAGTTTAAACGTGAACTTAGAAAAGGGAAGGGTCGTTGGCCAACTCCTTTTCTGGGCTTGACTCTGCTTCTAACAGTCTCTGGCTGGCCAGCTTCAGATAAATAGAAGGACCAACAGCCTGAACAAGCCTGCTGCATGTGGTGCATTGGTCTGGTGTCTCACCTTTTGGATCTGGGTGCTTTTTTTGTTCATTGCATTCCAGTCCCTGGTCTGTAAGGAAAAAGGGCTTGAGCCAGGCTGCACTGGTCTGTAATCACAGCGGCTCAGCAGGTGGCTCCACGCAGGTGGTGCTGTCATGAGGAGAGCATGTAATACCCCTATGCACAGCACATTGACCCATGGCCTGCCTGCCTGCCACAAAGACTGGTGACCCAGCCAAGCGTGCTACCCACAACCCGTGGCGTTACACAGTAGTTAGTCTGTCAGAACCACGTGGGCACATGATGCTTATTCATTGCACTGCTTGTGCTGCGAGCGACAGGTATTCAGGCTCAGTAGGCCCGGGACTGGATCACCTCCTTCCTCACCGACTGTGATTGCACCACGTGGCAGCAGCTCCGCAGGATGATGCAGCCAGAGTGACCACACCAAGTCAGTCTTTACTGCACAATGAGTAACACACGATGAATGAAGGAAAAAGCAGTGCTGCTGGGCTTGGACTATGCGCTTTAAAAGGTTAGATTACTTGCTGAATCTAACCAGAACCAAGTAAGTATTTTCTTCAACTCTTGGTCTCAGACTGGGGCCGGGCTGGCCAGACAGCATGGGGTATGTAAGCAAACAAACTACTTATTTTATACCTCTAGAGAGTGCAGAACTGTTCTGAAAGCTTAATGAGGGGGATCCCTTGAAAGGATGGGGCCCCATACCAGAGCCCACCTTGCCCATGCCTTAACACGTCTCTGGCCCTGTGAAGTTATCATCTCTGTAGTGTTGTAGGCCTAAGTGCTGTTGGGGCCCAATTAGTATGTTTTCTCTCTAGTGGGGTGGATGTGTGTTGTACAACCAACTGCACCACATGTGGTGCTGTGGAGTCCCTGGCTAGCCGTCCTCCCTTGTATGGCCCCTTGTTGTACTCTCCCTCTAGTGTGTCAGGATGCTGGCTGCCTGGTGTGTCCTTCGCTATGCATTTGTTCTGTGGGGAATTTACTGACTTTTGCCCTGCAGCGCTGAGGGTGGTCTTGTCTGCCCTTCTCCGTGCACTGTGCTGTGGGGTACTTGCTTCTGTTGTCCCTGCATTGGTACTGTGGGGGTACTAGCTGTCCTCCCTGTAGCATGGTGAGTGGCTTGGTATGTCCTTTGCCATGTAGGGTTGTGGGGCAGTGGCTGTGCTTTTGCAGTGCTGTGGTTGCTTGGTCTGCCCTTTTACCTGCAGTGGTGCTGTGGGGCACAGGGTGTCCTTCTCTATGCAGTGCTATGTTGGGTCTGGTCTGCCGGTCTCCCTGCAGTGGTGCTGTGGGGCACAGGGTGCCCTTCTCCGTGCAGTGCTATGTTGGGTCTGGTCTGCCGGTCTCCCTGCAGTGGTGCTGTGGGGCACAGGGTGCCCTGCTGTGGGGCAGGGGGTACCCTTCTCCGTGCAGTGCTATGTTGGGTTTGGTCTGCCGGCCTCCCTGCAGTGGTGCTGTGGGGCACAGGGTGCCCTTCTCCGTGCAGTGCTATGTTGGGTCTGGTCTGCCGGTCTCCCTGCAGTGGTGCTGTGGGGCACAGGGTGCCCTGCTGTGGGGCACAGGGTACCCTTCTCCGTGCAGTGCTATGTTGGGTTTGGTCTGCCGGTCTCCCTGCAGTGATGCAGCGCTCTGGTTGGCCTAGTCTGTGCTTCTGCTTGCACTGCTGTGTACACTGTTTTCTCTTTTACATGCATTGAATATATGAGGCCAATGCTGCCCTGCAGCTCGAGGCTGTGCTGTGGACACTGGTTGACCTTTTCCCTGGAGTTGTGCTGTGGGGCACTGGCTCAGGTTTATTTAGTGACTCTAGTGGTTCACCTTAACTAGGATTGTGGACAAAGGGTGCCAGCCACCTGGGGGTACTGCCTCCCACTCCGAGAAACCACAGAGGTTAGAGAGCCCGGGATGGGACTGAGGCCAGGCTGTCATCAGTGACAGAGGTGAAGGACCACTGTGGGTTGCAGTCCTTGTGGACAGAGTTGCCCTTGGATTGAGGACAGGAGTCATATCCCAAGGGTGGAATGGGCCACACCCCTATGTTAGCCATGGTGGTACTGTCTGCCTATTGGGATACATCTCTGAGCCAAGTAAGGTTAGGTGTTGCAGACATAGGATCCGCAGATGAGGAGATTGGTTCCCCAGGGGTTAGCTTAGTGGGCCAGAGATTATGGTCAGAGGAATTCAACTGGATTTAGGACGGTGCAAACTGAAAAGCGCCCCTGCTGTTGCGGGCAAGGGTTCATGTTCTATTGTCCTAAGCATGGAAGCCCGTCAAGGTATTGATTGGTCTCCCATGGCTTTTGGCTGGTGGGAGGTTGTGTTAGACCTGACCCTTTTTGACCCTTTTTGCAGGGTCATCCCCAAACGTTTTGCCCCCTTTCTCCTATATTTCTGGCCTGTTTGAGTTGGCTTTAGGGCTCTGGGCACTTTACCACTGCTGACCAATGCTAAAGTGCAAGTGCTTTCTGTCTAAATCATATTGGTGATTGGTTTATCCATGATTGGCATATTTGATGTATTAGTAAGTCCCTAATAAAGTGTTCTAGAGATGCCCAGGGCCTGTAAATCAAATGCTACCTAGTGGGCCTGCAGCACTGATTGTGCTACCCACATGAGTAGCCCTGTAAGCATGTCTCCGACATTTCAATGCAGTGTCTGTGTGTTCAGTTTTGAATTGCCACATTACCCTGGCAAGTGCACTCACTTGCCAGGACCAACCTTCCCTTTTAATACATGTAAGGTGTCCCCAAGGTAGGCCCAAGTCAGCCCCATGGGCAGGCTGCAGTGTAATTAAAAGGTAGGACGTGTACTTGTGTGTTTTACATGTCCTGATAATACTGCAAAATTCAGTTTTCACTATTGCAAGGCCTATCTCTCCCATGAGATAACAAAGGGGTTGCCTAGAAATATATTTTAAGTGCAGTTTCCCATTGGGAGCAATTTGAGATTTAGAGTTTGGGGTCTTTGAAATCACAATTTAAAAATACATCTGTTGGTGGAGTTGGTTTTTAAATTGTAAGTTTGAAAATGTCACTTTTTGAAAGTGGGCATTTTCTTGCTTTACCATTCCGTGCCTCTGCCTTCCTGTGGAATACACGTCTGGGTCAGACTGACAGTTTGGATGTTTGTGAATTCACTCAAGACAGTCACACAAAGGGAGCTGACGTGTATCCGGCATATCCCAAGGTTCATTCAGACAGATTCTGCCTATGCTTTGGTGTGCCACTCACTGTCAGCTCAGATACTCTGCCAGCCTACACGACTTTTAAAGCATAGGGTTCTAAAAACATTTGTTTGGAATTGCATTTATGTATGATACTTATTTTTGGAAATACAAGTCGTTTGATTGGATTTTTCTGATTTTGTTTTAATAACTTGTACTTGTTTTTATTATTCTTATATCTTTTATTTACTTATTTTCTTAGGAAGATTATTATGTATTTTTGTATTGAAGTTTATCAACCAGTACTCTGTTTCTTTTGGGGGTGATCATGCTCATAAGAAAGTGAAACAAAAATAAAAATAGGCTAAATAACGAGATACATTAACTAGTCCACTACGTCTACCTGAGCTGTTCCTAAATACAAGTACCTTAATGTCAATGTTCACAGTGTAATTTCTGTTGCAAGTTCTCTGAGCAGACCTCAGCATGATACTGCTGGAATAAGCAGTATAAAGTACACAAAAGCATCACAGCACTGTATAGCCAGCCCCCTTGAGGTGGTTTCTAAGGTCACAGAGGAGATCAAATCCATGAGGACATTGTTATCATTATTAGGCAGAGAGAAAACACTTTACAGGAGCAACTTTGTGAGCTTGTCTTCTCGTGACAGCATTCACTTATAACTAATGATTGGGACAAGGAAGGCAGAGCAGATATCACAGATACCTGAGGCTCTTTATACATTCTGTGACCTGACTGTGAATACTTGTTAATGTGAACAGCATCATTGTTCATCACATGTGTTAAACCTGACAGCCTTAGGTTGGTTTTCCCCCAACTTTTTGCCTGCCTCCCTCCATTTTTCTGACCTCATTTTTGCTGGCTTTAGGACGCTGCACACTTTACCACTGCTAACCAGTGCTAAAGTGTGTGTTCTTTCTCCCTAAACATGGTAACATTGGTTCATCCCCAATTGGCATAGTTCTCACAATTTAAAAGTACATCTGTTGGTGAAGTTGGTTTTTAAATTGTAAGTTTGAAAATACAACTTTTAGAAAGTGGGCACTTTCTTGCTTAACCATTCTGTGCCCCTACCTCACTGTGGAATACATGTCTGGGTCAGATGACAGTTGGGCTATTTGTGAATTCACTCTTGACAGTCACAGAAAGGGAGCTGAGGTGCGTCCTGCATATCCTGATGGGTTTTCCTGGGCTAGAGTGGTGGGAGGAGCTGACACCTGCACCTGAATAGGGCTGTGCATGTCCTCAACCCTGTCCCAGTCTCCAACCCCCTAGAGTGTGTCTGGGGTTAGGACAGGGACAGGCAGGGTCCTGTGTACTAGAAAGACTTTCCTTTGAAGTTTGCCTACTTCGAATGCAGTAGTCAGTAGAAGTATTGGACTGCTGACCCCACAACTTCAGAACATTTCTGGACTGAGGACATTCTGCCAGGAAGAATAGCTGGATGCTGTAGGAGAAACAGCCACTCTGCCTGCTGCTTTGCTGTGCTGGCCTGATGCTTGCTGCTTCTGTCCTGGGATTGAAAGTGCAGAACTTTGCTTTCTACATCTTGCTTTCCAATGTTCTCCAAGGGCTTGATCTGAGCTTGCCTCCTGTTGTGAAGTCTCAGGGACATAAAAGACTTCATCTGCCAGTGCCTGGGTTCCTCTGCTGAGAGTCCTGACTTGCCAAGTGGTGCCAAATCCAGTCCCTCAGCCCTTGGAAGTGGAAGCTGGTAACCTGAGTGAAAATCCATTGTCTGAGGCCGTTGTAGCAGAAAAATCGATGCAGCGCCTTTACTGCGACTGAAAAATCGATGCATCACCTGTCTTGTGGCTGTGAAATCAACACATCACCTGCTTTAGCGCGGGTCCTTTGTTGCCATGCATCTGGATTTTCTATGCATCATCCCTCTGCGTCATTTTCTTTATTGATGTTGCTGTGCAGCCAGGAATTTGTCCGATCACTAATCCGACAGGAAAAGAATCCAAGCCTTGCCAACCGGCAGGGAAAAGAAGCCACGTATAACCTGTCCAGCGTGAAAATAATCAACACATCACTTGCTTTTCCAACGCATCACTTCCTTTCAGGCCCACATCATCTTTGTTTCTGACGCATCCAAGGTACTGTATGTTACAAGAATACACCCACTGATTTTTCAGGATCACGGGCCAGATGTATGATTTTATGAAATTGCGATTACCTGATTGCGATTCCCTTTTCCCTGTATGAAACTCATGTAGTTACATTTTGCGTTTCCTAATAGGTCACAAAGCGACCTACCTCATTAATATTCATGAGGTTGGTCGCAATTTGCGACCCATTGGAAAAAGCTAAATTACAAGTTACCGAATCACAAATTAGAATTCATACATACCAAAATACATTTTAGAGGTTGTTTGCGACAGCAAAAATGCATGATACCACTTGCCTCAAGACTATTTTTCAAAAGTCAATCAATCAGTCAATCAATCATTGTTTGTAAAGCGCAACTACTCACCCGCTGGGGTCTCAAGGCGCTGGGGGTGTTAGTGTAGCGTGTACCGGCGAGGTGGATTACAAAAGCCATGTCTTCAGATCCTTCGTGAAGCTGGGGAGGGAGGTGGTTTCTCTGATGTGGATGGGTAGGGCATTCCAGGCGGTGGCTGCGCAGTAGGAGAAGGAGCGTCTTCCTGCTCTGGTTTTCCTGATGCAGGGTACTTCTGTGAGAGAGAGCTGGGCTGAACGAACGACCCTGTGGGGTATGTGGAAGTTGAGTCGCTGGTTCAGATAGGCTGGTCTGGTGTTGTGGAGGTATTTGTGTGCGGGAGTGAGGATCATGAAAGTGTTTATTTTCTCTGTGGGCAGCCAGTGCAGTGTACGCAGGTGTTGCGAGATGTGGCAGTGTCGTGGTAGATGGAGGATCAGTCTGGCGGTGGTGTTCTGGATGTTTTGAAATTTGCGGGTGAGTCCTTTGTTGATTCTGCCGTAGAGTGCATTGCCTTAGTCCAGTCTGCTGGGGATGAGGGCGTGTGTGGCTATGTTCAAGGGGGATCCATTTGAAGGTCTTGCGTAGGAGGTGCAGTGTGTGGAAACAGGTGGAGATGACTGAGTTGATTTGATGGTTCATGGTGAGGTCGGGGTCCAAGGATGATTCCAAGGTTGTGGGCTTGTCTGGCGGGGCTGGGCGGGTTTCTGAGGGTGGGTGGCCACCAGCAGTCACTCCATGCGTTGGGTTGAGGGCCCATGATGAGTTCTTCTGTCTTGTTTGTGTTTAGTTGAAGGCAGCAGTCTCTCATCCAGTTGGTAACTGCTTTCATGCTTTCGTGGAAGTTGTTTCTGGCCTTGTCACGTTCGTTGGAGAGGGAGAGGATGAGTTGGGTGTCGTCGGTGTAGGAGATGATGTTTATTCTGTAGCTTCGGACGAGGGTGGCTAGTGGGGCCATGTACACATTGAACAGTGTGGGCTGAGGGAGGATCCTTGGGGCACTCCACAGGTCGTGAGTGTGGGATCTGCGAGGAAGGGGGCGAGTCTCACTTGTTGCATTCTGCCAGAGAGGAAGGATTGGATCCAGTCGAGGGCCTTGTCTCTGATGCCGGGTTCATGGAGTCTTCTTCACAGGGTGTGATGAGAGACTGTGTCGAAAGCTGCCGAGAGATCGAGTAGGATGAGTGCCGCTGTCTCTCCCATGTCCAGTAGGGAGGGGATGCCGTCTATTGCGGCCAGGAGGGCTGTTTCGGTGCTGTGGTTTGACCTGAATCCGGATTAGGAGATGTCAAGGATGTTGTGGTCTTCTAAACATATGGTGAGTTAGCTGTTGATTGCTTTTTCAATAACTTTAGCAGGAAATGGAAGTAGGGAGATGAGCCTGAAGTTTTTGAGGTCAGTGGGGTGTGCTGAGAGTTTCTTGAGGAGGGGGTTAATCTTGGCTTGTTTCCAGTCGTTGGGGAAGGTGGCAGCAGCTAGTGAGGAGTTGATGGTGAGGCATAGCTTGGGGGCAATGGTGTCTGCAGCTCTGTTGAAGATGTGATGGGGGCATGGGTCCTTGGGGGCCCTGGAGTGTATGGACTTCATAGTTTTCAGCGTATCTTCGGTGGAGAGGGGTGTCCAGGTGGAGATTGTAGGTTTGTTGCTGTTGGGGTTTGGAAGGGGGGGGGGGGGTCTGCGCGTGGGTTGTCCTTATTAAGACTGTCGTAGATGGTCTTGATTTTGTGGTGGAAGTAGGTGTTGAGTCTGTCACATAGGTCCTGTAAGGGTGGGATGTCCGTTGTTGGGTGAACTCCTTGATGATGCTGAAGAGTTCCTTGCTGTTGTATGCTTGTGAGGAGATCCTGTCTTGGATAGCCTTCTTTCTGGTGTTTCTAATGAGTTGGTGGTGTGCAGTGGTGGCAGCTCTGAAGTTGCTGTGGGAGTCTGGGGACTTGATCCCTCATTACAACCCTGGCGGTCAAAGACCGCCAGGGTTGTTTTGGCGATTGTACCGCCAACTGGCTGGCGGTACAATCTGCCTCATTACGTTCCGCCATGGTTGTCCCAGCGGTTTTAATCCTCCAGGGCAGCGTTGCTTGCAGCGCTGCCCAGGGGATTATGAGTCCCCTTCCCGCCAGCCTGTTCATGGCAGTAGAGACCGCCATGGAAAGGCTGGTGGGAAGGGGAGTCGTGGGGCCCCTGGGGGCCCCTGCACTTGGCATGGGCAGTGCAGGGGGCCCCCAGGCACAGCCCCACCCTGTTTTTCACTGTCTGCACAGGAGACAGTGAAAAGTGCGACGGGTGCAGCTGCACCCGTCGGATGGCCGCAACACCGCAGGCTCCATTAGGAGCCGGCTTCCATGTTATGGCCGACATCCCCGCTGGGCCGGCGGGCGGAAACTCTGTTTCTGCTCACCGGCCCAGCGGGGATCTCATAATGCGGCCGGTGGGATTGCGGCCGCAGTGGCGGCCGCTCGGCGGTGCAACCTTGGCGGGCGGGCTCCGCCGCCTGCCAAGGTTGTAATAAGGGCCTTGGTGTTTCTCCAAATTTTCTCAAGGCAGCGACAAGTGCGTCTTGATTCCCGGAGTTCGAGGGTGAACCAGCTGGCTCTGTTTACGTGAGTGTTGTTGTTCTTTTTGAGGGGGGCTGTGGTGTTAACGCAGTCGGAGATCCATTTGTGGAAGGTGCGTGCTGCGGTGTTTGATTCATTGTTGCGAGGGTGGCGGTGAGCTGATCGTCGGTTATTCTTATCCAATTTCAATGCAGTGGCTGGATTTGGAGTCTGGTGATGATGGGTGAGTTGAAGGTGAAGTGGATGCATCGGTAATCTGTCCATAGGAGTTCCGTGGTGTGGCTGAAGGTAGCAGAGGTTCCTGTAGAGAAGATGGGATTGAGGGTGTGTCCTGCTGAGTGTGTTGGCTCTGTCATGATCTGTCTGAGTGCTATGTTGTGGAGGCTCTCTAGAAGGGATGCAGTGTTGGGGTTTTGTAAATTCTCAAGGTGGAAGTTGAGGTCTCCCAGCAGAGTGTAGTTGGTGGCTGCAATGGCTTGTGCGGAGATACAGTCCATGATGGAGTCGGCGAAGGGTGTGCGAGGTCCGGGGGGCCGTAGATGATGGTTCCCCTGATGGTGGATGTTGGGCTGGTGTGTAGCTTGAAGTGGAGGTGTTCCATCAGGTTTGTGGCTTCTTTGGAGTCTTCGGTTTGGACGATGGCGATTCCCTCTCCGGGGGATAACTTTATTTGTGCATGTTGGATTTTTGTTGTTATGGTCTTGTCTACTCAGAGTAATATTGGCTATTTTCTAACCTGGTGTTAAGTACTTTTGTAGTGTTTTCACTGTGTTACTCTGTGTGTATAAATACTTTACACATTGCCTCTGAGATAAGCCTGACTGCTTGTGCCATACTACCAAGGGGGTGAGCAGCGGTTAGCTTTGGTGTAAAACTCCCTTACCCTGACTACAGCGAGAGTCTCTACTTGAACAGGGTGTAAACTGACTGCCAATTGGAGACCCCATTTCTAACTTTAATTTACTTATAAGTTCCTAGTAAAGTGTACTACATGTGCCCAGGGGCTGTAATTAAATGCTGCTAGTGACCCTGCAGCAATGATCTTGCCATGCTTAACCATGTCTAAGTCCTGACACTTCAGAGCATGTGTGGGTAGTTTCACACTTTTATGCCGACCTGGCATTTCAGGCCTAAACCTTCCCTTTTCATACATATGTCACCCCTAAGGTAGGCCCTGTATAACCCACAGGGCTGGGTGCAGTGTATTTAAAAGGCAGGACATCTATGTTTGAACTTTACATGTCTTGATAGTGATAAGACTCCCAGCTTTGTTTTTCACTACTGCTAGGCCTATCTCTCTCATAGGATAACATTGGGATTACCTTATTACATCTCTTAAATGTAATTCCTAATTTTGAAGGGATAGAGTTTTCAAGTTTAGTGACACTGAACTCTCAATTTAAAATCACACTGTATGGTGAAGTTGGATTTTAAATTCCAGTTTAGCAAATGCCACTTTTAGAAAGTTGTAATGTACTTACTTTAGCCATTCGGTGCCATTTGCCTGTCTCTGGAATATACATCTGGGGTGGGTGACAGCTGGATTCCTGTACTGACAGTCACAAACAAAGGAAAAGTAGGTGTGCCTTAGTGGTTATCTGCATGCATATGGAACATCCTGAGCAGGATGGGGGGAAGGAGCAGACACACCTGAAATGTCTGTGTCCTGTCCCCAAAAGGATTGATTACCCCCTGTAATGTGTCTGGAGTCACAACAGGAAGGGAGAGCTTCTGTGCACTTCAAAGCTTTCTTTGAAGTATTCCCCACGTCAAAGACACCACTTGGTATAAGTACCAGACCTCTGGCACTACCATATCAGTACACTTCTGGGCCTGTGACTACTCTGCCAGGAAGAAGAGGATCTGCTGCTCAAGGACTGCTGGATCTGCTGGAACTGCTGTTTAGTGGACTCTTGCCTTGCTGTGTTGCCCTGCTGCCTGCTTCTCTCTCTCTCTGCCTGGGTGAGGAGGACTAGACCTGCATCACTTGAACCCAGAGTGTGTCCAAGGGCTTGCTTGCTTGCTGGCTTGCCTCCTGTTGCCTAAGTCTCAGGGGCACAAAAGACATAGAACCCTTCTGTTCTAACCCTTGGGCTCATCTGCTTGTGGGTCTGTCCTGGCAAGTGATGCCACCCCGGTCCTGGACCCATGGAAGTGGAACTAGGGATTTTCTCCAGTGGAATCGACGCATCTTCTGCTGCAAGAGCAGAACTGATGCATTGCTGCTCTTGCAGGAACTGGTATGGTGCATCACGCACTCAGAACCACCACATCACACTCAGAACCACCGATTTGAAATCACCAGCACTGTGTGGAGATGATTGACACATCACCTCTACAGCGAGGAGAAACCTGTCCTGTTTTTAGCCCGAGCTCCATTGCAGTTGGCCTGAACTCTTGACTTTGTCCCAATCCAGCATGACCAATTAACTCTTTAGGCACTACTTGCTTCTAAGTTCTATATTTTGCATTTAATCTTTAAAAGTTCATATCTCGACTTCTAGTAGATAGATGTTTGTCGTTTTGATCTTGTTTTATTTATAAAATCCTAATCTTTTGTTCTGACCAGGTATGGAGTTTTTTTGTGGTGTTTTCACTGTGTTGTTATACGAAGAGTTGCACAAACACTTTACACATTGCCTCTAAGTTAAGCTTGACTTCTGTGTGTCAAGCTACTATAGGGTGAGCACAGGATAATTTACGTTGTGTTGTGACCTACCCTGACGAAGATTGTGGTTCGTGTGTGGACAGGGTGCATACCTTGGCCAACCAGAAATCCAATTTCCTACAGGGTGTTTAGGGTCCATCTCCTTGGTTTGAGCAGGCTTCTCCTCTGTAGTATACTAGGAGGGCAGTAAAGAGGTGATAGATAAAAAATTAATAGGCAAGTGAAAAGAAAGGATATCTTAGGAGTGCAGAGGGTAGAGGAAGGGACAGACTGGATAGCCAGGGAGTGCAGGTTAGAGAAGTAGCAATACATGAAGAGGATATCCCCTGTCATCAAAGATCTGGGCAGTTAGTACAAAGGTATCATCTTTGATATGCTGTCTTTTCACAGCTGTGCAGTTTTTGATGTAGAAGGTAACTTAACACAACTCTGCTTACTCTGGTAATTAGTGGTGTGACAGCGATCAAGGATGCATATTGTACATAAGAACAAATAACATATAATGGAGGGATGGGCCAGTTCCCTGATAGAAAGTCTAGTTGAACTAATGGATTTAACAGATTTACTTGTTGAAGGAATGAAGAGGAGAAGCCAGTTCTTGTTTCATAAAATTGTGTGCTGGTCTTATGTAGAAAGGGGGGTTTAGTCACATCAGGATTAGGGTTTAAAACATGGTAGCCCCATTCTGATGCTAATTGATAAGGTAAGTGTACCGGTTGTGATCTGCAGTAGCCCAAAGGAGCTGAAGATGGTTAAAGGAATTCCTCCTAATCCAGATATTCAAGCCTGTCCAGCAGTGTTGAGTGTGGTTATAACAGTAACAAAGCATGTCAGTGTCTTCTGAAATTACAAGACACAGTCCAATATTCATGCAACCATGCCAGCTGAAAGCTAGTCTAGGTTGCTCAAGGACTCAAACCATGTTTTGTTCAACATGTAACTAGGATCGATGCCATTCCATATTGGAAACCCATGCCATTTGAAGAGGCATAAGGAGGAGCTCCAGACTGATTTATGGTTTGCTCTATTACTGAGAGCTGGGTGGAACGCACTGGAGGAAGGAAGAGCCAGTCTCTTCTATACACTTCAAAAGGGCTGTTTGATTCTGAAGGTGGTCACTGGTCAGAGGGGCCTGTGCACACCTGCACACCCCAGGAAGGATACAGGGCTGATAAGAGAAACATGAAGTACAGGGCTGGGCCCCTCTGGCAGACTTTTGTTAGGCATACATCAGTGAGACTGACATTCATGTGTGATCCTCTAGTCACTTCAATGGCCTGTGTTGTGGGGCAATCAAAAGATAGGGTTGTTATTGCTGTGACAGACTGCTTCCTGGGTGGAAGGGTAGTCCCCAAACTGCACTTCAAAGACTGAGTCACTATATCATGTTTGTGTTTGGTAATGGATTAAAAAAAGGGGAGCTTGGATCTCCCAACTTGTCAGCTGTCAAGCAGCCAGCCGTAGCTGTACTTCTACATAGAGAAGCAAGAGTTCTGCCATGTGTGACCTGGACTGGAGACCAAGGTCTGCTAGTCTCCCAGCTGGGTGAGGGAACATTACCCAGCAACTCAAGACCACATGCCTTGGAGCCTGGAGAACCAGTGTGTACCTGCCTGCCGAGTCCCGTTGAACCCTGTGCGGGGGAGAAGAGTACATGGTGGAAGCAAGGCCCAGTGGGGGTTGTGGCGAGTTGATCCCTAACGTAAGGTGTGAGAGGACTACGCCAGAACTTATCGGGCCTTCAGCCTGTGTGATGATTCAAGTTGGCAACCCTGTATTTTAGAGGGTAGCCGCTGTGAATAGAAATGCTGTTCTATAGATCAGGCTGCCTCCCATGTGGAGACCAAAGTTGGCAACCACGTGTGCCAGAGGGGGCTCTCTTAAATAGAACGGCTTTTGCACCGATAGGGCCATCATGTGTTTGCAGACCGAAGGCAGTGACCTCCGCATACCACAGGGGTCCACAGTGAAGATTAATGGCCATTGTCCTTGGTTCACTGCTGTGAGGAGTGAGGCTGTCGCCTGGGTGCCGCGTATCACTCTGGAGAGTAGTAGGAGCTCACATGTGCACCCAGAGCACCTACCTGAGCATTTGAAACCAAGCAGCCACCCGAAACCTGCCTTCTGGATCAGAAGGACGTGTTGCTTCACTGGAGGAGTGCTGTGGACTTCCAGCCACCTTGCCTGCACTGACAAGACTGCTGCTCATCTCTGGCTTCCACACCAGTCCACATCCATGCAACAGTGTTGCGTGCTTCCATGATTCTCCATATCACAACACCAGCAGAAATGGTAAGACTGATTGCTGGACAGCAGAGCCCATGGGAAACCTCTTCATAAACTGCTGGAACACTTTCAGCCCGATTCATAAACTGCCCTTTGTTGTTGACCTGGGATATATTCCGCTACTACAAGATCAAATGCTGAAAGCAATAATGGCAAAAATCTTTGGCTATCTCCTCTAGGAGGCAAGACTTGGTCCCGCCCAATTTGTTCACATACCTCACCACAGAAACATTGTCCATTCGTAGAAGAATGCAGTAATCTTTCTTCTCTGGAGTGATCCAGATAGTTGATATGTAGATCCAGCTGCACTCTGGACCAGCGACCCCCCCAACACAGTGGAGATTGGACTGCAGTGAACACCCCAAAGGTTGGCATTTGATTCTATTATCACCTCCAGAAATGTGCCAAAGATTATCCTGCCATTCCAGGCTTCCATGTGGTCTAGCCACCAAGACATTTCCATCTTGGCTTCCTCTGAGAGAAATGTCTGTTCTTAATACCTGAGACCCTTGTGGAGGTGTTGAAGTTTGAGTTGTTGAAGAGCACAATAGTGAGGGGACCTGGAAAAATGGCCTGGATCGAGGAGACCAATGGTCCCACAACGCGGGCTATCGACCTCAAGGATACAGTCAGTCTACTCAAGGCTGATACCAATTCTTCCTTGATGTTTCAGATTTTTTGGGCTGGCAGGACCAATTGGAACTTCAGAGAATCCACCTGAAAACCCAGTAATTCGAGCTGTTGCCAAGGGATCAGGATCAATTCATGATGGAACCTAGATCCTGAGGGAGAAGGATCGTCCATTCCAGGTGAGTCAGAGCTAACTGAAGACAGTGGGCCATTATAATGATGTTGTCTAAATAGATGATGAGACATACCCAACAAGCTAGGGACTCCACGACAGGCATCATGATTTTTGTGAAACACCATGGGGTAGAGGATAGGCCAAATGAAAGAACCCTGAATTTGTAACACAGAGTTTGTCAAAGAAAGTGAAGAAAATGATGGGGAGAAAAAATGGGGATGTTTAAATATTCATCCTTTAAGTCCAACCAAAACATCCAGTCGTGTCCCCTTCCTAGAGGATGTCTCTCAAAAGGTGGATACCCTCCATCTTGAAATGATGGTATACTGTCCACCAATTGAATTCTTTCAGATTTAACACTAGGTGGGGGGTTGTAGGACCCTAACTTGTAACCTTCAATGGATCTGAGAATCCAAGGGTCCGGCATTATACACTGCCAATTGTGAAAGAATAACTAGGTCTGCCCTCCAGTAAGACTTCTGAAAGTTGAATAGTTCTTAATTGTGGAACCAGACTCTTGGAAAGATCCTTGCGGACCTCTGTATCACCGCCTTTCTTGAAAGACAGGAGGCTTCGGATCATGTTTCTCCTTTTTTTTTTTTTTTTTAAATTATTTTAAAAAGATAGATACAATAACAAAGAGTGAAATGTGGTTCTTGATGTGCCAACAAAAGTAATCTACAGTAGATTTCCTATAGGTGTGTGGTAGTAGAAGCAGAAAAAAGGATGTGGTATTTCCAACAGTAGAGAGGGGGGTATGGAGGAAGGGGGAGAGAGCAGGAAGGGCAACGGAAGGGCTGAGAGAGTTGGGGGCATTGGAGCAAATCGGCGCAAAGGTGTGTGGTAGTAGAATCAGAGAAAAGGATGTGGCACTTCCAACAGTAGAGAGGGGGACACAGGGGACAGAGCAGGAAGGGGAAGGGGAGGGGAGAGAAACGTGGGAGGGAACACTAATACGCAAACATTCAAGTGAATCAGCATAAAGTCAGGAATCAAAACCCAGCAAAAACAGTACACATACCTAATACATACAGAATAGACCTCCCAGCGTTACCCGTCGCCATTAGAAAGTTCAGAGTCTCCAGAGGAAGCCGCTTCAGCCACACCCAGGTACAGTACTAACTGGGACCAGATATCCTGGGGGTGAGAACCCTCTGGCACCAAGTCCCAGTCATTTTGTAGTTGTTCCTGACAGTATGCTGCTATCTTAGTTGGACTCTCGCTCCTAGGCGAGACTGCTGGTTTAGGGATGACAGTACTTTTGTTTGTAGGTGACTGAGTGACTCCTACAACAAGTCGCAACTGTCGGCCCAACCCTCCCAGCTCACAAGCAGTACCTCACCAAAAACCCAAACAGTGAAAAGTGATTTCTGGCAACAAAAGTTATCCTTTTCTCACTTTAGTAATAAGTCTCAGTCACACATAGACAATGAAGGAGATGCAGGAGAGTTTTCAATAGGTTTATTGAAAAGACTGTAATCTACGGTAAAATGCATGAGCTGCAATGATTAGGATAAAAAACAATGAAAGACGCATAATTGTGCAGGTGAGAGCTGTGAATACAAAGACCCGCTCCATCTTACAATAAACATGAGATGTAAACTCCTTAGCAAAGAGAACCTAATCCCTAACCTAATGAGAGCTAGATATGATAAACCTAATCTGCCAGTACCATGTCCATGAGAAGTGCTCCCCAACCCTTGTTACCTTGGAATGAGGTCTCTATGTCAGACTCCGTAGTGACACAAAGGCTGATTTCTGCAGTGAGGTGGCATGCAGCATGGATGGTGTAAAGGAATCCCTCTGATAACCTTGTCTATGTGCGATGTATATATACAGCTCATGTAGAAGCCATGACACAGGTGTGTTGATTTCTGCATGTCCGACTACAGTCTCGATAACATCAAAAACTAGAATGTTTGCACTGCATGGCAATTCCCTGCCATGTGTAGAAAGTCTGCTCTGGGGAGCATGCATCTCAGGTAACGGGTATCATCATGTAGGCCTAGCCTGTATAATTGCTCCAGGGTGTAATACAGCCTGTGTAAACATTTGAAGTGAATTAATCGCAACCTGTAGTTAGGAGAGAGGGCTCGGGAGTGTGTGCAGCAGTACTTCAAGCGCTCAGCTGTGATGGGGCCCCTATGTCAGATCACCACATTTCCCGAGATCCAGAGGCACATGCAAGCACTCTTTCCTGCATTGTAAGGTAGATATTCTTAATTAAGTGGCACTGGAAGGAGTGGTCAAGAGAACTTCCAGTGCCAATAGCATCTCGGGGGCTTGAGGGAAGGAGTCATGTTGTGCATGGACAGCCATCTGCAGCTGGTAATAGCTAAGTTTATACAAGAGAGCATCTGCCGGGCTTTGGAAGCCCTGCTCAGGGGCAATAAATTTACTATTGGGGTATAACGCTCCCATATTAGTCAGCTGCCGTGTCTGAAGCCCTGCACGGGCCCCCATCAACAGTGATGGGCAGTGAGGGTTTACCCAAAATGGGAACAGAAGGGGCTAACAAGTCTCAACACAAGCTCTAAGATGTAGCTCATTCCAAACCCAAACTGTACAGGCCACAATATCAATCCAAGTCGGGCGGCGAGGAGGCAGACACAATGCTGTTGAGAGAGGGCACGGAAGTGTGTGATCCTGTTCCGGGGCTGTGTGGGGTTGATATTCTATGGTGAACCCAGAAGTGTGCAAATTGTGCCTGCGCACAGTTGTAATAAAGGTCTATGTTGGGGGTCGGAAGGCCACCTTGCTCAAAAGGGAGAGTGAGTAGTTCCCACAAACCTCTGGGTTGTTTGCTAGCCCAAACTAAGGAAATCGGGCAGGAGCGCAGGCGTTAATGAAAATCATGAGGAAGGGCTGGGGGTAAATTGCAAGTAGGTATAGAAATTTTGGGAGGACCACCATTTTTGGAAAGGCTATTCTACCCATCAGTGAGAGAGGCAAGAGGAGCCACCGCTATAAGCTGTCCTCCAACCAAGAGATGGCTCATCTTTAATTAACCTGCCAGAGTACGTCTAGATCCCTACTCAGTCAGATTCCTAGGTAGCGCACCAGCTCCGAAGGCCAGCAGAGTGAAAATGCAGATGCAAACTCAGTAGTGGCCTAACTAAGTGAGAAGATAATTGATTTTGCCCAGTTAATTGTAATTCCAGAAAAGCGGTGAAAGCCGTATAAACTCTAGTATCAATGTCTCTAAATTATCCTGTGGATCAGTGACATAGAGTATGACATTGCCTGCATACATTGACACAAGAATTGCCATAGGTGCAAAAGCCAGCCCTCTGTGCCTTTGGTGTTCCTGGAGACGCACAGCGATTGGTTCCATGGCGATCGCAAACAATATAGGTAAGAGCAGCAACCGTGTCAGGTGCCCCTCGTTAATGGGAATGGAGTGGAGATAGTTCTTTTGATACATAAGTGAGCTGTTGGGTTCTCATAGAGAAGGCCAATCAGTCTGATGAATTTAGCACTGAGATCAAGGCGGGTTAAGAGTTTGAAGAGGTATGGCTACTCCAGTGAGTCAAACGCCTTAGTGACATTAAGGAATACAGCAATGGCCTTACATGTCAGGTCTATCGTCTGAGCTAGTGCATAAATTGTGGGCTGTAGATCTTCCCGGAACAAATCCGGACTGATCTCCAAGAATCCAAACGTAAATGCAGATGACTGGAATGAAATAGAGTAACAGCAAAACAACCACAGACCGCACAGCCTATAAAGATGCAGTCACCACGCACCACCAACACATCAGAACCTCCCAGAAAGCTGTCATTCCAGAACGCATCAGCACCTACGCACACAACTGCAAGGAGTTATTCACCATAATCAAGGAATTCACGAACTCTGGATGAGACACCTCAGACATCCCCCCTCTCAAGACCTCTGCGACAACCTTGCCACCTTTTTTCACTGGAAAATACAGGACATATACGAAGGATTCAAGAACCAAAACCCACCCCACCACCTGCCAGCATCACCACGGACCTCACGCTGCAGACCCTGAACCACTGGACCCCTATCTCTACAGAAGACACCTGGAAACTGATGAACTTCATTCATTCAGGGCACCCTAAGACCCGTACCCACCAGCAACACACCAGAGCTCTGCGGGCCTATCAACCATTTCATCAAACCGCCACCTTCCCATCTGACTGGAAACATGCAGAGATCAACCCGCTCCTAAAGAAACTCTCCGCTGACCCAAGGGAGATGAAAAACCACAGACCCATCTCTCTGCTCCCCTTCCCAGCAAAGATAACAGAAAGGGCCATCAAAATGCATTTGACAGAGTACCTCGAGTCAAACCACTTCCTAGATCCCTCATAGTCTGGTTTCAGAAGCAACCACAGGACCAAGACAACCCTCCTCGCAGCCACCAATGAAATCCATGCCATACTGGACCATGGAGACACAGCCGCCCTCATCCTCCTCAACCTCATCGCCACGTTCGACACAGTCTCCCACTCCACCCTTTGCACCAGACTCCACAATGGCGGCATCCACGGCAAAGCACTGGAGTGAAATCAATCTTTCCTAACTGCAAGAACCCAGAGTGTCAGACTCTCACACTACACGCACCCAAAGAAACCTGCTGCAGATTACCCCAGGGATCCTCACTAAGCCCGACCCTCTTCAACATCTACATAGCCCTGCTCACCAAAATTGGCAGACAGCACAGACTAAACATTGTTTTCTATGCCGACGATACCCAACTGATCCTCTCCCTGACCGACGACCCATAAAGAACCAAGAGAAACTTCCACAACTGTATGAGTGCAGTCGCTGTCTGGATGAAAGCCAGCTGCCTCAGGCTCAACTCGGAAAAGACAGAGATCCTCATACTCTGCTCCAACCCCTCCATCTGGGATGACTCCTAGTGGCCAGCCACTCTAGGAAACACTCCCACCGACCACGCATGCAACCTGGATATCATCCTGGACTCCACGCTTTCCATGACCCATCAAGTCAACGCTTTCTCATCAGCCTGCTTCCACACCCTGTGTCTCCTGCTGAAAGATCTTCGAGTGGATCCTCACAGAGACTAAAAGAACGGTCACCCATACTCTAATCAGCAGCAAATTGGACTATGCCAATGCACTGTACGTCAGCATCACAAAGAAGCTACAAGCAAGGCTGCCTTGAGACCCCATGGATGATAAACTGCTCTCTACAAGTATTTAATTGATTGACTGATGTGGGCACATAATGGTAGGCAGGAGCGGGAGCAAGCAAAAGTCGATAAACTTGGCCAAAATGTTATTGTCAGTGTTTATCAGTGTTTATCATAGAGAGCGGGTGATAGGATTTACAAAGTTGTGGATCCCTATCTGGTTTGAGAATGGTTATGATTAACTCCTTGTGTAAAGAAGGGCAAAGAGTCCCAGCCTCCAGGGACTCTATGTACATGTCCAGTAAGTAGGGTGTGAGCAGCAGAGCCTCCTTATAGAAGGCAGCCGTAAGGCCATCCATATGGCACTTTGTTTCCCTGATGATTTTGACAATGTCCTCTTCTATAAATGGTGTGTCGAGGAAGTGCCTTTGGCCATCCTCTAGCCACATTAGTTGAAGGGTATCAAACTAAGCCGTAAATGGCTGTGGGGATGGATAATGTGTGGACGAGTAGAGGGAGGAAAAGAAGCAGGTCATCATCTGCTGAACTGCCTCTGTCCCTAAACTCAAATTCCCTTGTTCGTCAACAATCTCTACCACATAGTCGCTGGCCCAGGGCCTACACAAAAGAGTAGCAAGTGTCTTACCTGCCCTCTCCATATCTGCAAGCCTGATCCTCATGGCCTAGGCAACACAATTCACACTGCGCCACCTCCTCCAACTAGCTAAGCTTGGTTTGTATTTGTGCAAGAAGAGCTTGGCGTAGCTAGAGAAATATTGTAGCTCCAATTCATGTATCTCTTTCTCAAGAGTGAAGAGCTTGCACTGCAGCGTTCTCAGGGCCACAAATTCTTTCTCAAAGCAGATCCCCTGTATGACCACTTCAAAAGCTTCCCGAAGGGTTGAGTGGGATTGGATGGAAAATTTGGTGTGCTCAAAGTAATCAACTATGGTGTCAACGGATCTCCTTGCGGAAAACCTGATCCCTAAGAGTGCCATTTGGGAGTCGCCAAGTGGCACTCCGAAGGGTGCCACTTGGGAGCTGCCAAGTAAAAGCACATTGTGTAGTGCTAGGAATGTGCAATTCTAAAAAGAAAAGAACTTGATCAGAGAGTGCACACAGGTGGTGGTCTGCTCGAGGAGTCCATATGTCAACATCTTGTGTGGCTAGCCAAATATCAATGCGAGACCAGGTATTATGCGTGGTCTTAATGTAGATGCCCTCCTTACCAAACTTATGTTTGGTGTGCCATAGCTCCACTAAGTGGTTATCGGAGATGAGCGAGCGCAAAAGATCAGCATCATTCTGACGTGGTGGTCTGCTTGTGCTGCAGCGGTCAGTGGCCCGATCAAGTATTATATTAAAATCCCCACCCCATAGGAGTGCACCAGCACCTAGGGTCCCAGCCATGCGCCAACCTTCAGCAAAGAATTCTGGGCAATCTACTTTGGGGACGTAGACAGACATCATGCAAATGGGGAGGTCACACCGTGTGCCAGCTACAATTGCATAGCGACCTTGTGAGTCGCAAAGAGCATCTCGGGTGCGTCAAGGCCATCTTTTACGGATAATGATTACTACACTCTGTGTGGTATTCACCAAACGTGACCTAGTGGCTGCGGTGAGGTGCACTTCCTGAAGCATACAAATTACTGCATTATGTAGATGCATGGGGCACATTGATATCACAAAAGTGTAGTGCGCGTGGGTGGAGGGTCTGTCGTATGGAGATGTGTGAGTCGGCCCGAGTGTAAGGGAGGAAGGAAAGGAAAAGGGAACCAGCAATGAAGCTAAAAACGTGAAAAACAAACCATATTCTATTTAACCCCACCGCCTCCCACGCCGGCCCCCCAAAATGGGACAGGCTACAGCAGCCCACCCAAACAACATCTCAATCAACATCTTAATGCATAGAAAGAACATGGGAATCATCCCTCTGGGGCGAACGGGGGGCCCAACTCCTCCCGACCAGGTATGAAAGGTCGAGTGAACTATGTAAAGCAGTATTTAGGGTCAGCGCTTCAACTGGGATCAGGACAATAGATAGACCAACCTAATGTCGGGAGACAAAGGGCAAGAAATTCATCCTGAGACTGAGGGTCATCAGTCATCACTCAATTGGGAATTCTGCATCCCGCAATCATCAGGAGAGGCAGCCCTCTCGGGTCTTGGGAGCATTGTAACGAATTAGGCTGCCATCTTAGAGTCAGTGAAATAATGAGTCTTTCCTCGGGTCGAATCCTCAACTTAGCTGGATACATCAAGGAGTGAGAGGCGTTAGTTTTAACAGAGGGCATTTGACAGGCTGGAATTCACGACACACAGCTTTGACCACAGGAGTGAGTGTAATCTGGATAAATAGTAGTGGTGTTGTTTTGAATCACATGAGGCTTGTGGTCCATGGGCAATCTAAGGATCATGTCACAGTCTCTCATTTAACAGCTTGGCTATAATGGGGGAAAGGTTGTGGGCTGAGGGACCTGTGCACCCGTTCAACCACCAGGTGAAAGGACATAGCTTCCCCAAAGAGTTCCTGCAACATGCCCTCAACATTGTCTTCCATACGGCCCATGGAGGTGATCTGCGGGGCCCGAGAATGTGCAGATTGTTTCTTCTTGATCGCGCTTCCACGTCTTCACTTTTGTGAAGAGTAACCTCGAGTACTCTGTCTACAGCAGTTTTTCACCCACAACATGTTGTTCATCGTCTAGGTTTGAAGTGCAGTGTTCTAGCTGGTCCATTCTGCTTCCATGACATCTACCTGTTCTTTGAGGTGGTGTAGGAAAGTACCATCTTGCCTGGCATGTTACCCCCATTTTTCACTGTATATATGTTGTTTTAGTTGTATGTGTCACTGGGACCCTGCCAGCCAGGGCCCCAGTGCTCATAAGTGTGCCCTGTATGTGTTACCTGTGTTATGACTAACTGTCTCACTGAGGCTCTGCTATCCAGAACCTCAGTGGTTATGCTCTCTCATTTCTTTTAAATTGTCACTAACAGGCTAGTGACCAATTTCACCAATTTACATTGTCATACTGGAACACCCTTATAATTCCCTAGTATATAGTACTGAGGTACCCAGGGTATTGGGGTTCCAGGAGATCCCTATGGGCTGCAGCATTTCTTTTGCAACCCATAGGGAGCTCTGACAATTCTTACACAGGCCTGCCACTGCAGACTGAGTGAAATAACGTCCACGTTATTTCACAGCCATTTACCACTGCACTTAAGTAACTTATAAGTCACCTATATGTCTAACCTTTACCTGGTAAAGGTTAGGTGCAAAGTTACTTAGTGTGTGGGCACCCTGGCACTAGCCAAGGTGCCCCCACATGGTTCAGGGCAAATTCCCCGGACTTTGTGAGTGCGGGGACACCATTACACGCGTGCACTACACATAGGTCACTACCTTTGTGTAGCTTCACAATGGTAACTCCGAATATGGCCATGTAACATGTCTATGATCATGGAATTACCCCCTCTATGCCATCCTGGCATAGTTGGTACAATCCCATGATCCCACAGGTCTGTAGCTCAAACCTGGGTACTGCCAAACTACCTTTCCCGGGGTTTCACTGCAGCTGCTGCTGCTGCCAACCCCTCAAACAGGTTTCTGCCCTCCTGGGGTCCAGCCAGGCTTGGGCCAGGATGGCAGAACAAAGGACTTCCTCAGAGAGAGGGTGTACACCCTCTCCCTTTGGAAAAAGGTGTCAGGGCTGGGGAGGAGTAGCCTCCCCCAGCCTCTGGAAATGCTTTCATGGGCACAGATGGTGCCCATTTCTGCATAAGCCAGTCTACACCGGTTCAGGGACCCCTCAGCCCTGCTCTGGCGCGAAACTGGACAAAGGAAAGGGGAGTGACCACTCCCCTGACCTGCACCTCCCCTGGGAGGTGCCCAGAGCTCCTCCAGTGTGCTCCAGACCTCTGCCATCTTGGAAACAGAGGTGCTGCTGGCACACTGGACTGCTCTGAGTGGCCAGGGCCAGCAGGTGACGTCAGAGACTCCTTCTGATAGGCTCCTTCAGGTGCTGCGAGCCTATCTTCTCTCCTAAGTAGCCAAACCCTCTTTTCTGGCTATTTAGGGTCTCTGCTTTGGGGATTTCCTTAGATAACGAATGCAAGAGCTCATCAGAGTTCCTCTGCATCTCTCTCTTTACCTTCTGCCAAGGAATCCACTGCTGACCGCGCTGGAAGCCTGCAAAACTGCAACAAAGTAGCGAAGACGACTACTGCAACTCTGTAACGCTGATCCTGCCGCCTTCTCAACTGTTTTCCTGGTGGTGCATGCTGTGGGGGTAGTCTGCCTCCTCTCTGCACTAGAAGCTCCGAAGAAATCTCCCGTGGGTCGACGGAATCTTCCCCCTGCTACCGCAGGCACCAAAGAACTGCATCACCGGTACCCTGGGTCTCCTCTCAGCATGACGAGCGAGGTCCCTTGAATCCAGCAACTCTGTCCAAGTGACTCCCACAGTCCAGTGACTCTTCAGTCCAAGTTTGGTGGAGGTAAGTCCTTGCCTCCCCACGCCAGACTGCATTGCTGGGAACCGTGACTTTTGCAGCTACTCCTGCCTCTGTGCACTTCCGGCGGAAATCCTTAGTGCACAGCCAAGCCTGGGTCCACGGCACTCTAACCTGCATTGCACGACTTTCTAAGTTGTCCTCCGGCGACGTGGGACTCCTTTGTGCGACTTCGGGTGAGCACTGTTTCACTCCTTTTGTAGTGCCTGTTTTGGCACTTCTGCAGGTGCTGTCTGCTTCTGAGAGGGCTCATTTTCTTGCTGGGCGCCCCCTCTGTCCCCTGACGCAATTGGCGACATCCTGGTCCCTCCTGGGCCACAGCAGCATCCAAAAACGCTAACCGCACAACTTGCAGCTAGCAAGGCTTGTTGGCAGTCTTTCTTCAGGAAAACACTTCTACACGACTCTCCACGGCGTGGGGGACCCATCCTCCAAAGGGGAAGTCTCTAGCCCTTGTCATTCCTGCAGAATCGTCAGCTTCTACTGTCAAGTAGCAGCTTCTTTGCACCCACAGCTGGCATTTCCTGGGCATTTGCCCATCTCCGACTTGCTTGTGACTTTTGGACTTGGTCCCCTTGTTCCACAGGTACCCTCGACTGGAAATCCATCGTTGTTGCATTGCTGGTTTGTGTCTTTCCTGCAGAATTCCCCTATCACGACTTCTATGTCCTTTGGGGAACTTTAGTGCACTTTACACTCACTTTTCAGGGTCTTGGGGTGGGCTATTTTTCTAACCCTGACTGTTTTCTTACATTCCCAGCGACCCTCTACAAGGTCACATAGGTTTGGGGTCCATTCGTGGTTCGCATTCCACTTTTGGAGTATATGGTTTGTGTTGCCCCTATCCCTATGTGTCCCCATTGCATCCTATTGTAACTATACATTGTTTGCACTGTTTTCTAATACTATACTTCATATTTTTGGTATTGTGTATATATATCTTGTGTATATTTGCTATCATCATACTGAGGGTACTCACTGAGATACTTTTGGCATATTGTCATAAAAATAAAGTACTTTTATTTTTAGTATATCTGTGTATTGTGTTTTCTTATGAGATTGTGCATATGACACTTGTGGTACTGTAGGAGCTTCGCTCGTCTCCTAGTTCAGCCTAAGCTGCTCTGCTAAGCTACCATTATCTATCAGCCTAAGCTGCTAGACACCCTATACACTAATAAGGGATACCTGGGCCTGGTGCAAGGTGTAAATACCTCTTGGTACTCACTACAAGCCAGTCCAGCCTCCTACATTGGTTGTGCAGCGGTGGGATAAGTGCTCTGTAACTACTTACCACTTTTGTCATTGTACTTTTCATAAGAGAAAAATATACAAAACAAGTTCAGTGTATGTACACCTAACCAAAAAGTTTTGCATTTCCTCTTTTCACTCTTTTCTAAGTGCTGAAAAGTACCTCTAAACTTTCGGAAAGTTCTTAAAAAGTTTAAAAAGTTTTTTTCTGTCTTTCTAAAAGTTCTGAAAAACATTTTCTCTCTTTTTTTCTGTCACTTAAACACTTTCTAAAATGTCTGGCACAGGCCAAACTGTTGATCTTTCCAAAATTGCTTATGATCACCTTAGCTGGAAAGGAGCAAGGAGTCTCTGCATAGAAAGAGGTTTAAGTGTAGGGAAGAATACCCCCAGAGAACTGTTGGTTAACATGCTTATAGAACAGGATAGGGCCAGAGGTGCCCCATCTGTTGAAAAAGTAGCTAATGGTTCACAATCTGATCCAGGGACTCCCCTAGAAAAAGATTCAGGAAAGAAACTTCCTAGCCTGCCCATTACTAGACAGCCTAGCATAGTTGGTACTGATGTAGAGTCACACCATACTGATAGTGTTGTCTCACATCATAGCAAGAGTATTCCTTCTCACCATAGTAGAAGTGATGTTTCTGTTAACCAAGCTGTTAGGATGCCTTCTGTAAGGGATGGGTCTCCTTCTGTTCATTCTCACCATACTTCTGTTTCAAGGAATGTCCCACCCACCCACCCTGATGACAGAGTGTTAGAAAGGGAGCTCAATAGATTGAGAGTGGAACAAACCAGACTGAAGCTCAAGAAGCAACAGCTGGATTTGGATAGACAGTCCTTAGAAGTGGAAAGAGAAAGACAGATATTGGGTTTAGAAACCCATGGTGGCAGCAGCAGTATTCCCAAAAGTCATCCTGCAAAAGAGCATGATTCTAGGAATCTGCACAAGATTGTTCCCCCTTATAAGGAGGGGGATGACATTAACAAGTGGTTTGCTGCACTTGAGAGGGCTTGTGTTGTTCAAGATGTCCCTCAAAGGCAGTGGGCTGCTATCCTATGGCTATCATTTAGTGGAAAAGGTAGGGATAGGCTCCTTACTGTGAAAGAAAGTGATGCCAATAATTTTACAGTTCTTAAGAATGCACTCCTGGATGGTTATGGCTTAACCACTGAACAATACAGGATGAAGTTCAGAGAGACCAAAAAGGAGTCTTCACAAGACTGGGTTGATTTCATTGACCATTCAGTGAAGGCCTTGGAGGGGTGGTTACATGGCAGTAAAGTTACTGATTATGAAAGCCTGTATAACTTGATCCTGAGAGAGCATATTCTTAATAATTGTGTGTCTGATTTGTTGCACCAGTACTTGGTGGACTATGATCTGACCTCTCCCCAAGAATTGGGAAAGAAGGCAGACAAATGGGTCAGAACAAGGGTGAACAGAAAAGTTCATACAGGGGGTGACAAAGATGGCAATAAGAAGAAGGATGGTAAGTCTTCTGACAAGGGTGGGGACAAATCTAAAAACGAGTCTTCATCAGGCCCACAAAAACACTCTGGTGGGGGTGGTGGGTCCAAATCCTCTTCAAACCAAAACAAAGAAAAGAAACCATGGTGCTATTTATGTAAAATAAAAGGCCACTGGACAACAGATCCCAGTTGTCCAAAGAAAAGCACCAAGCCTCCTACCACTACAACCCCTACTGCTACACCTACTGTCCCTACTAATAGCAGTGGTGGTGGGAGCAAACCTACTAATAGCCAATCTAAGGGAGTAGCTGGGCTCACTTTTGGTAAGCTAGTTGGGGTTGGTCTTGTTAGGGAGACCACAGAGGCTGTGTTAGTCTCTGAGGGGGCTATTGATTTAGCCACCTTAGTTGCTTGTCCCCTTACCATGGATAAGTACAAGCAACTATCCCCAATAAATGGTGTTGAGGTTCAGGCCTACAGGGACACAGGTGCCAGTGTTACAATGGTAATAGAGAAACTGGTCCACCCTGAACAACACCTATTTGGTCACCAGTACCAAGTAACCGATGCTCATAACAACACCCTTAGCCACCCCATGGCTGTTGTGAATCTCAACTGGGGGGGGGGGGGTTACTGGCCCAAAGAAAGTTGTGGTTGCCTCAGATTTACCTGTAGACTGTCTATTAGGGAATGATTTAGAGACATCAGCTTGGGCAAAAGTGGAGTTGGAGGCTCATACAGCAATGCTGGGCATTCCAGGACATATTTTTGCTTTGACCAGGGCTCAGGCCAAAAAGCAAAAAGGACAGGGTGACTTGGATCCTGGAAGAATGGACCAAGTGCTCCCTAAAGCAAGGGCTAGTAGAAGTAAAGCACTACCTACTATTCCTCCCTCTACAGTGGATTCTTCTTCTGAGGAAGAAGAATTTCCACCCTGTGCAGAACCTACACCAGAGGAGCTGGAAGCAGACACTGCTGAGCTTTTGGGTGAAGGGGGGCCTGCCAGGGAGGAGCTGAGTGTGGCACAGCAGACCTGTCCCACACTAGAGGGTCTAAGACAGCAAGCTGTCAAACAAGCAAATGGGGATGTCAGTGACTCTCACAGAGTTTACTGCGAGGACAACCTCTTGTGCACTGAAGCAAGGGATCCAAAACCTGGAGCTGCCAGGAGATTGGTGATTCCTCAGGAGTACAGAAAGTTCCTCCTAACTCTTGCTCACGACATTCCCTTAGCTGGACATTTGGGGCAAATGAAAACTTGGGACAGGCTTGTTCCACTGTTTCATTGGCCTAGAATGTCTGAGGACACAAAGGAATTTTGTAAGTCCTGTGAAACCTGTCAAGCCAGTGGCAAGACAGGTGGCACTCCAAAGGCACGCCTTATTCCACTGCCTGTGGTTGGGGTTCCCTTTGAAAGGGTAGGGGTTGACATAGTTGGCCCCCTTGATCCTCCTACTGCTTCAGGCAATAGGTTTATCTTGGTGGTAGTGGACCATGCCACAAGATATCCTGAAGCAATTCCTCTAAGGACCACTACAGCTCCTGCAGTGGCAAAGGCCCTCCTGGGAATCTTTTCCAGGGTGGGCTTCCCAAAAGAGGTGGTATCAGACAGAGGAAGCAATTTCATGTCTGCTTACTTAAAGGCCATGTGGAAGGAGTGTGGTGTGACATACAAGTTCACTACACCCTATCATCCACAAACAAATGGACTGGTGGAGAGATTTAACAAAACTCTCAAAGGCATGATTATGGGACTCCCTGAAAATCTCCGCAGGAGATGGGATATCCTTTTACCATGCCTCATTTTTGCTTACAGGGAGCTACCCCAGAAAGGAGTGGGCTTCAGCCCCTTTGAACTTCTTTTTGGACACCCTGTGAGAGGTCCCCTAACACTTGTTAAGGAGGGTTGGGAACAACCTTTAAAAGCTCCAAAGCAAGACATAGTGGACTATGTACTTGGCCTCAGATCAAGGATGGCTGAGTACATGAAAAAGGCCAGTAAAAACCTTCAGGCCAGCCAAGAGCTCCAAAAGCAATGGCATGACCAGAAGGCTGTTTTGGTTCAGTACCAACCAGGGCAGAAAGTGTGGGTCTTGGAGCCTGTGGCCCCAAGAGCACTCCAAGATAAATGGAGTGGACCCCACATAATTGTTGAAAAGAAGGGTAAAGTCACCTACTTAGTTGACTTAGGCACTGCCAGGAGTCCCCTTAGGGTGCTCCATGTCAATCGCCTGAAACCCTACTATGACAGGGCTGATCTCACCCTGCTCATGGCAACTGATGAGGGACAGGAAGAAGAGAGTGACCCTCTCCCTGATCTCTTCTCTTCCACAGAACAAGATGCTCTAGTGGAAGGTGTAGTTTTGGCAGATTGTCTTACTGCTGAGCAGAAAGACCACTGCATAAATCTCCTGGGTCAGTTTTCTGAACTCTTCTCTACTGTGCCAGGTACCACTTCTTGATGTGAGCACACTATAGATACTGGAGACAGCTTTCCTGTCAAAAGTAAGATCTATAGGCAGCCTGACCATGTCAGAGACTGCATAAAGCAAGAGGTGCAGAAAATGCTAGAACTGGGAGTGGTTGAGCACTCTGAAAGTCCATGGGCTTCTCCTGTGGTACTTGTACCAAAACCTCATTCCAAGGATGGAAAGAAAGAAATGCGGTTTTGTGTTGACTACAGAGGTCTCAACTTGGTAACCAAAACTGATGCTCACCCTATACCCAGGGCAGATGAGCTCATAGATACACTGGCATCTGCCAAGTATCTAAGCACTTTTGACTTGACTGCAGGGTATTGGCAGACCAAATTATCAGAAGATGCAAAAGCAAAAACTGCATTTTCAACCATTGGAGGACATTACCAATTCACAGTAATGCCTTTTGGATTGTAAAATGCACCTGCCACTTTTCAGAGGTTGGTGAACACAGTCCTGCAAGGGCTGGAAGCTTTTAGTGCAGCATATTTGGACGATATAGCTGTCTTTAGCTCCAGCTGGGATGATCACCTGGTCCACCTATGGAAAGTTTTGGAGGCCCTGCAAAAGGCAGGTCTCACTATCAAGGCTTCAAAGTGCCAGATAGGGCAGGGGAAGGTGGTTTATCTGGGACACCTTGTTGGTGGGGAACAGATTGCACCACTTCAGGGGAAAATCCAAACTATTATAGATTGGGTTCCCCCTACTACTCAGACTCAGGTGAGAGCCTTTTTAGGCCTCACTGGGTACTATAGGAGGTTCATAAAGAACTATGGCTCCATTGCAGCCCCTCTTAATGACCTCACTTCAAAGAAAATGCCTAAGAAGGTATTATGGACAGCAAACTGTCAGAGAGCTTTTGAGGAGCTGAAGCAGGCCATGTGCTCTGCACCTGTCCTGAAAAGCCCTTGTTACTCTAAACAATTCTATGTCCAAACTGAGGCATCTGAATTAGGAGTAGGGGCAGTCCTATCACAACTCAATTCTGAGGGCCAGGATCAACCTGTTGCTTTTATTAGTAGGAGGTTGACCCCTAGAGAAAAGCGTTGGTCTGCCATACAGAGGGAGGCCTTTGCTGTGGTCTGGGCACGGAAGAAGTTGAGGCCATACCTGTTTGGCACTCACTTCATTGTTCAGACAGACCACAAACCTCTACTTTGGCTAAAACAAATGAAAGGTGAAAACCCTAAATTGTCGAGGTGGTCCATATCCCTACAGGGAATGGACTATACAGTGGAACATAGACCTGGGAGTACCCACTCCAATGCAGATGGACTCTCCAGATATTTCCACTTAGACAATGAAGACCCATCAGGGAATGACTAGTCTTATTGTCCTTCTTTTGGGGGGGGGGGGGTTGTGTAGGAAAGTACCATCTTGCCTGGCATGTTACCCCCATTTTTCACTGTATATATGTTGTTTTAGTTGTATGTGTCACTTGGACCCTGCCAGCCAGGGTCCCAGTGCTCATAAGTGTGCCCTGAATGTGTTACCTGTGTTATGACTAACTGTCTCACTGAGGCTCTGCTATCCAGAACCTCAGTGGTTATGCTCTCTCATTTCTTTCAAATTGTCACTAACAGGCTAGTGACCAATTTCACCAATTTACATTGGCATACTGGAACACCCTTATAATTCCCTAGTATATAGTACTGAGGTACCCAGGGTATTGTGGTTCCAGGAGATCCCTATGGGCTGCAGCATTTCTTTTGCCACCCATAGGGAGCTCTGACAATTCTTACACAGGCCTGCCACTGCAGACTGAGTGAAATAACGTCCACGTTATTTCACAGCCATTTACCACTGCACTTAAGTAACTTATAAGTCACCTATATGTCTAACCTTTACCTGGTAAAGGTTAGGTGCAAAGTTACTTAGTGTGTGGGCACCCTGGCACTAGCCAAGGTGCCCCCACATGGTTCAGGGCAAATTCCCCGGACTTTGTGAGTGCGGCGACACCATTACACGCGTGCACTACACATAGGTCACTACCTATGTGTAGCTTCACAATGGTAACTCCGAATATGGCCATGTAACATGTCTATGATCATGGAATTACCCCCTCTATGCCATCCTGGCATAGTTGGCACAATCCCATGATCCCACAGGTCTGTAGCTCAGACCTGGGTACTGCCAAACTACCTTTCCCGGGGTTTCACTGCAGCTGCTGCTGCTGCCAACCCCTCAGACAGGTTTCTGCCCTCCTGGGGTCCAGCCAGGCTTGGCCCAGGATGGCAGAACAAAGGACTTCCTCAGAGAGAGGGTGTTACACCCTCTCCCTTTGGAAAAAGGTGTCAGGGCTGGGGAGGAGTAGCCTCCCCCAGCCTCTGGAAATGCTTTCATGGGCACAGATGGTGCCCATTTCTGCATAAGCCAGTCTACACCGGTTCAGGGACCCCTCAGCCCTGCTCTGGCGCGAAACTGGACAAAGGAAAGGTGAGTGACCACTCCCCTGACCTGCACCTCCCCTGGGAGGTGCCCAGAGCTGCTCCAGTGTGCTCCAGATCTCTGCCATCTTGGAAACAGAGGTGCTGCTGGCACACTGGACTGCTCTGAGTGGCCAGGGCCAGCAGGTGACGTCAGAGACTCCTTCTGATAGGCTCCTTCAGGTGTTGCTAGCCTATCTTCTCTCCTAAGTAGCCAAACCCTCTTTTCTGGCTATTTAGGGTCTCTGCTTTGGGGATTTCCTTAGATAACGAATGCAAGAGCTCATCAGAGTTCCTCTGCATCTCTCTCTTCACCTTCTGCCAAGGAATCGACTGCTGACTGCGCTGGAAGCCTGCAAAACTGCAACAAAGTAGCGAAGACGACTACTGCAACTCTGTAACGCTGATCCTGCCGCCTTCTCGACTGTTTTCCTGGTGGTGCATGCTGTGGGGGTAGTCTGCCTCCTCGCTGCACTAGAAGCTCCGAAGAAATCTCCCGTGGGTCGACGGAATCTTCCCCCTGCTACCGCAGGCACCAAAGAACTGCATCACCGGTACCCTGGGTCTCCTCTCAGCACGACGAGCGAGGTCCCTTGAATCCAGCAACTCTGTCCAAGTGACTCCCACAGTCCAGTGACTCTTCAGTCCAAGTTTGGTGGAGGTAAGTCCTTGCCTCCCCACGCCAGACTGCATTGCTGGGAACCGTGACTTTTGCAGCTACTCCGGCCTATGTGCACTTCCGGCTGAAATCCTTTGTGCACAGCCAAGCCTGGGTCCACGGCACTCTAACCTGCATTGCACGACTTTCTAAGTTGTCCTCCGGCGACGTGGGACTCCTTTGTGCGACTTCGGGTGAGCATCGTTTCACTCCTCTTCGTAGTGCCTGTTCCGGCACTTCTGCGGTGCTGCCTGCTTCTGAGAGGGCTCCTTGTCTTGCTGGGCGCCCCCTCTGTCCCCTGACGCAATTGGCGACATCCTGGTCCCTCCTGGACCAAGCAAAGCTTGTTGGCGGTCTTTCTTCAGGAAAATACTTCTGCACGACTCTCCACGGCGTGGGGGACCCATCCTCCAAAGGGGAAGTCTCTAGCCCTTGTCGTTCCTGCAGAATCCTCAGCTTCTACTGTCCACTTGCAGCTTCTTTGCACCCACAGCTGGCATTTCCTGGGCATCTGCCCATCTCCGACTTGCTTGTGACTTTTGGACTTGGTCCCCTTGTTCCACAGGTACCCTCAACTGGAAATCCATTGTTGTTGCATTGCTGGTTTGTGTCTTTACTGCAGAATTCCCCTATCACGACTTCTATGTCCTTTGGGGAACTTTAGTGCACTTTGCACTCACTTTTCAGGGTCTTGGGGTGGGCTATTTTTCTAACCCTAACTGTTTTCTTACAGTCCCAGCGACCCTCTACAAGGTCACATAGGTTTGGGGTCCATTCGTGGTTCGCATTCCACTTTTGGAGTATATGGTTTGTGTTGCCCCCATCCCTATGTGTCCCCATTGCATCCTATTGTAAAAAACATTGTTTGCACTGTTTTATAATACTATACTGCATATTTCTGGTATTGTGTACATATATCTTGTGTATATTTGCTATCCTCATACTGAGGGTACTCACTGAGATACTTTTGGCATATTGTCATAAAAATAAAGTACCTTTATTTTTAGTATATCTGTGTATTATGTTTTCTTATGATATTGTGCATATGACACTAGTGGTACTGTAGGAGCTTCGCTCGTCTCCTAGTTCAGCCTAAGCTGCTCTGCTAAGCTACCATTATCTATCAGCCTAAGCTGCTAGACACCCTATACACTAATAAGGGATACCTGGGCCTGGTGCAAGGTGTAAATACCCCTTGGTACTCACTACAAGCCAGTCCAGCCTCCTACAGGTGGTCCATCCTTTCAATCAGCTGATCGATTTTGGAATCAATGGATGTAAGGCTTTGTTTGAGGTCCAGGAACATTGAGCGAATAGCTGATGACTGTAAGGCGGTGTCATCATTGAGTGGGCCCTTTCCGGAGTCTTCAGAATGCTTATCAGAGCCTCTGGCCTGCCTGCGACTTTCAAAATTAAGTTTGGGTTGTTTGGGCCTTCCCTATCCCAGCGGGGTCGCAAATTACAGCAGGAGGGCTGTTTGTGCAATGAGATCACCAGCTGTGGCACTAAAGTGGCAAAAAATGGCACAGGGGACGGTTTCACCTCACCCCCCATGTAGCCCCAGTGGGGAGGGTACGAGCAGAACTACCCTAACAGTTCTCCCAAACCCCCAATAGAAGGAGGGGACAGCTTAGTGTAGTATGAAGTTTTTGGCCCTTCTGAGTGGATTTCCAAGGCATCAGAAGCTGAATCACTGTCTGGTAGACTCCCCGCTGCACCCCAGGAGCTGACGACAGGGGGCACACGCAGGCCTGATTCAAAAACAGGTCCGAGACCAGGGATTAGTGTTAACAGGTGTTCAGTGGAGGCAGAGAGTTATGGGTAGACAATGTGCTAGTGTGCTAGTATTCATGTTCCCTACTGAGTTTCCTGGTGTGGGGGTCGGGAAAGTTAAAAACAAGCATTTTCAATGCAACGGGTCTCACATTTGTTCGAGTTAGAGATATTAGAGTTGTAAAGCAAAAATAAAGCACAGCGCAATCGCGCTATGTAAAATGCAGCGCAAACGCTCTACGTGGAAAATAAACAGATAAAGTAGTCCAGACTCTAGGCTGAAAACATCAAGCCTCGTATGTTTTTGGAACTTTATCAGTGCTGTGTAGGTGGGCTAAACACCGGAGGGACTGGGTGCATCTGCATACTAATAGTCTTCCTGGGCGAGGATAGAGGTAGGGAGGGTGCACTTACATTTGTATAATCTGTGCCCCTGTCTCACACAATGGACTGATTTACCCCCTCTGATGTCTGGAGCCAAGGCTGGGTTGAAAGGGGTTGTGTTACACTTGAAAGGGTTCTTTTGAAGTCACCCCTTGAACAAAGACATTTTGGAGTATAAGAACAAGGGCTCTGACCCCATGATTTTTAGAACACTTTTGGAACTGGGACTGAATCTCTGTCAGAAGGACTGCTGTGCTGCCCAAAGGACTCATCTGGACTGCTCTTTTGTTGTTGCCCTGCTGCTAGCTGTGCCCTGACTTTGGTTGCGCTAGGCACTGAGTGTGAGTTTTAGCTAGACGCAGATCATCTTACAAATCTGCACCTTGCCAGGAGGACTGCTGTGCCGTTAGGAGGAGCCGCTATTTTGGGATTAGGTGCTTTGTTGTGCTGGCCGCTGCCTATAGGCTGCTGGAGGGACTGCCACATTGCCATCTGCCTTGATGTGCTTGGAGGAAGCTTGCTCTGTATAGACTATACCAAAATAAGGTATAGTGTGCACAGAGTCCAGGGGATTCCCAAAGGTTTTACAGAGGCAAAAGTAGATAACACTCATGCTCTCCTTTGTGGTAGTGTGGTTGAGCAGTTAGACTTATCAGAGGGTAGTGGTAAGCATTTGTTGTACACGCACAGTCAGGAAATGAGGCACACACTCAATGACTAACTCCAGGCTAATGTTTTATGTATCAAAGATATACTTTGTTAATTTATTTCCTGAACCAAAAGAATCCTTGTTGCAGGTAAGTACAGTTTCAAGCATATATCACTTTAAAGTATCAAATGCACTTTATTTAGAATTCAGAGGTAAAACAGTTTACAGGTAAGTAACACTTATCAATTTCATAAGTAGACAGGGCAATTTCTCATATAAAGCAATGGAGTCCTAGGGGAGAAAAAATAACAAAACAACTTGCAGGTAAGTACTCAACTTACGATCCCAGTCTTTGGGGGTTAAGGTGTCCACAAGGCAAAGTTTTGGAAGACACCAAGAGTGCACCACCAGCAACATGTGGCCGGCCAGGTGCAGTGGTCAAGTTGATGTTGGGCACCTAATGGAATCCTATGGAGACTGGGGGCACTTAGAAAGAAACAGCTGGCGGGTAAGTACCTGTGACTTGTGGGCATAAGCCTGGAGGGTTTAGATCAGCACTGATGTGGGGGGAGCACAGGTCAGCACCAAACACACACCTTCAGCTGCACAAGTGCGGCCGAGTGCAGGGTGCAAACACAGCATCGGGCACCCAATGCTTTTCAATAAGCCTACAATGATGCTGCAGGCTTGGTCCAGGGAGTCGGCTGACAAAAACAAATTACTGGAAAGTTAAGTTGAGAGCCCATTGGATGTTGCTGGACTATCGGTCGGGTTCCCGAAGGCCAGGGGGTGGCGGGTGCAGGGGTACCTTTAGGCATCAGGAAATCTTCACTGGATCAGGGTAGTCCTCTGGATTTAGGCTGCGGGCATTGTTGGTTAGGAGGGGTCAACACAGGGTGGACTCGAGGTTGGATTTGGCCACCTGGACACGGACTGTGAGCGTCGGGTGCAGGGTGGTCAGGAGTCGCGGATCTGGGGCGGTTCTAGAGTCCTTTTTGGATGTATCTTTGTGGACAGGACCACTGTCCTCTGGAGGTCTTGGTCTTTGAGGAGGCAGGCATTCCTCTGGGGGTTTGTAGAGGTCCCTGGTCCTGCAGGATAAGTTGCCTTCTTGTAGCAGGACTCTTGAAGCTGCAGACAGACCGGTAGGGCTAGGGCCAAGTCAGTTGTTGCCTGGAGTCTTCTCTGCTGGTGCGGAACTTGAATACTTCTTCTTTTCAGGTCACCAGGAATCTGAAGAGCAAGATTCAGGGGTGCCCCTAAATACTAAATTTAGGGGTGTTACAGGGGTCAGAGGTCAGTAGCCAATGGCTACTCTTCCTGAGGGTGGTTACACCCTTCCTGTGCCTACTCCCTTTGGGGAGGAGGGCACATTCCTGACCCTATTGGCTCATAACCTCCAAAGCAAGATGGAGGATTCTGCCAAGAGGGCTTCACCACAGCTCTGGGCACCCTAGGATTGGTCTCAGCTGAGGTGGGCACACATCCTGGTGCTTACTAACTTTCCCACCGGACCGGCCACCAAAGGTGGGACTTGGTCCAGGGGACAGGCATCTCCACTAGCTGGAGTGCCCTGGGCCAGAGTGACATGAGGCAGGAGCCTTTCAGACTCACCCCCAAGTGTTGCAGTTCCTGTAGAGGGAAGATGTGAAGCACCCCCAACCAGAGTGGGCTTTGTCCCTGATCTCAGAGAGCACAAATGTTCTCACCCCCTGGGGTCAGAAACATGTCTGTTAGTGGCAGGCTGGCACAGACCAGTCAGCCTTACACTAAAGGGTTGGGTGAAATACAGGGGTCATCTCTAAGATGCCCTTTGTGTGCATTTTTCAATAAATCCAACACTAGCATCAGTGTGGGTTTATTGAGCTGAGACGTTTGATACCAAATGTCCCAATATTCAGTGAAGCCATTATGGAGCTGTGAGTTCAAAGTGACAAACTCCCAGCCCATGTACTCAATATGGCCACACTGCACTTACAGTGTCTAAAATGGACTGAAACACTGTAGTGGCATATTGCTCTTGTTGCTATGCCCTCTCCTGTGGTGTAGTGCACCCAGCATTAGGGCTGTAAGGCCTGCTAGAGGGGTGACTTATCTATGCCACATGCACTGGTTTGTGGGCATGGCACCCAAAGAGGGATGCCATGTTGACTTTATATTTTTCTCCCCACCAACTCACACAATCTGCAATGTCAGTATGCAGGTTTTTGGTGAGGGGGTTCCTTGGAGTGGCATAATAGATGCTGCAGCCCTTATAAACCCTCCCTGGCCACTGGTCCCTTGGTACCACTGGTACCTTTTACAAGGGACTTAGCTGTGTGCCAGGGGTATGCCAATTTTGGAAGCAATGGTACAGTTTAGAGAAAGAACACCGGTGCTAGGGCCTGGTTAGCAGAATCCAAGCACACACTCAGTCAAGTTAGCATCAGATATCAGGCAAGGAAAGGTGGGGGTAACCATGCCAAAAGGGGCACTTTCCTACAGCGCTGGCCTGCTGCCTGCCACCTTCATGGGGGCCCCACCAAGAGTGTTTTGCTAGAGGCTTGCTGGACTGCCCCCCTGTTGTCTTGAAGTTCTCAGGGACACCAAAAGACCTTCCCGGAAACAAGACCTGCATTTTACAGGACCGCTCGATCTTCGTGGGCTCAAAGCTCAGAGATTTCCCTTGCCAAAGTGAGTTTGCCATGAGAATTCCCCCAGCGATAGTGACGCCTGAAAGGGGGCACCCGGGGATGCATTCTGAGTCCAGCAGTCAAGGTTCTAATTATCTCTGTGCTTGTTCAGGAAGGGAGTGCTCTATTTGGAGAGATACATTGTTGTGCTCCGGAGACAGCTGGAGCCCCATGCCTCGCCCTTTGGTTAAAGCCTTGGGTCAGGGGCTTCTTTCTGAGAGTGGTGTCACAAGGAGATGAAGGTGTCCTTCAACCTGGCGTATCCTTGTCTTTAGAAGGAGGCCGCTTTTGTGAGGGCCGCCTGGATCCCATCCCAGAGGACATACCTACGAGGCTCTGAGGGTAAGGCTGGCTCCCCTCCCAAGGTCTGTGATCAAGTCTACCCCAGAGGCCTTCCGTGCTCCCCGTGACCGACCAGAAGTACCAGTGCTGGAGGTGTGCCTTAGGTCAGTGCAGCTGCTCCGCGCGCTCCCACTGGCGGCTCAGTGAAATTTCCCTGACAATTGAAACACTGGGCAAGCCCAAGAAGCCACGACAGGCCATGAGCTCACCAGAGGTTGCCCTGAGCATTTTTCCGACCCTAATGTGGACGCTGGGGATCCGGACTCTCCTGCTCCCATGCCTCACGCACCCAGGGGTTGGTCCACATTGGGGATCATAGTCACGTCCCCTACACAGCAGTACCAAATATACGTGCAGAGGCATATGTTTTCAATGGTACAAGGAGATTACTGTATCACTGCCAATCGGAGGGCAGGTGATCCTGTATCTGTACCTGTCTTCTGGGATTTATATGCTTTTCTGCTGCATTTTTATGCATAACATTTCTGATTTATGCTTCTCCTAGCGTCGAGGACAACAAGTACTACCTCACTATTTACCTAATATGCATAATATGTCATTTTGGTTCTCCCAGTTCCTAGGATAACGAGTACTAACCCAGTAATTTCATAATATGCACAGTATCTCTGATATGTCAATTTTGGTTTATGATATATTTATAATATAAGATGCATATTTTTATTTAACACTGTGTAGAGAACCTTTTGTGATGTTATTATTGTGTCACTGGTGTGTGTTGTGCAAACTCTTTTCACATGACCTCTGAGGATAAGCCTGACTGCTCTGTGACAGCTACCTGGGAGTGAGCAATGGTTATCGTTGGAGGGTTCTACCTGGCTTAGGTGCATGCCCTATCCAACCAGAAACACCATTTCTAACGGCGGTAGTCACCAAGGAGATGGATATACCAGTAGGCCCTGTGCCCAACGAGTATTATGCTTGTTGGGTAACGCTAATTGTGCGTTGTCTGTGGAATGCCAGTGATCAGTGCTGCTACTCATCTACCCAAAAGTGACAGAACTTGCTACTGCCGAGGCTGGACGAATGGCCAACTACATGTTTTTTGGGGGCACATTCGTCAAGGATCTGGGCAAATTTGTCAATATGTTTACCGCCCTTGACAAGGCCTAGACATCTCTTCACAAAGTATTCCACCAACGCCTTTTTTCCAAGGCTAGCTGTTATAGAGGGCAACCATCCCGCCGCACAAATATATATATATATACGAAACCCTCAGTCTTACAATCCACCCAGAGGTTGTGAGTACCCCAACTAAAACAGAGACACCTATCCCACCAGGGAACAAGGATGTCGCTATCGTTATAGGAGAGGTTCCTTCTGCTCCAAAGGCAAATGCAATGCAGGAGCAAATAACCAAGGTAATGCTGATTCAACCTTCCTCTGTTGTTTTGGAAAGACAGACTCCGTATTTTCTCTTCATCTGGACTTTCCTGAATGCTGATTTATACGTTCTGTAGACAGTGACTGGGTAAAAGATCATCTCCTTCCCCACCCACCCATTTTTCTCAACAAGATTGGTCCTTTACTCAAGCAGAAGTAAACCAACTTCAGCTAAAAGACACAATTTGCCCTTGTCAACCCAATGCTTCAGGATTTTGCAACAATATTTTTGTAGTAACTAAATGGGGCGGGAGTTCCCGGTTAGTGATTAAGCTGAAAGAGTTCAGCGGTTGTATTCTTTAACACAATTTTAAAATGGAAGCAATTCACCTCCTCATGGACCTTCTCAGAGAAAAGGATTGGATGGCACTTCTCGACTTGGACGCATATCTCTCCATCCCGATATTTTCCCTCACCAAAAATTCCTTCAGCTTGTGTGGGATGACCAATGGTATAGGTTCAAAGTGCTCCCTTTTGGTCTGTCTTCTGCCCCTTTTACCAAGGTCATGGGCCCAGTGGTTGAGAGTCTTTGCTCCAGCAGTGTTCATCTGATCATCATCCTCATAATGGCCCAAGACAAACATTTGCTTATACTTTATTTGTACTGGATGATCCAGTTCCTCCAGGGCCTAAGCTTCCTGAGTAACTAAAAAAATCCATTCTCGTTTCCTCTAGTTGCATGGAATTCCTGGGGTTTCAAATTGATTCCTTGTCGGCCTGGTTGTCCCTACCCCCACAGAATTTACCAATAATCTAAAAGGAAATTTGTTACACCGTTAACAGAGACAGAGTGTCCTTAAGGATAGTATGGCTACTGGCTTCCTCTATCCAAGACATCTTCCCGGACCCTCCGCACTACAGGGCACGCCAACACCTAAAGATCCATCATCTTCAGAGGGGAGTAACTTACTCAGAAGTGATAGTTCTAACTCCGGAGCCAGAACCGAGCTTTAATGGTTGTTGGACTACTTGACTGCCTGTAATTGCAGAGCTATATTCTACTCTCAACCGCACATCATTCTATAGCCACACGCCATTCTGCGGGGGTGGAGTGCCAGAAGTAATCAAATCAAATCAAATCATTAACATTTATAAAGCGCGCTACTCACCCGTGCGGGTCTCAAGGCGCTAAATATAAGTAAAAATATCTCCACAGGAGGTCGGTGGTCCACAGAAGAAGCCAACCTCCACATAAATTGCTTTGAGCTCCTAGCAGCTTCCTTTGCGATAAGAACCCAGCTCCTTTCTTCAGTTGCTGCATCCTGCTGAGAATGGACAACATCTTAGCGGTCCGCTACAAAAACAAAGTGGGAGGGACGAGATCCTGAGTTCTTGTGGAAATCATAAACACCTCCTGGCATTATTGCCTTCAACATCGTGTCTCTGGGACAGCGGAAAACCTTTCGGGTCAGAGAAACATGGTAGCTGACTGGAACTCAAGGTATCTCATAGATTCCAGCGACTGGAAACCACACCTTATGGTTTTTCAGGCTCTACAGGATCACTGGGGTCAGTGTCACATGGACCTCTTTGCATCCCCTCTGTCTACTCAGTTAAGTAGGTTTTTCTCTTGGAGGCCAGACCTTAGCCACAGTCGCCTTTCTTCAACTTTGGGGGGCCCCTGAATTATGCTTTCCCTCCATTCCTGATGATCCAGAGGGTATCAGCTCACACTCTATGCCAACAGGAGAAATTGATCCCAGTTTCTAAATTTTGGAAAGTCCAGCCCTTGTTCACAGACCTGCTAAAATATTTTGTGCAATTGCCTGGTTCAAATTTCCTTTTTCCCAGACCTTCTTCTAGATCTGGCGGGCCTATCACATCAGCTTCTTCTCCAGGGACGTCTACAGCTCACCGTATAGGACATGCACAAGAGGCTAGTATCATACACTGGATCTGGTACATGAAAGACAGGGCTCGAGTAGGACCAACAGGCACTGCAGCCCTACATGAACAGGTGTCACAAGCCCCTGTACAGGATGAGGAGAGGGTGCAGGAGGTACCACAGGTAAAAGAGTCACCAGTGAGATGGGGTGTGCCATTTGAATCCTTGTCCCCTGAGGATAGGAAGCATGTTTGGTTCACTAATGGTTCATTCAAATACGTGGGTACCAAAAGACATTGAAATGCAGTGTTATACAATCTAGTTACTAGAAAGTTGTTGGCCACCACAGGAGAAGGAAAAAGTAGCCAATATGCAGAGTTGTATGCTGTGTATCAGGCTCTAAAGCAAGAGCTGCTTGTGACTTGTCATGTTTACACTGATTCTTAGTCCACTGCCAATGGATTAGCCACTTGTCTTCCCACATGGCATGCACATAACTGGTTCATTCACTCAAAGGAGGTGTGGGGCAAAGAGTTGTGGCAGGAAATTTGGGAAATGTTATAACAGAGTAGAGTCACAGTGTACTGTATAGATGCTCAATGCCCCATTGACTCACTAGAATGCTGGTTCAACTCCCTTGTAGACGACAAAGACAAAAGTTCAGAGGCAGAAGTGGCAACCCAGAATTCTGACTTGGTGGGGATGGCTAAGTGGGCACAAAGAAATGTGGACACCTGGGAGAAAAAGCCACTTACAGGTGGACAGAGATTAGAGGGATGCACATTTCCCTAGATTTGATAAAAACTGTGATTTTGCAATGTCCTAAATGTCAGCACACAGAACAGAGATCTGTCCCACAAACAGTCAAAGGTCATTGGGGAGAGGAAAGTTACCAAGACGGATAGAAATCAAAGCTATTCTTTTGAATAGTGGAGAGGCTGATTTATTCACACAGATTGGAGACAGGATTGCTGCACTTGTCATGAGTTCAGTGCATGGAGGATTGTTGTGGAAGTGGACTGCCCCAGGCCTTCTAACAGTGCAAGGAAAGGAAGGTTTTAGTTCACCTGACAAAAACCTTGATGCTAAGGTGTGGATGGAATCCCCAAATGGCCCTCCAGAACCAGCAGAAATTATAGCAAAGGGCCCCAATAATGTCCTGCTGATTATAAAACAAAGAAAGGAAAAATTGGAACACATTTCGGATGAGAAATGTTATTTACAAGAAAAATCATACTTGTTTCTTTTACAGATCATACTACGACTTGCCACTGACCATGAGTGTACTGTCTCGTCTCCCTTCGGGCGTTTGCATGTGGGGTCAGTGGAGGGACAGCACCCCCAATTTGAACCCTGATGATCAACCATTGTGCAACGCTCCTGCTGCTTTTAAAGTACAAAACCTATGGATCCATTTAGCGCTAATTGTGCTTCACAGATCGAAGTTCTGCATGGGATCAATGCAGAGTACCATGGATGTTCTCTCAACCTGTTTGACTACATTTTTACTGGATCTAACCCATGGCTTGTTATCACCTGGTGACTGCTGCCAGTCACATTAAGCATGTTTAAGTTGCTAGTTGGCTGACTATTCTTGTATGTTAACACATATTCCAGCAAACCTTACAGGTGGACTGTGTACCTTTACATGATTAGGACTCATGATGTTTCCATCTAACTCTATGCCAACTCGTTATCCTACAGATACTATTCAGTCAGTTATTATCCCAATCAGAATATATAAGCTTCATTCTTTTCATTGTAGGTGTGTCTGGTTTCACTGTTTGTAAGATCAATACGGTAATCCATTTCCGTTACTTTATAGTGATTGCTTTTGTCATTTCATTATGTTGCTGTGTACATTGCATTCCTGATTTGCCTGTAATGTTTTTTTTAAAGAAAAAAAATAAGAGGGAAGTTGATTTTAAATCTGTTGTTTACACGAGTCATTGGTCAAAAGGGCGGAATGTAGTGAAGTGTGTTTTGACCACTGACTTCCAGTTGCACCACTTTGCACCTGGATTAGCTGTCCAGTGCTCACCAGTTACAGACTCCATTTTGTATTCAGTTTAGCCTTAGCTTCAATTTGCCTATTGACTATCACAGCATTAGACACTGCCATGCTAAAGTCTGCCCGTAATTTTCCACATTGTAAACTGTGCATTCTGTCTTGTTCTCTTATTAATTCCCACCAAGGGCTTTGGTTGATAAGAATGTACTCAGATGGCAGGGAACAGCCTTGTTTTGACTTGACATTTTGGGATTGTGGGCAAATCCCAACCTGTTATTTTCAAGGCATACCAAACTAGCCAGCATGTTTGAATACCTTTTGCGCAACAGGAGGGGTTTTCCATAAAGCTCCTTCTTTGGGTTTTTTAAGATATAAAACAGACCCAGTTCGACAGTAGGAGATTCAGAGACCTCAATTAGGATTCAGACGTCGTATGCCTGATATAGATTTCCCGTGAGGTTAGAGATCTCTCTTTCACAGTCGAACGGGGTCATAGGCTTGCTGGCAGTAAAAAGATGAAGCACCTGACAGGCCCTACGGTGATGTAGTTTTATTAATTATTTGCTTTGCATTATAATATAGATACATATATTTGCTGTGTATATTGCAGTGGAGAATCAGTCATTACGTTTTCATTTAATTGTTGTGACTATTTTTAAACGTGTGCTTTCAACATGCTAATCTCCTTTTAGGAACCTTTTGTAGTGAAATAATAAATGTCTTCTTTGGACTGAGAAGTGCATTCCAGACATTTTTTGTCAGTGTATGAGTATTTCAGCTCGGTCATTAGTGAAAAGCAAAACAGACCTACACATTCACAGTTCTTTCAGGGACCTCGATACATCATAGTACTAACAAACATTGGCAAAGCCAATAGGTCTCATCTACGCAAGAGTTATTGGCTTTGCCAATGTGTTTTAGCCATGTTATACACCAGAGTGGCTGCTGTTCAACATGGCTAAAAGTTAGTGGGATAGTGGTGTAGAGTGGAGTAGAGTGCCATAGGAGCAGTGACGTAGAGTACAGTGGTGCAGAGTAGAGTGCAGTGGGGTGCAGTGCAGTTGTATAGAATGCATTGGCAAATAAAAAAGTGCTGTGGTTTAGAGTGCAATGGCATGGAGTGGCGTGGGGCAGAGCAGAGTAGCATAGAGTGAAGTGAAATAGAGTGTCAGACAGTGCTGTAGTGCAGAGTGGTGCAGTGGTATAGAGTGCAGAGTAGACTTGCGTGGCATAGACTGCAGTGGTGTAGAGAGGTGCAGAGTGGAGTAGTGTAGAATGGTGCAGTGCAGAGTAGAGTATAGTGCTGTAGAGTGCAGTGGTGTAGAGTAGAATGATGAAGGGTAGAGTGGCATAGAGTGCACCACCATAGAATGCAGTAGCACAGAGTAGAATGGTGTAGAGTACAGTGACAGAGAGTGCAATGCTGTAGAGTAGAGTGTCAGTCAGTGCAGTGGTGTAGAGTGGCACAGAGAGCAGTGGCATAGAGTACAGTGGTGCAGAGTAGAGGGCAGTGGCATACAGTGCAGTTTAGAGTGCATTGATGTAGAGTGCAGTGGCATGGGGCAGAGTAGAGTGGCACAGAGTGCAGTGGAGTACAGTGGCATACAATAAAGTGGCAGAGTAGAATTGTGTGGCATAGAGTGCAGTGATGCAAAGTGGAGTAGTGTAGAGTGGTGCGGTGCAGAGTAAAGTGCTGTAGGGTGCAGTGGCACAAAGTGCAGAAGCGTAGAATTCAGTAGTACAGAGTAAAGTGGTGTAGAGTACAGTGGCGGAGAGTGCAATGTTGCAGAGTGGAGTGTCAGTGCAGTGGTGTAGAGTGGCACAGAGTTGTACAGAGAACAGTGGCGAAGAGTACAGTGGTGCAGAGTAAAGGTCAGTGGCATACAGTGCAGTTGTTTAGAGTGCATTGGCGTAGAGTGCAGTGGCATAGAGTGGCATGGGGTGGAGTAGAGTGGCATAGAGTGCATTGGAGTAGAGTGGCATACAACAGAGTGGCATAGAGTACAATAGTGCAGTGGCATAGAGTGCAGAGTAGACTCCAGTGGCATTGAGTGCAGTGGTCTAGAGTTGTGCAGAGTTGAGTAGTGCAGCGTGGTGCAGTGCAGAGCAGAGTATAGTGCTGTAAAGTGCAGTGACGTAGAGTGCAGTTATGCAAAGTAGAGTGGTATAGAGTGCAGTGGAATAGAGTGTATTGGTGTAGAATGCAGTAGTACAGAGTAGAGTGGTGTAGAGTAGAGTGGCAGCCAGTGCAGTGTTGCAGAGTAGAGTGTCAGAGTACATTGGTGTAGAGTGAATTGCAGTAGAGTACAGTGGTTTAGAGTGCAGTGGAGCAGAGTGGTGTAGTGTCGCGCCGCGCGGTGCGGCGCGAGCCGAGCGTTCGGCTCGGGCCGCGCATCGCGTTCCTAAGACGCGGCGCTCCCCAAGCCTTTCCTGCACTCTACGAGGCCCCAGAACTTACATGGGGCCTCGCTCTGCTCTCTCTCTCCGCTTTGTTGGGGTCTCCTGACCCCTCTTACCTGTTTTTGCTCCTTCTTCTTTCTTCTTTCTTCTTTCTTTTTTCTTGGGTCTGTTTGTTGCACTTTCCTTTATGTCTTTTCCCCCTTCCCAGGTTACCTTTTTCTTCCTGTGGGTCACTTCCTGTTCTTTGGTATTTAAGGGAGGTGTTTTCTTATTTTCTTTGCACTGCAACACTCTCTGTTCAGATGGTGTCTTCGCTCCTGATTTCCTAGCCTTTTGGTTCTGGAATTCGCCAATTCTGTATTATTTGACTTCAGTTCTTTTTGATTCCTGTTCTTTTGTTCTTGTTTTCAGGAATCATTCTGTTGGAGGTTTTTTCCCCTTTTTTGGAAGGGTTTTTTTCCCTCTGGCGCTATTTTCTGAAGGTCACGGTCTGTTCTTGGCGTTTCCATTGCCTACAGCACCGTGGCTACCAGAAAGAGTCGCCCCTTTTTGGGCCAAAGCCGAACACTCAAGATCCACGGCACTAGATCTGCAGATTCCAGGCGCAAGCAGCACGTGAGTCGTGACAGATTGCAGCGCCAAACCATCCCGACGTCTTCAAACACCATGGATGACACAGTGGTGGCTGCTGCAGATCCGGATCAATCTCTCCTGACGACGATTCAGCAACAAGCTCAAGAATTACAACAACTACGCAGTGAGAATGCTGCGTTACGACAGGCTTTGGCTTTCCGTAGTGGTGATGTCCCGACGCTCTCCGCTTCTACCCATCGTTTTTCTGGTGAACCAACCAAACTGCGTGAGTTCCTTGATTCATTAACGGTGTACTTCGCCTTCCGACCCACCCAATTCTCCCATGACAGAACAAAAGTGGGTTATCTCATCAGTGCCTTATCCGGTCCTGCCTTGGCCTGGGCAACCCCGATGGTATCATCCAACGATCCGGTATTGTCGGACTATTCCGCCTTCGTGAATCGCTTCCAGCAAATGTTTAGTCGTCCGGGATTGGAGGCCTCAGCGGAAGAAGCCTTATGCGACATTCAACAAGGCTCACAAGATGTCCTTCAATACATAACACGCTTTCGTCAGCTGGCGGCAGAGACCACCTGGGTGGAACGTACTTTGGTGACTTTGTTTCGTAGAGGACTCAAAGAAGAAATAAAAGATGAATTAGTACATTCCACCAGAGTGGAAGATCTTCGTGGCCTGATGGATCAAGCCCTTTCCATCGAGTATCGCCTTCAGGAACGGAGATCGGAGAAGAGAAGGAGTAGAGGGTCCTTCCAACCAAGCACTTCACGAGTTTATCCGCATCGTTCTGAGGAACCTCGCCCCCCTGCTAGAGACATCGAAGGAGAACCCATGCAGGTCGATACTACTCGAGGCCCTCTCTCCGCTAGCGAGCGGGAAGACAGACGAAATAAAGGGTTGTGTCTGTACTGCGGTTCTGCCGGCCACATGCTTCGTACCTGTCCAGTACGTCCATCAAGGCCATCGGGAAACGCCACTTCCCGTCCTCTGTAAGAAGGGAGGGGACGGGATTATCAGCTATACCTTCCATCAGTTCCTTTAATGACAATACAACATCCTTGTTTATAGTACCAGTCATGTTACAATTTCCTGACGGCCGTCAAGAAAAGACTATGGCATTACTAGATTGTGCAGCTAGTGGTATTTATATGGATAAGAAGTGGGCCACTACTCAACAAGTTCCTACACAACCTAAGGAACTTCCCGAACAAGTACACACAGTGGACGGATCCTTGATATCCTCGGGTCCAGTTGATACAACTACCCTGATGCTGAGTTTACAGATCGGTAACCATCAAGAACACATCTCCTTTGATCTCATAACATTCCCCAACCATACCATCATTCTTGGAATTCCGTGGTTCATCAGACATAATCCGTATGTGAATTGGGCAACCCGGACGGTCTCCTTGTCTTCACAGTTTTGTCACGAGCACTGTTTTGCTTCTGACAAGTATTGGTCACCTAAGAGATCAATAATTACGGAAGATACCACCGGTTCTTCCATTAATACAGTCCAAGGAGTCCCTGAACACTATTTTGAGTTTCAAGATGTGTTCCAAAAACCATCCAGACCTGTGTTACCTCCACATCGAGATTACGATTGTGCTATTCCCTTGGAACCTGGCACTATCGTTCCTTTTGGAAGGATGTATTCCCTCACGGAACCTGAAAAGGAAGTATTAAAGGAGTATTTGGAAGAAAATATACAAAGTGGTCTTATTGTTCCATCGTCTTCTCCGGCCGGGGCTCCTCTCTTTTTCGTACCCAAGAAGACAAAGGATCTTCGCCCTTGCCTGGATTTTCGAGGCCTGAATAAGATAACTATTAAAGATCGTTATCCTTTGCCTCTCATCAGGGATATTCTAGAGGCAGTCAGAGGAGCTCAACGGTTTACCAAACTAGATCTACGGGGAGCCTACCACCTTTTACGCATTAAAGAAGGAGATGAGTGGAAAACAGCCTTTAGGACTCCATTTGGTCACTTTGAATACAAAGTAATGCCTTTTGGTCTCACTAATGCCCCCGCAATCTTCCAGAGATTTATGGACTCAGTGTTTTCTGATCTTCTGAACCAGACAGTTGTAATTTACCTAGATGATATTCTTATTTATTCTAGAAATCCCGAACTATATTCTTCCCATGTGAAACAAGTCCTTCAAAGACTCCGGGCACATCAACTATTTTGCAAACCAGAAAAGTGAGAGTTTGACAAGACGGAAGTCAAATATCTGGGTTATCATTTAAGTCCCACCGGCGTAGCTATGGATCAAGAAAAGGTACAAGCTATTCTAGATTGGCCTTCTCCATCTTCTATTAAAGAAACACAATGTTTTCTAGGATTAGCGAACTTCTATCAGCAATTCATCTTAGACTTTGCAAAACAAACTAGCCATATAACTCACACTTTAAAGAAGGAAAATTTAACAAAAGGTTTTGTCTGGACTAAAGCGGCCGAAACAGCCTTTCAAGATTTAAAGAAGGCATTCACTCAAGCTCCCATCTTAAGACATCCAGATACCAACAAACAATTTATTGTCGTTACCGATGCTTCTGAAAAAGCCATTGGAGCTGTCCTACTTCAACAACAAGAGGATGATGGTCTTGAACATCCTGTTTTCTATTTGTCTCATATACTCTCTATAGCAGAACAACATTACTCAGTACTGGAAAGAGAATTATTGGCTCTGAAAACAGCTTGCATAGAATGGAGACAGTTTCTGATGGGTTCCAAGGAGCCTTTTGAAGTGAGAACAGACCACCGTAATTTACAATGTTTACGAAATTTCGTATGCCAGAATAGTCGTCAAGCTCGTTGGGCCTTTTTCTTCAGCCAGTATGATTTTTACATTACTTATATTCCTGGCTCCCAAAACATTCTGGCTGATGCTCTGTCTCGTCGTTATCCAGATTGTACTCCTGCCCCATCTCAACATCTACTGGAACCTAGTAAGATCATTGGGGTAGCTCAGTCTTTTCTGGAGGAGGTACAACTGGAATACTCCAATCTATCTGATCACGAAGTAGAGAAATTAAGGCCTCTATTACATAAGAGACAAGGATACTATTATTATCAAGACCTGTTATTCCTCCCTACTAACAGGGTTTGAGAAAAAGCATTACAAATGTGTCATGATTCACCGGTTGCTGGTCATAGAGGCATCAAGGCCACACAAGAACTTATTTCACGATTTTTCTGGTGGCCTACCTGGAAACTGGATATTGAAAGATACGTTCAGGCTTGTCCCACATGCGCTCAAGTCAAGATTCCCCGAACCAGACCTGCAGGATTACTCCAGCCTTTGCCTGTTCCGCCAACTCCATGGCACACCATCTCTACTGATTTTATGTGTTCGCTACCACCTTCAGCAGGAAACCGGGTAATCATGGTCACTGTGGATTCCTTTACTAAAATGGCTCACTTCACTGCCCTGAAAAAGCTACCTACATCCCAAGAACTAAGCCAGATATTCATCGACCATATCTTCCGTCTTTATGGACTTCCACATACCATTATATCTGATAGAGGACCTCAGTACATTTCCCGGTTTTGGAGATATTTTTGTAAAACACTTAATATCAATAGAGCCCTGTCATCGGGCTTCCATCCTCAGACCAATGGACAGACCGAGCGTCTGAACCAAGGATTAGAGCAATACCTTCGCTGTTTTTGCAATTCTACCCAAAGCAACTGGAACACTTATCTCCCTATTGCTGAATTCTCCTACAATAATTCTGTCCATAGTGCCTCCAAGACCACTCCTTTTTTCTGTTCTTATGGCTTTCATCCTACCTCTTTCCCTACTTCTTCTCGGTCTCCCTCTCCCCTGCCCGCTATTACTTATTTCTCCAAACGCCTTCTTCAAATCCATAGACTAATTCGATCCAATCTATTACACACCAAGAGATATATGAAGAAAGTAGCAGACAAGAAACGTAGGACCACTCCGAACTACCATCTACAAGATAAAGTTTGGCTTTCTTCTAAATTCTTACCCTCACGTCTTTCTCAGAACAAGTTCACACCTCGCTACTACGGGCCTTTCTGTATTCTCCAGTTGATTAATCCTGTCACTGTCCGTCTTCACTTGCCTCACACGTGGAAGATTCATCCAGTCTTTCATGTCTCCCAGCTCAAACCTTATGTGCCGGATCCTTACTCTCGTCAGTTTTCCTGTCCTCCTCCTGTCTTAGTGGATGATGTTCCTGAATATGAGGTTCAGGAAATTTGTGACTCTCGTCTTTCTCACAAACGTCTGCATTATCTGATTCATTGGAAGGGTTATCCTCTCAGTGAATGTTCTTGGGAAGATGCATCTTCTGTTCATGCACCTCTTCTGATTCAGCGCTTTCACCGTTTATTTCCTCTCAAACCAGGGCCTTCGGGAGGGGGGCCTACTGTCGCGCCGCGCGGTGCGGCGCGAGCCGAGCGTTTGGCACAAGCCGGGCGTTCGGCTCAGGCCGCGCATCGCGTTCCTAAGACGCGGCGCGCCCGAGCCTTTCCTGCACTCTACGAGGCCCCAGAACTTACATGGGGCCTCGCTCTGCTCTCTCTCTCCGCTTTGTTGGGGTCTCCTGACCCCTCTTACCTGTTTTTGCTCCTTCTTCTTTCTTCTTTCTTTTTTCTTGGGTCTGTTTGTTGCACTTTCCTTTATGTCTTTTCCCCCTTCCCATGTTACCTTTTTCTTCCTGTGGGTCACTTCCTGTTCTTTGGTATTTAAGGGAGGTGTTTTCTTCTTTTCTTTGCGCTGCAACACTCTCTGTTCAGATGGTGTCTTCGCTCCTGATTTCCTAGCCTTTTGGTTCTGGAATTCACCAATTCTGTATTATTTGACTTAAGTTCTTTTTGATTCCTGTTCTTTTGTTCTTGTTTTCAGGAATCATTCTGTTGGAGGTTTTTTCCCCTTTTTTGGAAGGGGTTTTTTCCCTCTGGCGCTATTTTCTGAAGGTCACGGTCTGTTCTTGGCGTTTCCATTGCCTACAGCACCGTGGCTACCAGAAAGAGTCGCCCCTTTTTGGGCCAAAGCCGAACACTCAAGATCCACGCCACTAGATCTGCAGATTCCAGGCGCAAGCAGCACGTGAGTCGTGACACGTAGAGTGCAGTGGCATAGAATAGATTGTTTCAGAGTGGAGTGCAGTGGCATAGAGTGGAGAGGTGCAGGGTAGAGTGCAGTGGCATAGAATGCAGTGGCACAAAGTGCAGTGGCATAGAATAGATTGTTTCACAGTAGAGTGAAGTGGCTTAGAGTGGAGAGGTGCAGGGTAGAATGGAGTTGCATAGAGTGGCATAGAGTGTGATGGCATAGAGTAAAGTGTTGAAGCGTGCCGTGGCATAGAGTAGATTAGAGTGACGTACAGTGTATTGATGTACAGTGCAGGGGCATAGAGTTTAATGTTACAGAGTAAAGTGCACTATCATAGAGTGTATTAGCATTGAGTGCAGTGGCATACAGTGCAGTGTTGCAGAGTGGCATAGAGTGGAGTTGTGCAGACTAGATTGGTGTTGCCTAGACTGGAGTGGTATAGCGTGCAGAGGCGCAGAGCTCAGTGGCTTAGAGAGGCATAAAGTGCATCGACATAGAGTAGAGTGGTGTGGAGTACAGAAGGGGGGGAAGTAGCATAGATTGCAGTTGCATAGAGTGGAGTGGTTCAGAGTGGAGAAGAGTGCAGTGTCCCACAGTGCAGTGGCATGGAGTGATGCAGAGTAGGGTGCAGTGGTGTGAAGTGGAGTATGCATGGTGTGGTAACACACTGCCATTACAGACAACACGTTTTTGATTGAAATGAGCATTACATTGCACAGACATACATCTTTTCAAATAAAACTATACAGTGCACAGACGATGATGTGTGGAAATTGCATCACTTAATGCAATTATTTGTTTTAATCATATAAAAGTATTTGTTTCCAGCACAGCTCAGAATTAACAAAGGTGTGCCTCATTTGTACTCCTGATTCTGACTTATTCTGAAGTTTATTTAAATGTTGTCATGTGATAGAAAAAACTCCTTTCTAACCACAGTATACAGCACGATTGTCACATAAATCCTCTCACTCTGAAGTCAGAGAAAGAAAAGTAAACACTCAGTTCCCACCGAAGACAGAGCCTGACATTTGACCTTGTTCTTTGAATGCACAGCAAATGTGATGAGATAAGAACAAGCTTTACAGGCCTGTTTATAGAAAGGGAGCACTCAGAAGGATACTGTAAATCAGATTTGGGCAAGGGAAGGGACGAATTCAAGCTGCATAGCCTAAAACAAATAAAGCCAGCAAATTGAAAGCAATGAAATATGAGTTACAAGCCACAAAGCCAATTGCAAGCAACGGGCGGAATGCATTCTTAAGGAAACTCTATGAATGTACTTAAAGTGACAGCTGTGGGATACTTTGTGGGGAAAGTCCAGTATTTTAGTCCAGCCCATATCTTGCAGAGGTTTGGCCACATCAATCACCCAGGTAGTGTGACAGGAAGACCTGGAGTGGTCTCAATGTTGCAGGAATTGTCTGTACACCCATGCTATCAGTTTGCTACCAGTCCCCATGGTGTAGAGCTTCTGGCACACCTCTTGTAGAGTTAGTGCTATGTGGCAGACATGAAATAGGGCATTTAATGATTGTTTAAGGTGGTTGTAAGTAAGGAGTTGACCGGGGTGAAGATAGTAGCCTGCCACAAGGGTTTGGAAATGTAGTAGCTCTCCGTCCAGAAACAAATCTGCCAATTTTAAGACACCTGCAGCATGCCACTGATTGAGGTGCTCTGAGAACAGCCGTCCTGTGCGAGTGGGAAGGCTTAGCAAATGTAGTGCAGGAGCACAGGGTTTCTGAGTGTCAGTGAGTTTACAGGGTCTATCAAGGCAAGAGAAAGTTGTGCATGATGAGCCCGGATAGTGATCCGTAGAATGGTCAGTAGGAAACAATGAGCAGTGCAATAAGCCCTCCTTAAAAGTCTTTACTGATAAACCCCATCTCATGCAGGGAGGTGGGCAGAAAGCCAGTGAGCCACCCAATGGGCCTGTGCAGCTGAATAATAGCATTCTAATTGCAGAAGGCCTAATCCACCCGCAGTCACGGGTAGCTTTAGAGTGGAAAGAGCTACCTGACGGTGCTGCAGTGACCAAATTAGATGTGTGGCATGTCTGACGAAGGAAAGAAGGATGAGCAGGGGAAGGTTTGCAAAATAATACTATCATCAGGGTAACACAGCATCTTCACTAGTGCCACGTGGCCCACTACAGAAAGCAGAGGAGAAGAGCAAAAAGCAAACTGTGCTCGGAGGGACCGTGACGCCCTGCTGAGATTTCCATCCTGTAAATCAGTGGGAGAATGGTAGACATTAATCACTAGGTATCGAAAGGTAACTGGTTCCCAGTTCAATCTGAGGTCTAGTTGTATATAAAGAGGAAAACAGTGCCATATGTTAAAGAAAAACAAATTACATTTTAAAATGTTTACATTTTGTTTGTGCAAATTACATCCAAAATATTTTGAAGATTCCATGTGTACTTGGCACTTAGGGATAACCCAGATCACTAGTTTGGCTTTTGCTCAATTTCAAAACCATTGACAAAGCGGGCAATTGCCTTGCACAACCTTGCAAGGGGTCTGGGATCAGCTCACCCTTCACAAGCACGAACAGCAGACCATTGCACCAGAAGAGTTTGCCAAGGTGGGTTGGTGCTGCTAGTTCAACCACTTGACAGTGCCTCTTCTGTTTCTCTCCTGTGTGCAGACACAACTCCACAGGTACCCAATACCTTCCGATAGTCTTTGTAGACCCATCTTGTCTGATTTTAGGAATCGTCCCACCTTGTTCTTCTCTCCCTTATTTATACAGTTCTTAGCATCAACCTCCCATTTGATCTCAATTTCATCCTCCTCTTTTATCATGTTTGATTGGTGGTCCGGGCTCCCAGTTCTGAGAGAAATGTAGAGTCCCAGACATACAGTCTAGTGCTGTGGGACTACAGACAACATGTGGGCACCTCACATCCGCACATTAGGTGTGAGACTGTTGCCTACACCATCTGCCCTGCCTCACTAAAACAATTTTTAGGTTGTTTTAGGTAGAAAGTCCAGGGGCGGTTGGGGTGAGCCAGATGTTTTTGTTCCATTTGTTTAAACTAGCATAAGGTTAATTACCTTAATGTTTCCCAAACTGTTTGCCAGGGTGTAGGAAAGTCTATGTCCAAACTGATGCATCTGAATTAGGGGTAGGGGCAGTCCTATCACAACTTAATTCTGAGGGCCAGGATCAACCTGTTGCTTTTATCAGCAGGAGGTTGACCCCTAGAGAAAAGCGTTGGTCTGCCATAGAGAGGGAGGCCTTTGCTGTGGTCTGGGCACTGAAGAAGTTGAGGCCATACCTGTTTGGCACTCACTTCGTTGTTCAGACAGACCACAAACCTCTACTTTGGCTAAAACAAATGAAAGGTGAAAACTTGTTGAGATGCTTTCTTTTGCCAAACTAACTCTCTGGGGTTTTCCTGGCAGCCACAGCTGCTGCCAACCCTCAGACAGGTTTCTGCCCCCCTGGGGCCTGGGCAGCCCCACTGCTTCCTGCTGGTGCATGCTCTGAGGGCTGTCTGCCTTCACCCTGCACTGGAAATCCCGAAGAAATCTCCCGTGGGTTGACAGAGTCTTCCCCCTGCTAAGCAGGCACCAAACTTCTGCTTCACCGGTCCTCGGGGTCCCCTCTCATCCTGACGAGCCTGGTCCCTGGAACACAGGAGCTGGATCCAAGTGATCCCCACAGTCCAGTGGTCCTTCTGTCCAAATTTGGTGGAGGTAAGTCCTTGCCTCCCCACACCAGACAGTAATCCTGTGTACTGTGTGAACTGCAGCTGCTAGGGCTTCTGTGCAAGGATTCCTTCGTGCACAGCACAGCCCAGGTCCCCGGCACTCTGTCCTGCATTGCCCAACTGGCTGAGTTGGACTCTGATGTCGTGGGACCCTCTTTGTTGTTCTGAGTTGACCGTTGTCCTCAGATCTTCTAAGTGCCTGTTCAGGTGCTTCTGCAGGTGCTGCCTTCTTCTGCGTGGGCTCTCTCTGTTGGTGAGCGCCCCCTCTGTCTCCTCCTCCAAGGGGCGACCTCCTGGTCCTTCTTGGGCCCTGGCAGCACCCATTATCTTCAACCACGACTCTTGCAGCTAGCAAGGCTTGTTTACAGTCTTTCTGCGTGGAAACAACTCTGAATCCTCCAGCACGCCGTAGGACATCTTCTGGCCGAAGGAGATGTTCCTGGCACCTTTCGTTGTTGCAGAATCTTCGGCTTCTTCCATCCAGAGGCAGCCCTTTTGCACCTTAATCCGGGGTTTAGTGGGCTCCTGTCCCCCCTGGACACTTGCGTGACTCTTGGACTTGGTCCCCTTCCTATGCAGGTCCTCAGGTCCAGGAATCCGTCTTCAGTGCTTTGCAGTCATTTGTTGCCTTTGCAGAATCCCCTATCTCAGCTTAACTATCTTTCTGGGGGTAGTAGGGTAATTTTACCCCTACTTTTCAGGGTCTTGGGTGGGGTATCTTGGACACCCTTAGTGTCTTCTTACACTCCCAGCAACCCTCTACACACAACACTAGTCCTGGGGTCCATTCGTGGTTCGCATTCCATTTTTGGAGTATATGGTTTGTGTTGCCCCTAGGCCTATTGTCTCCTATTGCATTCTATTGTGTTCTACAGTGTTTGCACTACTTTTCTAACTGTTACTTACCTGATTTTGGTTTGTGTGTGTATATTTTGTGTATATTACTTACCTCCTAAGGGAGTATATCCTCTGAGATACTTTTGGCATATTGTCACAAAAATAAAGTACCTTTATTTTTAGTAACTCTGAGTATTGTGTTTTCCTATGATATAGTGTTAAGTGATATAAGTGGTATAGTAGGAGCTTTGCATGTCTCCTAGTTCAGCCTAAGCTGCTCTGCTATAGCTACCTCTATTAGCCTAAGCTGGTAGAACACTACTGATCTACTAGTAATAAGGGATAACTGGACCTGGCACTAGGTGTAAGGACCATCAGGTACCCACTATAAGCCAGGCCAGACTCCTACAGTATTACTTTTCATTTTCAGTTTATGTGGCATGTAATGTCCTAATAGCTCTAACTCGAGCAAACGCGAGACCCATTGCATTGCCAATGCTTGTTTGTCTCTCATCATGAAGTCAATAAGAAACTGCCCATCACATGAACACTCACAGGACAGTGATTACAAACCCAGTGCAGGGACTGCCAGGAGTTTTGGCTCCACTTGTATTTACCTGCGGCTGAGTTAGTTTGCTTACAATATCCACATAGATCTGGTATTAAATAAATGCAGTGCATTGTGCAGTGGGCTCTGGGTTTGGAGGCCACATACTCCCCTCTGCCCCCCCCTGTCCAAGGGAGCCCCCACCCACCACTCATCACTCCCCATCTTCAGTCAGCCTTCGCTGTCCGTGGGTCTTCAAAAATACACGCACAACATTGTATGATTTGTACTGCACCCTTTCTATTAAAAGTTGCATTCTGGGACTTGTAGTTTCATCTACCATTCGTCTATGTGCTTACAAATGGCAGAAACGGAGCCGGGGGTGGTTCCAAGAGACCCCCATGCAGACACGGGTAGCCAGGCCTCAGTGGGGGCTCCTGCCCCCTCCCAAGCCCTCTAGATGGCCCCTCCCACAGCAGAGCGCTGCGAAGCACTACATATGAAGAGAGGAGCCCCCGGGGAACGATAACTCTAACAGCCCCCAACTGAAGCATTTGTGGAGGGGGCAGGAGGGTGAGTCCGTAGGGGGCACGAATGGGGGCGGTCTGGAAGAGTTACAGGGATTTTTTTATTTATACATTTTTGCACAATCATATAGCGCTGACATTACCGAAAGGTGCTGAAGCGCTTTACAAGAGGAATATTTCATCAGAGGAGGAGGGTTTACATGGCCGTGGGGCGAGGCTGTGTCAGATTTGGGGGTGACGAGGTCCAGATTCTGGACTGTGCTTAGAGGGAGGGAGGGAGGGGGAGAAAAGAATAACAGCCCCTCCCGCAGGAATTTGTGGTTGTGGGAGGAGTCTGCAGGGAGGGGGCAGGAAAGAGGCGTCGGGAGAAGGGAAGGGCCCAGGGTTGGTGGGAAGAGTTGTCTGTAGTCCGAGGGATGCAGCCTGGACAGGGGTGCAAGCACCAGGTGTAGGGGGGCAGTCAGGACAGGGGTGCAAGCACCAGGTGTGGGGGTGCAGCCAGGACGGGGGTGCAAGCACCAGGTGTGGGAGGTACTTCACTCATCTCTACAGGAGGCTGCACCACAGATCTCGGGGGAGGGGTGGGGGCACATTTATTGTGTGAGGAGAGAGAGGATAGCACCCCTATCCCTCCCTCCTGCATCCTTTCACCATCCCTGGGGTGGGGGTGATTGAGGGGTGCTGACCACCCCCACTGGATGAAGCACTTCCGAGGTCACTGGTAATGGCAGAGGTGGGGGCGACCACACAAGCCCCGAATGGACACAGACAGTGAATTATTATCACCCAGAAGTGCCGTGTGAAGGGAGCGCGCCGTGTGATCTGCTGCAGGTGAGTTGTGGCCGTGTGATCCGCTGCAGGTGAGGAAGTTGTGGCCGTGTGATCCGCTGCAGGTGAGTTGTGGCCGTGTGATCCGCTGCAGGTGAGTTGTGGCCGTGTGATCCGCTGCAGGTGAGTTGTGGCCGTGTGATCTGCTGCAGGTGAGTTGTCGCCGTGTGATCTGCTGTAGGTGAGTTGTCACTGTGTGATCTGCTGCAGGTGAGTTGTCACCGTGTGATCTGCTGCAGGTGAGTTGTCGCCGTGTGATCTGCTGCAGGTGAGTGAGTTGTCGTCGTGTGATCTGCTGTGAGTGAGTTGTCGCCGTGTGATCTGCTGCAGGTGAGTGAGTTGTCGCCGTGTGATCTGCTGCGGGTGAGTTGCCGCCGTGTGATCAGCTGCAGGTGAGTGAGTTGTCGCTGTGTGATCTGCTGCGGGTGAGTGAGTTGTCGCCGCGTGATCTGCTGCGGGTGAGTGAGTTGTCGCCGTGTGATCTGCTGCAGGTGAGTGAGTTGTCGCCGTGTGATCTTCTGCGGGTGAGTGAGTTGTGGCCGTGTGATCTGCTGCAGGTGAGTGAGTTGTCGCCGTGTGATCTGCTGCGGGTGAGTTATCGGGGTGGGAGGGTTGGAGCCGGGAAGTCACTGAGTGAGGGGCTTTGCTCCCTCCTCCTGTTTACAGTGTAATTAGTGGAATAAAAACGGTGAATGGTTTCCTTCTCCCCGACCCCTCCCGGGGGTCTCAGGCCGGTGACCCCTGACACTGGTCTATATTGGTATAAAAGTGACCTCTGTCCTGGGAAGGGGCAGGTTGGTCCGGGTCACGCACAGTGGGGCCACATTTTTCCCGGTGTTGTGGATTGGTAAATATTGGTCTGTTTTATAAATGACTTTCTGCTATTTTTAGCATATTGGGCTGGAATTTAGAAATGTGTGTGGGTTACAGGATCAGTCTTTTGTGGGTTGTACCCCTGAGCTCGGAGCCCCTGCAAGGTGAGAAGTGAAGAAACTTTAGAAGTGCAGCGGAGTCACCTGCATTTCAGCAGCCCCCCCACCCACCCCCCCTCCTCCCCCCACATCTGCACTTCCAGAAGCTTCCCTGAACAGTGGGAGTTTAACAACATAAACCTTTATTATACAGAGCGGCAGATAGCGCCTCGACGCCATTTAAATCCCCTTTGTGGGCGCAGGACCCTGTGATTTGCCAGCATGAAAGCCCTGCTTGTTTAATCCACAGTTTGTTGGACAGTTTCCAGGGGGAAGGAAGGTAACCGAGTCCATGGAAAGAAATCTCAGCTCCTCACATTAACAATCTCCTTTGACAACTTTGCTTAAAATTCGCCAGAGCTGGTGACTTAGAACTGGGGATTCAGGATCCAGTCTCGGCGCTGGCTCAACATCCTGTGATCCTGGGCAGATCACTTAATTGCCCTGTGCATAAAATAAATGAATAATGTGTCCTTGTGTAATGTAACTAGTGTCAAGTAAAGCCCCCCAGTGCCCCCAGGTCGAGCTTCAGCTCCCTGAAAATGCCCCCCATGAGGACTCAGAGAGAAAGTAAGCAGTTAGCAGGAGCAGACATTCTGCGCCCACCCCCTCTGCGGAAGGGTCCGGGCACAAATCTCCATTTACTGCCTGCTTGACTCTGCCCCTGCCCCTCCTTCCTAGGAGTAGCAGCATTGGGCTACATAGGCCCCGTTCACTGTGCCCCTTCTGCTCCCTCTGCCTCCCACTTTCCCCTCTCTCTCCCTCTCTGTTCCCCTCTCTCTCCCTCTCTGTTCCCCTCTGCCCCCTCTCTCCCCTCTGTCCCCTCTGCCTCCCTCTCTGTTCCCCTCTGTTCTCTGTCCCCTCTCTCCCTCTCTGTTCCCCTCTGTCTCCCCCTCTGTTCCTCTCTGTCCCCTCTCTCCACTCTGCCTTCCTCTACCCTCTCTGTCCCTTCTGCTCCCTTTGCCTCCCACAGCTCCCTCTCCCCCTCTGTTCCTCCTTCCCTTCTCTCTCTTCCCCTCTGCCCCCTCTCCCCCTCTGTTCCTCCTTCCCTTCTCTCTCTTCCCCTCTGCCTCCTCTCCCCCACATTTCCTCTTATCCATCTCCACGCTTTCTCCCCCTCGCTCCCCTCTGCCTCCCGATAGCCGATACTACAATACTCACTGCACTCGGGGAAACTCTGCCCATAATGCTTTGCAAGGCATTACTTTTAGAAAACATTTTTGCCCATAACTGAGCCGGTGGTGGTCCTAGGACAATGGGACCACTCCCAAACCATTCATCACGACCTGGTCTTTCTGTCTAGGTCATCTCTGGGCCTCCACACTAAGTTAGTGGGGAGTCAAAATAATAACCCCTCCCACCATTCTGTGTCTTTTTAAGCCATCTCATGGCTGGAAGTTTTGTTTTGCAGCTGAAAGTAGATTCTTTAATAAGGGTCTTATTCGTAGTATCATTGCAGTAGGCCTGCTAGCCCTGAAAATGTGTAATGCTCTACGCTCTCTAGGGCTAAATATGTGGCTGCTCTGCATTATTTTCTGCCATTCTGTTTTCATGTGATAATGCCCTTTTTGTGTTCTTTAGGGGCTGTTCTGAGCATTACAGTCAACGTAACTCACCCCATAATCCTTTGAGGGGGATTCTTTCTTTTTTCAAACCATTTTTCATCATGTCTCAGCCTGTGGTGGGTCTGGGATAATGGGACCACCACCAAAACATTCAGCACAACACACTCTTTCTGTCTAGGTCAACTGTGAGTCCCCACACCAGGTTAGTGGGGACCTCCAAAATAACCCCCCCACATTCAGTGTTTATTTAAGCTCTCTCATGGCTGGAACTTCCAGCTTTTAACGTGGCGGTGGCTAATGCTAAAATAAAGTCAATAAGCAAAATGAAGCTGGTGGTCACTAATGTGACGGTGTGCTGCTCGGCTAAGTGCAACGTGGAGTCAGTGGTAAAAACACAAATATCATTACAGTGGGTCAGAATAACTGTGAGGGTCAGCCTAAAGGGGAGATTAAATGGAGCTGGAGAGAGGATTAAACCTTGCGGTACTCCTTGTGGAACTGGTGCAGGCTTCGAGAGACGGCTGTGGATTTATATTTGTTGAGAAAGATCTCCGGATATTACCATTGATACCAGTGCGGTTATTGAGTGTCTCCAGTAATGCTGGATGGTTGACTGCATTGAATATAATAGTTAAATATCTATAGAAGCACGACAAACAAGCAGTGAAAGCAAACTAGCGAGACATACAGATTTAGCTGGTTTACAAGCACAGCAATAGTCTTCAATTAAAACACATACAGGATTGCAGGTATAAATGTACTTCACTGGGTGCATTCTAAAAAGTTACTTACTTTATAAAGAATAGATGCAAATGGACACCTTCTGATAAACTCTAATATAGCAGCAATCGAATACACAAAGGCAGCTCCAAAAGGAATTTACAGCATCATTGTCAGGAGTCAGGAACTGATAAATGTGGAATGTGCCCTGTTGCTGTGAAGAGTTGGTAGAAAGCGTCCTGCTATCACACGAGCCTCTAAACACAAAGGCAGCGCTAATGTAATTATTAAGTACAAACCAAAACACTGGCACTGAAGGGACTACCTCCTTTTGGAAGAGTAAAATGCAGTCACTCAAAGTGAAGTTAGTCAGTGGCTGAAGTAGGCGGACTCAGAACCCCGTGCCGTATTCTGTAGTGGGCGGTGTAGGAGGCTGGACTGGCTTGTAGTGAGTACCAAGGGGTACTTGCACCTTGCACCAGGCCCAGTTATCCCTTATTAGTGTATAGGGTGTCTAGCAGCTTAGGCTGATAGATAATGGTAGCTTAGCAGAGCAGCTTAGGCTGAACTAGGAGACGTGTGAAGCTACTACAGTACCACTTAGTGTCATATGCACAATATCATAAGAAAACACAATACACAGTTATACTAAAAATAAAGGTACTTTATTTTTATGACAATATGCCAAAGTATCTTAGAGTGTACCCTCAGTGAGAGGATAGGAAATATACACAAGATATATATACACAATAGCAAAAATATGCAGTATAGTCTTAGAAAACAGTGCAAACAATGTATAGTTACAATAGGATGCAATGGGGAAACATAGGGATAGGGGCAACACAAAACATATACTCCAAAAGTGGAATGCGAACCACGAATGGACCCCAAACCTATGTGACCTTGTAGAGGGTCGCTGGGACTATTAGAAAATAGTGAGAGTTAGCAAAATAACCCTCCCCAAGACCCTGAAAAGTGAGTGCAAAGTGCACTAAAGTTCCCCTAAGGACAAAGTAGTCGTGTTAGAGGAATAATGCAGGAAAGACACAAACCAGCAATGCAACAACTGTGGATTTCCAATCTAGGGTACCTGTGGAACAAGGGGACCAAGTCCAAAAGTCACAAGCAAGTCGGAGATGGGCAGATGCCCAGGAAATGCCAGCTGCGGGTGCAAAGAAGCTTCGACTGGACAGAAGAAGCTGAGGTTTCTGCAGGAACGAAAAGGGCTAGAGACTTCCCCTTTGGTGGACGGATCCCTCTCGCCTTGGAGAGTCGTGCAGAAGTGTTTTCCCACCGGAAGGGCGCCAACAAGCCTTGCTACACGCAAATCGTGCGTTTGGCGTTTTTGGACGCTGCTGGGGCCCAGGAGGGACCAGGAGGTCGCAAATTGGACCTGAAGAGAGAGGGGACGTCGAGCAAGACAAAGAGCCCTCACTGAAGCAGGTAGCACCCGGAGAAGTGCCAGAAACAGGCACTACGAGGATGCGTGAAACGGTGCTCGCCGAAGTTGCACAAAGGAGTCCCACGTCGCCGGAGACCAACTTAGAAAGTCGTGCAATGCAGGTTAGAGTGCCGTGGATCCAGGCTTGGCTGTGCACGAAGGATTTCCGCCGGAAGTGCACAGGGGCCGGAGTAGCTGCAAAGTCGCGGTTCCCAGCAATGCAGCCCAGCGAGGTGAGGCAAGGACTTACCTCCACCAAACTTGGGCTGAAGAGTCACTGGACTGTGGGGGTCACTTGGACAGCGTCGCTGGATTCGAGGGACCTCGCTCGTCGTGCTGAGAGGAGACCCAAGGGACCGGTAATGCAGCTTTTTGGTGCCTGCGGTTGCAGGGGGAAGATTCCGTCGACCCACGGGAGATTTCTTCGGAGCTTCTGGTGCAGAGAGGAGGCAGACTACCCCCACAGCATGCACAAGCAGGAAAACAGTCGAGAAGGCGGCAGGATCAGCGTTACAGAGTTGCAGTAGTCGTCTTTGCTACTATGTTGCAGGTTTGCAGGCTTCCAGCGCGGTCAGCGGTCGTTTCCTTATCAGAAGGTGAAGAGAGAGATGCAGAGGAACTCGGCTGAGCTCATGCATTCGTTATCTAAAGTTTCCCCAGAGACAGAGACCCTAAATAGCCAGAAAAGAGGGTTTGGCTACCTAGGAGAGAGGAAAGGCTACTAACACCTGAAGGAGCCTATCAGCAGGAGTCTCTGACGTCACCTGGTGGCACTGGCCACTCAGAGCAGTCCAGTGTGCCAGCAGCACCTCTGTTTCCAAGATGGCAGAGGTCTGGAGCACACTGGAGGAGCTCTGGACACCTCCCAGGGGAGGTGCAGGTCAGGGGAGTGGTCACTCCCCTTTCCTTTGTCCAGTTTCGCGCCAGAGCAGGGGCTAAGGGGTCCCTGAACCGGTGTAGACTGGCTTATGCAGAATTGGGCACATCTGTGCCCAACAAAGCATTTCCAGAGGCTGGGGGAGGCTACTCCTCCCCTGCCTTCACACCATTTTCCAAAGGGAGAGGGTGTCACACCCTCTCTCAGAGGAAGTTCTTTGTTCTGCCATCCTGGGCCAGGCCTGGCTGGACCCCAGGAGGGCAGCTGCCTGTCTGAGGGGTTGGCAGCAGCAGCAGCTGCAGTGAAACCCCAGGAAGGGCAGTCTGGCAGTACCAGGGTCTGTGCTACAGACCACTGGGATCATGGAATTGTACCAACAATGCTACGATGGCATAGAGGGGGCAATTCTATGATCATTGACATGTTACATGGCCATATTCGGAGTTACCATGGTGAAGCTACATATAGGTAGTGACCTATATGTAGTGCACGCGTGTAATGGTGTCCCCGCACTCACAAAGTTCAGTGAATTGGCTCTGAACAATGTGGGGGCACCTTGGCTAGTGCCAGGGTGCCCTCACACTAAGTAACTTTGCACCTAACCTTTACCAGGTAAAGGTTAGACATATAGGTGACTTATAAGTTACTTAAGTGCAGTGTAAAATGGCTGTGAAATAACGTGGACGTTATTTCACTCAGGCTGCAGTGGCAGGCCTGTGTAAGAATTGTCAGAGCTCCCTATGGGTGGCAAAAGAAATGCTGCAGCCCATAGGGATCTCCTGGAACCCCAATACCCTGGGTACCTCAGTACCATATACTAGGGAATTATAAGGGTGTTCCAGTAAGCCAATGTAAATTGGTAAAAATGGTCACTAGCCTGTCAGTGACAATTTGGAAAGAAATGAGAGAGCATAACCACTGAGGTTCTGATTAGCAGAGCCTCAGTGAGACAGTTAGTCACTACACAGGTAACACATTCAGGCACACTTATGAGCACTGGGGCCCTGGGTTACCAGGGTCCCAGTGACACATACAACTAAAACAACATATATACAGTGAAAAAGGGGGGTAACATGCCAGGCAAGATGGTACTTTCCTACACAACCCCCCCCCCCCAAACGAAGGACAATAAGACTAGCCATTACCTGATGAGTCTTCATTGTCTAAGTGGAAATATCTGGAGAGTCCATCTGCATTGGAGTGGCTACTCCCAGGTCTATGTTCCACTGTATAGTCCATTCCCTGTAGGGATATGGACCACCTCAACAATTTAGGATTTTCACCTTTCATTTGTTTTAGCCAAAGTAGAGGTTTGTGGTCTGTCTGAACAATGAAGTGAGTGCCAAACAGGTATGGCCTCAACTTCTTCAGAGCCCAGACCACAGCAAAGGCCTCCCTCTCAATGGCAGACCAACGCTTTTCTCTAGGGGTCAACCTTCTACTAATAAAAGCAACAGGTTGATCCTGGCCCTCAGAATTAAGTTGTGATAGGACTGCCCCTACTCCTAATTCAGATGCATCAGTTTGGACATAGAATTTTTTAGAGTAACAAGGGCTTTTCAGGACAGGTGCAGAGCACATGGCCTGCTTCAGCTCCTCAAAAGCTTTCTGACAGTTTGCTGTCCATAATACCTTTTTAGGCATTTTCTTGGATGTGAGGTCATTAAGAGGGGCTGCAATGGAGCCATAGTTCTTAATGAACCTCCTGTAATACCCAGTGAGGCCTAGGAAGGCTCTCACCTGAGTCTGAGTGGTAGGGGGAACCCAATCAATAATAGTTTGGATTTTCCCCTGAAGTGGTGCAATCTGTTCCCCACCAACAAGGTGTCCCAGATAAACCACCTTACCCTGCCCTATCTGGCACTTTGAAGCCTTGATAGTGAGGCCTGCCTTTTGCAGAGCCTCCAAAACTTTCCAAAGGTGGACCAGGTGATCATCTCAGCTGGAGCTAAAGACAGCTATATCATCCAAATATGCTGCACTGAAAGCTTCCAGCCCTTGCAGGACTGTGTTCACCAACCTCTGAAAAGTGGCAGGTGCATTTTTCAAACCAAAAGGCATTACAGTAAACTGGTAATGTCCTCCAATGGTAGAAAATGCAGTCTTAGGTTTAGCATCTTCTGACAATTTGATCTGCCAATACCCTGCAGTCAAATCAAAAGTGCTTAGATACTTGGCCGATGCCAGTGTATCTATAAGCTCATCTGCCCTGGGTATAGGGTGAGCATCAGTTTTGGTTACCAAGTTGAGACCTCTATAGTCTACACAAAACCTCATTTCCTTCTTTCCATCTTTAGAATTGGGTTTTGGTACCAGTACCACAGGAGAAGCCCATGGACTGTCAGAGTGCTCAACCACTCCTAGTTCCAACATTTTCTGAACTTCTTGCTTTATGCAGTCCCTGACATGGTCAGGCTGCCTATAGATCTTACTTTTGACAGGTAAACTGTCTCCAGTATCTATAGTGTGTTCACACCAAGAGGTGGTGCCTGGCACAGTAGAGAAGAGTTCTGAAAATTGTCCTAGGAGATTTATGCAATTATCTTTCTGCTCAGCAGTAAGACAATCAGCCAAAACTACACCTTCCACAAGAGCATCTTGTTCTGTGGAAGAGAAGAGATCAGGTAGAGGATCACTGTCTTCTTCCTGTCCCTCATCTGTTGCCATGAGCAGGGTGAGATCAGCCCTGTCATAGTAGGGTTTCAGGCGGTTGACATGGAGCACCCTAAGGGGACTCCTGGCAGTGCCTAAGTCAACCAAGTAGGTGACTTCACCCTTCTTTTCAACAATTGTGTGGGGTCCACTCCATTTATCTTGGAGTGCTCTTGGGGCCACAGGCTCCAAGACCCACACTTTCTGCCCTGGTTGGTACTGAACCAAAACAGCCTTCTGATCATGCCATTGCTTCTGGAGCTCTTGGCTGGCCTGAAGGTTTTTACTGGCCTTTTTCATGTACTCAGCCATCCTTGATCTGAGGCCAAGTACATAATCCACAATATCCTGCTTAGGAGCTTTTAAAGGTTGTTCCCAACCCTCCTTTACAAGTGTGAGTGGACCCCTAACAGGGTGTCCAAAAAGAAGTTCAAAGGGGCTGAAGCCCACTCCTTTCTGGGGTACCTCCCTGTAGGCAAAAAGGAGGCATGGTAGAAGGATATCCCATCTCCTGCGGAGTTTTTCAGGGAGACCCATAATCATGCCTTTGAGAGTTTTATTAAATCTCTCCACCAGTCCATTTGTTTGTGGATGATAGGGTGCTGTGAACTTGTAAGTTACACCACACTCCTTCCACATGGCCTTTAAGTATGCAGACATGAAATTGCTTCCTCTGTCTGATACTACTTCCTTTGGGAAGCCCACCCTGGAAAATATTCCCAGGAGGGCCTTTGCCACTGCAGGAGCTGTAGTGGTCCTTAAAGGAATAGCTTCAGGATATCTTGTGGCATGGTCCACTACCACCAAGATAAACCTATTGCCTGAAGCAGTAGGAGGGTCAAGGGGGCCAACTATGTCAACCCCTACCCTTTCAAAGGGAACCCCAACCACAGGCAGTGGGATAAGGGGTGCCTTTGGAGTGCCACCTGTCTTGCCACTGGCTTGACAGGTTTCACAGGACTTACAAAATTCCTTTGTGTCCTCAGACATCCTAGGCCAATGAAACAATGGTACCAATCTGTCCCAAGTTTTCATTTGACCCAGGTGCCCAGCTAAGGGAATGTCATGTGCCAGTGTTAGGAGGAACTTTCTGTACTCCTGAGGAATCACTAATCTCCTGGCAGCTCCAGGTTTAGGATCCCTATGCTCAGTGTACAAGAGGTTGTCCTCCCAGTAAACTCTGTGAGAGTCACTGACATCCCCATTAGCCTGTTTGACAGCTTGCTGTCTGAGACCCTCTAATGTGGGACAGGTTTGCTGTGCCACACTCAGCTCCTCTCTGGCAGGCCCCCCTTCACCCAAAAGCTCAGCAGTGTCTGCTTCCAGCTCCTCTGGTGTAGGTTCTGCACAGGGAGGGAATTCTTCTTCCTCAGAAGTAGAATCCACTGTAGAGGGAGGGATAGTAGGAAGTGGTTTGCTTCTACTAGCCCTAGCTTTAGGGAGCACTTGGTCCATTGTTCCAGGATCCAAGCTTCCCTGTCCTTTTTGCTTTTTGGCCTGAGCCCTTGTCAAAGCAAAAATATGCCCTGGAATGCCCAGCATTGCTGCATGGGCCTCCAACTCCACATCTGACCAAGCTGATGTCTCCAAATCATTCCCTAATAGACAGTCTACAGGTAAATCTGAAGCTACCACAACTTTCTTTGGACCAGTTACCCCCCCCCCAGTTGAGATTTACAACAGCCATGGGGTGGCTTTGTGTTATGTTGTGAGCATCGGTTACTTGGTACTGGTGTCCAAGTATGTGTTGTTCAGGGTGCACCAGTTTCTCAATCACCATTGTGACACTGGCACCTGTGTCCCTGTAGGCCTGGACCTCAACACCATTTATTAGGGTTAGTTGCTTGTACTTCTCCAAGTTATGGGGGCAAGCAACCAAAGTGGCTAAGTCAATAGCCCCTTCAGAGACTAAAGTAGCCTCTGTGGTCTCCCTAATCAGACCAACCCCAACTAAATTACCAAAAGTGAGCCCAGCTACTCCCTTGGATTGGCTATTAGTAGGTTTGCTCCCACCACCACTGCTATTAGTAGGGACACTAGGTGTAGCAGTAGGGGTTGTAGTGGTAGGAGCTGTGGTGCCTTTCTTTGGACAACTGGGATCTGTTGTCCAATGGCCTTTTATTTTACATAAATAGCACCATGGTTTCTTTTCCTTGTTCTGATTAAAGGAGGATTTGGACCCACCACCCCCACCAGAGTGTTTTTGTGGGCCTGATGAAGACTCATTTTTAGATTTGTCCCCACCCTTGTCAGAAGACTTACCATCCTTCTTTTTGTTGCCATCTTTGTCACCCCCTGTATGAACTTTTCTGTTCACTCTTGTTCTGACCCATTTGTCTGCCTTCTTTCCCAATTCTTGGGGAGAGGTCAGATCAGAGTCCATCAAGTACTGGTGCAACAAATCAGACACAAAATTATTAAGAATATGCTCTCTCAGGATCAAGTTATACAGGCTGTCATAATCTGTAACTTTACTGCCATGTAACCACCCCTCCAAGGCCTTCACTGCCTGGTCAATGAAATCAACCCAGTCTTGTGAAGACTCCTTTTTGGTCTCTCTGAACTTTATCCTGTACTGTTCAGTGGTTAAGCCATAACCATCCAGGAGTGCATTCTTAAGAACTTGGAAATTATTAGCATCATTTTCTTTTACAGTAAGGAGCCTATCCCTACCTTTTCCAGTAAATGATAGCCATAGGATAGCAGCCCACTGCTTTTGAGGGACATCCTGTACAGCACAGGCCCTCTCAAGTGCAGCAAACCACTTGTTAATGTCATCCCCCTCCTTATAAGGGGGAACTATCTTGTGCAGATTCCTGGAATCATGCTCTTTTGCAGGATGACTATGGGGAATACTGCTGCTGCCACCATGGGTTTCTAAACCCAACTTCTGTCTTTCCCTCTCTACTTCTAAAGACTGTCTATCCAAATCCAGCTGTTGCTTCTTGAGCTTCAGTCTGGTTTGTTCCACTCTCAATCTATTGAGCTCCCTTTCTAACAATCTGTCAGCAGGGTGGGTGGGAGGGACATTTCTAGATACAGAGGTATGATGGGAATGAACAGAAGGAGACCTGTCCCTTACAGAGGGCACCCTAACAGCTTGGCTACCAGTATAATGTGAGAGCACACCATTAGTATGGTGTGATTCAACCTCTGTACCAACTATGCTAGACTGTCTAGTAATGGGCAGGCTGAGAAGTTTCTTTCCTGAACCTTTTCCTGGGGGAGTCCCTGGATCAGATTGAGAACCATTAGCTACTTTTTCTACAGATTGGGCACTTATGGCCTTATCCTGTACTCTAAGCATATTAATTAACAGTTCTAAGGAAGGATTCTTCCCTACACTCAAACCTCTCTCTATGCAGAGACTCCTTGCTCCTTCCCAGCTAAGGTGATCATATGCAAGTTTGGACAGTTCAACATTTTTTCCTGTGCCAGACATTTTTTAGAGAGAGTTAAAGTGATAGAAAAAGAGAAAAAAGTTTTCAGAACTTTTTGGAAAGACAGAAAAAAACTTTTTAAACTTTTAAGAACTTTTTGAAAGTTTTAGAAATACTTTTCAGCACTTAGAAAAGAGTGAAAAGAGGAAATGCAAAACTTTTTGGCTATGTGTATATACACTGACCTTGTTTTGTATATTTTTCTCTTATGAAAAGTACAATGACAAGAGTGGTAAGTAGTCTCAAGCACTTATCCCACCACTGCACAACCAATGTAGGAGGCTGGACTGGCTTGTAGTGAGTACCAAGGGGTACTTGCACCTTGCACCAGGCCCAGTTATCCCTTATTAGTGTATAGGGTGTCTAGCAGCTTAGGCTGATAGATAATGGTAGCTTAGCAGAGCAGCTTAGGCTGAACTAGGAGACGTGTGAAGCTACTACAGTACCACTTAGTGTCATATGCACAATATCATAAGAAAACACAATACACAGTTATACTAAAAATAAAGGTACTTTATTTTTATGACAATATGCCAAAGTATCTTAGAGTGTACCCTCAGTGAGAGGATAGGAAATATACACAAGATATATATACACAATAGCAAAAATATGCAGTATAGTCTTAGAAAACAGTGCAAACAATGTATAGTTACAATAGGATGCAATGGGGAAACATAGGGATAGGGGCAACACAAACCATATACTCCAAAAGTGGAATGCAAACCACGAATGGACCCCAAACCTATGTGACCTTGTAGAGGGTCGCTGGGACTATTAGAAAATAGTGAGAGTTAGCAAAATAACCCTCCCCAAGACCCTGAAAAGTGAGTGCAAAGTGCACTAAAGTTCCCCTAAGGACAAAGTAGTCGTGTTAGAGGAATAATGCAGGAAAGACACAAACCAGCAATGCAACAACTGTGGATTTGCAATCTAGGGTACCTGTGGAACAAGGGGACCAAGTCCAAAAGTCACAAGCAAGTCGGAGATGGGCAGATGCCCAGGAAATGCCAGCTGCGGGTGCAAAGAAGCTTCGACTGGACAGAAGAAGCTGAGGTTTCTGCAGGAACGAAAAGGGCTAGAGACTTCCCCTTTGGTGGACGGATCCCTCTCGCCTTGGAGAGTCGTGCAGAAGTGTTTTCTCGCCGGAAGGGCGCCAACAAGCCTTGCTACACGCAAATCGTGCGTTTGGCGTTTTTGGACGCTGCTGGGGCCCAGGAGGTCGCAAATTGGACCTGAAGAGAGAGGGGACGTCGAGCAAGACAAAGAGCCCTCACTGAAGCAGGTAGCACCCGGAGAAGTGCCAGAAACAGGCACTACGAGGATACGTGAAACGGTGCTCGCCGAAGTTGCACAAAGGAGTCCCACGTCGCCGGAGACCAACTTAGAAAGTCGTGCAATGCAGGTTAGAGTGCCGTGGATCCAGGCTTGGCTGTGCACGAAGGATTTCCGCCGGAAGTGCACAGGGGCCGGAGTAGCTGCAAAGTCGCGGTTCCCAGCAATGCAGCCCAGCGAGGTGAGGCAAGGACTTACCTCCACCAAACTTGGGCTGAAGAGTCACTGGACTGTGGGGGTCACTTGGACAGCGTCGCTGGATTCGAGGGACCTCGCTCGTCGTGCTGAGAGGAGACCCAAGGGACCGGTAATGCAGCTTTTTGGTGCCTGCGGTTGCAGGGGGAAGATTCCGTCGACCCACGGGAGATTTCTTCGGAGCTTCTGGTGCAGAGAGGAGGCAGACTACCCCCACAGCATGCACAAGCAGGAAAACAGTCGAGAAGGCGGCAGGATCAGCGTTACAGAGTTGCAGTAGTCGTCTTTGCTACTATGTTGCAGGTTTGCAGGCTTCCAGCGCGGTCAGCGGTCGTTTCCTTATCAGAAGGTGAAGAGAGAGATGCAGAGGAACTCGGCTGAGCTCATGCATTCGTTATCTAAAGTTTCCCCAGAGACAGAGACCCTAAATAGCCAGAAAAGAGGGTTTGGCTACCTAGGAGAGAGGAAAGGCTACTAACACCTGAAGGAGCCTATCAGCTGGAGTCTCTGACGTCACCTGGTGGCACTGGCCACTCAGAGCAGTCCAGTGTGCCAGCAGCACCTCTGTTTCCAAGATGGCAGAGGTCTGGAGCACACTGGAGGAGCTCTGGACACCTCCCAGGGGAGGTGCAGGTCAGGGGAGTGGTCACTCCCCTTTCCTTTGTCCAGTTTCGCGCCAGAGCAGGGGCTAAGGGGTCCCTGAACCGGTGTAGACTGGCTTATGCAGAATTGGGCACATCTGTGCCCAACAAAGCATTTCCAGAGGCTGGGGGAGGCTACTCCTCCCCTGCCTTCACACCATTTTCCAAAGGGAGAGGGTGTCACACCCTCTCTCAGAGGAAGTTCTTTGTTCTGCCATCCTGGGCCAGGCCTGGCTGGACCCCAGGAGGGCAGCTGCCTGTCTGAGGGGTTGGCAGCAGCAGCAGCTGCAGTGAAACCCCAGGAAGGGCAGTCTGGCAGTACCAGGGTCTGTGCTACAGACCACTGGGATCATGGAATTGTACCAACAATGCCAGGATGGCATAGAGGGGGCAATTCCATGATCATTGACATGTTACATGGCCATATTCGGAGTTACCATGGTGAAGCTACATATAGGTAGTGACCTATATGTAGTGCACGCGTGTAATGGTGTCCCCGCACTCACAAAGTTCAGTGAATTGGCTCTGAACAATGTGGGGGCACCTTGGCTAGTGCCAGGGTGCCCTCACACTAAGTAACTTTGCACCTAACCTTTACCAGGTAAAGGTTAGACATATAGGTGACTTATAAGTTACTTAAGTGCAGTGTAAAATGGCTGTGAAATAACGTGGACGTTATTTCACTCAGGCTGCAGTGGCAGGCCTGTGTAAGAATTGTCAGAGCTCCCTATGGGTGGCAATAGAAATGCTGCAGCCCATAGGGATCTCCTGGAACCCCAATACCCTGGGTACCTCAGTACCATATACTAGGGAATTATAAGGGTGTTCCAGTAAGCCAATGTAAATTGGTAAAAATGGTCACTAGCCTGTTAGTGACAATTTGGAAAGAAATGAGAGAGCATAACCACTGAGGTTCTGATTAGCAGAGCCTCAGTGAGACAGTTAGTCACTACACAGGTAACACATTCAGGCACACTTATGAGCACTGGGGCCCTGGGTTACCAGGGTCCCAGTGACACATACAACTAAAACAACATATATACAGTGAAAAATGGGGGTAACATGCCAGGCAAGATGGTACTTTCCTACAGGCGGAAGCAAAATGTAAATGGCACAACAGCAGACCAATGGATGGAGAGCTGAAAGCCCATTTGCGTATGTTGTACATGTAATTTTTACAAAATAAAAGGGCTTGCCTAACTTCAGACAAAAAACGGAAAGTGGTGCTTGTGTCATTCTGCAGGTGTGCACATTTGTGGAGAAACATCTGAATGCCTACTGGAGGATTCAACAGTATCCACATCAATGCACCTTTTTGTTTTTCTTTTATCTGATGTTATTTACTTTCCCAATGTGTGCTTAAAATGGTTGTAAACCTCCTTTTCCTTGTGTAGCTCTGCTCAGAGCCTCAGATCTCTGGAGTTACACTATGTAGAAGATGCTCAGATTACCTGCCCGGGTCCTATCCCAGGCTCTCTGATAGTATAAAGGGCTCCCTTGCAGCAGTTGCTTATGTTTCCTGCCATTATTGCTCTCTGTTGCATGGTCCATTCACTGCAAAGGCTCCATCTTGTATTATGTGTTAGGCCGTGTGATAATAGGAAGCATTCCATTGATAAGAAGGGAGACATCTTGTCGCTATGGATTTAACATTTTAGCGTGTTGGGGAGAGGGTCTTACTCACTGAACATTGAACCTTCTCTGGTGTCTTGGTTACTCCTTGAGTCCACACTCCTCGCTAGAAGGAGATCACAAAAGGATCGTATGCCCTTACTCTCTGCCTTTTGCATCTTTACATTGAAAGTGTAATCTAGAATTTTTTCAGTGTACTTGTCTATATGGACAATTAAATATCTCATTAAATGCCAATGGATTTTTGTGGTGGATTCTGCATTTAAGCTTATTCAGTGTTTCTTTTTCTTATTGTAACAGGTGAAATAAATACAGTAATAAATGAAAACTTAAAGACATTAAGCTTTACATATGTAGGAAGTGATGTACAAACAGAATACCTCGAAATCTCTTCCCTTCAAGGCTAATGCCTCGCCAAAGTCGTCTTCCACAGCAGAAAACCCAAACTGTCCAATGAGGTCTGCACTTAGCTCTTAGACATCAGACAATTTACACTGAAGACCTGACACACTCACCTACTGAAGCAAGTCTGATGAGGTGCAGATTACGAAGGAAAAGCTAACCTGGTATCAGAAAGAACACACAGGAGCGAAACCGTATGAATATCTAGAATGTGGCAACACATTTATTAGGCAGAGAAAGAGCAAGAGAGACATCAGAAACTTCATACTGGAGAAACACCATATCGATGGACTGAGTGTGGAAAGGTGTTTGTTGTAATGAAAGACCTAATGCAGCATCAGAGTGTCCACGTAGAGAAGAAACCACATACATGTACAGAATGTAATAAAGTGTTCGGATTGAAGCAAACTCTGAAGCTTCATCAACGAATCCACACTGGTGAGGACCCGTATGAATGTACAGAATGTAATAAAGTGTTCAGAAGGAAGCAGACGCTAAAGCCTCATCAACACATTCACACTGGTGAAAAACTGTACAAATGCACAGAATGCGACAAGGTGTTTACTACCAATCGACAAGTATCACAACACCAGAAAATCCACACTGGGGAGAGACCCTATGAATGCACCGAGTGTGACAAGGCATTTATAACAAATGGAAATCTAAAGCAACATCAGAAAATCCACACTGGGGAGAAACCATATCAATGTACAGAATGTGACAAGGCATTTAAAACAAATGGAGAGCTAAAACGACATCAGAAAATCCACACTGGGGAGAAACCATATCAATGTACAGAATGTGAAAAGGGATTTATAACTAATGGAAATCTAAAGCAACATCAGAAAATCCACACTGGGGAGGGACTATACCAATGTACAGAATGTGACAAAGCATTTATAACAAATGGGGAGCTACAGCAACATCAGAAAATCCACACTGGGGAGAAACCATATCAATGTACAGAATGTGACAAAGAATTTATTACAAATTGGGAGCTAAAGCAACATCAGAAAGTCCACACTGGGGAGAAACCATATCAATGTACAGAATGTGACAAAGCATTTATTACAAATGGAGGTCTAAAGCGACATCAGAAAATCCACACTGGGGAGAAACCATATCAATGTACAGAATGTGACAAAGAATTTATTACAAATTGGGAGCTAAAGCAACATCAGAAAGTCCACACTGGGGAGAAACCATATCCATGTACAGAATGTGACAAGGGATTTATAACAAATGGAGAGCTAATGCGACATCAGATAATCCACACTAGAGAGAGACCATTTCGCTGCTCTGAATGTGGCAAGGCATTTAGAACAAATAGGAACCTAAAACAACATCAGAAAATCCACACTGGGGAGAAATCATATCAATGTACAGAATGTGCGAAAGCATTTTTAACTAATGGAAATCTAAAACAACATCAGAAAATCCACACTGGGGAGAAATCATACCAACGTACAGAATGTCTGAAAGCATTTTTAACTAATGGAAATGTAAAACAACATCAGAAAATCCACACTGGGGAGGGACTATATCAATGTACAGAATGTGACAAAGCATTTATAACAAATAGAGAGCTAAAGCAACATCAGAAAATCCACACTGAGGCGAAACTATATCAATGCACAGAATGTGAGAAAGCATTTTTAACTAATGGAAATCTAAAGCAACATCAGAAAATCCACACTGGGGAGAAACCATATCAATGTACACAATGTGACAAGGGATTTATAACAAATGGAGAGCTAATGCGACATCAGAAAATCCACACTAGAGAGAGACCATTTAACTGCTCTGAATGTGGCAAGGCATTTAGAACAAATGGGTACCTAAAAAAACATCAGAAAATCCACACTGGGGAGAAATCATATCAATGTACAGAATGTACGAAAGCATTTTTAACTAATGGAAATCTAAAACAACATCAGAAAATCCACACTGGGGAGAAACCATATCAATGTACAGAATGTGACAAAGCATTTGTTACAAATTGGAACCTAAAGCAACACCGGAAAATCCACACTGGGGAGAAACCACATCAATGTACAGAATGTGACAAAGCATTTGTTACAAATTGAGAGCTAAAGCAACATCAGAAAGTCCACACTGGGGAGAAACCATATCAATGTACAGAATGTGCCAAGGGATTTATTACAAATGGAGGTCTAAAGCGACATCAGAAAATCCACACTGGGGAGAAACCATATCAATGCACAGAATGTGACAAGGGATTTATTAGAAATTGGAAGCTAAAGTGGCATCAGGAAATCCACACTGCGGAGAAACCCTATGAATGCTCTGAATGTGACAAGGCATTTAAAACAAATGTAGAGCTAAAGCAACATCAGAAAATCCACACTGGGGAGGGACCATATCAATGTACAGAATGTGACAAAGCATTTATTAGAAATTTGGAGCTAAAGAACCATCAGATAATCCACACTGGGGAGAAACCATATCAATGTACACAATGTGACAAGGGATTTATAACAAATGGAGAGATAATGCGACATCAGAAAATCCACACTAGAGAGAGACCATGTAACTGCTCTGAATGTGGCAAGGCATTTGGAACAAATGGTGAACTAAAGCGACATCAGAAAGACCACACAGGCGAGAGACCATATCAATGTACAGAATGTGAGAAAGCATTTTTAACTAATGAAAATCTAAAGCGACATCAGAAAATCCACACTGGGGAGAAACCATATCAATGTACACAATGTGACAAAGCATTTATTAGAAATTGGAAGCTAAAGCAACACCGGAAAATCCACACTGGGGAGAAACCCTATGAATGTACAGAATGTGACAAAGCATTTTTAACTAATGGAAGTCTAAAGCGACATCAGGAAATCCACATTGGGGGGGAAACCATATCAATGTACAGAATGTGACAAAGCATTTATTGCAAATGGAATGCTAAAGCGACATCAGAAAGTCCACACTATACAAAGACCATTTAACTGTTCTGAATTTGATAAGGCATTTAGAATAAATGGGAACCTAAAACAACATCAGAAAGTCCACACTGTGAAGAGACCATATCAATGTATTGAATCTCACAAAACATTTATAACGAATGGAGGGCCAAAGCAACATCAGACAATCCACATGGAGAGAAATCCTAAGTATGCACAGAATGGTATAAAGTCTTCTGCAGGAAGAATAAGCTAGTTTCTTGTAGTCAAACCCGCTGATCACAAGGGCCTGGGTGATTATTTGTCTGGTGCTGGCGGGGAGCCATCTGACGATCTTGCCAAGCATGTGCAGTATGAGGAAGCAGGCGGTGGAGATTGTGTTGATTTGCTTCTTAATGGAGAGCTTGTTGTCCAGGACAATGCTGATGTTACAGGTGTGGTTGATAGGGGTGGGGGAGGGTCCAATATCTGCCAGGCACCATGTGTCGCTTCAAGGAGAGACGTAGTTACCGAAGATGAAGACTTCCGTCTTGTCTGTGTTCAGTTTGAGGCAGTTGCGCTTCAGCCAATCGGCGACATTGGCCATGCACCTATGGAAGTTGCCTCTGGAGGTGGTGAGGTTTCTGACAAAGAATGAATGAGGTGGGTGATGTCGGCATAGGAGATGATCTTCAGCCCGGGTGATTTGATGATGTTGGCTGGGGGGTATGGGTCATGCAAGTGTTGAAGAGGGTAGAACTGAGGAAGGATCTTTGTGGGATGCCACAGATGATGTTCTTGGGCTTCAAGGAGTAGGAAGGGAATCAGATTATCAGAATTGAAGGTAGGAGGTGATCCATTTGAGGGCATCTCCTTTGATTCTGATGTGGTGGGGTCAGTTAATCAGGATCTGGTGAGAGACCGTGTCGGAGGTGTCCGAGAGGTCGAGGAGGATGAGGGCTGCAGTCTCACCAAGGCTCAAGAGGGCTCTGTTGTCATCAGCTGCTATCAGGACGGTATTAGTGCTGTGATTGGTTTGAAAACTGGATTGGGAGGAGTTCAGGAGGTTGTTGTGCTCCAGGTGTCTAGTCAACTGACTGTTGATCGTCGTCTTGAGGACTTTGGCTGGGAACGAGAGCAGATATCGGTCGATAGTTCCTCAGTTGTTCTGGGTCTGCCAAAGGGTTTTTCAGGAGGGGTTTCACTTCTTTGTGTTTCCACTGTTCCACGAAGGAGGCCATGGCAATGGATGTGGTCAGGAAGTTTGTGATCTAGCTGATCGTCTTGCTCCTGAGGTTGAAGATAAGATGGGGCATGATTCGGTGGGTGCCCCAGAGTGCATGGAGTTCATGATGGGGGTGGTATCTTTCATGGAGAGGAGGTTCCAGGTAGTGAGTCTGAGATCAGGGTTAGTGTCAGAGTGTGTGAGGCTGTTGAGGCTGTCATTGGCAGAGAGCTGAGGTTCGGTGCCCCTGTAGATGACTATGATCTTGTTGTGAAAGTAGTCAGTGAGTGTGTCGTACAGATCCTGGTAGGGATTGATGATATTCTCAGTGGCCACCTGGTTGCTGAATTCCATAATGATGGAAAAGAGCGCCTTGCTGCGGATTGAGCTGGTTCCCTATGTGGCGTGTGAGTGCGCTTTTCTTTGCTTCTTTAAGGAGAAGGTGGTACTGGTTGATCGATGTCCTGAATGAGGTGTACTGCTCTGGATCCTTACTGGTGCACCATCTTCTTTCTAGCCAATGACATTCTCATTTAGATTTCTGAATTTACAGGGTAAACCAGTTGACAGTCTTTAAGGATCTTCAGATCTTGGTTGACTTGGTGGGGGTGACCGTCAACGCAGTCTGTGATCCAGTCCGAGGAATTCCTGATGGCCTGTTTCAGGTCGGGAACTATGTTCAGCCGGTTGGCATGAAGTGTGTTGTTTCAGTTATCCTCTGAGACAGTCTTCCAGTTGTGCTGAGGTGCCTTGCGTGGTTTGGCTTTGGTTTCCGTGGTGTTGTGCTCTGTGATGATGAAGTGGACGATGGAGTGGTTGGTCCAGGTGAGTTCTGTGATGTGACGTTAATTGATTCTTTCACTGGAGGTGAAGATGGGGTCAAACGTGTGCCTTGTGATGTGTGTTTGGTCAGTAACGAGTTTGTGGAGGCCGATGTTGCTCATGCCATCTATAAGGTTGTCAGTGCTGTCGTCTTTAAGGTTGTCCGTGTGGAAGTTGAGATCTGCTAAGAATATGTTGTGTTCAGAGGCTGTTGCGAGCGGGCGATGAAGTCCGTGGTGGCATGACAGAACCTGGGGTGAGTTCCTGTAGAATGCCAAAGTGTACTTAATGAAGTAACCATATGAATGTACAGAAAGTGACAAGGCATTTATAAGAAGGGCACAGCCAATGTACCATCAGACACTCCACCCTGGGGAAGAACCATATAAATGTACTGAATGTGACAATTTATTTATCTGCAGGGCCCTGCTGATACAACAGTAAGTCAAGATAAAGGCGAAAGTCATGATGATGGAGAATGCATATCACTGCACTCAATGTGGCAAGGCATCCTTTGCAAAGTTAATACAAATTTGGAAAGCCATTACTAGTGGGATATTTGTCCCCCACACAGGAGCGACCCCATAGGAATATACTGAATGTGACTAAGCAATCATTACAAAGGGACTATTCATGCAACGTCTGAAAATCCACGCTGGGAAGTAACTGATGCAATCAATGTGACCAGGTGCTGATCAGAGAGTCATATTGGCAGATACAACCTTTTCCTGCAAAACATTTTTTTACAGGAGGAACCTAATGTGTCTACATGCATTCCAGGGAGAAACTGTATCTGTCTTCAGTGTGACAAGTCATTCTTTACAAAGAAATAGCTTACTATTGATCAGAAAGAATACACTAGGGAGAAGCCATTCCAATATTCTAAATGTGAAAGAGCATTTCCTACCAGACACTCTGAGGCATGAAAAGACTACCAGGGTTTAAGATGTACTGATTGGAAAGTCTTTCATTTGAAACAGTCATCAGTTGCTACGTCAACAAAAATCCACACCTGCACACGGATATAGGGGGAATGAAATACCTGAACAAAATGTGAAACAAAGGAACAGAAAGATCCCAGGACAACTTTTCCCTTTCCAAGGTGACAATGTGCAAACTCCAGAGAGCATGAAACTTCGACAGAATGCAGATGTTACACAAAGCAACAGCCAGATTTCTTTGCCTTTTCCCAGTCTACTGTGGTATAAGGACTATTTTGGCTTCTTAATGATGAGATCTGGCTCTGCCTATTTACTAATTTATGTAGGATTTGTTCTGCAAGACCCTCTAGGGCTCGTATCCACAGTTTTGGGGACATTGTGTGTTATCTAGTATCTTATGTTCTTACTGTTTATCGTTGACATTTTATTTCTTTTATTAACAACACTGTCTGGGGGAGGACAAGTGGAGTTTTGGGGTTGGTTGGAAGTCGGATGCCACTGGCCTTAGAGGATTGTAGCCCCCGAAGGATGTGTGCATCAGGTTTATGGTTTCTTGTGGAACAGGAGCTGCCACCATTTGTACAGACTTTGCAGGACAGTTTGCTGGACAAACTGTGAATAAGAGGCCTCTACTTAGAGCAGTGATTACAATCTCCTATATCACGTGTAGGCAACAATTGTACTCTTCCTGCTTCTGTACAGTATATTTTCTTAACGTGCTGATCTGTAATATAATGAATATCTGCTGAAAGTACTGACTGCAATCTTAGATGTTTGAACACTGTAACCATTTTTATACCATACAGTGTAAATAGTTTCTTAGGTTTTTAACGCTCTCTAATGTCCATTCAGGCTATGCCTGCACAGTAGAAACAAAACAAACAAATAAATCTGTTTTCCTGAATTGGGAAAGACAAAGCAAAGGTTTTATCACTCCACGAGCCTTGCTCCAAAATGATAAACTCTGTGGCCACCATTGGGGAAAAATAGGAGGGGGTTAATGAGATGACTCAAACAGCAAATTTATGTTAAGACGCCATGGAGATGGAGTAGAAATGTCAGCAATGTGTACCCACCCCTTAGCCACATAAAATGTGAGTACCTGGTTGTGTACCCCTTTAGTTTCTTCTAATGTGAGTAAATGGTCTAGTACCCCCTTTGGTGTCATGAAATGATCTGAATGTGGAAGAAATTGATTCAGTTGCGATCTTTTCTATAGTTATTTCTTCAATTTTATTTAGAGGGTTTCATAAAGTGCGAACATGACCCAAAAGAATCAGATCACTGTACTGAGGAAAAGATTGTGTTGGTTACATATATAAGCGCAATACCACGTCTAAACCATAAACACACTCGGTCCGATTCACAAAGGTAAATTTGCACTTTTGGTCCAAGTTTAGACCAAAAGTCTAAGTTTACGACTTTTCGTTATTTACAAAGGTAAGTTACTAGTAGTATCTTACGTCTGCACTCAGGACAGAATCTCCACTGTGCAGAGATGCCAATCCGTGCCCGGATTGTACTCTCCTCAACTGGAGTAGAATCTCTGCACTCAGGGTGGATTTCAGTCCCGAGTGGGGACATTCAGTCCTGAGTGTGGATGTAAAGATACTACTCGTAACTTACCTTTGTGAATACTTAAAAGTTGTAAACTTAGACTTTTGGTCTAAACTTGGATCTGGACCCTCCAAGAACTCTACAACTGCAACAGAGAAGCAGGGATGACTTCTGCAACATTGTATCTTCAGCTCTTGCCAGCAACTGTTTCCTGGGTGTGCATCCTCAGAGGACAGCCTGTCTTTAGCCTTCACCAGAAGGAGTCACTCCCCTGCTTCTGCAGGCACCTACTTCAATTACGACGGGTGCGTGGATCCCCTCTCCTACTGAGCTGCGTGGATCCTGCATCACAGGTGGTGGACTGAAGTGGTCCTGACGTCCTATTGTCCAACTTTGGTGGAGGTAAGAGCTTGCCTCCCCACGCAAGACAGTACCCCCCCATGTACCCCATGCTTTGCAGTTGCCAAGGCTTGTTGGCATCCTTCCACAAAGTTGTTCGTGCTCCATGCAGCTTCCACCCCAGCACTCTATACTGCAACATACGTCTTCCTGAGTGGTTCTCCGGTGGCGTGGGAACCTTTGTCGTAGTGCTGCATGGGCCTCCTTTTGCTTCTCCTTTGTCCCCGTGCTGTGGGACTCAATTGCACGCTGCCTGGTCTTCTGTGGACTCTCTCAGTTGCTGAGAGCCCCTTTTGACTCCACCTCCTGGGTAGAGCCCACCTGATCCTTCCAGGTCTCGGCAGTGCTATTTTCCGCTAACTGCGAACTTTGTGTATGCCAAGGCTTGTTGGCGGACTTCAGTGACACAAACCAGACTGCAATCCTCCCTCTGGTATAAGACATCACTTGCACCAACCTGGAACCTGGCGCATTCTTCTTGGGTGCAACTCACTGTTCTTCTTCACCGGTGGTTCTTCTTTTGCACCTTCATCTGGGTTAGCAGGGGCTCTTGTTCTCCCTGGACTCTTCTGTGCTTCTTGGACTTGGTCCCCCTCTTTCACAGGTCCTCAGGTCCAGGAATCCACTGTTGGTGTCTTGCAGTCTCTTCTGGTTCTTGCATAATTTTTTATCTTGTGTTTCTGTGTGTACTGGGAAAGTTACTGTGTTTTACTCCTGCTTTCCTGGGCACTAGGTTGGGTTCTAGTACTTACCTTCGATGTTTTCTAGTACTCCCAGTGACCCTCTACACACTACACTTGCCTAGGTGGGAAACCGACATTCGCATTCCACTGTCTTAGTATATGGTTTGTGTTCCTCCTAGGCCCTTTCCAAAGCATTGTAATTTTCACTAATTGCACTGTTTTCACAGATGTTTTTGCAGACTAGTGTCCATAATTTGTGTATTACTTACCTCCTAAGGTAGTATAGTCTCTATGATATTATTGGCATTTGTGTCACCAAATTAAAGTACCTTTATTTTTGTAACACTGAGTATTTCCTTTCATGTGCGTGAGTACTGTGTGACTACAGAGGTATTGAATGAGCTTTGCATGTCTCCTAGATAAGCCTTGACTGCTCACCTACAGCTACCTCTAGAGAGCCTGGCTTCTAGACACTGCCTACATTTCACTAATAAGGGATAACTGGACCTGGTATAATGTGTAAGTACCATGGATACCCACTACACACCGCAACACTGGATGACTGGCAGTACAATGGCAACTGGACTTCTGCCTGGCCCAAGAAGACCTTGAGGGGTGTTAACCCCTGTGGCCAGGATCACCTCCCCACCCCCGTGGACTGCAGAGCAGCTGCAGGAAGACCCTGTCGACCACGTTGCCTTCACAGCATCTTTGAGCATCTTTAACATCCTGTATCCCTAGCATCAGGACCACTTCCAAAGGAATCAATTGAATGAGGATAACGTGCCTGGAACTGTCTGGAGACTATTTCTTCTGTGGAGGTAACTGTTTCTGAGAGCCTTGCTGGCCCCGCTGTCTGGCTCCCTGCCGGAGTTGGTCACCCAAAGTAAATCTAACCAACCGTGTTTCAACTAGCCCAACGTTTTGGAGAAAAAGTTTTTAAGTGTCAAATTCATTATATTTGCCAATCCTTGTTTGCGGTTGAGGGAAATGTTCTGATTTATTATATCCTTGAAATTCCAGCTCTGCATTCCTCTCGCTCACTCACGCACAGCATTCATGTGTTACACTGGGTACACATGCAAACACACAACACACTCAGGGGTGTACTTATGAGCCCCTTTGTGTTGCTCTTGCACCATGCAAATGTGGTGCAAGAGTGCCATAAATGAAAAATGAGGCTTCAGAAACTTGAGTAATGTAACGCAGTGCAAATTCTAGCCCATGTCCCTTAACCCTGTGTTCTTATCTCCTGTTCCTGTGTCCCCATCTCGTGTCTCTATTGCCTGTCCCTGTGTCCTCATCTCCTGTCCCTCCATCTCCTGTCCCTGTGTCCTTAGGCATCTCCTGTGCCTTTGTCCCCATCACATGCCTCTGTGTTCTTATCTCCTGTCCCTGTGTCCCCAACACATGTCCTTATTTCCTGTCCCTATCTCATGTCCATGTGTCCCATTCCCTGTGTCCCCATCTCCTGTCCCTGTGTCCCCATCTCATGTCCTTCTTGCCTGGCCCTGTGTTCCCATCTTCTGTCCCAGTGCTTTCATCTCCTGCCCCTCCATCTCCTGTCCCTGTGTCCCCATCTCCTGTCCTTATTGGCTGTCTCTGTGTCCCCATCTCCTGTCCCTGTGCACCCATCTCCTGACCCTCCATCTCCTGTCCTTGGGCACCCATCTTGTGTCCCTGTGTCCCCATCTGATGTTATTATTGCCTGTCCCTGTGTCCCCATCTCCTGTCCCTCAATCTCCTGTCCCTGTGTCCACATCTTGTGCCCTCCATCTCCTGTCCCTGTGTCCCCATATCCTGTCCCTCCATCTCCTGTCCCTCCATCTCCTGTCCCTATGCTCCCATCTCCTTTCCCTCCATCTCATGTCCCTGTGTCCCCATCTGATGTCCTTGTATCCCCATCTCATGCCCCTGTGTCCCCATCTCCTGTCTCTCCATCTCCTGTCCCTGTGCTCCCATCTCCTGTCCCTCCATCCCCATCTCTCGTCCATGTGCTCCCATCTCCTGTCCCTCCATCCCCATCTCCCATCCATGTGCTCTCATCTCCTGTCCCTCTATCTCCTGCCCCTGTGCTCCCATCTCCTGTCCCTCCATCTCCTGTCACTGTGTCCCCATCACATACCCCGGTGTCCCCATCACATGCCCCTGTGTCCCTATCACATTCCACTGTATCCCCATCACATATCCCTGTGTCCCTACCTCCTGTCCCTGTGTCCCCATCTCATATCCCTGACTCCCATCTCCTGTCCCTGTGTCCCCAGGCATCTCCTGTTCCTGTGTCCCCATCACGTGCCTCTGTGTTCTTATCCCCTATCCCTGTGTCCCCAACTCATGTCCTATTTCTTGCCTCTATCCCCTGACCATGTGTCCCCATCTCATGTCATTATTGCCTGTCCCCATCTCCTGTCCCTGTGTCCCCATCCCCTGTTTCCCGATCTCATGTCCTTATCCCCTGTCCCTGTTTCCCCATTTCCTGTCCCATATGTCCTAATCTCATGTATTTATTGCCTGTCCCTGTGTCCCCATCTCTTGTCCCTGTGTCCCATCCCCTGTTTCCCGATCTCATGTCCTTATCTCCTGTCCCTGTGGCCCCATTTCCTGTCCCATGTGTCCCAATCTCATGTATTTATTGCCTGTCCCTGTGTCCCCATTTCCTGTGGCTCCATCTCCTGTCCCTGTGTCCCCATCTCCTGTCCCTTCATCGCCACTCCCTGTGTCCCCATCTCCTGTCCCTCTTTTCCCATCTCCTTTCCCTCCATCTCCTGTCCCTGTATCCCCGTCTTCTGTCCTTATCTCCTGTCCCTGTGCTCCCATCTCATGTTTGTGTCACCATCTCATGTTATAATTGCCTGTTCCTGTGTCCCCATCTTCTGTCTCTCCATCTCTTGTCCCTGTGTCCACATCTCATGTCTCTGTGTTCCCATCTCGTGTCTCTCCATATCCTGTCCCTGTGCTCCCATCTCCTGTCCATGTCTCCCTATCGTCGGTCCCTGTGCCCCCATCTTTTATCCCTATGTTCCTATCTCTTGTCCCTGTGTCCCCAGCTCCCGCCCAGTCTCCTTATCGCTTGTCTCTCCTCCTTTATACCTCTCTTTGCATTTTTTGGGTGCAGCAGACAGAGCCACCTGGTTCTGGGTCCCCAATTCCTGCCTCTTGCCCTTGTCTCATTTGTTACCATCTCCTGCCCCTGTGCACTCACTGTAGGAAATGCCCATCTTTCTTGGCATGTTACCCCCATTTTTACATGTCTGTCAGTATGTTTTTGCCCGTTTCACTGGGATCCTGCTAGCCAGGACCCCAGTGCTCATAGTTTGTTGCCTGAATGTGTATGCCTGTGTAGTGCCTAACTGTGTCACTGAGGCTCTGCTAATCAGAACCTCAGTGCTCATGCTCTCTCTGCCTTTAAATTTGTCACTATAAACATGTGAACACTTTTACCAATTTTTAATTGGAATACTGACACACCCTTATAATTCCCTAGTATATGGTACCTACGTACCCAGGGTATTGGGGTTCCAGGAGATCCCTATGGGCTGCAGCATTTCTTTTATCACCCATAGGGAGCTCAGACAAACCTTTACACAGGACTGCCACTGCAGCCTGAGTGAAATAACGCACACGTTATTTCATAGCCATTTTCACTGCACTTAAGTAACTTATAAGTCACCTATATGTCTAACCTTCACTTGCTGAAGGTTAAGTGCAAAGTTACTAAGGCCCTCATTAGAACCCTGGTGGTCGGTGATAAAGCGGCGGTAATACCGCCAACAGGCCGGCGGTCCAAAAAATTGAATTACGACCATGGCGGAAAACACCAACACAGACAGCCACATTAACACTCCGACCGCCATAGCGGTAGCAACAAACACCGCGGCGGTAACCGCCAACAGACAGGCGGAAGTCAATGTACCGCCCACACTATTACAAGGCACCAGTCCGCCAGATTTTCCGGGGCAGTACCAAGAATATCAAAAGCACGGCGGAAACAGTGTTTGGAAGGGAAACCACTCACCTTTTGAGATTGAATGAAGAACCAGGACGCCATGGAGCCCGAACTACAGGTCTTACCAATGTTGGTGTATCTTCTCATCTATCAGGAGTACGAACGGCGGCGGTGACGACGACCACGGTGAGTACTGCACCTAGCACACAGGGGAGGGGGAGGGAAAAGAGAGTGACATACACGCAAAACGCAACAACCCCTCCCCCCACCCACAACACACACACACACATATCCAATAACATCACAGATACACCCGACATCCCCTGGAAGAAAGCAAGGACCAAACAAAATTAGTTTAACTAGTGTAATATTCAATCAGATAGCCCAAGAGAACAGCAATTAATCAGTATACACAACTATTTACAACAAGTACACAAGTCCATACACTGTCCCATGAAATGTCCGTAAACCAGTGGTCCCTAAAAGCATGGGCAAAGCCCACACATGACACCTGCCTCAAAACGAAGAGACCACTGCAGGGGCATCAGGTCGAAAAAAAAAACAGGCACCTCAGGGGGACGGGGGCACCTCAGCCGGATGATGGTACGATGCCACTGCTCCTTGAGGGTATTCCATGCCCACTGCTTGGTCCTGGGGAGTGCAAAGCCACAGTCTCACAAGTCTCAAGTGGGTGGTTTGCCCACTCTTTGGTCCTGAGGAGTGCAAAGCCCCAGTCTCTCAAGTGGGTGGGTTGCCCACTGTTTGGTCCTGGGGAGTGCAAAGCCACAGTCTCTAAAGTGGGTGACATGTTCCACTGGTTCTGGAGGGGGCTTTGTGCCCAGAGTGCTTCATCCTGCCAAGGACCGTGATAGTGGATGCTTTTCTCCACTGGTTCTGGAGGGGGCTTTGTGCCCAGTGATGCTGCTCCTGGGGTGTGGCATGTTGAATTCGTCTCACCTGTGTGTCACAGCCACGCGAGGTATCCGGAACAGGTAGCATGATACTCCCTGAAGGCAGACCCACACTTCATCCTGCGGCAAGTTAGGCTGCCAATTGCTGGTTCGTGTCAGTGCTGGAGGTTGTGTCTCAAGTGACGTGTCCAGGGTTCAGGACGTCACCTGGAGACTCTGATGGCTGCACACTGGGGTTGGGGCTGACGTCCGACAGAGTGGCATCAGCTGTGCACGTGGCGGTGCTGACGGTGGTGCATGCAGCGGTGGCTTCGGCGGAGATGCTGCCAGTGCAGGCCGTGGTGCAAGTGACTGATGGGGTGGATAGAGACACCATACTGTCTCCGGCAGCCTCCGATGGCTGATCTTTGGCGAGGATGCTGCAGACTGTTGTGGCAGCGGCGGTGCAGGGGGCAGGTCAGGTGGCGGTCGGTGTGGCAGTGGTGACTGGGGTGCATATGGCTGGCATCCCTGATGATTTGGTGGTCACCAGCCCCTCCCCAGGTGACATCGTGCCCAGAGGTGATGTTCCCTTTGGCTTGTGGCCCTTCCCCATCTTGACAGCCGCTGCAGGGACCTTGGCACTGTCCACTCAGTGTTTGTGCAAGGCCTCGATGGGTGGGTGGTGTGACTGTCCCCTGCTTGAAGCCAGTCAATTTTTTTGCTTTGCAGGTGGTGGAATAGGGTGGTCCTTCTTTTCCGTAGATGGCACACTGGCATCTCTGACGGGTGCCCCCTTTTACCGTACTGGAGAAGCAGGGACCACCGCAGATGCAGATTTGGTGGCTGAGGAGCTGGGCTGGGATCTAGACATCCTGGCCCTAGGAGAAGGACGGGGGGAGGTGTAGGGAAGAGCTCCAGGTTAGCTAGGTAAATCTTTTTGGACACACTGGGACGGGAAGATGGAGGGGGTTTGGGAGTGGAGGAAGAGGTAGTGGTTGTAGGAGGTGTACGTTCGCTGAGTTTGGGTGAAGGTGCATGGGTTGGAGGCTGTTGTGCTGTGGATGGATGTTGAGTGGGTGTGTGCCAGCATTTGTGTACTTTGGGAGGAGGGCTCACAGACACACTGGGAGAGGACACAGGGGACGTGTGAATGGTAGTAGGGGTGGTGATTGCACATGAGCGGTTTGTAGTGATGGGCGTTCTGGTGATGGAGGTAGTAGCTGAGGATGTAGTGCATGCAGGTGTGAGTGGAGACGACACAGGGAGGGAGGTGGAGGACGTGGAGGAGGGGGACACAGTGGAGGCAGTGGATGTTGGTGTGTCTGCATGGGTATGGTGCTTGTGTAAGTGCCTGTGGGATGTGTGGGGCTTATGTTTTCCTGAGCCACTTTTGTCTGTTGATGTGTGTGCATGCTGGTCTGATGGTGTGCTTGGGATAGGCTGAGGTAGAGGGGATTGGGTCTGGGTAGTGGAAGTTGGAGGGGGGAGGCTGGACACAGGGACAATGGATGCCATCAGTGCTGAGGCTAGAGCCTGAAATGCTCTCTGTTCGGCCGCCATGCCAGAATGAATGCCCTCCAGGTTTGCATTTGTTTGCTGCAAATGCCTCTCAACACCATGGATGGCATTCAAAATGGTTGACTGCCCAACAGTGAGGGATCTCAGGAGGTCAATAGCCTCCTCACTGAGGGCAGCAGGGCTGACTGGGGCAGGGCCTGAGGTGCCTGGGGACAAGGAGATGCCCACCCTCCTGGGTAAGCGGGCACAGGAAACACGCTGAGGGGCTGCTGGGAGGGCGGTGCTGGTAGGGGAGGTGGCGGCTGTACCTTTTGTTGCAGTGGGCACAGAGATGCCTGCCACTGCAATAGAGCTCCCGTCAGAGGAGGAGTCGCTGTCGCTGGTGTCCCCTCCTGTCCCTGTCGTGGAGCTCCCCGCGCCCTCCGTCCCACTGGTGCCCTCACCGTTGGTGGATTCACCCTCCTGGGCCATGTAAGATGCAACTCCCTCCGTCTCCGGTGCCTCTGCTCCTCCTCCAGATGATGCTAATGCACACAAGGACAAGGTGACAAAACAAGAAGGGGGGGAAAGACAGAGGAGACACATGGTCAATGCAGCAACAACACTACCGTTTGCGGACACAACACACAGGGAGCAGCCCTATGCACTAGGCCATGCACTCTCTGTTAGTAGGAAATTCACCTTCTCATGGGGGACTATGCCTAACACCATCGGCTGCACACCTGGAATCCAAGGGAGGCTGACTAATTGTAGATGCCCACTACCACTATTGGGGTTGGAGTGCCTCAGAGCCTGCCTAACAAGGGACCTATCCTACCATGTTCGCCCTGGCCTAGGGGAACCCACAGCCCACATCCCCCACCCAGACACCTCGTAAAGTGTGCAGAGTCAGCTGAATGAGACTGTACTCACCCCCTTGTGGCTGCTGTGATGCCGTCAAGCGCCCATCCAACTCTGGATATGCCACAGCCAGGATCCGGAGCATCAGGGGATTCATGGTGCGACGGGCACCCCTTCCACGCTGGGAGGCCAGCCCAAGCTGGGCCTCCGCCGTAGTATTCTTGCTCCATCGGCGCAGGTTCTCCCATCTCTTGCGGCAGTGGGTGCTCCGTCTATGATAGACCACCAGGGTCTGCACTTCCTTGGTGATGGCACGCCAAATACCCTTCTTCTGGTGGGCGCTGACCTAGATTAAAGCTATAGGATGAAAGGAAATTACTCTCCTGTCCGGTTCGCCATACTCATTTCCCACCCGTGCCCTGACACACATACACTCACCATCCTCACATGCAGGCCTCAGCCCCAACCCCACATGTATCTTCCATCCACACCACTCCTACATTCATGGCCCATGCATCATGCTCACAGTGTACTCACCTGTTTGTTTGGAGGACCGTAGAGTAGCGTGTACTGGGGAGGACCCCACCCACCAGTCTCTCCAACTCCTCGGAAGTGAAGGCAGGGGCCCTTTCCCCAGACACTCGAGCCATTGTCGCTTTAAGACACAGGTCACAGCAGCACCTGCAGTGTAGGTCCTCTCCTGTTGAAGGTCAGGTATCAAGTGAGTGAACAGATAGAAAATGGCGGTCACGTCCACGGTGGTGCGTACCGTCACCGCCGGCATACATCGTCATTGGCTCCTGGAACCCATTGGGCCCAATGATAACCAATGCTGAATTGCGCGTCGGTATTCGACCGCCTACTGCGACACTGCACAACGCCAGCGCAGTTACCTCATTTCCCCTTGTCCCTCCTTACAGGTCAGGCAGCTGCCACTTCAGGGTGGCACATGGCATTGCACCTAACTGCGTCACACCACATTTGGGTAGAAATACGGACAGACAACGCCACACATGGATTTACTCACATTACAGCAAAAACCCTTGTGCATCCAATGTGGTACATGACCCTCTGCTCACCATTCTCCTCCATAGGGCACATCTGCTGGGGCAGATGATGAGATGGCGTCATCCTCCGGTGTACAGACCCCTGGTGGACCTGTCGACAATGGAAGACCAAGACATCGTTATCACCTACATACTTGATCGTGCCACAATCCAAGAACTGTGTGTCCAATTGGAGACTGACCTGATGTCAGCTATCCGCCATCTCACAGGAATGCCCCCTCTAGTGCAGGTCCTGAAGTGCTCCATTTCCTGGCAAGTGGCTCATTTCAAACTACAGTGGCCATGGCATCAGGGATGTCTCAGCCAATGTTCTCAAACGTGTTGACCATAGTGCTGTCTGCCCTGCTGAAACACATGTGCAGCTACATTGTATTCCCCCAGGTGGATGATTTGGCCACAGTGAAAGCTGACTTATATGCAATGGGACATATCTCCAACATAATTGTGTCACTGATGGCACACATGTGGCATTTGTCCCCCCCCCCCAGAAATGAAGAGGTGTACAGAAATCGAAAAAGCTACCATTCTATAAATGTGCAGATGGTGTGTTTGGCAGACCAGTACATCTCCCATGTGAATGCCAAGTATCATGGCTCCGTGCATGACGCTTACATTTTGAGGAATAGCAGCATCCCTTATGTGATAGGACAACTCCAGAGGCACCGTGTGTGGCTAATAGGTGAGCCCAAGGTCCCCACACAGTATAAATAGATGTCTGGGTATGGGGTAGTCCCTGAGGGTTAGTGTGTGTCTAACAGATTTCCCTCAACATTTACAGGTGACTCTGGTTACCCCAGCCTCTCATGGCTACTGACCCCAGTGAGGAATGCCAAGACAAGGGCAGAGGACCGCTTCAATGGGCAAATTAGGCGTATTATTGAGCGGACATTTGGCTTCCTGAAGTCCAGATTCCAGTGCCTCCATCTAACAGGTGGCTCACTATACTACTCACTGAAGAAGGTGTGCCAGATAATCGTGGCATGCTGCATGTTGCACAACCTGGCTTTGCAACGCCAGGTGCCTTTTCTGCAGGAGGATGGGCCTGATGATGGTATTGTGGCAGCTGTGGAGCCTGTGGACAGTGAGGAAGAGGAAGCAGAGGAAGAAGATATTGACAACCGAAACATCATCATGCAGTACTTCCAGTGAGACACAGGTAAGAGACTAGCACTGCTCATCTCATATCTGACTACTGTAGGACATTGTATAAGTCAGCCTCTTAACCTCTGTGTATGGACCCTGACAGTTCACTTCGGCTTTCAGTTTCACAGATCTGGGTAACTCAATCTGCCTTCCGCTATGTTTACTGCTGCCCAACAACTGTCATACATTGGTATGTGCAAATGAACATTTACATTGATATTTGTCGAATAAGTTGTAATTATACATTTGTAAAAGTACAGACTGATTCCCGATTGTTTTGTGATTCAAGGGTGTTTATTTATGGGCTAATGTGTATAGGGGTATGTGGAAGGGGCTGGGGTGATGGTGTCGGAATGTCCAGGATAGAGTCCAGTCTCTTGGTATCACAGGTGCATTGTCCAAGGGGGCATAGGAAGTGGAGCAATGGCAGTTCAAGGTGGACAGGGTGACATAGTGGGACAGAAGGGTGACAATCAGGAGAGTCTTATTTCCTCGTGGGGGTCTTGGCAATGTTCTCTGTCTTCTGCATGGATCGCAGGGACCGTTTGCGGGGTAGTTCTCCTTCTACAGGGGGGTGGGGGTGCTGATGGCCTGTTGGTCCTGTGGCGGGACCATGGGTCCACTAGTGCCGGTGGACGTAGAAGGCTGTTCATCGTTTGGGCTGGTGTCAGGGGCCTGGTGGTATGCCACTGTCTCTCTCATGGTGTTGGCCATGTCTGCCAGCACCCCTGCAATGGTGACAAGGGTGGTGTTAATGGACTTCAAGTCCTCCCTGATCCCCAGGTACTGTCCCTCCTGCAGCCGATGGGTCTCCTGAAACTTGGCCAGTACCATGCCCATGGTCTTCTGGGAATGGTGGTATGCTCCCATTATGTGCCTCATGGAGGGTGGGTTCCCTGGGACTGTCCTCCCCCTGTCGCACAGCAGTCCTCCCAGCTTCCCTGTTATCCTGTGCCTCTGTCCCCTGAACCGTGTGCCCACTGCCACTGACCCCAGGTCCCTGATTTGCTTGGGTTAGTGGGGTTGCCTGGGGTCCCTGTAGTGGTGGACACACTGCTGATTGACGTGTCCTGGGGACAGTGGCATGGGCCCACTGGGTGGGTACTGTGGTGGTGTTTGTCCTGAAGAGAGAGGTTCTGTGGTGGTTTGGGACTGTGGCAGGGGAAGCGACTGTCTAGAGGTCCCTGATGGGCCGGGCTGGTGCTCCGTGCATAAGCCAGTCTACACCGGTTTAGGGAACCCCAGTCCCTGCTCTGGAGCGAAACTGGACAAAGGAGAGGGGAGTGACCACTCCCCTGTCCATCACCACCCCAGGGGTGGTGCCCAGAGCTCCTCCAGTGTGTCCTGGACCTCTGCCATCTAGTTTCCAGAGGCGCAAGGGCACCCTGGAGGCCTCTGAGTGGCCACTGCCAGCAGGTGACATCAGAGACCCCTCCTGATAGGTGCATACCTGTCTAGGTGGCCAATCCTTCTCTGAGGGCTATTTAGGGTCTCTCTGTGGCAGGCTGGCCTGGCTTACAGTGGTACCAAGAGGTACTTACACCCTGTGCCAGGTCCAGTTATCCCTTATTAGTAGATTAGAGGGGTTCTAGCAGCTTAGGCTGTTAGAGGTAGCTATAGCAGAGCAGTTTAGGCTGAACTAGGAGACATGCAAAGCTCCTACTATACCACTTATATCATATAGGTACTATATCATAAGAAACACAATACTCAGAGTTACTAAAAATAAAGGTACTTTATTTTAGTGACAATATGCCAAAAGTATCTCAGAGGATATAGGCGGTCATTCTGACCCTGGCGGTCAAAGACCGCCAGGGCAGAGGACTGCGGGAGCACCGCCGACAGGCCCAATGGGGATTCCGTCTCCCGCCAGTGTACCGCCGCCCCATTGAATCCTCCAAGGCGGCGCAGCTTGCTGCGCCGCCGAGGGGATTCCGACCCCCCCTACCGCCATCCAGATCCCGGCGGTCCGACCGCCGGGAACCGGATGGCGGTAGGGGGGGTCGCGGGGGCCCTGGGGGCCCCTGCAGTGCCCATGCCACTGGCATGGGCATTGCAGGGGCCCCCGTAAGAGGGCCCCTACAAGTATTTCACTGTCTGCTTGGCAGACAGTGAAATACGCGACGGGTGCCACTGCACCCGTCGCACAGCTTCCACTCCGCCGGCTCGATTCCGAGCCGGCTTCATCGTGGAAGCATCTTTCCCGCTGGGCTGGCGGGCGGCCTGAAGGCGGCCGCCCGCCAGCCCAGCGGGAAAGTCAGAATTACCGCGGCGGTCTTTTGACCGCGCAGCGGTATTCTGGCGGCCCCCGACAGGCCGGCGGCGACCGCCGCCGGTCAAAGTCGGAATGAGGGCCATAGTCCCTTAGGAGATAAGTAAAATACACAAAATATATACACACAGACCAAAATCAGGTAAGTAATACACTTAGAAATACAGCAAACACAATAGAATGCAATAGGAGACAATAGGCCTAGGGTCAACACAAACCATATACTTCAAAAGTGGAATTCGAACCACAAATGGACCCCAGGCCTAGTGTAGTGTGTAGAGGGTCGCTGGGACTGTTAGAAAACACTAAGGGTGTCAAAGATACCCAACCCCAAGACCCTGAAAAGTAGGATTAAAGTTACCCTAGTAAAGTCGAGATAGGGGATTCTGCAAAAACCACAACTGCTACCAAAGCACTTAAGATGGACTCCTGGACCTGAGGACCTGCAAAAGAAGGGGAACAAGTCCAAGAGTCGCGCAAGTGTCCGGGGGGGGAGGCAGGAGCCCACTAAACCCCGGATGCAAAAGTTCTGCGTCTGGGTGGAAGAAGTCAAAGATTCTGCAACAACGGATGGTGCCAGGTACTTCCCCTTTGGAGAGAAGATGTCCCACGGTGTGCTGGAGGTTGCAAAAGTGCTTCCATGCAGAAAGACTGAAAACAAGCATTGCTAGCTGCAAGAGTCACAGTTGAGGATTTTCGGTGCTGCTGGTGACCAGGAAGGACCAGGATGTCGCCCCTTGGAGGAGGAGACAGAGGGGGCGCTCAGCAACTCAGTGAGCCCCCACAGAAGCAGCTAGCACCCGCAGAAGTACCGGAGCATGCATTTAGAAGATCTGAGGGCAGTGGTCGATTCAGAGTCACAAAGGAGGGTCCCACGACGTCTGAGACCAACCCAGCGAGCTGGGCAATGCAGGACAGAGTGCTGGGGACCCAGGCTAGGCTGTGCACAAAGGAAGCCTTGGAAAAGTGCACAGAAGCCGGAGCAGCTGCAGATCATGCAAAACACAGGATTGTTGTCTGGTGTGGGGAGGCAAGGACTTACCTCCACCAAACTTGGACTGAAGGACCACTGGACTGTGGGAGTCTCTTGGATCCGGCTCCTGTGTGCCAGGGACCACGCTCGTCAAGATGAGAGGGGACCCAGAGGACTGGTGATGCAGAAGTTTTGTGCCTGCGTGAGCAGGGGTAAGACTCCATCAACCCAAGGGAGATTTCTTTGGGATTTCCAGTGCCGGGTGAAGGCAGACAGCCCTCTGAGCATGCACCACCAGGAAGCAGTCAAGAAAGCTGGCAGGATTAGGCGCTACAATGTTGCTGGTAGTCATCTTGCTACTTTGTTGCTGTTTTGCAGGCATCCTGGAGCAGTCAGCGGTCGATCCTTGGCAGAAGTCGAAGGTAGAAGTGCAGAGGAACTCTGGTGAGCTCTTGCATTCAGAATCTGAGGAATAGCCCAGAGGAGAGACCCTAAACAGCCAGAATAGGAGGATTGGCTACTGAGATAGGAGGCTTGGCTACTGAAAGAGGTAAGCAACTATCAGGAGGGGTCTCTGATGTCACCTGCTGGCACTGGCCACTCAGAGCTGTCTCTTGTGCCCCAGCACCTCTGAATCCAAGATGGCAGAGGTCTGGGACACACTGGAGGAGCTCTGGGCACCTCCCCTGGAAGGTGCAGGTCAGGGGAGTGGTCACTCCCCTTTCCTATGTCCAGTTTCGCGCCAGATCAGGGCTGGGGGATCCCTGAACCAGTGTAGACTGGCTTACGCAGAGATGGGCACCATCTGTGCACATCAAAGCATTTCCAGAGGCTGGGGGAGGCTACTCCTCCCCAGCCCTTCACACCCATTTTCAAAGGGAGAGGGTGTAACACCCTCTCTCAGAGGACATGCTTTGTTCTGCCTTCCTGGGACTGGGCTGCCCAGACCCCAGGAGGGCAGAAACCTGTCTGAGGGGTTGGCAGCAGCAGCAGCTGCAGTGGAGACACCTAAAAGGCAGTTTGGCAGTACCCGGGTCTGTGCTAGAGACCCGGGGGATAATGGAATTGTCCCCCCAATACCATGATCTTAGACATGTTACATGGCCATGATCGGAGTTACCTTTGTGATGCTACATATAGGTATTGACCTATATGTAGTGCACGCATGTAATGGTGTCCCCGCACTCACAAAGTTCAGGGAAATTGCCCTGAACGATGTGGGGGCACCTTGGCTAGTGCCAGGGTGCCCTCACACTAAGTAACTTTGCGCCTAACCTTCACTAAGTGAAGGTTAGACATATAAGTGACTTTTAAGTTATTTAAGTGCAGTGTAAAATGGCTGTGAAATAATGTGGACGTTATTTCACGCAGGCTGCAGTGGCAGGCCTGTGTACGAATTGCCTGAGCTCCCTGTGGGTGGCAAAAGAAATGCTGCAGCCCATAGGGATCTCCTGGAACCCCAATACCCTGGGTACCTAGGTACCATATACTAGGTAATTATAAGGTTGTTCCAGTGTGCCAATGATAATTGGTAAAATTAGTCACTAGCCTGCAGTGACAATTTTAAAAGCAGAGAGAGCATAAACACTGAGGTTCTGGTTAGCAGAGCCTCAGAGATAGTTAGGCACCACACAGGGAGCACATATAGGGCATACTTTAAGAGCACTGGGGTCCTGGCTAGCAGGATCCCCGTGAGACAGGGCAAAAACAAACATACAGATGAGTAAAAATGGGGGTAACATGCCAGGCAAGATGGTCCTCCCCTCCCCCCCCCCCCCCCCCCGAAACGAAGGACAATAAGGCTAACCATGCCCAGATAAGTCTTCATTGTCTAAGTGGAAATATCTGGAGAGTCCATCTGCATTGGAGTGGGTACTCCAAGGTCTATGTTCCACTGTATAGTCCATTCCCTGTAGGGGAATTCACCTTTCATTTGCTTTAGCCAAAGTAGAGATTTGTGGTCTGTCTGAACAATGAAGTGAGTACCAAACAGATATGGTTTCAACTTCTTCAGTGCCCAGACCACAGCAAAGGCCTCCCTCTCTATGGCAGACCAACGCTTTTCTCTAGGGGTCAACCTTCTGCTGATAAAAGCAACTGGTTGATCCTGCCCCTCTGAATTCAGCTGTGATAGCACTGCCCCTACCCCTAATTCAGAAGCATCAGTTTGAACTATGAATTTCTTGGAGTAGCATGGGCTTTTTAGGACAGGTGCAGAGCACATGGCCTGTTTGAGCTCCTCAAAAGCTTTTTGACAGCTAGCTATCCATAATACCTTCTTAGGCATTTTCTTGCTGGTGAGATCCTTAGGAGGGGCTGCTATGGAGCCATAATTCTTGATGAATCTCCTGTAGTACCCTGTGAGGCCCAGGAAGGCTCCCACCTGGGTTTGAGTTGTGGGGGGAGGCCAATCTACAGTAGTTTGGATTTTCCACTCCAGTGGTGCAATCTGTTCTCCACTGTGAGAAAACAGGGCTGATTGCAGAGGCCCCCTAACTTTTTGCCCCCATTTTCCACTTTTTGCTGGTGTTTTCCTGACTCTGATGGTGCCCTGGGTACTGCTAACCAGTCCCAGGGCCTGTGCTCTGTGTAAAATGGATATGCATATTAGGCTAATTATAATTGGCTAAGTTAACCTACCTATAAGTCCCTAGTATATGGTAGGGCATGTAGGTTTAGGGACCACAGCATAGGTAGTGCACCCATCGGTGCACTGCTGAGGTGCCCAGTGTCAAGCTGGCTGCTTTTAAATTAAAGTTATATGCAAATTCGACTTTGGAATTAAAAGTAGTTCCAAAGTCTTAAACTACCTTATTTTTACATATAAGTCACCCCTAAGGTGTGCCCTATGTTCCCCTAGGGCTGGGTGCCATGTAACTATAAGCAGGGACTTTATAAAAATAGTTTTATAAGCCCTGGTGAGGTAAAAACAGCCAAATTCGTTTTTCCCTCATTGTAGTAAATGGCCTTCATAGGCTAGAATAGGGAGACTTTATTTTAATTTTTAAAGTCTCCTTAAATGACGCATACCAACAGTTTGGTATCAAATTAATTGTTGTAATAAATCCCACAACTACCAGTTGTGGGATTTAATATAACTTGTTCAGGTAAAGAGTTTTAAACTTTACCTGAAAAGTTGCCCATTTCATCCCTGCATTGTTTTTGCTGCTGTGCTCTGATTGGCCAGCTCTAGTACCTTTGCCAAGCTACCTTGATGAGGTGTGAAGTGGCCTGGCTTCACACAAAGGAATGTGCCTGTGGGAGGGAATCTCCCCTCAGCAGATGGTGAGGCAGGAAGGGGGAGGGCTGCCAAACTGGTCTTCAAAGGCAGAGAAGGACATTTGGAGCAACCAGCAACACCCCCACATCCTGCAACCCCAGGCAACTAGGTGCCCCCTTGATTAGATTAGGAGAGGGCAGGAGAGGGGTGTGTTTATGATTTTTAGCCACACCAGTGGGTGGGCTCAGCCAGATGTAACCTCCAAAAATCAGATTCAGCCATGATGGATTTTTAGAGAATGTTGCCTCCTGGGATTGATTTTTGCCACACTTCCCAGGAAGTGGTCATCACAGGGGGAAGGACCCTGCACCTGATTGGAGAACCCGGACCCCCCTGCTTTTCACCCAAGAGCAAGGATAAAACTGGCAGACCTGCACCCACACCTCAGTTCCCTACCACATCCAACAAGGAAGAACAACAGAAGAAGAAAGACTGCCCTGCTGGACCCCTGGCCTGCACCTGGAGCCTGCTCTCAGAAGGACTGCACCAGCTGCACACTTGAGCTTCACCACAAGAAGGACTTTGCCTGGCTTCAACTGGTTCAAGGAGGGACTCCCTGTTTGCTACAGGTGAAAAATTGCTATCCAGAGTCCCCTGCACCAACTCCTGAAGAAAGCGACCAGCTGACCACTGTCCAGTGGCCAAAAAGGAGTTTGCGCCAGGTGCATTCTGGGAGTTGTAGTCCGCACCCCCCAAGGACCATCTCAGAACTTCTGGACCCTTGGGGTGAGCTGTGGTCCCCAAAAGAACCTTAAAAGGACATCTGGGAGAAGCCCCAGAAGTTTGGAGAAGTTTGGACAACTTTTGTAAAAAAGCTCCATAGAGGGACCGACCCGCCGCGGCAACTCTAGCCTGCTTGCCTCAACCGCGACCCGGCCTGATTTGCTGGTTCGTCCCGGTAAAGAAAATCTCAGAAAAAGAGACTAAGTCCGAAGGTAAAAAGTTGACCGGGACCTCCCAGCCAGCGTATCCGAGGAGGGCTCCATAGACGTCGGATCAAGATCCAGGTTTACCCCAGTCGAAGGATTTTCACCTCGGAAAAACGACTAAGTCCGAAGATAAAAATCTCCACCGAGGATTCCAGCATTGTGTATCCGGAGAAGGGCTCCAGGAGGTCGGATTGGACTGACAGGTTCGTCCCGCTGAAGAAAATCTTCAAAAAAGAGACTAAGGCCCTCATTCTGAGGGGCCAGGGTTGGCGGGAGCACCGCCAACAGGCTGGCGGCGCCCCGCAGGGCATTCTGACCGCGGCGGTAACGCCGTAGTCAGACCGGGAAAACTGGCGGTCTCCCGCCAGTTTCCCGCCAGTTTCCCGCTGCCCATTAGAATCCTCCAAGGCGGCGCAGCTCGCTGCGCCGCCATGGTGATTCTGACACCCCATACCGCCATCCTGTTCCTGGCGGTTCTCCCGCCAGGAACAGGATGGCGGTATGGGGTGTCGCGGGGCCCCTGGGGGCCCCTGCAGTGCCCATGCCAATGGCATGGGCACTGCAGGGGCCCCCGTAAGAGGGCCCCACTTTGAATTTCACTGTCTGCATTGCAGACAGTGAAATTCGCGACGGGTGCCACTGCACCCGTCGCACCTTCCCACTCCGCCGGCTCGATTCCGAGCCGCCGTCCTCGTGGGAAGGTAGTTTTCCTCTGGGCTGGCGGGCGGCCTTTTGGCGGTCGCCCGCCAGCCCAGGGGAAAACTCTGAATACCCGCTGCGGTCTTGAGACCGCGGAGCGGTATTCTCGACGCGCAACTTTGGCGGGCGGCCTCCGCCGCCCGCCAAAGTTGTAATGAGGGCCTAAGTGTGAAGGTAAACTTTTAACCGAGGCCTTCCGCGACCTGTAGCCAAGCAGGGCTCCATCGCGGTCGGCCTGAAACTTTGACTTTGCTCCGGTCGAGGTGCAACCAGATGACCCGATTGGCGCTTTTTGTTTCTAGGCGCTAAAAAAATAATAATTCTTTAAAAATTCATATCTCCGGTTCCCCTTATCTGATTTTATTCGTTTTGGTGTCATTTTAAAGATAAAAATATAATCTATTTTCATAAATTGGTTTTGGATTTTTAAACTGTTTCCTGTGTTTTATTTAATTACTGTTTTGTGATATTTGAATGCTTTACACTCTGTCTCCTAAGTTAAGCCTTGACGCTCGTTGCCAAGCTACCAAGGGTTGAGCTGGGTTTAATTTACTGAGACCTAACTGGACCTTAGTGGCCTATTGCTAAGTGTAGGTACCTACCTGCCCTTACCATTAACCCATTTTCCAACATCCACCTACCAGGTGGCCCAGATAAACCACTTTCCCCTGCCCTATCTGCCATTTGGATGCCTTGATAGTGAGGCCTGCCTTTTGCAGGGTCTCCAAAACTTTCCACAGGTGGACCAGGTGATCATCCGAGGTGGAGCTAAAGACAGCTATATCATCCAGATATGCTGCACTAAAAGCTTCCAGCCCTTGCAGGACGGTGTTCACCAACTTTTGAAAAGTGGCAGGTACATTTTTCAAAGGGCATTACTGTAAATTGGTAGTGCCCTCCAATGGTTGAAAATGCAGTTTTGGGTTTTGCATCTTCTGATAACCTAATCTGCCAGTACCCTGCAGTTAGATCAAAAGTGCTTAGATACTTGGCAGAAGCCAGTGTATCTATGAGCTCATCTGCCCTGGGTATAGGGTGAGCATCTGTTTTTGTTACTTGATTGAGCCCTCTGTAGTCTACACAAAACCGCATTTCTCTATTTCCATCTTTGCCATGAGGTTTTGGGACAAGCACCACTGGGCTAGCCCAAGGACTTCTGAAGGCTCAACCACTCCTAAGTCTAGCATTTTCTGCACCTCTTGTTTAATGCAGTCCCTGACATGGTCAGGCTGCTTATATATCTTACTTTTGACAGGTAAACTGTCTCCAGTGTGGATACTGTGTTCACACCAAGTAGTGGTACCTGGTATCAGTGAAAAGAGTTCAGAAAATTGACCTAGGTTTATGCAGTTGTCTTTCTGTTCTGCAGTCAGCCAATCTGCTAAGACCACTCCATCCACTAAGCCCTCTCTTCTTCCTGTCCCTCATCAGTTGTCATGAGCAGGGTGAGATCAGCCCTGTCATAGTAGGGTTTCAGGCGGTTGACATGGAGCACCCTAAGGGGACTCCTGGCGGTGCCTAGGTCTACCAAGTAGGTAACCTCACCCTTCTTTTCAACAATTAGATGGGGTCCACTCCATTTGTCCTGGAGTGCTCTTGGGGCCGCCGGCTCCAATACCCACACCTTCTGTCCTGGGTGGTACTGGGTCAGGACAGCCTTCTGGTCATGCCATTGCTTTTGCAGCTCCTGGCTGGCCTGAAGGTTTTTACTGGTCTTTTTCATGTACTCTGCCATTCTGGATCTTAGGCCAAGTACATAATCCACTATGTCCTGTTTAGGAGCTTTTAAAGGTTGTTCCCAACCCTCCTTCACAAGAGCAAGTGGACCTCTTACAGGGTGCCCAAAGAGGAGTTCAAAGTGGCTGAGGCACACTCCTTTTTGGGGGACCTCCCTGTAGGCAAAAAGAAGGCAAGGTAACAGGACATCCCATCTCCTTCTGCGTTTTTCAGGGAGTCCCATTATCATACCTTTGAGAGTTTTATTAAACCTCTCAACCAGACCATTAGTTTGTGGTTGATAAGGAGTAGTGAACTTGTACGTTACACCACACTCCTTCCACATTGCTTTCAGGTATGCAGACATGAAGCTACTACCTCTGTCTGACACCACTTCCTTAGTGTGAGAAAGTAGCCTCTTTCTAGCCTTGTTACCCCCACTTTTGGCCTGTTTGTGGGTATATGTCAGGGTGTTTTCACTGTCTCACTGGGAACCTGCTAGCCAGGGCCCAGTGCTCATAGTGAAGACCCTATGTTGTCAGTATGTTTGTTATGTGTCACTGGGACCCTGCTAGCCAGGACCCCAGTGCTCATAAGTTTGTGGCCTATATGTGTTCCCTGTGTGATGCCTAACTGTCTCACTGAGGCTCTGCTAACCAGAACCTCGATGGTTATGCTCTCTTTGCTTTCCAAATTTGTCACTAACAGGCTAGTGACTAAATTTACCAATTCACATTGGCATACTGGTACACCCATATAATTCCCTAGTATATGTTACTGAGGTACCCAGGGTATTGAGGTTCCAGGAGATCCCAATGGGCTGCAGCATTTCTTTTGCCACCCATAGGGAGATCTGACAATTCTTACACAGGCCTGCCATTGCAGCCTGCGTGAAATAACGTCCATGTTATTTCACAGCCATTTACCACTGCACTTAACGTATCAGTCACCTATATGTCTAACCTTCACCTGGTGAAGGTTGGGTGCAAAGTTACTTAGTGTGTGGGCACCCTGGCACTAGCCAAGGTGCCCCCACATCGTTCAGGGCAAATTCCCCAGACTTTGTGAGTGCGGGAACACCATTACACGCGTGCACTATACATAGGTCATTACCTATGTATAGCGTCACAATGGTAACTCCGAACATGGCCATGTAACATGTCTAAGATCATGGAATTGTCACCCCTATGCCATTTTGGCATTGGGGGGGACAATTCCATGATCCCCCGGGTCTCTAGCATAGTACCCGGGTACTGCCAAACTGCCTTTCCTGGATCTCCACTGCAGCTGCTGCTGCTGCCAACCCCTCAGACAGGTTTCTGCCATCCTGGGGTCCAGGCACCCCTGGCCCAGGAAGGCAGAACAAAGGATTTCTTCTGAGAGAGGGTGTAACACCCTCTCCCTTTGGAAATAGGTGTCAGGGCTGGGGAGGAGTAGCCTCCCCCAACCTCTGGAAATGCTTTGATGGGCACAGATGGTGCCCATCTCTGCATAAGCCAGTCTACACCAGTTTAGGGATCCCCCAGCCCTGCTCTGGCGCAAAACTGGACAAAGGAAAGGGAGTGATCCAGAGCTCCTCCAGTGTGTCCCAGACCTCTGCCATCTTGGAAAAAGAGGTGTTTGTGGCACACTGGACTGCTCTGAGTGGCCAGTGCCAGCAGGTGACGTCAGAGGCTCCTTCTGATAGGCTCTTACCTCTCTTGGTAGCCAATCCTCCTTCCTTGGTAGCCAAACCTCCTTTTCTGGCTACTTAGGGTCTCTGCTTTGGGGAATTCTTTAGATAACGAATGCAAGAGCTCACCTGAGTTCCTCTGCATCTCCCTCTTCACCTTCTGCCAAAGGATCGACCACTGACTGCTCAGGACGCCTGCAAAACTGCAACAAAGTAGCAAGACGACTACTAGCAACCTTGTATCGCCTCATCCTGACGGCTTGCTCGACTGTTTCGAGGTGGTGCATGCTCTGGGGGTAGCCTGCCTCCTCCCTGCACCAGGAGCTCTGAAGAAATCTCCTGTGGGTGGACGTAATCTTCCCCCTGCTAACGCAGGCACCAAAAGACTGTATCACTGGTCCTCTGGGTCCCCTCTCAGCCTGACAAGCGTGGTCCCTGGAACTCAGCAACTCTGTCCAAGTGACTTCCCCAGCCAGTGACTCTTCAGTCCAAGTTTGGTGGAGGGAAGTCCTTGCCTCCCCACGCTAGACTGCATGGCTGGGTACCGCGTGATTTGCAGCTGCTCCGGCTCCTGTGCACTCTTCCAGGATTTCCTTTGTGCGCAGCTAAGCCTGGGTCCCTGACACTCCTTCCTGCAGTGCACAACCCTCTGAGTTGTCCTCCGGCGTCGTGGGACTCCCTTTTGTGACTTCGGGTGGACTCTGGTTCACTTTCCTTCCAAGTGCCTGTCCAGGTACTTCTGCAGTTGCTGCCTGCTTCTGTGAGGGATCCCTGAGTTGCTGGGTGCCCCCTCTGTCTCCTCCTCCAAGTGGCGACATCCTGGTCCCTCCTGCGCCACAGCAGCACCCAAAAACCTCTACCATGACCCTTGCAGCTAGCAAGGCTTGTTTACGGTCTTTCTGCATGGGAACACCTCTGCAAGCTTCATGACGACGTAGGTCATCCATCTTCCAAAGGAGAAGTCCCTAGCTCTCTTCTTTCTTACAGAACTCCAAGCTTCTTCCAACCAGTGGCAGCTTCCTTGCACCCTCAGCTGGCATTTCCTGGGCTCCTTCCCACTCTCCACACTGTCGCGAATATTGGACTTGGTCCCCTTGTCTTACAGGTACTCAGGTCCGGAAATCCACTGTTGTTGCATTGCTGGTGTTTGTTCTTCCTGCAGAATCCCCCTATCACGACTTCTGTGCTCCCTGGGGTTGTAGGTGCACTTTACACCTACCTTTCAGGGTCTTGGGGTGGGGTATTTTTCTAACCCTCACTGTTTTCTTACAGTCCCAGCGACCCTCTACAAGCTCACATAGGTTTGGGGTCCAATCGTGGTTCGCATTCCACTTTTGGAGTATATGGTTTGTGTTGCCCCTATACCTATGTGCTCCAATTGCAATCTATTGTAATTCTACACTGTTTTCATTACTTTTCTTGGTATTACTTACCTAATTTTGGTTTGTGTACATATATCTTGTGTATATAACTTATCCTCATACTGAGGGTACTCACTGAGATACTTTTGGCATATTGTCATAAAAATAAAGTACCTTTATTTTTAGTACTTCTGTGTATTGTGTTTTCTTATGATATTGTGCATATGACACCAGTGGTATAGTAGGAGCTTTACTTGTCTCCTAGTTCAGCCTAAGCTGCTTTGCCATAGCTACCTTCTATCAGTCTAAGCTGCTAGAAACACCTCTTCTACACTAATAAGGGATAACTGGACCTGGCACAAGGTGTAAGTACCTCTGGTACCCACTACAAGCCAGGCCAGCCTCCCACATTGGTTGTGCAGCGGTGGGATAAGTACTTCTAACTACTTACCACTTTGTCATTGTGTACTTTTCATAAGAGAATAATATACAAAACAGTTCAGTGTATGTACAACTAACCAAAAAGTTTTGCTTTTCTCCTCTTAATCTTTTTACAAAGTGCTGAAAAGTATTCTAAAACTTCTAAAAGTTTGTATAAGTTAGAAAAGGTTTTTTCTCTGTTCTTTAAAAAGTTCTGAAACTTTTTTTTCCTTCTCACTATTTCTAAACCTTTTACTATCATGTCTACAGAAGATTCTACTCTTAAAATGGTAAATACTACTTATGACAATTTGAATTATAAGAGCCTAAGGAGTTTCTGTCAAAGCCCAGCTCACCTGAGTTCTTGTTCAGTTCTGATGGAGGTTGAAGACAATCCGACCCCACCCTGAAACTGCTTGTTCCAGCACACTAGTTTTTAACACAGTGCACTAAGAACAGAAGCTCAAGGGTAGGGGGGAAGTGGATAAAATAAAAAAAGAGAGACAACACTGTTCTTGCGTTTCCACTGTTGAAGTGCTGCACAAATCTGCGGCCCTTTCTGACTTCCGTAGAAACTGGTGCCTAATGAAACATAAACAAAGAACAGATAAGTGCAACCTATTCCTAAATGGGTTCCTGACTATCCCTTTATTTATTAGAAATTCTCTTCTAAAAGTACCTCTTGGATCCTGGTCTCGAGTTTCCAGGTTTGGAATGTGTTACTGCTCTGGGATGTGCTTTCTATTACTGTAAAGCTTCTAAAACATTAAACAAATACCGTTATCAGAATTACCAATATCAAACATTCATCTTAATATAACTAAAGCCTAAATTCCCAATAGCAGACTCACTTTTCCCATATCTCCAGAATCTTTTGGAAAACAAATACTGTACTTTTACATCAAAATACAGCATGTAATTTGTGCAAGTCCTTGATTTACTGTTTGCCTTGCTGTTAATGGTTTCCACTGTTCGATTCTTAAAAGTTCCATAAAAAAAAAACAATGTTTGTTTCACAAAGCTCCGCAAGGTATTCTTGCAACAAAGAGCCTGAATCACAATGTTCGTGGAAGGTATCTTGCTTCAAACCGTCCACACACGAATCCAGAAATTGTTGTCAAAGTTCCTTCAGGTAATAAAAAGTTTTGCACTTACTTGTTGCTGGCAAGAGATACTGATCAGTCTAACCTTGTCTTCTTTCTCTTTTGCAGGTTGTTTGTAGGAGAGAGGCTGAGGCAAGGAGGAACCGGAAACCAGAAGAAGGAAGAGCCAGCAGCTGCGCGCATTGAAGCCAATGAAAGTCTGTAGAGAGCAGGAGTGCCAGCGCCGAGGGATCTGTTCTCAGGTAAGCGGGAGGTAGACGAGCACAAGCACTGGGTGAGGCTCGGGGGCTGCCTTTTATAGACAGGGCTGGGTGTGGTTCGAAGAGCTGGGTGTGGTTTGAAGGGCTGGGTGTGGTCCTCACATGCTGCACATGTTCTTGAAAGGTGTGCAGAGTTTCAGTTATTATGCAAATGAGTTGAATTAACACATGGCCTAAGGAGGAGTGTTTTAAAGAAGCCTTGGTAAAAGCAAGGCCCAATGTGTAAACAAAACAGCACATTAAACAACATACACAGAAGCCTAAGGGGGGGGGAAGGTGAGATAACAAGAAAGGGTTTGAATAGTAAGTTTAAAAGGGAGCTATTACAGAACCCACTAGTGCAGTGAGAGGGGACATGCTCTTTGCTGTGCACAAACCCTAACAGTTGCCCCCCTCAAAGGCCCTCCTACAGGACGGGGTTTTCCTGGGTTTTTTAAATAAAACCGTCTAATCAGCTGTGGGGCATGTACATATGATGCTGGTTCCCATGAATTCTCAGATTCATCATATCCTTTCCATTCTACTAAATAAAACAGACGTCCACTAATTCTTTTTGAGTCTTTTATGCTTTTCACTTCATATTCTAGATTTCCCTTAATTGGTATGGGTGGAGGTGGTGGTTCAGGTCGGGTTTTTGGGTTGTACGGCTTAAGCAAGGACACATGGAATGTAGTATGTACTGGATATTCTTTTGGTAAATCTAATTTTACTGTTACCGGGTTTACTATGGCAGTTATACTAAAGGGTCCAATGAAACGTGGTTGCAGCTTTCGGGATCCCTCTATGTTTAGGTTCTTTGTGGAGAGCCATACCTTGTCACCAATTTTATACATTGGGGCCTCAGATCTGTGTTTGTCTGCTTGTCTTTTCATGCTTTCCTTGTACTTTAATAAATGTTTCCTGGCTTTGTCTTGTATGTCACCTAACCTCGTTAGTCTATCCGTTACTGTAGGCAACAGGGACTCTTCTAACAAAATGGGTATAGCTCTTGGATGATACCCCTGCAAGAAATAGAATGGTGAGCAAAGTAGAGCTGAATGCTCAGTATTATTATAAACAAACTCCGCTACAGGGAGAGCTTCCAACCATTCACTAGAATAATCAGCCAATAAACAACGTAGCGTTTGAAGTAAGGTTTGGTTCAGTCGTTCAGTCTGTCCATCTGTCTCTGGGTGGAAAGCAGTGGATAATGCCACATCTATTTTCAGTTTTTCACATAATTTTTTCCAAAATCTAGAGTTGAACTGGCTCCCTCGATCTGACACCACTTTGCTTGGCAAACCATGTAAACGCACAATTTCCCTTATAAAAATATCGGCAAATTCTGCCGCCGTGGGTAATTTCCGTAATGGTACAAAATGTGCCATTTTAGATAAAAAATCCACTATAACCAACACTGTTGTGAAGGATTTTACAGGTGGTAAGCCTACAATAAAGTCTACGCTCACAGTGTGCCAAGGTTGCTTGGGTGTTGGCATTGGTATTAACAAGCCGTCAGGGGCCTTATGAGAAGATTTATGTCTTGCACAAATTGGACAGGTAGTGACAAATTGCTTAATGTCCTTTCTTATAGTGTCCCACCAAAAGTGTTTTTGCACATTTTTCAGGGTTTTTACCCAACCAGGATGACCTGCCAATGGTGAGGCGTGATGCCAAATTATCACCTGTGTTTGTAATTCAGAGGTGGGCACTAACAGCATGTTGTCGTGATACAATAAACCTCGTTGTATTGTGTTATGGGAATCCTTTAACCAATCCTGAGGTGCTATTTGCATGTGTGCATTATATAGATCTGTGATGAAATCCTTCTGTTGTACTGGTGCCAAAAACTTTTGGGGAGGAATAATGGGTTCTCCTATTTTATCTTGTTTCATGTCTGAGGTATGTCCGTATCTAGATAACACATCAGATTGAATTTGTTGTGCACCTGGTCTATAGGTTATAACAAAGTCAAATGTGCTAAAAAAATTTAACCAGCGCATCTGACGTGGTGTTAGTGCTTTAAGTGATCCAAAAAACTGTAGGTTCTTATGGTCAGAAAAGATTGTAACTGGGTACTTGGCTCCCATTAAATGATGCCTCCATTCTGAAAAGGCTACTTTGATAGCTAGTAGTTCCCTTTCAGCCACAGTGTAATTTTGTTCAGCTGGTAATAACTTTTTGGAATAGAAGGCTATAGGATGTAACTGGCCATCTACTATATCTCGTTGAGAGAGAACTCCTCCTAAAGCTACTTGTGAAGCATCCGCTTCAACAAAAAAGGGCAAGTCAGGATCAGGATGTTTCAGAATTGGGGCTGAAGTGAACTTTTGTTTTAGGAGTTGAAAGGCGTGTGCCGCCTCATCAGTCCAAAGAAATCGTTGCCCTTTCCGCAACAAGGTAGTTATTGGGGCCGCAATGTCTGCAAAATGTGCAATAAACCTCCTATAAAAATTGTCGAAACCCAGAAATTTCTGAATATCTTTTACAGAGGATGGTTCTGGCCAATCAGCAATAGCACTGATTTTCTTTACATCCATAGTTATTCCTTGAGGTGACAGGCAGTATCCTAAAAAGTCCACCTTGCTGACATTAAAAGTACACTTTTCTAACTTAGCAAAAAGATGATTTTCTTTTAACTTTGATAATACTGCACGAACATGTTGGGTATGTTCTTCTGAGTTCTTAGAGTAAATGAGGATGTCGTCTATGTATACTATGACACAAACGTCCAGGAATTCGTGTAGGACCTCATTTATAAAGAACTGAAAGGCCGCAGGGGCATTACATAACCCAAAGGGCATTACTGTGTACTCAAATAAACCAAACTTTGTCTTGAAAGCTGTCTTCCACTCATCCCCCTCTTTTACTCGGACCAGGTGGTAAGCTCCCCGCAGATCTAGTTTAGTGTATACAGTAGAATGTCTTAATTGATCCAACAACACAGGTATTAGAGGAAGAGGATATTTATTCTTTATTGTAGCCTTATTTAGTCCTCTATAATCGATACACGCGCGCAGGGATTTATCCGGCTTCGGGATAAAAAAGAGTGGAGATGATACCGGAGATGTGGAATGACGGATGAACCCAGACTGTAGTAGGTCATCTAGGTAGGTTCTTAAGTATTTGGTTTCTTCGTCAGTCAAAGCATATACTCTGTTATTAGGTAAAGGGGCCCCTGGGATAAGATCTATACGGCAGTCATAAGACCGATGTGGGGGCAGCACACTAGCCTTTACTGGATCAAAGACGTCTTTAAAGTCAGAATATTCAGGAGGGAGACTTGGTTCATCTTGTGTAACACTAGCACAGTGTAATACTGTGCTCTGTTCTGTACCTGCTTCTTGATAGCAATTGGTTCTACAGAAAGAGGAATCCAAAGTAACAGTTCTATTCACCCAGTCAATTTTTGGGTTATGAGTTGTTAACCAGGGTACCCCGAGAATCAAACCAAAATTAGGAGTATCTATCAGATCAAAGCTAATCACCTCTGTGTGCCCGTTCTGACAGACCATAACAAGTGGACTAGTTTGTTTTGTGATTAATCCAGAGGTCAATTCTGACCCATCCACTGCACATACTGCTTCTGGACAAGGCTTTAGGCACATAGGAAGTCCTAAGTTTTCAGCTAACTTATTATCCACAAAATTTCCTGTCGCGCCTGAGTCCAGTAGGACAGGGAGAGAATGCCTCACTTGGGTAGTAACAATTAAAACGACCTGAATTATGAAATGTCTAGGAATGTGCGGTACCATGAAGGCTGCAGCATTAGAGGTTTGATTAAGATGTTTTCTCGAACAAGTAACCTCTCCCCTTGTCGAGCTTAATCGTTTCCCGATTCAGTTGAGGAGGTGGAGGAAACAGCACCCTTTTGTGGAGTTTTAGGCTTTACTGGACATTCTCTGGCAAAGTGACCTGCCCTGCCACAATATAAACATAATTGAAGTTTTCTCCTTCTTTCTTTTTCCTCTGATGTGAGTGGACCTCTGAGTGTCCCTATTTGCATAGGCTCAGGTTCAGGGAGTTTATTATCTGTGTCTTTCTTCTCGTGTTTAATAAAAGTTAACCGTGATTCCAGTTTGTATTTATCTCCCTTTCTTTCTCCTAGTCTATGTTCTAATTTCACAACTAAATCTACAAAGTCCGAATAGTCTTCTGGCAAATCAACGATATGAGCCAGCGCGTCTTTTAACTCGTCTCTCAAACCTTTATAAAAAAGGGAGACACGCTTTCCTTCTGGCCACTGTGTCTCGGTGAGTAAACGATTAAAACTAGTGAGATAGGTCAATAAATCCTTGTTACCTTGTTTAAGATTTAAAAGCTCATTATCACTTGCCTGCATGAAAGTGTGTTTTGCAAAAAGGCTGGTCATGGTACGTTTAAATTGATTCCAATTATGGAGGATGGGATCATCTCTATCCACGAAAGGAATTGACCAATTGGCTGCTGTGCCACCCAAATAAGACAAGACGAATGCCACTTTCGTAGCATCAGTAGGGAACTGTTGTGGCTTACAAACGAAGTGTAATTGACATTGATGGATAAAAACATGGAATTTGTTACTATCTCCATGAAAACGTTCAGGTGCTGCTAAGGGCACAGCATTAGGAACATTAACAGTAACCTCAACTGGGGGAGGCAAAGTTGTATGTTTTGATGGCGCCCCTGTCTCTGAGGTGGTTTTAAACAAAGGCGTAAAAGCTGTGTTCCACTGAGATCCCCTAAATTTATACCTGCTTAAATCCTGTTTTAAAGAGGTATTCTCCATCTTTAATCTCTCTATTTCCTCTTGCATATGTTGTAAGATGCCAGACACTGATTCATTATGAGCCAAGTCCTCATTTAGGGCCTGCGCCATATCCGTGACGTCAATGCCCTCTATTTCTTCCCCGGTATTCATCGTCCACCAGAACTGAATTTTTTTAAGGCTTGTGCTTCTGTCAAAGCCCAGCTCACCTGAGTTCTTGTTCAGTTCTGATGGAGGTTGAAGACAATCCGACCCCACCCTGAAACTGCTTGTTCCAGCACACTAGTTTTTAACACAGTGCACTAAGAACAGAAGCTCAAGGGTAGGGGGGAAGTGGATAAAATAAAAAAAGAGAGACAACACTGTTCTTGCGTTTCCACTGTTGAAGTGCTGCACAAATCTGCGGCCCTTTCTGACTTCCGTAGAAACTGGTGCCTAATGAAACATAAACAAAGAACAGATAAGTGCAACCTATTCCTAAATGGGTTCCTGACTATCCCTTTATTTATTAGAAATTCTCTTCTAAAAGTACCTCTTGGATCCTGGTCTCGAGTTTCCAGGTTTGGAATGTGTTACTGCTCTGGGATGTGCTTTCTATTACTGTAAAGCTTCTAAAACATTAAACAAATACCGTTATCAGAATTACCAATATCAAACATTCATCTTAATATAACTAAAGCCTAAATTCCCAATAGCAGACTCACTTTTCCCATATCTCCAGAATCTTTTGGAAAACAAATACTGTACTTTTACATCAAAATACAGCATGTAATTTGTGCAAGTCCTTGATTTACTGTTTGCCTTGCTGTTAATGGTTTCCACTGTTCGATTCTTAAAAGTTCCATAAAAAAAAAAACAATGTTTGTTTCACAAAGCTCCGCAAGGTATTCTTGCAACAAAGAGCCTGAATCACAATGTTCGTGGAAGGTATCTTGCTTCAAACCGTCCACACACGAATCCAGAAATTGTTGTCAAAGTTCCTTCAGGTAATAAAAAGTTTTGCACTTACTTGTTGCTGGCAAGAGATACTGATCAGTCTAACCTTGTCTTCTTTCTCTTTTGCAGGTTGTTTGTAGGAGAGAGGCTGAGGCAAGGAGGAACCGGAAACCAGAAGAAGGAAGAGCCAGCAGCTGCGCGCATTGAAGCCAATGAAAGTCTGTAGAGAGCAGGAGTGCCAGCGCCGAGGGATCTGTTCTCAGGTAAGCGGGAGGTAGACGAGCACAAGCACTGGGTGAGGCTCGGGGGCTGCCTTTTATAGACAGGGCTGGGTGTGGTTCGAAGAGCTGGGTGTGGTTTGAAGGGCTGGGTGTGGTCCTCACATGCTGCACATGTTCTTGAAAGGTGTGCAGAGTTTCAGTTATTATGCAAATGAGTTGAATTAACACATGGCCTAAGGAGGAGTGTTTTAAAGAAGCCTTGGTAAAAGCAAGGCCCAATGTGTAAACAAAACAGCACATTAAACAACATACACAGAAGCCTAAGGGGGGGGGAAGGTGAGATAACAAGAAAGGGTTTGAATAGTAAGTTTAAAAGGGAGCTATTACAGAACCCACTAGTGCAGTGAGAGGGGACATGCTCTTTGCTGTGCACAAACCCTAACAGTTTCTGCTTAGAGAGAGGTTTAGTGATAGGAAAGAACCCTACCAAAGAATTTATATTTAACATGCTTATGTGAATGATGAGTCCCAAGCAGGCACATCAAATGAGAGGTTAATAGAAGGTTCCCAATCTGACTCAGGGGATCTCCTTGAGGGATGGAGGGAGGGTTCTGATCAGGATTTGCCCTCTAACAAGACACACAGTAATGTTGGTAGTAAAGGAGGTTCCAATCACAATAGGGAAGTCTTTATTCAGAGAGGCCAAATTGCTAGGGTTCAGTCAGTTAGGGACAGAACCCCCTCTGTGGTTTCCAATTTATCTTCTGTGTCCAAGCATTCCCAACCTACCCACCCTGAAGACAACATGTCAGAAAGGGAACTCAAAAAGTTGAGAGTTAAAGAGACCAGACTGAAGCTTAAACAGCAACAGCTGGCCTTAGATAGGGACTCCCTAGACCTGGAGAAGGAGAGACAGAGATTGGGGTTTGGACCCCATGGTGGCGGCAGCAGTGTTCCTGATAGTAATCCTGTTAGAGAGCATGATTCCAGGAATATGCACAAGATAGTCCCCCCTTACAAGGAGGGGGATGACATCAACAAGTGGTTTGCTGCACTTGAGAGGGCCTGAGTTGTACAGGGGGTCCCTCAAAGGCAGTGGGCTGCTATATTGTGGCTATCTTTCACTGGAAAGGGTAGGGATAGGCTCCTTACTGTTAGAGAAACTGATGCTAACAATTTTGCCGTTTTGAAGGATACACTCTTGGATGGATTTGGCTTAACCACTGAACAATACAGGATTAAGTTCAGAAATACCATAAGAGTCTTCACAAGACTGGACAGACTTTGTAGACTGTTCAGTGAAGGCCTTGGAGGGGTGGTTACATGGCAGTAGAGTTTCTGACTATGAAAGCCTGTATAATCTTATTCTGAGAGAGAATATTCTGAATAACTGTGTGTCTGACTTGTTACACCAATATCTAGTGGACTCAGATCTGACCTCTCCCCAAGAATTGGGAAAGAAGGCAGACAAATGGGTCAGAACAAGAGTGAACAGAAAAGTTCATACACGGGGTGACAAGGATGGCAAGAAGAAAGATGGTGAGCAATCTCAGGATAAGCATGGGGATAAGGGTAAAACCAAAGATCCTTCTTGACATCCTAAACACTCTTCAGGGGGTGGGGATAAATCAAATTCTTCATCTTCTTCACAACATACACACATTAAAAAGCGTTGGTGCTATGTGTGTAAAAATAAAGGCCATTGGCGAAAGGATAAGTCCTGTCCAGGTAAACCCCATGAGCCAACAACCACTAATACATCAAACTCTAGTGCCCCTAGCAGTAGTGGTAAGAGTTGTGGTACTGCTGGCAACAGTCAAAGTAAGGGTGTAGTTGGGTTCACTTATGGGTCCATCATAGAAACTGGGGTAGTCAGTCCCAAGACAGTTTCTGTCACACCTAGTGGCATTGGCCTTGCCACACTGGCTGCTTGTCCCTTTACAATGGATAAGTACAGGCAGACAGTTTCAATAAATGGTGTTGAGTCCTTGGCCTACAGGGACACAGGTGCAAGTATCACTTTGGTGACTGAAAACCTAGTGCCTCCTGAACAACACATCATTGGGCAACAGTACAAGATTATTGATGTCCATAACTCCACTAAGTTTCTTCCCTTAGCTATAGTTCAGCTTAGTTGGGGTGGATTTACTGGCCCTAAGCAGGTGGTAGTGTCACCTAGCTTACCTGTAGACTGTCTCTTAGGTAATGACCTAGAGACCTCAGGTTGGGCTGAGGTAGAGTTGTATACCCATGCAGCCATGCTGGGTATCCCTGAGGAATTGCTTCCTCTGATTTCTACTGAAACGAAAAAGCAAAGGAGAGGAACAGGCCTGAAAACTTAGGATCCTTCTCCAACAAAAAGGGCATCACAGTATCCCCTAACTACCCTGCCATTCAGGATACCATTCCTGTGGTAGGACAAACCTCTCCTGGGGTGGCACCTGTACCAAGGGAACCATCAGCTGGCACAGCTGTACTCCCTGAGGTGGAAGTACCTCTCTGTGGGATAACTAATATTGGTGAGAAAAAGTCCACCATTGTAGTTAACATAGAGCATCCCTCCAACCCTCCCAGACAAACTTTAGTGCAGCAACCCTGTACTGCCTCAAAACACTTAGGACAGCAGCCCTGCCCTAGTGTGGAGCTCATAGGACAGCACCCCTGCCCTGCTCCAAAACAAGAGAAACAGCATCTCTGTTCTCTCTTACAGCCATATGGACAACGTTTTTGCCCAGCTATGGCTTTACTGAGACAGCATCCCTGTCTGGCATTCTCATCACTAGAAATAGGTCCAGTGGACAATTCCCACTGCTCTAAACTAAAACTTACTGATAGGAACTCTGAGAATATATCTTCACATTGTTGGTTAGCTAAACAACTTCAAACAGGGTGGTTTACATCCCCACAGGGAAGTAACCATATAGTGGATGATAAAGGGAGTAACCAGTCTATTGCAGAGCTACTCTCCACTTATCACCACTTAGACAATAAAGACTCAACTGGCCAAGGTTAGCCTTATTGTCCTTCATTTGGGGGGGGGGGGGGGGGTTGTGTGAGAAAGTAGCCTCTTTCTAGCCTTGTTACCCCCACTTTTGGCCTGTTTGTGAGTATATTTCAGGGTGTTTTCACTGTCTCACAGGGATCCTGCTAGCCAGGGCCCAGTGCTCATAGTGAAGGCCCTATGTTGTCTGTATGTTTGTTATGTGTCACTGGGACCCTGCTAGCCAAGACCCCAGTGCTCATACGTTTGTGGCCTATATGTGTTCCCTCTGTGATGCCTAACTGTCTCACTGAGGCTCTGCTAACCAGAACCTTGATGGTTATGCTCTCTCTGCTTTCCAAATTTGTCACTAACAGGCTAGTGACTAAATTTACCAATTCACATTGGCATACTAGTACACCCATATAATTCCCTAGGATATGGTACTGAGGTACCCAGGGTATTGGGGTTCCAGGAGATCCCTATGGGCTGCAGCATTTCTTTTGCCACCCATAGGGAGATCTGACAATTCTTACACAGGCCTGCCATTGCAGCCTGCATGAAATAACGTCCAAGTTATTTCACAGCCATTTACCATTGCACTTAAGTAACTTATAAGTCACCTATATGTCTAACCTTCACCTGGTGAAGGTTGGGTGCAAAGTTACTTAGTGTGTGGGCACCCTGGCTCTAGCCAAGGTGCCCCCACATCGTTCAGGGCAATTTCCCCGGACTTTGTGAGTGCGGAAACACCATTACACGTGTGCATTTTACATAGGTCATTACCTATGTATAGCGTCACAATGGTAACTCCGAACATGGCCATGTAACATGTCTAAGATCATGGAATTGCCATTTTGGCACTGGGGGGAAAATTCCATGATCCCCCGGTTCTCTAGCATAGTACCCGGGTACTGCCAAACTGCCTTTCCGGGATCTCCACTGCAGCTGCATAAAGTACACACATTCATTGCTGTGCGAAAAAGTACACAGATACAGTGCCAAACAGAAAGTACAAACATACACTGCCATATGAAAAGTATACACATACATTGCCATACAAAAAGTACACACATGCACTGCCATATGAAATGGACATACACACACTGCCATGAAAGAAGTGCACACATACACAGCCCAACTAAAAGTACACATATACACTGCCATACGAAAAGTACAGATATACTGCCAAACAGAAAATACACACACACACTGCCATACAAAAAGTGCATACATGCATTGCCATTTGAAAAGTACACACATACACTGCCATACGAAAAGTACACATCTACACTGCCATATGAAACATATGCACATACACTGCTATACGAAAAGTACACACATAGACTGCCAAGTGACAAATACACTCATATTCTGTTAAGCAAAAAGTTCACATATACAATGCCCTTCAGAAAGTACACATATAGACTGCCATACGAAAAGTACACATATACACTGAAATACAAGTACACACTTGCACTGCCATACGAAAGTACACTCATACACTGCATAAGAAAAGTACACACATACACTGTCATATGAAAAGTACACACGTACACTGCCATAAGAAAAGTACACACGTACACTGCAATACAAAAGTACACACATATACTCCCAAAAGAAATGTACACACATACTTTGCCAAAAGAAAAGTGCACACATACACTGCCATATATAAAGTACTTGTGTACACTGCGATATGAAAGGTACACACATACAGTCGCGTTCGAAATGTACACACATACACTACATTGAAAAGAGTTAATACATACACTGCAAAACATAAAGTACACACATTCATTGCCGTGCGAAAAAGTACACAGATACAGTGCCAAACAGAAAGTACACACATACATTGCCATACAAAAAGTACACACATACACTGCCATAAGAAAACTACACACGTATACTGCAATACAAAAGTACACACATACACTCCCAAAAGAAAACTACACACATACTTTGCCAAATGAAATGTACACATATACACTGCCATATATAAAGTACATATATACACTTCGATATGAAAAGTGCACACACACACACACTGGCATACGAAAAGTGCACATTTACACCACCCTAAAAAACAACACACATACACTACGAAACATAAATATACACATATACTGCCATATGAAAAGTACAAACATACACTGCCAAACAGAAAGTACACACATACACTGGTATTAGAAACGTACACACAGACACTGCCATACAAAACAGACACACACACTGCCATATAAAAAGTACACACATACACTTCCAAACAAAAAGTACCCATATACACTGCTACACGAAAAGTACACACATACACTGCCATATGAAAAGTAGACACATTCATCTCCAAACACAAAGTACATGCTGCCATTCAAAATGTACATACACACTCTGACAAACGAAAAGTACACACATACACTACCATACAAAAAGTATACACATACACTGCCATACAAAAAGAACACATATACACTGCAATACGAGAAGTACACAGATACACTGCCAAACAGAAAATACACACATACACTGCCATACGAAATGTACACACATACACTGCCATATAAAAATTACACACATACATGTCATACGAAAAACCACACATATACACTGATATTCAATTACACACTTGCACTGCCATACAAAAAGTACACAGATACACTGCAAACGAAAAGTACACACATACACTGTCATACGAAAAGAACACACATACACTGCCATATGAAAAATACACACATACACTGCCATAAGAAAAGTACACACGTACACTGCAATACAAAAGTACACACATATACTCCCAAAAGAAATGTACACACATACTTTGCCAAATGAAATCACACACATACACTGCCATATATAAAATACTTATATACACTTCAATATGAAAAGTGCACACACACACTGGCATACGAAAAGTGCACACATACACCACCCTAAAAAAAACACACATATACTACAAAACGTAAAATATACACATATACTGCCATACGAAAAGTACACCAATACAGTTCCAAACAGATAGTACACACATACACTGCCATATGGAAAGTACACACATAAGCTGCCAAACAGAAAGTACACACATACACTGGCATTAGAAATGTACACACACACACACACTGCCATACAAAATGGACACACACACTGCCATACAAAAAGTACACACATACACTGCCAAACAAAAAGTACCCATATACACTGCTATACGAAAACTACACACATACACTGCCATACGAAAAGTACACACATTCATCGCCAAACACAAAGTACACACTGCCATACAAAACGTACACACACACTCTGTCAAACAAAAAGTACACACATACACTGCCCAACCAAAAGTAGACATATACACTGCCATACAAGAAGTGCACACATATACTGCCAAACACCAAAATACACACATACAGTGCTGTACGAAATGCACATATGTACACTGCCATACGAAAAGCACACACATAGATTGCCAAGTGACAAATATACGCATACTCTGCTAAGCGAAAAGTACACATATACAGTGCCCTACAGAAAGTACACATATAGACTGCCATACTAAAAGTACACATATACACTGACATACAAGTACACATTTGCACTGCCATACGAAAGTACACACATATACTGCATACGAAAAGTACACACATACACTGCCATATGAAAAGTACACAAATACACTGCCACATGAAAAATACATGCATACACTGCCAAATGAAAAGTACACACATACATTGCCATACAAAAAGTACACACAAAAAACTGCTGTATGAAAAATGCACACATACACTGCTAAACGAAAAGTACACACATACACTACCACATGAAAAGTACATACATAAACTGCCGAACGAACAGTGTACACAGTCACTGCCATACGGAAAATGTATCCACTGCTGAGCGAAAAGTGCACACATACACTGCCATATGAAAATGACACATACACTGCCATACAAAAAGGACTAACACTGCCAAAAGAAAAGTACACACATCCACTGCCATACGAAACATACACACATACACTGCCAAATGAAAAGTACATTCATACACTGCAATATGAAATGTACACACATACTCTGCCAAACAAAAAGTACACACATAAACTGCCAAACGAAAGGTACACACATAAACTTCAATATGAAAAGTACACACATATACTGCCATATGAAAAGTGCAAACATACACTGCCATTTGAAAAGCACACACATACACGGCCATAAGAAAAGTACACACATACACTGCAATACAAAGGTACACACGTAAACTCCCAAAAGAAAAGTACACACATACTTTTCCAAAAGAAAAGTACACAATACACTGCCATATATAAAGTACTTGTGTACACTGTGATATGAAGGGTACACACATACACTGGCATTCGAAAGGTACGCACATACACTACATTGAAGAGTTCATACATACACTGCGAAACATAAAGTACGCACATTCATTGCTGTGCGAAAAAGTACACAGATACAGTGCCAAACAGAAAGTACTAACATACACTGCCATATGAAAAGTACACACATACACTGCCAAACAGAAAGTATACACATACATTGCCATACAAAAAGTACACACATACACTGCCATACGAAATGGACATACACACACTGCCATGAAAAAAGTGCACACATACACAGCCCAACTAAAAGTACACATATACACTGCCATACGAAAAGTACAGATATACTGCCAAAAAGAAAATACACACATACACTGCCATACAAAAAGTACACATCTACACTGCCATATTAAACATATTCACATACACTGCCATACGAAAAGTACACACATAGACTGCCAAGTGGCAAATACACGCATACTCTGTTAAGCGAAAAGTTCACATATACAATGCCCTTCAGAAAGTACACATATAGACTTCCATACGAAAAGTACACATATACACTGACATACAAGTACACACTTGCACTGCCATACGAAAGTACACACATACACTGCATAAGAAAAGGACAGACATACACTGCCATACGAAAAGTACAAATATACACTGCCATACGAAAAGTACACACATACACTGCCATACAGAAGGTACGCACGTACGCTGCCATTCCAAAAAGTACACACAAAAAGCTGCTGTATGAAAAATGCACACATATACTGCTAAACGAAAAGTACACACATACACTACCACATGAAAAGTACATACAAACACTGCCAAACGAAAAGTGTACACAGTCACTGCCATACGGAAAATACATCCACTGCTGAGCGAAAATACACATATACACTGCCATATGAAAATGACACACATACACTGCCATCCAAAAAGGACTAACACTGCCAAAAGAAAAGTACACACATCCACTGCCATACGAAACATACACACATACACTGCCAAATGAAAAGTACATTCATACACTGCAATATGAAAAGTACACACATACTCTGCCAAACAAAAAGTACACACATAAACTGCCAAAAAAAAGGTACACACATAAACTTCAATATGAAAAGTACACACATATACTGCCATATGAAAAGTGCAAACATACACTGCCATATGAAAAGCACACTCATATACTGCAATACAAAGGTACACATGTAAACTCCCAAAAGAAAAGTACACACATACACTGCCACATATAAAGTACTTATGAACACTGCGATATGAAAAGTACACACATACACTGCAATACAAAGGTACACACGTAAACTCCCAAAAGAAAAGTACACACAAATCAAATCAAATCATTAACATTTATAAAGCGCGCTACTCACCCGTGCGGGTTTCAAGGCGCTAGGGGAAAAAGAGGGGGTTACTGCTGCTCGAAAAGCCAGGTTTTTAGGAGTCTCCGGAAAGCGGAGTGGTCCTTGGTGGTCCTGAGGCTGGTGGGGAGGGAGTTCCAGGTCTTGGCCGCCAGGAAGGAGAAAGATCTCCCACCCGCCGTGGAGCGGCGGATGCGAGGGACGGCAGCGAGTGCGAGGCCAGAGGAACGGAGGAGGCGGGTGGGGGCGTAGAAGCTGAGGCGTCGGTTGAGGTATTCCGGTCCCTTGTTGTGGAGGGCTTTGTGTGTGTGGGTGAGAAGTCGAAAGGTGATCCTTTTGCTGACTGGGAGCCAATGCAGGTGTCTCAGGTGTGCGGAGATGTGGCTGTTGCGGGGTACGTCGAGGATGAGGCGGGCCAAGGCGTTTTGGATGCGTTGCAGGCGATTTTGGAGTTTGGCTGTGGTCCCAGCGTAGAGGGTGTTGCCGTAGTCCAGGCGGCTCGTGACGAGGGCGTGGATCACGGTTTTTCATTGCCGTGAGAAAAAGTACACAGATATAGTGCCAAACAGAAAGTACACACATACACTGCCATATGAAAAGTACACACGTACAGTGCCATATGAAAAGTACACACACACACTGCCAAACAGAAAGTATACACATACATTGCCATACAAAAAGTACACACATACACTGCCATACGAAATGGACATACATACACTGCCATGCAAAAAGTGCACACATACACAGCCCAACTAAAAGTACACATATACACTGCCATACGAAAAGTACACACATACACTGCCATACGAAAAGTACAGATACACTGCAAACAGAAAATACACACATACACTGCCATACAAAAAGTACACACATACACTGCCATACGAAAAGTACACAAATACACTGCCATACCTAAAGTACACATATACCCTGTCCTACGAAAAGAACGAACATAAACTGTCATACAAAAAAATACACATATACACTGCCATATATAAAGTACTTGTGTACACTGCGATATGAAAAGTACACACATAAACTGCAATACAAAGGTACACACGTAAACTCCCAAAAGAAAAGTACACACATACTTTGCCAAAAGAAAAGTACACACATACACTGCCATATATAAAGTACTTGTGTACACTGCAATATGAAATGTACACACATACACTGCAATACAAAGGTACACACGTAAACTCCCAAAAGAAAAGTACACACATACTTTGCCAAAAGAAAAGTACACACATACACTGCCATATATAAAGTACTTGTGTACACTGTGATATGAAAGGTACACACATACACTCGCGTTTGAAAGGTACACACACATACACTACATTGAAAAGAGTTCATACATACACTGCAAAACATAAAGTACACACATTCATTGGCGTGCGAAAAAGTACACAGATACAGTGCCAAACAGAAAGTACACACATACACTGCCATATGAAAAGTACACACGTACAGTGCCATATGAAAAGTACACACATACACTGCCAAACAGAAAGTATACACATACATTGCCATACAAAAAGTACACACATACACTGCCATACGAAATGGACATACATACACTGCCATGCAAAAAGTGCACACATACACAGCCCAACTAAAAGTACACATATACACTGCCATACGAAAAGTACACACATACACTGCCATACGAAAAGTACAGATACACTGCCAAACAGAAAATAAACACATACACTGCCATACAAAAAGTACACACATACACTGCCATACGAAAAGTACACAAATACACTGCCATTCCTAAAGTACACATATACCCTGCCCTACGAAAAGAACGAACATATACTGTCATACAAAAAATACACATATACACTGCCATATATAAAGTACTTGTGTACACTGCGATATGAAAAGTACACACATACACTGCAATACAAAGGTACACACGTAAACTCCCAAAAGAAAAGTACACACATACTTTGCCAAAATAAAAGTACACACATACACTGCCATATATAAAGTACTTGTGTACACTGCGATATGAAAAGTACACACATACACTGCAATACAAAGGTACACACGTAAACTCCCAAAAGAAAAGTACACACATACTTTGCCAAAAGAAAAGTACACACATACACTGCCATATATAAAGTACTTGTGTACACTGTGATATGAAAGGTACACACATACACTCGTGTTCGAAAGGTACACACATACACTACATTGAAAAGAGTTCATACATACACTGCAAAACATAAAGTACACACATACATTGCCGTGCGAAAAAGTACACAGATACAGTGCCAAACAGAAAGTACACACATACACTGCCATATGAAAAGTACACACGTATAGTGCCATATGAAAAGTACACACATACACTGCCAAACAGAAAGTATACACATACATTGCCATACAAAAAGTACACACATACACTGCCATACGAAATGGACATACATACACTGCCATGCAAAAAGTGCACACATACACAGCCCAACTAAAAGTACACATATACACTGCCATACGAAAAGTACACACATACACTGCCATACGAAAAGTACAGATACACTGCCAAACAGAAAATACACACATACACTGCCATACAAAAAGTACACACATACACTGCCATACAAAAAGTACACACATACACTGCCATACGAAAAAGTACACAAATACACTGCCATACCTAAAGTACACATATACCCTGCCCTACGAAAAGAACGAACATATACTGTCATACAAAAAATACACATATACACTGCCATATATAAAGTACTTGTGTACACTGCGATATGAAAAGTACACACATACACTGCAATACAAAGGTACACACGTAAACTCCCAAAAGAAAAGTACACACATATTTTGCCAAAAGAAAAGTACACACATACACTGCCATATATAAAGTACTTGTGTACACTGCGATATGAAAAGTACACACATACACTGCAATACAAAGGTACACACGTAAACTCCCAAAAGAAAAGTACACACATACTTTGCCAAACGAAAGTAAACACATACACTGCCATATATAAAGTACTTGTGTACACTGAAATATGAAAAGTACACACATACACTGGAATACAAAGGTACACAAGTAAATTCCCAAAAGAAAAGTACACACATACTTTGCCAAAAGAAAAGTACACACATACACTGCCATATATAAAGTACTTGTGTACACTGCGATATGAAAGGCACACACATACACTCGCGTTCGAAAGGTACACACACATACACTACATTGAAAAGAGTTCATACATACACTGCAAAACATAAAGTACACACATTCATTGCCGTGCGAAAAAGTGCACAGATACAGTGCCAAACAGAAAGTACACACATACACTGCCATATGAAAAGTACACACGTACAGTTCCATATGAAAAGTACACACATTCACTGCCAAACAGAAAGTATACACATACATTGCCATACAAAAAGTACACACATACACTGCCATACGAAATGGACATACATACACTGCCATGCAAAAAGTGCACACATGCACAGCCCAACTAAAAGTACACATATACACTGCCATACGAAAAGTACACACATACACTGCCATACGAAAAGTACAGATACACTGCCAAACAGAAAATACACACATACACTGCCATACAAAAAGTACACACATGCATTGCCATTTGAAAAGTACACACATACACTGCCATACGAAAAGAACACAAATACACTGCCATACCTAAAGTACACATATACCCTTCCCTACGAAAAGAACAAACATATACTGTCATACAAAAAATACACATATACACTGCCATATATAAAGTACTTGCGTACACTGCGATATGAAAAGTACACACATACACTGCAATACAAAGGTACACATGTAAACTCCCAAAAGAAAAGTACACACATACTTTGCCAAAAGAAAAGTACACACATACACTGCCATATATAAAGTACTTGTGTAAACTGCGATATGAAAGGTACACACATACACTCACGATCGAAAGGTACACACATACACTACATTGAAAAGAGTTTATACATACACTGCAAAACATAAAGTACACACATTCATTGCCGTGCGAAAAAGTACACAGATACAATGCCAAACAGAAAGTACACACATACACTGCCATATGAAAAGTACACACGTACAGTGCCACATGAAAAGTACACACATACACTGCCAAACAGAAAGTATACACATACATTGCCATACAAAAAGTACACACATACACTGCCATACGAAATGGACATACACACACTGCCATGCAAAAAGTGCACACATACACAGCCCAACTAAAAGTACACATATACACTGCCATACGAAAAGTACACACATACACTGCCATACGAAAAGTACACAAATACACTGCCAGACGAAAAGTACAGATACACTGCCAAACAGAAAATACACACATACACTGCCATACAAAAAGTACACAAATGCATTGCCATTTGAAAAGTACACATATACACTGCCATACGAAAAGTACACAAATACACTGCCATACCTAAAGTACATATATACCCTGCCCTACGAAAAGAACGAACATATACTGTCATACAAAAAATACATATATACACTGCCAAACAGAAAGTACACACATACACTGCCATACAAAAAGTACACACATTCACTGCCATATGAAAAGTACACAAATACACTGCCATACGAAAAGTTCACATATACACTGCCATAGGAAAAGTACACACATATACTGCAATACGAAACGTACAGACATACACTGCCATATGAAAAATGCACGCATATACTGCCAAGCGAAAAGTACACACACACACACACTGCCATAAGAAAAGTACACTCATACATTGCCAAATGAAAAGTACACACATACACTGCAAAACACAAAGTACATATCTGCGCTGCCATATGAAAAGTACACATATACACTGACATACGAAAAGTACACACATACACTGCCATATGAAAAGTACAAACATACACTGCCAAAGAGAAAGTACACACATACACTGTCATGTGTAAAATACACAGATACACTTCCATATGAAAACTACACATATACACTGCCATGTGGAAAATACACGCATACACTGCCAAGCGAAAACTACACATATACACTGCCATACAGTAATTACACACATACACTGCCATACAAAAAGCGCACATATATCCTGACATACCACAAGTATGCACTTGCCCTGCCATATGAAAAGTACACACATATACTGCATAGGAAAAGTACACACATAGACTGCAATTCAAAAAGTACACACATACGCTGCCATATGAAAAATACATGCATAAACTGCCAAGCGAAAAGTACACGTATACACTGCCATATGAAAAATACATGCATACACTGAAAAGTGAAAAGTACAAACATACACTGCCAGACAGAAGGTACACACATACACTGCCATACGAAAAGTCCACACAGTCACTGCCATATGAAAAATACATCCACTTCCAAGCGAAAAGTACCCTCACATCCTGCCATTTAAAAAGGACACACATACACTACCAAACAGAATGTACACACATACACTGCCATACGAAAGGTACACACATATACAGCCATATGAAAAATACACACATACACTGCCAAAAGAAAAGTACACACATCCACTGCCATACAAAAAGTACACACATACACTACCATATGAAAAGTACACACAAACATTGCCAAAAGGAACGGACACACACAGACTGCCATTTTCAAAAGTACAATCATACACTGCCAAACAGAAAGTATACACATACACTGCCAGATGAAAAGTACAAACATACATTGCCATACAAAAAGTAGGCGCATACACAGCCATACTAAAAGTACACATATACAATGCCTTACGAAAAGTACATACATACACTGTCATACCAAAAGTCCACATGAACACTGCCAAACAGAAAGTACACACATACACTGCCTTACAAAAAATGCACACATTCACTGCCATAGGAAAAATGCACACATATACTGTCATATGAAAAATACACACACACACACCGTCATATGAAAAATGCACACATATACTGCCAAGCGAAAAGTAAACACGTACCCTGCCTTACAAAAAGTACACACATACACTGCCAAACAAAAAGTACACACATACACTGCAAAAAAGGAAAGTACACACATACGTTGCCATATGAAAAATACAGACATACTCTGCCATACGAAAAGTACACACATACCCTGCCATACAAAAAGTACACACATACACTGCCATACGAAGAGTACACATATACAGTGCCATATGAAAAATACACGCATACACTGCCAAGCGAAAACTACACACATACACTGCCATACAGAAAGTACACACATACACTGCCATTCAAAAAGTACACATGCCCTGACAAACAACAATTATGCACTTGCACTGCCATTCGAAAATTACACACATACACTGCCTTACAGAAGGTACACACACACACTGCCATACATAAAATACACACATACACTGCCATATGAAAAGTACACACATACACTGCCACTCACAAATTTCACAGACACTGCCATATGAAAAGTACGCACAGACACTGCCATATGAAAAGTACACATATAAACTACCATATGAAAGGTACACATATAAACTGCCATATAAAAAGTACACATATACACTGCCATACTAAAATTACACACATACACTGCCAAACAGAAAGTACACACATACACTGCCATACGAAAAACACTCACATACACTGCCGTACGAAAAGCGCACATATACACTGCCATACGAAAAGTATACACTATACTATAGGAGGCTAGTCCTCTATGTAGTGTGCAAAGCTAGGCACACTTTCCAGGGGGTCCAGGCAACCACACATTGGTTTATAGGGATAAAATCTAGCTCACTTAATGGTCTAATTTTAAGGTAGCTTGGTCGAGGAGTTAGGCCAGTCTTGGCGAAGTGCAAAGCATTTGTTGTACTCACAGCTTCAATCTTGCAACTCACACACGCAAAGAAATAATTTGAGAACAATGTATAAAAATACTTCAGATTTTTATGTAATTTTGAAGATGAAGATTATCAAAATTGATTAAGTACTTTTTTGAGAAATGATTTTTTGAAGTTTAATAAAAATAGTCATTTTGTGCATAATTACACACCATAGGAATCAATGGAAGATCACTTTTAAAAATACATATATAATCGAACAGTTGGTTTACCAAGTTCTTCTTTTGCAGGTTTTTCCGAGGTCATTGGTGGGCACACAATGCCAGCTGGAGAAGGGTGGCTACCTGTTCCAGCAGGAGGAGCGATGAAAGGTCTCTAGAGCTGGTGCACGGCCACTGTGGGGTACTACTTGGAAAAGCACTGCACAGGTAAGCGTAACTATCCCCTTGGAGTGTTGAGGTTGAAAGGGCTGGGGGCCCCTTAGGGCACAGCAGGTTCTTCGTTACAGGGCGGCCGGGAGCAGAGCGAGTCAGTGAGCCAGGAACTGTGCACAAGGATGCCCTCTAGAGCAGGAGGTAAGTTGGTTCAAGAGTCATTAGCAGGACAACAGGGGCACTCTGGAGGGAGGTCTAGGGTGTTCCTGAAGTCCCTCAACTGGGGCTTCCTCCTGGTCCTTTTTCAGCCCTGGGTGAGCTGGTTTTCTTGGTGTCTGGCGTAAAGTGACCATTACCCAGTGTATTGGTATGGTGTGACCACTGGGGGGTTCAGTGCCACCAAACTTAGCAAACTTGCAGGGTTTTTCCGTTCGGTCATCAGTGTGTCATTTGGTCCAGCTGCGCTTTCCGGTTCGGGAAGTAGCGGCTGGTCAGTGAAGTGACCCTCACTGGCTTGCTGATTTCTTGAATGTTGTAGAGTGGTACCTCCACTCTGGGGGGAGTTCTATGGCGATTTCTGAAGCCTGGAGGTCCTCTGGGGATTTTTAGAGTTTTTCCAGTTCTTCAGCAGCTCCCCAGTGGCAATTGTTGGGTCCTGGGTGCTGGGTGCAGCAGGCATGGTTTGGTGCCTTATCTTTATTGCAGCAGGTCCACAGTTCTCGTGCCTTGGATCTTCTTGGTCTATGCTGTTCTTCTTTTGTCAGTCAAATCTGATTTCCTGGTCCAGGAGAGCTCACTAAATACTGTATTTAGTGGGCATTTTAGGGGGAACCTGGTAGTGACCAATGGGTCACCTACCTTCAGGTGCCTACAACCACTAAAGTGACCACTTCCTGTGGGAAGGATCACATCCCTACTCCTGATCGGCTATTTTCCGATGGAGGAAAATTAAATGCAGTGCCCACCTCACAGGCAATGCCTTAATGCCAGATGGGGCCACTCCTCCTACTCTTTGTTTGAGTGTCCCGCTGTTGCTCCTGCCAAAAGTGGAGGTTTGCATAGGGGTTACCATCTGCTGCTAGTTTCAAAGGTGGTTAGCCCTTTGAAGCCCGCTGCCAGGGCAGTGCACATTCCTGAAGGAGGGAGTGTTGGCACCTCCACCCAGGAAGGGCTTTGTTTCACAAGCCAGAGAGAAGGATCTCTCCCTCAAGCGTTGTAGATTAGGTGTCTGGAGGTGTCAGGCTGGATAGAACCAGTCAGCAGCCATGCCAGGGTAGTTAGCTCTTGCAGGAGCACCTCTAATGTGACCCCTGGGTGCATATAGGGACACATCCAATACTTGTACCAGTTTGGATTTATCATTCTGAGTTGTTTGATACCAAACAACCCAAGGCTCAGCGTGGCCATCATGTAGCTGGGAAACTCATATTGACCAGTGTCCAGCACATGTATTAAAATGGATGCTCTGTTTACTCACTATGTCCCAGATTTGACAAGGACACAGTGGAGGTATATTGCTCATACAGCTATGCCCTCACAGGCAGTGTGCCATGTTGAGTTTGTGTTTTAGGTTTGCACCAGGACACCCAGCCTACAATGCAGTGCTGGGTGAATCTGGATGCATGGCCATAGAGGGTGGCACAATGAGTGCTGCTGCCCTTAAGGGCCAACCCCTAGTACCATATGACCGGGGTACCTAAGTACCTTTTACTAGGGACCTATAGTGGTCGCTAAAGGTGTATCCAATTGTGGTAATGCATCACAACAGTTTTAGGGAAAGAGCTCTGGCCCAGGGAACCTGGTTAGCAAGGGCCCTGGGTAGAACAATTTCTAAGCTACATCATACATCAAACAAAAAGTGGCAGCTAACCATGTCGAAAAGAGGCCTTTTCTCACACATATATACACTGCCATACGAAACGTACACATATACACTGCCATATGAGAACTACAGACTTACACTGCCATACAAAAAGTACATATATATACACTGCTATAACAAAAGGTTCACCCATACACTGCCATATGAAAAAGGACACACAGGCATTCCCATACAACAAGTACACACATTCACTGCCATACGAAAAGTACACACGTACACTGCCATACGAAAAAGTACACACATTTACTGCCATACAAAAAGTACACACATATACTGCCATATGAAAAAGTACACACATTCACTGCCATATGAAAAGTACACACATCCACTGCCATATGAAACATACACACATACACTGCCATGCGAAAAAGTATACACATTTACTGCCATACGAAAAGTACACACATACACTGCCATACGAAAAAGTACAGACATACACTGCCATACGAAACATACACACATATACTGCCATATGAAAAGTACAGACATACACTGCCATATGAAAAGTACACATAGCCACTGCCATACGAAACATACACACATACACTGCCATAAGAAAAGTACAGACATACACTGCCATACGAAAAAGTACAGACATAAACTGCCATACGAAACATACACACATATACTGCCATATGAAAAGTACAGACATACACTGCCATACAAAAAGTACACACACACACTGCCATACGAAAAGTACACCCATACACTGCCATACGAAACATACACACATATACTACCATACAAAAAGTACACACATACACTGCCATACGAAACGTACACACATATACTGCCATATGAAAAGTACAGACATACAATGCCTTACGAAAAGTACACATATCCACTGCCATACGAAACATACACACATACACTGCCATATGAAAAGTACACATTACCTCCTCGTCCCCTTCCCTGTTCAGATCATTACGAGATGAGGCATTCATGCCTCCACAGTCACTTTCCGAAGCCCAAATTCCTGTACAAAATGTTCTTAACACAACCCCACCTCTCCCTCCTGGTACATATAGCTTTGGCTTACCTGGAAACAGCCTGTTCATTTTTGTCTTCAGAGGCCAGCTGAGTGCGGGGCACAGGCTGCTGGGATTTATTCCTTGGCCCAGTAATCTCTGCAGGGCTTGGATTACTGTTGCAGGCGGCATGTTTACTGCGAGGCTGAGGGAGCTGCCTGCATGTGAGGTGAGAACGTGTTTTTTTCTTTCAGGCCTCGGTCCTCTCACTGGGTATTTGAATAAAAATAGAGGGCTCGCCAGGAGCAGAAGTATGTGTCTCCAGCAGATGTCCAGTCCCTGATTAAAGAGGCAGTTTCTGCACCATGGAAAGAAGAAAGAGCCAAACATAAAGAGGGGTTAAGGACACTGGTTCTTGTACGGATTCTGACCCTGGTACTAGCACTTCAGCAAGTGGCAACTTTATCAGGAGAGAAGAGGTCTACCAAGTTCTGGACCACGTTAGAAATAACTTGGGTTTTCCGGAAGCTTCTCAGCCTGAAGTTGATGATGATCTGTTCCCGCAGTGTTCACAATGATCTCCACTGAGCATGCTATTTCATCGGACAATCAAATGTCTGGTACTTCATGAATAGAAGGACTTGGAACATATTAATTTACCCAGATGTTTGCAGAAGATGTATGTTTTGGAGAATGCGGAGGAGGAACTTCCACATAATATTAATATTGATGCCATGCTGGCAACTGTAATAGACCATGCATCTATCAATCCTGAGGATTGTTCACCAAAAGACCAGGTGGTCAAAAGGATTGAGAAAGCTCTAAAGAGGTCATGTAAAGTGTTAGACCTGACAGCCTTAGGGTGATCATCCCCCAACGTTTTGCCTGCCTTCCTGCACTTTTCTGACACTGTTTTGTTGGTTTTAGGACTCTGTGCACTTTACCACTACTAACCAGTGCTAAAGTGCATATTCCCTCTCCCTTAAACATGGTAACATTGGTTCCTTCCAAATTGGCCTATTTGATTTATTTGTAAGTCCCTAGTGAAGTGCACTACATGTGCCCAGGGCCTGTAAATTAAATGCTACTAGTTGACCTGCAGCACTGGTTGTGCCACCCACATAAGTAGCTCCTTAACCATGTCTCAGGCCTGCCATTGTAAGGCCTCTGTGTGCAGTTTCACTTCCACTTCGACCGGAATTTGAAAGTACTTGGTAAGCCTTAAACTCCCCTTTTTCTACATATAAGTCCCCACTAAGGTAGGCCGTATGTAGCCCATAGGGCAGAGTGCTCTGTAGGTAAAATACAGGACATGTACATGTGTGTTTTACATGTCCTGGTAGTGGAAAACTCATAAATACATTATCCACTACTGTGAGGCCTGCTCCTTTCATAGGATAGCATTATACTGTTTGAGTGGCAGATTCTGATCAGAAAGGGGTAACCAGGTAATATTTAGTATGGCCAGAATGGTAATAGAGAGTCCTTCTTATTGGTGAGGTTGGATTTAATATTACTATTTTAGAATTGCCACTTTTAGAAAGTGAGCATTTCTGTGCACTTAAAATCCATCTGTGCCTGTCTCCAATCAATGTCTGGACTGGGCTGGTTGACAGCTCCCTTGTGCATTTCACCCAGACAACCACAAACACAGAACACTCAGTGAATGGGTTGTCTGTGCTGGAAGTGTAGAGGGCTTGACGGTTACATTTCAAAGGCTAGTGGCCTGCCCTCAAACAATGGACTGCCAAACCCCCTACTGGGACCCTGGCAGACAGACCTGTACTGAAAGGGGAACGTGTGCACTTCTAAACCACTCTTTGAAGTCTCCCCCACTTCAAAGGCTTTTTGGGGTATATAAACTGGGCCTCTGACCCCAACTCAGACACTTCTGCACCTGACTTCTGTCAGAAGACCTGCCTGGCTGCCCAAAGGACTCTCTGGACTGCTTTTCTGCAAAGGACTGCTGCCCTCCTGCTGCCCTGCTGCCTTGCTGCCCTCTGACTTTGTTGAGATGTGCTCTGCAAGGGCTTGGATTGAGCTTGCCTACTGTTTTCTGAAGTCTCAGGGCAAAAAATACTTCATCTCTTCAGGAAACTCCTTGTGTGCTGGAAAATCAATGTACAGCCTGTCGGAAACGACGTACAGCCATTTTGTGACTGAGAAATCGCTGCACAGCTGAACCAGAACGACACAGCCCAACTTCCTGAGTGAAGATTCGACGCAGCGCCTGCCTTGCGACAGAAAATTTGACGCACAGTCCTACCGGATAGACGCACAGCCGAACCGGAATGACACAGCCAATTCCCTGAGTGGAAAATAAATGCAGCGCCTGCTGTGTGACAGAAAATTCAACGCATCGCCATACCGGATTGACGCACTTCTGTCACTTCTTCCAGTTGTAGGAGGCTGGCCTGCCTTATAGTGGGTACCTGATGGTACTTACACCTTGTGCCAGGTCCAGTTATCCCTTATTAGTAGTGTTCTAGCAGCTTAGGCTGATAGAGGTAGCTATAGCAGAGCAGCTTAGGCTGAACTAGGAGACATGCAACCTCCTACTATACCACTTATGTCATATAGCACTATATCATAAGAATCACAATACTCATAGTTACTAAAAATAAAGGTACTTTATTTTTGTGACAATATGTCAGAAAATTTCTCAGAGGATATACTCCCTTAGGAGGTAAGCAAAGTACACAAAATATACACACAAACCAAAATCAGGTAAGTTAACAGTTAGAAAAGTAGTGCAAACACTATTGAATACAATAGGATGCAATAGGCCTAGGGGCAACACAAACCATATACTAAGAAAGTGGAATGCGAACCAATTAGGGACTCCAGGCCTAATGTAGTGTGTAGAGGGTCGCTGGGAGTGTAAGAAAACACTAAGGGTGTCCAAGATACCCCACCCCAAGACCCTGAAAAGTAGGATTAAAGTTACCCTACTTCCCCAGAAACACACTAAAGTCGTGATAGGAGATTCTGCAAAGACCACAACTGACTGCAAAGCACTGAAGATGGATTCCTGGACCTGAGGACCTGCAAAGGAAGGGGACCAAGTCCAAAAGTCATGAAAGTGGCCATGGGGGGCAGGAGCCCACTAAACCCCGGATGAAGGTTCAAAATGGCTGCCTCCGGGTGGAAGAAGCTGAAGATTCTGCAACAACGGAAGATGCCAGGAACTTCTCCTTTGCACAGAAGATGTCCCACGGCGTGCTGGGGGATCCAGATTTGTTTCCACGCAGAAAGACTGCAAACAAGCCTTGCTAGCTGCAAAGGTTGCGGTTGAAGAAAATGGGTGCTGCCCGGGCCCAGGAAGGACCAGGAGGTTGCCCCTTGGATGAGGAGGCAGAGTGGGGGCTCAGCAATACAGAGAGCCCACACATAAGCAGGCAGCACCCGCAGAAGTACATGAACATGGGTTCAAAAAAACTGAGCACGGTGGTCGTTTCAACACTACAAAGGAGGGTCCCACGAAGCCGGTGGTCAACTCAGCAAGTTGAGCAATGCAGGATGGAGTGCTGGGGACCTGGGCTGTGCTCTGCTCAAACGATTCCTTGCAAAAGTGCACAGAAGCCCTAGCAGCTGCAGTTCACAGGATTACTGTCTGGTGTGGGGAGGCAAGGACTTACTTCCACCAAATTTGGACAGATGGACCTCTGGACTGTCGGGGTCACTTGGATCCAGCTCCTGTGTTCCAGGGACTATGCTCATCACGATGAGAGGGGACCCAGAGGACTGGTGAAGCAGAAGTTTGGTGCCTGCGTTAGCAAAGGGAAGATTCCGTTGACCCATAGGAGATTTCTTCTTGGCTTCCAGTGCAGGTTGAAGGCAGACAGCCCCCAGAGCATGCATCACCAGAAAACAGTCAAGAAAGCCGGCAGGATTAGGCGCTACAATGTCGCTGGTAGTCTTCTTGCTACTTTGTTGCAGTTTTGCAGGCGTCCTGGAGCAGTCAGCGGTCGATCCTTGGCAGAAGTTGAAGAGAGAGATGCAAAGGAACTCTGGTGAGCTCTTGCATTGGTTATCTGAAGAGAAGCCCACATGAGAGAACCTAAAGAGCCCTCAGAGGAGCATTGGCCACATAGACAGGTAAGCACCTATCAGGAGGGGTCTCTGACGTCACCTGCTTGCACTGGCCACTCAGAGGCCTCCCTTGTGCCCTCACACCATTGCATTGAAGATGGCAGGAGGAGCTCTGGGCACCACCCCTGGGGTGGTGATGGACAGGGGAGTGGTCACTCCCCATTCCTTTGTCCCGTTTCATGCCAGAGCAGGGGCTGGAGGATCCCTGAACCAGTGTAGACTGGCTTATGCAAGGAGGACACCATCTGTGCCCTTCAAAGCGTTTCCAGAGGCTGGGGGAGGCTACTCCTCCCCAGCCCTTAACACCTATTTCCAAAGGGGAGAGGGTGTAACACCCTCTTTCAGAGGAAATTCTTTGTTCTGCCTCCCTGGGACTGGGCTGCCCCAGGTCGGCAGAAGTCTGTCTGTGGGTTGGCAGCAGCAGTAGCTGCAGTGAAAACCCCAGAGAGCTGGTTTGGCAGTACCCGGGGTCCATGCTGGAGCCCCGGAGATGCATGGGATTGGCACCCCAATTCCAGATTTGGCATGGGGGGACAATTCCATGATCTTAGACATGTTACATGGCCATATTCGGAGTTACAATTGTGATGCTACATATAGGTATTGACCTATATGTAGTGCACGCGTGTAATGGTGTCCTCGCACTCACAAAGTCCGGGGAAATTGCCCTGAACTATGTGGGGGCACCTTGGCTAGTGCCAGGGTGCCCTCACACTTAGTAACTTAGCACCTAACCTTCACTAAGTGAGGGTTAGACATATAGGCGACTTATAAGTTACTTAACTGCAGTGTAAAATGGCTGTGAAATAACGTGGACGTTATTTCACGCAGACTGCAGTGGCAGGCCTGTGTAAGAATGGGTGGCAAAAGAAATGCTGCAGTCCATAGGGATCTCCTGGAACCCCAATATCCTAGGTACCTAGGTACCATATACTAGGGAATTATAAGGGTTTTCCAGTGTGGCAATCAGAATTGGTAAAAATGGTCACTAGCCTGCAGTGACAATTTTAAAGACCGAGAGAGCATAAGCACTGAGGTTCTGGTTAGCGGAGCCTCAGTGACACAGTTAGGCACCACACAGGGAACACATTCAGGCCACAACTATGAGCACTGGGGTCCTGGCTAGCAGGATCCCAGTGAGACAGGCAAAAACAAACTGACACACAAGTAAAAATGGGGGTAACATGCCAGGCAAGATGGTACTTTCCTACACCAGTGCACCCAGGATTTTACTGCATCCTCCCTGGGAGTCAAAAAAGATCCCCGCATCGCAGTGAGGAACCAAGACTAAACGTTGAAAAATGTCACAAAGCCCTTTGCTGCGTGGAAAGGAACGACGCATCGTCTGTGGCGTATCAGAAAATCCTACGCACACCCTATTTTTCCTCGAATGTCCTCGTCTGTGGTCTCCGGGTGTGTTATTTTTTACACAAACCAGGTACTTTGTGTAATCAAGAGACAACTGCTGATTTCTAAAATGTAAAACTCTTTTTAATCTTGTAAAAGTGATATCTCAACTTGTGCTTATTAAATCTTTATCGTTTTGACCTTATTTTAACCAGATAAATATCATCTATTTTTCAAAACCCGTGTGGTGTATTTTTGTGGTGTTTTCACTGTGTTAATGTATGATTTACTGCACAAATACTTTACACATTGACTTTTAAATTAAGCCTTACTGCTCAGTGCCAAGCTACCAGAGGGTAGGCACAGGATTATTTGGATTGTGTGTAACTTACCCTGACTAGGTCTGTGGTCCCTACTTGGACAACGGTGTTTACCTCTGCCAACTAGAGACCCCATTTCTAACATGAACCTAATAATATGTCTCTTAGGGCAGGAACCTTTGCAGCTTATACAGCCCAAGGTCTTGTGAAGGACTGTGAGAAGTTGGCCGATGCCATGCAAGAAGAGGAAGATTGTCCAGACCTTCTGGTTAGTATGAAACAGCAAGCAAGGTTCCTGTCAGATATCTCGTGTGACTCAATTAAATCAGTTGCAATGGCTTCTGGTGCCTTGGCCTTTGCTTGCATGCATATGTGGCTCAGGGACTGGAAAGCAGACACAACAGAGAAATCAGCCCTACTAAAGATCCCTTTCCCAGGCAATAAATTGTTTGGGGATCAGCTTGAACAAATGGTGACCAAGGCTTTTAAGGAATGTAAGCATGCCTTGCTTTACAAAGAGAAATCTGGAACATCTAGATCTTAGAAGGATTACAAGAAGAATGATGATTTGAGGTCATCCCGGAGGAGGCTATTCAGCCTAGAAAGAAAGATAGGAACTCTGAGTCATCATCTTTCAAACCAGGACAGAAGCAGCAGAAATTCTGACTATGCCTGGAGAGAGGACCTTCCGGTTGGAGGATGTCTTCAATTTTTCCTGCCAGAGTGGGAAATAGACATCTTCAATCAATGGGCTCCGAATATCATTCTCAAAGGTTATGTGATCGAATTTGACTCCAAGCCACCAAAATCGGGAGTCATCCCTATGCCATTGCCAAAAGACACACAAAAAGCAGCAGCTTATGCAACGACTTGCAAAGTCTTCTACAGAAAAAAGCAATAGTCCCCGTTCCCTTAGGAGAAGAGGGACAGTGATTTTATTCAATACTTTTCTTGGTGAAAAAAACATCAGGTGCGCTAAGGCTAGTTCTGGATTTGAAGAAGGTCAACAAATGGGTGAGGACAATCCATTTGAAGATGGACAGACTTCAAAAGATAATTCCGATGGTCTTGCCAGCAGATTTTATGGTGGCCGTGGAGCTGCATGACGCTTACCCCCACATTCCGATTTTTCCTCAACATCAAAAGCAATAGAAGGTCAACATTTCCAATTTACAGTCCTTCCTTTCGGGCTCAAGTCCACTCCCACAGTGTTCACCAAGGTTCTGGCTCCATTGGTCGGTCTTCTTCACAAAGAGGGCATCCTGGCTCATCCATAGCTAGACGATTGGCTGGTCCATGCAAATTCAACAGAAAAGGTTATGCTGCAAAGAGACAAGGTTTTGGACATTCTTCAAAAACATAGATTTTTGATACATTTGGAGAAATCCCATGTGCTCATCTCTCAAGACTTAGAATTCAAAGGAGCAAGGTTGGAAACGCATCGCAGTTGTGTGTCTCTTCCGATCAGGAGACAGGAGTAGATGATCATGGATCTGCTTCATTTAATGAGCCAGAAAAACCAACAGCCAGGGAATGGTTAAAGATACAAAGGGACATGGCTGCAGCTGTCTTCTTGGTTCCATGGGCAAGATTTCATTTAAATCTATTCATCAAACAGTTTCTGGAACTCTGGTCTCAAGCCATGGATCGAATGGTTCCTCTTTCTGCTCAGATTGTGTAGATTCTCCATTGGTGGTTGGATCCAGTCCATCTCTCAGAAGGGTTCATCTGGATCCTCCAAGCTTGGTTATGATAACAACAGATGCCAGCAATGCTGGATGGGGAGTGCGGATGGACAAAATTTCAGTTCAACACAAATGGGCAGCTCTAGAGATGAGGAGGTCATCCAATTGGAGGGAAATTGAGGCAGTCCATCGAGCCCTACTTCACTTTGCTCCAATGTTGGGTGGCACAGAGGTTCTAATCATGTCCACAAAAGCTTATTTGAACAGACAAGGGGGCACAGGATCAAAATCTGTGATGGGTTGTGCAACTCTGATTTTTCAGTGGGCAGAGTTACATCTACAGAGTCTGTCTGCTATTCATATTCAAGGGATTTCAAATCAGAGAGCAGACAACTTAAGCAGGATGTTTCCATCATCTTAGGACTATTGTCTGGATCCTCTGGTTTTTGCAGAAATTTGCAAGAAATGGAGGACTCCGGTAATAGATCTTTTTGCCAGCCAGGACAATTCCCTTCTGCCAGTGTTTTGTTCCAGGGTCTGGGAGAAGGGTTCTTGGAATGTAGAAGCTCTTTCCGTGCAAAGGCAATTAGGGAATGGGACTCCAGTCATTCCTAAGGGCGTGTAGGCCCATAGGTGTGAATGGTTTTGCATTTCCAAATTTGCGAATTCCTGTTAGGAATTCGCAATTTAGGTAATGCAAATCCCAGGGTGCTGGGGGCCTAAGGCCCCCTTTGATGCACCCCAAAAAAATATTTTTGGACATATAAAGCGCCCACATGCCCTAGGGCATGTGTGCACTACATGTAATTTTTTAAAGTGCATTTTTAATACATTTTTTAAAATTGCACATGCCTACCACCAAACTTCAATTCGTGGTAATTGCATTTCTTAAATGCCAAATTTGCATTTAGGAAATGCATGATACATGTGCACTGGTAATCGCAAATAGGTATTCCCTATTTGCGATTCCTATTGCGATTCTCTAAATGGAGTTGCAATTTCAGGAAATCGCTATTTTAGTGAGTCCTTGAAATTGCACTGTGAATGTCTTTCATACATTATGAAAGGCATTTTTGCATTCGCAAAAGGTGGAATTTTGCGATTCGCACCGTTTGCGAATGCAAAAAGCTTTGATACATCTAGTCCTAGATCTTTTATCCTGTCCAAATTTTTCAGTCTTACAATTTTTGCCAGATGGTTTTGATCTGGGTCTCAAGTGTGCTACCTTGAAATTACAATGTGCAGCCATAAAGGCATTCAGGGAAAATTGGATAGATATTTCTGAATGTGAGGTTTTGACTTCTAGACTCCTCAAAGGTTTCTCTAGTCTTAGACGTGAAACAAGTAATCCTTGGCCCTTGTGTTATTTTCCCTTAGTGTTAGAGGTTCTCAAAGGGTCTCCTTTTAAACCACTTGACTCTGTGGATCTAACGTTTCTGACCTGGAAGGTGTTTTTTCTAGTGGCAATTACCACAGCCAAGAGAATAGGAAAATTGGGCTCTTTTTCAGAAAATCATCCCTATCTGAGGACTTTTCCAGATAGTATTGTATAGAGAGTAGGCCCAGCTTTTTCTCCGAAGGTTTCATCTGCATCTAATTTGCAGCAGGAAGTCATCCCCTCTGAGTTTTTTACCAATCCTTTGTCTCAGGAGGAGCGGGAGTGGAATATATTTGACGGCGGAGAGACATTTTTATTTATTTGGCGAGGGCTTCTCAGTTTCGTTCTACAGAAGCTCTTTTTGTTAATTTCGGTGCAGTGAACAAAGGGTGGACGTCCTTCCAGACAGACTTTAAGTTGATTGTTGAAATCTACCATTTGTACAGCATACCTGTTAAGAGGGGTTTGTCCTCTAGCAGGGATTGAGGGCAGGTCCACAAGGAGTATGTCAGTTTCCTGGGCAGAGTTTCAGGGCACCTCTCTAAAAGAAATATGTGGAGCAGCCACATGGTCTACATCACCCACTTTTGTAAGACATTACTGAATTGATCATGTTTCTGGTCAACAGGATGTGTTTGGTGTGGTCCTCATAATCATTTGATAACATAGTGTTGGCGAACCTCATTTCGTAATGAGAGGATCAGGGAAGGGGACGAAGAGGTAATGCATGGATTACTTACCGGTAATGTCATTACTCTGAGTTCAGGCGTCCCTGTTCAAATCATTACATCCCTCCCGCCCACCTCAGGTACTTAATTCAAATGATTATGAAGCTTGGTATATTACAGGCTGTTTCCAGGTAAGCCAAAGCTATATGTACCAGGAGGGAGAGGTGGGGTTTGTGTTAAGTATATTTTTTACAGGAATTTGGGCTTCGGAAAGAGTCTGTGGAGGCGTTAATGCCTCATTTTGTAACGATCGGAAAAGGCAGGTCTGGACTCAGAGTAATGACATTACCGGTAAGTAATCTATGCATACCCTGCCATATAAAAAGCACACACAATCAATAACATGAAAAGTACACACATACCCTGCCATATGAAAAGTACACACATACACTGCCATATGCAAAGTACACACATACACTGACATATAAAAAGTACACACAGTTACTGACATATCAAAAGTACACACACACACTGCCATATGAAAAATACACACAGTCAATGACATATGAAAAGTACACACATACCACTATACCACTTATATCATATAGCCCTATATCATAAGAATCACAATACTCATAGTTACTAAAATTAAAGGTACTTTATTTTTGTGACAATATGTCAGAAAATATCTCAGAGGATATACTCCCTGAGGAGGTAAGCAAAATACACAAAATATACACACAAACCAAAATCAGGTAAGTAAACAGAAAAGTTTACCCTGCCATATGAAAAACACACACAGTCAATAACGTATGAAAAGTACACATATGCCCTGCCATATGAAAAGTACCCACATACACTGCCATGTGAAAAATACACACAGTCAATTACATATGAAAAGTACACACACTCTGCCATATGAAAAGTACACACATACCATGCCATATGAAAAGTACACACATACACTGATATATGAAAAGCACACGCAGACACTGACATATGAAAAGTACACACATACCCTGCCATATAAAAAGTACACACATACACTGACATATAAAAAGTACACACACACACTGCCATATGAAAAGTACACAAATACACACAGTCATTGACACATGGAAAGTACACACATACAGTGCCATATGAAAAGTACACACATACACTGCCATATGAAAAGTACACAAAGTCACTGACATATGAAAATTACACACAGTCAATGACATATGTAAAGTACACACATTCCCTGCCATATGAAAAGTACAGTCACTGACATATGTAAAGTACACAAAGTCATTAACAGATGAAAAGTACACACACACACTACCATATGAAAAGTACACAGTCATTGCCAAATGAAAAGTACACACAGTCACTGACATATGAAAAGTACACACGTACACTGCCATATGACAAGTACACACATACACTGCCATATGAAAAGTGCACACATACACTGCCATATGAAAAGTGCACACATACACTGCCATATGAAAAGTACACACGTACACATACACTGCTATACAAAAAGTACACACACAAGGGGATACGAAACGTACACACATTTATACTGGAGTATTCCTCATGACTGTGTAAATAAGCGCCGTGTATGCCAGAGAGCTGTAGCTTAACTTAAAAAATCTTTCACTGTAAGACTTTCTCTGCGTTTTTTGAGCAGTTATTCCAGATTCACTCATGTTTGTGTCTCTTGTCATGAAGCCAATAAGAAACTGCCCATCACATGAACACTCACAGGACACGTGATTACAAACCCAGTGCAGGGCAAGCCAGGAGTTTTGTCTCCACTGGTTTTATCTGCGGCTGAGTTAGTTTGCTCCCAATATTCACATAGATCTGGTATTAAAGAAATGACGTGCATTGTGCAGTGTGCTCTGGGGTTGGAGGCCACATACTCCCCTCTGCCTCCCCCCCGTCTCTTACGTCCAAGGAGCCCCCACCCACCACTCATCACCCCCATCTTCAGTCAGCCTTCGCTGCCAAAACACTCGCACAGCACTGTATGATTTGTAATGCACACTTTATATTAAAAGTTGCATTCTGGGACTTGTAGTTTCATCTACCATTCGTCTATGTGCTTACAAATGGCAGAAACGGAGCCGGGGGTGGTTCCAAGAGACCCCCATGCAGACACGGGTAGCCAGGCCTCAGTGGGGGCTCCTGCCCCCTCCCAAGCCCTCTAGATGTCCCCTCCCACAGCAGAGCGCTGCGAAGCACTACATATGAAGAGAGGAGCCCCTGGGGAACGATAACTATAAAAGCCCCCATCTGAAGCATTCGTGGAGGGGGCAGGAGGGTGAGTCCGCAGGGGGCACGAATGGGGGCGGACAGAAGAGTTACAGAGTTTTTTTATTTATACATTTATGCACAATCATATAGCGCTGACATTACCGAAAGGGGCTGAAGCGCTTTACAAGAGGAATATTTCACAAGAGGAGGAGGGTTTACATGGCCGTGGGGCGAGGCTGTGTCAGATTTGGGGGTGACGAGGTCCAGATTCTGGACTGTGCTAAGAGGGAGGGAGGGAGAGAAAAGAATAACAGCCCCTCCCGCAGGAATTTGTGGGAGGGGGAGGAGTCTGCAGGGAGGGGGCAGGAAAGAGGCGTTGGGAGAAGGGAAGGGCCCAAGGTTGGTGGGAAGAGTTGTACTGTAGTCTAAGGGGTGCAGCCTGGACACGGGGGCAAGGACTAGGTGTGTGGGGGTGCAGCCAGGACACGGGGGCAAGGACCAGGTGTGTGGGGGTACAGCCAGGACAGGGGTGCAAGCGCCATCAGTGTGGGGGTGCAGCCAGGACAGGGGTGCAAGCGCCAGCAGTGTTGGGGTGCAAACAGGCAAGGGGTGCCAGCACTAGGTGGGGGGTGCAGCCAGGACAGGGGTGCAAGCACTAGGTGTGGGGGTGCAGACAGGACGGGGGTGCAAGCACCAGGTGTGGGAGGTACTTCACTCATCTCGACAGGAGGCTGAACCACAGATCTCAGGGGTTGGGGGGGTCACATTTATTGTGAGAGGAGAGAGAGAGGATAGCGCCCCCTATCCCTCCCTCCTCCATCCTTTCACCATCCCTCGGGTGGGGGTGATTGTGGGGAGCAGACCACCCCCACTGGATGAGGCCCGTCCGCGGTCCCTGCTAATGGCAGCGGTGGGGGCGACCACACAAGCCCTGGATGGACACAGACAGCGAATTATTATCACCCAGAAATGCCGTGTGAAGGGAGCGCGCCGTGTGATCTGCTGCAGGTGAGTGAGTTGTCGCCGTGTGAGCTGCTGCAGGTGAGTTGTCCCCGTGTGATCTGCTGCGGGTGAGTTGTCGCCGTGTGATCTACTGTGAGTGAGTTGTCCCCGTGTGATCTGCTGCGGGTGAGTGAGTTGTGGCCGTGTGATCTGCTGCAGGTGAGTGAGTTGTGTGACCTGCTGCAGGTGAGTGAGTTGTGGCCTTGTGATCTGCTGCAGGTGAGTGAGTTGTCGCCGTGTGATGTGCTGCAGGTGAGTGAGTTGTGGCCGTGTGATGTGCTGCAGGTGAGTGAGTTGTCCCCTTGTGATCTGTTGCAGGTGGGTGAGTTGTCGCCGCGTGATCCGCTGCAGGTGAGTGAGTTGTCGCTGTGTGATCTTCTGCAGGTGAGTTGTCCCCGTGTGATCTGTTGCAGGCGAGTGAGTTGTCGCCGTGTGATCTGTTGCAGGCGAGTGAGTTGTCGCCTGTGATCTGCTGCAGGTGAGTGAGTTGTGGCCGTGTGATCTGCTGCAGGTGAGTTGTGGCCGTGTGATCTGCTGCAGGTGAGTGAGTTGTCGCCGTGTGATCTGCTGCAGGTGAGGTCTCGCCGTGTGATCTGCTGCAGGTTTTCGCCGTGTGATCTGCTGCCGGTGAGTTGTCGCCGTGTGACCTGCTGAGGGTGAGTGAGTTGTGGCCGTGTGATCTGCTGCGGGTGAGTGAGTTGTCTCCGTGTGATCTGCTGCCGGTGAGTTGTGGCCGTGTGATCTGCTGCAGGTGAGTGAGTTGTCGCCGTGTGATCTGCTGTAGGTGAGTGAGTTGTCGCCGTGTGATCTGCTGCAGGTGAGTGAGTTGTGGCCGTGTGATCTGCTGCGGGTGAGTTATCCGGGTGGGAGGGTCGGAGCCGGGAAGTCACTGAGTGAGGGGGTTTGCTCCCTCCTCCTGTTTACAGTGTAATTAGAGGAATAAAAACGGTGACTGGGTTCCTTCTCTCCGACCCCTCCCGCTCCCGGGGGTCTCAGGCCGGTGACCCCTGACACTGGTCTATATTGGTATAAAAGTGACCTCTGTCCTGGGAAGGGGCAGGTTGGTCCGGGTCACGCACAGTTTGGCATCATTTTCCCCGGTGTTGTGGATTGGTAACTATTGGTCTGTTTTATAAATGACTTTCCGCTATTTTTAGCATATTGGGCTGGAATTTAGAAATGTGTGTGGGTTACAGGATCAGTCTTTTGTGGGTTGTACCCCTGAGCTCGGAGCCCCTTTAAGGTGAGAAGTTAAGAAACTTTGGAAGTGCAGCGGGGTCACCTGCATTTCAGCAGCCCCCCCCCGCACCCCCCCCCCCCAAAACACATCTGCACTTCCAGAAGCTTCCCTGAACAATGGGAGTTTAACAACATAAACCTGTATTATACAGAGCGGCAGATAGCGCCTCGACGCCATTTACATTCCCTTTGTGGGCGCGGGACCCCGTGATTTGCCAGCATGAAAGCCCTGCTTGTTTAATCCACAGTTTGTTGGGCAGTTTCTCAGGTGGGAGGAAGGTAACCGAGTCCATGGAAAGAAATCTCAGCTCCTCACATTAACAATCTCCTTTGACAACTTTGCTTAAAATTCGCAAAAGCTGCTGACTTAGAACTGGGGAGTCAGGATCCAGTCTCGGCGCTGGCTCAGCATCCTGTGATCCTGGGCAGATCACTTAATTGCCCTGTGCATAAAATAAATGAATAATGTGTCCTTGTGTAATGTAACTAGTGTCAAGTAAAGCCCCCCAGTACCCCCGGGTCGAGCTCCAGCTCCCTGAAAATGCCCCCCCATGAGGACTCAGAGAGAAAGTAAGCAGTTAGCAGGAGCAGACATTCTGCGCCCACCCCCTCTGCGGAAGGGTCCGGGCACAAATCTCCATTTACTGCCTGCTTGACTCTGCCCCTGCCCCTCCTTCCTAGGAGTAGCAGCATTGGGCTACATACGACCTACTTTGTGGTTGGCTTTGGGCTGGAGAGTGCTTTAAAAATCTGCCCGCCCCTTCCCTCTGCCCCCCTGCTCCCTCCGCCTCCCCGCTCCCTCTGCCTCCCACTGCCCCCTCTGTTCCCCTGCACCCCCTGTCTTCCCCTCTGTCCCTTCTCCCCTCCCCTCGGCCCCCTCTCTCCCCTCTGCATCCCTCTCTCCCCTCTGCATCCCTCTCTCCTCTGCCCCTTCTCCCTCTCCTCTGCCCCCTCCCTCTCTCCTCTGCCCCCTCCCTCTCTCCTCTGCCCCCTCCCTCTCTCCTCTGCCCCTTCTCCCTCTCTCCTCTGCCCCTTCTCCCTCTCCTCTGCCCTCCTCCCATCACTCCCCTCTGCCCCCTCTCTCCAATCTGCCCCCTCTACCCTCTAACTCCCCTCTGCCCTCCCTTTCCCCTCTGTCCCCTTCTCTCCCCTCAGCGTCCCTCTCTCCCCTCTGCGTCCCTCTCTCTCCTCTGCCCCCCTCTCTCTCCTCTGCCCCTTCTCCCTCTCTCTCCTCTGCCCCTTCTCCCTCTCTCCTCTGCCCCCTCTCCCTCTCCTCTGCCCCCTCTCATCTCTCTCCTCTGCCCCCTCTCTCCCCTCTGTGCCCCCTCTGTCCCCTTCTCTCACCTCTGTCCTCTTCACTCCCCTTGGCCGCCTTCTCTCCCCTCTGCCCCCTGTCTCCCACACACTTCCCCTACCTGAACTGTACTAACTGTATTTGATTGTTTATTTTGCATGTTTATATTGCATGTGCAGCACCAAACACACAAGAATTGGAGAAACAAAAGGAGGTGGAGCTGAGGGTGAGTTGTGGGTATCAGACAAGTGTCAGGGTGGACTGTAGTGGAAAAGGTAGAATCATTCTTCAAACCCCTCCCAGCGTTGAGGTCTGTGAGGTGTACACAAAGAGGCTGAGAAGCTGTCAATGAACAGGTGAGTGGAGCCCTTGCCATGAACTGTCACCTGCAGGTTCCACAGTCCAGTGCCCCTGAGAGGTCAGGAAGTCCAGTGCCTGCTGGGGTGGTCTGTAGATAACAAGCAGGCCACTTGTGCTAAAGCCAGTAGGATAGCCTGATTGGTTTATTCACCTGCTGAACATGTGTATGAGGGAGTCTGGTTGAAATCCCACTATGAAAATTACTTTACCTTACAAAAATGTACAGTTTTGCGTACCTGGAACTGCATCATCTCGCCCACAATCACATGATGAAATGAGGCCACCTCCACTATTTTCAGCACAGGGAGTGCCAGAAACAAACCTTTAAAATGTGAAAGGTTCTGGGTATCAGTGGGTTACAGACCCATCCGGTCTCAATCACTGCTGGGGCATCAGTTCTTGAGGTGGGGGTGGTGCCTGATGCTGCCTACGCACTGCACCCCTAGGTGTTCTGAGAGACCTCTAAATCACTGTGACAGAACAGCTGTAGTGAACAAGGCAACATTCACAGCCCCCCTAACATCAGGGTGCAAGAACTCACTTTAAAAAACTCATTTCCAAATACAGGACTTGAAACCTAAGCAGGACAATGTGGCTGAAAGGGACACTTATCCCAAGTAATAGACACAGGGATGTAGACAGTGAATGTAAGAGAAATGCAGTGAACAGAACCCCTGGGTGTAAGAGATGGGGACAGGAGAGAGGTATGGGTGTAAGATGGCGACAGGAGAGAGGTGTGGGTGTGAGATGGGGACACGAGAGAGGTGTGGATGCAAACAATTTGGACAAGAGAGGTATGGGTGTAAGATGTGGACATAAGAGAGGTGTGGGTGTAAACGATGTGGACGCAAGAGTTGTGGGTGTAAGAGATGGGGACAGAAGAGGTTTGGGTGCAAGAGACGGGCCCACGAGAGAGGTGTGGGTGCGAGAGATGGGCACATGAGACAGGTGTGGGTGCAAGAGATAGGGACATGAGAGGTGTGGGTGTGACATGGGGACACGAGAGCGGTGTGGGTGCAAGAGATGGGGACACAAGAGAGGTGTTAGAGAAAGAGATGGGGACATGAAAGAGGTGTAGTTGTGAGCTGGGGACACGAGTGGTGTGGGTGCAAGAGATTTGGACACGAGAGAGGTTTGAGAGAAAGTGATGGGGACATGAAAGAGGTGTAGGTGTTAGCTGGGGACACGAGAGGTGTGGGTGCAAGAGATGGGGACACAAGACAGGTTTGAGAGAAAGAGATGGGGACCTGAAAGAGGTGTGGGTGTGAGCTGGGGACAAGAGAGGTGTGGGTATAAGATGTGGACATCAGATAGGTGAGTGTGAGATGGGGACATGAGAGAAGTGTGGGTGCAACAGATGGGGACATAAGAGAGGTGGGAGTGCAAGAGATGGGGACACGAGAGAGGTGTGGGTGTGAGATGTGGACATGAGAGAGGTGTGGGTGTGAGATGTGGACATGAGAGAGGTGTGGGTGTGAGATGTGGACATAAGAGAGGTGTGGGTGTGAGATGTGGACATGAGAGAGGTGTCGGTGTAATATGTGGACATGAGAGAGGTGTGGGTGTAAGATGTGGACATGAGAGAGGTGTAGGTGTAAGATGTGGACATGAGAGAGGTGTGGGTGTAAGATGGGGACACGAAAGAGGTGTGAGTGCAAGAGATGGGGACACGAAAGAGGTGTGAGTGCAAGAGATGGGGACACGAAAGAGGTGTGAGTGCAAGAGATGGGGACACGAAAGAGGTGTGAGTGCAAGAGATGGGGATACGAAAGAGGTGTGAGTGCAAGAGATGGGGACACGAAAGAGGTGTGAGTGCAAGAGATGGGGACACGAAAGAGGTGTGAGTGCAAGAGATGGGAAGATGAGCGGTGTGGGTGCGAGAGATGGGGACACAAGAGAGGTGGAGGCAAGAGTTAGGGACACGAGAGAGGTGTGGGGTGCAAGAGATGGGAGCACGAGAGAGGGTTGGGTGCGAGAGACAGGGACATGAGAGAGGTGTGGGTACGAGAGACAGGGACACACAAGAGGTGTGGTTGCGAGAGACGAGGACACGAGAGGTGTGCGAGCGATGGAGGCACAAGAGAGGTGTAGGTGTAAGATGTGGACATGAGAGAGGCGTGGGTGTAATATGTGGACATGAGAGAGGCGTGGGTGTAATATGTGGACATTGGAGAGGTGTGGGTGTAAGATGGGGACCCGAGACAGGTGGGTGTGAGCTGGGGACACAATAGAGGTGTGGGTATAAGATGTGGACATCAGACAGGTAGGTGTGAGATGCAGACATCAGAGAAGTGTGGGTGCAACAGATGGGGACACAAGAGAGTTGGGAGTGCAAGAGATGGTAACATGAGAGAGATGTGGGTGTAATATGGGAACATGAGAGAGATGTGGGTGTAATATGTGGACATGAGAGAGGTGTGGGTGTAATATGTGGACATAAGAGAGGTGTGGGTGTAAAATGTGGACATGAGAGGTGTGGGTGTAAGATGTGGACATGAGAGAGGTGTGGGTGTAAGATGTGGACATGAGAGAGGTGTGGGTGTAAGATGTGGACATGAGAGAGGCGTGGGTGTAATATGTGGACATGGGAGAGGTGTGGGTGTAAGATGTGGACATGAGAGAGGCGTGGGTGTAATATGTGGACATGGGAGAGGTGTGGGTGTAAGATGGGGACCCGAGACAGGTGGGTCTGAGATGGGGAACGAGAGAGATGTGAGTGCAAGAGATGGGAACATGAGAGAGGTGTGGGTGTAAGATGGGGACACGAGAGAGGGGTGGTTGTGAGAGACGAGGACACAAGAGGTGTGGATGCAAGAGATGGAGGCACAAGGGAGGTGTAGATGTAAGAGATAGGGGCACGACAGAGGTGTGGGTGTAAGATTTGGTGACACGAGAGAGGCGCTAGACAGAAGTCATGTGCACCTCTGAGGGTCCCTTGTACTCTGCTGTGACTCTCTCTAACAGACCTGTGGTCACTCCACCTTCAGAAGCATTTAGGACACACATATTATACACTGCATTTAACAAGAAGCTGCTGTGAATCCACAGCTATAAAGAGTCTTGTTCTCACACTTGTGTCAAATTCTCAGGAGAAAAATACCACAATTGGTGGCAACATAGCAAATTATATTAAATGGCACCTCACTCCTAGTGTCATTAAATAAAAGCACAGTTCAGCTGCTGAACCTATCACCATCCTTGAAATGACAAAATAAGGCCTGTAATTTGCTGTTAGAGTAGTTAATTTTACTTGGTGACTCAGAATTTTGGATATAGCGACAGTCAGCTTAACGCCAATCAATTTATTGCTCACGCCCACTTTACTCATCCATTACTAATAATGCTGAGATGACTCTGTGTTTTTGATAATCAATGTCTTGATTAATCTCTTTCCTGATGCCATTTAAAGTCACTCAGTTCATGAGAACACCCAGTCAATATAGTATTGATAGCACCTAGACGCTGCCATAGCTCTTCTAATTATAGCCACCCTAATATCATTACACTCTCCCTGTTCGGAATTCTTCCCAGACTCAATCTGCTGGAGGTAGCGCCTAGACCCACTGTGTTCTTCGTAGCCCCTGCACTTGCTGTACAACAGGTAGTGCCTAGACCGACCGCTCTGGATAGCATCTACATCTGTTCTGTTCTGGTCATACCTTATTGTATCCTTAATATTCCTACATTCACTCTGCTGAAGATAGCGCCTAGACCCACTGTGCTGTGCATAGCACTTCCACTTGCTGTGCTAAGGATTATCGGCAGACCTGCTGCTCTGGATAGTATCTACACCTGCTCTGGGTCCTACCTTATTGTTCACTTAATATTCCTGTTGTCTCTCTGCTGTAGATAGCGCCTAAATAGAAAAGATTATAGACTGACAAGTATATCAACACACATGGGAAGATAGATAGGATTGCAAAGATGCATAGATGGCACAGTGCAGATTCAATTAGTGATATAATAGTTAAATATCTATGTAAGCCTGACAAGAACACTGAAAGCAAACTAGAGAGACATACAAGCAGGACATACAGACGAAGTTGGTTTACAAACATAGCTGTAATCCTCAATTAAAATACATACAGGAGGGCAGTTCTAAATGTATTTCACTGCGTGCATTCTGAAAAGTGTCTTACTTTATAAAGAATAGATGCAAATGGACAGCTCCAAAAGGACTTTACAACAGCATTAGCAGGAGTCAGGAACTGATAAAGCTGGAATGTGCCCTGTGCTGTGAAGAGTTGTTAGAAAGCGTCCTGATATCACATGAGGCTCTAAACACACAGGCAACACTAACGTAATTATTAAGTACAAACAGAAACGCTGGCACTGAAGGAAACTACTGTAGGAGGCTGGCCTGGTGTGTGGTGGGTACCTATGGTACTTCCACCTTATACCAGGTCCAGTTATCCCTTATTAGTGTAGTGTAGTCAGTGTCTAGAAGCCAGGCTCTCTAGAGGTAGCTGTGGATGAGCAGCCAAGGCTTATCTAGGAGACATGCAAAGCTCATGCAATACCACTGTAGTCACACAGTACTCACACACTTGAAAGAAAATGCTCACTGGTACAAAAATAAAGGTACTTTATTTTGGTGACACATATACCAGAAATACCATAGAGGCTATACTCCATTAGGAGGTAAGTAATACACACATTATATACACTAGTATGCAGAAACAGTACAATTAGGGAAAATCACAAATAGAGAAATAGGCCTAGAGGGAACACAAACCATATACTAAGAAAGTGGAATACGAAAGTCGGTCCCCCACCTAGGTAAGTGTAGTGTGTAGATGGGAGTTGGGAGTACTTAGAAAGCCCAAAGGTGAGTACCACAACCCACCCCAACGACCAGGAAAGCAGGAGTAAATCACAGTAAGTTTCCTAGAACACACAGAGAAGAACAGAAGAATATTGCAAAACCCAGAAGAGACTACAAGACACCAACAGTGGATTCCTGCACCAGAGGACCTGTGAAAAGGGGGGACCAAGTCCAAGAAGCACAGAAGAGTCCAGGAAGGGCAGGAGTCCCAGCCCACCAGGATGAAGGTGCAAGAAGTGAACCACTGGTGAGGAAGAAGAGTCAGCACTGCACCCAAGAAGACAAAGCCAGGTTCCTGGAGGGTACAGGTGATGTCCCACGCTGGATGGAGGATTGCAGGTGGGTTTGCGTCATCGAAGTCTGCCAACAAGCCTTGGCCCACGCAAAGCTCACAGTTAGAGGACAATGGCGCTGCCGGGGACCAGGAAGGACCAGGTGGACTCTACCCAGGAGGGGAAGTCAGAGGGGGCACTCAGCAGCACGGAGAGCCCACAGAAGACCTGGCAACACCCACAGGAGTCCTACAGGACGGGGACAGAAGAGTCGCAGAAGAGGCCCACACACCACTACGAGAAAGGCTCCCACGCCGCCAGAGAAGCACTCAGGGAGCTGTGCGTCGCAGGAAGGAGTGATGGGGGCTGGATCTGCAAGATGCACAAAGATCTTGGAGGAAGGATGCCAACAAGCCTTGGCTGCTGCAAATAGCTTGGGGCACAGGGCTACTGTCCTGCATGGGCAGGCAAGGGCTTACCTTCACCCAAGTTGGACAGTTGGAAGAGAGGACAGTCGGGAACACTTCAGTCCACCACCCATGATGCAGGATCCACGCAGCTCAGCAGCAGAGGGGATCCACGCAGCCGGCCGTCGTCGCAGTTGGTGCCTGCAGAAGCAGGGGAGTGACTCCTTCACCCCAAGGGAGATTCCTTCTTCCTTCTGATGCAGGCTGAAGATGGGCTGTCTTCACAGGATGCAGGACCGGGGAAATGTTGCAGCTGCTGGAAGGAGCCGGAGAAACAATGTTGCAGAAGGCGTCTTTCTTCTTTGTTGCAGTTTGTAGGGTCCTGAAGAGTCCAGGTGTAGTTTCTTCGGTCAGAAGTCAAAGTGGAGGGTGCAGCTGATTCCTGCTTGAGTCTTGCAATCTGAATCTTAGGACCCACCCAAGAGAGAGTCCCTAAATAGCCCTGAAACTGAGATTGGTCACCTAGCTGGGTGACCACCAATCGGGAGGGTGCTCTGACGTCACCTGCTGGCACTGGCCACTCAGATGCTTCCAGAGTTCCCTGCCAACCTGGAATCCAAGATGGCAAAACTTCGGGAACCTCTGGAGGAGCTCTGAGCACCACCCCTGGGGTGGTGATGGACATGGGAGTAGTCACTCCCCTTTCCTTTGTCCAATTTTGTGCCAAAGCAGGGACTGGGGGGTCCCTGAACCAGTGTAGACTAGTTTATGCAAGGAGGGCACCAAATGAGCCCTGGAAAGCCTTGCCAGTGGCTTGGGGGAGGCTACCCCTCCCATGCCTGTAACGCCTATTTCCAAAGGGAGAGGGTGTAAAAACCCTCTCCCAAAGGAAATCCTTTGTTCTGCCTTCCTGGGCTTGAGCTTCTCAAGCAACAGGAGGGCAGAAACCTGTCTGGGAGGTGACAGCAGCTTGGGCTATCTAGAAACCCTCAGAAGGCTGAAATGCCAATACTGGGGGTCCTCTAAGGAGCCCCCAGAGTGCATGGAATCATACAACCACTGCTTGCAAAAGTCTTGGGGTATGATTCTAACATGTTTGATACCAAACATGCTCAGAGTTACCATTATGTAGCTGGACGTAGATAGTAACTTATGTCCAGTACACACATGAAATTGGTTCCCCGTACTCACGAAGTCTGGGAAAATGGGCCTGGAGTTCATGGGGGCACCTCTGCTGGTGCAGGGGTGCCCTCACTCACAGGTACTTTGCACTCTGCCCTCTGGGCTAGAAGGCCTATCTTAGGGGTGACTTATAAGTGACCTTGTGTAGTGAAAAATGGCAGTGAAAGGGTGCTTGCACAGTTTCACGCAGGCTGCTATGGCAGTCCTGCAGAACTGTTTACATGGGCTCCCTATGGGTGGCAAAATATGTGCTGCAGTCCATAGGATTCCCCTGGAACCCCAATGGCCTGGGTACCTAGGTACCATATACTAGGTGTTAGACTTGGCATCCTTTGCGTGGTCTCCCCTAACTTTTTGCCTCTGTTTTCCAGGTTGTTGATGTGTGCTGGACTCTGTTTGTGCTGTTTTTGATACTCTGGGCACTTTACCTCTGTTATCTAGTGCTAAAGTGCAAGTGCTCCTATGTAACATTTATGTGTAATTAGCTTTCCATGATTGACATATTTGATTTACTAGTAAGTCCTCATACAGTGTACTAGAGGTGCCCAGGGCCTGTAAATTTAAATAATACTAGTGGGCCTGCAGCACTGGTTGTGCCACCCACATTAGTAACCCTGTAAACAAGGCCCAGACCTGCCAATGCAGTGTCTGTGTGTGCAGTCTTAAACTGCCAATTCGACTTGGCAAGTGTACCTACTTGCTAGGCCTAAACCATCCTCTTTTATACATGTAAGGCACCCCTAAGGTAGCCCCATGGGCAGGGTGCAGTGTATGCTAAAGGTGGGACATGTACTGATGTGTTTTACATGTCCTGACAGTGAAATACTGCCAAATTCGTTTTTCACTGTTGCAAGGCATAGGTCTGTCATAGCTTAACATGAGGACTGCCTTTAAATATTATTCAAGCGCAGATTCCCTTTGGGAGCAGATAGACATGGAGTTTGGGGTCTCTGAACTCACAACTTTAAAATACATCTTTTAGAGAAGTTGGTTTCTAGATTTTTAGGTTTCTGGGTGTGTGAAAATGCCACTTTTAGAAAGTAGACATTTTCTTGCTTAAACCATTCTGTGACTGTGCCTGTTTGTGGATTCTCTATCTGGGTCAGTTTGACAGTTGGACTGTTTGCACCTCTCTCTAGACAGTGACACAAAGGGAGTTGGGGTGTAGCCTGCATATCCTGATCAGCCATCTGGGCTAAAGTGGAGGGAGGAGTGGTCACTTACACCTGAAAGGGCTGTGCCTGCCCTCACACAATGCAGTCTCCAACCCCCTGGTGCGTGTCATGGGCCTGACCTGGGCAAGGCAGGAGCTTGAAAACAACAGAGACTTCTCTTTGAAGTTTGCCTACTTCAAAGGCAGAAAGGGGTATAAGAAGAGGACCCAAAACCCCTGAAAATAAGATCACTTCTGGAATCAAGAGGAACCTCTGCCAAGGAGAAGAGCTGAAGAGCTGAGGAGAAGTGCTGCCCCTGCCTGTGACTGTGCTTTGTTGGGCTATCCTGCAGTTGCTGCTTCTGCCTGTGAAAGGGGACAAAGACTGGACTTTGTTGTGCATTCCTGCTTGAGAAGAATCTCCAAGGGCCTGACCTGAGCTTGACTGCTGTTGTTGAAGTCTCAGGACCATCAAAGACTTCCCCTGCCTGTCCGGATTGATGCATCGCTCTCTTGCGGGAGAGAAGAAATGACGCGCACTGACCCAACAGGAGGAGGAACGACGCGAGTGAGAAATCAACGTATCCCTGGCCTTTTTCGACGTACACTCGCCCGTGCTGCTTTATTTTGACGCTACCCAGTTACTTTTGTGAAATAACAGCATTCTCACTGTTCTCTAAGGATTAAGACTCTTATTCTTTTAAAAATACATATCTTGACTTGTGTATGTTTGATTTTTATCGTTTTGGTCTTGTTTTGTTTAGATAAATATTACCTATTTTTCTAAACCTGTGTTGTCATTTTTTTGTGTTTTTACTGAGTTACTGTGTGTGTTGGTACAAATACTTTACACATTGCTTCTGAAGTTAAGCCTGCCTGCTCGTGCCAAGCTACCAAGGAGGAGAGTGGGGTTTAACTGAGTGCGATTCTCCTTTACCCTGACTAGAGTGAGGGTACTTGCTTGGACACGGGGTAACCTGACTGCCACCCAAAGATCCCATTTCTAACACTAGGGACTTTTAAGGGGGCACCAGTGTGCCAATTGTGGTTGAAATACAGACGTTTGGGAGAGAGAGCATAATCACTGGAGTCCTGGTTAGCAGGATCCTAGTGAACATAGTCAGACAAGCTGACATCATGCAGAAAAAGGGGGTAACCATGCCAAGAAAGAGGGTACTTTCCTTCACAACCTCCACCCCTTAAAAGCGGGACAAGAAGGCTAACCTTGCCCAGATGAGTCTTCTGTGTCTAAGCAGAAACATCTGGAGAGTCCATCCACATTGGAGTGGTTACTCCCAGGTCCATGTTCCACTGTAAAGTCCATACCCTGTAGGAAAATGAACCACCTCAACAATTTTGGGTTTTCTCTTTTCATCTGTTTGAGTCATAAGAGGTTTGTGGCCTGTCTGAACAATGAAGTGAGTACCAAAGAGGTATGGTCTCAACTTCTTCAAGGCCCAGGCCACAGCAAAGTTCTCCTTCTCTATGGCTGGCCAACTCTTTTCCCCGCAGGTCAACCTATTGCTGATAAAAGCTACCGGTTGTTCCTGGTCCTCTGTATTAAGTTCTGAGAGAACTGTCCCAACCCCTACCTCTGAAGCATCAGTCTGAACTATGAACTTCTTGGAGTAGTTTGGGCTCTTTAGAACAGGTGCAGAGCACATGACCTGTTTGAGTTCCTCAAAAGCTTTCTGACAGCTGGCTGTCCACAATACCTTTTTAGGCATTTTCTTGGGGTGAGGTCATTAAGTGGGGCAATAATGGAGCCATAGTTCTTAATGAACCTCTTGTAATACCCAGTGACCCCAAGAAGGCTCTGACCTGGGTTTGTGTGGTAGGAGGAGTCCAATCCAAAATGGTTTGGATCTTCCCCTGTAGTGGCTGAATCTGTTCTCCTTCTACTAGGTGTCCCAGATAAACCACCTTCCCCTGCACTATCTGGCACTTTGACGACTTGATAGTAAGTCCTGCTTTCTGCAGAGCCTCCAAAACTTTCCAAAGGTGGACCAGGTGATCATCCCAGGTGGAGCTAAAGACAGCTATATCATCTAGCTATGCTGCAATGAAGGCTTCCAGACCTTGGAGGACTGTGTTCACAAACCTTTGAGAAGTGGCAGGTGCATTCTTCAGACCAACAGGCATTACTGTGAATTGGTAGTGCGCTCCAATGGTTGAAAATGCTGTCTTGCGTTTAGCATCTTCTGACCGCTTAATCTGCCAATAACCTGCAGTAAGGTAAAAAGTGCTAAAATACTTGGCCAATGCCAGTATATCAATGAGCTCATCTGCCCTAGGGATAGGGTGAGCATCTGTTTTGGTTACTGTATTGAGCCCTCTATAGTCAACACAAAACCTCATCTCTCCTTTCCCATTGTGAGAGTGTGGCTTTGGGACAAGTACCACTGGGCTAGCCCAGGGGCTATCTGAGTACTCAATAACTCCCAGGTCAAGTATCTTTTGTACCTCTGCTTTGATGCAATCCCTTACATGAGCAGGTTGTCTGTATACTTTACTCTTGACAGGCAGACTGTCCCCTGTATCGATGGTGTGTTCACACAATGTGGTTTGACCAGGTATAAGGGAAAACAGATCTGAGAACTGTCCCTGGAGATTTCTGCAGTCTTCCTTTTGAGACTGAGAAAGGAAATCTGCTAAGACTACCCCCACAAATTAACCATCAGCTGCAGAATTTAAAAAGAGGTCAGGGAGAGGGTCACTCCTCTTCCTGTCCCTCATCAGTGGCCATGAGCAGGCTTATGTCAGCCCTGTTATAGTAGGGCTTTAGGCAGTTCATATGAAGTATCCTAAGGGGTCTTCTTGGAGTGCCAAGGTCAACCAAATAAGTGACCTCACCCTTCTTTTCCACAATGATGTGTGGTCAACTCCATTTGCTTTGGAGTGCTCGTGGTACCACTGGCTCCAGGACCCACACTTCCTGACTGGTTGGTACACAGTCAGGACAGCCTCCTGGTCATGCCATTGCTTTTGTAATTCTTGGCTTGCCTGAAGGTTCTTACTGTCCTTCTTCATCTACTCAGCCATCCTTGATCTGAGGCCAAGTACATAATCCACTATATCTTGTGAAGGGGGCTTCAGGGGCTGTTCCTAACCCTCCTTCATAAATGCTAGTGGACCTCTAACAGGGTGACCAAAGAAGAGTTCGAAGAGGCTGTAGTCCACTCCTTTTTGGGTTACCTACCCGTAGGCAAAGAGGAAGCATGGTAACAGGACATCCCATCTCCTCCTGAGTTTTTCAGAGAGTCCCATTATCATACCTTTGAGTGTTTTATTAAAATGCTCAACCAACCCATTTGTTTGGGGATGGTAAGGTGTATATTACACCACACTCTTTCCACATTGCTTTTAAGTATGCAGACACAAAGTTGCTACCTCTGATACAACCTCTTTGGGAAACCCACCCTGAAAAATATTCTCAGTCCTTGGTCACTGTAGGAGCTGTAGTGGTTCTAAGAGGTATGGCTTCTGGATACCTGGTGGCATGGTCCAACACCACCTGAATAAATCCGTTTCTAGAAGCTGTAGGAGGGTCAATGGGGTAAACAATATCAACCCCTACCCTTTCAAAGGGTACCTCAACCACTGGCAGTGGGATTAAGGGGGCTACCTGTCTTGCCACTGGCTTCACAAGTGATATAGGAGCGACACAACTCCTCTGACATGTGAGGCCAGTGAAAGTTAGGGACCATCTATGCCAAGTTTTACTTTGCCGCAGGTGACCAGCAACGGTAGTGACCTATGTCCAGTACACGTGTAAAATGGAGTCCCCGCACTTACAAAGTCTGGGAAATTGGGCCTGGAATTTGTGGGAGCAATATCACAAAATAAAATAAAACTTTTCAAACACTCACCTCCAGTCACAGATCTGGGTTTAATCCATGGTTATTTTGCTTGCCACGTCACCCCAGTTCAGACCCAGCCATTTGCAAATCAGTCTTGATCCTGCTCCCTATGGGAGCAGTCCAACCCGAACTGCCAAACCAGGTCCTCCCTGGACAGGATTCAAGCATCCTGGGATGCTAGTGCAGGGGTGCCTTCACATACATATACTTTGCACCCTGCCCTCTGGGCTAGAAGGCCTGCCTACGTTAGGGGTGACTTATAGGTGACTTGGTGTAGTGAAAAATGGGAGTGAAAGGGGGCTTGCACCTTCTCACACAGGCTGCAATGGCAGTCCTGCAGAAGTATTTGCATGGGCTCCCTATAGGTGGCAAAATATATGCTGCAGCCCATAGGGATCCCCTGGAACCCCAATGCCCTGTGTACCCTATATATATTGGGATTTATAAGGGGGCATCAGTGTGCCAATTGTGGGTGAAATACAGACTTTTGGAGGAGAGAGCATAATCACTGGGATCCTGGCTAGCAGGATCCCAGTGAACACAGTCAAACACACTGACATCTGGCACTGACAAAGGGGCTAACCAAGGAAGAGGGTATTTTCCTACTAGTACCTCCTTGTGAAAGAGTGGAATGCAGTCACTCAGAGTGAAGTTTGACAGCAAAATAGGCTGACCCACTTCCCTGTGCTGTATTCTGTAGTGGCCAGAAGCAAAATGTGAATGGTAGAACAGGCCCCTTTAAGTATATTATATATGTAATTTATCTAAAATAAAAGGTCTTAACTAAATACCAAACCAAAAATGGAAAATGGTGCGCTTTTCAATCTGCAGATGTTCACATTTGTGGAGCATACCTTCAGAATGATGCAACATTAGCCGCATCATTCCACCTTTTTATTTTATTTTTCCTTAAGTTGTGCAGCATTGGGAAAGCCTGTAATTCTGAACGGTGAGACTTAATGACTTAGCCAATGTGTGTTTAAAATAGTTGTAAACCTCCTGTTCTTTGTATAGATCTGGTCAGAACCTCAGATCTCCGAAATTACCCTATATGGAAGTTGCTCAGATTACCTATCCGAGTCCTATCCTAGGCTCTCTGATAGTACAAAGGACTCCTTGCAGCATTTGCTTAGGTTTCACGTCGTTATTGTGATGTTCTGTGTTGCATGGTCCATTCAATGGAAAAGGCTCCATCTTGTATTATTTGTTAGGCTGTGTGATAATAGGAAGCATTCCCTGGATAAGAAAGGAGACATCTTGTCTCTATGGATTTAACATTGTAGTGTGTTGTAGGGAGAGGGTCTCACTCACTGAACAAGGAACCTTCTCTGGTGTCTTGATTACTCCTTGAGTCCACACTCCTCGATAGAAGGAGATCACGGAAGGATCGTATGCCCTTACTCTGCCTACTGCATCTTTACATTGAAAGTGTGATTGAGAATTTCTTCAGTGCACTTGTCTCACTAAATGCCAACATATTTTTGTGAGGGGCTCTGCATTGCAGCTTATTCTGTGTTTCTTTTTCTTAATCAAACAGGTGCAATAAATAAATAAGCGAAAAAGGTAAAGACATTAAACATCACTTGTGTAGGAAGTGATGTAAAAACAGTATGCCTCAGAATCTTTTAACTTGTAACTTAATGCCTTGCCAAAGTCTACAGCAGAAAACCCAAATTCCCTAGTGTGATCTGTACTTGGCTCTTATGCAGCAGATGATATACATTGAAGATATCGCACTGACATACTGAAGCAAGTCTGATGAGGTCTTCATTACGAAGCAAGAGCTAACCTGTAATCGGAAAGAACACACAGGAGAGAAACCGTATGAATATCTATAATGTGAAGCACATTTTTTAGGCGGAGAAAGAGCAAGTGCGACATCAGAAACTTCATACTGGAGGAAACCTGTTTGGTCTACTGACTGTAGAAAAGTGTTCTTTGCAATGAAAGACCTAATGCAGCATCAGAGTGTCCACGTAGAGGAGAAACCATATAAATGTACATAATGTAATAAAGTGTTTGGAAGGAAGAAGAATCTAAAGCTGAATCAAAAATCCACAGTGGTGAGAAGCCATATAAATGTACAGAATGCAACATAGCATTTATTACCAATGGGCGCCTAGCGCGACATCAGAAAGTCCACACTGGTGAGAAACTTTATTGGTGCAATGAATGTGACAAAGCATTTATAACAAATGGAGAGCTAAAACAACATCAGAAAATCCTCACTGGGAAGAAACCATATGAATGTACAGAATGTGACAAGTCATTTATTACATGTGGAGACCTATTGAAACATCAGAAAGTCCTCACCGGGGAAAAACCATATGAATGCACAGAATGTAATAAAGTGTTCAGATGGAAGAACAATCTAAAGCAGCATCATAAAATCCACACTGGGGAGAAACCATATGAATGTACAGAATGTGACAAGTCATTTATTACATGTGGAGACCTATTGAAACATCAGAAAGTCCTCACCGGGGAAAAACCATATGAATGCACAGAATGTAATAAAGTGTTCAGATGGAAGAACAATCTAAAGCAGCATCATAAAATCCACACTGGGGAGAAACCATATGAATGTACAGATTGTGACAAGGCATTTAATACCAATGGACAACTAATGCAGCATCAGAAAGTCCACACCGCCGAGAAACCTTATGAGTGTACAGAATGCGACAAGGCATTTATTACCAATGGACAACTAATGCAACATCAGAAAGTCCACACTGGGGAAAAACCATATGAATGTACAGAATGCAACAAAGCATTTATAATAAAGGGAGGGCTAAAACGACATCAGAAAATCCACACCGGGGAGAAATCATATGAATGTACAGAATGCAACAAAGCATTTATAACAAATGATGCACTAAAACGACATCAGAAAATCCACACTGGGGAGAAACCGTATAAATGTACAGAATGCAAGAAGGCATTTATAACATATGGACACCTAACGCGACATCACAAAGTCCATACTAGGGAGAAACCGTATAAATGTAATGAGTGCGACAAGGCATTTATTACCAATGGAGAACTAATGCAACATCAAAAAATCCACACTGGGGAGAAACCCTATGAGTGTACAGAATGTGACAAAACATTTATTAGAAAGTCATATCTAAAGGTACATCAAAGAGTCCACACTGGGGAGAAACCATGTGAATGTACAGAATGTGACAAAGCATTTATTAGAAAGTCATATCTAAGGGTACATCAAAGAGTCCACACTGGGGAGAAACCATATGAATGTACAGAATGTGACAAGACATTTATTTCAAAGTTATATCTGATGAAACACCAAAAAGTCCACACTGGGGAGAAACCCTATGAATGTACAGAATGCAAGAAAGCATTTATGAGAAACGGAGAGCTAAAACAACATCAGAAAATCCACACTGGGGAGAAGCCATATCAATGTACAGAATGTGACTGGGCATTTATAACAAATGGAATGCTAAAACGACATCAGAAAATCCACACTGGGGAGAAACCTTATGATTGTACAGAATGTGGCAAGGCATTTTCAACAAATGGAAATCTAATGCGACATCATTTAGTCCACACTGGGGAGAAACCATATCAATGTACAGAATGTGGCAAAGCATTTATAACAAGTGGAAACCTAGTGCGACATCAGAAAATCCACACTGGGGACAAATCCACATCGATATGCTGAAAGTGACAAAGCATTTATAACAATTGGAAAGCTGAAGTGACATCAAATAGTCCACACTAGGGAGAGACCATTCAACATCACTGAATGTGAGAATACATTTATTAGAAAGTGACATCAGAAAGTCCACACCGGGGAGAAACCCTATGAATGTACTCAATGTGACCAAGCATTCATTGTAAAGCACAGTTAAATGCAACATTGGAGGGTTCACACAGGAAAGAAACCATATCAATATACAGAGGGTAGTAAAGTGTTCTCAAGGAAGTCCAATCTAAAGCAGCATCAACAAATCCACCCAGGGAGAAGCCGAATAAATGTACTGAATGTGGCAGTTCATGTATTGGCAGGGCACACCAGATACAATAACAGTAAGTCAACACAGAGGAGAAAGTAATGATGATGAAGAATGCATGTCACTGCAGTCAGTGTGGCAAGGCATCCTTGACAAAGCTAATGCAGCATCAGAACGTCATTACTAGTGGGACACCTGTCCTCCACACAGGAGAGACACCATAGCAGGCTTCAAAATCTACTTGCCCACTCACTATGGCGAGTCAGACTTTACCAGGTTGGGCCTGAAGGCTGGGTGCGAGTGAACTTACGGTGGAAAGGAACAGGTGTTCTCTTCATTCAGAAAGTAAATGAGCTATAGAGATGCCTTTAAATCTTGTTTTTATCTTGACACATTTGCTGTCTGTTCAAGGATATAGGTCAAAGGTCAAGTTGTCTTTTTACTAACAGCTGCTTATCATGGAAAATGCTTTCTCTTACTACAGTTAGTTTTTTGTCAAGTGAGCTGTCGAGCAATCATGAAACAAAAGGCTGTACGATGTCAGTTTTTTCTAACAACATTTAAATAGCTTACAAATGAATAGTACAGATATTCAAAATGTCAGAAATTATTAAAGCACTTTAAAAAAAAAAATCAGAAGTGTGATGCAAACAAAGATATTTAAATAGGAGCAGAGTATATCAGAACACTTTACTTGGTGATGTGCAAATGACAAGTATTTCCAAAAAATCTATTTCCAAACACTATTGTTTCTAAACTCTATAGTTGTATCAGTAAAACCCCGAGTCAGTGGGAAATGTTGTGGTCATTTCAATGGAAAATCTGCTGACTGCAAATAACAGCATGCTACCACTTCATGCTTTAGTTATGCATTTATTAAAAGTGATGGTTTTGAAATATGATTTGAGAAACATTCCTGCCCTGCCCTGATGACAATGCTGTTAATGAACAAAGAGGCAAATCAGGGATCAGGTGTATCCTGTATGTGCCTAGATTTGTATTATATGTGTAGCAAAGGTTTAGTTTATTAAATCAAACAAAATATATTTTTTTATACATCATGTATGCTGAACTCACGTATTTGAAGCTGCTCTCATATATGACAATGAAGAAAACGGTGGCTCAGTGAATTAAAATACTTGCCACATAATTTGAAAGCAGTTTATGGGTCAAGAGCATTGCAATTAGGTTGAATAGATTATTTAAGTCAACAGACCTGCAGGTCTAGTAACATTTTAATGTTTTTTTGAGGCCTCCATAGAAATATACTGAATGTGACACAGCCATTATTACAAAGGAACTATTAATGCAGCACCTGAAAATCCACACTGTGAATTAATAGAATCAAAAAATTTGACCAAATGCTGATCAGAGAGTCCATATTGGCAGAAACAACTTTTTTTGCAAAGTGTTTTTTCACAGAGGGAACCTAATGTGTCTACATGCATTCCAGGGAGAAACTGCATCTGTCTTCCGTGTGACGAGGCATTCATTACAAAGGAATTGGTAATGCTTAATCAGAAATTATACACTGGGGACTATTCATGCAGCATCTGAAAATCCACACTGACTCAATAGAAGCCATAAATGTGACCAAGATACTCCATATTGACAGGAACAACTTTTTCTTGCAAAATGTTTTTTCCCAGGAGGAACCTAATGTGTCAACAAGCATTCCAGAACGAAACTGAACTAACTCTTGACCAGAAATGATAAACTTGGGAGAAGCCATTTGAATATTATAATCATGAAAGAGCATTTCCCACCAAACCCTCTCTGATGATGCATCAAAAAGGTCACCCGGGTTTAAAATGTACTGATTGTGAAGTCTTTCATTTAAAAGAGTCATCAGTTGCTATGTCAAAAAACATCCACACCTTCTCACTGATATAGGGGGTCCCAGTGAAGTTACCCCTTTCCCACAGAGGTGACAATGTGCAAACTCCAAAGAGTATCAAACTTTGACAGAATGCAAATGTTACACAAAGCAACAACCAGATTTCTTTCCCTGTTCCCAGCTTAATGTGTTAGAGGAAGTAGCCTCTTCCTAGCATGGTTACCCCCATTTTGGCCTGTTTGTCAGTGTGTTTGACTGTGTCCACTTCCCTGTCCATCACCACCCCCAGGGTTGGTGCTCAGAGCTCCTCCAGAGGGTCCCTGGGTTTGCTATCTTGGATTCCAAGGTGGTAGGGAACTCTGGGAGCATCTGAGTTGCCAGTGCCAGCAGGTGATATCAGAGCCCTCATCTGATAGGTGCTTACCTGTGTAGCTGACCAGCCCCCCTTTGAGGGCTATTTAGGGTCTCTCCTCTAGGTGTTTCTTCAGATTTGAATTGCAAGACTCCAGCAGGAATCCTCTGCATCCTTTACTTCATCCTCTACCAATGAACTTTGCTACTGGGTCTCCAGGGACTCTACAACACTACAAAGAAGCAAGAAGCCTTCTGCAATATTGTATCTTCAGCTCCTACCAGCAACTGCAACTGTTTCACTGGTCGTGCATCCTCCAGGACAGCCATCTTCAGCCTGCACCAGAAGTCTCAAAGGAATCTCCCTTGGAGTGAAGGAGTCCCTCCCCTGCTTCAGCAGGCCCATCTCCGCAGCAACAACCAGTGGCGTGGGTCCCCTCTCCTGATGAAGTGCGTGGATCCAGCATCACGGGTGGTGGACTGAAGTGGTCCCGACAGTCCTGACGTCCTACTGTCCAACTTTGGTGAAGGTAAGAGCCTGCCTCCCCATGCAAGACAGTACCCCGTGCACTGTGGTTTTGCAGTTACAGGCTTGTTTTCATCTTCCTCTCTCAGATGCTGAGAGCCCCCTCTGACTCCTGGGTAGGGTCCGCCAGATTTCTTCTGGTCCCGGGCAACACCATTTTCCTCCAACCACGAGCTTTGCATTTGCCAAGGCTTGTTAGTGAAATCCAGCAACGCAAACTAGACTGCAGTCATCCATCTTGCGTGTGACATCTTCTGCAACAACCAGGAACCCGCATCCGTCTTCTTGGGTGCATAATTGACTTTGGTGGTCATTATGAATATGGCAGGAAACACCATCGACCGCCAAGGTGACAGTGAACAGAAGACCGCCATTGGCAGTGAACAGCACACCGCCATATAATGATGCCAAAAACAGAAACCTCCAAAAATTCTTCTACCTCCAGCCACCGCCAGGGCTCTTGATGGCGGAAAGGCTGCACACCACAACCCACCCCGCCACCACCAAAGAGACAAATCCCCGCCCTCTAAATAATGATGCACAAATCACCGCAGCGGATAGTGGATATCGAACAACCATTGGGGGTACGGACCGCCACGGCCAGAAAGTGGACCCAACAGCAAGAAATGCACACATTGGCAAATTTTAAACCCACACACCTGACACCCATCCACAACACTATAATACACTCACATACACACCCCACAATCCTTTGCATCTCCAATAGGACAACTTAGAGTGACAACACGCATACACTGACGCAACATCACACAAGTCACACACCCAACCACACAACAGCACTCTCACCAATATTCATACAACACACCACCCACAACACACACCATGGCACCCCCTAAGCACCCCTGCTTCACAGATAGGGAGCTAAGAACAATGGTGGATGAAATACTGAAGGTCGAGCCACAGATCATTGGGGCAAAGGTCCAACACACACACATTACCAGGAAGATGGAGTTATGGCAGACCATAGGAAACAAGGTCAACACAATGGGAAACCATCCAAGCACCAGAGACGACATCCGCAAGAGATGGCCAACCTGCGCGGGAAGGTGAGGTCAATGGCATCCAGGCACAACATTGCAGTCCAGAAAACTGGGGTAGGACCCCCACCTACACCCCCCAACTACATCGAATGGGAGGAAAAGGTACTGACCATCCTGCACCCTGAGCACCTCCCTGGACTCACTGGAGGACTGGACTCAGGTAAGTCATCTACAATTACTTCATATCCACCACCCCTGTAATGCATGTACCACCCCACCCCTCCAACTACCACCGGGACCACTTCCCCACCCAGGCCACAATAACTACATCCAGTCATCCTTCATGCCCACAAACCCACCAACAGGCCCACACCCCTCCCCCTGTGCACAGCCACCTACCCCTGCAAGGAATCACAATGGCACTACTGCACCCTCAATGCACCTCCACATCCCATGCAAAATGTAAGGACAACCCCACAATAGGTCCCTGCATGGCCCAACCGGGAGATAAACAGCACAAAATAGGCCAGAGCTGTGCATCCTTATTCGAATGAGTACATGTAACATACATGTCCATTCCCCCCCACCACAGGCACCACCACCCATGCCACCCTGACAGAAAGGCCAAGAAGTGCCAGCCCCCCACATGGAGACAGAGGCCCCACTCAGGAGACTGCAGAGGGAAGTGTGGACAGTGAGGAATACCCTGGCCCGTCACACAGTCCTGGACTGTCACCCTCTAGCAGCCCCACCCATGATACCACTGACACCCCTACCATCCAGCCACCAACATCAGCTCTGGCCAAACGACCCCACACCAGTGTCTCCAGGCCACAGACTGGTGGACCACAAGTACAGAGGCCAGAGTCTCCACCTACCAACAGGCAGGATGACGATGGCCCCAGTGCAAGTGAAACTGCCAGACCTGTGCAGGGGACACAGGCATAGGGTGCTAGGCCCAGTGGGGCGCATCAGTGGCCCGGGGAGAGGCCAAAGGATGGATACTGCAGCACAGGAGGTGATCTCTGAGATCCTGGGAGCATACCACCATACAAAAGACAGGATGGGCCAGATCCTGGCCACCCTTGAACAGAGTCAAAGGCTGCAGATAGCCCAACATCAAGGAACCATGGAGCAGTGGAAACAACTCAATGCCACCATGGCCACTATTGCAGGGGTGCTGCAGCACCACTACCCAACCCAGCCTGAGACCCCCTCAAACCTGGAAGCCCCTACCACTGCCTAGGACACAGACCAGCCCTCTACATCAGCAGCAGCAACTGGACTGGTGGCACTGGCAGAGGACACACACGAGACCAGCAACCCTACCCGTGCAGCCCATCACCAGACCCTCAAACGGTCCCTCAGACCCAGATATGGCACAGGGACACCTGCCAAGACCAAGGCCCCCACAAAGAAGTGACTTTGACATGAACTGTCTCCCAAGTGTGTCACTGTGCTACCATCCTCCCCCGCCAATAGCAACTTAACAACTTGCAAGGGACATATGGACTTATACCCTCTGCCACCAATCGCTGAGCCCATGTACCTAGTATGGACATCCACCATTAGCCCACACCCTATCACTGTACAGCGCATCAGTGCATTTGTGACACCAAATAAAACACATGTACACCAATTCGGATGTTCCCTGTCATTATGTAGAATCAATTGTAAATGTGAATGCATTTGCCAGTGAATTCCATAATCAGACCTTTATTGCAGGAATGGTACCCCATGCACAACATCGTCTGGAGTAAGCCAAAATGTACACATGTACACCATGTTTGCAGCTAACAGTGTCAATGACTACAGACCCCACATCCTCAAACAAATGAGTCAGACAAACATTATGCAGTGCAGACAATATCATCAGTGAACAGCACCTCATAGTCCCTGGAAGTATAGTTGGATCAGCTGGTTCCTGGAGTAGACATCTTCTCCCTCTTCATCCTCACCATCACTCTCATCCCCTCTCAGAGGAAGCAGGTCTGGATGTACAGCACCCTCTTCCTCCACTAGGGGGATAGCTCTCCTCACAGCCACGTTGAGCAGCATGCAGCAGGCCACCACTATTTTACACACCTTCTCAGGGCCATAGCACAGGGAACCCCCAGAGAGATGGAGGCAACAAAATCTAGCCTTCAGGAGATCTATAGTACGCTCAATCACCCTCCTAGTATGTCCATGGGCCTCATTATAATTCCTCTCTGCATCTGTCCTGGGATTTCTCACAGGTGTCAGGAGCCATTGCATGTTGGGGTAGCCAGAATCACCTGCAAAAGTGGTTGAAACAGGGCTGTAACAAACTGCCATTACTTGCAGACAGCCTGGCTGTCAGCTATGTACTGATCCAGTGTCACACACACTTACCTATGAGCCATCCCCTGTCCCTCTGTAGTTGTTGCATCAAGTGTGGGACACTGCTGTTCCTCAGGCCAAAGGAATCATGAACTGATCCTGGAAACATGGCATTTACATGTGAAATGTAGTGGTCAGCAGTACACACCAATTGTATGTTCATTGAGTGGAAGTTCTTCCTGTTCCTGTACACCTGTTCATTCACTCTTGGGGGTGGGGGGATGACAGCTATGCGGGTGCCATTGATGGCACCTATCACATGGGGAATGTTGCAAAGGCATAAAAGTCAGACTTGATGGCAGGGAGTCCAGACCTTTGGGGGAACTGGACATATGTCTCAGGTGTTGTACAAATGCATCCAGGAATTTAGACAGGACGAGGCTAAACATTGGCTGTGAGAACCCAGTACCCATGCCCACTGTAACCTGAAATGAGCCCGTAGCCAAGAAATGGAGTACAGAGAGCACTTGCTCAGTATGTATGGCATGCTGATTCCGATTAGCCGGTCTCAGTACAGGATCCAGTAAAGCACATAGGTCATAGATTGTTGTAGATTGAGTCTGTAGGTGACAATGATGTGATGTTCCACCATGTCTCCAAATCAACAAGAGGTCTGTACACAGATGGGGCCCTTCCTCTCCACATGGGTCAGTACCTATGGGGAGGAGACAACACATATGAGGGACACACATACACATGCAAAACATGTGTAAGTATAACTGCTGTACAATACGTAGGTTACACACACACAAGCGATGTATGATGTACAACTTTAGGGACATGTAATCAGTGATGCATCTGGAATGATGTGAGGAACAGACACTCATGTGGGCAGGCAACTAAGGGCTGGGATTTGTAAGTCCTGAATGGGGTCCCTGTGCAGGAAATATGTGCTAACAAAATGGCAGCCTCCTGCCAAACAGATATGAAGGAGTGGAAGTGACCTTATTCCTCTGGTGGTTGTTGTCATGGTGTAAGGCGGTGTTCACCGCCATGCACCCATTCATTGGTTTACATGGTTGTCAATGGTGAACCTGGGCCTATCACGATCGCCGGCGGCGGTGACGGGGAACACCGCTGCAGAGCGTGCGCCATGTTGTCACCCTAATTTCACTTGACTCCCGGATCCCGTGCATGCAAGTACTCCATTGAGTGTGCCGCTGTGTCCTTACTATGGTTACTCAAATGGCATGAGTCACAGGGGAAAGAGCCCCGGCCTTCACCAGGGGGGAGCTGGAAAAACTGGTGGACGGGGTCCTACCCCTGTATGCCAAGGTATATGGGCAACCAGAGGAGCAGGTGAGTAGGTGGTTGCCTTGCATGGATGTGTGTGATGGTGGTGGATGCCTGTATGCATGTGTGTTCGGTATTTAATTGCACAGGTGTAGATTGTGTGGCAAGTACTGTGAATGAGACGGTGAAATGATCCTGTGAAGTGTCCGTCCCATAGGGGACGTGTAGTCAGCTGTATTACATGGCCATATCCTGAACTCTGTTTTTCTATTCTGTGTGTCCTATACAGGTCAGCACCCATCAGAAGAGGGGACTCTGGCATGCCATCGCCAGGGAGGGGCAGACCCTGGGGGTCTACCACCGGCGGAGCACCCACTGCAGGAAGCGGTGGGAGGACCTGTGGTGCTAGACCAGGAAGACCTGCGAGGCCCAGCTGGGGTAGTCCTCCCAACAAGAAAGGGGTGCCCGTTCGACCCTGACCCCCCTAATGTGCCGCATTCTGGTGGTGGCATATCCAGATTTGGATGGGCACTTGAAGGCTGCACAGCAGCCACAAGGGGGTGAGTATCAACACAGTTTGAAGCCTCTGTGATAGATGTGTTTCGGTCCTGTAGTATGTATGCTGTCTAGTGCCAGGCACTCTGACAGGTGTCTACCAGCAGTCCTGCACCCAATGGGCACGGAAATGATTAGGAGCAGGTCTAAGTTCATCATGTCCGTGTGTCATGTGGGAAATGACTTGTATGCTGGGGTAGTGGCCACTAGTCAGGAGCATAGTCATGACTATTGTTGTAGGTGCTATGTGTAGGTGTGTACGCTGGATGGGACTGTGTGTGCACCAACTATGTACATCCATTCAGGTATTTACAGATTTCTTTCATGTTTTGTCTCCCCACCCCTGTATTCTTGTGTTATCTGTGTACATCAGCATCATCTGGCGAGGGAACAGTGGCACTGGCGAGTGGGGAGGCAGCGGCCCACGGTTCCAAGCAAGCAGAGTCGATGAATGCCAAGGGGATCAGTGGGATGGAGGGCGAGGGGAGTACCATGACTCTGATACCTCCTCCAATGGGAGCTCCCTGGTGGTGGCGGACCCTAGTGGGCCCACCCATTCTGTGTCATCTTCCGCCACCCCCCAGACCATCACTGCCCTCCCAGTTTCTCTCCACCCAGATGCCCGTGCTCGCTCACCCAGGAGTGTGGGCGTCTCCTTTGCCCCAGGAACCTCATCCCCTGCCCCAGTCAGCCATGCTGTCCTCACGGAGGAGGTTATTGACTTCCTGAGGACCGTCTCTGTAGGGCAGACAACCATCGTGAATGACATCCAGGGGCTAGCATCCCAGATGCAGCATGCAATGCATACATGGAAGGCCTTCACAGTGCCATGTCTGGCCTATAAAGATCTTTTCAGGCTCTGGTCTCCTCAGTGTCCCTGGTCTTTCCATCCCCCCTCCAACCACCTCTACCCCTTCCAGCACCCCACTCCCTTCACCCATTCCAATCACACATTCAGACAGCCATGCGCACACATCAAGATACAAGAAGCACACAGAGAAACACAAGCACCACACTTCCCACCACAGCCGTATACACAGCCAACATACAAAGGCACACACAACAACTTCCATTTCCCCCAGTGTGTTCACCTCTCCCACCTCCCTGTCTGTCACCTCAACATGCACAACCACAAGCACTGCACCATCAGTCACTGCTGCTGGCCCCATTCTTGCAGCCACCACAACATCAGACATCCAGTCATCCACCCCAGACACCACACCTGCACTCACCACAATGACATTGACTGAAACATGCAGCACACTCACCAGACCTGCAGACACCCAGACAACATCCATGTACACTGGCAGCCTGTCTTGTCCCACTGTGCCCACCCCCCTCCTCCCAAGATACACAAACATTCCCAGACACCCACTCAACACACATCCACCACACCCCTGCGTACTGTACAGGCACCTGCATCCATGTCCAGCACACCTACACCAGTTACAAGCACTCCACTCCCACTCCTTCCTCCATGTCCTCCCCAACTGCCTCTAAAAACGTTTCCTGTCCTGACCTGTTCGAAACCCACTGGCCCACCCCGTCTTGTCCCTAAATGTGCCCATCTCCTTGCCCTGTCCACTCCCTCCTCGTCTAAGTCCGCCCCAGTCTGCCCTTCCCAATCCCGTGCCCCTTCCCCAGAGAGAAAGAAGCCCCGTGCTGCCCCATGTCCATCTGCCACCCCCGGTCCAAGCCCGCTCCCCCACCTTCCAAGAGCAAACCCAAACCCCCTCCACCTCCCAAACATAAGCCTAAGCCCCCCCTCCCAGACGTAAGTCCCCACCCCGCCACCCTCTGCCCTTGTTTCCTGAGGTGCCTGGCTGCCCTATTGATGTCCCTTTACAGTTGAGTACCATGTGCACATGTCCGGGCCATTTGGGCCCTTCAGCCTGTTTCGCATGGACTGGCCAATGGCCTTATTTGGACATTACAATTCAATGTTGGATTAAAGTTTGTGTGCCCAGTGTTGCTGTTGGCACAATATGGAGACATGGTTCATTGTTTCATTGTGGAAGTGTGGTGTGCACATGTGTGTACTTTGGGCAGGTTTTATTTGCCTTGTGTCGGGTAAGTACCTCTTATTCTGGTGTGTGTGGTTTGTGATGGTGTGAGGGGTTGGGAGTGCGTTGCAGGGTGGGTGTGTAACTGTGCCCTTTCTTCCCATGTATAGTAGGTTGCAGTACTTACCGTTGTCTTCTTCGTCGGCGGTCACGGTCGTGGAGGTATATTGCAAGGAGCGGAACTGGCATTTTTTGCAACTCTCTCTCCATGTGTGCTTCGGCATGTTGTGTGTGCTTTCAGTGAGTGTTTCTTTTTATTTGGTTTGTTTTCATGTAAAGCCCGCCCTGGAACTGAGGGCGGTCTTGGGCGGGTGGTGTCAGGAATTCTCAAGGTGCCTCCTGAATTATCTGTCAGCATCCCCAGGGATTAGCGTTAAATCATATCTCTGTTCTTGGTTAAACCTTCATGTTTCTATGTAAACATAATGTGCTCTGTTACACAATTGGTTTTATCAATGTTTGTTTTACCAATGCTTGTTTGCTAATTTTAGCAGGTGTAGACACGTGCTTCTAATTGGGAGTGGTGTGGACATGTGCTCCTAATTGGGTGTGGTGACTCATCCACATGTGGAAACTCAACTGCTTTCCTGATTGGCTATAAATAGCAGAGTGAAGCATGCCTCCCTCCTTGGCTTCGTTTTGTTTCCTGATCTCAGCATCTGACTTGGCTGTCCAGCCCCTGATGTCATCCTCGTATTCAGGACTTTGGAGGCAATTCTTTTCTTCGTTTCTGTACCAGCTGATACGAGACATTCCTCCAGCACACCGGAAAAGACTGCAGCTAAGTGACTAGTATTATCCAGGGAGTTTGTTCTTTGAGGGCCGACCTTTCCTAGAACAGCTGGTGTATTTCAGACGTTGTACTTTGGCAGAGTGCTTATCTTAAAGAGACAAATGCATTTCTGAACATTCTACATTATTATTGTAGTTACTTGCCTAAATCTGCTTCAGGAAATCTGCTTGAGCTCAAATGCTACAAAAAGTGACAGTGCAATTTTAAAAGAGCATTTACGTGACTTTTCTTTCTCTAATAGCATAACTCTTGCAATTTAAATTGAGTCATTCATGCCTGTGTTTCACGTTTGAGGAATTTGCTTTTTGAAGGTTTTTTTACACATAGAGTGAAACCAAACCAAACTGTGCCACCCTAACTGTTTAAACCCAGAGTGGACATTTGTATTTCTTGGATTGTTTTTGTTCCTTTCAGTTTAACCCTATGCATGCAGGAAAGTTATATGTGATAGACAAACAAGGGCATTAATTATTTCTTGTGCATGATAAGTGAAACCACAGTTCTAATTGTAGTGTGCAATAGTGAATCTCTGTGAAGCCAGCCCTAGTGTCACAGTACTTATTGTTATGGTACTCAGTTTGGGTTTTTGGTAATGCAGTGTTAGTAATTGTGCCAACAGTTATCCAAGAAAAGTGCTGGAGCATCCCGGTGTTCTTCTGCCGCTCCCGTGCCCATATCAGAAAGAGAGATTCAGTTAAAAGGAAGTTGAGTGCACTAACTCTACTATCACTCTGTCAACAGCGACCTGCCCCCCGAAGATACAGGGTGCCTGGCTGGACCGGCAAGACGTGGCAGTGTTTTCTCTCTTTCTCTTCCACTCCCCCTTTCCTTTTGTGACACCTGCCGGGGTTTCTGTGTCCACCAGGAAGTGCCGAGAGGTGTTCCAGCAGGTCGGGAGCATACCATCGCCCCTGCAGATATCCTGCTTTTCAGGTGAGTGGCCCCCTCACGACAGGTGGGGCCTTCCCTTCTGCCTGTGGGCGGCCTATTCCGTCGTTGTCGGTACTCTTATGCTGGTGGTGTGTGGATTTCACGCTGGCTATTTCTCATGTGCTTCATTATTTGGCGGTCCAAATCACCAGCCTGTTGGCGGTAGTTACCACCACCAGCGGCGGAGCAGTGATTACTGCCATGTTCATAAGGAGGGCCTTTGTCTTCTCACCGGTGGTTCCACTTTTGCACCTTCATCCGGGTCAGCAGGGCCTCTTGTTCTTCCTGGACTCTTCAGTGCTTCTTGTACTTGGTCCACTTCTTCTGCAAGTCTTCAGGTCCAGGAATCCGTTGTTGGTGTCTTGCAGTCTCTTCTAGTTCTTGCACAATCATCTTTCTCGTTTTCTTGTGTGTTCTAGGCAAGTTACTGTGATTTACTCCTGCTTTCCTGGGCTCTGGGGTGGGTTCTAGTACTTACCTTTGGTGTTTTTCTTACACTCCCAGCACACCTCTACACACTACGCTTGCCTAGGTGGGAACCCGACTTTCACATTCCACTTTCTTAGTATATGGTTTGTGTTCCCCCATTTCTAACTATTGTTATTATCACTAATTACACTATTGGTTGACTGTTCTTGCAACCAATTCTGTATACTAGTGTATATATATATTGTGTTTTACTTACCTTCTAAGGGGGGTACAGTCTCTAAGGTATTTCTGTCATTTGTGACACTAAAAATAAAGTACCTTTATTTTGGTAACACTGAGTATTTTCCTTTATGTGTGTGAGTACTGTGTGACTACAGTGGTATTGCATGAGCTTTGCATGTCTCCTAGTAAGGCCTTGGCTGCTCAGCCACACTACCCCTAGAGAGCCTGGCTTCTAGGCACTGACTACACTTCACTAATAAGGGATAACTGGACCTGGTATAAGGTGTAAGTACCTTAGGTACCCACTACAAACCAGGCCAGCCTCCTACACTGTGGTATAAGGACTATTTTGATATCTTGTGCTTTGCCTATTTACTCAGTTATGTGAGATTTGTTCTGCAAGGCCATCTAGGGCTCATATCCAGAGTTTTGGGGGCATTTGTGATAGTAAAGTTTATTTTGTTATCTAGGATCTTATGTTCATGCTGTTTATTGTTGACATTTTGTTTCTTTCATCATCAGTACTGCCTAGGGGAGGACAAGTGAAGTTTTGGGGTTGGTTGGGAGTCCGATACCACTGGCCTTAGAGGTTTGCAGCCCCCGAAGTTTGTGTGCATCAGGTTTATGGCTTCATGTGGGACAGGAGCTGCCACCATTTGTACAGATCTTGCAGGGCAGTTTTCTGGACAACCTGTGAATAAGAGGCCTCTACTTTGAGTAGTGATTACAATCTCCCATCTCACATTATTTCTCCTATCAGTGATTTTCTTTTTAACATGCTGATGTTTAATAAATGAACATCTGCTGAAAGTACTGTCTGAACTCCTAGATGCAAACTTTCTTTTTTTAAAGAAATAATTTTTATTGATGTTTTATTTCTTTAATGTGAAGATCCGGTTACAACAGGTCATACAATATAGAAAGAGGAGACAACAGCCAGTCGTATCACAACAATGGAAGAGTAAATGGCAGGGATAGGCCTATACATGGTAAACAAATGAAAATGAATACAGTGTCTAACTAATACAGTCCTAAAGAGTGGGGAACATCTGGAATCAAGCCATAAGCCCAATGGTGCACATCTTTATAGTGCTAGGTACTGTAAGAGCTAAACTGAAGCATCTTGAGCGCTCCATAGGGGAGGATGTGCAAAATAGAGGTTTCTTTTCTCTCACCCTTTTATCTTAAACAGGAGTAAACAAAAAATGGAAAAGAATTGTGTAACATGAGAGATAACAAGGGGAAGGGGGCACGGGCGGGAGAGGAAAGTAATCATCCAGGAGAAAGAAGGAGCGCACGGGCTGGGGATACAGGGAGTTTGGGGTGATTGGGTTGAGGCCTACAGGAGCTCTGGGGCCCCCTGCTCTCAACGGCAGGAGGAGAGGGGGGAGAGAACCGCTCTGAGCTGGCACAGGGGCTTGTGAGTATCGCTGTGGGCTGGGAAGAAAGAGGGGTTGTCTACAGTCAGCTCCTTAAACTGGGCTAGGATGGTGTCCCATGGACCTGCTATGTGGCATCGCCAGAGTCTCTGTGCTTCCTCCCAATGTAGTGCAGGGCTTTCTGCTCACCCCCACTCTGTGCCATTGGGGAGGTGTTTGAGGCAGACCCACCAGTGTATGGTGAGAAGATACTTAGATAGCAGGAGAGCAAGATTGGGGTAAGCATGCCTGCACTTTATTATTCTTCCTCCTAGGTAAGATACCTATTCGGTGGCCTCCCAAGAATTCAACATTGTGAGTTCTGTAATGGTGTCCAGTGTGGGGTGTATTGCATGGCAGTAGTTGGCTATACCGGTGCCAGAGTATATGCTGGAGGATAGCCGCGGGGGCCTGGCACCTAGGGCAGGTGAGACTGGGCCCGGGGAACATGCGGTTAAGTCGAGAGGGCGTGAGATATGCTCAGTGTAATACCATGTACTGAATATTTTTGAAACTTGCGTTTGTGAAATTGCACTGGGGGGCACCAGCGCTTTAGCCCATTCAGTGTCATGTAAGGGTCACGCCAGATCCTCTTTCCAGACCTGACAAAGGTGTGTCAAGTGGGTCCCCTTGTGTTCCCGAAGGGCTTTTTAGAGCCATGTTACTAGATGACTCCCTCCCACCAATAGTGTAATAGGTGTGTCCGATGGCGTGAGTGGTGGGTTTTCGTCCACTGCACCCCACTGAGTTCAAATCACTGCGAGGAGCTGCCCATGTAATAGAAATTGGCCCAGATGGTTGGCACAATCCATTCACAACTGACTAGACGTGAGGAGATAGGTGTCTTGGAAGAGGCCACTCACTGTAACGGGAGGGCTATTGTGCCATGCTCTCAGTTGGTCAGCCATTAAATGTCCCAGGGGTTCTGGGAGATCCTGGAGGGCGATAGCGGAGGAGTAGAAGAGTAACCGTCTGGTGAGTCTGATGAGGTACCTTTGGGCCACCCAAACATGAAGAGACCCAGAGCAGTGGTAGGGAACAGTAGTTGGCAAAGAATATGCAGGGGATGAGGCTCGTCTCCAGCACTGGTCTTGTATAAGTTTACATACACCAGCCACCGAGATACTCACTGAAGCTGTGCTGCAAGGTAGTAGGACTCAAAAGATGGGCACTGAGGGCTACCCTGTCTCACAGGAAGCTGTAGTTTATTTAAAGCCACCCTGTTTCATTTACTATCCCACAGTAAATCCCCCAATATCTGATCCAGGTCCTGGACGAATTGTCTTGGAGGAACACCCGTACCTTGATAAATAATAGAGAAGGCAGGGGAGGACAGTCATCTTAGAAAGTGTGATCTTGCCCGTGAGGATGTGTGGCTATTGCTGCAAGAAGCATATTTGGACTTGAGGGCCATAAACGCCTCCATAAGTTGCTCTCAAATAGATCAATTAATCAATCATTTGTAAAGCACAACACTGTCACCCCTGGGGATATCTGGGTGCTGGGATGCAAGGTTTCTGTTGAAGAGCCAGGACTTGAGTCTCTTCCTGAACTCTGCCAGTGAGAGTGCAGTTCGGAGCAGAAGAGGTATTGTTGGCAATGGCCCTTTTTGCAGGGTTATCCCTAAACTTTGTGCCTTCTTCCTCCTATTTTATCAGGTCTGTTTTTGCTGGTTTATTGTCTTTGTGCACCATACTACTGCTAATCAGTGCTAAAGTGCAAGTGCTCCCTATAGAAATTGTACTGTTGATTGATTTATCCATGATTGGCATATTTGATTTACTGGTAAGTCCCTAGTAAAGTGCATTAGAGGTACCCTGGGCCTGTAAATCAAATGGTCCTAGTGGGCATGCAGCACTGGTTGTGCCACCCACATTAGTAGCCCTGTAACCATGGCTCAGACCTGCTACTGCAGTGTCTGTGTGTGCAGTTTTAAATTGCCAATTCAACTTGGCAAATATACCCACTTGCCAGGCCTAAACCTTCCCTTTTTATACATGTAAGGCACCCCTAAGGTAGGCCCATGGGCAGGGTGCAGTGTATGATTAAGGTAGGACATGTACTGGTGTGTTTTACATGTCCTAACAGTGAAATCGGTTTTCACTGTTGCAATGCCTATCTCTCTCATGGGTTGATGTGGGGGCTGCCTTTAAATAACTTTAAATCGTAGATTTCCTTTGGGAGCAGATAGAAATATGGAGTTTAGGGTCTCTGAACTCAAACATTTAAAAATACATCTTTTAGTGAAGTTGTTTTTTAGATTGTTAGTTTGAAAATGCCACTTTTAGAAAGTAGGCTTTCTCTTGCTTAATCAATTCTGTGACTCTGCCTGTTTGTCGATTCTCTGTCTGGGCCATTTTGACAGTTGGGTTGTTCACACCTCTCCTCTAGACAGTGACACAAAGGGGGTTCGGGTGTAGCCTGCATATCCTGATGAGCCATCAGTGCTGGAAGGGAGGGGAGGAGTAGTCACTCACATCTGAAAGGACTGTGTCTGCCCTCACACAATGCAGTCTCTAACCCCCTGGTGTGTGTCTGGGGCCTGGCCTGGACAAAGAAGAATCTTGCAAGCACTTGAGACTTTGTTTTGAAGTTTGCCAACTTCAAAGGCAGAAAGGGGTATAAGAAGAAGAGGCAAAACCCCAGACTCTTAGAATCTTTCTGGAATCAAGAGGAACCTCTGCCATGGAGAAGAGTTGAAGAGCTGGAGGAGGAGTACTGCCCCTTTGCTGTGTTGCTTTGCAGGACTGGCCTGCAGTTGCTGCTTCTGCCTGAAAGGAGTGCAAAGGGTGAACTTTGCTATGTGTCCTGCTTGAGAAAGTTCTCCAAAGGCTTGGAGCAGAGCTTGCCTCCTGTTGGAAGTCTCAGGGACACCAAAGACTTCAGTTTCCTCGACCTGCAGCACTGGGAACTGTGTGTTTTGTGCTGTTCAAGGGGTGAAACCACTGCGCCGCCGCTAACAATGCCACTGGCCTGCACTGTGACATGCTGATGCCGCACGGAGTCGCATTGCCCCACATCGCACCGCGATCCTGGTCTCACCGATGCCGTCATCGGATGACTTCACTGAGCCGCTGCTCACACCGCAACCTGTGGTCCCCACACTCTGGCATCGCCTGCTCACACCGCAGCCTGGGCATCCCCAATGCCACCGCTCCTGCTGACACCTGCACTGCTGCCTGCACCGTGGCCTGTGGGCACCGCTCTTGAAGTACACGAAGCACGTCCTGTCCTGCACCGCAGCCACGGTCCACTGACGCCAGCATCATCGACTCTCGTGTCGTCACCAGGCATCCTGCCTGCACAGTGGCCTGTGGACACCGCTCATGAGGGTCACGAAGTGCTGTCCCATCTCACACTGCTGGCTTGGTCCTACTGACAACAGTGCTTCAGCAACGACAGAGACGCTGCCAACACTGTGACCGGATGACATTGCATGTCGCATAGTCCCGCTTCACACTTTAGCCCTTGTCTCAACAACTCCGCTGGATGCCGTCACCAAGCCGCTGCCTGCACCGCGACCCGTCTGCACAGCACGTCGCATAGTCCCGCTTTGCACCACAGCCCGACACCATCCACGCCAGCACACCTGATTTCATCAGCCCGGAGTTCGATCTCTGAGGTACGTGACTTCAAGGGCCCAACGACTCCCACACTGACTCTGGAACCGTCACGCGACACCGCTGTCCGTAGCTCACCATGAGGATCACGACGTCATACAAATCCAAGGTACTGTTTGCGGGTCTTCACGACACCGTAGCTGGCCTGCGACGCTGCGGCCGGCCTGAACTGTTAGTTTTGTTGCTCACGATGCACTGATAGCCCCAGGTGGAGCTATCGACTTCAAGGGACTGTATTTGTAAGATAAATTTTACAAAATTCATATCTTTAGCACTGTATGTTGGATTTTTATCGTTTTGGTCTTGTTTTACACAGATACATATTGGCTATTTTTCTAAAACTGGTGTGGTGTCTTTTTGTAGTGTTTTCACTTGTTACTGTGTGTTATGTGCAGATGCTTTACACATTGCTTCTGAGCCTGACTGCTCGTGCCAAGCTACCAAGGGGGTTATCTGAGCAGGCATCTCCCTTATCCTGACTAGAGGGAGGGTCCCTACTTGGACAGGGTGCAAACCAACTGCCAACTAGAGACCCCATTTCTAACAGTAATGTTGTTCCAGGCCTCGGCGGCGATGTAGAAAAAAGAGCGGCTGCCACTGTGGCTGTGCTGGATTCTTGGTGTGTGCGCGAGGGCCAGAGAGGAAGAGCGCAGGCATCTGGTGGGTTGGTACAAGTGTAGACGGTGGTTGATGTAGTCTGGTCCTTGATTGTGTAGGGCTTTGCAGGCATGCATGAGGAGCTTGAAATTACATCTCTTCTGCATTGCAGCAGTCAAGGCGGCTAGTGACGAGGGCCAGGGTGACGGTTTTTCTGTTGTTGGCTGGAATCCATCTGAAGATTCTGTGGAGGGTGTGTTAACAGGATGAGGCGACTGCATTGATCCTCTGCTTCATGTTCAGCTCACTGTCGAGGATGATACCAAGGTTGATAGCGTGGTCTGTAGGCATCGGAATGGCTCTGAGTTTGGCTGGCCACTAGCTATGGCCCCAAATGGAGGTGTTTTTCTCGAGGATCAGGACTTCCATCATTTCAGAGTTGAGCTTGTCTTCCTCCAGTCAGCTACAGTGGTCATGGCATTGCAGAAGTTGGTTCTGGTAGTGGAAGGGTTTTCAGTGAGTGAGAGGATCAGTTTTTGGGTCCTTGGGAACTATCCATGTTGGCCAGGGTGGTCATGTAGGCATTGAACAGAGTCGGGCTGAGGGATGAACCTTGGGATACGCCACAAATTATGCTCTTGGGTGTGGAGGTGAAAGGGGGTAGTCTGACGATCTGAGTACATCCTGTCAGGAAGGAGGCGATCCATTTGAGGGCATTGTTTTGTATTCCAATACTGTGGAGTATGTCGATGAGGGTGTGGTGGGAGACGGTGTCAAACATGGGTGGTAGGTCGAGGAGGATCAGGCACCGGTTTCCCCACAGTCAAGGTGTGCTCTGATGTCATTAGTGGGGGCGATGAGGACGGTCTCTGTGCTGTGGTTGGAATGAAAACCTGATTGAGAGGTGTCGAGTGGGTTGTTTTCTTCCAGATTGCTGGTGATCTGCTGATTGACAGCCCTCTTGAGTATTTTGGCCGTGAAGGAGAGTAGAGACATGGGTTGGTAATTCTTGAGATCGTTGGGGTTGGTGGAAGGGTTTGCTGTCCACATGTTCTCATTTGTCTGGAAAAACTGCAGAGTGATGGAGGTGCTGAGGATGGTGGCGAGTTCCATGCTGATAAGGTTGGTTCCGAGGTTGTACGGGTGGTGGAGGCATGGGTTGGTGGGTGCCCTGGAGTGAATGGATGACCTGATGGCTGAGGTGGATTGAATGGTGAGCAGTGTCCACATGGTGATCATGCTGTTGTTGTGCGCTGGAAGGGTCAAGAGAGATGAGGTTGGTGATCGTGGGTTGGAGGTCAAAGTTGTTGTAGATGGTACAGTCTTGCTGCGGGAGTAGTCTGAGAGAGGTTTGCAAAAAGTCTTGGGAGGGGTGTATGGGATTCTCTGTGGCTGCTAGGTTGGAGTATTCTTTGAGTATTTTGAAAAGTTCTTTTGTGCGGTTGAATGCTGATTCGATGTGGGTCATGATGGCTGCTATCTTGGCCTCTTTGAGTTGTCATGGTAGTTGCTGAGGGCGGCTTTGTAGGCTTTTCCATCAGAGGGATTCCTGGTGGATCACCATTGTTTCTCGAGTTTGTAGCAGCTGCTCTTGATGGCTCTGAGCTCCGGAGTGTACCAGCTGGCATTTGTAGAGGTTTTGTTGGTTCTGGCTCGTTTCAGCGAGGCAACTTGAGTCGACGCATTTGGTGATCCAAGAGGAGAAGTTCAGGATAGCCTGGTCGAGGTCTGAAGAGGCACTGGGTTTGGATGAGCAGAGGGCCTGTGTCCACTGTGATTCAGTTATTCTGCTCAAGTTGCTGTAGTCGGCTCTGTAGTTTTGTTGGTGGTGAGTGGGGCAGTGGTGAAATGGATGATGACGTGGTTGGACTAGGAGAGTTCTGTGACATGGCTAACTCTGACTCTGTTGCTGGAGGTGAAGAGGTGGTTCAGACTGTGTCCGGTCTTGTGTGCGATATATTGCCCTATATTGCTTAAGTTCACGAACAGGTTGATGGAGTTGGCGTTGTTGGGGTCGTCGATGTGGAAATTGAAGTCACAGAGTAGAATGTAGTCGTTGGAGTCGACCGCTAGTGGTGTGATGATGATTGGGATGGTGTCGTAGAAGGCTGGTCGAGTCCTGGGGGGGGGGGTCTGTGTACAAGAGTGCCTCTCAGGGTACTTTTGAAATTTGTTGGTAGTGGGAAGTTGAGATGTTTCATGAGGGGTGAGGTGTCGTCGTTGGTGGCGATGCATTGAATGGTGTTCTTAAATATAATTGTGATGCCCCCGCAATGTTTTTTGGTGCAGTCTTGGTGTATGATCTTGTAGCCGTCAGGTGTTGCAGTGGTGATGTCGGTGTTCAAGGAGGCACAACCGCAGTTGCTGCAGCTCTTTTCTGCCGAAACTGCTGCTTCTCATGCAGCACCAAGCCACCAAGCCACCAGCCCACACAGGACCCCACCCGTGCCATACCCACCCAGAAGGCCATGGTCAACCCAGAACCTCTCCGATGTATCCTGCTGAACATTGCAAGAGAAGCGGCAGTTTCGGCAGGTGAAGGGTCCTTCAGTAGCTCGAGGGGATGTGGTGCAGCAATTGTTGTGGTGCCCCGGATTTATAGCTATGAGTTCCTCTGTGGAGTAGAGGTGGTCAGCTGGTGGGCCAGGGTTCCTGGTGCTGGGCACGGTCCAGGTGTGGACGGGCGCAGACAGGCTTGACTTTGGTATTGCCGGTGGTGCGCCTGCTGTGTGTCCAAGCTGTGGCCTCTATTAAGTAGGTACTAGGAGGAGGGCAGGGCACTGGGTAGTGGAAGGCAGGAAACGGCAGGAGGAGGGAAGCTACCTCCTGGGGTGACAGCAACACGCTCTACAAATGACTGATTAATTAGATCCTCCTGCAAATGTTAAAATCGAATGCCGAGGTACCTGACTGCCACAGTGATCAGGGTCAAAGTCTCTCCACATAGGTGTATGACCTGTAGGGGTGCATCCCACCGGAACAGAAAGACGCATGACTTCCCCCAGTTGACCCTAAGACCAGCTACCTCCTCGAAGCACCATAAAATTGAAGCAAATGATTCCATGTCAATGGGCGCATCCTGAAGGTATAGTAACAGGCAGTCAGCATACAATGATACTGCGTGAATGGTGTTATGTAGAGGGATGCCCCATTGATGGTCCTCTATCTAAAGATTGAAAGCCAGTGGCTCCATAGCTGTGGTGAAAAGGATATGGGGCAGTCCTGTTGAGTTCACCGGCTGATGAAAAAGTGGGGGTGGGGGGAGATCAGGCAGCCTACTGGTTTGCAGGAGGTTGGGTTGGTGTACAGCAATTTCGTGTATGCCAGAAGGTGCTCACAAAGACTCCCCACCCACTGGACCTCGATGAGGTAATCTCAGGATAAAGAATCTGAGACCTGTTTGAGGTCCCATGTGGGACATGCCATTTGTGGATAAGGTAGGTAGGTCTGATCCTTGATGTGAAAGACGCATCTGATATTCCTGGATGTGCCATTTTGGTCTACCTGGACAATGTTGGATAACATCTGGAGATATTGTTGAGCCAGCACCTTACCATGAATATTATAATCAATGCAAAAGATTGCTGTGGGCCGATAAGAAGAGAGAGGAGTAGGATTTCTGTCAGGTTTCAAAGGTGGGGGGGGATTCATAGGAATTCCTATAGTGAATTGTGAAGTGTACCAGTAGTGAGTGCCTCATTCTAAATCCCGACCAGCTTGAGGGCAATGTGAACTGAGAAGTGGTCGTAGTACTCTATCGGAAGGCCATTTAACCATGGGGTCTTGTTACGAGCCTTTCTTCACCTCAGTCAGCTCATCAGGTTCTTTGTGCTCAAGAGCATTAATGGAGGACAGAGAAACGCGCTATGATGTCGGGAGGTGCTTAGGGAAGCGCCCTATGCAGTTCTGAATAATACAAACTGAACACCTTAATGTGGCAGATTGGGACCGCACAATAATACCAGTGACAAGGGTAATTTCAGTTATCGGAGGGGCATGTGTTTTATGGCAGGCCAGCCATGCAAGTAAACAGCCTGGTTTGTCTTCCATGGCGTGAAGTCGAGCTGTGTATTCCATAAAGGTATAGTCGCAGAGGGGCTCCAGGAGAGTGGCATGGTCTACCTTAGTGGTGGTCAGGGCCTGGAGTGCGATTTCATTCAGGAGGGCTCAATTGCCGAAGTCAGTGAGTGTTTCTTCGGCATCTCGAAGACCCCTAGTCAGTTCACTGCGAATCCCAGCCACCTTTTGAATAGAAAAATCCCTGGTGATTTAAAGGAATCCAACCTGATGGTGCAAGTCATCACTGTGGCGTGGTTATGGGCAAATTACTGGCTAATGTGAGTCAGTTGTGCCTCATGGAATACCGCAACATCATGTATGTCTCTGGATAGCCTATTCCATGTCCACTATCTGGGCAGCATGGTTGGAGAGCATGCAGCCAAGGTAGTCAAAGTGTGTGAGTCATGGGATCAGGACAGGGGAACACAAAAAGCTGTCCAGTCGAACCTGAACATCATGTGGGACTGAGTACTGGAATGCAGGCGGCGATGTGGGTGGTGAGTCCTACAGGTGCTGATGAGGTACCAATGAAGGGTCCATCAGAAAAAGTGTTGTGAATGTAGGTGTGTGGGGGCTTGAGGAAGCATGGGATTGGAGCATTTGAGAAATAGGTCCAGGATTCTGTTGTAGTCCCTTGCTATCCCCTGGGGGATGTCTACCCTCTGGGATAGCACTCCAGAAATGGTGGACGCAGAACGAAGTCTGGTCGGTGTCCGAGGTGTAGATGCATCTGAGGACAACTGAGTCACCATCCAACTGGCCCTCTGCGTAAAAATACCTGCTGTCTTTGTCAACGATTGGGTTGTGGGTTTGGAAGGACGTGCCCGGGCGGATACAAAGCAGAGCACCCCTGGCATAGGCAGAGGATATTGTACCATCGATCATGCCTCTCCAGCACTTATCAAACCACTGGAGTTCACCACTAGGGAGGTGTGTCTCGTGTGGAAAGCTAGTGTGTGTCTGCTGCTGTTTGATGTAATAGTGTACAGAGTAACTGTAAACTTTCTTACCGTATAGAGTTATTTACTTTTCTAAAACGCCCTAATGTTCATCCTGACTATTCCCATGCAATAGTAAAAAAGCTTGGACACCCCTGGGGGGAAAATGGGAGGGTGTTATTGTGATCCAAATGGAGAATGTATGTTTATAAGCCACGGAGATGGACTAGACATGCCAGCAATGTGTCCCCCACCCCTTAGTCTCCTAAACTGTGAGCAGCTGGTCGATGGACCCCCCTTAGTTTCTTCCAGTATGAGTAAATGCCCTAGCCCCCGACCCAACCCCCTTTGGTGTCTTGCAATGATGTGGGTGTCACACAAATTCATTTAATCCTGATCTTTTCTATAATATATTTTTTTTTTTAGAGGGTTATATAAAGCGCAAACATGACCCAAAAGAAACAGAGCACTGCAGATAGGAAAATATTGTGTTGGTTACACATATAAGCACAATACAACTTTTAAAACCATCAACACAACACAAGAGAGACATTGTATCAATTTTATCAACTCTATGCCCAAATACTTAGATTGAGGTGGTCTATGATATCACAGCTGGTTGTGGTGACGGGATAACACATCCGTTTCCTGTTTTCCGTTGATGTTTCCTGTTTACAAAGCCAACTCATGGTCACTAAGCAGCTTGACAAAGCCCTTTTCCCGTTTCCCATCCCAGAGCCTTCTCTAATAAACTGTCATAACAAACAGCGCTGTACCACACTCCCGTCCAACCTGGTTCCCGACTGTGCTCCCACATAGTAGCAATGATAAAAAAACATAATATTACTGAACCTAACTGGCCCATCTGGTGACCAAGGAGCCACGGTGGGAAGAATACGAAGATGAATCCACAGTCCTTGAATGGTAAGGAGGGGCAATTGATAGGTCACAATCCTGAAGACATTGATACTTGGATAGAGACTATAAAAAACTGGAAGCTTCTCTTCACTTGTTTATGAAAGACTAACTGTTGTTAATTCCACAGTGAACAAGGCTTGCCCTTGTGCTTTAAAGATTGTAAAAGAGGGAGGCACTCAGTGTGTGAGTTAGAAAAGATCGTCCACCCCCCACCCACAGTCTCAAGACAAGTTACATCTCTCATCGATATGGAAGAAGGACATGCTTCTAACACTTCTGTTATATCTAACTCTGCGGAGCATGCATGAGTCTCGGCAGCAGTGTGATTCATACCAGTTTATCCACCCCAAGGCTACACTATAATGCTCTGCTAAGGTTACTCATGTGTTGATATACTATGTTACATTTTTCTGCATTATTTGGGGCATGCTGTAATCGTCATCGAGATGATGGGACTCAATGTGGATGGGATGGGTTGGGATAGCTGTTAGGGTGACTAGGGTTCTAGGGTTACTAGGACACAGGTGGCATATCGTTCTGATGCCAGAAATACTTCTGATCTGACAGATAAGCTTAAAGGGAAGAGGGGAGTCAAAACGGCAGACACAATTCATATAACTGGGGCTAGCCACAAATTTAAGATTAGGCTGTTTGCCTAGAATGTGAGAGGGGTGAATGACCACCACAAGGCCCAACTGGTGATCGCGTGCCTCACGGTGAAAGTTGCATTAATTTAGGAGACGCATGCTGCTTCTGTGGGAATTAATCATTTTGCCAAAATCTGGAGCTCGTACCTCAATTATTTCTCCTTCACGAGGGGAGTGGCCGTATTGGTTAAACAAGGTCTGTGGTTCAGGCCTCTGGACACGTTCTGCAATGGAGAGGGCTGGTGTGTGAATGTGCAGATGTTGCTGGGTTCAATAAGTATGGCCCCAACATTGACAACTCTATTTTTTTTCACTAAAGTCATAGGCAAGCTTGTGACCACTTCCCCTCGCTCTAAATGTAGGGAGGAGACTTTTATGTTATGCTGCAAGATGATTTGAATAGCAATGGAACCAGGTTCAGCTGACACACCCAAGCACAGGAGGATCTATGGAATATTATGCTCCAGTACAAACTGCCAGACTTGTACCACGTTGAATGGCCCAATTCCAGAGTGTATACATTTCATTCTGTTGTACATGGAATATCTTCCAGGATAGAATCTAGAGATGTGATGGGCTGGGTTGAAACTATAACACATTTACCTAGTACTTTGTCTGATCATGCTCCAGTTTTGATGGCTTTTACCAATGCCAGCTATGCATGGATACATAGAATGTAGCGGCTGCAACCATCGGAGCTGTCAGACCCACAGAAACAGAAAACCTCCAAGCAATTTTATCCCACCTCACGGTAAACTAGGTCTCACTTGCCTCTGTGGCTATGCTGTGGGAAGCTTTAGAAGCCATGATTAGGGGTGAATGCATACCTAAAGTCACAGGGTATTAAGAGCGTTCGCGCACCTAGAGAAAATTATATCATTGCTAGAGTGAGAATATGTGAGTACTTCAGCCCAACCAAGACAAAGCTATATTAACCCTAAAAAGGCTGGGTTTTTGTGGCACAGAGGGCAGTGAAGTTAAATTCCTAGATAAGCATGCTAATGCCTGGTGGTGCGGTGAGGGGGACACCCATGCTGTACACTGTCCGATGTGACTCGACCAGCATGGGTGTCTTCAGGCATAGTTGTGATAGTAACCCGGGATGGTGCGTGTAGTCGCCATCTTATTTTTAAATCTACATGAATTAAGAGATTTTTCCACAGAACTTTACAATGCCAGGGACGATAGTCCTGCCCAGGGTATACAAACGTATCTGGATAGGGTGACCCTGGCATGGCTTGAACTGTCCAAAGGAACCACTGTGGACGCCTATCACTACTCAAGACATTAAGGCCCTCATTTTGACTTTGGCGGCCTTTTTCCAAGACCGCGAAGCCAGAAGACTGCCAGTGCTGGCGGTCGCCTGCCCACCAGATCAAGAGTACTGAAGGATTTCCGCCACATTTTGGGCGGAAATCCTTCAGTAGTCATGCTGGCGGCTGGAGGCGCATGGGCGGTTTCACCACCGGCCTCACCCCGCCAAAAGGACTCCACCAGCCATATTACGAGCAGTAATATGGCCTGGTAGTGTCCTGATGGTGGGGCGCTGCCGGTGGTGGAGCGCTTGTTCCCTGTCGGACGACCCCCTCGCCAGACAAGGTAAGTTGATCGTCCGACTGGGGAGGGAGTAGGAGGGTGGGGGGTATTGTGTGTATGAGTGGTGCTGTCTGCGTGTGTGAAGGTAAGTGTGTATGCATGTTTGTATGCGTGTGTATATGCGTGTGTGTATGCATGTTTGTATGCGTGTGTGAATGTATGTGTGAATGTGTGGTTGAATGTGTGTATGAATGTTGAAGTGAGTGCATGTATATACGTTGAAGTGAGTGCATGTATGAATGTTGGAGTGAGTACGCGTATGAATGTTGAGGTGAATGCGTGTATGGATGCTTGTGAGTATGAATGTATGGATGCTTGTGAGTGTATGCGTGTATGGATGCTTGTGAATGCATGCGTGTATGGATGCCTGTGAGTGAATGTGTGTATGTCAGTGGGGGTGTATGAGTGTATGCGAGGTGCGTGAATGAGTGTATGCAGGGTGCGTGTGGGTGTTTGTGTGCGCGTATGCAGGGGGTGCTGTACTAGAAGGGGGCGGGCGGCACTGTACTAGAGGGGGGGTGGAGGATGCTGTTCTGGTAGCAGGGGTGGGGGTTTCTGGTATGGAGGCGGGGTGGGGGAGTATTGGGCTTGAAGGGGGGAAACCCTGGTAAAAACCCAGCTCCTAATACCGCTGTCAGTCTTAATTGGACCACAGGGTCAGAGATGCTAATCTCTGGCCCGGGGGGGGGGGGTCTAACCACCCTAGCGGTACAGGCGGGGATGTGGAGGTCTTCACTGTCTGCCCGTCGGTGGTGAAACCAGAATGAGTGCCTAAGTCTGTGATAAAATTATTGACAAATGTTTCAGCCCCAGCTGGTGAATGGCTCCCAGTGGAGTTTTATAAAGAATATGCAACAGAACTTTCCTAATTTCTACTGGAAGTGTACAATGAGAATTGAGACAGCTACACTACCCCTAGCCATGTGAGAAGCCATTGTGATTACATCACTAAAACCTTATAACTCACTGCATGGATGTGATCATCCCGTCCATTATCACTAAAAACTGTTGACAATAAAATACCAGCTAAACTTATTGTGAACAGGTTACTTCCCCTTTGCCTTGCCTGGTCTTGCCAGAACAGGCACGTTTCATTCCAGGGCGATCCACCGCACATAACCTGAGCACACTTTTTGTGGTTACTTACCAAGTCGACCCAGATACTGAGGCATTTGCAATGTTTTTAGACACAGCCAAAGCTGATTACATAGAATGGCCCTTTTTACTCACACTATTGGAAGAGATTGGAGTGGGCAAAGCTGTGCTGTTCGACATGGCCCTTCTTAGGGGATTTCCCTGAAACTTTTCGCTTTTTCCTCACAGTTTTTTGTTGACTCTCACTGTGTGGCCATAGTACTCTGGGAACTTTCCCACTGTACTGCAGTCCTTCCTACCCATGCCAGGATGAGGTGTTGTGATTGGTTGAAGTGCTGTACCCAGGAGTGCCCTGTCAAAAGGTATGCCACATACCCAGGGCAGGTACGGCCTTGGCCACTAGTGGGATGCTGCACTGAGTGTGCCACCCACCAGAGTAGCTTGACCAGCATGTATTAGGGCTGACAGTGCAGGCCTGTGGAGGTGCAGGTGCACCTGCACTCAGGGTGGCATCTCTTCCGCACTGACCACTGTTGAGTAGGCCCTACACTACCCCCCAGAGGATGGAGCAGGTGGTAGGCAGAAGGGAGAGCAGCTACACAAGGGTGTACCATGCCCTGGTAGGGGAGAACCCCCTACCTAGGAGGTTGACTCTACCCAGAGGTTTTGCTGATCCTCTTTGAGGAGCCTTAGGGCCCGGGATACTTTCCCACTGTGAGTACAGTGTGAGAGTGAGCGCACACTTCCTACATATGTTCAGTAGTAGCGCCTACCAAAGTGTGCGCACTTGCACAATGGTGTTTTAATATGTCCTGAGCCTGTCACGACAGGTCAGGATGTGTGGACTTGCACAGCGAAGTTTTAATATGTACTGAGCCTGCCATTACAGGCCAGTGTGTGTGTGCATATGCACCATGATAATTTAATATATACTGGGCCTGGCACAGCTTACCACACACTGGTGTTTTCATATATTCTGAGCCTGTCACAGAAGGCCTGGATGGACGCACTTGCACTTTTGTGGTGTTCTTAAACTTGTGTCCAGCCTGCCCCTGCAGGCTTGTGTGTGCGCCAAGGCACATGTGCCCATGGAGTGAAGAATACCCATGTTCGTTTTTACTATCAATGAGAGCTACCCTGTCCATAGGTTGACATAGGGGAAGTTTACAATGAATCCAAGCTGCAATAGTGGATTGCAGCGGAGCAGCCTCATAATGTTTATTATCAATGGGTTGACAATGACAAACCCCTTCCTAGGGTTTTGTCAATAATACCCTAGATGTGCCGCTTCTAGAAAGTGGGCATTTCTATGTTCCAAAACTCTGTCTTAGTTGGACTCTCACTCCTAGGGGAGATTGCTGGTTTAGGGATGACAGCACTTTTGTTTGCAGGTGACTGAGTCACTCCTAAAACAATTCGCAACTGTCGGCAAACCCTCCGGGCTCACAAGCAGTACCTCACCAAAAACCCAAACAGTGAAAGGAGATTTCTGACAGCCTTTACGCATGGACTCTAGATTAGACCTCTCAGGGATTTCATGGTGGAACTGAAGTTATCCTTTTCTCTGGTGATAAATAAGTCTCAGTCACACACAGGCAATAAAAGAGATGCAGAAGAGTTTTCAATATATTTATTGAAAAGACTGGAAACTACCATCAAATGCATAGGCTGTGATGATTATGATAATGAACAATAAAAGAAGCAGAATTTTGAAGATGAGAGCTGTGAATATAAAAACCTCCAATATATTGCGCGAAACATGAGATATAAAATCCCTAGCAAATGAGAACCAAATCCCTACCCCAATGAGAGCTAGGTGTGATAATCTTAATCTGCCAGTACCATGTCCATGAGAAGCACCCCCCAACCCTCGTTACCTTGGAATGTGGTCTCTAGGTCACACTCCGTGGTGACACGAAGCTGAATTCTGCAGCAAAGTGACGTGCAGCATAGATGGCGTGGATGGCATCTGAAAGGAACCCCTCTAATGACCTTGTCAGTGTGAGATGTATTTATACAGATCATGTAGGACCCCTGACGCAGGTATGTTCTCAAACAATGGATAAGGAGGGAGACTCATGGCGGTCAATATGTAAACAATCCCTGACAAGTGTACATCGTGTTCCTATCAAACGTGGGTGAGAAAGGGTCATGATGACAATTCCTACGTACATCGCTGATTACAATGCTGATAGTGACACTAATAATGTAAATCAAAACATTTCTATAACCATAAACAATGGCAGGCATCTTAAAAGAAATAATCAAATAAATGGCACAAAACAGAGCAGGTTGAGCAGGTTAAAAGTCACTAGGTGACTGGAGGATAGGACTGCAAGCCAAACGCTGACCTAACTCCTGAGTCCCAAGAAAAACTAACATGGATTCACCAAACCCTCCCCTTTGTTGAAAAAAGGATGCCTCAATAGCAAGGGTGAATGACTCCAAATTAAAGTGCTCTGAGTTAAAAACATGTCTAAAACCTTATTAAAAACTAATCTAAAAACATACAAAAAGATATAATGTCAACCATGACAAGCACAGCAGGCCTAATACGAATCTAACTTCCGAATAAGGCCAATGGTCAAATCAGTGAATAATAGTTGTGATTTTGAAGAATGTCTTCGAGAGCACGTCCAGGAGGGACTCCACATTGTCAGATGTCAGATCGATGACAGAATTGGCAGCTGGATCACGGAGCAGTAATGCGTAGATGCCAAAGACAGATCACCTGCATAGGCATCACCATCCATAGTGTCAGATGTCGCAGGAGCCAAGTAGTTCACAAGCGGTGGCTCATAAGTGGCCTCGCGAATCAACCTTATTCTCATGGGACCCGATTGTGAATGAACCCTCATCAGGAATGTTAGCAGTTGCTGGTCCACCGGAGGCAATGGCTAAATAGCAAGGCAGATCACTGGTTTATACTTGAAGAGGCACCATGTGCAATTTAAGACAGGTTGTACTCACCACAAGACTGGTCAGAATGACAATGAACAATCATGCTCCTGTTCTTCCAGCAACGGAGCACCAAAGAACTGTACCATGTGTGATCACGGCACAACTGGGCTTATGGTAATAGCTCCATCACTCCACTTAGCTGAGAAGGCACAACCACTGCGTATTAGGAACAGCAGCAGCAGTATCCCACCGAGGAATGCCAAAGTCACAGGGAAGCTGCCAAACACACTTGAAAATAGTGAATGGATAGCTGATGGAATGACTCCGAAGAAAGTCTGGAAGATGGAAACAAATCCAGACCCAACAGCCTTAAAGCAGTGTAAAATCCCCATAGTTCTTGAGGCTTTGAATAGTCTAAAGACCAGCTTCCCAAAGTGTTTGGGGAAGTTGGTATTTAATAGGGATTGTATCTCGGCTGATGATCTCACTATCTAGAGAGCATACGTCTCTCTGACCGTGATTTATACTTTTACACACAAAACTGCGCTAACGCAGTTTTGTGTGAAAAAGTATACCTCCGACTAGCGCCATCCCAAGATGCCGGCTGGGTGTCATATTTATGGTATGACGGTTGCCAGCGGTAAGGACTGGCTAGCATCATAAAAAAGGACACTAGCCAGGTAGGGGAGGCGTAGGGAAAACAGGGGGTTTTGCGTCAAAGGATAACACTAGTACGGGCAGAGGCATAAAAAATTCCTCTAACCAGACTAGCATCATTTTCTGACATTAAAACCCAATGGACATGGCTCCTGTCTGTGTTAAGACAGGAGTCATGCCAACCATCCCAATGGCCATGCCCAGGGGACATATGTCTCCTGGTCATAGCCATTGGGCCCAGTGCCATGTAGGGGGGCCCAAGTTAAGTCCCCCATGGCACTACTACAATTTTAAAAATACTTACCTGTACTTACCTTACCTGGGATGGGGTCCAGCATCCTCTGCTGTCCCTCTGGTGTGGGTGGGGGTGTCCCTGGGGCTAGGGAAGGGCACCTGTAGGCTCTTTCCATGGTCTCTGACCATGGAAAAAGGCCCACAGGTCCCCTAACGCCTGCCCTGACACAGGCGTCAAATTATTTAAGGCCTCATTCCCCCGTGCATGATTTTAGCACGGGGGAATAAATATGACGCTATGATGATATTGTAGTTTTTTGCCCAGGAACCCCTACCTTGCATCTCATTGACGCAAGGTAGTTTTCCAGAGACAAAAAATTACTTTAACTCCAAAACTTTGGCGCTAGACGGGTCTAGTGCCAAAGTATAAATATGGAGTTAGGTTTGCGCTAAATTAGCGTAAAAAAATTACGCTAATTTAGCACAAACAGAGTATAAAAATGCCCCTTAGATGTTCTTTAACTGCTGCTAGGGTGTTAGTCTGTAACCATTGTTGGCACAGTTAACCCACAATGTATATGGTAACTATACTGGAGTGTTGACCCGGGACATAGTGAGAATCTGGCTGGCTAATCTTGAAACCCTCGGAAATATTTGCAAAATGTGCCTGACACCCTTTTGGTCACAATAACCACCCGCCGTGACTTGAAAGTGTGGAATTAAAGGTACCATTCTGAACCAAAGCATTCCATTCATTCACGGTCACACGGAGGAATGTTTGCCTGGCCAGTATGGGGATACTGGGCGCATTCATTTCTTTAATTTTTGTTAACCCTAAGGAAGATGTTTGTTGAACTGTGTCATTAAAAAATATAATTTGAAAAGGGATAAGGCATGCTCTAAATAAAGCTTCTCTACACTGAATTTGCCAATCTTGTGTTCCCCATACACGTTTTACGTCAATAGTGTTCTTCCAGTATTCGTATCCTTCAACAGCAAGTCGGGAAACAAAGGAATCTGAGTAGATCAATTTAGTGTCAGTAAGCAATTTTTTCTCTATTCTGAAGGTGATAATTTGAAATAATATGACTGCATTTGTAGTGTCATGCCCAGTGAAAAATGCGACTTTGCCTATAAATGTTTTGCGACTCCCCACAGGAGGTGTTCAACAATGTTCCCACTATTTGTAATTAAATGCTAATCTATGTATGTTAGCTCAGTGCAGAAAATAATTTCCCCAATGATTATAACAGAACATTTCCCCATAATTAGCTGTCTCCAATGATTATAACAGAACATTTCCCCATAATTCGTTGTGTTCATGTACTCTTTTTTACTTTCAAATGAAGCGTAAACCTGCAGCTCAGCAAGCATAGAATCAATTGTTATAACATCTCAGTCATCGGAAACAACACCAGGTGTAATTACATCAGTCATTGGAATGTTAAGTACATATGGAATTTGAACAACCTCAGTAGGCCCATAGATATCAAATGGTACCTTATCCCAAACAATCCCATCAGGAATTGGTATTGCCAAATGTTCACAAGGCACAAGTCTCTTCGGGCCTTATGTGAGGAAAGGTATGGTGTAAAAGCGTAATCAACTGGCTTGATATTAAAGTGTTCAGGTAGATAATGACCATTTATCCGGAGAAAGGAAACAGTCACAAAACCAATCCATAACAGAAAGGGAAGTAATGTCAGTGATATCTACAGATAATTCCACAGTTAAACCAAATAGTTATGTTTAAGCCTACAGCATATACCGCTTATGTGTCTTTGAAACAGTTTCAGTTGCAGGTGCAAACAAAGTTCAGGAAAAGTCATCTTGGTTGATGAAGTAACCAGAAGCAGTCTGTAGAAAAGCAGGAGCAGGTGCATTGCTGGTAAATGAATCCGCTTTACGTGGAGGCTCATAGTAGACGATGTCATCAGGTTGTGTTGCATTGGAATAGGAGACAGCCACATCTTGGACAGTTCTTCTCCGTGAGATGGTGACAGGAATTAGCAGACATTAATTCTCCACCCTCCCCAAGCTCGAGGAGGCATTTGTAGCATTGTTGTGCATGCTGATATATTCAGAAGAGTTGTTCCTTCTGTGAAGAAGTATATCCTGTTGGGTAGTGAGAAGGGACTGAGGACTACCCTAGGGACATGGGGATCTACTGTGCAGGATCGGCCACATTATGCAGCTTGATGTCGTCAATCGAGCCAAATATTTTGTTCTTTAGAGCCTGGCAGTGGTGGTAGAATCACAGTTCTGGATCCTTGAATTCCCAGGACTTTAACTGCTGCTCTGTAAGATGGACCGAACTCTTTATTCGCAGCAATCTTTTCACAAACCAGATCCCCAACTTTAGGAATACAGCCTGTAGAAGTTGTTGGCAAATCCCGTATTCCTAAGGTGGCAGCACTGGCGGGTGAATTGTCATCACTAGATTGTTGAAGCTCTTGTAAAACAGTGAGACGTTCATGTATGTCAAAAGATGTGTCTGCTGCCACCATTACAGGACAATCTAGATCTGGGACATATATATGGGTATCCCAAAGAGGATCTCATGGGGAGTTTGTCCTCCCAAGGACTGTCTTGAAAGATTATTCAGAGCTCTCTGGACCCCATATAGGTGATGAAGCGAACTGTGACCTCATACTCTGGCTGTTAAGGACTGCTTTAGAGCACAATCCCTCCTCTCCACAACCAAATTACCCTCGGGATGGTAGGGTGAGGAATAATGGAGTTCATCACCCATCGTTTTCATGGTTTCCCTGACTGCCTTCGAGGAAAAGCCCCTAAATCCGGTCTGAATAGAATGCGCCAACCGCATATGTACTGATAAAGATCAGCAAGTCTTTTATAACAGTACGGGAATCAGCCGACCGCTGTGACCATACCCACAGGAATCTAGAAAAAGAATCAACAGCGAATAAGATGTATTTGTACGCACCATCAGGACCACAGTGGTCCAGGTACACACATTGTTGTGTCCTATTGGAAACTAAGAGGGATGTCTGTGGTGGACGTTTGATGTTTGAGCCCTTTATTTGCTGGCAAATGTCACAGCAAAGGACATTTTGCTTGGTCTGTTCGTATGGACCTGGCCACCAGAAAACTTTCTGTAAGAGTGATATTGTGGCTGCGACAACACCATGAGCAGATGCAACACCCTCATGCTCTGCTTTGATGAGATCTAATCTCTGGGCCTGGTTGGGAATCACTTGACTCCCCACCCTAGAAATTGTCTCAAAAGCACCATTCTGTGCACTGATATGATAGGAATATCTTGTAGGGTATTGTTTTTAGAAAAGAGGCTTGCCCTTAGCGAAAGCCTTTACGGCAGCCTGAATGTCATTATCCAATCACGCGTGCTAACAAGTCACTGCAGCAAAGGAAGCAGTACCTACTGCGAATTTGGCCGCTTCATCATCCAAAGTGTTCCCAATAATGTGTACTCCCACAAATTGGTGGGCCAGTGTATGTACAATATGAGCATTTGATAGCTTATCGTTAAGTTCAGCAACCATCCCCCACAGAGTTCTGTGTTTTATGGTGTTCCTCTTTGAGTCTCTGTACCCGTTCAACTGCCAATGATTGAGATAATCATTGTAGGACTGGGCACAATAGTACGAATCACACACAATCAATGTGAGCTGTCCTGGATCTGTATGTTCTAGCACCAAGGTAAGGGCCTTAAGTTCAGCCAGCTGAGCTGTACAGTCCCCCAGGGTCTACGTGCAGGTATTGTGATGGTGGAATATACCATCCTTCATCACTCAGTTCACAGCTGTGCAAGCGGCTGAATATTGATGTTTTGTACCTACAGCCGGTTGGCTGAACCATTATTGTGGATGACAGTGTAGTATCTGTCAAGTGGCAGGATATTAAGAGGTGCGGGCCCTCCTGTTTGTGTTTGAGAAATTCTAGTGTTTGAAATTTTGGGTTAAAGATTTAATCAATGGGGTGATTGCCCATTGTATCCAAAGTGGATGTAATGCTTTAGTGTTAGAAACGTTTGCTTTGGTGACAGCTAAGGCTTGCACCAGGGTAACAACAGTAAAGCATTTCCCTTGGGCAAGTGGCCTGTCCTTGGTGAGAGCCATTTGTACAGCAGTCAGATTATTTTCTGTGGGTGCAAGGCGTTGTTCTGCATTGGAATATAAACGTGATTTCTATGCTATGGGCATCGTCTTACCCTCATTAAAAGTGACATAGGTGAACCCAATGGCACCACCAGTTATTCTGATGACCAAATATGTTTTGTTGTCATATGTGTAAGTGTTTTCCTTCTAGCATGTCTTTCCACAGTCCTCTAAGGGTGGGTGCGTGTTCCACTGTCTAATGCCTGCTGGAAAATTCTGGATGAATTTAGTAATACAGTGGTTTTATGCGTTGTGCATAATCTGAAATGTATATTCTGCCAAAGTTGAAGAAACCAAATAAAGACTGCAGTTTCTTGATAGTATTTGGTGGTTGAAGTTGAGCACATTTTTCTAGAAAGTGCGGGCCAGGCTCTTACCTTCATTAGATAGCTCGTATCCCAGGAACTGTATGCTTAGAAAGGCTATTTTAGTTTCCCTAAAATTCAATTTGTAGCCAAGGGCTGAGACCCCCAAAACGCTCTGATCAACCCTGGCAAGGTGACTGTTGAGGTCATCATCTGTGAGATAAATGTCATCCGCATAGTACAACTCCTCTGGATCAATATCATGCAATATTGATGCTACATCGGCAGAAAACAACCCTGGGCTGTTCTTATAACCTTGGGGCAAACGACAGGAACGCCGCTGAGAGCCAAATGAGAATGCACTCAGGTCTTGACTTTCAAGTGCTTTTAACAGACGAAATTGTTGGAAATATCCAAGGTTGTTTTCTATTTTTCACGCACTATGTTGTTAATGAGTGCTGTGTGTGTGCATTTTGTATTGCGTATGTGCCTGTATAATTGTTTAATTGTCTGTAATCTATATGAATGGTCTGGTTTTGCTACAGGGAATAACGGGTTATTCATTGCAGAGACAGGGCTCTATTACTCCCTGGTGCTCGAGCTGAGAGAGGATCTCCCTCACTGGAGCTTTGGCTTCATGTTTAACAGGATATTAGGGCTAAGGCTGAGGTGTTGACCTAATAGGTATTACATGGTGAGGAGAGACTTTATCCCACCCCACGTGATTGCGGTATAGTACAGGTACATGCACCAAAGTCCAGTTGACAGTGTAAGCTTCCTTTGCCATGCCTGGAACAAGATCTGAGAAGGAAGGCAAAATGACTTCTTCCCCATGTGGGAGCTCGCGGACAAATGAAGGTGGCCAATCTTTCTCTCCTAATGGAATATCACAATTTAGCTCTTCCCAAAAAATTACTTCTATGGTGCCCTCTATGTCTCCCTCAATATAAATGTTTAGTTCATATATGCTGTTGGGTGGGGAAATGCACCTGCCCGCAGTTTCAACTACAATAAAGTTGCTAGTTACTGTCATATCCAGAAGATCTATCAGACTATGGCAACATATTGTGACTTCTGCTGCGGTATCCAGAAAGGTTACTGCCCATGTATTGCTCCTCAGCAATGTTCCTAAGATTGGTGGCATGTTCTATTGAAATTGCTGCCACGTTTTTCTTTTTAAATTGTGCCTTTTGTTGTGGGGATTTATCTTCTTTCTTCTCTGAGGATGTTGCTCTGACCAGCCCACTCTCTCACCAGGTCAACCCCTGCTCACCCCCTTTGTAGCTTGGCACAAGCAGTCAGGCTTATCTCAGAAGCAATGTGTATCACAATTGCACATAACACACAGTAATACAGCGAAAACATGCCAGTTTAAGAAATATAGCCAATATTTTTCCATGTAAAACAAGACCAAAATGAGAAAAATCCAACATACAGTATTAAAGGTATGAAGTTTGCTAGAATAAACTTAAAAATACAGTTCCTTGAAGTCGATAGCTCCGTCTGGGGCTATCAAGGCATCATGAACAACAAATTCAACAGTTCAGGCAGACCACAAGTTTGCGGGCCAGCTACAGTGTCGGGAAGATGAGCAAACAGTACCTTGGAAATGTAAGGTGTTGTGACCCCTGAAATGAGATCCGAAGTGTGGTGTCGCTGGCGTCGGCAGGCATCAGTCCGGAGGTTGGTGCAGGGGTCGCTGGGCCCTTGAAGTCACACGTATTGCAGGTCGAAGTCCGTGATGATGACGAAGTCAGCAGTGCGAAGCAGGATGATGCCACGGGTGGTGCCCGCAAGTCACGGTGCAGGCAGCGGCTCTGGGATGGTGTCCTGCAGCGGCAGCAAGATCAGAGCTGCGGTCTGAAGCATGGCAGTGCGACGTGCGGTGTCTCCAGGTTGCTGTGCAGGCAGCGGTAACGTCATCTCTGAAGTGCGGTTGTCCGTAGGCCCAAGGCTGTGGTGCTTCATGCGATGCCCACGGGTCACAGTGCAAGCAGTCTCATCTGTTGACGATACTGGAGTCAATGTCGCTGGCCTCAGTAGCCCGGGGCTGTTGTGCGGGACAGGTGGATGCTTCGTGTACCTCACAAGCGGTGCCCACAGGTCACAGTGCAGGCAGCGGCGTCGGTGTCAGCATAGAGCGGTGTCATCCATACCAGGGCTGCGGTGTGAGGTGTGAAGCGAGGTGATGCGACGTGCATGGCCACAGGTCACAGTGCAGGCAGCGGCATCGTTGACTGCATTGTGGTGTTTTTTCTTCTGTTGCAGCACAAAACGCACAGTTCCCAGTGCTGTAGGAAGATGAACTTGAATTATTTCGTGTCCCTGAGACTTTCAACAGGAGGCAAACTCTACTTCAAGTCCTTGGAGAAACTTAACAAGCAGTATACACAGCAAAGTCTAGTGTTTGTCTTCTCCACAGCAGAAGCAGCAACTGCAGGCCAACCCAGCACAGCACGCACAGCAAAGGGGCAGTACTCCTCCTCTCAGCTCTTCAGCTCTTCTCTTTGGCAGAGGTTCCTCTTGATCCCAAAGTGTTCTGAAAGTCTGGGGTTTTGGGTCCACTACTTATCTTCATTTCTGCCTGTGAAGTAGGCAAACTTCAAAGGAAAGTCTCTGTTGTTCACAAGATCCTGGCCTGACTCTAGATGCACTCCAGGGGGTCAGAGACTGCTTTGTGTGAGGACAGGCACAGCCCTTTCAGGTGCAGGTGTCAGCTCTTCCCTCCCACTCTAACTCGGGAAGACCTATCAGGATATGCAGGACACACCTCGGATCTCTTTGTGTCACTGTCTAGAGTGAATTCACAACCAGGCTACCTGTCAGTCTGACCCAGACGTGGATTCAGCAGCCAAGCAGAGACACAGAATGGTTATGCAAGAAAATGCCCACTTTCTAAAAGTGTCATTTTCAAACTGACAATCTAAAAACCAACTTCACTGAAATATGTATTTTTAAAATGTGAGTTCAGAGAACCCAAACTCTGGATCTCCATTTGCTCCCAATGGAAAATTACACTTAAGAATAATTTAAATGCAATCCCCATGTTAACCTATGGGAGAGATAGGCCTTGCAATAGTGAAAAATGAATTGGGCAGTATTTCACTATCAGCACATGTAAAACACAGTAGTACATGTCTTACCTTTTAAATACACTGCACTCTGCCCATGGGCCTGCCTACGGCCAACCTTAGGGGTGACTTTCATGTAGTGAAAGGGAAGGTTTGGCCCTTGCAAGTGGGTGCACTTGCCAGTTCGCAATGGCAGCACACAACTGCACACACAGACACTGCAGTGGCAGGTATGAGACATGTTTATAGTCTATTCATGTGGGTGGCACAATCAGTTCTGCAGTCCCACTAGTAGCATTTGACCTTCAGGCCCTGGGCACACATGGTGCATAATACTAGGGACCTACTAGTAAATCAAATATATCAATCACCAGTACAATTTAGACAGAGAGCATATGCACTTTAGCACTGGTTAGTAGTGGTAAAATGCCCAGAGTCCTAGAGCCAACATAAACAGGTCAGAAAAAATAGGAGGAAGGCAACAAAAAGTTTGGGGATGACCCTGCAAAAAGGGCTAGGTCCAACAGAGTGTATTGTATATCGATGGCTCTGCTCAACAAGTGGTAGGAACAAAATATAAGTACTCTGCTGCCTGTGCGGTAGTGCAAAGTGTAGTGAAAAATTGTGAATTCCATCCGCAGCGCAACCACACTAAAATCTTATGTGACAGCACTAGACAACATGCAGAATTTCATGTCCTATTACTTGCATTACAGAAGGCTGACCCATCAGATCCTGTACTATTAGTATCTGATTGATCTTTCTGGATGCAAGGGTACAATGTTCACCTGCAACACTGGCACTTGAATAGATTCAGGGATTCAAAGGGAAAGTCTATTGTTAGAAATGGGGTCTCAAGTTGGCAGTTAATATACACCTTGTCCAATTAGGGACCCTCACTCTAGTCAGGGTAACGGAGTCACAGACCTAAATTAACCCCTGCTGCTCACCCCCGGGGTAGCTTGACATGAGCAGTCAGACTTATCTCAAAGGCAATGTGTAAAGTATGTGCACACACACACACAGTAACAAAGTAAAAACACCACAAAAGTACTGAACGCCAATTTAGAAAAATAGCCAATATTTATCTGAGTTAAACAAGAGCAAAATTACAAAAATCCAACATACACAAGTAGAGATATCACTTTTTTAAGGTTTAAAAGAGTCTTAACCCTGAAGAATTAAAGGTTGTATCCCTATAGCATACAGTACCTTGGATGCGCCAAGAAAAATAAAGGCAAAGCGGGATGCAAAGGAAGTGATGCATCACAAAAGCCAGCGATGTGTTGATTTGGATGGGTGATGAGTCAATTCTTTTCCTGCCGGATCAGTGATGCGTTGATGCTTTTCCCCCCGGATGGACGATGCGTGGATTCTTTTCCCACCGGACTAGTGATGTGTCAAATCCTTCTTGTGATGCAGCGTTGCTGGAGAGAAAGGATGCTCGGAGGCGGTGTGTATATAATTCAGACGCACAGCAAAAATGAATCCACACTGAACAAAGGGATGCATCAAGTCTTGCAGCCCCGTGACAGGCACTGCATCGATTTTTCAGCCGCGGTACAGGCGCTGCATCGATTTTCTCTTCAGGTCACACGTTTCTTCTTCTCAGGACCCAGGGACTGGATTTGGCACCATGTGGCAAGTCAGGACTCTTAGCAGAAGAGTCCAGGCACTGGCAGATGATATCTTTGATATCCCTGAGACTTCTTAACAGGAGGCAAGCTCAGTTGAAGCCCTTGGAGAACATTCTAAAGCAGGACATAGAAAGCAGAGGCTACAGTAGTCCTTTCACTACCAGGGCAGAAGCAACACACAGCAGGCCAGCACAGCAAAGCAACAGGCAGAATGTCAGTTCCTCCTACATCATCCAGCTCTTCTTCCTGGCAGAATGTTCTCAGTCTAAAGTGTTCTGAAGTTGTTGGGTCAGCAGTCCAATACTTATACTCATTTCTGCCTTTGAAGTAGGCAAACTTCAAAGGTAAGTCTTTGTAGTGCAAAAGACCATGCCTTTTCTGCCCTGGCCCCAGACACACTCCAGGGGGTTAGAGAATACTTTGGGACAGGCACAGCCCCATTCAGGTGCAAGGGTCAGTTCCTCCCACCACTCTAGCCCAGGAAGACCCATCAGGATGTGCAGGGCACACCTCAGCTCCCTCTTTGTGACTGTCTAGAGTGAATTCACAAACAGCCCAACTGTCATCCTGACCCAGACAAGTATTCCACAGCCAGTCAGAGGCACAGAATGGTTAAGCAAGAAAATGCCAACTTTCTTTAAATGCCATTTTGAAACCCCACTTCACCAAAAGATGTATTTTTAAATTGTGAGCTCAGAGACCCCGAACTCCACATCTCTGTTTGCTCCCAATGGGAAATGACACTTAAAAGGTTTTTCAAGGCAATCCCCATGTTAACCTATGGGAGAAATAGGCCTTGCGATAGTGAAAAACGAATTTGGCAGTTTTTCACTATCAGGTCAGGTAAACCAGACCAGTATATGTCCTACCTCTTAAATACACTGCACCATGCCCATGGTGCTGCTTTGGGCCAACCTTAAGGGTGACTAACATATAGTAAAAGGGAAGGTTTGGGCTTAGCAAGTCTTTGGGATGTGGAGGACTCAGGTCTGGGAGTCTCCGGAGTACTCTTTGATGCAGGCTGTCTTTAACAATGTAGGACAGGTCTAGAGGGTCATTTAGAAATGTGAACTGGCAGTTCCAAACTGTCTTCACAGACACTGCAGTGGGAGGTCTGAGACATGTTTACCGGGCTACTCATGTGGGTAGCATAATCAGTGCTGCAGGCCCCCTAGTAGCATTTGATGTACAGGCCTCGGACAACCTCTGGTGCACTTTACTAGGGACACACTAGTAAATCATATATGTCAGTCATGGAGAAACCAATCACCCATACAATTTAGACAGAGAGCACTTGTATTTTAGTACTGGTCAGCCGTGGTAAAGTGCAGGTCAGAAAAAATAAGAGGAAGGAGGCAAAACATTTGGGGATGACCCTGCAAAAAGGGTCAGGTCCAACACCTATTGAGAATAAACAGCTCTAGGGGGTAGGTTAGCTGTTTTACAAAATAATCTTGCATTGGTCCATGTGAGGCACACTTTGGTCAATCAGAGTGACAGGTGTCACGCCAAAGGTGTGGTCGACTAATCTGCTAGGACTGCAATTCAGACTGTTAGAGTAGCAGTCCTTACCAGATCTCAGATGAAGATTGACCCAGATGTTTTAACAGCTGCACATCCAACTAAACAAGGTATAAATCTTCCAGTAGGTGTTCCTCCTAAATATCCCTACACCCTTAATTCAGACAACACTCCTGTAGTTACTCTACCAGAACTGGGAAACATGATAATTCCTAATAAGTTCTCTATTTTAGATGTAATCAAGGAAGCACATGAGGGATTGGCATCGGACCATGCTGGGGTTAAAGTAACTGTAGCAATGCAACAGTATCGCCACTGGTTGCTTTGTTTATATAAACAGTCTACAGATTATGTTAGACTGTTAGAGGCTGGGAATTGGTAGGGGTAAGTACACACTTACCACCAGCAATATACACCCAACACAGGGTTGTGGTCAGTCAAAGTCCCACAAAGTAGCTCCTGGCTCAGCCCCTGGTAGCTTGGCAACGAGCAATCAGGCTTAACTCAGGAGACAGGTACGTAAAGCATTTAAATACACCAATCAGTAAATAAGTCAGGCACAACACACAATAAAAATCCCACACACTTTATAAAAATAGTAAATATGTTTATCGTTAAAATTACACGGAAATGACAAAAATCCAATATAGGGAACCAGAGATATGAATTTGTAAAGATTAAGAGTAAAACTAGAGCTTAGAAGCAAATAGCGCTTAAAGGGAAGGTTGCACTGGATCGGGACACAGTCAGGAGTTCCAGCCGCCTGCAATGTCACACTTTACACTTACTTCCAGAAGTGTTTCATGATGCAGGAAAGTGGTCCACAATCCCAATCCAAGGTTCCAGAATCTCTGAGTTGCTCCTTGGTATGTTGGTACTACAATTCCCACAATGCACCTGGCCAAATGCTTGTAAGTCCACTGGACACACTCCAGGCCGGGGACTTTTGTGGAAGTTGGTACACTCCTGAGTCCTTCTTGAAGTAAGGCAGAGTCTATGGGCTGTTGTTCCAGTGTGCAACAGGAGCAGAAATTCAGTGTGTAGTCCTCTGGGTTGTAGACCAGGGTTCCAGCAAGGCAGTCCTTCTACTTCTTGTGGTTTCAGGCAGCAGAAATGAATTCCAAATCAGATCAGCCACTTTTATTCAATCATCTTGGGGGACAGTCTGTGGGCACTCCTGTCCAATGAGCTGCAGGACGCCACCCAGAGGTATGACAACTTCCTCCAAAGTGTGGCATCTTTTTGTCCCATAAAGCACTGCATTTTAACATTCCAAGATGGTGGATTCCTCTCCAGAGGAGCAAGACCTGGCTAAACAAACCCCCTGGTGTAGCTCATTTCCATCAACTCCTCCTCTGGACATCTGCAAGTTCCTTCTACCGGTGGAGTACAGGGGTGAGAGGGCAGGCCTGGTTACATTACTTTCTGACTGGTATCCTTTGGAAGCCTCAGCTTGCTTCACTGAGCCCCCTTTCCTGCCTGGTTCGCCATCTGCCTACATCCCCCATCAGCTAACCTCTGCTCAGAGCAGGCCACTTATCACCTCATCAAAGCAGCCTGGCTAATCCTGTTAGGACTGACCAATCAGGAGAAACCCCTAGCAGGCTGCAATTTGGCTTACAGAACAGAAAGTCTAATAGCTTCTTTTCTGTATAAATTATGATAAATTCAACAATGGCAAATTGTTGCATTAATTATTACCATTAATTTGAGTCCACTTGATATTTTCATTGCCTTAGTTAGGCTTATGAAACATATTTCCATTATAGGCTATAGAGCTGACTTTCTACAATGGGGGAAAATGAAAAGGCACAGTTTTTCCCTCACTAGGGCATATACAACATAATTTATATTGTCCCTGCTTATAGTTACATGACACTCCACCCCTGGTGCACCTAGGGGAGACCTTGGGGGTGACATATGTAAAAATAAGGTAGATTATTACTTTGGAAGTACTTTTAATTCCACATTTGAATTTGCATTCATTTTACATTTTAAAGACAGACTGCAATGCAGGGCTGCCTTTAAAAATGGCAGTAGGCACTCAGCAGTGCACACTAAGTGCAGAAAATCTACTAAACTTTCCTGCCCTATTATATTACAGGGTCTGTCATTGCCAATTGGAATTATAACATTGTATAATTTCACCATATACCTTTTATTCACAGCAATCCCCATGGGACTTTTAAGCACAGCCCAGGTTACAGACAGGGTCAGTTACCATCAGTATTAGACAGAAACAGGGGGTGAACATGCTGAAAGGGTGACTTTCTCACACAGACAATATGTTACTTGCCAAGAGATCAAACCATCTACTATTAACAGATCCTTGCCAACTCCTCTCACAGTCCCCGACATCCTGTTCAGAGAGATTTATTTGGACCATATCGGCTCAATGATTCTTTTAACTGATACAAGTATACATTGGTAGCAATTGATTCATGTTCTTGATTCTTATTGGTATGGCCACAGAGAAATGCAAGTGCTTTGGCAGTGAAAGGAGCAGTTCATTTATTTCCTTCAGGTAATGGTTCTGTGTTCGCTTCCAAAGCTAACAGGGATGCTATCTCAGCTCCAGGAGTTTGTCTGCAATTCAGCAACCTGTTTAGAGCTGAGTCCAATGGGTTAGTTGAGCATGATAATGGCATGATAAAACAAACACTTGCTGCTAGGGTACTAAGTTCAGGTCTTAGTCGGTACCATAGTCTGTATGCAGTCCAGAGAGTATTAAATAACTTGTCTAGCAAGTATTGGGAGGCTGCACTCCATACGGGGTTCTCTTCGGAGTTCCTATGTGCTTGCCTGGCCTAGATAATCCTGGGAAGGTACCGAAGAATAGTTTGACCTGGACATTTTTTTTTATGTCTTACAGAGCATCTAAGAGGTTGGAAACAAGCTGTTTAAAGTTAACCATTCTGAGAAAACCACCTGCAAAGAGAAGATCGTAACAACTGCTGACAAATGGGTCCCTCAAGTAAGGGATCTAGTCCAAGAACAGATCCACAACAACAAAGCTTTTGAAGTCCTCTGGATAAAAGGCAAAAGAAATGTCATCCTGCCTCCTTTGGTTCAAGGAGAAACAGACTGGTGTTCTTTAATCATGTGATGAAACCCTATGTGGCCAACTCTCTACAGCAGACCATCATGGACACCAAGAAAGATCCAGAGTAGAACCTCTCAACCTCTCCCTACTCTGAAAGCACTATGCCTTGAAGAGAGCAGTAACATCACCTGCTTAGGTATCCAAACGGGGATATTTGGGCATGCTATGTTTCCAACTTTACACAGAGCAATGGGTTTCTCAGATGAATCTGATGCTACTGTCACTACAGTTGCAATTCATCAACGCAACCCCATGGTTTATCATGAATCACCACCAGAGTCAACATTAATTGAGCTGCTGCCTTTTCGAAAAATAAAGATTTATGAGGATGACTCCTTTAAGATAGATGGCTTAAGAGAGGAACTTTCAACAGAGGACTTTTCACCACACTCCAAAATCACTTTACACCAAAGATTTCTTCTTGCTTATCACTGGTTTCATGACAAATACTTGATCCTACTATGGTCCTATGCTTTGACCACTCTACGGGTGTTTCTTTTAATCATGTGGTTGACAACCATGATCTTCGTTCTACTGCTAATGAATGGACATTTTGTCCCTGAAAGAACTATTGCACAACCTGCAGTTCATGAACTGCAACCATATCTTTCACCCTACTGCGCTTGAAGAGATCTCTTCATGGCACACATCACAGTGTTTCCTGAGCCTGAGGGCATAGCTAGGGAAAAGATTCCTTATCAGATCATGGAAACTACTGAGACACTACAATGACCATATGTTTTGAAAGTTTCAATCAATGACAGTGTTATTCCTGGTTCTATTTCAGGTGAGTAGGATACAGAAACTGTAAAACGAATGATGTGTCATTTACAACACATACCACTTTGAACAATAGAGATCCTTATTTGAATGCATCGAATTATAAAGAAATGTATTGTTATCATCACTATCCACACTACTACATACATAGAACTAGTTATCCTATGGAAGCATACAATTACACGCCTCTTAATAGTCACCCAAACTTCGTGAAGAAATTTCCTTATTTTCAGAGCGAGGATAGGTCATATCCCTCAGCTTTCTATTTTCACAAAGTCCACAACAACTTCAGAAGAAAAAAAATGTAATCACCACTAACAAGCTGACGTATTCAAAGAAATGTAGTCAGAATTTGACTATACATGGATGTTAGACTTTGCATCCTTGGTGTGGTTTCCCTAACTTTTTGCCTATGTTTCCATGATGGCATATTTGATTTACTAGTAAATCCCTAGTAAAGGGTACTAGAGGTGCCCAGGGCCTGTAAATCAAACGCTACTAGTGGGCCTGCAGCACTGGTTGTGCCACCCACATGAGTAGCCTTGTAAACATGGCTCAGACCTGGTACTGCAGTGTCTGTGTGTGCAGTTTTAAACTGCCAATTCGACTTGGCAAGTATACCCACTTGCCAGGCCTAAACCTTCCCTTTTTATACATGTAAGGCACCCCTAAGCTAGGCCCTTGGTAGCCTCATGGGCCGGGCGCAGTGTATGTTAAAGGTGGGACATGTACTTATGTGTTTTACATGTCCTGACAGTGAAATACTGCCAAATTCAGTTTTCACTGTTGCAAGGCCAATCTCTCTCATAGGTTAACATGGGGGCTGCCTTTAAATATTATTAAAGTGCAGATTCCCTTTGGGAGCTAATTGAAACATGGAGTTTAGGGTCTCTTAACTCACAATTTAAAAATACATCTTTTGGTAAAGGTTGCTTTTAGACTGTGTGTTTAAAAATGCCACTGGAGAAGTGTGGCACAATGGTTAGAGCGGCAGACCCTGATACAGAGATCTGGCCCGGGACCAGAGTTCAATTCCCACCTTGGCAGCTCTTGGGTTCAATTCCCTTGGACCAGGCAATTCTCACCTCAGTGCCTAATCTAATTGATGAGTCCTACTCTGTAACTCTGGGCAATAGCTTGCTTAATCTCCACAATGGCCCTGACAGCGCTTGGATGCCTGGCTTCACCTTGAGGGTTGCCCAGGAGTGGGTGCCTCAGAGGGAAAAGCCAGAATGGCTTCCACAGTGGTATGCGTACAGTGCCTTGAGACCCTAACAGGTGAGTAGTGTGCTATACAAGTGCACAGTTTACATTTAGAAAGTAGGCATTTTCTTGCTTAAGGCATTCTGTGACTCTGCCTGTTTGTGGATTTCCTATCTGGGTCAGTTTGACAGTTGGGCTGTTTGCACCTTTCCTCTAGGCAGTGACACAAAGGGAGCTGGGGTGTAGCCTGCATATCCTGATGAGCCATCTGTGCTGGGAGGGAGGGAGGGGAAGAGTGGTCACTCACACCTAAAAGGGCTGTGCCTGCCCTCACACAATGCAGTCTCCAACTCCCTGGTGTGTGGCAGGGGCCTGGCCTGGCAAGGCAAGATCTTACAAACAAGAGAGACTTTCCTTTGAAGTTTGCCTACTCCATAGGCAGAAATGGGTATAAGTAGTTGTCCCAAAACCCCTGAAAATTAGACCACTTCTGGATTCAAGAAGAACCTCTGCCAAGGAGAAGAGTTGAAGAGCTGAGGAGACGTGCTGCCCCTGTCTGTTACTGCTTTGTTTGCCTATCCTGCAGTTGCTGCTTCTGCCTGTGAAAGGGGACAAAGACTGGACTTTGTTGTGCATTCCTGCTTGAGAAGAATCTCCAAGGGCTTGAATTGAGCGTGCCTCCTGTTGTTGAAGTCTCAGGGCCATCAAAGACTTCCTCTGCCAGCACCTGGACTCTCTGCTGAGACTCCTGCCCTGCCAAGTGGTGTCCTATCCAGGCCCTGGGCCCTTGAAAGGTGAAGTTGGCAAACAAGAACTGAAAATCCACGCACAGAACACCGTGCAAGGAAATTTTCAACACATCTTCTGCAACGCGGCTGATGATGCGCCGAAGGCTTCGCTGCTGAAATTGACGCTCCACCTGTATCGCGCCTGAGAGATCGACGCATCGCAGCTGGAGAAACTACGTGCAACATCCGTTATGGAGGCTGATAATGACGCAAACCCCACGCAGTGTGGTTTTCTGATACCTTGCGACCGGATTTTCCCCGCATCGTTCCTGAGTATCAAAGTCAACCCGACTCTGAGCAGATACGAGGTGCCCCGTTTGGAAATCAACGCATCGCTCTCTTGCGAGGGAAAAAAACAACACATCGCCGACCCGACCGGAGAAGGAAACAACGCATGGCCTCACTTGTGAGCAAGGAATCGACGCATCGCTACCCTTTTCTGACGCACGCTCATCCGTGCAGCTTTATTTTTTACGCTAACCAGGTACGTTGGGTAACAACAGCATTCTCACTGTTTTCTAAGGATTAAGGCCCTCATCATGACATTGGCAGTAAATCCCGCTTACTGCCACGGTGACGGCCGCCAAAATACCCCTGCGGTGGCGAATATCCATTTGCCATATTATGACACACACACATCAAACCAACAGAATACTGCCACATACACAAATCCGCCAGCCCAAAGGTCAATGTTAAAGTATCGGAACCAACATCCATACTGTTACGCCAACAAAACAACACCCACCACATCATGACCAACGAATCACCAGGGTGGCCATTCAATGGCGCTAAACCATTGGCGATACACACCGGCGTGCTCAAAATGGACACCCAAATACAAAACAGCACTACATTGGCCAAAACGAAAATCACACACCTGACACTGATACACACACCACACCCACACGCCCACAGCACTATAAAACACCCACCCACATTTTCCACAACCCCTTATGAATTAAAACAGTTGCCACCAGACTGACACCAAGACCAACAACTAGACACACACCACATACACCCATACATCCCTCACACGCCCCACATCACACACCCCACCACATTACCCAACACCCTCACACCAACACACACCACACAACACCCATGTCCCCACTAAGGCACCCCTGTTTTCACAGATGAGGAGTTGAGGGTCATGGTGGAGGAAATTGTCAGAGTAGAGCCACAGCTGTTTGGAGCACAGGTCCAGCAAATCTCCATTGCCAGGAAGATGGAGCTATGGCAGAGAATCATGGACAGGGTGAACGCCGTGGGACAGCATCCAAGAACAAGGGGCGACATCAGGAAGAGGTGGACGATCTTCTGGGGAAGGTGCATTCCGTGGAAGCAAGGCACCAGCTCGCCATACAGGGGACTGGTGGTGGACCCCCACCTCCTCCCACACAGCTCACAGCATCGGAGGAGCAGGTCTTGGCAATACTGCATCCTGAGGGACTCACTGGAGCAACCAGAGGACTGGAGACTGGTGAGTCAATATTTACTACTTCTCACCCCCATACCTGCGTGCCATCTCACACCCTCACCCTCACTCCCATCACTCCACTCCATCCCAAACATTGCACCTACACATCTGACTAACCCCAATGCCAAGCCCTGCATGCTATACCAATGCATGGACAGCCCTCCCATCCCTGCATGTACATCCATAACCAAAGCATGCACAGCATGGAGAACTAACAATCCCACAATACATCACCATACACAAACAAAGGAGGCAGGGCAACAGCAACGATAGAGGAGAAGCTAGGGATGTACAATTTGTCACAGACATGAAGCATAATACATCACTTACATCCCGCAGGTGCCCCAGCCAATGTCGGCGGAGAGGAGGTGCCACGACTATCCAGTCCCCCAACAGAAGATCCCCCCAGTGATGACAGTAACACTGGACTTCTAGATCTGAATCAACAACCTGGCCCATCAGAGACCACTGGACAGTCGGTCACCCCAGCCCACTCCCAGTCTACCACAGAGCCTCCCCCATCAGTAAGCAGCACCACAGCACCCACTCAGTGTCCCCACACCTCTGTCCCCAAGACACGTCAATCGGCAGTGTGCCCACCTGTCCAGGGACCCCAGTCCACACCTCGCCCCCAAGAAAGTCAGGTACCTGGGGTCAGTGGCAGTGGGCACACGGTTCAAGGGACAGAGGCACTGGGGAACAGGGACACTGGGAGGGCCACTATGCGCCGGGGGAGGACAGGCCCAGGGAACCGACTCTCCAGGACGCACTGACCAATGTCCTGGGGGCCTACCAACAATCCCAAGACACGATGGTCAGATCCTTACAAACATGCAGGAGAACAAGCGGCTGCAGGAGGAACACCATCAAAAGATCAGGGAAAACTTGCAGGCACTCAGCACCACCATGATTTCCATAGCAAGGATGCTGGCAGACATGGCCAACATCATGAGGGAATCAACAGCACAGTAGCGGGCCCCTACCACCAGCCAGTCTATTGACCAGCACTCCACTTCCGCTGCAGCTAGTAGGCAGGAGGCCCTGCCACAGGACGCACAGGCCACAGCACCCCACCCCCTGCAGAAGGTGATCCACCCGTAAATGTTCCCTGCAACCCAGACAGAAGCCAGAGCCAGGAAGTGAGACTCTCCTGATTGTCCCTCCTCGTGTCCTACCCTATCACCTTGTCCACCTTGATATGCCTTTGCTCACCTTCCTTTGGCCCCTTGGACACTGGACCTGTGCTACAAACAGAATGGAACAATACCCTGGACTTTCCTCTACCATCACCCCATTCCATTGCACTTTTCCCTCAGTTTTATAGCACTACAATAAACACCCTTGATTACAACTTGACTGATAGTATTTTAAGTGTTGAAAATGTGCATTTATGGGAACAGTCACATCTAGTGCAAATGATCTGAACACTGTGATAGCATACAATAAATGACCTGTAACTGTCTGTAGTAATCACATCATGACACTGTTGTCATATCACCAACATCTGTAAAATGACAAGCCATAGGAGACAGTAAGTTGAGATGCCAAGGAAGTGAATGCCATCATTCTACAGTCACACAGATGAAATCAATAGTCAGAGCAATGATCAGTTACACTGTCTCACCTGTGTGTCATTGGAAGTATTGACGTATAACTGATGTCCTGTTGTCCACATCCTCATCCTCTGCATCCTCATCCTCACTGTCTTCAGGGTCCACTGCTGCCACAGGGGCATCTCCAGTCTCCTCCTCCTGCAGAAACGGCACATGTTGTCTGAGGGCCAGGTTGTGCAACATGCAGCATGATACTACTATCTGGCAGACCTTCCCGGATGAGTAGCACAGGGATCCACCTGTCAAATGGAGGCACCTGAACCTGGCCTTCAGGAGGCCTACGGTCCTTCTGATTATTCTTCTGCTTCGCCCATGTGCCTCATTATAACAGTTCTCAGCCCCTGTCCTGGCATTTCTCACAGGGGTCAGGAGCCACAATAGGTTTGGGTAGCCAGAGTCACCTGCAAGTACTGAAGGACAGACATTAGCCTTACACAATGCTATGGAGTTAACACCTGAAGGCATACACTGACATACAGTGGGTGGGCACTCTGGCTCACCTATTAGCCACATCCTGTGCCTCTGTAGTTGGGCCATCACATTTGGAATGCTGCTATTCCTCAGGACAAAGGCGTCATGTACCGACCCAGGATACTTGGCAGTGATGTGGGAGATGTACTGATCCGCCAGGCACACCATTTGCACATTCATTGAGTAGAAACTCTTCCGATTCCTGAACACCTTTTCATTCTGGCAGGGGGGGACAAACGCAATATGTGTACTGACAATCGCCCCAATAATATTTGATATATGCCCCATTGCATAGAATCCTGCCTTCACAGTGGCCAAATCTTCCACCTGGGGGAAAGCAATGTAGCTGCACATGTGTTTCACCAAGGCAGACAATACCCTTGCCAGCACGATTGAGAACATTGGCTGTGACATTTCTGCTGCCAAGCCCACTGTCACTTGGAAAGAACCAGTTGCAGAAAAATGGAGCACTGATAGCACTTGCACAAGAGGGGGGATCCCAGTGGGATGAAGGATAGCTGATATCAGGTTAGGCTCCAATTGGGCACACAGCTCTGTGATTGTGGCTCTGTCCAGCCTATAGGTGAGTATAATGTGCCTGTCGTCCAGTGTAGCCAAGTCCACAAGGGGTCTGTACACAGGGGTTGTCTCATCCCCCTATTCATCCACAGCAGTAGGTATCTAAGGGACACAATAGTGAGCAGGCTGTCACAATTTGAACAAGGGAACCACCACCTCAGTGTACATACAGCATTAATGTGATGTGACAGTGAGAATGGCAATGTATGTGTAATTTTAGGCAATGACGCAATTATGGACAATCTGATTGCTGTCCACCACCATGAAATGGCGACCGCCTGTCCTGTATCCAGAGACAAGTGGAAGTGAGGTAACTCCGCCAACGTTGGGCGTCGTGGCGGAAGGCAGTCTTGCACTGCCGTGCAATTCCTCATGGGCTAATATGGGGCTCTATGGAGTACAGTGGCAAATGGGGATCAGTGGCAGCGGTGACGGCGGACACCACTGCGGACGTGACTGCCATTTTCTATCTAACTCCTCACTTGATTCCTGACTGTACACAGGACAACACCTACACTGCGTGTGCTGCTGTGACCTGTGTCTGGAACCTACCATGGCCCGTGTGACCAGAGAAAGGGCCCCTGCCTTCACTTGGATAGAGGTGGAGCGACTGGTGGATGGGGTCCTACCCCAGTATGGACTGCTGTATGGGCCTCCAGACCAACAGGTGAGTGCACCTTGGGCGCGATGCATGTGGGAAGGATGCATGGAGATGAGTGTGCAAGCATCGTAAGAATGTCTGGTGGTAGTGTACATGGTGGGTGCTGGGCGATGGGTGTGCTAATGGAGATGGAAACAGGATTGGTGGGCCATATGTTTGACAGGCTGGGTTGTATGTGTAATGGTGTCCTTCCGTCTGTATTACCTCTGCAGGTCAGCGCCCATCAAAAGAAGGGATTGTGGCGTGCCATTGCCAAGGACGTGCAGACCCTGGGGTTCTACAGCAGGCGGAGCACCCACTGTCGGAAAAGGTGGGAGGACCTGAGACGCTGGGCTCGGAAGACCACGGAGGCCCAGCTGGGGATGGCCTCCCAAAGAGGAAGGGGTGCCTGTCGGAACCTGACGCCCCGATGGCCCGCATACTGGCGGTGGCCTACCCAGATCTGGATTGGCGCTTGAAGGCATCACAGCAGCCACAAGGGGGTGAGTACAGTGGGTGTTACGACAATAATTGGTAGGTGGCATGGGATTCGGGTGGTGGGTGTGAGTTAGTGGGTGTCCCTTAATGCCAGGTCAGACATTGCAGCGTGATCCAGCTCAAGGGTAATTGGTGTATAGCAAATCCAGGTAACCTAGCTCAGTTGCATTCTATGTCATACAGGGCTTAGTGGGTCCCAGGAGGGGTGCAGTTGGTGGTGGTTGGTCATCATCTTGCTGTGGCATCTAGCCAATTGAATACCAGTGCAATGCATAGTGCTCTATCCTGATCCATGTGTGTAACAGTACTGTGTATGCCAACTGTGGTGTTAGTGCTGTAATTGACCCAGTGCTCCCTTTTTCTCCCTCCTCCCCTTTTCTCCTTCTGTCATCCTGTTCATGTGTGCATTAGCATCATCTGGCGGAGGAGCAGGGGCACCGGCGACAAAGGGAGCTGCATCCCACAGGACCCAGGAGGCAGAGTCCACCGATGCCGAGGGAACCAGTGGGGCGGAGGGCGAGGGGAGCTCCACGGCGGAGACAGGAGGTGACAACACAGAGTCTGATTCCTCCTCCGATGGAAGCTCCATGGTGGTGGTGGACACCTCTGTGACCACCCCAGCTGCAGGTACAGCCCCCACCCCTGTACCAGCACCGCTCTCCCAGTGGCCCCTCACTGAGTTGCCCATGCTGCTCACCCAGGAGGGTGGGCATCTCCTTCACCCCAGGCACCTCAGGCCCTGCCCTAGTGAGCCCTGCTGCCCTGAGTGAGGAGGCTATTGACCTCCTGAGATCCATCTCTGTAGGGCAGTCAACCATTGTGAATGCCATCCAGGGGCTGGCATCCCAGATGCAGCAATGCAATGTATTCCTGGAGGGCATCTACGGTGAATTGGCGGCCCAACAGAGATCGATTCAGGCTCTGGCCTCCTCTCTAAAGGCAGTCATTGTCCGTGTTCCTACCATCCCCCCTCCAACTACCACTTCCCAGTCCCAGTGTCCTCAACCCCAACCCACCCCGTACACACATACAGATGAGCATGCACACAGGGCATCAGACAAGAGTGGCACAGGCAGCACACTTCAGGCCACAAACACTCATGCATACCCCAGACAGTTGCACACATAACCGCATCCACTGCCGCCACTGTCTCCCCCTTCTCCTCCCCCTCCCCCTCCCTCAAAGTCACTTCCATACTCATACCTGCATGCACTGCTTCAACATCCATCACCAGCATCACCACACCAAGCAGCAAACACACCTCACTAGCAGACAACTCCACAACATCCATCCATGCGTCCCCTGTGTCCTCTCCCACCCTGTCTGTCCCCCCCTCCTAAAGGACACAAATGCAGGCACTCAGGCACCCAACAGCCATCCACCTCACATCAGCACACTGTCCATGCACCTGCACCCAAGTTCAGCAGATGTACACCTGCAACAACCACTCCCTCAACCTCCTCTCCCATCCCTCCTCCCTCATCCCGCCCCACCGTCCCTAAGAAGCTTTTCCTTGCTTCCTTGCCCGACTTGACCTCTTCCCTCCTACTCCCCCCGCCCTGCCCGTAAGAGCAGGGTCCCAATGACCCAGCTCAGCACCTCAGCCAAACAGTCCACGGGGACAGTGGAGGCACCTACTAGTCGTGGAGGCAAGACAGTGAAAGATCCCACTCCACCAGCCAGGAAAGGGAAGGATCCCACTCCACCAGCCAGGAAAGGGGAGGATCCCACTCCACCATCCAGGAATGGAAGGATACCACTCCACCAGCCAGGAAGGGGAAGGATCCCACTCTGCTAGCCAGGAAAGGTGAGGATCCCACTCCACCAGACAGGAAGGGGATGGATCCCACTCCACCAGCCAGGAAGAGGATGGGTCCCACTCCACCAGCCAGGAAAGGGAAGAAGCCCTCACCTGCAGCCAGGGAGGGGCTGTATCCTACTCCACCAGCCAGGAAAGGGAAGAAGCCCTCACCTCCAGCCAGCGGCAGTAATCTGCCAGGGCAGCGCTGCTAGCAGCGCTGCCCAGGGGATTGCGGGCCCCCTACTGCCAGCCTTTTCCTGGCGGTTTGAACTGCCAGGAAAAGGCTGGCGGTATGGGGAGTGGCGGGGCCCTGTCAGGGGTCCCCTGCACTGCCCTTGCCACTGGCATGGGCAGTGCAGGGGCCCCCTGACAGGGCCCCTGCGGCTTTTCACTGTCTGCCCTGCAGACAGTGAAAAGCACGACGGGTGCAACTGCACCCGTCGCACGGCCGCAACACCGCCGGCTCCATTTGGAGCCGGCTCCCATGTTGCGGCCCACATCCCCGCTGGGCCGCCGGGCGGAAACTCTGTTTCTGCCAACCGGCCCAGCGGGGATGTCATAATGGGCACCGCGGGAGTGCGGCCACATTGGCGGCCGCACAGCAGTTACAACTTGGCGGGCGGCAGTTGCCGCCCGCCAATGTTGTAATGAGGTCCAATGTATCTGTTACAGTGACATAAAGCAGTTGTAAGAGTCCAGAAGAGCTTACCTGGCTCGACCTCAGAGCTTCTGTTTCATTCAAAATTTAAAAACTGTGTTCAATTTGCCAACAGAGGGGAAACTGATGCAGCGGAGATATGGCTGCTATCTTTTGTCACAATATAGGTTTAAACGTGAGCATATATTCATTTGAGTGTATTAATGTCTAAAACTAATTCTAGAGTGGTGGATTGAAAACCCCAGGTTAATGTGCATTCACCGCTAGTAAGTATATCAAAAGTGATGCGATATGGCACTGAAATAAAATTTGTTTTGAGATTTTCTGATTCTTTAGGGTGTTAGTTAACAGTTTTTATTGAAACAATCATTAGTTATTCTATGTTTAACCTTATAACGCCACCTATGTATTCTGACAATGTAGTTCTCAGGCATAGTTAGAAGTGTGAATATAAATGTTATTATTTTCTTTCTAAATGCATTTTAACATGAATCTGAAATGTTCTTGAATGACAATTATATAAATCTGATATTAAATGATTTAATGTAGTTTATTAAAATTTCCCATTTAAATCAATTGCTTAGCTTAGCCACAGTAGAATGATAGGCCTACAACAATGCAGAAATTGTGAGAAGATGCCCTTTCACTTGTTAACGCAATGTTACTTTCAAGTTCCGTTCACATGAAATGTTAAAGTTTCACAAATTCTGTTCTCATCGAATACTTGTTTGGAAATCAAATGCCCTATTGTTTTATACCCTTTAAGCATGAGAAGTTGTCCTTCAATGTGCAACATGCAGGAATTATGGACAAATTAATTACATTTGTTACAAAATTGGTACAGGAGGAGAAGATGGACTCCTTTCCCACGACAGTGATGAGAACTCAGTGGTGATGTTTCAAATGTTCAACATGTGATGTCCACTGATTGGATGATGGAGTTGCTCGATCCAAATTTGAGAACTTTCCAACAAATCAGACCATTTTGTGGCTTTTAACTTACTGTGCCTTGATGAATTGAGGGTCATTTATCATTTTGCCATTCTATACCATGCCATTACTTGCCATGCAACTCTCACCTTAACGTTGCTGCCAGTAAGATTTCCCCGGATTCTGGTTGCTGTTTTCTTCTCTTTGTCTGGCACGAGCCCCAAGCCTTTGTCCCAACCAAATAGACACTTGGTCATCTTTCCCCTCAGGCTCATGACCAAAAACTTATTTAAACATTTGCCCATGGTTACTATTGCTGGTGACTTTCTGCATGGTAATTTCTTTTTTCATGGACTCCTTAAGTATTGATTATAATGCTTATTTGGTATTTTTCAACCATCTCTTATGTTGAAGGATTAGAGTTAGGTATTTCTGACCCATTGTGAAACCTCTTGACAGAGCTTCTAAATGCTGATGCTTTCTCTTTTTACTTACTTTTTGTCAGTTATAGTTAGTTTGAAGTTGGCCCAGATGGCACTCTTCCAGATTGTTTTTGTCCTATATTTGCTTTCTATTCTTTGTCCCCAAATGTGATTGCTCAGCACATGTCAACTAGTGACATTTCTGTAAGGATTTCTTAATTGTAACTAACTTGATTGATTTAATCTGTTTCTGTGTTGATATGGGCTGCATTCAGTGACCACCAAGAGGTATTGCTTCTATTCTGTGTGGCACATATTTGTATTGAGTGCCTTGTTTGCTTAATGTTAGCAAAGCTTTGTTTCTTTCAACGACTTGGTCACCCTGTGCTGGTCTTATCTCTACAGTTTGTTCTTGGGGATTGTTTACATTAACCTGTATATTAGTTTGTAATAAACACCCTTGAACTTTATTTTGGACTGGGGTTTCTTTATTTGGCCATGTGGGTCATACTGTAAGTTGAGGTGTGTTTGTTGTCTCGTAAAATACTAACTACCTCTTTCTTCCAGATGGATGCAAAGATTGTTGACCTTGCGTAATGCATTGTTTGCCTCAGCGTAAATAAATGTGTTAGCACCTACAATGGAGGTCTTGATACAGCTTTATTAGACAGCAGAAGTGTATTGCCTGCATTCCTGAACTGGAGGGTGTTATACCGGACACTGAAGTGTGCAGGGATGGAGACAGTGCTGCCCTTAGAAATTCAGTATGACCTAGTTAGCAATGGGTATCTGACTGTTCTTGCTGAACACTACAATTTGGATCATGATATGAATGGAGCCGGTACAGCAGATTCAATTGTTAGAAGGAGAGACGGATCTAGTGAGGACCTAGGTCTTTTGACCTTCCTTGACTGGGACATCAAAGAAGTCTGATGACAGCCATGTGCAGGGTTTCACACTCATTGTGTGCATGGTATGAGCACTTCTACTTAGAGCCAACATCACCACCACCTACTGTGAGAGCTATCACCTTACACAAACATTTGTCTACACTGTAGAAAGAATATGAAGTTATGAAAAGGAACCACTCCAAACCAGTTCCTAACCTGTATAGAGTGGATCCACATCCCCTGTCTAGAAATCATGTATAAAAGGGATCCAACTTTCGTACTTGGTTCCAATTCCATGCTGTTTCATTGACTAACCACACACTGACTACCTGGAACATCCTCTCCACACAAGACATCACCTCAACCATGAAATCCATCCACTTGGGAGCCCCTGCCTGCACCACATATTCAACCTTGGAAACAAAAGGATTGGCCAGGAACTCACCACCCTGCTTTAGCACAGCTATCACCACTTCAGCATTTCCCGGTGCCTGGAAACACGCCAAAGTCAGACCACTACTCAAAAAATCCTCCGCCAACCTCAGCGAAACAAAAAACTACCACCCTGTGACCGGGCCGCCCCGGGCAACAGCGGGGAACCGGCAGAAACGGAACCGCTACGGCCGCGTTCCCAGGTTCCCCTGGAAACGCGTCCGCAACGAGGCCAGCGTCCTGACGTTGCCTCGGCAACCTCCGGTGACGAGGAGGCTCCGGATTGGCCACCAGGCGGCCAAAAGACGGAAGCTCCGGTCGAGAGGGGGAGAGCCGGGAAGGGAGAGAGGAAGGAGAACGGCGGCGGCGGCGGCGAACCGAAGGAGGAAGAGAGAGACGGCGACAAGGACATCGGAGGAGGACCCCAGTGGCCTGGAAGCGGCGGAACCCGAACCCAGAGGAACAGCGCCCGACCGGAAGCAGGGGAGACCAGCCCAGACCGACGAGAGGACCTCCACAGAGCCAGCCACGACCCTGGAGGGTCGTGGCTCTACAAGGTACGGTCCTTCTGGACAAACCGAGGGGCACAATAAAAGGGGAGAAACGCTGGGGAAGGGAGGAAGGCAGGGTGAGGGGAGGGAGGAGAGAAGGGCACTTTAGAGAGCACCGGGAGAGCACAAAAGGGTAAAGTACGGAATATACACAAGCCCTGAAGTCCTCACTGGCACCTATATCACACATAAAACCCCCCCCCTCCTTAAACCTTTTCCCAGCAAAACATATAAGTAGAAGACGTGGTATAAGGCGTCCGTTCCACTCACCAGCGGTATGTGTTCCCTTTTTCTTATATGTCACATCCGGGACCTGACGAGGACGATCCGGTACGCCACCTAGAGAAAAGGAAGAAAAGGGACACAGATTAGAAGGAAGATATTCACCACTCCAGAGAAGAAACTGGCGCTAAACGTCGTACTGACTTTTCATCAGTTCTTATTTCAAATTACTAATAAATACTTACCTCAAAAACCCAAATTTACCTCTCCTGAGTGTCTATACTGTGGGGACTGTCTACAGTGGTGTCAGAAGTGGGATCTTGTTTCTAATCCCTCTCCATAAAACAGTCCAGACAGTATACACAATGAGTGAGAGTCCATCGTTAGAGACCGTGATTAAGCAACTAGCGGAAGGGCAAAGACACTTACAACTAGTATGGGAGGCCCAACAGAGAGAGGCCAAAGAAGACCGAGAAACCTTACAATCTGCGCTGAAGAGCCAGGCGACCATACTGGCGAACAACCAGTTAGTCCATGAAAGTGCGATGAAAAAACTAACGGAGACTATCGCCGCTAGTAAGGTACATCCGAATGTACCTAGTTCCGTATTACAGAAGTATCAGGAGGGAGAGGATCCGGAATCCTTTTTCACCAACTTTGAACGGGTAGCCTCCTCCGCCCTATGGCCAGAAGATAAATGGGGACAATATGTGGCCCCCCTGCTCACCGGTCTCTTACAATCAGCATATCAAGCCGCTAACCCAGGTGGTGTCAACCCCTATCAAGACATAAAAACAAGTATACTAGAAAGGGTGGGTCACGACACAGAATATTACAGGATGAGATTTCGTAAAGCCAAATGGGGCACCAACGAAGACCCTAGAACCTTTTATTTTCGTGTGAAGGATCTAGCATTAAAATGGTTAGGCCATATTGGAGATAGTCGGGAGGAAGTCATCAAAACCATTATACTGGAACAATATCTCGATGGTCTACATCCATCCACAAAACACTGGATAAGACAACACCCAAAAGTGGATACTGAGACGGCCATCGATCTGGCCTGTGCTTTTCATCGATCCACCGATGTCAGAAACTGTCCCACGCGAAGTATCATTAAACCAGTTCTACCGTCCCCAAAGACATTTGTAAAAAGTCCACCCGACTATCTAGTACCACGTAGGATTCCTGAAGGCCCGCCTACCATGGGACCCCAATGTTATAGTTGTGGTGAATGGGGACACATCGCACGTATGTGTCCCCAGAAACAAGAAATGGGAGAACCCATGGAGATAGGGATGACAAGGCGAAGGGTGTTATGTACTGGGAAGGGCGCCCTAAAATTTAAAATGATGATACAAGTGGACGGGAAAAGTGTATATGCCCTGGTTGACTCCGGCTGCAGCCAGTCAGTAATTAGGAAAGACTTGATAAATAATGATATAGAAGAGAAACAATGGGTATCTATATGTTGCATACACGGGGACAAGGCCCAGTATCCTATACAGGTACTCCAGATCAGGTGGGGACCCTATCAGGACTTCCTCCCAGTGGGGATAATGCCCCGGTTAATCGAGGAATGCATCATTGGGACAGACTACATCCACTTCCAAGAACTATTAGACTACGTCAGAGATAGCAAACAAACTAAGGATTGGTGGGGAGAGGCACCTTTTTCAGAGAGTGATATTGAGTGTCCGCTATATCGTAGAAAGTTGTCACGAAGAGAGAAACGACAGGGAAAAGGGGACTATCGGAAGACGAAAGGTGACAACACCTATGGAGAGATAGTGGCAGAAATTCATGAAGTTCCTAGTACTTTTTCCCAACAACAGAGAGAGGACCCCTCCCTTAACAATGCCTGGAGGTCGGCAGTAACAGAGGAGACAGAAGAGGTGGGTCCCTACTTTATAGTGCAAAAAAACTTATTATATCGGGTTACTACCACCCGACGGGGAGAACGTAAACGCCAACTTCTGGTACCTACCCACTATCGGGAACATGTTCTTACACTAGCTCATAATCACCCAGGGGGAGGACACTTTGGGAGAGAAAACACCGAGGAATATTTACTCAGAAGGTTTTATTGGCCTGGAGTGTACGCCCACATACGTAGGTATTGCGCCCAATGTCCCCGTTGTCAGTTAACCGAACCTAGTCGGCCTAGGAAGGCGCCTCTCCTACCCCTTCCCATCATCGATATCCCGTTCAAAAGAATAGGGATGGATCTAGTGGGACCTTTGATTCCTTCGTCAAAAGGACACACCTACATCTTAGTCATTGTAGATTATGCTACACGATACCCAGAGGCCATTCCCCTGACTAGTATGACAACCAAGACAGTGGCCCAAGCTATGATTAACGTATTTTCTCGTCTTGGGTTTCCACATGAAATCCTCACGGACCAGGGGACCCCTTTTATGTCCACCTTAATGAAACAAGTGTGTAAAACATTGGGGATAGCTCAGATCAGAACCTCCGTTTACCATCCTCAAACGGACGGATTAGTCGAAAGATATAATCGAACCATTAAAACCCTGCTGAGAAAGACTATCAATGAGACAGGGAAGGATTGGGATCAAAAGTTACCCCTAGTGTTGTACGCCATACGGACACATGAGCAAGCATCCACGGGGCATAGCCCCTTTGAGTTGGTCTTCGGACGCCAACCTCGGTCCCTTTTAGACATGGCGGTAGAATCCTGGGAGGCCGAGGCTGAGGAAGCAGGGACTCCTTTGTTAGAATATGCGGAAAAATTGAGGAACCACCTACACAGCTTATGGACCGACGTACACGCAAACCTGGAACAGGCCCAACAAACACAAAAGTCCTATTATGACAAAGGAAGTAAACTACGGGTTTTACAACCCGAGGACCAGGTCCTAATAATGAGACCCACCTCCGACCATAAACTCCTGGCCAAATGGCAGGGCCCATATCGAGTAATCAAAGCAGTTTCCCCTGTCACCTACCTTATCGAAATATCCTCCCGTCCAATAAAAACACAAATATATCATGTAAACCTGCTAAAAAAATGGGAGACCCCCGCACAACCTGAACGTTCCGTAGAAATGGGTCAGTTTGTGTGTCCCGACAAGACCCTAGATATCGAGTTCTACCCTACCAACCCCGATACTGAAAGTACCCTACCCATAGTAGACGATATTTTACCTGAAGGGCAAAAGCAACAAGCCCTTAAGGTTTTAAAGCAATGGCAACCACTCTTTTCAGAGAAACCAGGAAAGACGTTTTTAATTCACCATAATATACGCACAAGCTCAGGGCAGATCACCAGAGAACGCCCGTATCGTATTCCAGAAGCTAGAAAACACATAATCGAAGAAGAAATCAAAACAATGTTATCCCTAGGGGTCATCGAACCGTCCACTAGTCCCTGGTGTTCACCGGTTGTCCTAGTACCGAAGCCTGATGGTAGCGTCAGGTTTTGCATAGATTTCCGCAAACTGAACTCAAACTCCCTATTCGACACCTATCCCATCCCTAGGGTGGACGATGTTCTCGAAAAACTAGGGAAAGCAAAATACATGTCTACTATCGACCTAACTAAAGGGTATTGGCAGATTCCCTTAGCTCCTCCAGATAGAGAAAAAACAGCTTTTTCTACCCAGTCCGGGTTATATCAATTTACAGTACTGCCTTTTGGGCTTCATGGAGCCCCTGCAACCTTTCAGAGGTTGATGGATAGGATTCTAAAACCCTATCCTGCATTCTCCGCTGCGTATCTAGATGATGTAGTCGTATTTAGTGAAACATGGGAGGACCACTTAATACACCTACAGAGAATATTCCAAGCCCTTCAAACTGCTGGTTTGACGGCCAATCCCAAGAAATGTGTGATAGGTAAAACCGACATCTCCTATTTGGGATATCGGATTAATCAGGGTACACTACAACCTCAAAATGGGAAGGTGGATGCCATTTTACATGCCCCTCTTCCACACACGAAAAAGGAATTACGCTCCTTTTTAGGATTAGTGGGCTATTATCGGCGCTTCATTCCACATTACTCCACCTTAGCAGCACCTCTTACGGACCTACTCACTAAACGATATCCCAATCGACTTTTGCCTTTTTCGGAGACGCAAAACGCGAGTTTTGAACAGTTGAGAGTTTCCTTAACCTCCGATCCCATCCTGCACTGCCCAGATTTTACGAAGCCGTTTCACCTCTACACTGACGCATCGGATGTTGGGCTTGGAGGGGTTCTGACTCAGCCAGATAGCGAGGGGCTTGACCATCCGGTGGTCTACATCAGTAGAAAACTGGTTTCCCGGGAACGTAACTATCCAATTATAGAGAGAGAGTGCTTGGCTATCAAGTGGGCCATTGACTGTTTGCAGTACTATCTCCTAGGGCGGCCGTTTATACTATTCACGGATCACGCTCCTCTTACATGGCTGGCTGCGCATAAAGATTCTAACTCCAGGATACTGCGATGGTTCCTTGAACTGCAACCATTCTCCTTTCAGGTTCGGCACGTCCCTGGATCTCACCAGGCCCCCGCTGATTATCTGTCCCGATTTCCTCTGTCTTCGCCTGTCCTGGAACAGGACAGTTCTTGGGGAAGGGTGTGTGACCGGGCCGCCCCGGGCAACAGCGGGGAACCGGCAGAAACGGAACCGCTACGGCCGCGTTCCCAGGTTCCCCTGGAAACGCGTCCGCAACGAGGCCAGCGTCCTGACGTTGCCTCGGCAACCTCCGGTGACGAGGAGGCTCCGGATTGGCCACCAGGCGGCCAAAAGACGGAAGCTCCGGTCGAGAGGGGGAGAGCCGGGAAGGGAGAGAGGAAGGAGAACGGCGGCGGCGGCGGCGAACCGAAGGAGGAAGAGAGAGACGGCGACAAGGACATCGGAGGAGGACCCCAGTGGCCTGGAAGCGGCGGAACCCGAACCCAGAGGAACAGCGCCCGACCGGAAGCAGGGGAGACCAGCCCAGACCGACGAGAGGACCTCCACAGAGCCAGCCACGACCCTGGAGGGTCGTGGCTCTACAAGGTACGGTCCTTCTGGACAAACCGAGGGGCACAATAAAAGGGGAGAAACGCTGGGGAAGGGAGGAAGGCAGGGTGAGGGGAGGGAGGAGAGAAGGGCACTTTAGAGAGCACCGGGAGAGCACAAAAGGGTAAAGTACGGAATATACACAAGCCCTGAAGTCCTCACTGGCACCTATATCACACATAAAACCCCCCCCCCTCCTTAAACCTTTTCCCAGCAAAACATATAAGTAGAAGACGTGGTATAAGGCGTCCGTTCCACTCACCAGCGGTATGTGTTCCCTTTTTCTTATATGTCACATCCGGGACCTGACGAGGACGATCCGGTACGCCACCTAGAGAAAAGGAAGAAAAGGGACACAGATTAGAAGGAAGATATTCACCACTCCAGAGAAGAAACTGGCGCTAAACGTCGTACTGACTTTTCATCAGTTCTTATTTCAAATTACTAATAAATACTTACCTCAAAAACCCAAATTTACCTCTCCTGAGTGTCTATACTGTGGGGACTGTCTACACACCCAATCTCCCTTTCCCATTCCCAATAAGGTACTGGAAACGATCATCAACAAGCAACTCATGACATACCCAGAGCAGAAACAGTTACTCAACGCCTCCCAATCCAGCTTCCGTAGCAATCACAGCACGAAACTGCCCTGATAGCCGACACGACAACAACCAAACCCTCCTCGACCAAGGAGAAACAGCAGCTTTGATCCTCCTCGACCTCTTGGCAGCCTTCAACACTGTGTGAATCCACATGCTGATCGAAATACTCTACCACCTCGGTATGCAAGGGGACGTCCTCAGATGGATCACCTTCCTCAAGACAGAAGTACTGATTTTTGGAAACAGCAGCAACACACGGAACGACTCCTGGTGGCCATCAGGCCTAGGACCCACACCCACTCCCTCTGACCACGCAGAAACCTTGGAATCATCATTGACAATAAGCTCACCATGAAATCACAGAACAAAGCTGTCTCCTATGCCTGCTTCCTCACTTTGCACATGGTACATAAGATCTTCATGTGGCTACACCTACATACGAGACACACTGTGACACAGACCCTAAGAGCCAGCTGACTGGACTGCGGCAACGCCCTCTACTTAGGAGTCGCCGACACCTCCTACAGATACTTCAGACCATACAGAACGCCGCAACCTGACTCATCCTCTGCCTTACTTGATGAACCCATATCACACCCCAACCACCGGCAACACCACTGGCTCACCGTACAGAATAGATGCCAATTCAAGCTACTGACCCACGCACCCAAAGCTCTACACAACCAAGGACCCGTGTACATTAACCACCGACTGATCTTCCAGCAACGTTCAAGAGGACTACGCTCTGTCTCCCTTTCACTTGCCCACACTCCGGGCCTCCATCAAAACAGAAGTGGAAGATGCTCCTTCTCTCACATCGCAGCAAAAATCTGGACAGCCTCCCCATGCACCTTTGGACCATCACCTCACTTCCAGAATTCCGAATGGCCCTCAAGACCTGGCTGTTCGAATAAGCCTCTGGGACCTGCAAGCTCCTGGATACCATATTGGGTGATTAGCTGCACTTTATATATCCTGATTGAGGAACTAAAGAGAGGGATACTCCACAGAGTACTCCGTCCATCATTCTTTTGTGTTGCTAAAGTTGCCCTAATTGGGAAGGGTATGCCCAGACATGTGTCCCTTGCTCACTGTGCCACTGGATTCAAGCTAGCCTGGTTGATGAAGGGTGATAACCTGAAAATGGTCCCAGGATGCTTGTTTCCGGTCCAGGGAGGACCTTGCCTTGCAGATTGGGCTGGACTGTTCCCAAGATGAACAGGGTCAAGACTGATATACATATGGCTGGGTCCAAACTGGGGTGGCATGATGAGCAAAAGAACGATGGATTAAACCCAGGTCTGTGACTGGGGTGAGTGTTTTGGCATTGTTCAGCACTCCGTCCATCCCTTTTGTGTTGCTAAAGTTGTCCTAAGTGGGAAGGGTATGCCCAGACGTGGGTCTCTTGTTCACTGTGCCACTGGATTCAAGCTAGCCTGGCTGATGAAGGGTGATACCCTGAAACCTGTCCCAGGATTCTTGTTTCCGGTCCAGGGAGGACCTGGCCTGGCAGTTCGGGCTGGACTGTTCCCAGGAGGAACAGGGTCAAGACTGATTTGCATATGGCTGTGTCCAAACTGGGGTAGCATGGTGAGCAAAAGAACGATGGATTCAACCAAGATCTGTGACTGGGGTTAGTGTTTGCATTGTTCAGCACTCCGTTCATCATCCTTTTGTGTTGCCAAAAGAGTTCTGTCATTTCCAACTCACACAATACTACATCTTTCTCTTTCTTAAATAAAACATTACAAATTTTTGACAACTATCTACACAATTAGTGTTCTTCAATGAGTCTTCGTGGGGCTCTATTCACATGTCCTGATTGTGTCTGTGGAAGCTGGGGACAGGCAGTCAAAATGTCTTTGATCTGTGTTGTTGATGTAAAACATGAGCAGTCAATGAATTTTCAACTGTCTGTTCTGACCCAGTATCTACGTTGACATCAATGCTCGACGAGAGATGGGCCACATGTCGAAAGTGTGAGGAATTTCGTGTAATGGACTCACCAGGATGTCGGGCAGTTACCATGTGTCCTTTGTTGGTCACAACTTGAAAGAGCTCAGCATCAAAGGGAGCATCAGACTTCTTTTTTCAAGGATGATGCAAGAGCATTTGATCTTTTGTGAAATTGACATCTTTTGCATGTCGTCACTTGTTGGCATAGGCCTTCATTTTCTTCTTTTGATCCAAGTCGTTGGTACAGATAACTGCCTCAATATTTGTTCATTAGTTGGTCACTGGTGAGAGGTTGAGAGTGCTGGTTCTAAGACTGATGAGTAATAATGTCTTTCAGTTTTATCATGTCACTATCCTGACTTGTGGCAGTAACTATTTGTTTCAATGAAATGGCAGCTGGTGTGCTTGATTTTATGGTGAAATTTATGTAAGCTTCAGCTGTCATGGAAGGGGTACCAGAGTAGTAGAACAGCACTCTTGAGAAATAGTCAGCAGGGTTTTAACCCTTCCCTGGAAGGTGCACAATTGTGTAGTTGTATTCTTGTAATCTTAGACCCCAATGTTCAATGTGAGGAGGCATTTTTGTCTTTGAATTGCCAAAGATGGTCAACTATGCTTGACGATCGGTCACAAGTGTAAACGGCTTTCCATATAAAAACACGTGGAAATGTTCATAAGCCTATACCACTGCTAAGCTTTCTTTTTCAGGTTGTGAAAAACTATGTTCAGTTTGGCACAAACCTTTGCTTGCATATGCCACGCTATGCCTTCTAGCATTTGGGGGTCCGCTGTGCTGTGCAAGGATTGAGCCTAACTGAACGGGGCTAGCGTCAACAACAAACTCTTTATGAATCTTTGGATCAAAGTATGCCATTTCAGTGGTGTTCCCCATGGCTTGTTTAATCTTCTTGAAGCTTTGCTTGCACTCATGTGACCAGTGAAATGAAATGTTCTTTTTCATCAAGTCTCTTAGAGGAGCACTGACAGTAGCAAAGTCTTGTATGTATCTAGAACATTAAAACTGGCCATGCCTCAAAAACAAACGTAACATGGAAATGTCTTGTGGGGGATTGGCAATAGACAATGCTTGTACTTCAGCTGGATCGGGTGTCATACCCCCATCAGAAAAGATATGACCAAATAATTTAAACTTTGTCTTATGGAACTCACATTTGTCTGGATTCAAACTTAAACAAGCACCAGCAAGCAAATGCCACACTTGCGTGAGTCCTTTGTCATGCTCCTTCTGGGTAGCTCCGAAAACCAATATGTCATCACTATAATTAAAAGCATTCATGACATGCTGTATGATACATAAAATGATATCTAGAAACCACTCTGCAGCAGATGACACAGCAAAACTGAGTCTTTAATGTAGAAATGTTATGTAGAATTTGTTGTAATGTACTTGCAATTCTCTTCGAATTCCAACTGATGATATCCTTTATTCAAATCAAGGCGAGAGAAAACCTTTGCACCATTTAATTGCATTATCATGTCACCAATATGCAAACCTGGATGCTGTTGTTTTTCAATTGCCTTGTTCGCCTACCGCATATCCACGCAAATGCGTACAGCTCCTTCACTGTCTTTTTTGGATACTACCACTATGAGAGAAACCCATGGCGTTGGACCAATGAAATGCTCAATAATATCATGTTTGAGTAACGATTCAAGTCCCCTTTCAACTGCTTCCTGTAAATTAAATGCAATTTGTCTGTCTCTTTGAACAATAGGATGGACGTTCTCATCTATGTAATGTACTTTCATGGTTTTCAGTTTTCCTGACCCATGAAACAACAAAGGGAACTCACTTACATTTTCATGATGAGCATTCAAGTTATAGTTCATTGATATCAGTCCCGCATCAGAAGCTGTGCTGAAGCGGAGTTCATGAATGGGTGCTTGTACTTTTGTTTTCTTGTATTTTCTTGTGGCTATAAATGAACCTTGGCTTTTTAGTGGTGTTGATGCCACTAAAAAGCATCAACATCCATGTGTACACTTTATTTTTCGATGGCGTAAGTCCAGCCAAAGAAGATAGTTCATTGCATTTTTCCTCAGGCATAATGTTTAGTGACACATCACTGTTGATGAAAAAGGTATGGAACACCCCTTTATCTTTTGTGTAATATTTGGACAATGTTTGAATGACTTTGGTGCCTTTTCATGTTGACTCTTCTTTGACCTATGTTTCTCTTCAAATGCGATCACTCCTACATGTGCACATTTCTCTAAGGTGAGCATGAATATTGCACAGCCATCATCTTCACTTTCACCTAATATTTAAACTGAAGAACTTTTCGATGATGATTTAGAGGAAGATCGACTTCGTTTGGTGCCAATTTTGCCTCAGCTGATGTTGTTGCTTAGCCTTGTGGTTGTGTGTCGAATTTTGATTGTGGAACATTCAAGGAGCAATTTTGTCTTCACGCCGTGTCGCACTTACTTTTTCCTTCGCCTTGCAGACCGTCACAAAATGGTTCGCCTTCTCACATCCATTGCAAATCTGCACAATGGCTGGACATTTACCTTCCTGTGGAATGATAATCCACACCTGAAGCACAACTTCTTCTTTCGAGGAGACATCACTCTGGGCCATATGTACAAAATCTTTTTTCCATAGACACAGAATGGGTACAATCGTTTGGTACATCTGGCACTCTGTGTCCTTCTGCTTTAAGTTTTGGCTCATGGTCATGATTGACTCGTTCTGGGCACCTTGGGCTTCCATTTCAGCTGCTTTTCGATCAGCACGCCCTTCAGCCCTGGCGGCCATGAGAACTTCTCAAGGTTAAGAGTCTCTCTCAGCATTCCTGTCTGGAATGAATCTGACAGGTACCCATCAATAACTCTGAGGCATATTGCTTCCTCATTGCTAAATTCATTGAACTTATGGTGCTTGATGAGGGTATCCAGTCTCTCAAAAAATTTATCAATATATTTTTGACTGAAAATATTCCTTTCTTAATTTACGTTTGCAACAAAGAACAAAACTGGCAACACAAATATTGAAATAAATGCACATTCTAATAGTCTACTAAATATCCAAACAATTAAAGGTGCTCATACACTAAAACACATCGTTGCCATGATGTGTTATACCGGATTGCTAGACAGTAAACCGGTAGCATATACCAAGCAAAACAAAATTAGTGGAGCACACTGAAAAATTAAATGTATCAGTAGTTTAAAGATAATTGTTGTCTTAAATACAATGATGTAAATAAACCATAAATTACAAGATCAAAGATGTTTCCTATAATGGTGTTGGTACTATAACCATACTATATCAAACAATACATAAGTATAAATACATACAAAATGTTTATATGAGAAAAAATAAATATAATACCAAAAATATATAACACACAAGGTATTATAAATATACAAGCACAATACAAACAATGTGACAATAAATACAAAATGCAAAAGCCATCAGCCGACACGTGTTTTGTCCAAACTGGACTTCTTCAAGGCTGAGAAAATCATAATAAGCAACATCACGGTATAATACATACATACATCATTTACAAAAATACATAATCTATTATAATAAATTTCTTTATAAAATCACCACCCATCACCATAGATGTAATGTGACAACTACAAGTTAAAAGACAAAGAGAAACCAACACCATGTATCAATTACCAGAAACATTACGTATTATTAAAAGGTAAGTAATACATAAAACATCCTGAATACAGCCAGGTATTAAGATCAAAGGTCACGGAAGAATTTAGTTGTAAAAATATACAACATGCAGCAACTGTGAAGTAGAAACCCGAAAGACTATACTCATTAAATCCGGCACAGCCCCATAGAACACCTGAGTGTGTATACTACCTATTATGAATAAATACCTTAGTCATTCAAATGGCACTCGACCTCATACCACCCATTGGGACTGCCCAGAAAAGAAAAGAACTACATTATTTTCTTTTATTGTCAAAGACGTAGTATACTATTAGCAAAAATGACATTACCCATACTGACCTCGATGTGAAACAACTCGTTATAGATGTCTTCAAATTGTGACCCACATCATATTTTTAACAACTTTATTCCGTCCTCCTGGTCTCATCTAAGAGACAGCGTAATTTGAATGTCCCTTATTGCCTGCAACAAAAACAATAAAATCCCTGAGCTCAGATGCAAACCAATTCTAATCAGAGGAAATAACAAATCAATACACGGATCATAAACCTCAAATCCATAGTTAACGTCATAGTTGAAAAATCACACAACCCAATAATTACTACTACAACATCGAAAGGAGGGAAATAATCTAATCAATGAAATCAATACATTCAAATAAGAAAATTCAGACAAACCTATACATCATCCTGCTTTCTAACACAATGAATATATATCATTAGCAGCTTATAACTGCAAATCTACAAAGGAGAAACACCACCATATACATTAAAGCACATCACAATATTATCCAATACCGCCAATATTAAATTAGCTATACAACGCAGTAGCAAGCATCATAGATCAATTTTCTCGTATTAGCGCCAAAAAGTACGGACGAGCATCCCGCCCGAGCGATAAAGCAATCTACTTAAATACTGAACCAGACATTGCCGTGGACCCAATAGCAAAGTGAGTTGTTGAACTATCGTAACCAAAGGTGGCAGGAATATAATATGATCAAAGAAAGAGGGCTTAAACATTTTGAAAAAACGTGGCGGCCATCTTTAAACATCAAACCTATGTTGAACAACTGTATCTGAAAGCGGTACTTTCTCGATGTCGAGAAAAACAAAAAAGGGACTAAAAGTGGCCTCAAACACATGGCGGCCATCTTTATGTACCCAAACAAATTTGTTTGTCGAATCATCTTAAGAGAGGGTAACAATCACCCAAATTTAGACACCTTACCACATGCCAAAAGATCTACAGCTACCTTCAAATTTCAGAATTCAAAGCCTTGGGTAAAAAACAATATTCAAAAAATAAACCAATACCAGAATTATAAATACACATGAAAAAAGTGTTTCTGAAAATATCAGTATAACTTTGTATATACACTCAAAGATAGAGCAAGACACTGTCAGATCCCATGCCAAAGTGTATTAAAAGTGCCCATACAGAGAGAGAATAAAGGTGCCACTAAAAAATACATTAGGTGACAGTACTGTGTATAGGTCAGACGGTGCAAACACAGTGATATTGAAATTTACACATAAGTTAATAGCATTCACTATGTATTGATATCAAATGAGAACAGTGGTCATACATTAAAGAAAATGATATAATTCATCACCCAGATTCATTCCCAGTTCTATAGTTCTTAATTTAATAATCCAGTTTGCTTCATTCTTTTTTAAGTCAAGTGTCCTATTATCACCCCTTGGGTTCACTGGAATATGATTTATACCCATGTATTTGATTAAAGGGACTCCTGTGCCTAGATGTTTTTCATTAATATGTCGTACTACTGGTGAGGCTATATCATAATTCCTCAGAGCTCTAATATGCTCCTGAATTCGTTCTTTTAAGGGCCTGATGGTACTACCCACATATATTTGACCACATTCACATTCCAATACATATACCACAAATTTAGTATTACAATTGATAAAAGTTGAGATTTTAAATTTATCACTACCATTGTAACTTAATTCAGAGGTTTTGTGCAATGGCAAATTGCACATGTTACAATTACCACACCTATAGAAGCCAGTCATTTTATCAGGGAGCCATGTGAGTTTATGCTCTCTTATAGGAGGTAAAAAAACTTTTGCAAGCCTCATTCCTAATGGTTTTACCTCTTTTGTGGATCATTCTCTGCCTCTCTGGTAATAAATCCGCAAGTGTGCTATCAGTCTGTAATTCATTCCAATGATTACATAAAATGCGAAATATGCTTTGACTGTTCTGACTATATGCTGTACAGAAATTGACCGTTCTCTGTAATGGACTATCTCGAGCTTTAGCATGTTGACCCTATAGAGTGGTTCTACTCATTTTATCATTCTTTTTTCTTGCTGCCCCTATGGTACGTTTAGAGTAACCTCTTTGTCAGAACCTTTCTCCCAAATTATTCAATTCAGTATTGCATACATTTGAATCACTGCAATTTCTTTTTAATCTGGTCATCTCCCCAAAAGGAATGGCTTTTGGGATGAGCACTTTCAGCATGTAATATTGCATTACATGCTGTTGGTTTACGATGAAATCGCGTATGGATCTCATTATCTTCAATGAATATGTGTCATGACCACACAAACTTGCCAAGTCAAATCAAAGAAGTGCATGAGAAAAGCAAAGAGATATCCTCAGTGGAGACAGCAAAGCCCAAACTGGAAGAAGGTTTGCAGAGTAATCTTGTGCTTATTTCAAAGGAAGAATCAAGAAGAGAAAATCCAAGATGGCCGCTGTGAGTCCTGAAGGTTAGTTACAGTTCTAGTCTTGCAATCGGTTGGTTGCTAGGTTACGAGCTCTCCAGCTGGAAGCCTTGCACTTCAACTGAGGTCTGACAGGAATCAGCCGTGTGGAGAGAGAGCTCGCTTCAGAACAGAAACTCCTGTGAGGTAAAATTACATTTGAAGATTATATTACAGAAAACGGATAAATATTGTCAAGGTTTATTCGAAGAGTTTGATAGTAGACCGTTCCCGTGGAAGTCGGCAAGGCTACAGAGTTAATGTTTGAATTAACCTTATGTTTACAAGGTTCTTGTTTAAGATATTAAAGTCAAAGAAAAAACGAACTTTAAAAGACCAAGTATCTACAAATGTCAAGGTTATAAACGAAGGCCAAGTTTAAAGGAGAAAAGAACTGTTAACAAATAAGCATTTACAAATTCAATGGTAATAAACCAAAATAGAGTTTAAAGGAGAAACAAACTTAAATAAACAAGCATTTACAACTACAAGTTATTGACAGATGTCGAAGTAAGGAAGGAGAAACTAACTGTAATAAACAAGCATTTACAAATACAAGTTATCAACAAATGTCGAAGTAAGAAAGGAGAAACAAACTTTAATAAACAAGCATTTACAAATACAAGTATTGACTGAAGTCACAATAAGACAGGAGAAATTAAATAACATCATCTGATTTGAAGAACGCATTATCACCAACTATATATATATATATATATATAGCAACATAAAACCAATCTCTAACAAAGGTTGAGAAGTTCTTCCAGAATCAATAACAAGCATTTTTTAAGAAGAGCTATCATTTATAGAGAGAAGCAAGGCTACAGAGAACTCAGGGTGAGTGAAGAAATAATAGAATTAAAGAGAATTAAGTGTTGAGAGTAGAAAGTGAAAAAACTGATGTTGTATGTCCCTACTAATTGCGACTGTGACTCTTGCAGGTGCTGTATCCAATCTTAGATGTGAAGAGGCAGACTGAGTACTGGCGTTCATCATCTCTGTGGCAGTCTCTCTACCATCCCATTCCCCTTCCCCCCTCCGGGGTACTCAGCACGAAGGATTAAGATTTGTTGTGAGTAGCTCAGGTCGGGACTGAGGAGTTATCTTCTGCTTCTGAGGAAATCGAATTGAAGTATCCTGACAGATTGGAGTGCCATCACCCTAATTTTAGGGAAAAAACAGATTTCCTCCTGAGCAGAATGGCAGAAGGAATTGATATAAAAGCATTAGCCACCGTTTTGGAAGGGTTACAGAAACAATTAAATAACACCATAGAAGAAACAATCCAAATAAAACAGCGAATAAATGAGTTAGGGAACACCGCTAAATCAAATGAATCTGTGTTTTCACAAATCCCTAGCCCTTCACAGTCTGCAGGTATATCCACTCAAGTAATTCATGCAGTTTCCCCTATTATTCCTTTGGCTCAACCCGAGCGCTTCGGTGGGGATCCAAATAAGGCGCAGATTTTTCTGACCCAATGCTCATTGCATTTTTTATGTAGACCAGTCATTTTTTCCGAAGACCAGTCCAAAGTGGCATTTATATTGTCTTATCTGACAGGAGATGCGGCCGCATGGTCCATGCCAATAATTTCCAGAAATGATCCTGTTTTATATAATTTCCAAAATTTCAAGGAAGAGTTCTTAAGAACATTTGATCGGCGAACTGCAGCTCAAGCCACTGACAATGAACTACTGGAAATCAGGCAAGGTAATAAAGATCTAATAGCCTATCTGGCTCATTTCAATAAACTCATTGTAGCGACTGCCTGGCCGGAGTCAAAAAGAGCCGCCATATTTTATCGTGGACTGAGAGAATAATTGAAAGATGCCTTAGCACAAGTTCCAAATAGACCCACCGAAATTTCGGAGTTAATTGATCTTGTGTTACAGATTGACCACCGGTTAACTGAACGAAGAGCAGAAAAGAGAAGAGAGTATCGACCATTTCCCCTGAGAATTGATCGTGTAAGAAATGATCATACGAGAGCCGGAGAAGGGATAACGATAGAAGAACCAATGCAAATTGGTTCCATCCGAGGTCCTTTATCTAAGGAAGAAAAAGAGAAAAGAAGAGTGAATCAACTATGTTTATATTGCGGTGCATCTGGGCATTTTGTTAAAAACTGTCCCAAGAAACCCAAAGCTCTTCTGTCGGGAAAAGGCCAGCTTCATCAGTAGAGGGAGTTGCCCTGATGAAAGCAGAACCCAAGCCAACTCCTTTAGATCAACGAGTGGCGAATACCTTACAAACCGCAGCGCCACATTTGGTACAAACAGTATCAGTTAAGACCCTTGAGAAGGAAATTGAAGGGATCTCAGTTATGATAGACTCTGGAGCTATGGGCAACTTCTGTGATATCAAATACGCTCGTAAAATGGGTATTCGATTTATCAAGAAATCTACTTTGGAAGTAGTAAGAGCTGTGGATGGAACCAATCTTTCTTCAGGACCCATTTCCCATGAGACCGAACCAATTCAGATGCAAGGTTTTGGTGGACATCAGGAGCAGATAATCTTTAATTTGATAGATGCTCCACAATTTCAACTCATTTTGGGTCTGCCCTGGCTTACAGACCATAATCCACAAATTGATTGGAGCAAAAGAACGATCAAGATGAATTCCTCTTACTGCAAAGAGAATTGCTTTCATGATGGAGTGGAAGTGTCCACCAAGTCCCAAGCGGCCTGTTTATCATCACACTCTTCAGTGATCTATGCACTGAAGACAGCAGAAATTCCAAAAGAATATGAGGATTTAGTCGCCGTTTTTGATGAAAAGAAGGCTGAGAAATTGCCACCACATCGACCCTACGACTGCAAAATTGAACTGGAGCCAGGTGCGATATTGCCATGTAGCAGAATATACGCATTGACCGAAGCAGAGAATCAACATTTAAAGGAGTATTTGGATCAATATCTTGCTAATGGTTTTATTCGTCCTTCTGCATCTCCAGTGTCATCCCCACTATTTTTCATACCAAAGAAGGATGGGAGTCTTCGAACTTGCATTGATTATCGAGCCCTCAATCAGGTTACCATTAAGAATCGATACCCACTGCCTTTAGTGTCAGTTTTATTAGATCAAGTAAAGAATGCTAGACTCTACACCAAATTGGACCTGCGAGGAGCATATCATTTGATTCGAGTGGCTTCAGGGGATGAATGGAAAACCGCTTTTCGGACTTGATACGGATTATTTGAATATCAAGTGATGTCTTATGGGTTATGCAATGCTCCCGCTGCCTTCCAGCATTTCGTTAATGATATATTACGAGAATTCCTCGACCGGATTGCCGTGGTTTATATAGATGACATTTTAATCTTTTCCGACAATCTACAGGAGCACATTTCCCATGTTCGATCCATCCTCACAAGGTTGCAAGAAAACCATCTCTATGTAAAATTGGAGAAGTGTGCATTTCATGTGGAACGAGTTGAGTTCTTAGGATTCATTTTGTCACCAGAAGGAGTTAGTATGAATCCTGCCAAGATAAAGACAGTGCAACATTGGCCTTCTCCTTGCAATGTCAAAGAGATCCAGAGTTTCTTGGGGTTCGCTAATTTTTATCAAAGATTCATATCCAATTTTTCTCAAACAGTTACACCCATTACTCGATTATTGAAGAAAGGAGTGAAGTTTGAGTGGACAAAAGAAGCTGAAAATGCTTTAAATTTTTTGAAGAATTCCTTCGTCTCAGCTCCAATCTTGCTCCACCCCAATCCAGATGAGCCATATTATGTGGAGGCAGATGCTTCAGATGTTGCCATAGGAGGTATCCTTTCCCAGCGTCATAAAGATACAGGTCAATTACATCCAGTGGCCTATTTTTCTCGAAAATTAACACCATCAGAGATAAATTATTCAATTGCGGATAAGGAGCTATTGGCAGTCAAAGAAACTTTTCGAGTGTGGAGACATTACATTTTGGGAGCTAAGCATAAAGTGACCGTTTACACGGACCACCGAAATTTACAGTTTTTAAAATCAGCTCAAGCTCTAACAGCTAGACAACTGCGTTGGTCCCTATATTTTTCAGACTTTGATTTTGTTATCACTTTCAGACCAGGAAAAGTAAATGGGAAGGCAGATGTTCTATCTACAATTGATACCGGTGCAGTTAAAGAGCCTCCAGAAAAAGAATTTATTATTCCACAAGAGAAGTTCATATCTGCCATATTGTATGAAAATTTAACCAAAGAAATTCAAGAAAACTTAACATTCGAAGGAATGCTGAAGTGGTCCAAAGAAGGCCAAGGAAGAGAAATCAAAAAAGGTTTGCCATACTTTAAAGGTGCACTGTATGTTCCGACTGTGGAGCTGCAAGAAAAAATTCTTCAGGCTTATCATGACGATCAATTGGCTGGACACAAAGGAATTCAAAAGACTCAAAATCTAATACAACAAGAATTTTGGTGGCCAAAAATGAAAACTCAGATAAGACAATGTGTCAACTTGTGACAAATGTCAAAGAGGGAAATCAAATAGAACAGCTTCACAAGGTCTGTTAAGACCTTTGCCCACTGCACCCCATGCCTGGCATACTGTTACTATGGATCTTATAGTGGACCTCCCTAGTAGCCAAGGTTTTAACACTATCCTAGTTTTTGTAGACACTTTCACTAAAATGGCGCATTTCATTCCTTTGAAAGAAATCCCTCGAGCCCCACAGGTTGCACAGTTGTTTACACAACACATAGTACGCGCCCATGGTATCCCAAAAATTCTAGTTTCAGACAGGGAGTCCCAATTTGTTTCTCGCTTTTGGAAGGCCTTTAGTAAAAGATTAGGAATTGATTCTCGTTACTCTACCAGTTACCATCCTGAAACCGATGGGCAAACAGAGAGAGTGAATCAAGAGTTAGAACAGTATTCAAGACTCAATTTATTCGATAAAGAGAAGGAATGGCCTGAGTTGATGTGGGCAGCTGAATTTGCTTACAATAATGCTGTTCATTCCACCACTGGGTTCACCCCCTTCTATCTGAACCATGGTAGACACCTTAATGTAATGTTGGGTAAAGAAGATGGTTCAGTGCCTGCAGTAGAAGAGATGGTGAGGGATTTGCAGACCACGTTAGTTAGGGCTAGAAAAAACATAATTCAAGCAAAAGACTCATATAAGACTCAGGCTGATAGAAAACAAAGAGAGAGCCCCATTTATTCGAAAGGAGACAAAGAGGGTCATTCTGACCCTGGCGGCCGGTGGCCGCCAGGGCCACTGACCACGGGAGCACCGCCAACAGGCTGGCGGTGCTCCAACGAGCATTCTGACCGCGGCGGTTCAGCCGCGGTCAGAAGCGGAAAGTCAGCGGTCTCCCGCTGACTTTCCGCTGCTCGTGTGAATCCTCCATGGCTGCGGAGCGCGCTCCGCAGCCATGAGGATTCTGACCCCCCCTACCGCCATCCTGTTCATGGCGGGAAAGCTGCCATGAACAGGATGGCGGTAGGGGGGGGTCGCGGGGCCCCTGGGGGCCCCTGCCGTGCCCATGCCAATGGCATGGCACGGCAGGGGCCCCCGTAAGAGGGCCCCGCAAAGTATTTCAGTGTCTGCCTTGCAGACACTGAAATACGCGACGGGTGCCACTGCACCCGTCGCACCTTCCCACTCCGCCGGCTCGATTACGAGCCGGCATCCTCGTGGGAAGGTCGTTTTCCCCTGGGCTGGCGGGTGGTTTTTCAGCAACCGCCCGCCAGCCCAGGGGAAAACTTGTAATACCCGCCGCGGTCTTTTGACCGCGGCGCGGTATTTTGGAGGGCGGCATCCTGGCGGGCGGCCTCCGCCGCCCGCCAGGGTCATAATGAGGCCCAAAGTTTGGTTATCCACTCGTCATTTACGTCTCAAAGGAAATCGCAAATGTCAGCCACGATTTATAGGCCCATTCAAAGTTGACAAGATGATCAATCCAGTGGCAGTTAAATTGCAGTTGCCAGCTCATCTAAAGATACATCCTGTTTTCCATGTCTCCTTGTTAAAGAACAGTCCTCCAAATTTATGTCAAAACTCCCCTCCAATTCCTATCCAGATTAGCTCTGCAGAAGAGTATGAGGTCAATCAAATCTTAGATTCCAAAATCCGTAATGGCCAGCTTTATTATCTAATTGATTGGAAAGGTTATGGTCCAGAGGAACGATCCTGGGAGCCGCACAAGTATGTACATGCTTCAATATTAGTGAGAAACTTTCATAGAACCTACCCAAGCAAACCTAAATTGGAGAACTGTTCCTTGAGGGGGAGTACTGTCATGACCACACAAACTTGCCAAGTCAAATCAAAGAAGTGCATGAGAAAAGCAAAGAGATATCCTTAGTGGAGACAGCAAAGCCCAAACTGGGAGAAGGTTTGCAGAGTAATCTTGTGCTTATTTCAAAGGAAGAATCAAGAAGAGAAAATCCAAGATGGCCGCTGTGAGTCCTGAAGGTTAGTTACAGTTCTAGTCTTGCAATCGATTGGTTGCTAGGTTACGAGCTCTCCGGCTGGAAGCCTTGCACTTCAACTGAGGTCTAACAGGAATCAGCTGTGTGGAGAGAGAGCTCGCTTCAGAACAGAAACTCCTGTGAGGTAAAATTACATTTGAAGATTATATTACAGAAAACAGATAAATATTGTCAAGGTTTATTCAAAGAGTTTGATAGTAGACCGTTCCCGTGGAAGTCGGCAAGGCTACAGAGTTAATGTTTGAATTAACCTTATGTTTACAAGGTTCTTGTTTAAGATATTAAAGTCAAAGAAAAAACGAACTTTAAAAGAGCAAGTATCTACAAATGTCAAGGTTATAGGAGAAAAGAACTGTTAACAAATAAGCATTTACAAATTCAATGGTAATAAACCAAAATAGAGTTTAAAGGAGAAACAAACTTAAATAAACAAGCATTTACAACTACAAGTTATTGACAGATGTCGAAGTAAGGAAGGAGAAACTAACTGTAATAAACAAGCATTTACAAATACAAGTTATCAACAAATGTCGAAGTAAGAAAGGAGAAACGAACTTTAATAAACAAGCATTTACAAATACAAGTATTGACTGAAGTCACAATAAGACAGGAGAAATTAAATAACATCAGCTGATTTGAAGAACGCATTATCACCAACTACATATATATATATAGCAACATAAAACCAATCTCTAACAAAGGTTGAGAAGTTCTTCCAGAATCAGTAACAAGCATTTTTTAAGAAGAGCTATCATTTATAGAGAGAAGCAAGGCTACAGAGAACTCAGGGTGAGTGAAGAAATAATAGAATTAAAGAGAATTAAGTGTTGAGAGTAGAAAGTGAAAAAACTGATGTTGAATGTCCCTAGTAATTGCGACTGTGACTCTTGCAGGTGCTGTATCCAATCTTAGATGTGAAGAGGCAGACTGAGTACTGGCGTTCATCATCTCTGTGGCAGTCTCTCTACCATCCCATTCCCCTTTCCCCCTCCGGGGTACTCAGCATGAAGGATTAATATTCGTTGTGAGTAGCTCGGGTCGGGACTGAGGAGTTATCTTCTGCTTCTGAGGAAATCGAATTGAAGTATCCTGACAATATGTCCAAATCAAGAAAGCAAACATTGTTTTTACTGTATTCATAGGTAATTTGTATGTTAAAGATGTTCGTGTTGATATAATCATGAAACTCCACTAATAGTTGTTCAGACCCAGTCCAAGGGGGTCATTACAACCCTGGCGGACGGTGTTAAAGCTGCTGTAATACCGCAAACAGGCCGGCGGAAAAAAAAGGGAACTATGACCGTGGCGGAAACCGCCAACATAGACAGCCACTTTAACACTCCGACCGCCACGGCGGTACAGACAAGCAGCGCGGCGGTCACCGCCAACAGACAGGTGGAAGACAATGTACTGCCTACAGTATTACAACAGGCCAATCCACCACCTTTTCCGGGGCGGATTCACGGCGGAAACAGCTGTTGCAATGGGAAAACGCTCACCTTAACACACTCCACGAGGAAGGAGGGCACCATGGAGCTGGAACTACAAATACTCCCTGCGCTTGTCTTCCTGCTCCTCTACGAACATCAGCAACTGCGGCGCCGAAGACAACGGTGAGTACTGCACCTACGACATAGGGGAGGCAAAAGTCAGGGTGACACACACGCAACACCCCCACCCCCACCCCGACCCTCACACACTACAACACACATACCAATGCATTTCCAAACATCACAGTAACAACCCACAACCCCCCCCGGAAGAATGCAAAGACAAAAGGGAATCAGTACAACCATTGTAATGTATCAAAATACAGTAAGCTCATATATACAGAAATATATACACATTCCAAATATATACATCACGATTACTAGTGCAGGTATGCACAATTCAATGTCCGTGGACCACTGGGCCCAAAATGCATGGGCGAGGCCCACACACGATACCTGTCCAGAAACGAAGAGAACACTGCAGGGGCATCAGATAGAAATACAACAGGCACCTCAGGGGGAAGGGAAGGGGGGGGCACCTCAGCCGGATGAGTGCACGACGCCAGATCCACGATGGGGCTCCATGCCCATTGATGTATCCTGGAGAGTGCAAAGCCACAGTCTTTCAAGTCTCTACAGTGGGTGGGTTGCCCACTGTACCATCCTGGGGAGTGCAAAGCCACAGTCTCTCAAGTCTCTACAGTGGGTGGTTTGCCCACTGTACCATCCTGGGGAGTGCAAAGCCACAGTCTCTCAAGTCTCACAAGTGGGTGGGTTGCCCACTGTACCATCCTGGGGAGTGCAAGGCCACAGTCTCTCAAGTCTCTACAGTGGGTGGTTTGCCCACTGTACCATCCTGGGGGGTGCAACGCCACAGTCACTCAAGTCTCTACAGTGGGTGGTTTGCCAATTGATTAATCCTGGGGAGTGCAAAGCCACAGACTCTCAAGTGGATAACAGCCTCCACTGGTTCTGGAGGGGGCCTGGTGCCCAGAGTGCTTCATCCTGTGAAGGATTCAGGTAGTGGATGCAGTTCTCCACTGGTTCTGGAGGGGGACTGGTGCCCAGAGTGCTTCATCCTGTGAAGGATTCAGGTAGTGCATGCAGTTCTCCACTGGTTCTGGAGGGGGACTGGTGCCCAGAGTGCATCACGCTCCCCATGACGGTCCCAGTTCCATCACTGTCCCAGCCGCACATGGGCTAACGATGCTTGAGTTGGCGGTGCTTGCCCTGTTCATCGGTGCTTGCCATGGCGGTCTTTGCCCTGCTCAGTGGTGCTTGCCCTGTTCAGCGGTGCATGCCATGGCGGTCTTTGCCCTGTTCAGCGGTGCTTGCTCTGTTTAGCGGTGCTTGACTTTGCTGTCTCTGACCTGTGCAGTGGTGTGTGGCATGCCGGTCCCTCAGTGCCCAGCGGGGCTGTGGCTGCCGGGGCCCTCCAGGGCGCTGGCGGTGGTCTCCGGACCAGTGACGATAGTGCTGCCCTCCAGGGCACTGACTCTGGCGGTGGTCTCTGGACCAGTGACGAAAGTGATGCCCTCCAAGGCACTGACTCTGGCGGTGGTCTCCGGACCAGTGATGATAGTGCTGCCCTCCAGGGCACTGACTCTGGCAGTGGTCTCCGGACCAGTGACGATGGGGCTGGCGGTGGCGTCCTGGCCAGCGGGGAGGATGGCGGCCTTCTCCGCCGTGCTGCTCTTACCAGACTTTGGAGACTTCTTCTGCCCCTTCACCACCTTGGGAGGGGACACAGCTGACTTGACACTCCCCCCGGGACCCTTGTGAGCGGATTTGCCTGCAGGAGTCTTCCCCCTCTCCTGTCGGGCACTGTCCAACTTCTGGTGCTTTACAGGGGGTGGACTGGCAGTGCTTTGGCTCCGTGCTGCCCTGGTGGCCAGTGCACTCCACATACCTCCAACACGCACCACTGGTACAGGACTTTTTTTGGCTGAGGTGCTACTACGGGACCTATGAATTGGAGGGGTGGGGGTGGTGGGACAGAGGTCAAGGTTGCTCAGGAAAAGTTTCTGACGAACACTGGGATGGGTAACTGGAGGGGGTCTGGGAGTGGAGGAAGAGGAGGTGGTTGTAGGAGGTGTAACTTTAGATGATTTGGGTGCAGGTGCAGGTTCTGGAAGCTGTTGTGAGGTGGATGGATGTTGGGTGTGTGGGTGCCCGCGTTTGTGTACTTTGGGAGAGGGCGTCACAGACACGCTGGGAGAGGACACAGGGGACGTGTAAATGGTAGTGGGGGTGGTGAGTGCAGGTGAGCGGGGTGTGGTGCTGGGTGTTCTGGTGCGAGTCCTAGTGGCTGTAGTGGTAGTGCATGCAGGTGAGAGTGTAGATGACGCTGGGAGGGAGGAGGGAGACGAGGAGGAGGGGGGGCACAGTGGAGGCAGTGGATGTTGCTTTGTCTGTATGTGGGTGATGCTTGTGTGAGTGCCTGTGGGATGTGTGGTGCCTATGTTTGCCTGAGCTGCCCTTGTGTGTTGACGTGTGTGCAGGCTGGTCTGATGGTGTGCTTGGGATAGGCTGGGGTGCAGGGGATTGGGTCTGGGTGGAGGAAGTTGGAGGGGGGAGGCTAAACAGCTAAACACAGGGACAATGGCTGCCATCAGTGCTGAGGCCAGAGCCTGAAATGCTCTCTGTTGGGGCGCCTGCCCAGAATGAATGCCCTCCAGGTATGCATTTGTTTGTTGCAAATGCCTCTCGACACCCTGGATGGCATTCACAATGGTAGATTGCCCAACAGTGAGGGATCTCAGGAGGTCAATAGCCTCCTCACTGAGGGCAGCAGGGCTGACTGGGGGAGGGCCTGAGGTGCCTCGGGCAAAGGAGATGCCCACCCTCCTGGGTTAGCGGGCACGGGACACACGCTGAGGGGCTGCTGGGAGGGCGGTGCTGGTAGGGGGGTGGCGGCTGTACCTGTTGATACGGTGGGCACAGAGATGCCCACCACCACAAGGGAGCTCCCTTCAGAGGAGAAGTCGCTGTCACTGCTGTCTACTCCTGTCCCCGTCGTGGAGCTCCCCTCGCCCTCCGTCCCACTGGTGGCTTCCGACTCCGTTGTCTCGCCTTCCAGGGCCAAGTGGGTTGCAGCTCCCTCCTGCTCCAGTGCCAATGCTCCTCCGCCTGATGATGCTATTGCACACAAGAACAGGGAGACCACAAAAAGGGGGGGGAGACAGAAGGAAGACATGTTCAGTGCATACAACACCACCATTGGAGGACACAACACACATGAAGCAGCCCTCTGCACTACGCCATGCACTGACAGTTCCTAGAAATTTCAGCTGACCATGGGGTACGTGACTAAGAGCAATTGCTGCACACCTGGAAGTCACAGGAGCCTGACTAGGTGTAGATGGCTCTTACCAGTGGTGGGTTTGGTGGGGCCACATGGCCTGCCTCACAAGGGACCTTGCCTACCAAGTTCGCCCTGGCCTGGGGGATCCCACTGCCCACCTCCCCCACCCAGACACCTCATAATGCGCGCTGAGTCTGCTGAATGAGAGTGTACTCACCCCCTTGTGGCTGCTGTGATGCCCTCAAGCACCCATCCAACTCCGGATACGCCACCGCCAGGATCCGGAACATCAGGAGGGTCATGGTGCGACGGGCACCCCTCCCACGTTGGGAGGCCATCCCCAACTGGGCCTCTGCCATCTTCTTGCTCCAGCGGCGCAGGTCCTCCCATCTTTTACGGCAGTGGGTGCTCCGTCTGTGATAGACTCCCATGGCCCGGACGTCCTTGGCAATGGCACGTCAAATACCCTTCTTCTGGTGGGCGCTGACCTAGAGGAATGGTACAGTGGGAAAGGAAATTACTTACCCGTCCAGACCGTCATACTCATTGTCCCCCAGTTCCCACCCATGCCCTGATGCACATACATTCCCCATCTGCACATGCAGGCCTCAGCCTCCCCCATCTTATCTTCTATCCACACCAATCCAAACAGGCATTGCCCACGAAGCATGCTCACAGTGTACTCACCTGTTTGTCTGGAGGACCGTACAGTTGCGTGTACTGGGGGAGGACCCCATCCACTAGTTTCTCCAACTCCTCCGAAGTGAAGGCAGGGGCCCTTTCCCCAGTCACTCCACCCATCGTCGCTTCCAGACACAGGTCACAGCAGCACTTGCAGTGTAGGTCCTCTCCTTTTGAAGGTCAGGTATCAAGTGAGTGAACAGACAGAAAATGGCGGTCACGTCCGGGGCGGTGTGTAGCGTCACTGCCGGGGTACATCGTCATTTGCTCCTGGGACCCATAGGGCCCAATGTTGACCAATGCAGAATTGCGGCGCGGTCTTCGACCGCCCACCTGGACGGTGTACAACGCCAGCGCAATTACCTCATATCCCCTTGTCCCACCTTACAGGTCAGGCAGCCGCCATTTCAAGAGGCCACATGGGATGGATATTAACTGCGTCACACCTATCTAGGCCGGGAATATAGACAGATACTGGCACATTGCAAATTAATAACGTTTCTGCTAATAACACATTGTGATACCTCAGTGTGGAATGACTCTCTGCTCGCTGTTATCCTCCATAGGGCACGTCCGCTGGGGCAGGTGATGAGATGGCGGCATCCTCCGATGTACAGACCCCTGGTGGACCTGTCAACAATGGAAGAGGGACACATCCTAGTCACATACAGACTTGATTGTGCAACAATCCAGGAACTGTGTGCCCAGTTGGAGCCAGACCTGATTTCATCTATCCGCCATCCCACAGGAATCCCCCCTCTAGTGCAGGTCCTGTCTGTACTCCATTTTCTGGCCAGTGGGTCTTTTCAAACAACAGTGGACATGGCATCAGGGATGTCCCAGCCAATGTTCTCTAACGTGTTGTCCACAGTGTTGTCTGCCCTGCTGAAACACATGCGCAGCTACATCGTGTTCCCTCAAGTGGAGGATTTGGCCACAGTGAAAGGTGACTTCTATGCCCTGGGACATATCCCCAACATCATTGGTGCCATTGATGGTACACATGTGGCATTTTTCCCCCCCGCAGGAATGAACAGGTGTACAGAAACCGGAAGAGCTACCATTCGATGAATGTGCAGATGGTGTGTTTGGCTGACCAGTACATCTCCCATGTGAATGCCAAGTATCCTGGCTCTGTGCATGACGCCTGCATTTTGAGAAATAGCAGCATTCCTTATGTGATGGGGCAACTCCAGAGGCACCGTGTGTGGCTAATAGGTGAGGCCAAGGTCCCAATACAGTTGACATAGGTGTCTGGGTATGGGGCTGTCCCTAAGGGTTAGTGTGTGTCTAACAGTTGTCCCTCGACATTTGCAAGTGACTCTGGTTACCCCAACCTGTCATGGCTACTGACCCCAGTGAGGAATCCCAGGACAAGGGCAGAGGAACGCTACAATGAGGCACATGGGCGAACTAGGAGGGTGATCGAACGCACCTTCGGCCTCCTGAAGGCCAGATTCCAGTGCCTCCATCTGGCAGGTGGATCCCTATACTACTCACTGAAAAAGGTGTGCCAGATAATCGTGGCCTGCTGTATGCTGCACAACCTGGCTTTGCGACGGCAGCTGACTTTTCTGCAGGAGGATGGGCCAGATGTTGGTCTTGTGGCAGCTGTGGAGCCTGTGGACAGTGAAGAAGGGGAGTCAGAAGAAGAGGATAGCGACAACCGAAACAACATCATCATGCAATACTTCCAGTGAGACACAGGTAGAAAATGTAACTGCTTCCCACATCTCATGCTATTGTTTGAGCTAGCATAAGTCTGTCATTTTAATTTAGTGTATGGACCCTGACTTGTCACTTTGACTTTACATTTCACAGATCTGGGTCCCACTTTGTGCCCTCTGCTATGTTTACTGCTGGCCTACAGCTGTGTGACGCTGGTATGTGAACAAGTACATTGACATTGCTATATTCCATAGTTATTGCAATTACACATTTGTGAAAGCACAGAATGACTCCAGATTGTTTTGTGATTGAAGTGTGTTTATTCCTGTGCTAATAAGTGGAGGGGTGGTAAATTGGGCTGGGGGGATGGCGGAGGACTGTCCATGGCAGAGTCCAGTGTATTTGTCTCACAGGTGCATTGTCCAAAGGGGCATAGGAAGTGGAGCAATGGCAGTTTAAGGATGGACAGGGTGATATAGTGGGACAGAAGGGTGACATTCAGGGGGGTCTCATTGCCTGGCGGGGGTCTTGGCAATGTTCTCTGTCTTGTTCCTGGATCCCAGGGACCATTTGCTGGGTGATTCTCCATCTGCCAGGGGTGGGGTGCTGGTGTCCTTCCTGTTGTTCCTGTGGCGGTGCCTCCTGTCCACTAACGCCGGCGGAGGTGGAGGCCTGTTCATCGTCCGGGCTAGTGTCAGGGGCCCCTTGTTGTGCCACTGTGTCCCTCCTGGTGTTGAGAAGGTCTGCCAGCACCCCTGCAATGGTGACCAGGGTGGTGTTGATGGACTTCAAGTTCTCCCTGATCCCCAGGTAGTGTTCCTCCTGCAGCCGCTGGGTCTCCTGAAACTTGTCCAGTACCGTTGCCATGGTCTCCTGGGAATGATGGTAAGCTCCCATGATGTTGGAGAGGGCCTCGTGGAGTGTTGGTTCCCTGGGCCTGTTCTCCCCCTGTCGCACAGCAGTCCTCCCAGTTTCCCTGTTATCCTGTGCCTCTGTCCCCTGAACCGTGTGCCCACTGCCACTGCCCCCAGGTCCCTGATTTTCTTGGGGTGGTGGGTTTGCCTGGGTTCCCTGTAGTGGTGGACACACTGCTGATTGACATGTCCTCGGGACAGAAGGATGGGCCCGCTGGGTGGGTGCTGTGCTGGTGTTTCCTGAGGGGGGAGGCTCTGTGGTGGCTTGTGACAATGGCAGGGGAACCGACAGTCCCGAGGTCCCTGATGGGCCGGGCTGGTCATCTTGATCCAGGTGTACAGAGCTGCTGTCATCACTGTGGGCCTCTTCTGTGGGGACTGGATATGTCTGGCACCTCCTGTCCGGTGACATTGGGTAGGGGTCCTGTTGGGGTGTTTATTGTATGTGTGTGTGACATCGTGTGCAATGGGTGAGTGACCCTCTACTCCAGTGCTTGCATTATTGTCTTGGTCCTTGTGTGATTGGTGATTTTGGGGCATGAGTGAATTTCTGTACTGGACATGCTTGGGTGGTGGGTGTCCATGCATTGGTGTTTCATGCAGGGATTGGTTTTGGGATGTGTGGGCTGTGTTGGTGGGTATGTGTGGGTTTTGGGGTGATGGGTGTGAGGGTAAGGGTGTGAGTATGTGATGGCATGCAGGTGGGGTGGGGGGGATATAGTAGTAAAGATATGACTTACCAGAGTCCAGTCCTCCTGCTACTCCTGCAAGGCCCTCAGGATGCAGTATTGCCAAGACTTGCTCCTCCCATCTTGTTAGTTGTGGGGGAGGAGGTGGGGTTCCACCACCAGTCCTCTGTACAGCAATCTGGTGTCTGGAGACCAGGGAACGCACCTTCCCCCGAAGGTCGTTCCACCTCTTCCTGATGTCATCCTGTGTTCTTGGATGCTATCCCACTGCATTGACCCTGTCAACGATTCTGTGCCATAGCTCCATCTTCCTTGCAATGGATGTCTGCTGCACCTGTTATCCGAATAGCTGTGGCTCTACCCTGAGGATTTCCTCCACCATGACCCTGAGCTCCTCATCAGAGAACCTGGGGTGTCTTTGCGGTGCCATGATGTGGTGTGGGTGATGTGTGAGGGGGTGTCTGTTGTGATGTGTGTGGGGATGTGTTGGTGTGTGTTGTTTGAGGTGCATGGATGTTGTGTAAGTGATGGTGTTGTGTGTCTGTGGATGCTGGTGTTGTTTTAGGTAGTGTCTCTCTGGCCTGCTTTCAATTTTCTAGTAGTAAGGTTTTGTGGGTGATGTGTGTTTTATATTGGATTGGGTGTGTGGGTGTGGTGTGTGTATGTGTATCAGGTGTGTGTATTTCAAATTCTCCAATGTGGTTGTGTTTTGTTAGTGTGTGTGTATTTTGAGCGCAGTGGTGTGTACCGCTAATGGTTTACCGCGGTTGAGAGACCACTGCATTGATTTGTGGGTCGTGATAGTGTGGCCGTATACTTGTTGACGTGAAGGTGTAGGTTTTGTTATCGCCGGTTTATCACTGACCTTTGGGGTGGCGGACTTGTGTGGGTGTCTGTATTGTGGCGGATTCCGTGCTGTGGGTCGTAATACCTGTAGCGGAATTCCGCTCCCGCAGCGGTATGTTGGCGGTCTTCTGCACGGGGGTAAGCGGGAGTTACCGCCAGGGTTGTAATGAGGGCCATAGTCCGGTGCTCTTCGTGGCCTAAGCTATACTAACCCTGGGGGGCATGTCGTTGTGTTCCTGGCCTTAACCACGCGGACCCCTTATGCATCATGCTGTATGCACAGCATTCTTTGATGACTCGTATGTTCATATGTTTCCTTATTCTAATCCTACGTCATTTTCACTATATTTACTAAGGTAGGTTGCGTCCACCCTGCATTGCTCAGGACAGCAAATGGCATGTAAGGGATGCATAGTGATCTAAACTTTGCCTAAGTGGAGTCCTCAGAGTTGATATAAACTGCACAATAATTTATATCAGGATGCCTTATGGTGATTCATGTCATTTCTAGCCTAACCTACCTGAGATACTTGAAGTTCCGATGTATACCATTTTTATTCTTGCCTAGCCAAGGTAGTAAGTACTGAATCAGGATTTGCATACCACGCACAGTACTTATAACTATTGTTGATTTTGTTTATGTTAAACACAATATAAGACATATATTTTTATATAATTACATGTGGTGTTGTTTGTGGTGTATTAATTGTGTTATTTGTGTGGGTGTGTTCTACAAATGCTTTACACATTGCCTCTGACTTCTTGTGCCAATCTACCAAGGAGGTGAGCAGGGGTTATCTTGGGTGTGTAGCTCCCTTGCCCTGGCTAGAGTGGTGGTTGCTGCCTGGCTGTGGTGCCTACCTAGCCAACCAGAAACCCTATTTCTAACAACCGTAGAAACTAGAGATGTATATGCCTGTGTATATTGTTTAGCTTAAACTTGGAGACTTAAAGTTCTTGTTCACATTTACACTTGTTTCAGATTATATTGCATCCATTTTGTGAGCCTAGCTTTTTCCCTGCTCCCTAATACAGCCTCGTGATCAAGGAATCTTAGGAGACCTAGGTAAGGAACCCCAGACATTCTGAGAAATCTTGTTATCTGTTAAAAAGTGTTTTGTACTGCTACCCATTTCTGTTTACCGTAGGCTCTCTATGTTTCAGGTAGCTTGGCCTTTTTAAACTGTTTTTTTTTTTTTTTAGCCGTGACTGTTTGAAATTTCCCTCCTAGTTTGTGGCAAAAGACTGCATAAAGCCCCCCCCCCCCTCGTTTTTGAAAGTAAAAAAGCTACATGCACCTCAGCGGCTAACAAGAGTGTATTTAGGAGACTGCTTAACCCCTTCGCTGCCAGGCCTTTTCCCCCTCCTGTGCCAGTCCTTTTTTTGGCTATTTGGGGCAGTTTGCGCTTAGGCCCTCATAACGTTTTGTCCACATAAGCTAGCCAAGCCATATTTGCGTCCTTTTTTTCCAACATCCTAGGGATTCTAGAGGTACCCAGACTTTGTGGGTTCCCCTGAAGGAGGCCAAGAAATTAGCCAAAATAGATTTAAAATTTCGTTTTTTAAAAAAAAAATGGAAAAAGTGGCTGCAGAAGAAGGCTTGTGTTTTTTTCCCTGAAAATGGCATCAACAAAGGGTTTGCGGTGCTAAAATCACCAGCTTCCCAGCTTTCAGGAACAGGCAGACTTGAATCAGAAAACCCAATTTTTCAACACAAATTTGGCATTTTACTGGGACATACCCCATTTTTACAATTTTTTGTGCTTTCAGCCTCCTTCCAGTCAGTGACAGAAATGGGCATGAAACCAATGCTGGATCCCAGAAACCTAAACATTTCTGAAACGTAGACAACATTCTGAATTCAGCAAGGGGTCATTTGTGTAGATCCTACAAGGGTTTCCTACAGAAAATAACAACTGTAAAAGAAAAATATTGAAATTGAGGTGAAAAAAACAGCAATTATTCTCTACGTTATACTCTGTAACTTTTTCCTGCAATGTCAGATTTTTGAAAGCAATATACCGTTACGTCTGCTGGAGTCCTCTGGTTGCGGGGATATATAGGGCTTGTAGGTTCATCAAGAACCCTAGGTACCCAGAGCCAATAAATGAGCTGCACCCTGCAGTGCGTTTTCATTCTATACCGGGTATACAGCAATTAATTTGCTGAAATATAAAGAGTGAAAAATAGCTATCAAGAAAACCTTTGTATTTCCAAAATGAGCACAAGATAAGGTGTTGAGGAGCAGTGGTTATTTGCACATCTCTGAATTCCGGGGGGACCATACTAGCATGTGAATTACAGGGCATTTCTCAAATAGACTTCTTTTTTACACACTCTCTTATATTTGGAAGGAACAAATGTAGGAAAAGACAAGGGGCAATAACACTTGTTTTGCTATTCTGTGTTCCCCCAAGTCTCCCAATAAAAATGATACCTCACTTGTGTGGGTAGGCCTAGCGCCCGCAACAGGAAATGCCCCAAAACACAACGTGGACACATCACATTTTTTTAAAGAAAACAGAGGTGTTTTTTGCAAAGTGACTACCTGTAGATTTTGGCCTCTAGCTCAGCCGGCATCTAGGAAAACCTACCAAACCTGTGCATTTTTTAAAACTAGAGACCTAGGGGAATCTAAGATGGGGTGACTTGTGGGGCTCTGACCAGGTTCTGTTACCCAGAATCCTTTACAAACCTCAAAATTTGTCTAAAAAAAACATTTTCCTCACATTTTGGTGACAGAAAGTTCTGGAATCTGAGAGGAGCCACAAATTCCCTTCTACCCAGCATTCCCCCAAGTCTCCCGATAAAAATGATACCTCACTTGTGTGGGTAGGCCTAGCGTCCGTGACAGGAAATGCCCCAAAACACAACGTGGACACATCAAATTTTTGTAAAGAAAAAAGAGGTTTTTGGTGTAAAGTGCCTACCTGTAGCTTTTGGCCTCTAGCTCAGCAGGCACCTAGGGAAACCTACCAAACCTGTGCATTTTTGAAAAACTAGAGACCTAGGGGAATCCAAGATAGGGTGACTTGTGGGGCTCTGACCAGTTTCTTTTACCCAGAATCCTTTGCAAACCTCAACATTTGGCTAAAAAAACACATTTTCCTCATATTTTGGTGACAGAAAGTTCTGGAATCTGAGAGGAGCCACAAATTTTCTTCCACCCAGCGTTCCCCCAAGTCTCCCGATAAAAGTGATACCTCACTTGTGTGGGTAGGCTTAGCGCCCGTGACAGGAAATGCCCCAAAACACAACATGGACACATCACATTTTTTTAAAGAAAACAGAGGTGTTTTTTGCAAAGTGCCTACCTGTAGCTTTTGGCCTCTAGCTCAGCCGGCACCTAGGGAAACCTACCACACCTGTGCATTTTTGAAAACTAGAGACCTAGGGGAATCCAAGATGGGGTGACTTGTGGGTCTCTGACCAGGTTCTGTTACCCAGAATCCTTTGAGAACCTCAAAATTTGGCTACAAAAACACATTTTCCTCACATTTTGGTGACAGAAAGTTCTGGAATCTGAGAGGAGCCACAAATTTCCTTCCACCCAGCGTTTCCCCAAGTCTCCCGATAAAAATGATACCTCACTTGTGTGGGTAGGCCTAGCGCCCACAACAGGAAATGCCCCTAAACACAACGTGGACACATCACAATTTTTAACACAAAACAGAGGTGTTTTTTGCAAAGTGCCTACCTGTAGATTTTGGCCTCTAGCTCAGCCGGCACCTAGGGAAACCTACCAAACCTGTGAATTTTTTAAATCTAGAGACCTAGGGGAATACAAGATCAGGTGACTTGTGGGGCTCTGTCCAGGTTCTGTTACCCAGAATCCTTTGCAAACCTCAAAATTTTGCAAAAAAAACAAGTTTTCCTCACATTTCGGTGACAGAAAGTTCTGGAATCTGAGAGGAGCCACAAATTATACGCACAAAAAGAATTTGCCCTGGCGCCTAGAGGTTTCGGCCTAATAATAGGCTGAACTGCCCCCGGGGGAGCAGAAATGGCCTAAAATAAATTTGCCCCTCCCACCCCCCCCCCGGGAGCGAACCCTTGCCTACGGAGTCACTCCCCCTGCGTGACATTGGTGGCAAAAAAAAAAAAAACGGTGTCTAGTGGTTTCTGTCCCCCTTGGGAGCAGATTTGCCTCATCAAAATAGGCCAATCTGCCCCCAAGGGGGGCAGAAATGGCCTAAATATAATTTGCCCCCTAGGGGAGCGACCCTTGTCTAAGTGGTTTCTCCCCACCTAAAAATAAAAAAAATTTATCCCTGGTGCCTAGAGGTTTCGGCCCCCAGGGCAGAAAAGGCCTTTCGAAAAAATGCCCCCCCCTGGGAGCGACCCTTGCCCAAGGGTTGCTCCCTTATGCCACTTTCCCGAAAAAAACCCCATCTCTGGTGTCTAGTGGGCAAGCAATCCGGCTTTTGAAACGCTCAGAGAGACTTCAAAGGGAAGGAAATACATTTCCTTGCCTTTGAAGCCTCTCCGGGCCTCCCGCACGTGATCGAAAGAGAAATGCAAAGCATTTCTCTTTCGATTGAGCTTCCAGCGCGATGGGGGAGGCCCTGTGACAAATCAGCGCGCGCTCGCGCCCTGACGTCACAGGGGGAGGTGGGGGGGTCGGGTGTGGAAGGGGAAGGGCTTCCCCTTCCATCCCTGCCTTGGGGGGGTTGGGTGGGGAGCACAGAGCAGTGATTTAAATTGTGTTTAAAAACTGTCTGCATCACCTGTTTTTGCCTTGAAAAAGCCAATTAACTGAGTGTGTAACAAGTAGTATTTCAGTGTTTTTACAATCTCTTCCATACCTGGAAAGTAGACTCTGTTAGCTTCGAAGTGTGGATTCAGCCTGTCTGTATCCAAGTAGATTCTGAATAGAGCAGCAGCTCCCACCTTTCTTCCCAGAGGGGCTTGGGCTTTAGTTAACTTGGCCCTTGGTTGTTGCATATATTGTTATGATTGGTTGTTGGGATTACTATTTCTATTGGTTGAAGGATTAGGGTTGGTGTTGTGATTAGTACTAGGGTTGAGACTCTTACTGGTTCATGTTTTTAGGGTTGGGTTTGTGATTGCTACTAGGGTTGAGATTTTTATTGGTTCATGTTTTTAGGGTTGGGGTTGTGGTTGATACTAGGGTTGAGATTCCTACTGGTTCATATTTTTAGGGTTGGGGCTGTGATTGATTCTATGGTTGAGATTCCTATTGGTTCCTGTTTTTAGGGTTGGGGTTGTGCTTGGTACTAGGGTTGAGATTCTTATTGGTTCATGCTTTTAGGGTTGGGGTTGTGATTGGTTCTCGGGTTGAGAGTCCTATTTGTTCCTGTTTTTAGGGTTGGTGTTGTGATTGGTTGTCAGGACTATGGGCATGATTGATGAATAGGTCTGGGTCTCCCGTTGGTTGTGGGGTCTAGGGTTACAAATCTGATTGGTTGGGGTTAGGACTAGGGTTCTATTGGCCAATAAGGTTATTTAAGCCTAGGGCTCAGGGCCTCTCAGCCTGGGAGTCGAGGCTAAGGGTGGAGAGGACAAGGGCATTTGCCTGTTTGGGCCTGTTCAGGACTGGTCGGGCCTAAGGCCAAAAATTCTGCCTAACTTTCCATTTACCAGAAAGGACCTGACTCCCTACACATCCATCAACATGCAAACATATTATCAGCAAAGACATCCAACTCATGCATCTCAAACTGACCTCATACAGATTGCAATGTCTCACCAACCGACACAAAACCCCATATACCACACCTATACACATATCCACCACACCTACAACAGTAAAACACCTTCATCCTCACAGCAAACACTACTCTGTACATTCCCACTTATAAATCTGTCATCACCCAAACAACACAAAACCACATTATACATTACTTTCAGCCATCCAGATACACACTCCCTGTTCATAGAAACTAACAGCATTATCCTTTGTTTGCTCCTGCCAGACCCCCTTTTATCGTGACAATACCTAAACCCAGCCTTCCAGCCCACCATCTACAAACACCCTCCTCCTCTCTTCACCAATTACACACAACCATACAATCCTCACACTCCACTCCATCACACATATTACCTCTTCCAGTGATCAGAACTAACACAAACACCCCTGACCCACATCCATCCCCTCGTACACACCTCATAAACTCATCTCCAAAACATATCAACACCCCCTGTAATACTCCAATACCACTCACCAACACTAACTCACATACAAATCCTTCACAGAACACCACTACATCAATATCTCCTCTCACTATTCCACAAAAACAAAACAGACCACACACATCAGCACATCAAAATAACACAAACTTTAATAATACTTTCCGTTACACGCAGTCCCACCCTCATGACTACACAAAGAATAAAAATCCTGAGCAATCTTTACCCCTACTTTCTCACTCTTCACAAACAGCTACCACAAGCACCCCAACACAGGAACATTCATTCACCTGCCTCTGATCCACTGCACATTTAAGAGACTTACATTTTGATCCACATGCTCCTCCACCACCTCTAACCCATATTCCTTCCACACTAAACAGATGCAAACAAAATAAACAACATGCCACTCTGAACAACTTTGCATCCCCTTGTCTATTACATAATACAAAAAAAGTACACTCTTCATGTCTCTCTCAGACACCAAGTCCACCAACACACACAGACCCAACAAAATGCCTCCTAAGTCTGCTGGGAGAGGAACACTATATTGAAAAACAGGACTATTGTGACCCTCACACAGTTACCACAACTAACAACACACCTGCTACAAGCTCAAAATATACTGCTCACTCTTCTCCAAAACAAAACAACACTGCCAGAAACACACATTTTTTAAACTGCCTGCTCATAAATGCTCTATCACTCTAAAAAAACAAGCACCACATCTACGACCTGCTCACGTACACACAACCTGACCTACTATTCATAACGGAATCATGGTTGGGCGATGACATGGCCCCAGTGTTGCATGAAGCTGTTCCTGCAGGCTATCAAACCATCAGACAAAACCATATAGGCAAGAGAGGAGGTGGACTAGCTGTTATATGCACACAAGAAGTACAGCTCTGTAAAACGGACATTTCCATACATGGTTGTGAGGCCCTCCTCACCAGATTCAACCCTACTACAACTTTCTCCTGTAACTTTCTCCTCCTTTGCAGAACTAACAACTCAACATTCCCAGACACTTTTCTAGATAAAGTCTCAAACATTTATTAACATTATACTCAAACCTATGCATTCTTGGGGACCTAAACATTTGGTTTGACAAACCCAATATGCCCTATCCAAAAGCTATCACCACTGGCCTAGTCACATTGAAACTACATCAGATTGCACACAATCCCACACACATCACTGGACACATCCTAGATGTCATTTTTGCAAAGCCTAAACTAATTACCGTTCATAGCATCACGCCAATCACGTGGTCAGTCCACCATTTGATAACTTTCCAACATAAAACACCACAAACCAACACACCCCACAGTAACATCGATACATGCATCTAGCGACCATGGAGCAAACTCAATTTTGAAGACTTAGAAACACAACTAACAGCCATCACAGACCTAGATACATTTAATTATGTTCCAAAACTTTATGAGTGGCTACAGGAAGCTTTCGATATGCTAATACCACTCAGAAAAACTAGACAGGACAAAAGAAAACCAACACCTTGGAGAAACACAGAACTTAAAAAGATAAATCAGAAGGTTGCAACAAACCTGGCTCAAAACAAACAACATTCAAGACAAACTGCAACTACACAAGCGTAACAGCATATACAAATCATCAATCAAAAAAGCTAAAAAAAGGTACCACTCATACAGAATTCTAAATGCTAAATCTGCAACCCAAGAATTTGATAAAATTCTCAATGAATTTCAAAAGAAGGCCTAAATGCATGGAAGAAAGTCATCCCACTACTCAAGATTTCACAAGCAAACTGGCAACTCATTACACAACCAAGGACACATTGGACTCCTATTTAAAACAGAAGAAAACCATCAGCACCAACCTCTTTCCTAAGATCCCCTCCAAGAATAAATGATCCCAGCCTCTGCACTTCTTCAAACAAATATCACAAGGTGAATTTATGGATTTGTTCAAAGCAAGCAGGCCTTCCGGTTGCCATTCTGACCCTTATCCACCACACATCATCAAGAACATTCTTTTATCTACTTCTGCTGCCACACCTGTAAGAAGAATCATCAATAACTCTTTCACTACAGGAACCTTTCCTGAAGACCTAAAAAAGGCATTCATACGCCCTTTATTAAAGAAAACAAACCTAGACCCACAGGCCCCAACAACTACAGACCAATCACAAATGGACCTTTCCTGGGCAAATTGATAGAAAGAGCAGCATGCGCCCAGATGTCACAATTCATTGAAGACAATTTCATACTTTCAGACTTCCAAACTGGATTCCGCCCAGGAAGAGGCACTGAATCAGCACTCATAGCAATCTGGGATGATCTTAAAAACACAGTTGACCGCAATGGAGTTGCTGCACTACTTCTCTTGGACCTATCGGCTGCCTTTGATACTGTTGACCATGACACCCTAACTCAAAGACTCCACGAAGCCGGCATACAAGGGACTGCTCTCGTCTGGATTACATCCTACCTTCAAAACAGAACTAATATTATTTATTCTCCCCTTTCTCGTCCAAACCCTACTTCACAAAAGCAAGGGTTGCCTAAGGTTCAATCATCTCAGCTTTGCTTTTCAACATCTACATATCATTGCCACAATTGATCATTGATTTTCAACTCACATGCTACAACTATGCAGATGACACACAAATACTACTTAAATTGGAATGCCCCAAAGACATTGAAAACTCACAAACCTTCAGTTGCCTCAGAGCCGTTGATCAGTGGATGACTTGGAGCCATCTCAAACTTAATGCTTCCAAAACGAAATTACTCACATGTGGCGACTCGAAAAATCATTACCCACTGTACGCCTGGCCTGACAATCTCAGACTACCTCCTCAAGTATCCAAGGAAGTTAAAAACCTTGGAATTACCATGGACTCCGAGTTAACAATGAATGCCCAAGTGGACAAATTAGCACAATCAAGCTTCATCACCTTGAGGACTCTGCAATGCATCTTCCCCCACCTCGGATTTCTACACAAGGTGCAAGCTACTATCTCTCTTGTACTATCCAAACTGGATTATGCCAATGGCCTCTACCATGGATCATCTCTATCTGTTATGAAAGAACTACAACATATTCAGAACTCCACTGCCAGGCTACTATTACATGTAAAGCCGCAAGCCCACATCTCCCCTGCCTTGAGAGCACTACACTGGTTACCCGTTGCCAGAAGATCCACCCTCAAGCTGCTTTGTATCACCCACAAAGCTATACATGGAACAGGAAAACTTTTTATCAGAAACAAAATACCAAATACATTCAACAAAGAAACCTCCGCTCAAGATTGGTACCCCGCCTTAAAACACCACCACACAAGAAAAAAGACTGTAGGTGGTACATCCTTCTCCGTTCAAGCAGCCAAACTATGGAATTCATTACCCCCAAATATAAGATCCACGGATAAGTATCTTTCCTTCAGAAGATTACTCAAGAGTTGGCTCTTTCCTTCATAACCACCATATTCAAACAGCAATGGACTGCATATGCCTGTGTTGATATTTATAATCTTTTTGTGTATATTCTAGATATGCATAGCTCTTTAGGGAATATGTATTGTTACTATGTCATAACAATAAATTATACCCATACTTTTTAAGCCTGTTTAACAAATGTATATTTACTCACGGTTAAATATATATATATGTGTTTGTGCATGTGTGTATGCATATATACAGTATATGTGTGTGTGTGTGTGTATATATATATATATACAAATATTTGTGTATATTATTCTATGCTTAACATGTTCATAGGTCATTGTACAGCTCCTAGATAAGTTGTTATATTAGATACTTATGAATCCCTGCTCTAGTTTTTATAGCATACTAATCAAATGTTTTATTATCATAAGCATTTCACTATTCAGAAATTGAGGAAAGATAAATAAATGTTAGAAAAGTACACTTATTACTTAACTTCAAATATTACAAATCTTGAAAATATGTGTTTATACAATGCTACTTTTCTTCTCATATTATTATACCCATTATTATATTCCTTGAGCATATATTCTCTTACTATGTATTTACATGTCTTTTTATTTGTTACTCTAGTCCTACTGTACAAGAGAAAAATTAAATAGAAATAAATAAAATAAAATCTATAAATAAAATTCAAATTATAAATAATTAAATTAAAGTAAAAACAAACAACTAAATAAAATACAAATAATAAAGATTATTTATATATTTATATATAAATATATATATATATATATATATATATATAAATACAATAATATATAAATACAAATAATATAAATTTACTCTCTTGTAAGCTTTACTCTGTCTCCCCATCACCCTATGTATCTATCAATCTATCCTCCAGCCCCACTCTGACTCATCCCAAACCCATTCTACTACTTTCATCTCTAAAATAACCCCACCTAAGCTCTTCCCTCCACTACCGCATCTAGCTCACCCCAAACCTCAGTTTACTACCTGAACTTCCACCTCGAGAACACCCACTACAACAACTCCACCACCCTGCTCGACAACCTCGGCCTCAAGCAGCTCGTCACGACACCCACCCACTCCGCAGGACACACGCTCAACCCTATCTTCTCCGCCAGCAAACAAGTCTCCTTCAGCCACACCACCGAACTCCACTGGACCGACCACCGCTGCATCCACTTCACCTTCGAGACACCCACAACGCACCATCACCTGCAGTGGATTCCCCACTGCAGATGGAACAAGACCAGCTGATTACCACCCTTTACCGGGAACCCACCAATCCACACCACCGACACCGACACAGCAGCCCGCAACCTCAGGCAACGACTGTGCCAACACTCTCGCCCCGATCAAGAAAACTTCAGACTCACCGACAGAAAGGCCTTCTGGTTCACCGCCGACCTCCAAGAATCCAAGCAAACATGCCGAAGACTTGAGAAAAATTGCCATCAAGAATAGACACCGGACAACCGCACAGCCTTCAAGAACGCCATCTGCAGAGACCACCAACTCATCCGAACCGTCAAAAGAACCGCCTTCAAAGAATGCATCGACAACGCACACAGCTATAAGGAGCTCTTCAACATCGTGAAGGAACTCTCCAACCCCGGCTCCAACGTCAATTACATCCCGCCGTCGCAGGACCTCTGCGGCTCCCTAACCACCTTCTTCTACTGCAAGATCGCAGACATCCATGACAGCTTCAATTTCCAGACCCCCCGTCAACCACCGACACCACAGACCACCCCCCACCCACACCAAGCTCGTGCTCTCCTGGACGCACGTGAACGACGACGACACTATCAAAATCATGAACACCATCCACTCTGACTCACCATCCGACCCCTGCCCTCACCACATCATTAACAAAGCGAGCTCCTTCATTGCACCCCAACTCTGGAAGATCATCAACCGCTCCTTTGAGACTGCCACCTTCCCAGAGAGCTGGAAACACGCCGAGATCAACTCCCTCCTCAAGAAACCCAAGGTGGACCCAAAGGACCTCATGAACTTCCAGCCCATCTCCCTGCTCCCCTTCCTGGCAAAAGTAATCGAGAAAATTCTTAACAAACAACTGACCCACTTCCTCGAGGAGAACAACACTCTTGACTCGTCCCAATCCAGATTCTGCAGCAACCATAGCTCCGAAACCGCCCTCATTGCCACCACCAACAACATCAGGACCCTACTTGACAACGGCAAAACCGCTGCCCTCATCCTCCTGGACCTCTCTGCCACCTTTGACAACGTCTGCCACCATACCCTACGCACACGCCTCAACGACGGAGGGATCTGAGACAGAGCCCTGGACTGGATCACCTCCTTCCTTACTGGCAGAACCCAGAGAGTCTGCCACCCTCCATTCCACTCTGAAGCCACCAAGATCATCTGCCCCAGCCCGACCCTCTTTAACGTTTACATGGCTCCAGTCGCAAACATCGTCCGATCACACAACCTCAATATCATCTCATACGCCGATGACACCCAGCTGATCCTCACCAAGGACCCCGCCACCGCCAAAACCAACCTCCATGAAGGAATGAAGGCCATCGCCGAATGGATGAAGAACAGCTGCCTGAAACTGAATTCTGACAATACTGAGGTCCTCCTCCTCGGCTCCACCCCCTCCGCCTGGGAAAGACTCCTGGTGGGCTGCCGCACTGGGAACCTCACCGACATCCACTGACCACGCACGCAACCTGGGCTCATCGCTATCAATGACCCAGCAAGCCAACACCGTCTCTTCCTCCTGTTTCAACACCCTCCGAATGCTTCAGAAGATCTACAAATGGATCCCCACCAGAACCAGAAGGGCAGTCACCCAAGCCCTCGTAAACAGCAGACTGGACTATGGCAACGCCCTCTACGCAGGAACAACGGCCAAGCTCCAGAACCTGCTAACCTTCAGGAGACACCTCAAGACATGGCTGTTCGAGCAGCATCCCCCTCAGCACCTTGAGACCCTCACAGGTGAGTTGTGCGCTTTACAAATGCTATGACTGATTGATTGATTGACTACCATGATCTTCCAAACAACCCTACTAAATTCTCTCTCATTTATCTTACCTTTGACTCATCCAAAACCACTCCTGCTACTATGATCTCCCAAACCCTTTCCACAGACTCTTCCCTCCTCCATCTTCCTTTACTCATCCCAAGCCTCATCCTGTTACTATAAACTCCCAATTAACACTTCTGGATTCTTTCCTCCTCTATCCCTCCATTACTCTACTGAATCCAACTAACAAACTCACATATCCTCTGCTCAAATTAACTCATAATAATACTAATACTGTACTCATATTTCCCTATACTAATCCACCACTAATTCCTCTTGGGTTCCGGAGTAGCCTGCTACTTGCCAAAAAGCGCTACAACACCTCGTCAGGGGTAGTAACCGCTACATAAATGCTAATACAAATATTATTACAATTACAATTTGAAAGGAGATTGCACATGTAACCATTAATTCATTTATTCACACTTTGCATTTATTCTGAAGTTATATGTGCACGTATAATCATGTATTCGAAATGCACATTAAAATGCTTGACTAAAGGCCTTGATCTTGAAATGCAATTTGCTTGCCTTGTGTTCTTTCTTTTGAAGGTGCGTTCTCATGATTTCGTAGCAAGAGAAAAGAGTATTGTTGAATTGTTGATAGTGAAGCTTGAAAAGAGAAACATTGGCAAGATTGTGAAGATATAATGAGCAGAAGAAGGCTCCTATTCATCGTGTATCAGTAACAAAGGGATGTTTAAGGTTACAGCAGCTGTCTGGGTTCTGTAGGATGGGAAGGTCTGGTGATGTTGCCATTCAGCAATATGGAGTTTAACACCATCGGTCCCAGGAGGGGTGGACATAAATACATCTAGGGGCTCATTACGGTTTTCACTGTCCACAAAACTTCCAATGGAAAGGTTGCCTCCATTGCGGCTGCCTCCCCCTTCCCTCCCCCCCCCCGGGCTCACTATGAGTTTCCCGCTAGGTCGGTGGGCGGAAACCAGAGTTTACCCCTGCCGGCCAAGCAGGAAACACCCTACAGCACTGTTGCAAGCTCTTAATCGAGCCGGCGGCAATGCTGTAGGATGCAGGGTGCACCAGCACCCTTGCAATGAAGTGAACATTGCGATGGTGCACCTGTTCTCTGCCAGCCTTTTCATGGCGGTGAAGCTGCCATGAAATCGATGGTGGAGAACGAAGTCATAATCCCCAGGGCTGTGCCACCTGCAGCGCTGCCCTGTCGGATTAGGACTGCCGGGACCGCCAGACTGACTATTCCTGGCGGTGCTGGTGGTTCGACCATGGCACTTCGGTCATGGTCGTATTATGGCCCTTGGACCGCCGCATTGATGGCGGTCCGACCGCCATCCGCAGACCTGGCAATCATGAGACCATTAGGTTCGTAATCAGGCCCCTAGTGTTGAATTAACTACGTGTTTTCATTCATAAATATACTTCTTTCGAGTGAGTGGCTATATGATGAACGCTTGTTCCCTTTAGAAGGTTTCTACTGAACTTTTCAATTTGCTGAAACCTTCCCACATGCCTGAATTTCTTTGAGACGTTTCCTATGACCTGATCATAATTTAGATTCAGAAATCTATTTGTTAGAAATGGGGTCTCTAGTTGGCAGTTGTTTTACACCCTGTCCAAGTAGGGACCTTCACTCTAGTCAGGATAATGGAGATACCCAGGTCATATAACCCCTGCTCACCCTCTTGGTAGCTTGGCATGAGCAGTCAAGTTTATATCAGAAGCAATGTGTAAAGCATCTGCACATAACACACAGTAGTACAGTGAAAACACTACACATGGACACCACACATTTTACAACAATAGCCAATATTTATCTATATAAAACAAGACCAAAATGTGAAAATTCCAACATAAAAAACAGTAATAAAGATATGAATTTTGCAAGAATTAACTTAAAAATACATATCCTTGAAGTTGATAGCTCCGTCTGGGGCTATCACGGCATTGTGAACAACAAATCCAACAGTTCAGGCTGGCCGCTGCGTCGCGGGCTAGCTTCGGTGTCAGGAAGACCCACAAACAGTACCTTGGAAATGCAAGGCGTTGTGATCCTTGCGATGAGATCCGGAGTGTGGTGTCGCTGGTGTTGGTTCCAGAGGTCTGTACGGGGGTTGTCGGGCCCTTGAAGTCACACGTGTTGCAGATCAAACTCCAGGCTGATGACAAAGTCAGGAGCGTTGGTGTGGATTGCGTTGTGGCTGCGGTGCAAAGTGGGACGATGCAACGTGCGGTACCCATAGGTCAAGGTGCAGGCAGCTGCTTGGTGATGCCGTCCTGTGGTGTCGGTGAGACCAGGGCTGCGGTGTGAAGAGGGACGGGGCAATGTGCGGTGCCTCCAGGTCACGGTGCAGGCAGCGTCAACACCGTTGCTAAAGCGCTGTTGTCAGTAGGCCCAAGGTGGCAATGCGGTGCGGACTCCGTGCGGCGCCCATGGGTCACGGTGCAGACAGGGGTGTCTTGGCGCTGGCATCAGAGGACTGGGGCTGCAGGCGCAGGACGAGATGGTGCTTAGTGTACTGCACAAGCGGTGTCCACAGGCCACGGTGCAGGCAGCGGTGTCGGTGTCAGGGTGGAGCATCGTCGTCGGGGACGCCAAGGCTGTGGTGTGAGCAAGGCTATTCAGGATGCAGGTCCACAGGTCACAGTGCAAGCAGCGGCTCAGTGACGGTGTCAGGTGGTGGTGTCGGTGAGACCAGAGTTGCGGTGCGACGCGTGGCACGGCTCCGTGTGGCGTTGTCAGGTCATGGTGCAGTCAGTGGCTTCGTTGACGGCATCACAGTGGTTTTTCTTCTGTTGCAGCACAAAACACACAGTTCTCTGTGCTGTAGGCAGATGAAGCTGAAGTCTTTGATATCTCTGAGACTTCCAACAGGCTCTACTCCAAGCCCTTGGAGAAACCTCACAAGCAGGATACACAGCAAAGTCCAGTCTTTGCCCTCTTTAAGGCAGAAGCAGCAACTGCAGGCTGTAGGAGGCTGGCCTGGCTTATAGTGGGTACCTTGTGGTACTTACAGCCTGTGCCAGGTCCATTTATCCCTCTTTAGTAGAATAGAGGTGTTTTTAGCAGCTAAGGCTGATAGACGGTAGCTATGGCAAAGCAGCTCAGGCTGAACTAGGAGATATGCAAAGCTCCTACTATACCACTTATATCATATAGCACAATATCATAAGAAAACACGATACTTTATTTTAGTGACAATATGCCAAAAGTATCTCAGAGAATACCCTCACTTAGGAGGTAAGTTATATACACAAGTTATATGTACACAAACCCAAAACAGGTAAGTAACAGTAATAAAAGTAGTGCAAACAATGTAGAATCACAATAGGATGCAATAGGTGAACATAGGACTAGGGGCAACACAAACCATATACTCCAAAAGTGGAATACGAATCACGAATGGACCCCAGACCTATGGGAGCTTGTAGAGGGTCGCTAGGACTGTAAGAAAACAGTCAGGGTGTCCAAGATACCCCACCCCAAGGCCCAGAAAAGTAGGAGTAAAGTTATCATACCACCCCAGAAAGACACAATAGTTGTGATAGGGGGATTCTGCAAGAACCACAAGCACCAGCAAAACACTGAAGACGGATTCATGGACGTGAGGACCTGCAAGGCAAGGGGACCAAGTCCAAGAGTCGCGATAGTGTCCAGGGGGGGCAGGAGCCGAGGAAACCCCGGATGAAGGTGCAAAAGGGCTGCCTCCAGGTGGAAGAAACCGAAGATTCTGCAACAACAAAAAGGGCTAGGAACTTCTCCTTTGGATGGAAGATGTCCCACGGCGTGCTGGATGTTGCAGAAGTATTTCCACGCAGAAATACCACAAAAAAGCCTTGCTAACTGCAATGGTCGCAGTAGAGGTTTTTGGGTGCTGCTGGGTACCAGGATGTCGCCCCTTGGAAGAGGAGACGGAGGGGGCGCTCAGCAACTCAGGGAGCCCCCGCAGAAGCAGGCAGCACCCGCAGAAGTACCGTAGCAGGCTCTTGGAAGTTCTGTGAACTCAGAGTCACAAAAGGAGGGTCCCACGATGTCGGAGTCCAACTCAGCGGGTTGAGCACTGCAGAACGGAGTGCTGGGGACCCAGGCTAGGCTTTGCACAAAGGAATCCTTGGAGAAGTGCACAGAAGCCGGAGCAGCTGCAAATCACGCAGTACACAGGTTTGCAGTCTAGCGTGGGGAGGCAAGGACGTACCTCCACCAAACTTGGACTGAAGGATCACTGGACTGTGGGGTCACTTGGATATAGCTCCTGTGTTCCAGGGACCACGCTCGTCAGGATGAGAGGGGACCCAGAGGACCAGTGATGCAGTCTTTTGGTGCCTGAGTTAGCAGGGGGAAGATTTCATCAGCCCACAGGAGATTTCTTCTTGGCTTCCAGTGCAGGGTGAAGGCAGATAAGCCCTCAGAGCATGCACCACCAGGAAACAGTAGAGAATGCCGGCAGGATGAGGCTCTACAATGTTGCTGGTAGTCGTCTTGCTACTTTGTTGCAGTTTTGCAGGCGTCCTGGAGCAGTCAGCGGTCGATCCTTGGCAGAAGAGGGAAGTGCAAAGGAACTCTGGTGAGCTCTTGCATTCGTTATCTGAGGAATAGCCCAGAGGAGAGACCCTAAATAGCCAGAAAAGGAGATTTGTCTACCAATAAAGGAGGTTTGGCTACCAAGAGAGGTAAGAACCTATCAGGAGGGGTCTCTGACGTCACCTGCTGGCACTGGCCACTCTGAGCAGTCCAGTGTGCCCCCAACACCTCCGAATCCAAGATGGCAGAGGTCTGGGACACACAGGAGGAGCTCTGGGCACCTCACCTGGGAGGTACTGATCAGGGGAGTGGTCACTCCCCTTTCCTTTGTCCAGTTTCACACTAGAGCAGGGCTGGGGGATCCCTAAACCGGTGTACGCTGGCTTATGCAGAGATGGGCACCATCTGTGCCCATCAAAGCATTTCCAGAGGCTGGGGGAGGCTACTCCTCCCCAGCCCTTCACACCTATTTCCAAAGGGAGAGGGTGTAACACCCTCTCTCAGAGGAAATCCTTTGTTCTGCCTTCCTGGGACTGTGTTGCCCAGACCCCAGGAGGGCAGAATGCTGTCTGAGGGGTTGGCAGCAGCAGCAGCTGCACTGGAAACTCCGGAAAGGCAGTTTGGCAGTACCCTGGTTCTGTGCTCGAGACCCGGGGGATCATGTTACATGGCCATGTTCGGAGATACCATTGTGACGCTACACATAGGTAGTGACCTATGTGCACTGCACGCGTGTAATGGTGTCCCCGCACTCACAAAGTTCGGGGACTTTGCACTGAACAATGTGGGGGCACCTTGGCTAGTGCCAGGATGCCCACAAACTAAGTAACTTGGCACCTAACCTTCACCAAGTGAGGGTTAGCCATATAGGTAACTTATAAGTTACTTATGTGCAGTGAAAAATGGCTGTGAAATAACGTGGACGTTATTTCACTCAGGCTGCAGTGGTAGTCCTGTGTAAGAATTGTCTGAGCTCCCTATGGGTGGCAAAAGAAATGCTGCAGCCCATAGGGATCTCCTGGAACCCCAATACCCTGGGTACCTAAGTACCATATACAAGGGAATTATATGGGTGTACCAGTGTGCCAATGAGAATTGGTAAAATTAGTCACTAGCCTGCAGTGACAATTTTGAAAGCAGAGAGAGCATAACCACTGAGGTTCTGGTTAGCAGAGCTTCAGTGATACAGTAAGGCACCACACAGGGAACACATATAGGCCACAAACGTATGAGCACTGGGGTCCTGGCTAGCAGGATCCCAGTGACACATATCAAACATACTGACAACATAGGGTTTTCACTATGAGCACTGGGCCCTGGCTAGCAGGATCCCAGTGAGACAGTAAAAACACCCTGACATATACTCACAAACAGGCCAAAAGTGGCGGTAACAAGGCTAGAAAGAGGCTACCTTCCTACACAGGCCAACCCAGCAAATCACATACAGCAAAGGGGCAGTACTCCCCCTCCAGCTCTTCAGCTCTTCTCCTCGGTAGAGGTTCCTCTTGATCCAGAAGTATTCTAGAAGTCTGAGGTTTTGGGTCCACTACTTATACCCCTTTCTGCCTTTGTAGTAGGCATACGTCAAGGGAAAGTCTCTGTTGTTCACAAGATTCTGCCTTGCCCAGTCCTGGCCCCAGACACACTACAGGGTGTCAGAGGCTGCATTGTTTGAGGGCAGGCACAGCCCTTTCAGGTGTAAGTGATTACTCCACCCTCCAGTCTAGCCCAGATGACCCATCAGGACATGCAGGCTACACCTAAGCTCCCTTTGTGTCATTGTCTAGAGGGAATTTACAACAGCCCAACTGTCAGTCTGACCCAGACGTGCAATGCACAAACAGGCAGAGGCACAGAACGGTTTAATCAAGAAAATGCCAATTTTCTAAAAGTGGCATTTTCAAACAGACAATTTAAAAACCAACTTTACAAAAATATGTGTTTTCAAATTGTAAGTTCAGAGACCCTAAACTCCTAATCTCTATCTGCTCCCAAAGGGAAACTGCACTTAAAAGTTATTTAAAGGCAGCCCCCATGTTAACCTATGAGAAAGATAGGCCTTGCAACAGTGAAAACTGAATTTGGCAGTATTTTACTGTAAGGACATGTAAAACACATCAGTACATGTCCCACCTTTAACATAGACTGCACCCTGCCCATAGGGCTACCTAGGACCTACCTTAGGGGTGCCTTACATGTATAAAAAGGGAAGGATTGGGTCTGGCAAGTGGGTACAGTTGCCAGGTAGAATGACAGTTTAAAACTGCACACACAGACACTTCAGTGGCAGGTCTGAGACATGTTTACAGGGCTACTCATGTGGGTGGCACAGCCAGTGCTGCAAGCCCACTAGTAGCATTTGGTGCAATTTACTAGGAACTTACCATTAAATAAAATATGCCAATCATGGATAAACCAATCACCAATACAATTTACATAGGGAGCACTTGCACTTTAATACTGATCATCAGTGGTAAAGTGTGCAGAGACAATAAGCCAGCAAAAACAGAGTCAAGCATACCATAAAAACAGGAGATCAGAAGGCAAAAAGACAGGAGAAACATGCCAAAAGATGCCAGGTCTAACACTTCTTAAAAGAAGGCCAATTTTTCTTTCTGGGCATTTGTATTATTCCGAGAGCATTTTATTGTATCCTTTATGCCAGTGAGTTGGAATTTGCTTCAACGTCCTAATTTGCTTGTCATAATTCTCTACGTTTATAATATGTTCCTGATTTTCGTATGCACTGGACTGATTATTAACTTGTGATAAACCCATTTAACTTAGTTCCTGATGCCTGGTCCTTATAGTGTGGCCAAATCGTATAAATGAAATATAAAGTGTTTTATTAAATTCTAACTCCCTTCTGCCTCTCAGTGAACCAATAAGAGTTGTCAGACAAAAAATTGTAAACGCTATTCTGCCATGGTCCTCAAGTCACCAAAATGCTATGGGAATCGGAAGTGGCATCAAATGACCTTTGACCCTCCAGATGATTCTACAGGAAGTAACTTCTCATGATTTTTTAGTCTGGGAACATCACAGAAAGTGAGGACATGTGATCTCTGACCCTGATGGCATTACTGGAGTTGACTCCACTGATGTTACAAAATCTACAATATGTGATACTACAATAGCTTCCATCAGCCACACGCACCTTATGTTTTTAATGTGCAGATTGCCCCATCTCAGCGATGTGGATGTAGTGTAATGCCATTTTATATAAGGGCACAAACTTATTAGCACCAATCCTCCTTTCAGCTGTAGGAACTCATTACTTTCCCAATTACATGCCCATTTTTCCACCTCTTTAGAGCTAGAATGCCCTCATCTTGAACACTTTGACACCTTTAATAACTCTAGATAACTCACAGGTGTTCCTGTGCAAAAGTAGCCTCTTTCTAGCATGGTTACCCCATTTTTGGCCTGTTTGTCAGTGTGTTTGACTGTGTCACTGGGATCCTGCTAGCCAGGACCCCAGTGCTTATGGTTTAGTGGCCTGTTTGTTAGTATGTTTGACTGTTTGTCAGTATGCTTGATTGTGTCACTGGGATCCTGCTAACTAGGACCCCAGTGCTTATGCTCCCTCTTTTCCCAAATTTGTCACTACATACTGGTAACCCAGTATTTTGTCCCAAATTGGCATACTGATGCCCCCTTATAAGTCCTTAGTATATGGTACCTAGGTACCCAGGGCATTGGGGTTCCAGGGGATTCCTATGGGCTGAAGCATTACTTTTGCCACCCATAGGGAGCTCATGCAAAGGCTTCTACAGGACTGCCATTGCAGCTTGTGTGAAATGGTGCATGCACCCTTTCACAGCCATTTTCACTGCACCAGGTTGCTGGTAAGTCACCTATATGTCAGGCTTTCCAACCCTGAAGGCTAGGTGCAAAGTACCTGTGTGTGAGGGCACCCCTGCACTAGCAGAGGTGCCCCCACGTCACCCTGGACCATTTTCCTGGACTTCATGAGTGCGGGGATGGCATTTTATGCGTGCACTGGACATATGTCAACACCTATGTTCAGCTTCACCATGGTAACCCCGAATATGGCCATGTAAGGTATCTAACAACTGGGAATTGTACCCCAAAACTGATTCTAGTGTTGGTTGCACAATCCCATGCACTCTGGGGGCTCCACAGTGAACCCCCAGTACTGCCATACCAGCCTTCTGAGGTTTTCCAGGCAGCCCCAGCTGCTGCCACCTCACAGACAGGTTTCTGCCCTCCTGGGGCTTGAGCAGCTCAGGCCCAGGAAGGCAGAACAAAGCATTTCCTTTGGGAGCGGGGTGTGGAGGAATGGACTCTGGTAAGACAAATCTTAACTATTACATCCCCCACCCTACCTGCATGCCATCACATGCCCCCACCCTCACCCTCACCCCCAGCACTCCAACTCCTCACAAATGTTCCAATATCACAAACCACCCATCCCAACACCAAGCCCTGCATGCAGCAACAAAGCATGGACACCTATCACTAAAGCATGCCCACTGCACATACCCATACCCCCCCTAAACCATCATCACACAAGCCCCCACACAGGAATGCCAGCACTGGGGTACACGGTCACCCACCCATTGCACACCATGACACACCCAGATGCAATAATCATGCTTTTCCACCCCGGCAGGACCACAACCAAACGTCACCAGACAGGAGGGTCCAGACATCTCCACCCCACCCACAGAAGAGGCCCACAGTGATGACAGCAGATCTGTCCACCTGGATCTAGATGACCAGCCCGGACCATCGAGGGCCTCAGGACAGTCAGTTCCCCTCACACGGGCACAGGCCACCACAGACCTTCCACCCTCTGGTAACACCAGCACAGCACCCACCCAGCGGGCCCATACCTCCATCCCAAGGACACGTCAATCAGCTGTGTGTCCACCACTACAGGGAACCCAGAATAACCCACCACCCCAACAACAGCAGGGACCTGGGGGCAGTGGTAGTGGGCACACGGTCCAGGGGACGGAGGCCCAGGAACACAGGGGAAAGGGGAGGGCTGCTGTGCGACAGGGGGCGGACAGGCCAAGGGAACCCACTCTCCACGAGGCCTTCTCCTCCATCATGGGAGCCTACCACCACTCCCAGGAGACGATGGCAACGGTCCTGGCCAAGTTTCAGGAGACCTAGCGCATGCAGGAGGAACAGTATTTGGGGTACAGGGAGGAACTCAGAACCATCAGCTCTGCTCTGGGCACCATCGTAGGGGTACTGAAGGAAATACTCAACACCAGGAGGGACACTGTGGCACTCCAAGGGGCCCCTGACACTAGCATGGACGATGAACTGCCCAACCACCTCCACCGGCGCTAGTGGACAGGAGGCACCGCCACAGGACCACCACACCAGCACCCCACCCCCTGCAAATGGAGAACCACCCCGCAAGCGGTCCCTGAGATCCAGGAACAAGACAGAGCACGATGCCAAGACCCCCGCCAAGAAATGAGACCACCCTGATTGTCAACCCACTGTTCCACTGTTCCACTTCGTAACCCTGTCCATATTGGAACTGCCCCAGCTCCACTTCCCATGCCCATATGGGCAATGCACCTATGAGACAAATAGACTGGACTCTGCCATGGACACTCCTCCGCCATCACCCCTCACCATTTAACTTCCCCCTCCAATATTTTTTATGTAAATAAACACACCTAAAACACCAAAAGATCTGGAGTCTGTCTGTGATTTTGAAATAGTGTATTTGCAATTACAGTGACAAAATTTCCAGAAAATAGTAATGTCAACATACCTATGTCACACAGCTCTAGTCCATGAGGAATCTAAGCAGATGACACACGTTGGGACCCACACCTGTGAAACAGTAAGGGAAAGTGACAACTCAGTGACCATACACTGGATGAAAAGGGAAGACAGGAGAGAGATAGAAGTGTAAAAGTACTTGTAGTTGGCAGGAATGTATTCTCACCTGTTTCACTGGAAATATTGCTGGATGACTGAGTCCCTGTTGTCAATGTCTTCTTCCTCTGCTTCCTCCTCATCACTGTCCACAGGCTCCACAGCTGCCACAACACCGCCATCTGGACCATCCTCCTGCAGAAAAGGCACCTGTCGTCGCAAAGCCAAGTTAGGAAGCATACAGCAGGCACGATGATCTGGCACACCTTCTTTGGTGAGTAGAATAGGAATCCACCTGTCATGTGGAGGCACCCAAACCTGGCCTTCAGGAGGCCGAAGGTGCGTTCGATCACCCTCCTAGTCCGCCCATGGGCCTTATTGTAGCTTTCCTCTGCCCTGGTCCTGGGATTCCTCACTGGGGTCAGTAGCCATGACAGGTTGGGGTAACCAGAGTCACCTAATAGCCACACCCGGTGCCTCTGTAGTTGACCCATCACATAAGGGATGCTACTATTTCGCATGATGTAGGCGTCATGCACTGAGCCAGGGAACATGGCATTCTCATGGGAGATGTACTGGTCTGCCAAACATACCATCTGTACATTCATGGAATGATAACTCTTCCGGTTCCTGTACACCTGTTCACTCCTGTGGGGGGGGACCAAAGCCACATGGGTCCCATCAATGGCACCTATGATGTTGGGGATATGTCCAAGGGCATAGAAGTCACCTTTCACTGTAGGCAAGTCCTCCACCTGAGGGAAAACGATGTAGCTCTGCATGTGTTTCAGCAGGGCAGACAACACTCTGGACAACACATTGGAAAACATAGGCTGGGACATCCCTGATGCCATGGCCATAGTAGTTTGAAAAGACCCACTTGCAAGGAAATGGAGCACTGATAGCACCTGCACTTGAGGGGGGATTCATGTGGGATGGCGGATTGCTGACATCAGGTCTGGCTCCAACTTGGTACACAGTTCCTGGATTGTGGCACGGTCAAACCTGTAGGTGATGATCAAATTTCTTTCCTCCATTGTCGACAGGTCCATCAGCGGTCGGTACACCGGAGGATTCCGCCATCTCCTCACATGTCCCAGCGGACGGTGCCTATGAAGGACAACAGCGAGCACAGAGTCAAACAACTCAGAGGTATGTACCCACAGTCTAGACAGAACACGATTCATACACAAAATCTGGCCTGTATGTGTGTTGAGAGTAGGCCTAGGTATGTGTGAGGCAGTTGGTAATTAGGCCATGTGGGCCCCTGAAATGGCGGCTGCCTGACCTCTAAAGCGGGACAATGGGATGTGAGGTAACTGCGCTGGCGTTGTACACCGTCGCGGTAGGCGGTCCAAGACCGCGGCGCAATGCTGCATTGGTTAACATTGGACCCTATGGGTCCCAGGAGCCAATGACGATGTACGCCGGCGGTGATGGTACGCACCGCCGCGGACGTGACTGCCATTTTCTAGCTGTTGAATCACTCGATACCTGATCTTTGACAGGAGAGGACCTACACTGCAAGTGCTGCTGTGACCTCGGTCTGGAAGAGACAATGGCTCGTGCGTCTGGGGAAAGGGCCCCTGCCTTCACTGTGGAGGAGTTGGAGAAGCTTGTCGACGGGGTCCTCCCCCAGTACACGCTACTCTACGGTCCTCCAGACCAACAGGTAAGTACACAGGGAGCATGCTGTATGGGCTATACCTGTGTGGAGAGGGCTGGTTGTAAGAAGGAAGGGGCAGAGTTCTGCGTGCATGAAAGACGGTGGGTGCATGTGCCACATGGCAAGGGTAGGGATTGGGGCCACTCACTTTGACGGCGCAGTTGGTAATGACTTCTCTTCTTCCCCTGTACATTTCATGTAGGTCAGCGCCCACCAGAAGAAGGATATTTGGCGTGCCATCTGGGGGTCCACCACAGACGGAGCACCCACTGCCGGAAGAGATGGGAGGACATTCGCCGCTGGAGCAAGAAGTGGACAGAGGCTCAGCTGGGGATGGCCTCCCAACGTGGGAGGGGAGCCTGTCGAACCATGACCCCCCTGATGTTCCGGATCCTGGCGGTGGCCTACCCTGAGTTGGATGGGCGCTTGAAGGCATCACAGCAGACACAAGGAGGTGAGTACACTCTCATTCTGCTGACTTTGCGCGCAGTGGAGGGGTCTGGGTGGGGGAGGAGGGCTGTGGATTTCCCTAGGCCAGGGCGAGTTCCATAGGCTAGGCCCCTTCGTAAGGCATGGCCCTGTGGCCCCCCACCCCACCTCTGTAGAATGCCAAGTACAGCTATTCATGCACCTGTGTCATCTATGTGTGCAGATGTCATCCATAGCCTTGTAGGCCATTTCCCAGGAATTGCACTGTAGAGCCCAACAGCGTGACGTAATGCAGGGGGCTGCTGTGTCTGTCTTGTCCGCCAACGGTAGCGGTAATGCATGCACTCAACATGTCTTTCTTCTGTCCCCCCCCTTTTTTTGCGGTCCCCTGTTCTTGTGTGCATTAGCATCATCAGGCGGAGGTGCAGTGGCACCGAGCACGAGGGAGCTGCATCCCACATGGCCATGGAGGCCCACACTACGGACTCTGAATACACCAGTGGGACGGAGGGCGAGGGGAGCACCACGGTGGTCACAGGATCTGCAACCAGCGACACGGACTCATCCTCCGATGGGAGCTCCCATGTGGTGGTGGCAACATCTGTGCCCCCCACTTCAACAGGTACAGACGCCACCCCCTCTACCAGCACCGCCCTCCCAGCAGCCCCTCAGCCTTCACCCCGTGCCCCTCACCCAGGAGGGTGGGCATCACCTTTGCCCCAGGCACCTCTGCTGCCCTCAGTGAGGAGGCCATTGACCTCCTCAGGTCCCTCACTGTTGGGCAGTCTACCATTTTGAATGCCATCCAGGGTGTAGAAAGGGAGTTGCAACACACAAATGCATTCCTGGAGGGCATTCATTCTGGTCAGGCTGCCTCTCATCGAACCGTTCAAACTCTGGCCTCAGCACTGATGGCAGCCATTGTCCCTGTCTCTAGCCTCCCCCCTCCAACTTCCTCCACCCAGACCCAATCCCCCGTACCTCTGCCTATCCCAAGCACACCATCAGACCAGCCTGCACACACCTCAACACACAAGGGAAGCTCAGGCAAACATAAGCACCACACATCCCACAGGCACTGACGCAAGCATCACACACATACAGACACACCAACATCCACTGCCTCCACTGTGTCCCCCCTCCTCCTCGTCTCCCTCCTCCCTCCCAGTCTCGTCTACACTCACACCTGCATGCACTACCTCTACAGCCATTACGTCCCGCACCAGCACACCCACCAGCACACCCCGCTCATGTGCAGTCACCACCCCCACTACCATACACACGTCCCCTGTGTCCTCTCCCAGTGTGTCTGTGACGCCCCCTCCCAAGATACACAAATGCAGACACACACCCACCCAACATACATCCACCTCACGACAGCCTCCAGCGCATGCACCTGCACCCAAAGCCACAAAAGTTACACCTCCTACAACCACCTCCTCTTCCTCCACTCCCAAACCCCCTGCAGCTAACCATCCCAGTGTCTCCAAACAACTTTTCCTGTCCACCCTTAACCTATTTCCCACCACCCCCCGTCCAACTCATAGGTCCCGTACTAGCACCTCAGCCACAAAATCACTGGGACCAGTGGTGCCTGTTGTCACAGGTATGTGGAGTGCACCGGCCACCCGGCCGGCCAGTGTATCACAGAGCCAGAGCACAGCCAGTCCCCCCCCTGTGAAGCACCAGAAGTTGGCCAGTGCCCGGCTGGAGAGGGGGAAGACTCCAGCCACTCAAGCCGCTCACAGGGGTCCTGGGGGGAGTGTGGACTCAGCTGTGACTCCTCCCAAGGTGGGGAAGGGGCAGAAGAAACCCGCAAAGTCTGGGAGGAGCAGCACGTCGGAGAAGACTGCCATCATCCCCGCTGGCCAGGAGTGCCCCGCCAGCCCCATCGTTGCTGCCCAGGATGGCCCCGCCAGCCCCACTGTCGCTGCCCAGGAGGGCACCCCCAGCCACAGCCCAGCTGCCCAGGAGGGCCCTGTCTGCCACAGCCCAGCTGGACAGGAGGGCCCCGCCAGCCACAGCCCAGCTGCCCAGGAGGGCCCCGCCAGCCCCATCGTCGCTGCCCAGGAGGGCCCCGCCAGCCCCATCGTCGCTGCCCAGGAGGGCCCCACCAGCCACAGCCCAGCTGCCCAGGAGGGCCCCGCCAGCCACAGCCCAGCTGGGCAATGAAGGACCGCCAGCCCCAGCCCAGCTGGGCAATGAAGGACTGCCAACTCAAGCACCGCTGAACAGGGCAAGCACTGCTGAACAGGGCAAGGACCGCCAACTCAAGCACCGCTGAACAGGGCAAGGACCACCAAGGCAAGCACCGCTGAACAGGGCAAGGACTGCTGAACAGGACAAGGACCGCCAAGGCAAGCACGGCTGAACAGGGCAAGGACCGCCAATACAAGCACCGCTTGCCCATGAGCGGCAGGGGCAGTGACGCACCGCTGAACAGGTCAAGCACCACTGAACAGGGCAAGGACCGCCAAGGCAAGCACCGCTGAACAGGGCAAGGACTGCCAAGGCAAGCACCGCTGAACAGAGCAAGCACCGCTGAACAGGGCAAGGACCGCCAACTCAAGCACCACTGAACAGGGCAAGGACCGCCAACTCAAGCACCGCTGAACAGGGCAAGCACCGCTGAACAAGGCAAGGACCGCCAACTCAAGCACCGCTGAACAGGGCAAGCACTGCCAACTCAAGCACCGCTAGCCCATGAGCGGCAGGGGCAGTGACGCAACAGGGACCGTCACGGGCTGAGTGATGCACTCTGGGCACCAGTCCCCCTCCAGAACCAGTGGAGACCTGCATCCACTCCGTCTATCCTGCACAGGATGAAGCACTCTGGGCACAATGCCCCCTCCAGAACCAGTGGAGAGATACATCCACTACCTCAGTCCTTGGAAGGATGAAGCACTCTGGTCACAATGCCCCCTCCAGAACCAGTGGAGACTGTTATCCACTTGAGAGACTGTGGCTTTGCACTCCCCAGGATGGTACAGTGAGCAAACCACCCACTGTATAGACTTGAGAGACTGTGGCTTTGCACTCCCCAGGATGGTACAGTGGGCAAACCACCCACTGGAGAGACTTGAAAGACTGTGGCTTTGCACTCCCCTGGATAAAGCAGTGGGCAAACCACCCACTGGAGAGACTTGAGAGACTGTGGCTTTGCACTCCCCAGGATGGTACAGTGGGCAAACCACCCACTGGAGAGATTTGAGAGACTGTGACTTTGCACACCCCAGGATGGTACAGTGGGCAAACCACCCACTGTAGAGACTTGAGAGACTGTGGCTTTGCACTCCCCAGGATGGTACAGTGGGCAAACCACCCACTGGAGAGACTTGAGAGACTGTGGCTTTGCACTCCCCAGGATAAAGCAGTGGGCAAACCACCCACTGGAGAGACTTGAGAGACTGTGGCTTTGCACTCCCCAGGATGGTACAGTGGGCAAACCACCCACTGTAGAGACTTGAGAGACTGTGGCTTTGCACTCCCCAGGATGGTACAGTGGGCAAACCACCCACTGGAGAGACTTGAGAGACTGTGGCTTTGCACTCCCCAGGATACATCAATGGGCATGGAGCCCCCTCATGGATCTGGCATCGTGCACTCATCCGGCTGAGGTGCCACCTTTCCCTTCCCCCTGAGGTGCCTGTTGTATTTCTATCTGATGCCCCTGCAGTGTTCTCTCCGTCATGTTCGGGTATCTTGTGTGGGCCTCGCCCATGCATTATGGGCCCAGTGGTCCACGGCCTATGAATGGTGCAATACCTGGACTACTATTTGTAGTGTATATTTTGTTAATAGTGTATATATGTATATATTTGCTTACTTTATTTTGAAATATTACAATGGTTACACTCATTTCCTTTTGTCTTTGCATTCTTCCGGTGGGGTTGGGGGGTGTTACTGTAATGTTTGGATATGCATTGGTGTGTGTGTTGTAGTGGGTGAGGGTGGGGGTTGGGGTGTTGCGTGTGTGTGTCCCTGTTTTTTGCCTCCCCCCTCCCCTATATCGTAGGTGCAGTACTCACTGTGGTCTTCGCCGCTGGCGTTGGTGCTCCTGGTACAGAAGCAGGAAGACTAGTGCAGGAAGAATATGGAGTTCCAGCTCCATGGTGTCGTCGTTCCTCGTGGAGTGTGTAGAGGTGAGCGTTTTCCCTTCGAAATGCCTGTTTCCGCCGTGTTTTTATCTGCGGTGAATCCGCCCCGGAAAAGGTGGCGGATTGACCTGTCATAACAGTGTGGGCGGTACATTGTCTCCTGCCTGTCTGTTGCCGGTGACCGCCGCGCTGTTTGTTTGTACCACCGTGGCGGTCTGAGTGTTAATGTGGCTGTCTTTGTTGGTGGTTTCCGCCACGGTCGTAATTGCAAAACTTTTACCGCCGGCCTGTTGGCGGTCTTACCGCCGCTTTAACACCGTCCGCCAGGGTTGTAATGAGCACCATAGTCTCTAAGGTATTTTTGCCACTGTGTCACTAAAAATAAAGTACCTCTATTTTTTGTAACACTGTGTATTGTCTTTTATGTGTGTAAGTACTGTGTGACTACAGTGCTATTGCAAGAGCTTTAAATTGTCTCCTAGTTCAGTCTTGGCTGCTCAGCTACAGCTACCTCTAGACAGCCTGGCTTCTAGACACTGACTACATTTCACTAATAAGGGATAACTGGACCTTGTATAAGGTGTAAGTAACTTAGGTACCCACTACAAACCAGGCCAGCCTCCTACAGTCCGAACAGGGTTACAGCCACTATTCTTTACACACACAATCAGGCACACATTACTGCCATAACACATGTAACACACTAAAGCAGATTCCTAACACCGGCACACATTCCTAAAATACACAGCCAGATGTATAGACTTTAAACAGACAACTAGACACCCAGGTCAGACAACAGACACACCTTTCGAAGATTCACAGGAGCGCACACCTTCCAAACAAGCATAAATTTGTGACACACTCAGAACAGCCAAACATGCATTCCTAGTACAAGAAGAGGCACATAAAACAGGCACAGATCTAATATGCACACATTCTTAACACACACAGTCATAAACATGTTTTTAACCCACACACATTACCTACACTGTCAATATGAGACATTACTTTCATGCACACTCACATACCCACAGAAATGGAAGTAAACACACATACATACCCATAAACATGCTCTTTCTGAATAAGCATTCAAGTATCCACATTCCATGTCTGAAATATTAGGGCCAGCTGTACGACCATTTTATTTTGCGACTCACAATTTGCGTTTATTGCGAATCACAAATTGCAAGATGCAAAACACAATGTGCAACAGGGTCAACCACACTGTTTGCGATTTGCAAAAGGGTCACAAGGGACCTGCCTCATCAATATTAATAAGGCAGGTTTCAAATTGCAACCAAATTGTGAATGGCAAAAATCACAGGGATGGTGGCCTGCTAGGCTCAGCAGACCACCATGTCTGTGATTACTTTGTCAATAAAGTATTTTTTTTTAAATGCAGCCCATTTTCCTTAAAGGAAAACTGGATGCATTTAAAAGACAAAAATGGAAAACTAACTTTTCATGTTTTCAGAGCAGACAGTGGTCCGTGGGACCTCTGCCTGCTCTGAAAATCTTTTGGGGCCCCCATTCACAAAGGGGGAATGGGTCTCTTAGGGAACCCTTCCTGTTTGCAAATGGGTTACCACCAATCTGAAATTGGTGGTAAACTGTGATTGTTTTGCGACTGCATTCACGGTCACAAAACAATCATGCATGGGCCTCTGAGTCACAATTAGGAAGGGAACCCCATTGAACACCCCTTCCTAATTGCGAGTCGCAATCCATATTTTGCGATGCTGTAACAGGATACCGACTCACAACATAGGGATATTACACTCAACAAGGCCATATTGCGGTTGCAAAAGACTATTTTGTAGTTTGCAACCACAAAATCGAGTTGTCCATCTGGCCCTTAATCCTTTCCATTTTCTTTTGTTTTCATTCTGTCAATTGTAATCATGGATTTCTAAGAGGAGAAAGAGGATGTGTACCAGAATGTCAATAATAAATCCCAGATTGTATCTGACATACACACCCTAATGCGGCCATACATGTTAAACTAACTGGAAATAAACACACACACACACACACACACACACATATAGGCAGATATACTACATGTTAGACCTGACAACCTTAGGGTGGTCTTCCACCAACGTTTTGCATACCTCCCTCGTTTATGCTGGTTTGAGGACACTCTGGGCACCTTACCACTGCTGACCAGTCTTAAAGTGCTTGTGCTCTCTCCCTTAAACTTGGTAACATTGGCTCCTACCCAGTTGGCATATTTAATTTACCTATAAGTCCCTAGTAAAGTGCACTCGATGTGTCCAGGGACTGTAAATGAAATGCTACTAGTGGGCCTGCAGCACTGATTGTGCCACCAACATAAGTAGTCCCTTAACCATGAAACATGCCTGACATTGCAAGGCCAGTGTGTGCAGTTTCGCTGCCAATACGACTTGGCATTTAAAACTACTTGCCAAGCCTTAAACTCCCCTTTGATCAACCCTAAGGTAAGTCCTAGGTAGCCCATAGGACAGGCGCTATTTACGTAAAAGGCAGCACATGAACTTGTACATTTTACATGGCCTGGTAGTGAAAAACTCCCAAAATAATTTTTCACTATTGTGAAGCCTGCTCCATTCACAGGCCAGCACTGGAGATTCCCTTATATACTTTTAAGTGGTAATTTCTATCTGAAAGAAATGACCTTGGCATGTTTGGTATGGTTGGAATGGTAGTGAGAAACCCTGCTTCCTGGTGAAGATGGAATTAACATTACTATTTTAGACATGTCACTTTTACAAAGTAGCCATTTCTCTACTCTTACTGCTCTCTGTGCATTGTAGCCTGACTCCAATCCACGTCTGGTCTGTGCTGGATGAGAGCTCCCCTTGTGCATTCCACCCAGGACATAGGACCCTCAGCTGCATCTGAATTCATCTGCATACTGATGGGTCTTCCTGAGCAGGAACGGTGGAGGAGCTCTCATTTACACTTCAAAGGCTAGTGGCCTGACCCCACACAAAGGAATGATAACCCCCCACAGATCTCCTGACATACAGGGCTAGATTGAAAGGGGAACTTGTGCACTTCAAAACTACTCCTTGAAGTCTCATCCACTTCAAAGGCACTTTTGGGCATATAAACTGGATCAGTGACTCAGAAGGACTGAAGTGCTGCCCAAGGGACTCATATTGACTGTTTTTTTGAAAGAACAGCACTCCTGCTTTTTGCCCTGCTATTCCCTGACTCTGCTGGAGGACTTAGCCTTTCTCCACAAGTGATCTCTAAGGATCTGAACTGAGCTTGTCTCCCATTAAGAAGTGTCAGGGCCATCAAAGACTTCATCTAGGGCAGAAAATCCAATAAGCTGGAAAAATCAATGCAACACCTGCAGAATTGCTGCACCACCTGTCTCGCGGCTCAAAAAAATTGCTCTAGCGCCTGTTCCACCATCACAGCGTGTTTGGATTTTCCCTTCACTTTCCCTGGGCGTCAATTCATCCCTGCACCACAATAAGGAGCCAAGGCTGCGTGCCCAGAAATAGATGCATCACCTTGCCTGCGAGGAAAGAATTGATGCATCACCTCCGCTGTGCCGGAAAAAACGATGCATTGCTTTATTTTTTGATGTCTCACCTCCTCTGCAGCCCCCCGTGCTGTTATTTTTGATGCATTCCAGGAATTGTGTGCTAAAGAGATAACCCCATTGATTCCTATGGATTAAGACTTACGTGAACATCTAAAAAGTGATATATTGACTTATGCATATTGAATTGTATGTCAGGACCGGAGGAGAGGATTATGCAGTCCTTTTTTCACTTTTATTATCACAGCAAGTTCAAACATTAAGTAAAAAACATTGTTAAACTGCTACAGCTCCCATAAGTTCAACAATGTAGTCATGGCCCGAGCACCTTTCTTGGCACCTCGCGGGTCCGCACTTTCGCACCACACTTGCTATCCGTTAGACGTGCAGCAGTCTGATTCTAGCACTTGTAGCAGAGAAATAATCCTGACCTAATGCCCTCGGGGTCTAGTGGGATCGTGGTTCTTCCCCTCCAACCTTCGCTGACATTGCACGAACAGCGCAGTAAGCGGCAGGCATGGCCTGTCACACAAACACCCTCTAAGGGCAGGTGCACACGCTGAGCAAAGTGCCTTCTGAGGGCAGTTTTAAGGAGACTGGGCTGTAGCTCTCGGCCCTTGAGCACCAGCGAGGGGGCTGCCCGTGTATACAGTTTCAGGGCATTTTGGTTCGGTGCTTTCACCCCAAAGTAAAAAAAAAATAAAAAAATAAAAAATAAAGTGATATTAAATTATTCTGCATACAGGCCTAGTCTTAGTGACTATTATGGAATTCTTTGAGGGCCATTCTTATGCCCCCAACCTGGCAGCAGAGGAGGAATGGCCTCCTTAACGCCACCTGCCTGCAGTGGTAGACAGACTCCTATCACAGGTGATTGCCAAGGTGCTGGCACCCCTGCAGGATGAAGAGGGCTCATTGGAGAAGGGGTGAGATTCGGGCATATCTTGGCGCCCGACTGCGACCACCTCGGGCTATGGTGAGAAGACATTTACCATCCTAGGTCTTCAGAGTGGGTCCCAGATTCTAAGGTGGCCGCATACGTTGCCAAGGTGATTCATCACTCCTTTGACAAAGAGGTGAGGGCCTGCTTACGCGCTGAGTGCCACAGACCCACTTTGGAGGGCACCGTTGGCACCACTCCCACCATTTGACCGTAAACTATGTACCTTTTTTGCCAAATACATGCGGGACCCCAAAAAAGGGATTGATTGTTCCTGGTGAGCTTGCCAGTACAAGCATCTGGACGTGTTGGGACCCCTAACCAAAATAATTGAGCTGGCGGAATCATCTAGGCAGTCGGGGTCACCAAAGCCAACAGACATTATAGAGGGCGGTCTGCCTGCTTGGAAATGTCAATTGTGCGATTTACGTCGGTCTCTCCTAATAATGATTGACCCCAAGCTTGGGGAACTATCCACTTCTGAGGCAGGTGCAATAGCACAGGGCAACCTTTTCGGGGAACCCTTCGTGAAGGAACTCGGGAAGATTGTGGCTACCTTTTAGGCTCTTGATAAGGCGCAATCTTCTATTAAGAAGATCTTCCCGGGAAGGTTTTTTATAGGGCCGGAAGAGGCATGGATCGCTTCTGCGGCCATGCCTTCCAATCTGGCCCCTCCAGAACAACATCCCGCTGCAGCAACGGCTGGGGTAATGGAAAGCAGGGAACCTTCTTCCCCAACCGTGGAGGCAGTAGGGGCAGATCCAACTGGATTGCCAGAGGACGTGCTGATGCCCCAGGGGGCTCCAATGGTAAGCAGTATCCTTTTTTCCCCCTCCAAAACTGGGAGAGGGACTAAGACTGTTTGCACACAATTGGAGGCGGGTCACATCCGATCCCTGAGTGATGGAAACAGTCAAGGGGTTTTCACATAGAATTCTATGGCACACCAGTTTAAAATGTGAGACCGCACCCTATTCAATTCTCTTTGCAGGATTCTCAACTGATCGAGGCAGAGAATCAGGAACTTCCAAGGATGCCATTATCCAAATCAAACCTACACCCGAGGACTTTCCTGAGCAACTTTTTCCTTGTAGAAAAGAAAGACAAAGGCTTCCATCAGGTAATAAACCTCAGGGAGTTCAACGAGTGGCTAGTCTATCGGCACTTCAAGATGGAGGGCATTCCCCTCCTGCGAGACCTCCTTCTGCAGGGCGATTGGCTAGTTCGCCTGGACCTGAAGGATGCATGCCTGATGATCCCTATCTGTCCTCCGCATTGTCACATCTTACAGTTTCACTGGAAAGACCAGATCTACGAGTTCCAGTGTCTGCCATTTGGGCTTTCATTGGCACCTTGTTGCTTCACGAAGTGCTGAAACCGGTCGTGGAGACCCTGAGGTCTCAGGGCATCAGACTGATAATATACCTCGATGATATTCTTCTGATGGACCAATCCCGCACGCAGCTGCTGGTCCACCTGAACACGACTATTGCCTTACTTCAGGACCTCCGGGTTGTCATCAACAAGGGGAAGTCAATGTTGTCCCCTTCACTATCCATGATTTTCCTGGGTTTCCTGATAGATACCATATCAGCCACACTAAAACTCCCGGAATGCAAGATTTCCAAGATCAGGAAGGAGCTCTCAAAGGTGATCAGGAGAGACAAGATCTCCCTCAGACAGCTAGTGAGGATTGTTGGACTATTTTGATCCTTGATTGAGGGTCCGCTACACTACAGAGCCCTACAGCGACTAAAGGCATCTCATCTCATGAAAGGCCTTACGTACTCTGAACTGGTGGAGTTATCACCGGAAGCCAGATGGGAGATCCAATGGTGGCTAGACCACAGGGGGGCATGGAATGGGAGAGCTATCTTTGGCTCTCTCTCGGACATGATAATAGAGTTGACACCAGCAGATTGGGCTGAGGGGCCCGGTGCAAAGAGATCTCCATGGGGAACAATGGACACAGGAGGAGCTGAATCTTCATATCAACTGCCTGGAGCTTCCTGCGGGTTCATTTGCTATCCGATCCCTAAAGCAGGACAAGGTCTCCTGTTGCATCCTTTTGAGGATGGACAACACTTCAGCGGTTCAGCATGTCAACAGACTGGGAGGCACCCGGACCAAGGCTTTGGTGGAGCTGGCCAAGGATTTCTGGCACTACTTCCTACAGAAGCAGATCTCGGTGACAGGGAAATATCTCCCGGGATTACAGAACATGGCGGCGGATTGGAATTCCACATACCTCAAGGATTCCAACGACTGGCAACTGGATCCTTCAATTTTCCAGACTCTGATGGATTTAAGGGGACCTTACAGCGTGGATCTATTTGCATCCAGGCTAAATGCCCAGCTCACCGGGTACATCAGCTGAAGACCCGATCCGGGAGCAGAAGCAGTGGATGCCTTCCTGCAGGACTGCAAACAAGGACAGTGCTATGCTTTCCTTCCTTTTCTTCTGATCCCCAGAGTGGCAGCTCAGGTCCAGAGACAGAAAGCTTCTCTAGTACTAGTCACCCCGATTTGGAAGTCACAAGCGTGGTTCACTGCACTGCTGGAACTATCCTGGGTGGAACCATTGAAGCTAACTGCCTTGATGGGGATCCATCGGGATCCGTTGGGACGTCCACATAGATTGGTGTCACAAGGCCATCTTAACCTGATGGCATGGAGGATTTCAGGAGACGATGGAAAGACACTGAGCTTTCGGAGAAGGCTGGCAACCTCATCAGACAATCTTGGGAACCAGGCACGACTAAGTTATAAATCAGCATGGAACAGATGAACTCGTTGGTGTATGGAGAGGAGTCAGCTTTACAATTCTGGATTGGCATATCACACAATCAATTCCTTCAGATTAGCCAATTCATCAGTGTTAGAGGCTGGTCCTCTATGTAGTGTAAAAAACCAAGTACACTATGCAGAGGGTCCGGACAACCACATGTTAGTTTCCAGGGGTAAAAATCAGACCACCTAATGCTCTAATTTTTAAGGTAGCTGGTCGAGCAGTTAGGCTAATCCACGAGATGTGCTGAGTATTTGCTGTACTCACAAATCCAATCATGCACCACACACACTCAATGAATAACTCGAGACCAGAATTTATAAAAATACTTCAGACTTTTATATAATTTTTAAGACCAAAATCTTTAGAATACGGTAAGTACTTTTAAAGTTATGAATTTTCGAAGTTTCAATAAAGTTTGTATTTCTGTGCTAATTACTCACCATAGGAATCAATAGGCAGTCACTTTTAAAAATGCATTTAAAATCGCACATTTGGGTTACCGGTCTCTTCTTTTGCAAGGTGGTCGCAGTGGTCAGTGGGCACCTTGTGCCAGCTGGAAAGCCTTGGGCAGCTCCCAGTTTCGGCGGGAGCAGCATTGGAGAAGTTCTTGGCACAGGCAAAGGGCCTCCTGGATGGGCCACTTGGAAAAGGAGCTGGTTTGCAAAATCAAAGTGGTGCCTGGGGGTCCCCTTGGGCTGTTGAGGTTGCAAGGGGTTGGGGACCCGGGGCACACAGCAGATCCCAGGGTGGCCAGGTGCAGGGCATCTTGGGGATTTTGGAAGCTGTGCGTAAATGGAGTCCACTGGAGCTGGAGGTGAGTCTTGTTGAAGGGGGCTTACAGGACAACAGGGGCACTCTGGCCAGCGGTCCAGGGTGTTCCTGAAGTCCCTCGACTGGGGCTTCCTCCTGATCCTTTTTCAGCGCGGGAGAGCTGGTTTTCACCTGGTCGAACGTCAGCTGACCAGGACCCAGGGTATTGCTCTATCTCGGCCACTGGGGTCACAGCACCACCAAACGCTGGTCAGTTGGGGAGCACTTCCGAGCAGTCATCCATGTGTCGTCGGATCAGGCTGTGACTTCCGGTCGCGGAGATATCGGCAATTCAGTGAAGTGACCCTCACTGGTTTCTTGCCTCTTTGCAGGTTTTCTGCTTTTCTTGAGCGATGCCTTCACTCAGGAGGGAGATCAGGGTTGGTCCTTGAAGGATGGAGGTCCCCGGGGTTTCTTGGGGTTGGTCCAGTGATCAGCTCCCCCGCAGTCACGATTGATGGGACACTGGTGCAGCAAGTAGGGGTCTTGTCGCCTCTTCTGGTGCAGCAGGTCCTCTGTCCTTGTCCTAGCGGGTACTTTAGTGCTGGTCTTCTTTTCTTCTTGGAGTCCTTTTCGAATCTATTTTCTTGGTCTATGGGAGCCCACATCATACTGAGTTTAGTGGGTGTTTTAGGGGGAACCTGGTAGTGTCCAATGGGACACTTACCCTTGGGTGGCTACACCCACTACAGTGAGAAGGGTCATTTCCCTAAACCTCATTGGCTATTTCTTTCCATTCCAAGATGGAGAAAACTGAATCAGAGGGTCCACTAAGCATGCAAGCCCCTAGGGGTGGTGCAATGGTCAGTGAGGCCACTCCTCCTACCCTTTGTCTGGTTTCCCGACTTTGGTCCCGCCAAAAGTGGGGGTTTGCAAAGGGAGAAGCCCTCAGCTGCTAGTAGCAGGACTGGAGGCTCGAGTTTCAGGGGCAGTAGCCCTTTGAAGCTCACCGCTAGGGTGTTTGCACATTCCTGAGGGAGGGGGTGTCAGATCCTCCACCCAGGAAGGGCAATGTCTTACAAAACCAGAGAGCCAAGGCTCTCCCCCAGGTTTTGTATATTGGCTGTCTGGAGTGGCAGCTGGATGGAACCAGCCTGCAACTCTGCCAGTTAGGGTTAGCTATTGCAGGGGGCACCTCTAAGGAGGCCCCTGGGTACATTTAGGGTTAAATCCAATTCTGGTATCAGTTTGGATTTAAGATTCTGAGTTGTTTGATACCAAACAACCCAGGGTGCAGAGTGGCCATTATGTAGCTGGGGAACTCATGTTTGACCAGTGCCCAGTACATACATTAAAATGTCTGCCCTGTTCACTCACTATGTCCTAGGTTTAGCAAGGACACAGTGGGTGCATAGTGCTCATGCAGCTATGCCCTCACATATAATATGGTGCACCCTGCCTTACAGCTGAAAGGCCTGCTAGAGGGGTGACTTACCCATAACATATGCAGTGTATGGTGGGACAGGGCACACAGAGGGTGTGCCATGTCAAGTTTGTCCTTTTAGGGTTGCCTCAGTACACTCAGCCTGCAATGGCAGTGCTGGGTGCATCTGGGTGCAGGGCCCTTGGGGGTGGCACAATCAGTGCTGCTGCCCCCAGGGGCCTACTCTTAAGATCTTTTGCCCTGGGTACTGGGGCACCCATTTACTAGGGACTTATAGGGGTATTTAAGAGAGTAACCAATTGTGCCAAGCATCACAACAGATTTAGGGAAAGAGCTCTGGCACAGGGAACCTGTTTAGCAGGGGCCCTGGGCACTACCAACTTCTAGAACACATCAACATCAGGCAAAAAGTGGGGGCTAACCATGCAAAAAGAGGCCTCCTCTCACAAGCAGGGCACCCTATGGGTCCGAGGAGCCAATGACGATGTACGCTGCTGGTGACGGTACGCACCGCCACGGACGTCAACACCATTTTCTCTCTGTTCACTCACTTGATATCTGATCTTCGACAGGAGAGGACCTACACTGCAAGTGCTGCTGTGAACTTAGTCTGGAAGGGAAAATGGCTTGTGTGTCTGGGGAAAGGGCCCCTGCCTTCAGCACGGAGGAGTTGGAGAAACTAGTGGATGGGGTCCTCCCCCAGTACACGCTACTCTACGGTCCTCCAGACAAACAGGTGAGTACACTGTGAGCATGCTGTATGGGCAATGGCTGCTTGGAGTGGTGTGGATGACAGGTGGGGGGGAGAATGAGGCGTGCATGAAACAACAGTGAGTGCATGTGCGTCATGGCAAGGGTAGAGATGTGGGCCAATGACTGTGACAGTGCAGATGGTTATATCTTCTCCTTTTCCCCTGTACTATTCCTGTAGGTCAGAGTCCACCAGAAGAAGGATATTTGGCGTGCCATCGCCAAGGAAGTCCGGACCCTGGGGGTCTACCACAGACGGAGCACCCACTGCCGGAAAAGATGGGAGGACATTCGCCACTCGAGCAAGAAGACGGCGGAGGCCCAGCTGGGGATGGCCTCCCAATGTGGGAGGGGTGCCCGTCGCACCACAACCCCCCTGATGTTCCTGATCCTGGCGGTGGCGTACCCGGAGTTGGATGGGCGCTTCAGGGCATCACAGCAGCCACAAGGGGGTGAGTACACTCTCATTCAGCGGATTCAGCACGCATTGTAGGTGTCTGGGTGGGGGAGGTGGGCTGTGGGTTCCCCTAGGCCAGGGTGAGTTTAGTAGGCAAGGTCCCTTCTTAAGGCAGGCCCTGTGGCACCCCATCCCACCTGTGTAAAGAGCCAACTACACCTAGTCAGGCTCCTGTGACATACATGTGTGCAGCAATCGGGCATAGCCTTGTAACCCATGTCCCTGTGATTGATTAGGGAACTCCAAGTGCACGGCATAGTGCAAGGGGCTTCTGTGTCTGTAGTGTCCACCAACTGTAGCGGTATTGCATGCACTCAACATGTCTTTCTTCTGTCTTCCCCCCCTTTTTGTGGTCTCACTGTGCTTGTGTGCATTAGCATCATCAGGCGGAGGAGCAGTGGCACCAGAGCAGGAGGGAGCTGCATCCCACATGGCCCTGGACGGCGACACAACGGAGTCAGAAGCCACCAGTGGGACGGAGGGCGAGGCGAGCTCCACGGCGGGGACAAGAGCAGACACCAGCGACACGGACTCCTCCTCTGATGGGAGCTCCCTTGCGGTGGCGGGCCCCTCTGTGCCTGCCGCATCTACAGGTACAGCCACCACCCCCCCTACCAGCACCGCCCTCCCAGCAGCCCCTCAGCATTTTCCTCGTGGCCACTCACCCAGGAGGGTGGGCATCTCCTTCGCCCCAGGCACCTCAGCCCCTGCCCCTGTCACCCCTGCTGCCCTCAGTGAGGAGGCCATTGACCTCCTCAGGTCCCTCACTGTTGGGCAGTCTACCATTTTGAATGCCATCCAGGGTGTAGAGAGGCAGTTGCAACAGACGAATGCATTCCTGGAGGGCATTCATTCTGGTCAGGTAGACCATCAGCGAGCTTTTCAGACTCTGGCCTCAGCACTGATGGCAGCCATTGTCCCTGTCTCCTGCCTCCCCACTCCAACTTCCTCCACCCAGACCCAAACCCCTGTACCTCAGCCTATCCCAAGTACACCATCAGACCAGCATGCACACACGTCAACACACAAGGGAAGCTCAGGCAAACATAAGCACCACACATCCCACAGGTACTCACGCAAGCATCATACACATGCAGACATGCCAACATCCACTGCCTCCACTGTGTCCCCCTCCTCCTCGTCTCCCTCCTCCCTCCCAGTCTCGTCTCCACTCACACCTGCACACCTTGGACTTGTATTCTTGGTGTATATATTTGTTTACAGTGTGAATATTTTGATTAATGTATTTGAATATATTACAAACGTTCAACTCGTTTCCTTTTCTCCTTGCATTCTTCCAGGGGGGTTTGGGGGTTGTTAATGTAATGTATCAACATGTACTTGTGTGTGTTGTAGTGGGTGAGGGTGGGGGTGGGAGTGTTGCGTGTTGCATGTGTGTGTCACTCTTTTTTCCCTCCCCCCTCCCCTGTGTCGTAGATGCAGTACTCACTGTGGTCTTTGCCGCCGTCTTTGTTTTTCCTGGTAGAGGAGCAGGAAGATAAAGGCTGGAAGAATCTGGAGCTCGGGTTCCATGGCGTCCTGATTCCTCATGGGGTGTGCAGAGGTGAGCGTTTTTCCTTCCAAGTCCTGTTTCTGACGTTTTTTTGTTCGCAGTGAATCCGCCCCGGAAAAGGTGCCGGATTGGTGCCTTATAATAATGTGCGCGGTACATTGTCTTCCGCCTGTCTGTTGCCGGTTACCGCCGCGGTGTTTGTTTCTATCGCCTTGGCGGTCAGAGTGTTAAAGTGGCTGTCTATGCTTGCGGTTTCCGCCACGGTCGTGATTCCATTTTTTTGACTGCCGGCCTGTTGGCGGTTTTACCGCCACTTTAACACCGACCGCCAGGGTTGTAATGACCACCTGAGTCTCCTGGTGCAAACCTAAAATACAAACTCGACATGGCACATTACCTGTGTGCCCTGTCCACCATACACTGCATTTACTATGGGTAAGACACCGATCTGACAGGCCCTACATCCCTAAGGCCGGGTGCTCCATATCATATGTGAGGGCATAGCTGCATGAGCAATATGCCCTCACTGTGTCATTGCAAAACCTGGGACATAGTGAGTGAACAGAGCAGCCATTTTAATATATGTGCTGGACACTGGTCAACACAAATTTCCCAGCTACATGATGGCTACTCTGAACCCTGGGTTGTTTGGTATCAAACAACTCAGAATGATAAATCCAAACTGGTACCAGTACTGGAGTTATTATACATTTATACCCAGGGGTCACCTTAGAGGTGCCCCCTGCAAAAGCTAACTATCCTGGCATGGTTGCTGACTGGTTCTATCTAGCTGTCACCTCCAGACAGACAATATACAGACCTTGGGGAAGAAACCTGCCTCTCCAGTTTGTAAGACAATGCCTTTCCTGGGTGGAGGAGCTAATACCCCCTCCCTCAAGAATGTGCACTGTCTTGGCGATGAGCTTCTAAGGGCTTACCGCCCTTGAAACCCAAACCCCAAGCCTGCTGCTAGCAGAAGCTGGCATCCCCCTTTGCAAACCCCCACTTTTGGTGGGAGCAAAGGCTGGAAACATAACAAAGGATAGGAGGAGTGGCCTCACCTGGCATGCACCATCCCTAAGGTGTTGCCTGCGAGGTGGACCCTCTTTTTCATTTTCCTCTATCTTGAGGTGGGGGAAAAGTAGCCAATTATGTTTAGGGCAGAGACCCTTCCCACAGGAAGTGGTCAATATAGTGGGTGTAGCCACCCAAAGGTAAGCGCCCCATTGGACATTACCGATGACCACCAGGACAAATACTGTAAGTGTGCCAAGTTTGGTTGCACTGTGCCCTAAGGCTGAGTTGTGCCAATATCCCAGGTATTGGTCAATGGACGTAGGACACAAAGAAAACCAGTTCCCCCGAGCTGAAAAAGGACCAGAAAAGAAGACCCAGTCGAGGTACTTCAGGAACACCCCGGACCTTGTGCCAGAGTGCCCCCGTTGTCCTGTAAGCCGCCCTCCCAAAAGACTCACCTCCAGCTCCAAGGGACTCCCTTGCTCACAGCTCCTGGATCAACAACTCGCCCTGCACCCGGCCACCTAGCATCCTGTAACGAGGAACCAGCTGTGCCCACAGGGTCCCGCACCCCTTGCAACCTCGACACTCCAAGGGGACCCCAAGGTACCACCTTTACATCTGCAAGAACCTTCCTTTGCCAAGTGGTCTCCCTAAATGGCCCTGTACCTGCTCCAAGAGACTTTTCAATGTTGCTCCTGCCGGAACTAAGCCTGCCTAAGCCTCTCCAGCTGACACAGTATGCCCACCGACGGCCTCGACCAACCTGAAAAAGCAGAACCTGGTAACATAATTGTGTGATTTATATGCATTGACTGCCTATTGATTCCTATGGTGTGTAATTACGCACAGAAAGACTGCATTTATTAAAACTTAAAAAATGTATAACTTCAAAAGTACTTAACCAATCTTAATGATGTTGGTCTTAAAATTTATATAAAAAGCTGAAGTACTTTTATAAATTGGTCTCGAGTTATTCCTTTGAGTGTGTGTGGTGCATGTTGATACTGTGAGTACAACAAATGCTTTGCACTTCTCCAATATTAGCCTAACTGCTTGACAAAGCTACCTCAAAAATTAGAGCATTATGTGATCTAGTGTTTGCCTCTGGAAACCAATGTGTGGTTGCCTGGACCCTCTACACAGTGTGCCTAGTTTTGTTCCCTACATAGAGGGCTAGCCTCCTATGGGGGTCTAGACAATCTGACCCCTTTCAGAAGCTTACACACCCAGGGGTGTCCCCCTACCGGTAAATTATTGATGGGTCTACTGCGACGGTGTACAACGCCAGCGCATTTACCTCATATCCCTTTGTCCTACATTACAAGTCAGGCAGACGCCATTTCAGGGGGCCACATGGCATTAATTTTGACTGCGTCACACATATCTAGGCCTTGCTTAAACACTAATACAGCCATATGTCGATTTGAAAACATTTTACGATTAAGTTGTGTTTACGTACCTCAGAGTTGGTTGACTCTCTGATCGCTGTTCTCCTCAATAGAGCACTTCCGCTGGGGCAGGTGAGGAGATGGCGGCATCCTCCGGTGTACAGACCACTGGTGGACCTGTCGACAATGGAGGAGCGACATGTAATCATCACCTACAGACTTGATTGTACCACAATCCTGGAACTGTGTGCCCAGTTGGAGCCAGACCTGATGTCAGCTATCCGCCCTCCCACAGGAATCCCCCCTCAAGTGCAGGTGCTGTCAATACTCCATTTCCTAGCAAGTGGGTCTTTTTAAACAACAGTGGCCATAGCATCAGGGATGTCCCAGCCTATGTTTTCCAACGTGTTGTCCAGAGTGTTGTCTGCCCTGCTGAAACACATGCGCAGCTACATCGTTTTCCCTCAGGTGGAGGATTTGCCTACAGTGAAAGGTGACTTCTATGCCCTGGGACATATTTCCAACATCATAGGTGCCATTGATGGGACACATGTGGCCTTGGTATCCCCCCCCCGCAGGAGTGAACAGGTGTACAGAAACCGGAAGAGTTGCGATTCGATGAATGTGCAGATGGTGTGTTTGTCAGTACATCTCCCATGTGAATGCCACATTTCCTGGCTCAGTACATGACGCTTACATTCTGAGGAATAGCAGCATCCCTTATGTGATGGGGCAACTCCAGAGGCACTGTGTGTGGCTATTAGGTGAAGACATGGACCCAATACAGTGTGACTAGATGTCTGGGGATGTCCCTAAGAGTTAGTGTGTGTCTAACAGTTGTCCCTCGCCATTTGCAGGTGACTCTGGTTACCCCAACCTATCATGGCTACTGACCCCAGTGAGGAATCCCAGGACAAGGGCAGAGGAACGCTACAATGAGGCACATGGGCGAACTAGGAGGATTATAGAGAGGACCTTCGGCCTCCAGAAGGCCAGGTTCCGGTGCCTCCATATGACAGGTGGTTCCCTATTCTACTCACCAAAGAAGGTGTGCCAGATCATCGTAGCCTGCTGTATGCTTCACAACTTGGCTCAGCGACGACAGGTGCCTTTTCTGCAGGAGGATGATCCAGATGGAGGTCTTGTGGCAGCTGTGGAGCCTGTGGACAGTGAAGACGAGGAAGCAGAAGAAGAGGACATAGACAACAGGAACACAGTGATCCAGCAATACTTCCAGTGAGACACAGGTAAGAAGACACCACTGCCTGCTACATCTGATTTAATTCTTCTATCATCTGTCTGTCACTTTCACCCAGTGTATGGACCCTGAATTGTCACTTTGCCTTTCCATTTCACAGATGTGGGTCCCACTGTGTGACCTCTGCTAAGTTACCTCATCGACTAGAGCTGTGTGGCATGGGTATGTTGACAATAGAATGGACATTGCTTTTTTCCTCAGTTATTGCAAATAGACATTTGTGAAAGCACAGACTGACTCCAGATTGTTTTGTGATTCAAGGGTGTTTATTTAAGTGCTAAATATTGGAGGGAGTTGTAAAATGTTCAGGGGTGATGGTGGAGGAATGTCCATGGCAGAGTCCAGTCTATTAGTCTCACAGGTGCATTGTCCAAAGGGGCATAGGAAGTGGAGCTGGGGCAGTTTAAGTATGGACAGGGTGACAAAGTGGGACAGAAGGATGACAATCGGGGGGTCTCATTTCTTGGCAGGGGTCTTGGCATTGTTCTCAGTCTTTGTCCTGGATCTCAGGGACTGTTTGCGGGGTGGTTCTCCATCTGCAGGGGGTGGGGTAGGTGTTGGTGTCGTGGTCCTGTGGCGGTGCCTCCTGTCCACTAGCACCGGCGGAGGTGGTGGGCAGTTCATCGTCCAGGCTAGTGTCCCTCCTGATGTTGACGAGTTCCTTCAGCACCCCTACAATGGTGCCCAGGGTGGAATTGATGGATTTGAGTTCCTCCATGAATCCCAAATACTGTTCCTCCTGCAGCCGCTGGGTCTCCTGAAACTTGGCCAGTACCGTTCCAGTACCAGTACCAGGGTGTCTCCTGGGAATGGTGGTATGCTCCCATGATGTTGGAGAGGGCCTCGTGGAGAGTGGGTTCCCTGGGCCTGTCCTCCCCCTGTCGCACAGCAGCCCTCCCAGTTCCCCTGTTTCCCTGGGCATCTGTCCCCTGAACCGTGTGCCCACTACCACTGCCCCCAGGTCCCTGGTGTTGTTGGGTTGGTGGGTTAGCTTGGGTTCCCTGTAGTGGTGGACACACTGCTGCTTGACATGTCCTGGGAACAGAGGTATGGGCCCACTGGGTGGGTGCTGTGCTGGTGATTCCAGAGGGGGGAAGCTCTGTAGTGGCCTGTGCCAGTATGAGGGGAACCGACTGTCCAGAGGTCCCAGATGGGCCGGGCTGGTCATCTTGATCCAGTTGGACAGAGCTGCTGTCATCACTGTGGGCCTCTTCTGTGGGTGGAGTGGACATGTCTGGACCCTCCTGTCTGGTGACGTTGGGTAGGGGTCCTGCAGGGGTGTAAAAGCATGATTATTGCATCTATGTGTGCCATGGTGTGCAATGGGTGGGTGACCCTGTACCCCAGTGCTTGCATTCTTGAGTGGGACCTTGTGTGATAATGGTTTAGGGGGGTGTATGGGTATGTGCAGTGGACATGCTTTGGTGATGGGTGTCCATGCTTTGGTTTCATGCAGGGCTTGGGTTTGGGATGTGTGGTTTGTGATATTGGGACATATGTGAGGAGTTGGAGTGATGGGGGTGAGGGCGAGGGTGGTGGTATGTGATGCAGGTGGGTGGGGGAAAGATTTGACTTATCAGAGTCCATTCCTCCAGCTACTCCTGTGAGGCCCTCAGGATGCAGTATAGCCAAGACCTGCTCCTCCCATGTTGTGAGTTCTGGGGAGGAGGTGGGGGTCCCCCGCCAGTCCTCTGAACCGCAATCTGGTGTCTTGAGACCACGGAACGCACCTTCCCCCGTAGGTCGTTCCACCTCTTCCTGATGTCATCCCTAGTTTCTGGGTGCTGTCCCACTGCGTTGACCTGTCCACGATTCTTCTCCATAGCTCCATCTTCCTAGCTATGGTGGTGTGCTGCACCTGTGATCCGAATAGCTGTGGCTCTACCCGGATGATTTCCTCCACCATGACCCTGAGCTCCTCCTCAGAAAACCTGGGGTGTCTTTGCGGTGCCATGGGGTGGTGTGGGTGATGTGTGGGGTGGGGTGGGGTGTGTTGTGATGTGTGGGGTGATATTTAGAGGTGTGTTGTGTGAGGTGCGTGGATTTTGTGTGAGTGATGATGTTGAGTGCCTGTGGATCCTATTGTTCTTTCTGGTGGTGTCTCTCTCTGGCCTTCTGTCACAATTGTTGTCGTAAGGGTTTGTGGATGATGTGGGTGTGTGTTTTATATTGTATTGGATGTGTGGGAGTGGTGTGTGTATGTGTATCAGGTGTGTGTATTTGGAATTGTCCAATGTGGATGTGTTTTGTAAGAGTGTGTGTATTTTGAGCACGGCGGTGTGTACTCCCAATGGAATACCGCAGTTGAAAGACCGCCGTGTGGATTTGTGGGTCATGATAGTGTGGGCGTATTCCTGTTGGTGTGACAGTAGAGGTTTTGTTATCACCAGTTTATCACTGACCTTTGGTGTGGCGGACTTGTGTGGATGTCTGGATTTTGGCGGATTCCGAGCTGTGGGTCATAATGGCAGTGGCGGTATTCTGCGGCCGCGGCGGTGTGTTGGTGGTCTTCTGCACGGCGATAAACAGCTTTTACCGCCAATGTTGTAATGACCCCCTCGGCCTCCTATGGTAGTGCTGGGTGTATCTGGATGCATGGCCCTATAGGGTGGCACAATCAGTGCTGTTGCCTTCAGGGGCCTACCCTTAGTACCCCATGCCCTGCGTACTTAAGTACATTTTACTAGGGACTTATAGTGGTAGCTAAAGGTGTATCCAGTTACCTTTACAGTGTTTTTAGGGAAAGAACACTGGCACTGGGAACCTGGTTAGCGGATCCCAGTGCACTCCAGTCCAAGTTGCATTCAGAAACCAGGAAAAAGGTGCCAGTTTTCCTCAACCCCCAGAACCCAGGTATTCAGGGTAATGGGATGTTAATAGGGTGCTTCACCTTATTATGGACTGGCAGGACAATCATGTCTTCTCTAGGAAAGAGATTTCAGTGAAGCTGGCCATGTTGTTGTGCCTTATTTCTTGCAAAAGGGTTTCGGCTGTCTGGGCCCTGGACATTACGTCTAGGATTTTCACTTCTGAAGAGGTCACATTTGCAATTTCCAGATGGACCAAGACAAATACCAGGTCAGTATCATATCCTAGTTTTGATACTAAACTTTGTGTGGTGAGATGCCTGTAGGCGTATGAGTAGATGACAGGGGAGATAAGACCTCCAGGGGAGAGACAGTTCTTGATTCTTATTAAGAAACCACACAGGGCAGTTGCTTTGCTGACTATTGCCAGATGGGTTAGAGGGATTATGGTGCAGGCGGGCATCGATATCCGCCTTTTTGGCGCTCATTCTACCAGAGGAGCGATGGCTTTTAAGGCCATTCAGGTAGGTGGTAAAATGGAAGATATTATGAATGCAGCCCACTGGTCAACAGAATCTACCTTTAAGAAATTGTATTTCAAGCCTATTCATGAGGCCGCATCACTGGTGGTAAGTACATTTTGAACCTGCATAATCCTCGCCTCCGGTCCTGACATAGATTGAGAAATCTCCTAGCTATTGTGAAGAAAAGTTTCAATTCTATTAAGGACACAGAGGCGAGGATTATCCCTCCCTATACCGTGACAGTATTCTCTCCCTGTTTTTCGGGGAGCGGATCAGTTACGTTCAAGGGATACAGCTATTCAGCAGCTCAGTAACTTACAGGTATTATACTTTTTCCGCATTTATGGTGTATGTATATTGACTCTTAATATGCTTGTATGGCGATTATTCTATTGGGATATCAAGTGTTTTCATTGCATATGTATTATTACTAGGCATAAGGTTTCGGTGAATATTGGTGCAGAATCAATGCGTTTAGACTCACTGGTTTCGAAGGTAGATGATTAATACTCTCCTTATGTTCTAGGATGCGATTCAAAAAACGGATTGAGGCCGATTGAACTTAACTTCCTACAGTGAAGAAGAGGAAGCACTGGACCCGAGGGACATTTATATGGACAATCGGGTACTATTATGATTGGTTTATGGTTACCATGACTTCGTCGATGGACTCATGGGAGTTGTAGTATTTTTACGATGCTTTTTATTTTGTCTTTGAACTTCCTGTAATAATAAAAGTGAAGAAAAGACTGCATAATCCTCACCTCCGTGTCCTCAATAGAATTGAAACTTTCCTTCACGATAGCTAGGAAATTTCTCATTTCGGTTGTGTTCATCTTGTTTTATTCAGATAAACATCATCTATTTTTCTAAACTGACGTGGAGTACTTTTTGTGGTGTTTTCACTGTGCTACTGTAGGAACGTAGCCTCTCTCTAGCATGGTTATCCCCACTTTTTAGCCTGTTTGTCAGTGTGTTTGACTGTGTTTACTGGGATCCTGCTAACCAGGACACCAGTGATTATGCTCTCTCCTTTAAACTCGGTTGCTGGAACCTTTTTCAGCCCACATTTGGCATACTGGTGCCCTCATGTAAATCCATAGTATATGGTACCTAGGTACCCAGGGCATTGCGGTTCCAGGGGATCCCTATGGGTTGCAGCCTGTATTGAACCACCTATAGGGAGCCCATCCAAAGGGGGTCATTCTGACCCTGGCGGTCATTGACCGCCAGGGCCAACGACCGCGGAAGCACCGCCAACAGGCTGGCGGTGCTTCCTGGGGCATCGCCGCGGTCAGAAAAGGGAAACCAGCGGTTTCCCGCCAGTTTCCCGCTGCCCCAGGGATTCCGACCCCCTTACCGCCAGCCTGTTCCTGGTGGTTTACACCGCCAGGAAGAGGCTGGCGGTAACGGGTGTCGTGGGGCCCCTGGGGGCCCCTGCAGTGCCCATGCCACTGGCATGGGCACTGCAGGGGCCCCCTAACAGGGCCCCACTAAGATTTTCAGTGTCTGCATTGCAGACACTGAAAATCGCGACGGGTGCCACTGCACTCGTCGCACCGCAGCAAATCCGCCGGCTACATTTCGTAGCCGGCCTAATCTTTGCTGGGGCTTTCCCGCTGGGCCGGCGGGCAATCTTTTGCAGATCGCCCGCTGGCCCAGCGGGAAAGTCTGAATGCCGCCCGCGGTCATCTGACCGCGGGGCGGTGTTTGGGCGGTTTCCGCCCGGCGGGCGGTGCCCGCCGCCCGTCCGGGTCGGAATGACCCCCAAAGTGTTTTGCAGGCCTGCCATTGCAGCCTGCGTGAAAGGGTGCGTGCACCCTTTCACTACTAGGTCACTGCACCAGGTCACTGTAAGTCACCCGTATGGCAGGCCATCCTAGCCCAGAGGGCAGGGTGCAAGTACCTGTCTGTGAGGGCACCCTGCACTAGCAGAGGTGCCCCCACGAACTCCAGCTCCTTTTTCCTGGACTTTATGAGTGCGGGGACGTCACTTGACTCGTGTACTGGACATAGGTCACTACCTATGTCCAGCTACATAATGGTAACTTCGAAACTAGGCATGTTTGGTATCAAACATGTCGGAATCATAACCCAATACTGTTGCGAGTATTGGAAGTATGATTCCATGCACTCTGGGGGGCCCTTAGAGGACTCCCAGCATTGCTACCACCGGTCTTACAGTGTTTTCCAGGTACTCCAAGCAGCTGCCACCCCTCAGACAGGTTTCTGCCCTCCTGCTGCTTTATCTGATCAAGCCCAGGAAGGCAGAACAAAGGATTTCCTTTGGAAGAGGGAGGTAACACCCTCTCTCTTTGGAAATAAGTGTGACTGGCGTTGGAGGGGTAGCCTCCTCAAGCCACTTGTATGCTTTGAAGGACACATTTGGTGCCCTCCATGCATAAACCAGTCCACACCGGTTCAGGGAGCCCCAGCCCCTGCTTTGGCGCGATACTGGACAATGGAAAAGAGAGTAACTACTCTCCTGTCCATCACCACCCAAGGGGTGGTGCTCAGAGCTCCTCCAGAGGGTACCTGGGTTCTTCCTACTTGTTTCCAAGGTTGGCAGGGAACTCTGGGAGTATCTGAGTGGCCAGGCAGGTGACGTCAGAGCCCCCTCCTGATAGTTGCTTACCTGGCTAGGTGATCAATCCCCCTTTCAGTGCTATTTAGGCTATCTCTCTTGGGAAGGTCTTCAGATTTGGTTTGCAAGACTCCAGCAGCATTCCTCTGCAACCTCCACTTTGACTTCTGGCCACTGGAACTGCGACTGGACCCTCCAGGAACCGACAACGCTGCAATCAATGAAGAAGACTCTTCTGTAACTTTGTTTGGCGATTTGCAACATTTCCCCAGCTGTGCATCCTCAGAAGACAGCAACTTTTCAGCCTGCACAAGAAGAAGGAATCTCCCTTGGAGTGAAGGAGTCATTCCCCTGCAACCGCAGGCACCTACAGCAACTGACAACTGGCTGCATGGATCTCCCCTAATCTTGAGCTGCATGGATCCAACATCACGGGTGGTGGTCCGGAGTTGTACTTTTTGCCAGCTGTCCAACTTTGGTGAAGGTAAGCCTTTGCCATCCCATGCTCTGGTCTGTGAGGCTTTGGAAGTCACAGATGAGAACGGTGAGTAATAATGCCGCCGCCCATTCATTGGTTGGTGGTCCTGCTGCGCCTCCTGTTCATTGGTCGCTCATCCTGTCTGTAGCCAGTGGGTGTGCCTCCTCAGATAGTGTCAGTCCCAAGCAGCAGGCTTTACTCTCTCAGCTCTGTGAGGCTTGGGGAGTCACAGATGGGTGAGTAATGTTCCCGCCGCCCGTTCATTGGTTGCTGGTCCTGGTGCGCCTCCCGTTCATTGGTTGCTGATGCTGCTGCCCCTCTTGTTCATTGGTTGGTGGTCCTGCTGCGCCTCCTGTTCATTGGTCGTTCATTGGTTGCTGGTCCTTCTGCGCCTCCTGTTCATTGGTTACTCACCCTGTCTGTAGCCAGTGGGTGTGACTTCTCAGATAGTGTCAGTCAAAAGCAGCAGGCTTTACTCTCCCAGCTCTCTGAGGCGTGGGGAGTCACAGATGAGGCTGGTGAGTAATGTTCCCGCCGCCCGTTTATTGGTTGCTGGTCCTGTTGTGCCTCCCGTTCATTGGTTGCAGGTCCTGCTGTGGTTCCCGTTCATTGGTTGCTGGTCCTGCTGTGCCTCCTGTTCATTGGTTGCTGGTCCTGCTGCGCCTCCAGTTCATTTGTCGCACATCCTGTCTGTAGCCAGTGGGTGTGACTTCTCAGATGGTGTCAGTCCCAAGAAGCAGGCTTTACTCTCCCAGCTCTGTGAGGCTTGGGGAGTCACAGATGAGGCTGGTGTGAAATGTTCCGGCCGACAGTTCATTGGTTGCTGGTCCTGGTGCGCCTCCCGTTCATTAGTTGCTGGTCCTGGTGCGCCTCCCGTTCATTGGTTGCTGGTCATGCAGTGCCTCCCGTTCATTGGTTGCTAATGCTGCTGACCCTCCTGTTCATTGATTGGTGGTCCTTCTGCGCCTCCTGTTCATTGGTCGTTCATCCTGTCTATGGCTAGTGGGTGTGACTCCTCAGATAGTGTAAGTCCCAAGAAGCAGACTTTACTCTCCCAGCTCTCTGAGGCTTGGGGAGTCACAGATGAGGCTGGTAAGAAATGTCCCTGCCGGAGAGAGGTCAGAGTTTTGTTTATTGGCAGTTTTGACTCTCATCATAAAGTAGTGCAGAGGGTTAATGTGCCTCCTGCAAAGAAAGTCCAGCACCATATTACAGAACTGTATATTATGTGGATAGCTCAGTGGGCTGCTGTTTATATCATAGAGATGTCTCTGTTACTTGTGGTACCGTCACACCCAGGGCTGAGGTTGGGGTGGAGGCTGTGGATCTTTAGAAATCATTATTTTAAAATCACCTGCTGCCGAGTTCGAGCTTCTTGGGGCTCAAATGGCTGTAACTTCTGATATGTGTCTGTTTCCGTGGAGTTTAGTCACAAGAAAGTGTCAATCTAAGTGCCACACATTTAGTGGATAAATCTCACTTATACGTACACTGAAACTATGGAAATGTCACACACAAGCAATCTGAAACCTTGGCAGCTATGTTGGGGGGCGGGGCTTCTGCTGCAGGGGTAACCGGGGTCTCTATTACGGCCTGGGACCATGGTGCATTAGGCACCCTTACCACAGATGAAAACATCTGAGGAGGCAGAGGCCTCTGTTCTGGCCCTTGACAGGAAGCACAGAAGGAAGGAGCTCAGCTCCAGCTCTGCAACCTCGTGGCAACCAGACAGCACTTTGCGTGTCTGTGTTTCTTCTCTCACTCTGGCTCTCTTCGATGTTTCCCCCATCTCTGTGTTCAAACTTTTATCCTATGTGCTTTGATCCCCACAGACCTTGTGTTTCGACAACTCCTGATGTGCTCCTCGGAAGCCCTTGGCTTTTACTAGAGCCCAAGTCCTAAAAACCAAAGTGGGGGCGGAGACTAACCAAATAAGACAGTATGCAACTGACAGGATGGTGAGGGACATCAATGTGTGACATCACGCATGGCATCACAGAAAGTGACATCAGACCTTAAGTGTATCATGAGTACATTTGAGCACATTACAATATTTGACAAGTGAGATGTGTCATCTGGCTTGTGCCAAAAAATGGACAAAACCTTGACGCCTCAATTTATACATTTACGTTTTTTGAGCTCTGCCACAAAGTAATTGGCAACAACGAGAAATGTGGTATTAAATCTGTTCTGCTTAGTTGGTTGCAGGGTCTTCATTATAGAATTTTATGGGATTAAAGCACCTCATGCAGAGATCTTTATGTGCCAACTAAATCTCAGGGAGTAATAAATATCAGTGACCAGATAACTCTGGAGGTCACATAATTCATGGTGAGCTGTGTTTTTAGTCCCTGTTTTGAATCAAAGCAGCAGAGAGGGTTAATATGGTAAACATGTCTCCTGCATAGCACATTATGGGTGTCATTTCAACCTCGGCGGTCTTTTCACAAGACCGCCGAGGGACCGATGTGCTGAAGACCGCCACTGGTGGTGGGTTTCCGCTCGGCGAATTATGACTGCTGGCAGCCCTCCATCCTTTTCCGGACGGAGAGCCGCCAGCAGCCGTACTGGCGGTCGGCGGGGAAGTGGAGGTTGCTCCACCTCCACCGCCCCGTCAACAGAACACCGCCCACCGAATTACATTCCGTGATTCGGCGTGGCAGTGTTCTGTTGACGGGGTGCTGGCGGCGGAGCAGCCCCCATGGATTCTGTCCCCTCCCGGAGGATCAACAGACCGGGTAAGTTGATCGTCCGTTAGGGGAGGGGGTGTTGTGTGTTGTGTGCATGCATGGGGGTGTGCGTGTGAGTATGAAGAGGGGGTGTGTGAGTGTGTGTATGCATGCGAGGTGTAGTGTGTTTGGATATGTGTGCATGTCTGCCTGTATGTATGTCTGTATGGATGTGTGCGTGTATGTCTGAATGTGGGTGTGCGTGTATGACTGTGTGTGTGTCTGTTGGCATGTTTGTTCGTGTGTGTGCGGGTATGTGTGTTGGTGGTGTCTGCATGCGTGTCGGGTGTGTGTCTGTATAGTGATGTCGGGTGTACGGGTGGGGAGGGGGGTCCTGCCACCTTTGGGAGGTGGCAAGGTGGTAGGGGGTGTCGGGGAAGGACTCGGGGTGGCGGTGGGGGGTGGGGGCGACCCCTATCAGTGCCAGGGAAGGGATTCCCTGGCACTGATAGTGCTTACCGCCATGGATTTCATGTTGCTGCTGTTATCGAAAATAAAGACAAAGTGCAGACGCTGCTGATTGTGTGTCAGTGGCTGAAAATTACACCAGGGCATGTTTGCATATTTCTGTGGGGCCCAACCCCTTGGCAGGGTGGACGCCATCCACCTGTGAAAAAAAGTGGATAGGCACCATCTACCCACATATACCCCCGACTTTTGCCCAGTGTGTACTCTTCTGCTCTTCTGTGTTCTTCTCTTCTGTTCTTCGGTGTTCTTCTCTTCTGCTCTTCTGTGTTCTTCTGTTTCGTTCTTCGGTGTTCTTCTGTTCTGCTCTTCTGTGTTTTTCTGGTCTGTTCTTCGGTGTTCTTCTCTTCTGCTCTTCTGTGTTCTTCTCTTCTGTTCTTCTGTGTTCTTTTCTTCTGCTCTTCTGTGTTCTTCTGTTCTGTTCTTCGGTGTTCTTCTCTTCTGCTCTTCTGTGTTCTTCTCTTCTGTTCTTCGGTGTTCTTCTCTTCTGCTCTTCTGTGTTCTTCTGTTCTTCTGTGTTCTTCTGTTCTTCGGTTTTTCTCCGACTTCTGTCTCTTCCCGCCCCTGTCTCTGCCCTTCTGCTCCTGCCTCACCCCCCTCCCTCACTTGCCTCCCCCTCACTACCACCCCTATCTACCCTTTCGCTACCTGCCTCCCTCACTCCTCTACCTATCTCTCCATCTAACTCCCTCACTCACCCCCTCCTCCTATCTACCTATTTTTCTATCTCTCCACCTATTTCTCCATCTATCTATTTCCCTATCTCTCCCCCCCGTCCCGACACCCCCTCTGTTACCTATCTTCCTATCCTCTCACTCTATCTCTCACCCACACCCACCTCTACCACCGCCCCTCCCCTATCTTCTCAACCGTACTCCTATCTATCTCCCTATTCTCCTAAAACTCTAACACTCACCCCCCTCCACCCTTAAACTCCCCTCCCCCAGCTCTTCTCACTCTACCTGTCCCCCCCCTCCCTCGCGCTTTCCCGCCGCGACCTCCTGCACGCCCCCACCCCCCAGCTCCCATTCACCCCCAGCTGACCCCTCCCCCCCCTCCTCCCTCTTATGGCGGCCGCTGCGCGACAGTGGTATCAACCCTTGACCCAAGGGTAGGTCGCTCCCCTGCCGCTGCAGCTCCTCCAGCTCCTCCAGGTTCCTGAGTTCCTGAGACCCAGCTCACAGTAAGTACCCCCCACCTCCCAGCCCCTCGCCCTGCCCCGCGCTACTCACCCTCTCTCCTGCTTCTTTTCCTCCTCTCCGTCTCTTCCTCCTCGCTCCTCCTCTGCAATCTTCTTCTGTACTCTTCTTTTCCCCGTCTTCTCTCTTCCTCTGTGTGCTCCTCAGCCTCTCCTGTCGCCTCTCTTCTTCCTCATCTTGTTCTGTGGTCTTCTGCCTTCTGCTCTTCGTCTTCTTTATCTTCTTTGGTGATCTTCTGTTCGCCTGCTCTTCTGCTTCCTCGTCCCCTGCATCTTCCTCTGTGTTCTTCTGTTCTTCTGTGTTCTTCTCTTCTGCTCTTCGGTGTTCTTCTGTTCTTCAGTGTTCTTCTCTTCTGTTCTTCTGTGTTCTTCTGTTCTGTTCTTCGGTGTTCTTCTCTTCTGCTCTTCTGTGTTCTTCTGTTCTGTTCTTCGGTGTTCTTCTCTTCTGCTCTTCTGTGTTCTTCTGTTCTGTTCTTCGGTGTTCTTCTCTTCTGCTCTTCTGTGTTCTTCTGTTCTGTTCTTCGGTGTTCTTCTGTTCTGCTCTTCTGTGTTCTTCTGTTCTGTTCTTCGGTGTTCTTCTCTTCTGCTCTTCTGTGTTCTTCTGCTCTTCTGTGTTCTTATGTTCTTCGGTGTTCTTCTGTTCTGCTCTTCTGTGTTCTTCTGTTCTGTTCTTCGGTGTTCTTCTCTTCTGCTCTTCTGTGTTCTTCTGTTCTTCTGTGTTCTTCTGTTCTTCGGTTTTTCTCCGACTTCTGTCTCTTCCCGCCCCTGTCTCTGCCCTCCTGCTCCTGCCTCACCCCCCTCCCTCTCTCGCCTCCCCCTCACTATCACCCCTATCTACCCTTTCAACCTGCCTCCCTCACTCCTCTACCTGTCTCTCCATCTAACTCCCTCACTCACCCCCTCCTCCTATCTACCTATTTTTCTATCTCTCCACCTATTTCTCCATCTATCTATTTCCCTATCTCTCCCCCCGTCCCGACACCCCCTCTGTTACCTATCTTCCTATCCTCTCACTCTGCCTCTCACCCTCACCCACCTCTACCACCCCCCTCCCCTATCTTCTCAACCCTACTCCTATCTATCTCCCTGTTCTCCTAAAACTCTATCACTCACCCCCCTCCACACTTAAATCCCCCTCCCCCAGCTCTTCTCACTCTACCTGTCCCCCCCCTCCCTCGCGCTTTCCTGCCGCGACCTCCTGCACGCCCCCGCCAACCAGCTCCAATTCGCCCCCAGCTGACCCCTCCCCCCCTCCTCCCTCTTATGGCGCCCGCTGCGCGACAGTGATAGTGACCCTTGACCCAAGGGTAGGTCGCTCCCCCTGTCGCTGCAGCTCCTCCAGCTTCTCCAGGTTCCTGAGTTCCTGAGACCCACCTCACAGTAAGTACCCCCCACCTCCCAGCCCCTCGCCCTGCCCCGCGCTACTCACCCTCTCTCCTGCTTCTTTTCCTCCTCTCCGTCTCTTCCTCCTCGCTCCTCCTCTGCAATCTTCTTCTGTACTCTTCTTTTCCCCGTCTTCTCTCTTCCTCTGTGTGCTCCTCAGCCTCTCCTGTCGCCTCTCTTCTTCCTCATCTTGTTCTGTGGTCTTCTGCCTTCTGCTCTTCGTCTCCTTTATCTTCTTTGGTGATCTTCTGTTCGCCTGCTCTTCTGCTTCCTCGTCCCCTGCATCTTCCTCTGTGTTCTTCTGTTCTTCTGTGATCTTCTCTTCTGCTCTTCGGTGTTCTTCTGTTCTTCTGTGTTCTTCTCTTCTGTTCTTCTGTGTTCTTCTCTTCTGTTCTTCGGTGTTCTTCTGTTCTGCTCTTCTGTGTTCTTCTGTTCTGTTCTTCGGTGTTCTTCTCTTCTGCTCTTCTGTGTTCTTCTCTTCTGTTCTTCGGTGTTCTTCTCTTCTGCTCTTCTGTGTTCTTCTCTTCTGTTCTTCGGTGTTCTTCTGTTCTGCTCTTCTGTGTTCTTCTGTTCTGTTCTTCGGTGTTCTTCTCTTCTGCTCTTCTGTGTTCTTCTGTTCTTCTGTGTTCTTATGTTCTTCGGTGTTCTTCTGTTCTGCTCTTCTGTGTTCTTCTGTTCTGTTCTTCGGTGTTCTTCTCTTCTGCTCTTCTGTGTTCTTCTGTTCTTCTGTGTTCTTCTGTTCTTCTGTGTTCTTCTGTTCTTCGGTTTTTCTCCGACTTCTGTCTCTTCCCGCCCCTGTCTCTGCCCTCCTGCTCCTGCCCCACCCCCCTCCCTCACTCGCCTCCCCCTCACTATCACCCCTATCTACCCTTTCGCTACCTGCCTCCCTCACTCCTCTACCTATCTCTCCATCTAACTCCCTCACTCACCCCCTCCTCCTATCTACCTATTTTTCTATCTCTCCACCTATTTCTCCATCTATCTATTTCCCTATCTCTCCCCCCGTCCCGACACCCCCTCTGTTACCTATCTTCCTATCCTCTCACTCTGCCTCTCACCCTCACCCACCTCTACCACCCCCCTCCCCTATCTTCTCAACCGTACTCCTATCTATCTCCCTGTTCTCCTAAAACTCTATCACTCACCCCCCTCCACCCTTAAACCCCCCTCCCCCAGCTCTTCTCACTCTACCTGTCCCCCCCTCCCTCACGCTTTCCCGCCGTGACCTCCTGCACGCCCCGCCCCCCAGCTCCCATTCGCCCCCAGCTGACCCCTCCCCCCCCTCCCTCTTATGGCGCCCGCTGCACGACAGTGATAGTGACCCTTGACCCAAGGGTAGGTCGCTCCCCCTGCCGCTGCAGCTCCTCCAGCTTCTCCAGGTTCCTGAGTTCCTGAGACCCACCTCACAGTAAGTACCCCCCACCTCCCAGCCCCTCGCCCTGCCCCGCGCTACTCACCCTCTCTCCTGCTTCTTTTCCTCCTCTCTGTCTCTTCCTCCTCGCTCCTCTTCTGCAATCTTCTTCTGTACTCTTCTTTTCCCCGTCTTCTCTCTTCCTCTGTGTGCTCCTCAGCCTCTCCTGTCGCCTCTCTTCTTCCTCATCTTGTTCTGTGGTCTTCTGCCTTCTGCTCTTCGTCTCCTTTATCTTCTTTGGTGATCTTCTGTTCGCCTGCTCTTCTGCTTCCTCATCCCCTGCATCTTCCTCTGTTTTCTTCTGTTCTTCTGTGATCTTCTCTTCTGCTCTTCGGTGTTCTTCTGTTCTTCTGTGTTCTTCTCTTCTGTTCTTCTGTGTTCTTCTGTTCTGTTCTTCGGTGTTCTTCTCTTCTGCTCTTCTGTGTTCTTCTCTTCTGTTCTTCGGTGTTCTTCTCTTCTGCTCTTCTGTGTTCTTCTGTTCTGCTCTTCTATGTTCTTCTGTTCTGCTCTTCTATGTTCTTCTGTTCTGTTCTTCGGTGTTCTTCTCTTCTGCTCTTCGGTGTTCTTCTGTTCTTCTGTGTTCTTCTGTTCTGTTCTTCGGTGTTCTTCTGTTCTGCTCTTCTGTGTTCTTCTCTTCTGTTCTTCAGTGTTCTTCTCTTCTGCTCTTCTGTGTTCTTCTCTTCTGCTCTTCTGTGTTCTTCTCTTCTGCTCTTCTGTGTTCTTCTCTTCTGTTCTTCGGTGTTCTTCTCTTCTGCTCTTCTGTGTTCTTCTGTTCTGTTCTTCGGTGTTCTTCTCTTCTGCTCTTCTGTGTTCTTCTGTTCTTCTGTGTTCTTCTGTTCTTCGTTTTTTCTCCGACTTCTGTCTCTTGCCGCCCCTGTCTCTGCCCTCCTGCTCCTGCCTCACCCCCCTCCCTCACTCGCCTCCCCCTCACTATCACCCCTATCTACCCTTTCGCTACCTGCCTCCCTCACTCCTCTACCTATCTCTCCATCTAACTCCCTCACTCACCCCCTCCTCCTATCTACCTATTTTTCTATCTCTCCACCTATTTCTCCATCTATCTATTTCCCTATCTCTCCCCCCCGTCCCGACACCCCCTCTGTTACCTATCTTCCTATCCTCTCACTCTACCTCTCACCCTCACCCACCTCTACCACCCCCCCTCCCCTATCTTCTCAACCCTACTCCTATCTATCTCCCTATTCTCCTAAAACTCTAACACTCACCCCCCTCCACCCTTAAACCCCCCTCCCCCAGCTCTTCTCACTCTACCTGTCCCCCCCTCCCTCGTGCTTTCCCGCCGCGACCTCCTGCACGCCCCCGCCCCCCAGCTCCCATTCGCCCCCCAGCTGACCCCCCCCCCTCCTCCCTCTTATGGCGGCTGCTGCGCGACAGTGGTAGCGACCCTTGACCCAAGGGTAGGTCGCTCCCCCTGCCGCTGCAGCTCCTCCAGCTCCTCCAGGTTCCTGAGTTCCTGAGACCCACCTCACAGTAAGTACCCCCCACGTCCCAGCCCCTCGCCCTGCCCCGCGCTACTCACCCTCTCTCCTGCTTCTTTTCCTCCTCTCTGTCTCTTCCTCCTCGCTCCTCCTCTGCAATCTTCTTCTGTACTCTTCTTTTCCCCGTCTTCTCTCTTCCTCTGTGTGCTCATCAGCCTCTCCTGTCGCCTCTCTTCTTCCTCATCTTGTTCTGTGGTCTTCTGCCTTCTGCTCTTCGTCTTCTTTATCTTCTTTGGTGATCTTCTGTTCGCCTGCTCTACTGCTCCCTCGTCCCCTGCATCTTCCTCTGTGTTCTTCTGTGTTCTTCTCTTCTGCTCTTCGGTGTTCTTCTGTTCTTCTGTGTTCTTCTCTTCTGTTCTTCTGTGTTCTTCTGTTCTGTTCTTCGGTGTTCTTCTGTTCTGCTCTTCTGGGTTCTTCTGTTCTGTTCTTCAGTGCTCTTCTCTTCTGCTCTTCTGTGTTCTTCTGTTCTGTTCTTCGGTGTTCTTCTGTTCTGTTCTTCGGTGTTCTTCTGTTCTGCTCTTCTGTGTTCTTCTCTTCTGTTCTTCGGTGTTCTTCTCTTCTGCTCTTCTGTGTTCTTCTCTTCTGTTCTTCGGTGTTCTTCTCTTCTGCTCTTCTGTGTTCTTCTGTTCTGTTCTTCGGTGTTCTTCTGTTCTGCTCTTCTGTGTTCTTCTGTTCTGTTCTTCGGTGTTCTTCTCTTCTGCTCTTCTGTGTTCTTCTGTTCTGTTCTTCTGTGTTCTTCTCTTCTGCTCTTCTGTGTTCTTCTGTTCTTCTGTGTTCTTCTGTTCTTCTGTTCTTCTGTTTTTCTCCGACTTCTGTCTCTTCCCGCCCCTGTCTCTGCCCTCCTGCTCCTGCCTCACCCCCCTCCCTCACTCGCCTCCCCCTCACTATCACCCCTATCTACCCTTTCGCTACCTGCCTCCCTCACTCCTCTACCTATCTCTCCATCTAACTCCCTCACTCACCCCCTCCTCCTATCTACCTATTTTTCTATCTCTCCACCTATTTCTCCATCTATCTATTTCCCTATCTCTCCCCCCCGTCCCGACACCCCCTCTGTTACCTATCTTCCTATCCTCTCACTCTACCTCTCACCCTCACCCACCTCTACCACCCCCCTCCCCTATCTTCTCAACCCTACTCCTATCTATCTCCCTATTCTCCTAAAACTCTAACACTCACCCCCCTCCACCCTTAAACCCCCCTCCCGCAGCTCTTCTCACTCTACCTGTCCCCCCCTCCCTCGTGCTTTCCCGCTGCGACCTCCTGCATGCCCCCGCCCCCCAGCTCCCATTTGCCCCCAGCTGACCCCTCCCCCTCCTCCTCCCTCTTATGGCGGCCGCTGCGCGACCGCACCGCTGGCACGCCGGAGGCGCGCCAGAGGCAAGCCCGTCTGCGCCCGTTTGAGCCTGGCCCGTGCCCAGCGCCACGACCCCTGGTCCCCAGCTCTCCCGTACCCCACTGACCCGCTACGACCCCACTACCCTCCATGCCCTCAACACCGGGCGCTCCAACACCTGCTTCCAAGCCCACCCCAAACGCACCCATGGACCCTTCGCCTGTTACTCCTGCAAACGCATCTTCCACCATGCAACTACCACGACCACCAGCCCACGCGCCATCAACCACCTCAAGTGCATCCTGGTCAACGCTCGCTCTGTCCACAAGCACGCCGTTGAACTCTGGGACCTCCTGGACTCCACAGCTCCGGACGTCGCCTTCATCACGGAAACCTGGATGAACGCCTCATCAGCTCCAGACATCGCCACTGCCATCCCCGAAGGCTACAAGATCTCCAGAAAAGACCGCGCCAACCAAGTAGAAGGAGGTATCGCCATCGTCTTCAAAGACTCCATCAGTGTCACCACCTCCACCGAAGACACCCCTCTCGCCGCTGAACATCTGCATTTTCAGATTCGCACCGACCCCAGGACCACCCTCAGAGGATCCCTCATCTACCGCCCCCCGGACCACGCGCCCCTTTCAGCGACGCCATCACCGACTTCATCTCCCCGCACGCCCTCGCCTCGCCGGACTACATCCTCCTAGGCGACCTCAACTTCCATCTGGAACAGAACAACGACCCCAACACCACCGCCCTGCTCGACAACCTCGCCAACCTCGGCCTCAAGCAACTGGTGAACACCGCCACCCACATCGCCGGACACGCGCTTGACCCTATCTTCTCCGCCAGAAAACACATCTTCTTCAGCCACACCTCCGCTCTACACTGGACCGACCACAGCTGTGTCCACTTCACATTCTGACGCAAGACCCGCCACCTCTGCACGCAACCCACCCCTCGTCGACAGTGGAACAAGATCCCCGAAGAGCAACTCTTCTCCGCACTCGCCGCCAACCAACCCACCCTCACCACCCACCCCAACGACGCAGCCCTCAGCCTCACGAACTGGATCTCCAACTGCGCAGACAACCTTGCTCCCCTCAAACGCACGCATCGACAGGCCAACACCAAAAAAACCTCTCTGGTTCTCTGACACCCTCAAAGAATCAAAGAAAACTTGTCGCGCCCTCGAGAAGGCCTGGCGCAAGGACCACACCGCTGACAACATGGCCGCCCTCAAGAACGCTACCCGCGAACACCAACACCTGATCCGCGCTGCCAAAAGGAACTTTCTCACCGACAGACTGGACAAAAACAGCCACAACAGTAGAGAACTTTTTAGCATCGTCAAGGAGTTCTCCAACCCCAACGCCAACGCCGTCACGCCCTCACAGGATTTGTGCGATTCCCTCGCCACCTTCTTCCATCGCAAGATCAGCGACCTCCACGACAGCTTCGGACACCAGACCCAACCAAGCATCACCGAACCCGCACCCCCGGACATCACCCTCAACGACTGGACCCACATCAACACTGAAGAAACCAAATCCATCATGAACTCTATCCACGGCGGCGCCCCTTCGGACCCCTGCCCTCACTTCATCTTTAATAAAGCCGACGACATCATCGCCCCGCACCTCCAGGCCATCATCAACTCTTCTTTTTCTTCTGCTACCTTCCCCGAATGCTGGAAACACTCCGAAGTCAACGCCCTACTAAAGAAACCTACGGCTGACCCGAGCGACCTGAAAAACTTCCGCCCCATCTCTCTCCTGCCCTTCCCAGCCAAGGTAATAGAGAAGACCGTCAACAAACAGCTGACCACCTTCGTGGAAAACAACAACCTGCTCGACCCCTCACAAACCGGATTCCGAACCAACCACAGCACGGAAACCGCCCTCATCTCAGTCACAGACGACATCAGAACCCTGATGGACAACGGTGAAACAGTCGCCCTCATCCTCCTCGACCTCTCGGCTGCCTTCGACACCGTCTGTCACCGCACACTAATCACCCGCCTCCGCTCCACCGGGATCCAAGGCCAGGCCCTGGACTGGATCGCCTCCTTCCTCTCAAACCGTTTCCAAAGAGTTTACCTCCCACCGTTTCGCTCAGACCCCACCGAGATTATCTGCGGCGTACCTCAAGGCTCATCGCTCAGCCCGACACTCTTCAATGTCTACATGAGCCCCCTCGCCGACATCGCACGCAAGCACGACATCATCATCACCTCCTACGCCGACGACACCCAACTTATACTCTCCCTCACCAAGGACCCCGCCAGCGCCAAGACCAACCTACAAGAGGGTATGAAGGACGTCGCAGATTGGATGAGGCTCAGCCGCCTTAAGCTGAACTCTGACAAAACGGAAGTCCTCATCCTCGGCAACACCCCATCCGCTTGGGACGACTCCTGGTGGCCCACGGCCCTCGGCACCGCACCGACCCCCGCAGACCACGCCCGCAACCTCGGCTTCATCTTGGACCCTCTTCTCACCATGACCAAGCAGGTCAACGCCGTTTCCTCCGCCTGCTTCCTCACCCTCTGCATGCTCCGCAAGATCTTCCGCTGGATCCCCGCCGACACTAGAAAAACCGTGACCCACGCCCTCGACACGAGCCGCCTGGACTACGGCAACACCCTCTACGCTGGGACCACCGCCAAACTCCAAAATCGCCTGCAACGTATTCAAAACGCCTCGGCCCGCCTCATCCTCGACGTACCCCGCAACAGCCACATCTCCGCACACCTGAGACACCTGCATTGGCTCCCAGTCAGCAAAAGGATCACCTTTCGACTTCTCACCCACGCACACAAAGCCCTCCACAACAAGGGACCGGAAAACCTCAACCGACACCTCAGCTTCTACGTCCCCACCCGCCTCCTCCGTTCCTCTGGCCTCGCGCTCGCTGCCGTCCCTCGCATCTGCCGCTCCACGGCGGGTGGGAGGTCTTTCTCCTTCCGGGCAGCCAAGACCTGGAACTCCCTCCCCACCAGCCTCAGGACCACCCAGGACCACTCTGCATTCCGGAGACTCCTAAAAACCTGGCTTTTCGAGCAGCAGTAACCCCCCCCTTTTTCCCCTAGCGCCTTGAGACCCGCACGGGTGAGTAGCGCGCTTTATAAATGTTAATGATTTGATTTGATTTGTACTTATGTATGTGCTATTTGTATAGCGCAAACATAGCCAAAAGGCCCTGGAGCCCAGTGCAGGATTAAAGGCAAAGATGCAATCAGTGAGTGATTGAAGGGAAGCTGGGTTCTGAGAGAGGAGGAGGGCTGCTGTTTTGTTGTAATGTAGTGCTCTTTAACAAGATGTGTCTTCAGCGCTTTGTACAATTGGAGCAGGGTTTGCACAGTCCTAGTGGATACAAGGATGTTACCCCAGATCCTGGGTGCATAGATTGGTATCCCCTTTTGCCTTGTTTTTACTTTCTTACACTTCTTTGTCACCAGTCTGATGCTGGCATGGCTGAGAGTGAGCAAAGAGCCCCTGGCAGTGGTGAACCTGGCAAGCAGATAGGTGTAGGTGCTGGGTATATGGCCTTGTAGATGGTGCAGCTGGTCTTGAAGATGGTGGAGGCGGTGCTGTTGGGTAGCCTGTGACAACTTTAAATTATTTGGTTGAATACATGTAATTCAGATTTAGTGGTTCAAAAAAAAAGTGAGACAGCAAATAGAAAGAGATAAAGGTTTGAAGCAGATAGAAAAACCAAGCACAACAAGCATTGGCAATGCCAATAGGTCTGGTATTACAAGAATTTTGTATGGCAGTATAAAGTATTACAAGTAAATAGCATGTGAATGAACATGTACATGTATGGAAGCAAAGAATTGTAGAATAATATTGGAGCAGGTTAAAAGGTTGGCTGACTGTCACGCCAGCCCTAAAAATACATGTGGGTTAATGAAGTAAGCAGGCACACAGGCATACCGAGGGCCTCCCTCTCTCTCCTCTGCCTCCCTCTCTCCCCTCTGCCCCACCACCTCCCACTTCCCCATCCCTCCCGCTGCCTCCCTCTCTCCCACACACTTCCTCTTTCTCCCCCTTCCCTCCACTTCCCCTTTTGTTGGTTCCATCTTTATCTTTCACCTCTACATAAACTTTGGTCCCTGATTTTTATCGGTTGCAATAACTTTTGTGCATAAGAGGGTTCACTAGTGATCAGGCCCTCAGCCTTTGACCCTAGCAGGGCTGTCTCAGACTCTTATCCCTGGGAAGTGGCTAATAGTAGTTGCCATGATGAGGTTTTGGGTGTGGTGTCATCTTACAGCGGATTTGATGTAATGTGATGTTTGTTCCACACACCTCTAACAATTATGTGTTATCTTTGTGCTCTGGTGTTAGCTTGTCTCCGGTTGTGGGTTCACATGACAGGGGTGTTGTGGGTGGGGGTCCATGCATGTGCTCTCTCTCGTACAGTGAGCACATCTGGTGTAAGTGTAATGTTTCCCTTTGGGTGGGATCCAAGCATTGAGGCGAGGGGGGTTAGGGGGTCCAGTTGTCAGTGTTTATGTTTTTGATGGCTGTGATGATATTTGTTGTGTTTCTTATGCTTTCATACGCTTTAAGATGCTTTTTTCCTCATTATTTTAATTGCAGCATCCGCATCAAGATTCACAACAGTATATGTAATTGTTTACTCTGCATGTTGTTATTGCATGTGCAGCACTCAACACAAGAATGGGAGAAACAGAAGGAGATGGAGCTGAGGGTGGGCTGTGGGGGATCAGACAAGTGTCAGGGTGGACTGTAGTGGAAAAGGTAGAATCATTCTTCAAACCTCTCTCAGTACTGAGGTCTGTGAGTTGTACACAAAGAGCCCGAGAAGCTGTCACTGAACAAGTGAGTGGAGCCCTTGCCATGAACTGTCACCTGCAGGTTCCACAGTCCAGTGCCCCTGAGAGGTAGGAAGTCCAGTGCCTGCTGGGGTGGTCTGTAGATAACATGCAGGTTACTTGTGCTAAAGCCAGTAGGGTAGCCTGGTTGGTTTATGCACCTGCTGAACATGTGTATGGGGGAGTCTGGTTGAAAATAGATTACAGAATTTCCTTTACGGTACAAACATTTTCAATTTTAGGTACATGGAAATAGGTTCACCCTCAATCACATGAGGTGAGATGACCTCCACTATTTTCAGCACAGGGGGTGGCAGAAGGAAACCTTTAAAATGTGTAAGGTTCTGGGGATCAGTGGGTCTCAGACCCAACAGGTCTCAGTCACTGCTGGGGTATCAGTTCTTGCAGTGGGGATGGTGCCTGACGGTGCAAACACTACACCCCAGACGGTCTGAGCGACCCCGGAACCATTGCACCAGAACAGCTATAGTGAACAAGCCAACATTCACAGACCTTTCTATTTTGTTATTCAAAACATTAGGGTGCACTGAATCACTTCAAAAAAACTAACTTTTTCCAAATGCAGTACTTTAAACCTGAACATGACAATGCAGCTGAAAGTGAAAGGGACACTTATCCAAAGTAATGGACACAGGGACGTAGACACTGAATGTAAGTGACAGGCAGTGAACAGACCTCCCGGGTGCTAGACTTGGGGACACAAGATAGGTGTGTCTGCAGGAAATGGAGACACAAGAGTTGTGGATGCAAGAGATGGGAACAGGAGAGAGGTTTGGGTGTAAGATGTGGACACCAGAGAGATGTGGGTGTAAGAGATGGGGACGTAAGAGGTGTGCGTGCAAGAAATGGGGCCAGGAGAGACGTGTGGGTGTAAGATGGGAACACAAGAGGTGTGGGTGTAAAAGATAGGGACATGAGAGGTGTGGGTGTAAGAGATGGGGACATGAGAGGTGTGGGCGTAAGAGATGGGGACATGGGAGGTGTGGGTGCAAGAAATAGGGACAGGTGAGGTGTGGGTGTAAGAGATGGGGACATGAGAGGTGTGGGTGTAAGAGATGGGGACATGAGAGGTGTGAGTGCGAGAGAGATGGGGACATGAGAGGTGTGGGTGCAAGAAATAGGGACAGGTGAGGTGTGGGTGCAAGAAATAGGGACATGAGAGGTGTGGGTGTAAGAGATGGGGACATGAGAGGTGTGAGTGCGAGAGAGATGGGGACATGAGAGGTGTGGGTGTAAAAGATGGGGACATGAGAGGTGTGGATGCGAGAGAGATGGGGACATGAGAGGTGTGGGTGTAAAAGATGGGGACATGAGAGGTGTGGGTGTAAGAGATGGGGACATGAGAGGTGTGGGTGTAAGAGATGGGGACACGAGAGGTGTGGGTGCGAATGATGGGGACACGACAGAGGTGTGGGTGTAAGAGATGGGCACAGGAGAGGTGTGGGTGTAAGAGATGGGGACATGAGAGGTGTGAGTGCGAGAGAGATGGGGACATGAGAGGTGTGAGTGCAAGAAATAGGGACAGGTGAGGTGTGGGTGCAAGAAATAGGGACATGAGAGGTGTGGGTGTAAGAGATGGGGACATGAGAGGTGTGGGTGTAAGAGATGGGGACATGAGAGGTGTGAGTGTGAGAGAGATGGGGACATGAGAGGTGTGAGTGCGAGAGAGATGGGGACATGAGAGGTGTGGGTGTAAAAGATGGGGACATGAGAGGTGTGGATGCGAGAGAGATGGGGACATGAGAGGTGTGGGTGTAAAAGATGGGGACATGAGAGGTGTGGATGCGAGAGAGATGGGGACATGAGAGGTGTGGGTGTAAGAGATGGGGATATGAGAGGTGTGGGTGCGAGAGAGATGGGGACATGAGAGGTGTGGGTGTAAGAGATGTGGACACGAAAGGTGTGGGTGCGAATGATGGGGACACGACAGAGCTGTGGGTGTAAGAGATGGGCACAGGAGAGGTGTGGGTGTAAGAGATTGGCACAGGAGAGGTGTGGGTGTAAGAGAGGAGGACATGAAATAGGCACTAGGCAGAAGTCACGGGCACCTCTGAGGGTCCCTTGTTCTCTGCCGTGACTCTCTCTAACAGACCGGGGGTCATTCGGCCCCCAGAAGCATATGGGAGACACGTATTATACACTGCATTTAAGAAAAAGCTCTCTGCTGTGAAGTCAAAGCTATAAAGAGTCCGGTTCTCATACTTAATTGTGTCAAATTCTCTGAAAAATACAACAATGGGTGGCTTCATAGCAAATTATATTACGTGGCCACTCACTCCTAGGGTCATGAGATAACAGCACAGCACAACCCCTGAATCCGATATCAGCCCTGAAATGACAAAATAAGGCCTGTAATTTGCAGTTAGAGTAGGTAATTTTACTTGGTGAATTTTGTTTACAGCGCCCGTCAGCGTTGTGCCAATCAATTTCTTGATCAGGCCCACTTCACCCTTCCATTACTGATACTGCTGAGATGACACTGCACTCTTCTTAATCAGTGTCTTAATTAATCCCGTTCCTGATGACATTTAAAGTCACTCGGTTATTGAGAACACCCAGCAGATGTATTACTGATAGCGCCTAGACAATGCAACAGCTCTTCTCCTAATAACAGCCACTCTATTGCAGCCGTACAGTCCACACACCGCCTCACTGATATCATTGACGCTCTCTCTTCTGAGTTCTTCCCAGACTCACTCTGCTGTAGGTAGCGCCTAGACACACTGTCTTCTTCAGAGCCTCTTAATTGGCTCCGCTGTAGGGAGCACGAGACCTGCTGCTGAATATATAGCATCTACATCCTGCAATAGATAGCGCCTAGATCCACTTTGGTCTGCATAGGACCCTCGCCCGCTATGCTTGGGGTCATAACTGTGCTTAAGAAAACACCAACACCTGCCACACCAACACCTGCCCTGCTCAGTTTATCTCTGGTGCCACTGTTCTCCATAGCGCCTAGACCCGCTGTGACTATACTCTAGATTCATCAGCCATTCAAACACCGATCGTGGTCAAAGGTCGGTCGAGATGATTGACTTCTCTCATTTTCTTTTCAATTGTCCCTCCCAACCAGCCTACACAGGCTACACTAGTGGATGGCACTATAAATGCTGCAGTCCAGGCCTGAAGCCATGTTTCGTGTCACTCTAGTGGATGGCACTATAAATGCTGCAGTCTAGGTTTGAGGCCATGTTTCGTGTCACTCTTGTGGATGGCACTACAAATGCTGCAGTCTAGGTTTGAGGCCATGTTTCGTGTCACTCTAGTGGATGGCACTATAAATGCTGCAGTCCAGGCCTGAAGCCACGTTTCGTGTCACTCTAGTGGATGGCACTATAAATGCTGTAGTCCAGGCCTGAAGCCACGTTTCGTTGTCACTCTTGTGGATGGCACTATAAATGCTGCAGTCTAGGCCTGAAGCCATGTTTCGTGTCACTCTAGTGGATGGCACTATAAATGCTGCAGTCTAGGCCTGAAGCCACGTTTCGTGTCACTCTAGTGGATGGCACTATAAATGCTGCAGTCCAGGCCTGAAGCCATGTTTCGTGTCACTCTAGTGAATGGCACTACAAATGCTGCAGTCTAGGTCTGAGGCCATGTTTCGTGTCACTCTTGTGGATGGCACTATAAATGCTGCAGTCTAGGCCTGAGGCCATGTTTCGTGTCACTCTAGTGGATGGCACTAGAAATGCTGCAGTCCAGGCCGGAGGCCACGTTTCGTTGTCACTCTAGTGGATTACACTATAAATGATGCCATTAGATGTGGCTGCCAGCCTTTTGACTTTGGGAATTCTTGATTTGTCCTGTCATGGTTTTTGCAAAACATTATTGTTGGGGATGCAGTCGGGCCCTCATCAACCTTAAAAGCATGGAGTAAAGAAAGAAATACTAAAATGTGAATGTCACAACAGACATATGGTTGAAGTCTGACTGACACTATATGTAATTGTTTTACACATACATTTGATTAAATCAAAAGGTCAAACTAACACCCATCCTAAAAAAGCCAATTGATCTGGTGTTGGCTGCCAGCCTCTTGTCTTGGCTAATTATTTTTTGTAATCTTTTTTGTAAATGTTTCTTACAAATAGATAAAGAAGGTAAAAACGATAGATAAATAGAGAGGCCTTCAAAATAGAGCAGCTCATAAATACAGGCACACAGGGTTGGATAGATTGATGGTGGAGATAGATAGATACACTTGAAAAGATAGATACATTGATGGAATTATAGATTTGTAAAGATAGACTTTCAAAGATAGAGGGGCACACGGGTAGACAGGGACAGTAGATAGGTTGATAGGCAGGTAGATACATACATAGACGAACTGGTAGATTATCACACACAGAGGTAGACAGCATTGCAGTGATAGACAGCACAACGCAGGTTCAATTAATAATATATTATTTGCATATAAACACGACAAACAAGAACACTAAATGCAAACTAGCAACACATACAAGCAGGACATACAGACTAAGGTGGTTTTACAAGCACAGCTGCAGTCATCAATTAAAATACATACAGGAGTGTGGTTGTAAAAGCATTTCATTGTGTTCATTCTATAAAGTAGATGACATTATAAAGAATAGATTTAAATGGACACCTCTTGGTATAGTCTGATATAGCAGCAATCAGATAATCAAAGGTAGCTTTAAAATGAATTTACAGCATCGTAGTAGGAGTCATGAACTGATAAAGCTGGAATGTGCCCTGTGCTGTGAAGAGCTGCAGTAAGTGTCCTGCTATCACATGAGGCTCTAAACACACAGGCAACACTAACGTAATTATTAAGTACAAACCAAAACACTGGCACTGAAGGAAACTACGTCCTTGTGAAAGAGGAAAATGCAGTCACTCAAAGTGAAGTTAGCCAGTGGGTGAAGTAGGCAGGTCCACTGCCCCTTGCTGTATTCTGTAGTGGGCGGAAGCAAAATGTGAATGGCACAACAACCAACCAATGGATGGAGAGCTGAAAGGTCCTTTAAGTAAGTATATTATGTAGGTATTTTTAGTAAAGTAAAAGATCTTGGCTAACACCAGACCTAAAATGGAAAATAGTGCATGTCATTCTGTACGTGTGCACATTTGTGGAGAAAAGGTGCATGCCTCTATGATGAGGCAACAGTAGCCACATCATTGCACCTTTTGTTTTTCTTTCTTTTTTTCTGATGCTGTGCAGCATTGAGAACGGCTATAGGCCCAAAGGGTGAGACTTACTGGCTTGCCAATGTGTGTTTAAAATGGTTGTAAACCTCCTGTTCCTTGTGTTGATGTGGTCAGAGCCTCAGATCTCAGGAGTTCCACTATGTGGAAGATGCTCAGTTTTCCTGTCCTGGTCCTGTCCCAGGCTCCCTGATAGTATAAAGGAGTTGCTTGCAGCAGTTGCTTATGTTCCTTGTTGTGACTGTGATGCTCTGTGTCTCATGGTCCATTTATTGGAAAATGCTCCATCTTGTATTATTTGTAAGGCCGTGTGATAATAGGAAGCATTCCCTGGATAATAAGGGAGGCATCGTGTCGCTATGGAGTTAACATTGTAGTGTGTCATGGGAAGAGGGGCTCACTCACTGAACAAGGAACCTTCTCTGGTGTCTTTGTTACTCCTTGAGTCCACACCCCTCGATAGAAGGAGATCACGGAAGGATCGTATGCCCTCACTCTGCCTGTTCCATCTTTACAGTGAAAGTGTGATCTAAAATTTCTTCAGCGCACTTATCTGTATGGACAATTAAATGTCTCTTCAAATGCCAATAGATTCTTGTAATGGACTATCCCTTTCACCTGACTCACTGTTTTCTTTTTCTTAATCTAACAGGTGCAATAAATTCAGTAATAAAAAAAAGGTAAAGCCATTAAACATCACTCGTGTAGGAAGTGATGTAAAAAAAAGTATACTTCGACATCTCTTCCTTTAAAGGCTAATGCCTCGCCAAAGCAAAACATCAGAAAACCCAACCTGGCCAATGAGGTCTGTACTTGGCTCTTAGGCTTTAGATGATATACATTGAATACATAACACACTGACATTACGGAAGCGAGGCTGATGAGGTGCTCATCACGAAGGAAGAGCTAACCTGGTATCAGAAAGAACACACAGGAGCGAAACCGTATGAATATCTAGAATGTGGCAACACATTTATTAGACAGAGCAAGTGCGACATCAGAAACTTCATACTGGAGAAACACCATATCGATGGACTGAAAGTGTTCTTTGCAATGACAGGCGTAATTCAGCATCAGAGTGTCCACGTAGAGGAGAAACCACATACATGTACAGAATGTAATAAAGTGTTCCAAAGGAAGAAGAATCTAAAGCTGCATCATCAAATCCACGTTGGTGAGAAGCCATATGAATGTACAGAATGTGACAAGGCGTTTGTTACCAATCGACACCTAATGCAAAATCAGAAAGTCCACACTGGGGAAAAACCATATTAACGTACAAAATGTATGAAGGGATTTATTGCAAAGCAAAATTTAAAATGACATCAGAATGTTGAACAGAAGAGCGGCTATATAAATGTATTGAATGTGGCAATGCATTCATAAGAAATGGAGAGCTAAGGCAACATCGAAAGTCCACACTGAAGACTGCACTGAACGTGGCAAGGCATTTATTAGCAAGGGAGAGTTAAAACAACATCAGAAAGCCCCCACTGGGAACAACCTGTATGAATGGATAGAATGTGACAAGGCATTTAACAGAAGGGAGCGGTCAATGTTTCCATCAGAAAGTCCACACAGGGGAGAAACCATATCACTGCACTTACTGTGACAAGACATTTGTTAAAAAGCAACCTAACACGAAATCAGAAAGTTCATACGGGATAGAAATGATGTGACTCTAATGAATGCAACAAAGCAGTTATTAGAAAGGCACAGCTAATGTGCCATCAAATACCTTCCCCCAGCTGTTAATAAAGGCTGGGGGTGTGGCTTGATAAAACCTAGACAATGGAAGCTGAGACTATTAAACTCTTGGCCGGTGGTTTTGGGATCTTGCGCATGCTGCGTAAGATTTTTCTGCTACTTTCTCAGATGGCGAGGAGGCTGGTAGTCCAGGCTCTGATTCTTTCTCACCTTGAATACTGCAATTCACTTTACCTGGGCATGACTAGGGCAGCCACTCGGAAATTACAAGTGGTGCACAATGCTGTGGCATGCATCTGACTTGCAATTCTCAGGCTTGAATCAGCCAGAAATGGTCTGAAAACTCTTCACTGGGTACCGGTCATCTAGAGAATTGAAGTTAAAGCATTCTGTACTGCCCCTAGAGCTCTACGTGCTCGTGGTCCCCCGATCCTGCGTCAGTTGGCTAAACCCCTATACGACAAACAGGCTGCTCAGATCTTCAAGCTTACACTTGGACACTGTTCCTTCTGTTAAAAGAGCCAGAAGCGGAGTTTCAGAAGGTTCTCAAGACCTTCCTCTTTGAAAACTCAATTCCCATAGGTTTCTCTGATCTTGGCGGGGCATTTCTTTTCCTCAGCCCGTGCTGGGATGCTTACAGGTCGCCACACGCTCTATCAATCCTGTTACACAACATCAAAGACCACACAGGGAAGAAAGTCATGACACAAAGAATACATATCACAACAAATGTGTCAAATCAAATCAAATCATTAACATTTATAAAGCGCGCTACTCACCCGTGCGGGTCTCAAGGCGCTAGGGGGGAAAAGGGGGGGTTATCGCTGCTCGAACAGCCAAGTCTTTAGGAGTCGCCGGAAAGCGGAGTGGTCCTTAGTGGTCCTGAGGCTGGTGGGGAGGGAGTTCCAGGTCTTGGCCACCAGGAAGGAGAAAGATCTCCCACCCGCCGTGGAGCGGCGGATGCGAGGGACGGTAGCAAGTGCGAGGCCAGCGGAGCGGAGGAGGCGGGTGGGGACGTAGAAGCTGAGGCGTCTGTTGAGGTATTCCGGTCCCTTGTTGTGGAGGGCTTTGTGTGCGTGGGTGAGAAGACGGAAGGTGATCCTTTTGCTGACTGGGAGCCAATGCAGGTGTCTCAGGTGTGCGGAGATGTGGCTGTTGCGGGGTACGTCGAGGATGAGGCGGGCCGAGGCGTTTTGGATGCGTTGCAGGCGGTTTTGGAGTTTGGCGGTGGTCCCGGCGTAGAGGGTGTTGCCGTAGTCCAGGCGACTCGTGACAATGGCGTGGGTCACGGTTTTTCTGGTGTCGGCGGGGATCCAGCGGAAGATCTTGCGGAGCATGCGGAGAGTGAGGAAGCAGGCGGAGGACACGGCGTTGACTTGCTTGGTCATGGTGAGAAGAGGGTCCAAGATGAAGCCGAGGTTGCGGGCGTGGTCTGTGGGGGTCGGTGCGGTGCCGAGGGCCGTGGGCCACCAGAAGTCGTCCCAGGCGGATGGGGTGTTGCCGAGGATGAGGACTTCCGTTTTTTCAGAGTTCAGCTTTAGGCGGCTGAGCCTCATCCAATCTGCGACGTCCTTCATACCCTCTTGTAGGTTGGTCTTGGCGCTGGCGGGGCCCTTGGTGAGGGAGAGTACAAGTTGGGTGTCGTCGGCGTAGGAGGTGATGATGATGTCGTGCTTGCGTACGATGTCGGCGAGGGGGCTCATGTAGACATTGAAGAGTGTCGGGCTGAGCGATGAGCCTTGAGGTACGCCGCAGATGATCTTGGTGGGTTCTGAGCGAAACGGAGGGAGGTAAACTCTTTGGGAGCGGTTTGCGAGGAAGGAGGCGATCCAGTCCAGGGCCTGTCCTTGGATCCCGGTGGAGCGTAGGCGGGTGATTAGGGTGCGGTGACAGACGGTGTCAAAGGCAGCCGAGAGGTCAAGGAGAATGAGGGCGACTGTTTCACCGTTGTCCATCAGGGTTCTGATGTCGTCTGTGACTGAGATGAGGGCGGTTTCTGTGCTGTGGTTGGTTCGGAATCCGGTTTGTGAAGGGTCGAGCAGGTTGTTGTCTTCCAGGAAGGTGGTCAGCTGTTTGTTGAAGGTGTCCAGGCATTAGTCAAAACAGCATCAAAAATACCACCCTAGGGAGAAACCAAATACCTGTACTGAAAGTGATAATTCATTTATTGACAGGGGCCAGCTAATACAATAATAGTAACTCAAAAGAGAGGAGAAAGTCCTCACGGTGGAGAATGCATATAACTGCACTCATTGTAGCAGGGCTTCGTTTACAAAGGTAAAACTAATGCAACATCAAACAGTCATTACTACTGGGACACCTGTCCTCCACACAGGAACGACACATAGGAATATACTGAATGTGACAAAGGGGTATATGACACAACCATGCATGCCTTTGCAACGCATCCTCAACGCATGTGCCTTTACATAGCATGTCTTTACCATGCAAAATTTTACCACATGGATGCGTTTACCACGCTTGCCTTTGTGAAGAAATGTATGTATGTCACAGGTAAGTATAGAACCTTATATATAGGGTATGTGTATATCTATATATACTTAATATATATATATGGCCTACTGGCAGTTGCCAGTAGGTGAAATGAAATGCAGATTTATATGGCATGGCTTGTCAGCTCCGAGGGTCTCAAGGCGCTGTCCGTGGGCACAGGGAGATTAAATGATTTGCCCAGATTCACAGGACGTTGTGCTGACGCCAGGGCTCGAACCTGGATATCTAGCTTTGGCGGCATTTGCTCTAACCACTGTGCTACATCCTCAAGGTAGTTATAGTTAGGACCTAGTGTCCATAGGAAAATCGTTTTGTGACATGGTTATATCTTTGGCGCCGTTTGACAAATCTTCATGACATTTTCAAAAACAAGGTGTCCTCTAAGGTCTTGTTGTACATAGAAAGTTTCGGGGAAATTCATCAAGTGGGGGCATGAAAAAGGGTGGGGGGGTCAATTCGTGTGTTTGCCATGTTAATTCCTATAGGGATTTTGAACACGACTACAGCCCAAACGTTTGGACGGAATTACACCAAATTTGGCAGAAAGGTTGCTCTTGGTCCAGATAGCAAACTTTTTGTTATTTAGTTTTAATCTGTTCAGCAGTTTTCAAGATATTAAAGGAAAAATAAATATGTATATCTTGGAAGAGCTAAGCACAGATCTCATGGTGAGATCAACCAGGAAGTGCTGGCAGTCAAACTGGGACCAATGTACACAATAGCACATATTGAAATGTATTGTAGTGAATGGCCAGTTTTGAGGGTCACAAAAAGGAGAACATCTAAAGGGTGATAACAGATTTTTGTTACGATCATTCATTGACCATATCATATTAATTTTAGGAATTGTGGTGTGTTCTAAGTTCATTTTTCCCCTATGAAAAGACCTTCTGGGATTTCATGAATCATGTTTGATAAATAAACTCTTTCTCATGATTTTCCCATGGAGGTTATGGAAGGTGCCCCAGAAGCTAAAATGAGAGCATATTTTCCGTAGATTCACACTGTCTTTCTCAGCTGTATGAGTTTGAAGTCAGACATTCTCTGTAAAACTTGTACTTCCAATAGTAGCAGTCTGCCAGTTGATTCCCTTGTGTTGTACTGCAGCCTTCCAGAGTGTTCTAAAGAAAAACTACAGCTAAATTTCTTTCTTATCACAAAAGAATGGAACACCTGAAGCCCTTGTGATTGAATCAAACTGGTAAAACGTAAAACAATTTAGAAAGGAACAAAATGACGGGCCTCTTTTTGTTATAGAACATATGGTGCTGTAGAAAGAAAAATTAGGACACATTTTAAGTGAGTTCTCAAATATCTTTCTCTTCTGTTTCATTAAAACATTGTGACATGCAGACCGAAACATGCACTTTCAACACTAGCAGCAGACTGCCAGTTAACTCCCTGGAGATCAGCAGCTTTACCGCAGTGTTCTAATGAGCAACTAGAGTGCTAGCATTCTGAATTTATACAAAAAGAGTGGCACGGGCTGAAATCCATCTTGATGGAATCGAAGTGGAAAACTGAAATCATTTTCGACCAAAGGTACTTTAGTAACTGAGGAAATTGGGGAGCTTCATAACATTCTCTGGGGAGAAGCCATTTGAATATTATAAATGTGAAACAGCATTTCCCACCAAACGCTCTTTGATGAGGCACCCGGGTTTAAAATGTACTGGCTGTGAAGTCTTTCTTCTAAAACAGTCATCAGTTGCTACGTCAAATAATCCATATCTGCTCACAGCTATTGGGGGACGAAATACCTGAATAAAATGTGGAACAAAGGAACAGAAATAGTGGCAGTAATTGTAGGCGCCGAAGGATTATCAAGAAAAGGTCTCAGGACAACATACCCCTTTCCCTCATAGGTGACAATATGCAAACTCCAGAGAGCATCAAACTTCGACAGAATGCAAATGTTACAGAAAGCAACAGCAAGATTTCTTTCCCTGTTCCCAGCTTACTGTGGTATAAGTACTGTTTTGACTTCCTGGTGATAAGATCTGGCTTGGCCTAGTTACTCAATTATGTGAGATTTGTTCTGCAAGGACCTTCTAGGGATCGTATACACAGTTTTGGAGACATCTGTGGAAAATTGTTCTAATAAAGTTCATAGGTGGTCATTCCAACCCTGGCGGTCGGTGTTAAAGCGGCGGCAAAACCGCCAACAGGCTGGCGGTAAACAAAATTGAATTCCGACCCTGGTGGAAACCGCCAACAGAGACACAACACACCGCCCGCCACGGCGGGACAAACAAACAGCGCGGCGGTCACCGCCAACAGACAGGCAGGAGTCAATGTACCGCCCACCCTATCACAACCCACCAATCCGCCACCTTTTCCGGGGCGGTAGCCCCGCCGATAAAAACACGGCAGAAACAGCCATTTCAAACGGAAAACGCTCACCTCCATACACCCCACGAGGAATCTGGACAGCATGGAACCCGAACTCCACATCCTCCCAGCGATTGTCTTCCTGCTCCTCTACCAGGAGCACGAACGCCGGCGCAGAAGACAACGGTGAGTACTGCACCTACGACACAGGGGAGGCAAAAAATTACGGGGACACACATACGCGACACACCTACCCCCACCCTCACCCACTACAACACACACATCAATGCATAGCAATACATCACAGTTACCCCCCCAGTACCCCCCGAAGAATGCAAAGACAAAAGGAAATGATTATAAACATTGGAATATATTGTAGTGCTGGCTTAAAAATATATCACACATCTAAAACGTTTATATACATAAATTGTCAAGTCCGATATTTGTAGCAGGCATTGTCCGTGGACCACTGGGCCCAAATCACATGAGCAAAGCCCACACAGGATACCTGACTCCAACGGAGAGAACACTGCAGGGGCATCAGATAGGAAAACTACAGGCACCTCAGCCAGATGAGTCCACAACGCCAGATCCACGAGGGGCCTCCATGGCCACTGTTCCATCCTGGGGAGTGCAAAGCCACAGTCTCTCAAGTCTCTACAGTGGGTGGCTTGCCCACTGTTACATCCTGGGGAGTGCAAAGCCACAGTATCTCAACTCGATAACAGTGGGTGGCTTGCCCACTGTTCAATCCTGGGGAGTGCAAAGCCACAGTCTCTCAAGTCTCACAAGTGGGTGGTTTGGCCACTGTTCCATCCTGGGGAGTGCAAAGCCACAGTCTCTCAAGTCTCTACAGTGGGGGGCTTGCCCACTGTTCAATCCTGGGGAGTGCAAAGCCACAGTCTTTCAAGTCTCACAAGTGGGTGGTTTGCCCACTGTTCCATCCTGGGGAATGCAAAGCCACAGTCTCTCAAGTCTCTACAGTGGGTGGCGGTGCCCAGTTCAGCAGTGCTTGAGACGGCGGTGCCCAGTTCAGCGGTGCTTGAGACGGCGGTGCCCAGTTTAGCGGTGCTTGAGATGAAGGGCCCAGTTCAGCGGTGCTTGAGATGAAGGGCCCAGTTCAGCGGTGCTTGAGACGGTGGTTCCCAGTTCAGCGGTGCTTGAGACGGCGGTGCCCAGTTCAGCGGTCCTTGAGACGGCGGTGTCCAGTTCAGCGGTGCTTCGGATGAGTGCCCAGTTCAGTGGATCCGCCCATGGCGTGGAGGTCATTCGCCACCTGACCTGTGGCTGGCTGCTCCTTCCTGCCCACCTGGGATGGGGCTGGTGGGGCCCTCCTGGGCTGCAGTACCGGGCCTGTTGGTGTCCTCCTGCCCACCTGGGATGGGGCTTGCGGGGCCCTCCTGCACAGCTGGGCTGCTGGCAGTCTTGTCGGGCATGCTGCCCTTCCCAGCCTTCCCTGTTCGCCTGTGGCCCCTCCCCACCTTTGGCGGTGTGCCAGCTGGCACCACACTTCCTGCCGGAGCCATGGTAGGGATTTTGGTCTCTGGTGTTTTAGGCCTCTCGCGCCGGCCACTGACAATCTTGGCATGTTTTTGCGGGGGTGGGCTGGCCATGCCTTGGCTCCCTACTGAACTGGCTGCCCTTGAGGGTGGGGGACTCCACAGTCCATGGCAGACTGTCTTCACAGGGCCCGCTTTTGTGGTGGCTGAGGTGCTGACTGGAGTCCTATGAGATGGACGGGGTGGGGGAGTTGTTGGAAAGAGGTCAAGTTTTGATAGGAAAAGAATTTTAGGAAGAGAGGGACGGGTAGGTGTAGTAGGTATGGGAGTGGAGGAAGAGGTTGTGGTTGTACGAGTTTGAAGTCTGGTGTCTTTGGGTGCAGGTGCTTGGGCTGGAGGCTGTCGTGAGGTGGATGGCTGTTGGGTGGGTGGCTGCCTGCGTTTGTGTAGCTTGGAAGAGGGGGTGACAGACACACTGGGAGAGGACACAGGGGACGTGTGAATGGTAGTGGGGGTGGTGACTGCACGTGTGCAGGGGGTTCTGGTGGATGTGCTGGTGATGGACGTAGTGGCTGAAGATGTTGTGCATGCAGGTGTGAGTGGAGACGTCACAGGGAGGGAGGAGGGAGACGAGGAGGAGGGGGACACAGTGGAGGCAGTGGGTGTTGGTATATCTGCATGTGGATGTTGCTTGTGTGAATGCTTGTGTGATGTGTGGTGCTTATGTCTGGCTGAGCTTCCCTTGGGTGTTGAGGTGTGTGCAGGCTGGTCTGATAGTGTGTCTGGAATAGGCAGAGGTACAGGGGATTGGGTATGGGTGGAGGAAGTTGGAGGGGGGAGGCTAGGGACAAGGACAATGGCTGCCGTCAGTGCTGAGGCCAGAGTGTTGAAGGATCGCTGAAGGGTAGCCTGACCAGAATGAATGCCCTCCAGGTATGCATTACTCTGGTGAACCTCCCTTTCTACACCCTGGATGGCATTCAAAATGGTAGACTGCCCAACAGTGAGCTTCCTCAGGAGGTCAATGACCTCCTCACTGAGGGCAGCAGGGGTGACAGGGGCAGGGCCTGAGGTGCCTGGGGTGAAGGAGATGCCCACCTTCCTAGGTGAGCGGGCACGGGGCAAACGCTGAGGGGCTGCTGGGAGGGCGGTGCTGGTGCGCTGGGTGGCGGCTGTACCTGTTGTTGCAGGGGGCACAGATGTTGCCGCCACCACAAGGGAGCTCCCTTCAGAGGACGAGTCGCTGTCACTGACATCCGCACGAGTCCCCGCTGTGGAGCTCCCCTCGCCCTCCGTCTCACTGGTGAATTCCGATTCCGTTGCATGGCCCGCCATGGCCATGTGAGATGCAGCTCCCTCGTGCTCCAATGCCACTTCTCCTCCACCTGTTGATGCTAATGCAAAAATCAACAGGAAGACAACAAAAAAGGGGGGTGGGGAAAAATAAAGAAATGTTGAGTGCATGCATTGGCGACACCGTTGGCGGACAGGACAGACACAGAAGCCCCCTGCACTACGCTGCGCACTTGGGGTCGACTACGCAATCCGTGGGACATGGCCTACAAGCCTAGGGGCGACATCTGCACACATACATGACACAGGGCAATGAATAGCTGTACTTGGCACCCTACAGAGGTGTGGGGCAGGGGCACAGGGCCATGCCTTACGGAGGGGCCTAGCCTACAGATATCGCCCTGGCCTAGGGATACCCACAGCCCTCCGTCCCCACCCAGACACCTCCATTGCGCGCAAAGTCACCAGGATTTGAGTGTACTCACCCCCTTGTGTCTGCTGTGATGTCCTCACGCGCCCATCCAAATCGGGGTAGGCCACCGCCATGATCCGGGACATCAGGGGGGTCAAAGTCCGACTGGCACCCCTCCTACGTTGGGAGGCCATCCCCAGCTGAGCCTCCGCCGTCTTCCTGCTCCAGCGGCGGATGTCCTCCCATCTCTTCCGGCAGTGGGTGCCCCGTCTGTGGTGGACCCCAGGGTCCGGACGTCCTTGGCGATGGCACGCCAAATATCGATTTTCTGGTGGGCGCTGACCTATGTGACATGTACAGGGAGAGAAGAATAATCATCACCTTCTGCATGCTCGATGTGAGAGGCCCCCCATCCCCACCCTTGCCATGTGGCACATGCTCTCATCTGTCGTTTGATGCATGCCTCAATTGCTCCCCTCCCCACCATCTTTCATCCACCCCACTCAACACAGGCATTGCCCACAAAGCATGGTCCCAGTGTACTTACCTGTTGGTCTGGAGGACCGTAGAGTAGCGCATACTGGGGGAGGACCCCATCCACGAGTTTCTCCAATTCCTGAGCAGTGAAGGCAGAGGCCCTTTCCCCAGTCGCATGAGCCATTGTCTCTTCCAGACTGAGGTCACAGCAGCACTTGCAGTGTAGGTCCTCTCCTGTGGAAGATCAGGTATCGAGTGATTAAGCAGATAGAAAATGGCGGTCACGCCCGCAGTGGTGCGTACCACGGCGATGCGTACCGTGACCGCCGGCGCACATCGTCATTGGCTCCTGAGACCCATAGGGTTCAATGTTAACCAATGCTGCTTTGCGCCGCGGTCTTCGACCACCTACCGCCACGGTGTGCCACGCCAGCGCATTGACCTCACATCCCATTGTCGCACTTCACAGGTCATGCAGCCGCCATTTCAAGGGCCCACATGGCTTAATTTCTACTGCGTCACACATACCTAGGCCTTGCATCGACACTCATACAAGCCATACAATGCATTGGGAATCGTGTTATGTGCAAGCTGTGGGAACGTACCTGTGGGTTGATTGACTCTGTGCTCGCTGTTGTCCTTCATAGGCACCGTCCGCTGGGACATGCGAGGAGATGGAGAAATCTTCCTGTGTACAGACCGCTGGTGGACCTGTCGACAATGGAGGAAAGACATGTCATACTGACATACAGGCTTGACCGAGCCACTATACAGGAACTGTGTGCCCAGCTGGAGCCAGACCTGATGTCACCAATCCGCCAACCCACAGGGATCCCCCTTCTAGTGCAGGTTCTGTCAGTACTCCATTTCCTAGCATTTGGGTAATTTCAAACAACAGTGGCCATATCATCAGGGATGTCCCAGCCCATGTTTTCCAAGGTGTTGTCCAGAGTGTTGTCTGCCCTGCTCAAACACATGCGGAACTACATCGTCTTCCCTGAGGTGGGGGATTTGGCTACAGTGAAGGGTGATTTCTATGCCCTTGGACATATTCCCAACATCATTGGTGCCATTGATGGGACCCATGTTGCTTTGGTCCCCCCCAGCAGGAGTGAACAGGTGTACAGGAACAGGAAGAGTTATCATTCCATGAATGTCCAGATGGTCTGTTTGGCTGACCAGTACATCTCCCATGTTAATGCCAAGTTCCCTGGGTCAGTGCATGACGCGTACATCATGCGGAATAGCAGCATCCCTTACGTGATGGGTCAACTCCAGAGGCACCGTGTGTGGCTAATTGGTGACTCTGGTTACCCCAACCTGTCATGGCTACTGACCCCAGTGAGGAATCCCAGGACAAGGGCAGAGGAACGGTACAATAAGGCCCATGGGCATACTAGGAGGGTGATCGAGCGGACCTTCGGCCTCCTGAAGGCCAGGTTTAGGTGCCTCCATATGACAGGTGGATCCCTAATGTAGTCACCAAAGAAGGCGTGCTAGATCATCGTGGCCTGCTGTATGCTTCACAACCTGGCTTTGCGACGCCAGGTGCCTTTTCTGCAGGAGGATGGTCCAGATGGTGGTGTTGTAGCAGCTGTGGAGCCTGTGGAGAGTGAAGAGGAGGAAGGCGAAGAGGACGACATAGAGAACAGGAACACAGTAATACAGCAGTATTTCCAATGACACACAGGTAAGAATCCACATCGGCATATTACATTTACTTAAAGACTACTACCTCTCTACTGTCTGACCTTTTCCCCCAGTGTATGGTAACTGAGTTGTGACTTTCCCTTCCGATTTCAGAGATGTGGGCCCCACTGCGTGACATCTGTTTCCCCATGGACTACAGCTGTGTGACAGTGGTATGTTGTCATCACAATGTACATATACATTTTGGCACGCTCATGTCTAATACATTTGTACAAAATCACAGCCAGACTCCAGATTGTTTTGTGCAATAAGTGTGTTTATTACAGTGCTCTAAATTGGTGGGTGGTTGCAAATCGGTGAGGGGTGATGGTGGAGGATTGTCCATGGCAGAGTCCAGACTATCAGTATCACAGGTGCATTGTCCAAATGCCTGTGGAAAGTGGAGCAGGGGCAGTTTAAGGTTGGACAGGGTGTCAATGTGGGACAGTGGGATAACAATCAGGGAGGTATCCTTTGCTGGCGGGGGTCTTGGCATCTTACTCTGTCTTCTTCCTGGATCTCAGGGCCCACTTGCGAGGTGGTTCTCCTTCTGCAGGGGGTGGGGTTCTGGTGGCCTGTTGGTCTTGTGTCGGGGCCTCCTGTCCACTAGCGCCGGCGGAGGTGGTAGGCAGTTCTTGGTCCATGCTAGTGACAGGGGCCCTTTGTGGTGCCACAGTGTCCCGCAATGTCGTGACTACCTGATTCAGAGCCACTACGATGGTGCCCATGGCGGAACTGATGTTTCTCAGTTCCTCCCTGAACCCCATATACTGTTGCTCCTGCAGAAGCTGGATCTCCTGAAACCTGGCCAGGACCGTCGCCATCGTCTCCTGGGAGTGGTGGTAGGCTCCCATAATGGAGGAGAGGGCCTCATGGAGAGTGGGTTCCCTGGGCCTGTCCCCCCCCCTGTCGCACAGCAGCCCTCCCAGTTCCCATGTTTCCCTGGGCCTCTGTCCCCTGGACCGTGTGCCCACTACCACTGCCCCCAGGTCCCTGTTGTTGTTGGGGTGGTGGGTTAACCTGGGTGCCCTGTAGTGGTGGACACACCGCTGATTGACGTGTCCTGGGGACAGAGATATGGGCCCGCTGGGTGGGTGCTGTGCTGGTGTTCCCAGAGGGGGGAAGGTCTGCTGTGGCCTGTGGCTGTCTGAGGGGAACCGACTGTCCAGAGGTCCCCGATGGGCCGGGCTGGTCATCTAGATCCAGGGAGACAGAGCTGCTGTCATCACTGTGGGCCTCTTCTGGGGGTGGAGTGGACATTTGTGGACCCTCCTGCGCGGTGACGTGGCGTTCGGGTCCTGCAGGGGTATAAAAGTATGGTTATTGCTTCTGTGTGTGCCATAGCGTGCAATGGGTGGGTGCCTGTGTACCCCTGTGCTTGCATTCCTGTGTGGGGGCTTTTGTGACAGTGGTTTGGGGGGGGATGGGTATGTGCAGTGGGCATGCTTAGGTGATGGGTGTCCATGCTTTGTGGTCGCATGCAGGGCTTGGTGTTGGGATGGGTGGGTTGTGATGGTGAGACATTTGCAAGGAGTAGGTGTGATGGGGGTGGGGGTGAGGGTGGGGGTATGAGTTGGCATGCTGGTGAGGTGGGGGGATGAAGTAGTTAAGATTGGACTTACCAGAGTCCATTCCTCCGCCTACTCCTGCGAGGCCCTCAGGATGCAGGATCGCCAAGACCTGCTCCTCCCATGTTGTAAATTCTGGGGGAGGAGGTGGGGGTCCTCCGCCAGTCCTCTGCACCGCGATGTTGTGCCTGGATACCATGGAACGCACCTTCCCCCGTAGGTCGTTCCACCGCTTCCTGATGTCATCCCGATTTCTTGTGTGCTGTCCCACAGCATTGACCCTGTCCACTATTCTGCTCCATAGCTCCATCTTCCTGGCAATGGTGGTGTGCTGCACCTGTGTCCCGAACAGCTGTGGCTCTACCCATACTATTTCCTCCACCATGACCCTGAGTTCAGCCTCAGAAAACCTGGGGTGTTTTTGCGGTGCCATGGGGTGGTGTGGGTGATGTGTGGGGTGGATTGTGTGGTGCTAAGTGTGGTGATGTGTATTGGTGTGTAGTTTGAAGTGCGTGGTAACATTGCTGGGTGACAGTGAATTGCGCGTCTGGGTGCTCGGATCTCTTTTCTCTGTGCGTGTTCACGAATCTCTAGGAGTGGGGGTTTGTGGGTGATGTGGGTGTGTGTTTTATATTGTAATGGGTGTGTGGGAGTGTTGTTTGTATGTGTATCAGGTGTGTGTATTTTGAATTGTCCAATGTGGTAGTGTTTTGTAAAGGTGTGTGTATTTTGAGCGCGGCGGTGTGTACCGCCAATGGAATACCGCGTTGAAAGACCGCCGCGTGGATTCGTGGGTCGTAATGGCATGGGCGTATTTCTGTTGCCGTGACGGTGGAGGTTTGGTCATCGCCAGTTTCTCGCTGGCCTTTGGTGTGGCGGACTTTTGTGGATGTCTGTATTTTGGCGGTTTGCCTGTTGTGGGTCAGAATGACCGTGGCGGTTTACCGCGGCGGCGGCTGTGTTATGGCTGTCTTCTGCACGGCGGTAAGCTCCTTTTACCGCCGAGGTTGGAATGACCACCATAGTGTTTGTTATCCAGGATCTTAACTTCAACCTGTTTATGGTTGGTATTTTATTTCTCTCATTAACAATACTGCCCAGGAAAGGACAGGTGAAGTTTTGGTGTTGGTATGAAGTGAGATGCCACTGGACTTGGAGGTTTGCAGCCTTGAAGTATGTGTACATCAGGTTTATGCTTTAATGGTGGACAGGAGCTGCCACCATTATACAGACACTGCAGGACAGTTTGCTGGACAACCTGTGAATAAGAGGCCTCAAGCTAGAGCAGTGATTACAATCTCCTATATCACATGTAGGCAACAATTGTATTCTTTCTACTTCTATACAGTGTATTTTATAACATGCTGATCTGTAATAAAATAAACTTCTGCTGAAAGTACAGACCACAATGAAAATTGAACACTAAATGTTCTTGTTTATTTTTTTCAACAATGTTATTGAGTTTTTTTTCATAATGTGAAGGTCTTTTTATGTCATATAGAATATAGAAAAAGGAGAAAATAGCTACTCGTCATATCATAACAATGAACGAGTAAATGACAGACATAAGCATATACATGGTAAACAAACGAAAATGAATGCACTGTCTCACAAATCCAATCCAAAAAGTGGGAAACATCTGGAATAGTAATAAGCCCAATGACGCACAAACCTCATGGTGTTAAGTAGTGTCATATCTAAACAAGCATCTTGAGCACTCCATAAAGGCGGACGCAGAATGAAAGGGTGAGAGAAAAGAAACCTCTATTGTAAGCAGGGGAACCAGAAAATGTAAGAGAAACTTATAACTTTAGGGGTAACAAGGGGGAGGGTGCATGAGTGGGAGAGAAAAGTGGTAATTCAGGAGAGATCCTGGGCTGATGACACGGGGAGTACGGGGTGATCAAGTTGAGGCCTACAGGAGCTCTCAGGCCTACCATTCTTAACTTCAAGGAGAGGTGGGGAGAGAACAGCTCTGATCTGGCATGGGGGCTTATGAGCAGCACAGTGGACCAGGGTGAAAGGGGGGAAGAGTTGTCTACAGTCAGCTCCTTAAACTGCTTTGGGGCTTCGGCGAGTCGCTGGGCTTCCTCCCAATGTAGTGCAGTGCTTTCTGCTCCACCCCACTCCCAGCGGATAAGCGATCTGTGCCATTGGAGAGATGTCAGAGGCAGATGGGCCCTCCAGTGTATGGTGAGAAGTTGCTTAGCTGGCAGGACAGCAAGATTGACAAAGCATGCCCGCACTTTCTGATTCTTCTCCCTAGGGAAGATACCTAAGGCTGTGGTCTCTCAAGAATTCAGCGTTGTGAGTTATGTAATGGTGTTCAGTGTGGTTTGTATTGCATGGCAGTAGTTGGCTAAGCTGGGACAGGACCAAAGCATATGTTGGAGGTCGGCTGCGGGAGCCTGGTACGTACAACAAGTGAGACTGGCCCCACAGAGCATGCAGCTCAACCGAGGGGGTGTGAGATACACTCAGTGTAACACCATTTATTCAATATTTTTGAAGCATACGTATCATGAAATTGCTTCATTGGGGGGGTGACTTCAGCGCTCTAGCCCATCTGGTTTCGTGTACGAGTTGCTCCAACTCCTCTTCCCAGACCTGATGAAGATGTGTAGAGGGATCCCCGTGTGCTTCCTATGTGATTTATAGAGCCATGTTACTAGGTGACACCCCCATATAGTGTATAAAGTGTGTACGATGGCATGAGTGGGGGACTGTTGTCCACTGTACCCCACTGAGTTCAAATCATTGTAAGGAGCTGCCCACGTAATAGAAATTGGCCTGGGGGAGATGCCATAATCCAATCATAGCTGATCAAACGTCTGGAGATGGGCGTCTTGGAAGACACCACCCCACTGTATCGAGAGAGTGGTCATGTCATGCTGTCAGTTGGTCGGCTGTAAATTGTCCCAGGGGTCGTGGGAGATCCTGGAGGGTGATAACCGGGGCAGTAGTGGAGTACCCGTCTGGTGAGTTGGGTAACTCTGGCAAGGCACTTCTGGCCCGCCCACATATGAACAGACCAGGGGCGGTGGACGTTGACAGTAGGGAACAGTAGTTGGCAGAGAATATGCAGGGGAAGAGTCCAGTTTCCAGCACTCATCTCATAAAAGTTCACACCCGCCAACCACCGGAATACCCACTGAAGCTGTGTTGGAAGGTAGTAGGACTGAATATATGGGCACCCAAATCCACCCTGTCCCACAGGTAACTGTAGTTTATTAAGGGCCACCCTGTGTCGTTTACTATCCCACAGTAAACACCCCAACATCTGATCCAGGACCTGAAAGAATTGTCTTTGAGGGAACCCCAGTACCTTGATGAAATAGAGAAGGCGGGAGAGGACAATCATTTTAAAAAGTGTGATCTTGCCCGTAGGGCGAGTGGCAATTGATTCCAGAAGCGTGTTTGGGACTCGAGGGCAGTAAACGCCAAGTGTAAGTTGCCCTCAAATAGATCCTGCAGATGATATAATCTAATGCAGAGGTACCTGACCACCACAGTCATTCAGGTTATAGGGCTCTCCACCTAGGCGTATGGCCTGTGGGGGTGCATCCCGCCGGAAAGGGAAAACATGACTTTCCCCAAATGACCCTAAAACCAGCTACCTCCGCAAAGCACTGAAAAATATACAGAAATCGAGTCCACGTCGGTGGCCACATCCCAAAGGTGTAGTAACAGGTCGTCAGCATACCATGATACTCCCAATGATCGTCCTCTAGCTGAAGATGGTGAGCCAGTGGCTCCATAGCTACGGGTAATATCTGGAGATACTGTTCAGCCAGCCCCTTACCAAGGCTCTGATTTATACTTTTTGATGCAAACCTGCGTTAGCGCATGTTTGCGTCAAAAAGTATAGCGCAGGCTAGCGCCATTCAAGGATGCCAGCCGGGTGCCATATTTATGGAATGGCGCAATCCGGTGCTAAGGCCGGTTAGCATCAAAATACATGATGCTAACTGGGTAGGGGAGGGGTGGGTTCTGCGTGAAAGAATGGCGCTAGTCAGGTTTGAGTCAAAATAATGACTCTAACCTGACTAGCGCCATTGTTAGACGCACAACCCCCATGGACATGACTCCTGTCTAAGTAAAGACAGGAGTCATGCCCCCCAGCCCAATCGCCATGCCCAGGGGACCTAAGTCCCCTGGGCATGGCCATTGGGCACAGTGCCATGGAGAGGGGCCCAAGTTAGGCCCCTCATGGCACTTTTAAAAGAAAAAACAATTTACTTACTTGTACTTACCTATCCTTACCTGGGATGGGTCCCCCATCCTCCGCTGACCCTCTGGTGTGGGTTGGGGTGTCCCTGGGACCTGGGGAGGGCACCTGTGGGATTATTCCATGGTGTACCACCATGGAAATAGTCCCACAGGTCCCCTAACGCCTGCCCTGACCCAGGCGTTAAATAATGGCGCTAAGCAAGCTTAGCACCATAATTTAGGCCCACCTCCCTCCTGTGCGCGATTTTTGCACGGGAGGATAAATAAGGCGCTAGGGCCTTAGAGTCATTTTTGCCCGGGAACGCCTATCTTGCATCTCATTGACGCAAGGTAGTCTTCCGCAGGCAAAGAATGACTTTAACTCCAATATTTTGGGGCTAGATATGTCTAGCACCAAAATATAAATATGGAGTTAAGTTTGCGCCTGATTTGCTTAAAAACAATGACGCAAATCTGTCGCAAACAGAGTATAAATATGCCCCCAAGTATCTTATAATCAATGCCCAAGGTGGCTACAGACCGATAAGAAGGGAAAAGAGTAGGATTGCTGTCAAGTTTCAAGGGGGATATTAGAGATTCCTGTAGTGAAGCAGGGAGTGTACCAGTAGTGAGTGCTTCATTCTAAATATCAACCAGCCTGGGAGCAAGGTAAGCTGATAAGCGGTTGTAGAACTCCCATCAGAAGCCCATTTCTTTCGTTCGTAAAACTTCATTTCAGCCACCAGGGTGATAAAAGGACACCAATACACATACAAAAAATATAAACATGACAATAACAAACAAGCTAATCGCAAACAAATAAATCAAAACATAAATAAAACCAATGACCATGGTACACCCCCTATATGCATGTTAACTTAACACAGTAAAACAGTAAGTTCAGGGGGCACCGTTGCGGTGTCCAGCCTCGGCAGGTGAAAGTAAAATGTTTGTCCTGAGAAGCCACATGGCTCCAAGAAACTTAGCAACAGAAATGGCTAAAGGCTGCTGGGTGTCCTTTCTAAGGATTGGGAGAGCGATTAAGTAGCTGCGAACACCTATTAAACTACACGCTGGGGCAAGCGATTTCCTAGGAGGCACTGCATTGGCTGGACAGAAAAATGCAACATGGGGTAAGTTTTTAATTGTGAGCATTGCATGCTGGACAAGCAGTCGCTCCCCCAATCGATCACTTAGAAGTAAACGATCTTAATGGCAGAGCCCCCAGACGAAACTGGAAATAAAGCTTCCTCTCCTGAGGAGTCAGGATCACATCTACTCACATCTTTAAAATCATTAAAATCAGATGACAACTTAGAACGACAGCACCACGCAACTCAACGGAGCCTTCCGCCATCCAGTAGCGCTTTTTAAGTCGCTCTTAGAAGGAAATGGGACAACTTCTGGAGAGTCCCAGAGCTCGCGCAGACCAAGCAGTTACAACGTGTCTTTGACACTTAAGCAAAGGGAACTAGAAAAGTGATTGGCGGTCAGCACAGTCTGGAGAGCTACAACATAGTGGGCAAGCTCCAGTGTAGTCCAGAGCCGCCTCCAGTACAAAAGAGATGCTCACAACAATTAGCAGGCAAGGGATAAATTCAATCATTATTTTAAACAACCAAAATTGACTCTTGGGCCCATATTTATACATTTTTTTTCAAAACTTTTAACGCCGGCTAACGCCATTCCAAAGCGCCATGCGGGCGCCTTATTTATTGGATGACGTTAGCCGGCGGAGCTGACTGGTGTGCGTCAAAAAAAATGACTCACACCAGGCAGCGCCGGCGTAGGGGAAAATGGAGCTTGGGCGTCAAAAAATGGGGCAAGTCGGTCTGAGGCAAAATTTTGGTCTCAACCCGATTTGCGCCATTTTTTTTTACGTCCAACCCCCATTGAAATGACTCCTGTCTTAGCAAAGACAGGAGTCATGCCCCCTTGCCCAATGGCAATGCCCAGGGGACTTATGTCCCCTGGGCATGGTCATTGGGCATAGTGGCATGTAGGGGGGCACAAATCAGGCCCCCCTATGCGACAAAACAAAATCGAAAAAATATACTTACCTGAACTTACCTTAACTTCCCTGGGATGGGTCCCTCCATCCTTTGGTGTCCTCCTGGGGTGGGCAAGGGTGGCAGGGGGTGTCCCTGGGGGCATGGGAGGGCACCTCTGGGCTCCTTCTGAGCCCACAGGTCCCTTAACGCCTGCCCTGACCCAGGCGTTAAAAAACTGCGCCCATCAGGCTGGCCGCCGTTTTTTAAGGCCTGCCCCCTCCTGTGCGTCAAAATGACGTCTCACAGTATAAATATGGGGCACAGGCCTTAAAGTCATTTTTTAGAAGGGAACGCCTACCTTGCATATAATTAACGCAAGGCTGGTTCACCCTTCTAAAAAATGGCACACATGGTGGAACTTTGACACCCGCTGCGTCGGACGTCAAAGTATAAATATGGGGCAGTGTTTGCGCCGATTGTGCGTCAAAAATTTTGAAACACATTCAGCGCAAACAGAGTATAAATATGCCCCTTGGTTTTAAGGGGTAAATTATTTGCCCTTATTTATTCCATTTATTTGCAAAATACAGCATCAGATTCATTAGAGAACCACCTGTCTCTTATTCAATCATTATAACGCAGATATATACAATTCTATATACATTTTATATTTATAACAAACATTTATCACAAACAGCACAAAAATGGTCACAAAAATTACAAAAATCTCAAAGAAAGCATGTGCCCATCTACAAAGCTTTATATAATAGTCACTATAACACAGTTAACAATGTGATCTAATATCATATGGTGACCAAGGGTCTTGCACCCAGCTGTACAATACCTAAATGTTTTTTGGTAAGGTATTATGTAGTGCTAAACCAATTTTGTTTATCAATTCATTATCACTCCAAAACCCTTGATCCCACTAGAAAGATGTTGACGCGTTTCGGCCTCATCACTCAGGGCCTCGTCAGGACTGTCAGGGGGCACTGGCACCACTACAAAAATTTAACAAACAAGTTAAAATCATCCTACTTCAATAAATATCTACACCATCCAACACCAAATGTGCCAAGTACCAGTAGCAGAATTAGACCAATAAATCCCAGTGTCCCTTTGCTAGAATCACTATATTGCTCTTTGGCAGGAGCACAAACTCTCATTAGTAACTCTATCCACCATTGGTTTCTGTCACTTCCCATTTCGACCGAAACCACAAAACCTCTACCAGGTGTCTAGATTTATTAAGCATGCAAACTTAGTCATGCAGCCAATGTGATCATTCCAGCTGTGAGTCATACCTTTCTTTTCATTATGTTGAGTGTCCAATCTTATGAATTATTATACTTGTTCATGATTAATTCTACTCAACAAAAAGAAAGGAACCGGCACAAAGACCATACTTATTACTGATAATAGAACACCACAAGTACCATCCAAAGTGATGCTATATCTAATAATCATTCTCTTACCTATTTATACAAGCAACTCAGTCTAAGAATAGGCGTACATATGCTGAGACGTTATCTTCTGCAAAAAACATGTAAAGCACGTATAAAGCCTCTTAAGTCAGTCAAATGGCTCCATACCCCCGTTAGCAGAACTACATTGGTCTCCAGACAAGGTGCTCATGCACTTACTTATACTGTGTCTCCACTCCGTGTAGGTCCACGGACCTCGCGTTGCCGGAAAACCTTCAGAAGCTACTTTCACTTTTTTATGAGTCGCGCAAACGTCGACTCGCATGCGGCAGCGTTTTAAGTTGTTTATCGGGCTAGAGCTGGCCCGCGTTTGTTTTTAACTTCTGGACAAGCGTGGGCGCCATCTTGGAAGCACCGCGCCCTTTCCTTTCCTTTATTTGCTTTGTGTCTCCGGAACCAAACAGGTTGAGCGCTTCCTATTGTCTATCGGAAGCTAGTACACTCGCATGGCCAACCCTACTCTGGCCTCAAATAACACTCATCACAGCTGTCAGCCTATTAAAGAAATTAAAGACTAAAGGTACAGATCTAATCCTGATCTCGGGGGCCATCTTAAAAGTACTCGAATCTTATTAGTAATACAAGAGCCTTAATCTCGCACCTTATTGTCTTAAATCTACAACTTCACTAATGCAAACCTGCTCAAGATAGTGAATTACACGGTCACACATATGTAAAGCCTCCCTATGTTGTTCAATATTACGTTCAATTATAAAATAATCCTAGAAATACTTTCTGAATCATTCTTTCATTTCACTTTGTAGATGGGGAATTGAATCAGATTTTCAATATTAAATACACCAGTAAATGTCTTACAAATGTTGTTTTCTTCTTATGTTATAATCGAACCACATCAACTCAAGTGAGGGTCTCAAACACAAAGGGAGATTTCATCCACTAATTAGGGCCCAAACCTCATCACAGTCATTAAGTCCCGTTTTGGCTGTTTGAAATTTCTCAATCAATCTTGCTTCCAATTTCAAAAGCCTTGTCATCGTTGTAGGACCATCTGTTTTCGGCTGTACTACATCCAGCACTGTCCATTGAATATCGTCTGCTTTATGATCAAATTCCCAAAAATGTTCAACTAACGGTGCACCTTTTATAGCACATTTAATTCTCGACCGATGTTGGAGAATACGGCTTTTCACAGCTTGTGAAGTTTGACCAATATATGCGCTGTTACAAGGGCAGAAGATACAATAGATCACATTTTTTGTGTTACAATTTGAAAAATCGTATTGTACATGCTTTCTTCCATTTATTACTACCTCTTTCGAATCTAGTGTGAATTGGCATGCAATACATTTACAACATCTAAAATGTCCCTGGATTGTTGGAAGCTGCAACATGGTCCTTAGGTCTTTCTTATCTGTTTTTTTCTTCTCTGCAGCCTGCACCCACTGGTCTTTTAGACTACGCGCTTTCTTAAAGGAGAACAATGGTTTCTCAATATTTAGATCTTTGATAATTCGCCAATTTTTTTCTATAATTGCACGGACCTTATTAGCCTTCGGGCTAAACGTCAGAACACACTTTAAAGGGATCTCTGTCGTTTGTTTTTTAGGCGTCAGAAGTGTTTCCCTTGGGGTAAACCACGCTCTTTTAGCAGCCGCTTTGACTAACTTTTTAGGGTACCCTCTGGATATTAATTTTTTCATCAGTTCTTCAGCGTTGCAAAAATAATCGTCTTTATCTATACAATTTCTTCTTATCCTAAGGAATTGCCCATACGGCAAATTCTCTTTGAGAGTTCTGGAATGTCCGCTGGAGAAATGTAACAGCGTATTACGATCTGTCGGTTTTTTATAAAGACTTACTTCCAACTTCCCATTCCTAGCCAGGATCCATAAATCCAGAAAGTTGATTTTAAATTTATCTTTACTCATAGTGAACTTGAAGTCAGCTGTACGTTGATTAAGCCAATTAAAAAAAGCGTCAAGCATGACTTCCGTCCCTTTACAAATCATTAGGATGTCATCTATGTATCTAAACCATTGGGAAATGTAAGTTTTGAAAGGGTTCGTTTGCTCATAGATCCATTTTTGCTCGAAATAATCCATCACCAGGTTGGCAATTTCTGGGGCAAAGCTACACCCCATTGCTACTCCTTTTACTTGCTGGTATAGTCTTTCATTAAATTTAAAAAAATTGTTTCTCAGGCATAATGTCGCTAAATCAACAAGGAAATCTGTAGGAGTACTTGCTGGCTCTGTATTATCATTCAAAACCTGTTTGATAATCTCTAATGCCTCATCTTGTGGAATATTTGTATATAGAGACTCTGGGGGTCATTCTAACCCTGGCGGTCCGAGACCGCCAGGGCTAAAATGACGGAAGCACCGCCAACAGGCTGGCGGTGCTTCCTGGGCCATTCTGACTGCTGCGGTAAAGCCGCGGTCAGAAAAGGGGAACCAGCGGTTTCCCGCCGGTTTTCCCCTGGCCCAAGGAATCCTCCATGCCATGGGGATTCCGACCCCCTTCCCGCCAGCCTGTTCCTGGTGGTATTCACCGCCAGGAACAGGCTGGCGGGAACAGGTGTCCTGGGGCCCTTGGGGGCCCCTGCACTGCCCATGCCACAGGCATGGGCAGTTCAGGGGCCCCCTAACAGGGCCCCAGTATGCTTTTCACTGTCTGCTTAGCAGACAGTGAAAAGCGCGACGGGTGCAAATGCACCCGTCGCACACCTGCAACACCGCCGGCTCCATTCGGAGCCGGCTCCTGTGTTGCAGGCCCTTTCCCGCTGGGCCGGCGGGCGCCCTTTTGGTGGTGCCCGCCGGCCCAGCGGGAAAGCCAGAATGGCCTCCGCTCAGGCGGGCGGCTCCCGCCGCCCGCCGGCCTCAGAATGAGGCCCTCTATGTCAAAAGTGACTAAGATGTAGTTGTCCTCATTATATGCTAGATTTTCAAGCTTATTACTGATATCCATAGAGTCTCGAACATAAGCTGGCGTCTTTACTACATACGGTTTCAAAAACACGTCAACAAATTGGGCAAGAGGCTCCAAAATGGATCCACACGCAGAGACTATCGGTCTCCCTGGTGGTTCTTCTATATCTTTATGTATCTTTGGTAGGATATAGAAGCATGGAGTCCTACCATCGTTTTGATTTAGGAATTCAAATTCCTTTTTGCTAATCCAGTACAAAAGAGGTCGCAAACGTGCTTTGGACTCTATCCCTTTAATGCCCAGGTCCTTAAAAAGAGGGATCAACCAGGTGCTCTGTGGAAGGGAGGCAAGATTCCTCACAAAATTATGTTCTATTGAGGATAATTCTTGAGCATTAGAATATCCCCATAACTACGCACCATAAAGAGCAGAACCCGTGGCCTCAGCCTCATAGACCTGAAGGGCCGGGCGAATGGGTTTGGTATACGAGGCAGCGAACTCCTTAATTAGTACCCGGTAATCTGCTTTTGTTTCAGTGCCACCTTAGCTGTGTGTCTGGCTTCCAGGACATATTCTCCGAGATCGTTAAACCTAAATAGGTGAAATATTTCACCATCTCAAGTGGAATGACTCTTAGTACAGTGTTCCCTTTAAAAGATTTGTGAGGATTAAATTAAATCAATTTAGTTTTTGAAGTGTTGAGCTTCAGCCCATGAGTAAAACAGAACTCTTCAAAACGTGTCATCCGCCAGTAAGCGGACCGGAAATGTATCTTTCCCTAAAGATGGACCATCTGTCTATACCTGCGCCAGAAAAGGAACAATATCGTTGGTGAATAGTGAAAATAGGTGGGTGCCCGTATGCAACCTTGACGTACTCCCCTGGACACTGAGATCTTGTCAGTTAACTGACCTTGATCACCCCACCTAATGCGTGCATAATTGCCCTCATGCTGACGTACAAGTAGCGAGAGAATATGGGGAGGCATTGCCATATCTGAAAGAACCTTCCACATCTTTGCGCGGGGTACTAAATCAAACGCTGATTTTAAGTCTATAAAAGCTACATAAAGATTCCCTTTGCCAATTGTAACCGTCTTCCAATACAATAGCAAAAACCTAAAAACTTGATCTGTGGTGGAGATGTTCGGACGAAAACCAGCTTGTAATGGGGTGAGGATGTCAAAATTAGACATTCAGTCCTGGATTTTCCCCAGTAGTCAGCGACAAAATACTTTTTGTAGACAATCTAACAAGCTAATGGGTCTGTAATTACAAGGCAAGGATCTGTTGCCCTTTTTGTGAATAGGTACAACAACAGCCCTTCCACGAAATAGGAATTTGAGCCCCTGCTGCTATTGCATTGGGTATAATAAGAATATAGCAAGATCAAGAATCCATGTCAGTCAAGAACAGATCAGCTGGGACACCATCTGGGCCAGACGCCCTACCACGCTTGACCATATTAAGTGAATGCACAATATATAAAAAAGTAAACATCGGGGTAGAAGGAGAACTGGGCAGAAGACTGGATTGAACAGAAGGAGCCAAATAATGCTTTTGGGCCGTCCTAGAAAGATCAGCAGAGTACAGTTGACTGAAATAATCTACCCAGTCTGCTGCAGCAATATTCGTTGTTACAACCAATGCACTCTTATCAGGACTCTGTGCAACCAGAGTCCAAAACTTACGACAGTTCTTCTAAAGTGATGCATCCTTTAACACTACCCACCACCGCTCATCCCTTTCACGCTTGGCTTTGAGGATAGCCACCTTATAAGACTTCCTGGTCATGCGAATGGAAACGGTGTTCTTAGATTTGATGGCTTTAGCCAGCAAAGGATTTAGCACCCGACATTCCTTGTTGAACCAGGGATGTTTTCATGTGGATCTGCTACTACCAGGTTTACTGTCTATAAGGAACTGCGACGCAATGTTCTCAAAACATGTGATGTGAGATGTTATCAATTGAGCATTAGTGATTATATGGCCTGTCTACATGCACGTTAATAAGGTCTTAAAGTCAACATTCACAGCGCTTAAAATATCTGACCAAGCTACTACCTGACACTATTTTAAATCACATTTATCGCTAGTCATACTAATATCCGTCATCAGTGTGGTTAGGGCTGCAGATGTAAAAACTTGGTAACAAGGAACATTCATTTGAACAGAGACCGGGTTGTGATCACTCTCTGTCCTCTCGATAACCCTCATATCATTGACAAAAGGCCACAATCTTAAATCAACTAAGCAATAATCTATTCTGTTTGTGTGGTTGACTTTATCTTTATATCTGATCTAACCCTGCCATTGAGGGCCCTAAGCCCAAAGTCAATGGTCAGGGCTTTTAGCTGGACCGCTACTTGCGACCACCTATTGATGGGGGAATACCTAAAGAAGGGACACACCACATCAAGTCTATGGAGGTCATCCAAATCAAGAAGCTCAAAAGTGACATTAAAGTCACCTGCCACAATAAGTTTAAAGTGCCTAGAACACTGTCTAAGGAAAGTTTCCAATATGTGGAGAGTACGAGAAGCCAGACCCCCCTCTGCCCTTCTTGCACAGACATTAATAATTATTACTGCTAGGTTTGGCCCTAGTTGTAGCTGGATGCCTAATATGTCAGGAGAGTCAATAGTTGGCTGTTGAATGCAGCAGTTTAGCATTGTTTTAACTCAAATGATTAAACCACCAGAGGGTCCACCCCACTGGCTAGGGAGCGCCAAAATACAGAAATTCAGATAACCAGACCTAAAAATCAGGTCCAGACCCCATGTCTCCTGGAAAAGGCAGATATCATAGTCATCAATAAATTGAGTACAATTAGGTAAAAAGATCTTAGACCTCAGCCCTGCCACATTCCGAGAGACAAGGCTCACCCCAGCATGTTGGGATGCTGATGGCAGGATGGATGTAAAAGTGGCCTGGTTAACTACTGCATTCTGGGTTTCATACAGAGAAGAACAGTCAAAACTAGGTGTGCCAGGAAGATCAGGGGCAGCAAAGGATGAGGTACAGACGCGAACAGAACTGTCCAGAGTCCAAGGTGGGTATAACTCAGGAACTAGAATCCATCAGGGGGGTTTGGCACATAAGTGCAATGAAGGATTGATGAGTCTCTTCTAACTACACCCGGGGAAGAATGTGTAGATACCATAGGCGAGAGAAGAAGATGATCTGAAGTTGGATCAGATAACAATGTAAGTCAATAATTCTCATTTAAGCATGAAGAGCTACTCCCTGAGTAAGAAACATATTGTATCTTGTGATGAAAAGAAAGCCTAGGATATTTGAACTGAATACTAGAATGCTTTGGTCCACATGTTCTGGCATCTAAAGCCACCAAGTTGTCCACCATAAGCTTGTCCCTGAGTGTCAATTCAATCATGTCATAATGTGTGTCACAATCTGTTCTCCTAACAGCCCCACTTATATCATCACGGATCACAGAGTGACCACCTTGCACATGACATATCCAATGAATTACCTTCTTTTTGATAGATTCTACACCTTCATTACATACTGAAGGATGTAACTTGGGAACATTAACCATCATGACAGTGTTAGCAGGTTTTAGCCCCCTAGCAGCTAAATGCGTTGCCAATTAGTTGCACCATTATACGGATGCCTAGGAGGCTGGCAGTAATCTATTGCAATGAAGCCCTCCACCGGCTTCCTTTCAGAAAGAGAGCTGCTAGAATCGAGACCCTGGCGAAAAACCCCTGATCTGCAGTCAGCTGTCCGTTGGACAGGACAAAAGACAGGATTAATGGTAGCGAGATGGAAAGTAGTGAAATAATTCTTATTTGAGGTTGGCAAGGGCGGATTGGGCAACGCAGCAGATAGACCAGGGAGCGTGGATCAGAAATATGAATGCTATTTAGAAAAGTCTTCCCTTCAGAAGGTAACCACTGCTTAACAATAGAAATTAAGGTGGTTACCATAGATTTAAGCTCAACCACCTCGGTTTTAGGTCGTGTATATGGGAAATATACTGCAACTGAGCCAGATTAAAAGAAACATTTGTATTAGTAATCACATCTGTAGGGGCCTCTATAACAGAATTGCTATGTGTATCTGAGATGACATTTAGGAGGGGGAAAAAATAGCTGCAAGGCAAAACATCGGTACTGGCGGACTGCACCACACCAGTCCTGGACGATGTTATGCGGGCAGCGACTTGATCCACCCCGGCATCCTCATCTGGCAGCAAACCCTGCGTCTCCCACTTTTTAAACATATTTGAAATTTTCTTGTAGCTAACCACAGGGTTTGTGAAAGGAGGTGCACTTTGGAAAGGAGAGGGAGAAGTCAGTATTTCCTTGCATTCAACCAAAAGATTGTCAATCCTTTCCAACACGCAATTATCCCCTGCATTCTTTAGGGTTTTGTGAGTTTTCTTTTTACCAAAGCCTGCCCCGCCCTCTGCACCCTTCCTTTTGCTCATATGCAATACCGTAAATAAATTGTCCTTGGCTAGTAAAGCGTGGTCAATCTCACTCCAATCCCACGGGAGCATACACAGGCTGCGAACACTACCTATGATTTCCTCAAGCAGATGTTAGGGGGGTGGCCCAGCCTCCGACAGGTGCGTCACGTGCCTCGGGGATATTGCCAGCACTATATAGCGCTCATGAACGACTCAAGTGCCAGCAGCTAGGTGAGTGAAGGGCTGCCTCCAAGGGCCAAGAGCAGTCTGGGATACTGAGTCCCTCTTCCAACAGCAAGCACATCCCATGCCGCAGGGATGTTGCCAGCGCTCCCGAATGCCTCAACTGCCAGCAGCTGGGTGAGTGAAGGGGATGCCTCCAGGGGCCAAGAGCAGTCTCCAAGGGCTTGAAGTAGAGCTTGCCTCCTGTTGGAAGTCTCTGAGATATCAAAAACATCAGGTTCATCTGCCTACCTTACATTGGAGCAGTGTGTTTTGTGGTCCAACAGGAGAAAAACCACCACCACACTGTCAACGACACCGCTGCCTGCACTTTGACCTGACAATGACACACGGAGCCGTGCCCCGCTTCACACCGCAACTCCGGTTTCACCAACGCTGCTTGCACTGTGACTTGTGGGCCCCGCACTCCACATCGCCTCGCTCTACGCTAACACCGTCGCCACAGCCTGCACCATGGCCTGAGGACGCCGCTCGTGTGGTTTACAAAACACAGTCCCGCACCGCAGCCCTGGTCCACCGACGCCAGCGCCATCGCCTCCAGCATCGTCATCAGACACCCCTGTCTGCACCGCGACCTGTGGGCCCGCACGAAGCCCGCCCTGTGTCGTACTGCCGCCTTGGGCCTACAGATGATAGCGCTTCAGCAACAATGCTGCTGCTGCCTGCACCGCAACCTGTAGATAGCGCACGTTGCACCATCCCGTTTCACACCGCAGCCCTGTTCTCACCGACCCTGCAGAACGGCATCACCGAGCGGCCTGTGGACATCGCACAACTTAACTTCCCACTTCGCACCGCATCCCCGATGCCATCAATGCAAGCGCCCCTGACTTCGTCATCAGCTCGGAGTTCGATCTGCAACGTATGTGACTTCAAGGGCCTGACGACCCCTGCACCGACATCTGCCGACGCCGCATCTCATCATGAGGAACACAATGCCCTACATTTTCGAGGCACTGTTTGTGGGTCTTCCTGACACCATATCTGGCCCGTGACCCCGCGGTCGGTCTGAACTGTTAGATTTGTTGTTCATGATGCCGTAATAGCCCCAGACGGAGCTATCGACTTCTAGGAACTGTATTTTTAAGTAATTCTTACAGGATGCATATCTTTATTACTGTATGTTGGATTTTTCTCATTTTGGTCATGTTTTACACAGATAAATATTGTCTATTTTTCTAAAACTGGTGTGTCGTCCTTTTGTAGTGTTTTCACTGTATTACTGTGTGTTATGTGCAAATGCTTTATACATTGCTTCTGAGATAAGCCTGACTGCCCATGCCAAGCCACCAAGGGGGCAAGCAGGGGTTATCTGAGCTGAGTATCTCCCTTACCCTGACGTGAGTAAGGGTCACTACTGGGACAGGGTATAAACTGACTGCTAACTTGAGACCCAATTTCTGACACTCCACTCTACCCCACTCCACTCCACTCTACCCCACTCCACTAAACCCCAATCTACCCCACTCCATTCTGCCTCAATATACTCCTTTCCTTTCTTTCCCACTTCACTCCAATCTGTCCCACTATACCACAATCAACCCCTCCCAATCTACCCTACTCTATTCTACCCCACTCCAGTCTACCTGAATCTGCCCCATTCTAATCTACACCACTCTGCCACACTCCATTGTATCCCACTCTAACCCATTCACCCTGCACCACCCTACCCCATTCCTATCTATCCCACTCCACTATAATCTACCCCTTTATCCCAATCTACCCCACTCCACTCAACTGAGCTTACCCCACTCCAATCTACCCCCACAATACCCACTCTACCCCTCCCCAATCTTTCACACTCTACCCGCCCCACTCTACACCAATCTAGCCCACTCTGATCTACCACACTCTGCCACACTCCACTCTACCCCACTCTGACCCACACCAAACTACCCCACCACAATCTACCCCATTCCAATGTACCCGACTCTACCCCACTCCACTCAACACCAGTCCACCCCACGCCACTCTACCCCAATCTGTCTCACCTCACTGTACCCCATGTTACCCCACTCCACTCTACCTGACTTCACTCTAATACAATCTACATCAATCTACCCCACCCAAATCTACTCCGCTTCAATCTCCCCCACTCTAGCCCAGTCTCCCCACTCAAATCTGTCCCTCTCTGCCCCAATCCAGTCTACCCTAATCTAACTCACTCCATCCACTCCACTCTACCCCATCAACCCCACCACACTCTACCCCAATCTACCACATTCTACTATAATCTACCCTACTCTACCCCCGGCAACCTCAATATACCACATTTAACTCTACTCCAATCTACCCCACTCCAACCCACCCTGCTCTACCCCACTCTACCCTACCCCACTCCATCACACTCTACCCAATAGCTTTTAATCATGCTGAACTGCAGCCCCACTGGTGTACAATATGGCTAAAAAAATTCCCAAAGACAATAGATCTTTTATGGGCGAGACCTATTGTCTATGCCACTGCTTGTTTTAAAATATGCATCACATACTTGAGGGGCCAACTAACTGTATAGGGAGATTCATTGTTATAGACTATGCTAAGAATTCCAAATGTGTCTTCGTTGTAAACTTTCTTGCCAACTTGCGATTGGTATAGGTATACTCCTTACACAGCATAGCTCCACCATATGGCGCATAGCTCCTCCAAGCACAGCACAGCTCCTCCATCCTATGACAGAGCTACCGCTCCACAGACCTGAACCCACCTTGTGATGATCCACCTCTTGTTCCTAATAATGTCTATCTTAAGGCCCGGTAGATATATAGCTCGTCCTCCACCCTTCCTCATGTACCCTGGTGTCTGCAACTTGTCATGACTTGTGGTGACATCGCTGGAAAGTATCAGTAGAGCGCCCCCTAAACCAGGGGTTCCCAACCTTTTGACTCTTGAGGACCCCCACTGAATCACTACTGGAAGTCGGGGACCCCCAAGCAATTTGTGGAAGCCGGGGACCCCCAAGCAATTTGTGTAATTTAAATTTCAAACATTGAAACAGTAATTCGCAAAAAATACACAAACAAGTACACACCGAACAAATACTCGATTTACTAAAGATGTGTTGAAGCACTTTACAGGTATAGGATTCACATGTCATCCACACTGATAGGCATTTTATAAGAGTGCTTAGTCTGGAGAAGCACAAACCCAGGATTCAGAACATAATACAGTGGGTAGCGTTGACTTTAATAATAAGAATGTATTTCTAGGCAAGCAAACCTTTTTTTTATTTTTTGCTGCATAAGGCTAATGAAAGACTGGGAAAAAAACAAACTAATTTGTGCCATGCAGTTTGGACACATCTCTTTGACAGTTTATAGCTCACTGTGCTAAATTACTATTGTAACTCATGAACTGCATAGTAACAAAAATATTTCTGTGACATATGCAATAACCCGCTGTGCTATGCACATAAAATACTTTTCTTTGCAGGATACACGTTCTTTGCAGCAGGCATAGTAACCATCTGTGCTACCTTAGATGAGTCAAAAATGCTACTAGACAAAACTATCTCTCTCTAGCAAATACATTAATCACCAGAGTTATCTTGAAGCTTTTATTTGTGCCTGAAAGCTGATGGTTGTGCAGAGAACTTTGCAGTGCTTTTAAAAGTGCTGCACAAACAAAGGCCCTCATTACAACATCGGCGGTAAAAGCCGCTTACCGCCGTGCAGAAGACCGCCAACACACCGCCGCGTCCACGGTAAACCGCCACAGCCATTATGACTCACAGCTCGGAAACCGCCAAAATACAGACACCTACAGAAGTCCGCCACATCAAAGGTCAGTGATAAACTGGCGATAACAAAACCTCCACCGTCACGCCAACAGAAATACGCCCATGCTATCACGACACACGAATCCACGCGGCGGTCTTTCAACTGCGGTATGCCATTGGCGGTACACACCGCTGCGCTCAAAATACACACACATTTACAAAACACAGCCACATTGGACAATTTGAAATACACACACCTGAGACACATACACACACCACTCCCACACACCCAATACAATATAAAACACACACCCACATCACCCACAAACCCCTATGACCAAAAATCTACCGAAGGCCAGAGAGAAACACGAAAAACTACAATCGAACACCCACACGCACACATTACCATCACCCACACAACTTCCACGCACCTCACACAATACACCACTACACATCAGCACACTTATCACCACACAATCCACACTACACATCACCTACACCACCCCATGGCACCACAAAGACACCCCAGGTTCTCGGAGGAGGAGCTCAGGGTCATGGTGGAGGAAATCATCCTGGTAGAGCCACAGCTATTTAGAGCACAGGTGCAGCAGACATCCATTGCCAGGAAGATGGAGCTATGGAGCAGAATAGTGGACAGGGTCAACGCAGTGGGACAGCACCCAAGAACTAGGGATGACATCAGGAAGAGGTGGAACGACCTAGAGAGGAAGGTACGGTCCGTGGTCTCAAGACACCAGCTTGCAGTGCAGAGGACTGGCGGCGGACCCCCACCTCCTACCCCAGAATTTACAACATGGGAGGAGCAGGTCTTGGCGATTCTGCATCCTGAGGGCCTCGCAGGAGTAGATGGAGGAATGGACTCTGGTAAGTCAAAGCTTTTACTACTTCATCCCCCACCCTACCTGCATGCTAACACATACCCCCACCCTCACCCTCACCCCCATCACTCCTACTCCTCACAAATGTCCCACTATCACTACTCACCCATCCCAACACAAAGCCCTGCATGCAACCACAAAGCATAGACACCCATCACCAAAGCATGCCCACTGCACATACCCATACCCCCCCTCAAACCACCATCACACAAGCCCCCACACAGGAGTGCAAGCACTGGGGTACACGGGCACCCACCCATTGCACACCATGACACACACAGATGCAATAATCATGCTATTATACCCCTGCAGGACCCCTACGCGACATCACCGCACAGGAGGGTCCAGACATGTCTACTTCACCCCCAGAAGAGGCCCACAGTGATGACAGCACCTCTGTCCAACTGCATCCAGATGACCAGCCCGGCCCTTCGGGGACCTCGGGACAGTCGGTTCCCCTCACACTGCCACAGGCCACTGCAGACCTTCCCCCCTCTGGGAACACCAGCACAGCACCCACCCAGCGGCTCCATACCTCTGTCCCCAGGACACGTCAATCAGCAGTGTGTCCACCACTACAGGGAGCTCAGGCAATCCCACCACCCCAACAACAACAGGGACCTGGGGGCAGTGGCAGTGGGCACACGGTCCAGGGGACAGAGGACCAGGGAAACAGGGGAACTGGGAGGGCTGCTGTGCCACGGGGGGGACAGGCCCAGGGAACCCACTCTCCACGTAGCCCTCTCCTCCATTATGGGAGCCTACCACCACTCCCAGGAGACGATGGCAACGGTACTGGCCAAGTTCCAGGAGACCCAGCGCAGGAGGAACAGTATTTGGGCTTCAGGGAGGAACTCAGAACCATCAGCTCCACCCTGGGCACCATCGTAGGGGTGCTGAATCTAGTGGTCACCACCTTGAGGGACACTGTGGCACCAAAAAGGGCCCCTCACACTAGCATGGACGAAGAACTGCCCACCAGCTCCGCCGGGGCTAGTGGACAGGAGGCCCCGTCACAGGACCAACAGTCCACCAGCACCCCACCCCCTGCAGAAGGAGAACCACCCCGCAAGCGGTCCCTGAGATCCAGGAACAAGACAGAGAAAGATGCCAAGACCCCCGCCAAGAAATGAGACCTCCCTGATTGTCATCCCACTGTCCCACTTCGTCACCCTGTCCGTCCACAAACTGCCCCAGCTCCACTTCCCAGACCCATTTGGACAATGCACCTGTGAGACTAATAGCTTGGACTCTGCAATGGACATTGCTCCACCATCACCCCTCACCATTTTACAAACCACCTCCACGTAAATAAACACCGTCATAGCACAAAACAATCTGGAGTCAGTCTGTGATTTCGAAAAACTGTATTAGTAATTACAGTGCCAAAATGCTTATAGAAATTGTGATGCCAACATACCAATGTCACATAGCTGTAGTCCATGGGGAAACAAAGCAGATGTCACACTGTGGGAAACACATCTGTGAAATCAGAAGGGAAAGTCACAACTCAGTTACCATACACTGGGTGAAAAGGACAGACAGTACAGAGGTAGTAGTGTATAAGTATATGTAGTAGGCCGGTTTGTATTCTTACCTGTGTCTCACTGGAAATATTGCTGGATCACCGTGGTCCTGTTCTCTATGTCGTCTTCTTCTGCTTCCTCCTCTTCACTCTCCACAGGCTCCACAGCTGCAACAACACCACCATCTGGACCATCCTCCTGCAGATAAGGCACCTGGCGACGCAAAGCCAGGTTGTGAAGCATACAGCAGGCCACGATGATCTGGCACACCTTCTTTGGTGAGTAGAATAGGGATCCACCTGTCATATGGAGGCAGCGGAACCTGGCCTTCAGGAGGCCGAAGGCCCGCTCGATCACCCTCCTAGTTCGCCCATGGGCTTCATTGTAGCGTTCCTCTGCCCTGGTCCTGGGATTCCTCACTGGGGTCAGTAGCCATGACAGGTTGGGGTAACCTGGGATTCCTCACTGGGGTCAGTAGCCATGACAGGTTGGGGTAACCAGATTCACCAATTAGCACACACGGTGCCTCTGGAGTTGCCCCATCACATATGGGATGCTGCTATTCCGCAGGATGTAGGCGTCATGCACTGAGCCAGGGAACTTGGCATTCACATGGGAGATGTACTGGTCTGCCAAACATACCATCTGTACATTCATCGAATGATAACTCTTCCGGTTTCTGTACACCTGTTCACTCCTGTGGGGGGGGACCAAAGCCACATGGGTCCCATCAATGGCACCTATGATGTTAGGGATATGTCCAAGGGCATAGAAGTCACCTTTCACTGTAGCCAAATCCTCCACCTCAGGAAAAACGATGTAGCTCTGCATGTTTTTCAGCATGGCAGACAACACTCTGGACAACACGTTGGAAAACATAGGCTGGGACATCCCTGATGAAATGGCCACTGTTGTTTGAAATTACCCACTTGCTAGGAAATGGAGTACTGACAGCACCTGCACTAGAGGGTGAATTCCTGTGGGATGGCGGATAGCTGACATCAGGTCTGGCTCCAGCTGGGCACACAGTTCCTGGATTGTGGCACGGTCAAGTCTGTAGATCATGATGACATGTCTTTCCTCCATTGTCGACAGGTCCACCATCGGTCTGTACACCGGAGGATGCTGCCATCTCCTCACATGTCCCAGCGGACGGTGCCTATGAAGGACAACACATCACCTACACCACCCCATGGCACCACAAAGACACCCCAGGTTCTCGGAGGAGGAGCTCAGGGTCATGGTGGAGGAAATCATCCTGGTAGAGCCACAGCTATTTAGAGCACAGGTGCAGCAGACATCCATTGCCAGGAAGATGGAGCTATGGAGCAGAATAGTGGACAGGGTCAACGCAGTGGGACAGCACCCAAGAACTAGGGATGACATCAGGAAGAGGTGGAACGACCTAGAGAGGAAGGTACGGTCCGTGGTCTCAAGACACCAGCTTGCAGTGCAGAGGACTGGCGGCGGACCCCCACCTCCTACCCCAGAATTTACAACATGGGAGGAGCAGGTCTTGGCGATTCTGCATCCTGAGGGCCTCGCAGGAGTAGATGGAGGAATGGACTCTGGTAAGTCAAAGCTTTTACTACTTCATCCCCCACCCTACCTGCATGCTAACACATACCCCCACCCTCACCCTCACCCCCATCACTCCTACTCCTCACAAATGTCCCACTATCACTACTCACCCATCCCAACACAAAGCCCTGCATGCAACCACAAAGCATAGACACCCATCACCAAAGCATGCCCACTGCACATACCCATACCCCCCCTCAAACCACCATCACACAAGCCCCCACACAGGAGTGCAAGCACTGGGGTACACGGGCACCCACCCATTGCACACCATGACACACACAGATGCAATAATCATGCTATTATACCCCTGCAGGACCCCTACGCGACATCACCGCACAGGAGGGTCCAGACATGTCTACTTCACCCCCAGAAGAGGCCCACAGTGATGACAGCACCTCTGTCCAACTGCATCCAGATGACCAGCCCGGCCCTTCGGGGACCTCGGGACAGTCGGTTCCCCTCACACTGCCACAGGCCACTGCAGACCTTCCCCCCTCTGGGAACACCAGCACAGCACCCACCCAGCGGCTCCATACCTCTGTCCCCAGGACACGTCAATCAGCAGTGTGTCCACCACTACAGGGAGCTCAGGCAATCCCACCACCCCAACAACAACAGGGACCTGGGGGCAGTGGCAGTGGGCACACGGTCCAGGGGACAGAGGACCAGGGAAACAGGGGAACTGGGAGGGCTGCTGTGCCACGGGGGGGACAGGCCCAGGGAACCCACTCTCCACGTAGCCCTCTCCTCCATTATGGGAGCCTACCACCACTCCCAGGAGACGATGGCAACGGTACTGGCCAAGTTCCAGGAGACCCAGCGCAGGAGGAACAGTATTTGGGCTTCAGGGAGGAACTCAGAACCATCAGCTCCACCCTGGGCACCATCGTAGGGGTGCTGAATCTAGTGGTCACCACCTTGAGGGACACTGTGGCACCAAAAAGGGCCCCTCACACTAGCATGGACGAAGAACTGCCCACCAGCTCCGCCGGGGCTAGTGGACAGGAGGCCCCGTCACAGGACCAACAGTCCACCAGCACCCCACCCCCTGCAGAAGGAGAACCACCCCGCAAGCGGTCCCTGAGATCCAGGAACAAGACAGAGAAAGATGCCAAGACCCCCGCCAAGAAATGAGACCTCCCTGATTGTCATCCCACTGTCCCACTTCGTCACCCTGTCCGTCCACAAACTGCCCCAGCTCCACTTCCCAGACCCATTTGGACAATGCACCTGTGAGACTAATAGCTTGGACTCTGCAATGGACATTGCTCCACCATCACCCCTCACCATTTTACAAACCACCTCCACGTAAATAAACACCGTCATAGCACAAAACAATCTGGAGTCAGTCTGTGATTTCGAAAAACTGTATTAGTAATTACAGTGCCAAAATGCTTATAGAAATTGTGATGCCAACATACCAATGTCACATAGCTGTAGTCCATGGGGAAACAAAGCAGATGTCACACTGTGGGAAACACATCTGTGAAATCAGAAGGGAAAGTCACAACTCAGTTACCATACACTGGGTGAAAAGGACAGACAGTACAGAGGTAGTAGTGTATAAGTATATGTAGTAGGCCGGTTTGTATTCTTACCTGTGTCTCACTGGAAATATTGCTGGATCACCGTGGTCCTGTTCTCTATGTCGTCTTCTTCTGCTTCCTCCTCTTCACTCTCCACAGGCTCCACAGCTGCAACAACACCACCATCTGGACCATCCTCCTGCAGATAAGGCACCTGGCGACGCAAAGCCAGGTTGTGAAGCATACAGCAGGCCACGATGATCTGGCACACCTTCTTTGGTGAGTAGAATAGGGATCCACCTGTCATATGGAGGCAGCGGAACCTGGCCTTCAGGAGGCCGAAGGCCCGCTCGATCACCCTCCTAGTTCGCCCATGGGCTTCATTGTAGCGTTCCTCTGCCCTGGTCCTGGGATTCCTCACTGGGGTCAGTAGCCATGACAGGTTGGGGTAACCTGGGATTCCTCACTGGGGTCAGTAGCCATGACAGGTTGGGGTAACCAGATTCACCAATTAGCACACACGGTGCCTCTGGAGTTGCCCCATCACATATGGGATGCTGCTATTCCGCAGGATGTAGGCGTCATGCACTGAGCCAGGGAACTTGGCATTCACATGGGAGATGTACTGGTCTGCCAAACATACCATCTGTACATTCATCGAATGATAACTCTTCCGGTTTCTGTACACCTGTTCACTCCTGTGGGGGGGGACCAAAGCCACATGGGTCCCATCAATGGCACCTATGATGTTAGGGATATGTCCAAGGGCATAGAAGTCACCTTTCACTGTAGCCAAATCCTCCACCTCAGGAAAAACGATGTAGCTCTGCATGTTTTTCAGCATGGCAGACAACACTCTGGACAACACGTTGGAAAACATAGGCTGGGACATCCCTGATGAAATGGCCACTGTTGTTTGAAATTACCCACTTGCTAGGAAATGGAGTACTGACAGCACCTGCACTAGAGGGTGAATTCCTGTGGGATGGCGGATAGCTGACATCAGGTCTGGCTCCAGCTGGGCACACAGTTCCTGGATTGTGGCACGGTCAAGCCTGTAGATCATGATGACATGTCTTTCCTCCATTGTCGACAGGTCCACCATCGGTCTGTACACCGGAGGATGCTGCCATCTCCTCACATGTCCCAGCGGACGGTGCCTATGAAGGACAACAGCGAGCACAGAGTCAAATAACCCAGAGGTACGTAACCACAGCTTGCACAGAACACGATTCTTAATCCAGATAATGGCTTGTATGAGTGTTGAGGCAAGGCCTAGGTATGTGTGACGCAGTAAAAAATTAAGGCATGTGGGCCCCAGAAATGGTGCCTGCCTGACCTGTAAAGTGGGACAATGGGATGTGAGGTAACTGCGCTGGCGTTGTAGACCGTGGCGGTAGGCGGTCGAAGACCGCGGCGCAATGCTGCATTGGTTAACATTGGACCCTATGGGTCTCAGGAGCCAATGACGATGTAAGCCGGCGGTCGCGGTACGCACCGCCGCCGTCGTGACCGCCATTTTCTATCTGTTCAATCACTCGATACCTGATCTTCGACAGGAGAGGACCTACACTCCAAGTGCTGCTGTGACCTCGGCCTGGAAGAGACAATTGCTCATGCGTTTGGGGAAGGGGCCCCTGCCTTCATATCAGAGGAGTTGGAGAAACTTGTGGATGGGGTCCTCCCCCAGTACGCGCTACTCTACGGTCCTCCTGACAAACAGGTAAATACACTGGGAGCATGCTGTATGGGCTATGCCTGTGTGGAGTGGGGTGGATGAAAGAAGGGGGGGGAGATATTGAGGCGTGCATGAAACGACGTTGAGTGCATGTGCCACATGGCAAGGGTAAGGATGGGGGCCACTCACATTGACGGTGTAGAAGGTAATGACTTCTCTTCTCCCCCTGTACATTTCATATAGGTCAGCGCCCACCGGAAAACTGATATTTGGCGTGCCATCGCCAAGGATGTCCGGACCCTGGGGGTCCACCACAGACGGGACACCCACTACCGGAAAAGATGGGAGGACATTCGCCGCTGGAGCAGGAAGACGGCAGAGGCTCAGCTGGGGATGGCCTCCCAACGTGGGAAGGGTGCCCGTCGCACCATGATCCCCCTGATGTTCCGGATCCTGGAGGTGGCCTACCCCGAGTTGGATGGGCGCGTGAGGGCATCACAGCAGACATAAGGGGGTGAGTAAACTCTCATTCAGCTGACTTAGCGTGCAGAGGAGGGGTCTGGGTGGGGGAGGAGGGCTGTGGGTATTCCGAGGCCAGGGCGAGTCCCGTAGGCTAGGCCCCTTCGCAAGGCATGGACCTGTGGCCACCCACCCCACATCTGTAGGGTGCCAAGTACAGCTAATCATGCCTCTGTGTCATCTATGTGTACAGATGTCGTCCATAGCCATGTAGGCAGTGTCCCAGGGATTGAATAGTGGACCCCAAGTGCGTGGCGTAGTGCAGGGGGCTTCTGTGTCTGTCCTGTCGGCCAACAGTAGCGGTAATGCATGCACTCAGCATGTCTTTATTCTGTTCCCCCCCCCTTTTTGTGGTCTTCCTGTTCATGTGTGCATTAGCATCATCAGGCAGAGGAGCAGTGGCACCGGAGCACGAGGGAGCTGCATCCCACATGGCCATGGAGGCCCACACAACGGACACCGATTTCACCAGTGGGACGGAGGGCGAGAGGAGCTCCACGGCGGGGACAGGAGCGGATAATAGCGATACGGACTCGTCCTCTGATGGGAGCTCCCTTGTGGTGGTGGCAACATCTGTGACCCCTGCATCAACAGGTATAGCCGCCACCCCCGTACCAGCACCGCCCTTCCAGCAGCCCCTCAGCCTTTGCCCCGTGCCTGCTCACCCAGGAGGGTGGGCATCTCCTTCGCCCCAGGCACCTCAGGCCCTGCTCCAGTCACCCCTGCTGCCCTCAGTGAGGAGGCCATTGACCTCCTCAGGTCCCTCACTGTTGGGCAGTCTACCATTTTGAATGCCATCCAGGGTGTAGAAAGGGAGTTGCAGCACACAAATGCATTCCTGGAGGGCATTCATTCTGGTCAGGCTGCCCTTCATCGATCCGTCCAGACCCTGGCCTCAGCACTGATGGCAGCCATTGTCCCTGTCTCTAGCCTCCCCCCTCCAACTTCCTCCACCCAGACCCAATCCCCGGTACCTCTGCCTATCCCAAGCACACTATCCGACCAGCCTGCACACACCTCAACACCCAAGGGAAGCTCAGGCAAACATAAGCACCACACATCCCACAGGCACTCACACAAGCATCATACCCATGCAGACATACCAACATCCACTGCCTCCACTGTGTCCCCCTCCTCCACGTCTCCCTCCTCCCTCCCTGTCACATCTACACTCACACCTGCATGCACAGCATCATCAGCCACTACGTCCCTCAGCAGCACACACACCAGAACACCCCGCACACGTGCAGTCACCACCCCACTACCATTTACATGTCCCCTGTGTCCTCTCCCAGTGTGTCTGTGACGCCACCTCCCAATATACACAAACGCAGGCAGCCACCCACCCAACAGCCATCCACCTCACGACAGCCTCCAGCCCAAGCACCTGCACCCAAAGCCACCAGACTTACACCTCCTACAACCACAACCTCTTCCTCCACTCCCAAACCCCCTCCACCTACCCGTCCCACTGATGCCAAAGAATTGTTCCTGACTAAACTTGACCTCTTCCCCACAACTCCCCCACCCCGTCCAGGTCATAGGTCCCGAGCTAGCACCTCAGCCACTAGATCTCCGGGCCCGGTGGTGCGTGTCGTCCGAGGACTGTGGAGTGCACCGGCCACCAGGGCAGCCAGTCTGGCACGGAGCCAGAGCACAGCCAGCCCCCCCATGAGAAACATCCGAAAATGGCCAGTGCCTGGTGGGAGAGGGGTCCTGGTGGGAGTGTGGAGGCAGCTGTGACACCTCCCAAGGTGTGGAAGGGCCACAGGAGGCCCGGAAAGTCTGGGAAGGGCAGCACGCCCGAGAACACCGCCATCATCCCAGCTGCCCAGGAGGGCCCCGCCAGCCCCCATCCCAGCTGCCCAGGAGGGCCCCGCCAGCCCCATCCCAGATGCCCAGGAGGGCCCCGTCGGCCCCAGCACAGCTGCCCAGGAGGCCACCACCAGCCCCAGTACAGCTGCCCAGGAGGGCCCCGCCGGCCCCAGCACAGCTGCCCAGGAGGCCACCGCCAGCCCCAGCACAGCTGCCCAGGAGGGCCCCGATAGCCCCAGCCCAGATGGCCCATGAGGACCCCGCCAGCCCCATCCCAGCTGGCCAGGAGGCCACCGACATCTCAAGCACCGCTGAACAGGGCAAGGCCATCTCAAGCACCGCTGAACAGGGCAACGCCATCTCAAGCACCGCTGAACAGGGCACCGCCGTCTCAAGCATCGCTGAACAGGACACGGCCATCTCAAGCACCACTGAACAGGGCACGCCATCTCAAGCACCGCTGAACAGGGCAGCGCCATCTCAAGCACCGCTGAACGGGGCAAGGCCATCTCAAGCACCGCTGAACAGGGCACCGCCATCTCAAGCACCGCTGAACAGGGCACCGCCATCTCAAGCACCGCTGAACAGGGCACCACCATCTCAAGCACCGCTGAACAGGGCAAGGCCATCTCAAGCACCGCTGAACAGGGCACGGCCATCTCAAGCACCGCTGAACAGGGCACGGCCATCTGAAGCACCGCTGAACAGGGCAAGGCCATCTCAAGCACCGCTGAACAGGGCAAGGCCATCTCAAGCACCGCTGAACAGGGCACCACCATCTCAAGCACTGCTGAACAGGGCACCGCCATCTCAAGCACCGCTGAACAGGGCACCACCATCTCAAGCACCGCTGAACAGGGCAACGCCGTCTCAAGCACCGCTGAACAGGGCACCGCCATCTCAAGCACCGCTGAACAGGGCAAGGCCATCTCAAGCACCGCTAAACAGGGCAAGGCCATCTCAAGCACCTCTGAACAGGGCACCGCCATCTCAAGCACCGCTGAACAGGGCACCGCCATCTCAAGCACCGCTGAACAGGGCAAGGCCATCTCAAGCACCGCTGAACAGGGCACCGCCATCTCAAGCACCGCTGAACAGGGCACCGCTAGCCCATGAGCGGCAGGGGCACTCACGGGGTGCACGAAGCACTCTGGGCACCAGTCCCCCTCCAGAACTAGTGGAGACATGCATCCACTACCTCAATCCTTCACAGGATGAAGCACTCTGGGCACCAGTCCCCCTCCAGAACCAGTGAAGACATGCATCCACTCTGTCTGTCCTTGCCAGGATGAAGCACTCTGGGCACCAGTCCCCCTCCAGAACCAGTGGAGACATGCATCCACTCCATCTGTCCTTGCCAGGATGAAGCACTCTGGGCACCAGTCCCCCTCCAGAACCAGTGGAGACTGTTATCCACTTGAGACCACCCACTGTATAGACTTGTGAGACTGTGGCTTTGCACTCCCCAGGATTGAACAGTGGGCAGACCACCCACTGTATAGACTTGTGAGACTGTGGCTTTGCACTCCCCAGGATTGAACAGTGGGCATGGAGCCCCCTTGTGGATCTGGCATTGTGTACTCATCTAGCTGAGGTGCCCCCCCTTTCTTCCCCCCTGAGGTGCCTGTAGTATTACTAACTGATGCCCCTGCAGTGTTCTCTCCGTTTAGGTCAGGTATCCTGTGTGGGCTTCCACTGACAATGAGTGGTACAATGCCTGGACTTGTATATTTGTTGTATATATTAGTTTTTAGTGTGTACATATTTATGGAGTGCTGTATTTTAATATATTTCAAAGGTTACAATCTGTTCCTTTTGTCTTTGCTTTCTTCCAGGGGGTTTGGGCGGTGTAACTGTGATGGGTTGCTATGCATTGGTGTGTGTGTTGTAGTGGGTGAGGGTGAGAGTGGGTGTATCCCTGTTTTTTGTCTCCCCCTCCCCTGTGTTGTAGGTGCAGTACTCACGTTGTCTTCTGCGCCTGCGTTCGTGCTCCTGGTAGAGGAGCAGGAAGACAATCGCAGGTAGGATTTGGAGTTCTGGGTCCATGGTGTCCTCGTTCCTCGTGGAGTGTATAGAGGTGAGCGTTTTCCCTTCAAAATGGCAGTTTCCACTGTGTTTTTATCCACAGTGCTACTGCCCCAGAAAAGGTGGCGGATTGGTAGGTTGTGATACTGTGGGCGGTACATCGTCTCCCGCCTGTCTGTTGGCGGTGACCGCCATGCTGTTTGTTTGTACCGCCTGATAGGCTCCTTCAGGTGTTGCTAGCCTATCTTCTCTCCTAAGTAGCCAAACCCTCTTTTCTGGCTATTTAGGGTCTCTGCCTTTGGGGATTCCTCAGATAACGAATGCAAGAGCTCATCCGAGTTCCTCTGCATCTCTCTCTTCACCTCCTGCTGCCTTCTCGACTGTTTTCCTGGTGGTGCATCCTGTGGGGGTAGTCTGCCTCCTCTCTGCATCAGAAGCTACGAAGAAATCTCCCGTGGGTTGACGGAATCTTCCCCCTGCAACCGCAGGCACCAAAAAGCTGCATCACCGGTCTCTTGGGTCTCCTCTCAGCACGACGAGCAAGGTCCCTCGAATCCAGCAAGACTGTCCAAGTGACCCCCACGGTCCAGTGACTCTTCAGTCCAAGTTTGGTGGAGGTAAGTCCTTGCCTCCCCCCGCCAGACTGCATTGTTGGAAACCGCGACTTTTGCAACTACTCCGGCCTCTGTGGACTTCCGGCGGAAATCCTCGGTGCACAGCCAAGCCTGGGTCCACGGCACTCTAACCTGCATTGCACGACTTTCTAAGTTGGTCTCCGGCGACCTGGGACTCCTTTGTGCAACTTCAAGTGAGCACTGTTTCACTCTTCTTTGTAGTGCCTGTTCTGGCACTTCTGCGGGTGCTGCCTGCTTCTGAGAGGGCTCCTTGTCTTGCTCGACGCCCCCTCTGTCCCCAGACACAATTGGCGACATCCTGGTCCCTCCTGGGCCACAGCAGCATCCAAAAATGCAAACCACACGACTTGCAGCTAGCAAGGTTTGTTGGCGGTCTTTCTTCAGGAAAACACTTCTGCACGACTCTCCACGGCGTGGGGGATCCATCCTCCAAAGGGGAAGTCCCTAGCCCTTGTCGTTCCTGCAGAAACCTCAGCTTCTTCTGTCCAGTAGAAGCTTCTTTGCACACAGCTGGCATTTCCTGGGCATCTGCCCATCTCCGACTTGCTTGTGACTTTTGGACTTGGTCCCCTTGTTCCACAGGTACCCTTGACTGGAAATCCATCGTCGTTGCATTGCTGGTTTGTGTCTTTCCTGCAGAATTCCCCTATCACGACTTCTATGTCCTTTGGGGAACTTTAGTGCACTTTGCACTCACTTTTCAGGGTCTTGGGGTGGGGTATTTTTCTAACCCTTACTATTTTCTAATAGTCCCAGCGACCCTCTACAAGGTCACATAGGTTTGGGGTCCATTCGTGGTTCGCATTCCACTTTTGGAGTATATGGTTTGTGTTGCCCCTATCCCTATGTGCTTCCATTGCATCCTATTGTAACTATACATTGTTTGCACTGTTTTCTAAGACTATACTGCAAATTTTTGGTATTGTGTATATATATCTTGTGTATATTTGCTATCCTCATACTGAGGGTACTCACTGAGATACTTTTGGCATATTGTCATAAAAATAAAGTACCTTTATTTTTAGTATATCTGTGTATTGTGTTTTCTTATGATATTGTGCATATGGCATTAGTGGTACTGTAGTGGCTTCACATGTCTCCTAGTTCAGCCTAAGCTGCTCTGCTAAGCTACCATTATCTATCAGCCTAAGCTGCTAGTCACCCTATACACTAATAAGGGATAACTGGGCCTGGTGCAAAGTGTAAGTACCCCTTGGTACTCACTACAAGCCAGTCCAGCCTCCTACATTTGTTGTGCAGTGGTGAGATAAGTGCTTTGAGACTACTTACCACTCTTGACATTGTACTTTTCATAAGAGAAAAATATACAAAACAAGTTCAGTGTGTATACACATAACCAAAAAGTTTTGCATTTCCTCTTTTCACTCTTTTCTAAGTGCTGAAAAGTACTTCTAAACTTTCTAAAAGTTCTTTAAAAGTTTAAAAAGTTTTTTTCTGTCTTTCCAAAAGTTCTGAAAAACTTTTTCTTCACTTTTTCTATCACTTAACTCTTTCTAAAAATGTCTGGTACAGGTCAAACTGTTGATCTGTCCAAAATTGCATATGATCACTTTAGCTGGAAAGGAGCAAGGAGTCTCTGCATAGAAAGAGGTTTGAGTGTAGGGAAGAATCCTTCTTTGGAATTGTTGCTTAACATGCTTAGAGAACAAGATAAGGCCAGAAGGACCCCATCTGTTGAAAAAGTAGCTAAGGGTTCCCAATCTGATCCAGGGACTCCCCTAGAAATAGATTCAGGAAGGAAACTTCCTAGCCTGCCCATTACTAGACAGTCTAGCATAGTTGGTACAGATGCTGGGTCACATCATACAGATGGTGTGCTCTCACATTACACTGTTAGCCAAGCTGTTAGGGTGCCTTCTGTAAGGGATAGGTCTCCTTCTGTCCATTCTCACCATACTTCTGTTTCAAGACATGTCCCTCCCACCCACCCTGATGACAGAGTGTTAGAAAGGGAGCTCAATAGATTGAGAGTGGAGGAATCCAGGCTGAAGCTAAAGAAGCAACAGCTGGATTTAGATAGGCAGTCTCTAGAGATAGAAAGAGAAAGACAGAAATTGGGTTTAGAAACCCATGGTGGCAGCAGCAGTATTCCCCATAGTCATCTTGCAAAAGAGCATGATTCCAGGAATCTGCATAAGATAGTTCCCCCTTATAAGGAGGGGGATGACATTAACAAGTGGTTTGCTGCACTTGAGAGGGCCTGTGTTGTACAGGATGTCCCTCAAAGGCAGTGGGCTGCTATCCTATGGCTATCATTTAGTGGTAAGGGTAGGGATAGACTCCTTACTGTGAAAGAAAGTGATGCCAACAATTTCACTATTCTTAAGAATGCACTCCTTGATGGTTATGGCTTAACCACTGAACAATACAGGATAAAGTTCAGAGAGACCAAAAAGGAGTCTTCACAAGACTGGGTTGATTTCATTGACCATTCAGTGAAGGCCTTGGAGGGGTGGTTACATGGCAGTAAAGTGACTGACTATGACAGCCTGTATAACTTAATCCTGAGAGAGCATATTCTTAATAATTGTGTGTCTGATTTGTTGCACCAGTACCTGGTAGACTCTGATCTGACTTCTCCCCAAGAATTGGGAAAGAAGGCAGACAAATGGGTCAGAACAAGGGTGAACAGAAAAGTTCATACAGGGGGTGACAAAGATGGCAAGAAGAAGGATGGTAAGTCTTCAGACAAGGGTGGGGACAAATCTAAAATTGAGTCTTCATTAGGCCCACAAAAACACTCTGGTGGGGGTGGTGGGCCCAAATCCTCTTCTAATCAAAATAAGGAAAAGAAACCATGGTGCTATTTATGTAAAATAAAAGACCATTGGACAACAGATCCCAGTTGTCCAAAGAAAAGCACCAAGCCTCCTACCACTACAACCCCTACTGCTACACCTAGTGTCCCTACTAATAGCAGTGGTGGTGGGAGCAAACCTACTAATAGCCAATCCAAGGGAGTAGCTGGGCTCACTATTGGTAACTTAGTTGGGGTTGGTCTGATTAGGGAGACCACAGAAGCTGTTTTAGTCTCTGAGGGGGCTATTGATTTAGCCACCTTGGTTGCTTGTCCCCATAACATGGATAAGTACAAGCAACTACCCCTAATAAATGGTGTTGAGGTTCAGGCCTACAGGGACACAGGGGCCAGTGTCACAATGGTGATTGAGAAACTGGTCCACCCTGAACAACACCTACTTGGTCACCAGTACCAAGTAACCGATGCTCACAACAACACACTTAGCCACCCCATGGCTGTTGTAAATCTCAACTGGGGGGGGGTTACTGGTCCAAAGAAAGTTGTGGTAGCCTCAGATTTACCTGTAGACTGTCTACTATGGAATGATTTGGAGACATCAGCTTAGTCAGATGTGGAGGTGGAGGCCCATGCAGCAATGCTAGGCATTCCAGGGCATATTTTTGCTTTAACCAGGGCTCAGGTCAAAAAGCAAAAAGGACAGGGAAACTTGGATCCTTGAACAATGTACCAAGCGCTCCCTAAAGCTAGGGCTAGTAGAAGTAAAGCACTACCTACTATCCCTCCCTCTACAGTGGATTCTTCTTCTGAGGAAGAAGAATTTCCACCCTGTTCAGAACCTACACCAGAGGAGCTGGAAGCAAACACTGCTGAGCTTTTGGGTGAAGGGGGGCCTGCCAGGGAGGAGCTGAGTGTGGCACAGCAGACCTGTCCCACACTAGAGGGTCTAAGACAGCAAGCTGTCAAACAAGCAAATGGGGATGTCAGTGACTCTCACAGAGTTTACTGGGAGGACAACCTCTTGTACACTGAAGCAAGGGATCCAAAACCTGGAAATACCAGGAGATTGGTGATTCCTCAGGAGTACAGAAAGTTCCTCCTAAATCTTGCTCACGACATTCCACTTGCTGGACATTTGGGGCAAATTAAAACTTGGGACAGGCTTGTTCCCTTGTTTCATTGGCCTAGAATGTCTGAGGACACAAAAGATTTTTGTAAGTCCTGTGAAACCTGTCAAGCCAGTGGCAAGACAGGTGGCACTCCAAAGGCACCCCTTATTCCACTGGCTGTGGTTGGGGTTCCCTTTGAAAGGGTAGGGGTTGACATAGTTGGCCCCCTTGACCCTCCTACTGCTTCAGGCAATAGGTTTATCTTGGTGGTAGTGGACCATGCCACAAGATATCCTGAGGCAATTCCTCTAAGGACCACTACAGCTCCTGCAGTGGCAAAGGCCCTCCTGGGAATCTTTTCCAGGGTGGGCTTCCCAAAAGAGGTAGTTTCAGACAGAGGAAGCAATTTCATGTCTGCTTACTTGAAGGCCATGTGGAAAGAGTGTGGGGTGACACACAAGTTCACCACACCCTATCATCCACAAACAAATGGACTGGTGGAGAGATTTAATAAAACTCTCAAAGGCATGATTATGGGTCTCCCTGAAAAACTCCGCAGGAGATGGGATATCCTTTTACCATGGCTCCTTTTTGCCTACAGGGAGGTACCCCAGAAAGGAGTGGGCTTCAGCCCCTTTGAACTCCTCTTTGGACACCCTGTTAGGGGTCCACTAACACTTGTCAAGGAGGGTTGGGAACAACCTTTAAAAGCTCCAAAACAAGATATTGTGGATTATGTACTTGGCCTCAGATCAAGGATGGCTGAGTACATGAAAAAGGCCAGCAAAAACCTTCAGGCCAGCCAAGAGCTCCAGAAGCAATGGCATGACCAGAAGGCTGTTTTGGTTCAGTACCAACCAGGGCAGAAAGTGTGGGTCTTGGAACCTGTGGCCCCAAGAGCACTCCAAGATAAATGGAGTGGTCCCCACACAATAGTTGAGAAAAAGGGTGAAGTCACTTATTTAGTTGACTTAGGCACTGCCAGGAGTCCCCTTAGGCTGCTCCATGTCAATCGCCTGAAACCCTACTATGACAGGGCTGATCTCACCCTGCTCATGGCAACTGATGAGGGACAGGAAGAAGACAGTGATCCTCTACCTGATCTCTTCTCTTCCACAGAACAAGATGCTCTAGTGGAAGGTGTAGTTTTGGCTGATTGTCTTACTGCTGAGCAGAAAGACCATTGCATAAATCTCCTAGGTCAGTTTTCGGAACTCTTCTCTACTGTGCCAGGTACCACTTCTTGGTGTGAGCACACTATAGATACTGGAGACAGCTTGCTTGTCAAAAGTAAGATCTATAGGCAGCCTGACCATGTCAGAGACTGCATAAAGCAAGAGGTGCAGAAAATGTTAGAACTAGGAGTGGTTGAGCACTCTGAAAGTCCATGGGCCTCTCCTGTGGTACTTGTACCAAAACCCCATTCCAAAGATGGAAAGAAGGAAACGCGGTTTTGTGTTGACTACAGAGGTCTCAACCAGGTAACCAAAACTGATGCTCACCCTATACCCAGGGCAGATGAGCTCATAGATACACTGGCATCTGCCAAGTATCTAAGCACTTTTGATTTGACTGCAGGTTATTGGCAGATCAAATTATCAGAAGATGCTAAACCTAAAACTGCATTTTCAACCATTGAAGGCCATTACCAATTCACAGTAATGCCTTTTGGATTGAAAAATGCACCTGCCACTTTTCAGAGGTTGGTGAATACAGTCCTGCAAGGGCTGGAAGCTTTCGGTGCAGCATATCTGGACGATATAGCTGTCTTTAGCTCCAGCTGTGATGATCACCTGATCCACCTATGGAAAGTTTTGGAGGCCCTGCAAAAGGCAGGCCTCACTATCAAGGCTTCAAAGTGCCAGATAGGGCAGGGGAAGGTGGTTTATCTGGGACACCTTGTTGGTGGGGAACAGATTGCACCACTACAGGGGAAAATCCAAACTATTATAGATTGGGTTCCCCCTACTACTCAGACTCAGGTGAGAGCCTTTCTAGGCCTCACTGGGTATTACAGGAGGTTCATTAAGAACTATGGCTCCATTGCAGCCCCTCTTAATGACCTCACATCCAAGAAAATGCCTAAAAAGGTATTATGGACAGCAAACTGTCAGAAAGCTTTTGAGGAGCTGAAGCAGGCCATGTGCACTGCACCTGTCCTGAAAAGCCCTTGTTACTCTAAAAAATTCTATGTCCAAACTGATGCATCTGAATTAGGAGTAGGGGCAGTCCTATCACAACTTAATTCTGAGGGCCAGGATCAACCTGTTGCTTTTATTAGTAGGAGGTTGACCCCTAGAGAAAAGCGTTGGTCTGCCATTGAGAGATAGGCCTTTGCTGTGGTCTGGGCACTGAAGAAGTTGAGGCCATACCTGTTTGGCACTCACTTCATTGTTCAGACAGACCACAAACCTCTACTTTGGCTAAAACAAATGAAAGGTGAAAATCCTAAATTGTTGAGGTGGTCCATATCCCTACAGGGAATGGACTATACAGTGGAACATAGACCTGGGAGTACCCACTCCAATGCAGATGGACTCTCCAGATATTTCCACTTAGACAATGAAGACTCATCAGGTCATGGCTAGTCTTATTGTCCTTCGTTTGGGGGGGGGGGGTTGTGTAGGAAAGTACCATCTTGCCTGGCATGTTACCCCCATTTTTCACTGTATATATGTTGTTTTAGTTGTATGTGTCACTGGGACCCTGCCAGCCAGGGCCCCAGTGCTCATAAGTGTGCCTGACTGTGTTACCTGTGTTATGCCTAACTGTCTCACTGAGGCTCTGCTATCCAGAACCTCAGTGGTTATGCTCTCTCATTTCTTTCAAATTGTCACTAACAGGCTAGTGACCAATTTTACCAATTCACATTGGCTTACTGGAACACCCTTATAATTCCCTAGTATATGGTACTGAGGTACCCAGGGTATTGGGGTTCCAGGAGATCCCTATGGGCTGCAGCATTTCTTTTGCCACCCATAGGGAGCTCTGACAATTCTTACACAGGCCTGCCACTGCAGCCTGAGTGAAATAATGCCCACATTATTTCACAGCCATTTTTCACTGCACTTAAGTAACTTATAAGTCACCTATATGTCTATCCCTTACCTGGTAAGGGTTAGGTGCAAAGTAACTTAGTGTGTGGGCACCCTGGCACTAGCCAAGGTGCCCCCACATTGTTCAGGGCAAATTCCCCGGACTTTGTGAGTGCGGGGACACCATTACACGCGTGCACTACACATAGGTAACTCCGAATATGGCCATGTAACATGTCTATGATCATGGAATTGCCCCCTCTATGCCATCCTGGCATAGTTAGCACAATCCCATGATCCCAGTGGTCTGTAGCACAGGCCCTGGTACTGCCAAACTGCCTTTTCAGGGGTTTCACTGCAGCTGCTGCTGCTGCCAACCCCTCAGACAGGTTTCTGCCCTCCTGGGGCCAGCCAGGCCTGGCCCAGGATGGCAGAACAAAGGACTTCCTCAGAGTGGGGGTGTCACACCCTCTCCCTTTGGAAAATGGTGTGAAGGCAGGGGAGGAGTAGCCTCCCCCAGCCTCTGGAAATGCTTTCTTGGGCACAGATGTGCCCAATTCTGCATAAGCCAGTCTACACCGGTTCAGGGACCCCTCACCCCTGCTCTGGCACGAAACTGGACAAAGGAAAGGGGAGTGACCACTCCCCTGACCTGTACCTCCCCTGGGAGGTGCCCAGAGCTCCTCCAGTGTGCTCCAGACCTCTGCCATCTTGGAAACAGAGGTGCTGCTGGCACAGTGGACTGCTCTGGGTGGCCAGGCCAGCAGGTGACACCAGAGACTCCTTTCTGATAGGCTCCTTCAGGTGTTGCTAGCCTATCTTCTCTCCTAAGTAGCCAAACCCTCTTTTCTGGCTATTTAGGGTCTCTGCCTTTGGGGATTCCTCAGATAACGAATGCAAGAGCTCATCCGAGTTCCTCTGCATCTCTCTCTTCACCTCCTGCCGCCTTCTCGACTGTTTTCCTGGTGGTGCATCCTGTGGGGGTAGTCTGCCTCCTCTCGGCATCAGAAGCTGCGAAGAAATCTCCCGTGGGTTGACGGAATCTTCCCCCTGCAACCGCAGGCACCAAAAAGCTGCATCACTGGTCTCTTGGGTCTCCTCTCAGCACGACGAGCGAGGTCCCTTGAATCCAGCAAGACTGTCCAAGTGACCCCCACGGTCCAGTGACTCTTCAGTCCAAGTTTGGTGGAGGTAAGTCCTTGCCTCCCCACGCCAGACTGCATTGTTGGAAACCGCTACTTTTGCAACTACTCCGGCCTCTGTGCACTTCCGGCAGAAATCCTCTGTGCACAGCCAAGCCTCGGTCCACGGCATTCTAACCTGCATTGCACGACTTTCTAAGTTGGTGTCCGGCGACGTGGGACTCCTTTGTGCAACTTTGGGTGAGCACTGTTTCACTCTTCTTTGTAGTGCCTGTTCTGGCACTTCTGCGGGTGCTGCCTGCTTCTGAGAGGGCTCCTTGTCTTGCTCGACGCCCCCTCTGTCCCCAGACACAATTGGCGACATCCTTGTCCCTCCTGGGCCACAGCAGCATCCAAAAACTCAAACCGAACGACTTGCAGCTAGCAAGGCTTGTTGGCAGTCTTTCTTCAGGAAAACACTTCTGCTCGACTCTCCACATCGTGGGGGATCCATCCTCCAAAGGGGAAGTCTCTAGCCCTTGTCGTTCCTGCAGAAACCTCAGCTTCTTCTGTCCAGTAGAAGCTTCTTTGCACACACAGCTGGCATTTCCTGGGCATCTGCCCATCTCCGACTTGCTTGTGACTTTTGGACTTGGTCCCCTTGTTCCACAGGTACCCTCGTCTGGAAATCCATCGTTGTTGCATTGCTGGTTTGTGTCTTTCCTTCAGAATTCCCCTATCACGACTTCTATGTCCTTTGGGGAACTTTAGTGCACTTTGCACTCACTTTTCAGGGTCTTGGGGTGGGGTATTTTTCTAACCCTTAATATTTTCTAATAGTCCCAGCGACCCTCTACAAGGTCACATAGGTTTGGGGTCCATTCGTGGTCCGCATTCCACTTTTGGAGTATATGGTTTGTGTTGCCCCTATCCCTATGTGCTTCCATTGCATCCTATTGTAACTATACATTGTTTGTACTGTTTTCTAAGACTATACTGCATATTTTTGGTATTGTGTATATATATCTTGTGTATATTTGCTATCCTCATACTGAGGGTACTCACTGAGATACTTTTGGCATATTGTCATAAAAATAAAGTACCTTTATTTTTAGTATATCTGTGTATTGTGTTTTCTTATGATATTGTGCATATGGCATTAGTGGTACTGTAGTGGCTTCACATGTCTCCTAGTTCAGCCTAAGCTGCTCTGCTAAGCTACCATTATCTATCAGCCTAAGCTGCTAGACACCCTATACACTAATAAGGGATAACTGGGCCTGGTGCAAAGTGTAAGTGCCACTTGGTACTCACTACAAGCCAGTCCAGCCTCCTACAAGGGGTAGCCTTTGTTGCCCTCCTTGCATAAACCAGTCTGCACTGCTTCAGGGACCTCCATTCCCTGCTCTGGCGTGAAACTGGGCAATGGAAAGGGGAGTGACCACTCCCCTGTCCATCACCACCCCAGGGGTGGTGCCCAGACCTCCTCCAGAGTGTCCCTTGATACTACCATCTTGAATCCAAAGTGGGCAGAGGCCTCTGGGAGCATCTGAATGCCCAGGTCAGGCAGGTGACATCAGAGCCCCCTCCTGATAGGTGGTCACCTGGCTAGGTGACCAATCCCCCTCCCAAGGCTATTTAGGGTCTTCCTCTTCGGTAGGTCCTCAGAATCGGCTTGCAAGATTCCAGCAGGACTCCTCTGCAACCTCTACTCCGACTTCTAGCCACTGGAACTGCGACTGGACCCTGCATCCACAAGCTGCATCCACGATGAAGACTCTGCTTGCAACATTGTTTCCATGGCTCCTTCCAGTTTCTGCAACATTCCCCCGGTTTTGCATCTGCTGGGGGCAGAAAGTCTTCAGCCTGCACGAGAAGGAAGAAGGAATCTCCCTTGAAATGAAGGAGTCACTGCCCTGCATCCGCAGGCACCAACTGCAACGACGACCGGCTGCGTGGATCTCCTCTCATCCTGAGCTGCATGGATCCTGCATCATGGGTGGTGGTCTGGAGTGTTCCCCTTGCCTTCCCATGCAGAACAGTACCCCCGTGCACAGCGTCTCTTGCAGCTTCCAAGTCTTGTTGGCATCTCCTCCACAGGTGCCAGTGTCACTATTGTGACTGAAAAACTGGTGTCTCCTGAGCAACACCTACTTGGTCACAGATACCAAGTGACTGATGCTCATAATAACACCTTGTGCCACCCCATGGCAGGTATTGATTTCAGCTGTGGGGGGTTACTGGTCCTAAAAAGGTTGTGGTTTCCTCTGATCTACCTGTAGAGTGTCTACTAGGAAATTACTTGGAGACCTCAGCTTGGGCTGAGATGGGATTGGAAGCCCACGCAGCAATGCTGGGCATCCCAGGGCATATCGTTGCCTTTACCTGACCACAGACTATGAAACAAAAAGAGCAAGGAACCTTGAAGCCTGGAACAATGGCCCGAGAGCTTCCTGAATCCAAGGGTAAGAAGTTACCCACTGCTTTAGCCTCCACTGAGGATTCAACTCCTGAGGGAGAAGAATCCACTCCCTGGGTGTAACCTACAGCAGAGAAGCTTCAAGCTGACACAGCTGAACTCTTGGGTGCAGCGGGGCCCACAAGGGAAGCGCTCAGTAAGGAACAAGAAGTGTGTTCCTCACTGGAGAGTTTGAGGCAGCAAGTTGTAGCACAGCAGGCAGGGGATGTCAGTGGCACCCATAAGGTGTACTGGGAGAACAGTATCCTTTATTCAGAGTCCAGGGATCCCAAACCTGGTGCCATCAGAAGACTGGTGATCCCTCTCAAGTTTAGGGAGTTTCTGTTGAGCCTTGCTCATGAAGTCCCCCTGGCAGGTCACCTGGGGCAAAGCAAAACTTGGGACAGGCTTATCTCACACTGTCGCTGGCCCCACATGTCAGAAGACACAAAGGAGTTTTCTCGCTCCTGTGTCACCTGTCAAGCCAGTGGCAAGACAGGTGGCACCCCAAAGGCCCCCTTAATTCCACTTCCAGTGGTTGGGTTCCCTTTGAGAGGGTTGGGGTAGATATTGTTGGCCCCTTAGAGCATCCAACAGCCTCTGGGAACAGATTTATACTGGTGGTGGTGGACCATGCCATCAGGTACTCGGGGACCATCTCTCTCAGGACCACCACAGCTCCTGCAGTGGCCAAAGCCCTCCTTAACATCTTTTCAAGTGTGGGCTTTCCAAAAGACGTGGTATCAGATAGAGGTGCAAACTTCATGTCTGCATACCTAAAAGCCATGTGGAAGGAATGTGGGGTGACTTACAAGTTCACCACTCCCTACCACCCCCAACCAAATGGCTTAGTGAAGAGATTTGATAAAACTCTCAAGGGTATGATAAGGGGTTCCCTGAAAAACTCCCCAGGAGATGGAATGTCCTACTACCATGCCTCCTCTTTGCCTACAGGGAGGTCCCTCAGAAGGGTGTGGGCTACAGCCCAGTTGAACTTCTGTTTGGTCACCCTGTTAGGGGTCCCCTTGCTCTTGTTAGATAAGGCTGGGAACAACCTCTCAAGCCCCCCAAACAAGACATAGTGGATTATGTGCTGGGCCTCAGATCAAGGAGGGCTGAGTACATGAAGAGGGCTACTAAAAACCTTCAGGTCAGCCAAGAGCTCCAGAAGCAATGACATGACTCGAAGGCTGTCCAAACTGTCTACCAGCCAGGACAGAAAGTGTGCGTCCTGGAGCCTGTGGCTCCCAGGGCACTCCAAGACAAGTGGAGTGGTCCCCACACCATTTTGGAGAGAAAAGGGGAGGTCACCTACCTGGTAGACCTTGGCACTCCCAGAAGCCCCGACAGGGTGCTTCATGTAAACCGCCTTAACCCCTATTATGATAGATTGACATGACTCTGCTCATGGCTACTGATGAGGGACAGGAAGAGTAAAGTGACCTTCTCCCTGACCTCTTCTCTCACAACACAACTGATGGCTCAGTTGATGGGGTAGTCCTTGTTGACTGCCTCTCTGATTCCTAAAAGGAGGACAGCAGAAACCTCCTAGGGCAGTTCTCAGAACTGTTCTCCCTAACACTTGGTCAGACCACATGGTGTGAACACACCATTGACACAGGGGAAAGTTTGCCAGTGAAGAGCAAAGTTTACAACCTGACCATGTGAGGGTGTGCATCCAGCCTGAAGTTCAGAAGATGCTGGACCTAGGGGTCATTGAGCCCTCAGAAAGCCCTCTGGCTAGCCCTGTAGTACTTGTCCCAAATCTCACTCCGAAAATGGGAAAAGAGAAATTAGGTTTTGTGTTGACTACAGAGGTCTCAACACAATTACCAAAACTGATGCTCATCCTATCCCTAGGGCAGATGAGCAAAGAGATACACTGGCATCTGCCAAGTATCTAAGCACCTTCAACTTGACTGCTGGCTACTGGCAGATCAAGTTAGTACAGGATGCTAAACCCAAAACAGCACTTTCCACCCCTAGAGGGATTTATCACTTTACAGTGATTCCCTTTGGGTTGAAAAATGCACCATCCACATTCCAGAGGCTGGTGAATAAAGTTCTTCAGGGGTTGGAAAGCTTCAGTGCAGCATATCTAGATGATATAGCTGTCTTTAGCTCCACCTGGGAGGATCACCTGGTCCACCTAGGGAATGTTTTTGAGGCTCTGCAAAGGGCAGGCCTCCCTATGAAGACCTCTAAGTGCCAGATAGAGTAGGAGAAGGTGGTATATCTGGGCCACCTGGTAGGTGGAGGCCACATTCAGCCACTACAGGGGAAAATCCAGACTATTCTGGATTGTACTGCCCCTACTATTCAGACCCAGGTGAGAGCCCTTTTAGGCCTCACTGGGTACTACAGAAGGTTCATTAAGAACTATGGCAGTCATTTTGAACCTGGAGGTAAAGACTGCACCGCCGGCGGTCGCAGTAACTACTGTCAACAGGCTGGCAGTCCAGACCATCACATAATGAAGCATATGAGAATCAGCCAGTGGCCCATCCACTCACCGCCATTTTGGGAGCGCCAACGACGACGTTGGAGGCCATCTTCAGGCCAGCGGAAAGGCCCTACATGGCCACCATATTATGAACCACCACACCGCCAGCAGTTCCGGGGCGTGGACCACCGCTACGCAAAGCCTGGGGGAAATGACTCCTATAAAGGGAAACACTCACCGGAGGCCCACAGAACACCCTGATGCGGACATGGTGCAAGAATTGGAAATCATCCCAGTGCTTCTCCTTGCCATATTCCTCCAGGACCGTGACCGCCAACGAAGACGACGACGGTAAATACTGCAGCCTAGCACACATGGGAGGAAAGGGCACAATTACACAAACCCCGCAACGCACTCCCAACCCCTACCTCCACCCCAAGCCATACCCTAACAAAATGTACTTACCAGACACAAGCCAACAAATAACCAATCCACACACCTGTGAACACCACACCGCAACAGTGAAACGCTGCACAACGGGTCAATATTGCGCCAGAAGGTCGGCTGGCCACTAAAATTTAATTCTACAGGAAAAAAAAAATATGTTCAAACAAGGCCATAGGCCAGTCCATGGCAAAGTCCTGGAAGGGCAAATATAGCCCACACTTGACTCCTACGATGGAAAAGATAACTCCACTGAGAAGGGGCATCAATGGGGCAGCCAGGCACCTCAGGGTTCAGGGGCAGGGGGTGGCGGGGTGGGGACTCCGGTTTGGAAGGGGAGTCTTGGGCATAGGCTCTGGAGGTGGTGAGGGTTTGGGTTTTCCCTTGGGAGGAGGAGGAGTGGGCCTGGACCGGGGAGTGGCAGAGGGACCAGGGGCAACAAGGGCCTTCTTCCTCCCTGGGGAAGGGGCACTGGAATAGGAAGTGCGGACTGGGGAGGACTTGGATGAGGAAGGAGTGGGAAGGGAACATTTAGGGACAAGATGGGGTGGGCCACTGGGTTCGAACAGGTCATCACGGGAGAGGGAAAGCTTTCGTGGAGCAGTTGGAGGGATCTTGGAGACAGGTTTGGGAGTGGAGGTTGAGGGAGTGGTGGTGTGAGGTGTAGGTCTGCTGTGCTTGGATGCAGTGCCTGTACAGGATGCTCATGTTTCGTGGATGTGTGTGGAGTGGATGTCTGAGAGCATTTGTGTCCTGGGAGGAGGGGGGGTGGACACAGTGGGGGAGGTGGATGTTGCTGTGTCTGCCTTTGAATGTTGGGTGTGTGCCTGCATGTGGTGGGACGTGTTGTGCTTGTGCTTGTGTTTGTCTGCCTGCTTCTTGGGTGTTGATTTGGGTGCATGGCTGTATGGATGTGTGCTTGGGATGGGTGAAGGGAGTGGGGTGCTGGAAGGGGTAGAGGTGGTGGGAGGGGGGACAGAAAGACAAGGGACACTGGCTGCCGTCAAAGAGGAGGCCAGAGCCTGAAAAGATCTCTGTAGGCTAGACATGGCACCGTGAATGCCTTCCAGGAATGCATTGCATTGCTGCATCTGGGATGCCAGCCCCTGGATGGCATTCACAATGGTTGTCTCCCCTACAGAGATGGTTCTCAGGAGGTCAATAACCTCCTCAGTGAGGTCAGCAGGGCTGAATGGGGCAGAAGAGGTGCCTGGGGCGAAGGAGACGCCCACCCTCCTGGCTGAGCGAGCAAGGGCAACTCTGTGGGGAGCTACTGGGAGGGCAGTGATAGTATGGGGGATGGCGGAAGATGGCAAAGAATGGGTGGACCCAGTAGGGTCCGCCACCACGAGGAAGCTGCCATCGGAGGAGGTGTCGGAGTCACTACCTCCAGTGGTAGTTGCCTCCCCCCTGGTACTCCCCTCGCACTCCAACCCACTGGTCCCCTTGGTATCGGTGGACTCTGCCTTCTGGGTCCCGTGGGCTGCAGCATCCCCACTCGCCAGTGCCTCAGCTCCCTCACCAGATGATGCTATAGCACACAAGGACACAAGAGCACAGAGGGGTGGGGGGGACAGAACAAGAAAGTAGTATGTCAAATCAAGGTCAAACATACCTGTTTGCACACATTCACCCCCCATCTCAGGCACTAACCCCCAGCAGACACAATAATTGACATGAATGTGCCCCTTACTGCTAGGCATGATCCCACAGTACACTCCATGAGCACCCTGGCCCTCTACTCTGATACACTTTGCAATGGGATACAATAAGAGACGATGGCAAGACAACAAATCTGCAAATCCATGAGGTTACATCTAAACCAATAGCCCAAACAGGAGACCCCTTACAGGCCTACATTCCCAGCCATATCAACCTAAGGACCCCATCCCACGGACATAGAGGGGGTCAGGGCTGCAGGGACACACCTGTCTATGGGCCTGGCACTACACTGCATGCACCTAACTACACTTAGCAGAGTAGCATTACAATGGTGTTTGTACTCACCCCCTTGTGGCTGCTGTGCTGCCTTCAAGCGCCCATCCAAATCGGGATAGGCCACCACCAGTATGCGGGCCATTAGGGGGGGGTCAGGGTCCGACAGGCACCTCTCCCAAGTTGGGAGACCGTCCCCAGCTGGGCCTCTCCAGTCTTCCTGGCCCAGCGCCGCAGGTCATCCCACCGCTTCCTGCAGTGGGTGCTCCACCAGTTGTAGACCCCCAGGGTCCGCACTTCTGTGGTGATGGCTTGCCAGAATCTTTTCTTCTGACGGGCGTTGACCTGCATGGCACACACAGAGTGAAGAAACAGACACCAGTGTGGGTGCCCCATTCACAATTGCCATGCCAGTTCGACCTGACATGGCCCAAGGAGACATACAGACAGACAACAGCCAAGACAACAACTGCCAGACACATTACGGGTGAGCATCCACACAGCCAACAAAACGCTTACAGGCATCTGCCACCTTCATAACATTCATGGATGTCAAATAGCAACTTACCTGAACCTCTGGTCGCCCATACAGTTTTGCAGAAAGTGGTAGGACCCCGTCCACCAGCTTGTCCAGCTCCTCCGTGGTGAAGGCCAGGGCCCGTTCCCCTGTAGCACGTGCCATCTTAGCGACCAGAGTCAAGACACAGCAGCTCACGCAGTGGAGTTCCGTCCCTCTCGAGGTGCAGAAGTCAAGTGGCAAGGGCAAAGCAAAATGGCGGAATTTAGCCGCGGCGGTGGGCACCGTCACCACCGGTGGTGATCGTGATTGGCCCTGCTTCCCCATAGACGCCAATTATATCCAATGATCAGGTGCATGGCAATGAACACCGCCTACCGCCAAGACGACTTACGCCAGCGGAATGAGGTCACTTCCTACACTACACTACCGGTAGGGCAGGGAGCTGCCATTTTTCATCCACCACACCTTCATAGTCTGCCCGGGGTCCCAGTCCATGGCTCCATTCCAGCGCCCCTTTGTCAAGTACTGTTATGATTGATTACTGGTCCTCCTCATAGAATCATGGTGGGATGTGTGTCTACACTGTGATGCAATGAAACATACACAACTCACCACACATTGCCCTGACAGGATTGCCACGTTCTTTGTGTCTGTGTGAGGGACAATTGTGTCACATTTACAACATGATTAGTGTGACCTTGTCATGGAAGTGTATGTCCCAACTCAATGTGTCTCTCTTCCTCCCACATAAGTACAGACCCATGTGGCGAGGGAGGGCCCCATCTGTTTACAGACCCCTGGTAGATCTGGCCACCATGGAGGAACGTCACATCATCATCAATTACCGCCTGAATCGAGCCACAATCCTGGAACTCTGTGCACTAATGGAGTCTGTTCTTATGCCAGCGAATAGGAATCCCCATGCTATACCTACAACTGTGCAGGTGCTATCTGTGCTACATTTTTTAGCCACAGGCTCATTCCAAGGGACAGTGGGCATGGCAGCCGGTGTATCTCAGCCAATGTTTAGCCACATCCTGTCCAAATTACTGATTGCATTTGTGCAACACCTGCAGAGTTATGTCCAGTTTCCCCAAAGGGCTGATCTCACCACCATCAAATCAGGATTCTATGCTTCTGCTAATATCCCCCAATTGATAGGTGTCATTTTTGGTACCCACATAGCCCTCATACCCCCAAGAGTAAATGAACAGGTGTTCAGAAATCGTAAACACTTTCACTCCATGAATGTCCATTTGGTGTGTTCTGCTGATCAGTAGATTTCTCATGTCAATGCAAGGTTCCTAGGATCAGTCCATGATTCCTTTGTCCCGAGAAACAGCAGTGTGCCACACATGATGGGACAACTACAGGGGGACAGAGTTTGGCTCATAGGTGAGTGTATATGATACTATACTAGTGACATACCTGACAGGCAGGCTATATGCAAGTAGTAAGTGTGTGCTTTAACCCTCTTTCACCCACTTTTCCAGGGGATTCTGGCTACCCAAACATGCAATGGCTCCTGACACCTGTGAGAAATCCCAGGACTGGTGCAGAAATCCATTATAATGAAGCACATGGTCGCACTAGGAGGGTGATAGAGCGGACCATAGGACTCCTGAAGGCAAGATTTTGTTGCCTGCATCTCTCTGGAGGATCCCTGTGCTATGGCCCTGATAAAGTGTGTCAGATAGTGGTGGTCTGCTGCATGCTACACAACTTGGCTGTGAGGAAAGCTATCCCACTTCTGGATGAGGAGTATGCTGTCCAACCACCCCTGCCACATCAGAGGATGGATGAAAGTGATGAGGAAGAAGAGGGGGAAGACATCAACTCCAGAACCCAGCTAATCTGGCTATACTTCCAGTGACTCTGAGGTACATTTCCCATTCTGCAAATGGGTTCCCTGCATTGTTTCAGGGTGATTGATGTACTAAGTGATGTGGATGGGAGTATGGTTTATGATGGTGGGTGTGCGTGTTTGTGTGTAAGTGGTGTTAGTGTGTGTGTGACTTGTGTGATGATTTGTTCAGTGTATGTGTTTTGGGGTGTCAATATGCCTCGTGCTATTGGCGTAGGAAAGGATTGTGTGGTGTGCATGTTTGTGTTTTATAGTGGTGTGGATGAGTGTCAGGTGTGTGCTTTTCAAATCAGCCAATGTGTGCCTTTGTTGTTGGTGGTTCCCATTGCTGACCGTGGCGGTCAGTACCGCCAATGGTCATTCTGCATTCACTGACCGCAGAGCTGATTTGTACACCATTATTTGGTGGGAGTGGGTGTGTAGGGATGGCGGTGGTGGGGTGCTGTGTCCTGCATTTCTGTTGTCGTTGGCGGTGATTGGTGGTTGTAATTTTTTGGGAGGATTGTGTTTTTGGCATCATTATTCGGCGGTGTGCAGTACAACGCCACTGGCGGTCTTTTGTTCACCGTCAGCACGGCGGTCGGCGGTGATTGCCGCCAAGTTCAGAAGGAGGGCCCTTCTGTCCACCTGTTCCAGCCCCAGCTCAGTTCTGTCTCTGTCTCTGTCTGGTTTGGCCCCCTCCTGTGCAACTGAATCCCATCTCCTGCACTGTCCTCCTGTACGCATCTCCAGTGCCTTCTATTCCTGTGTCTTGCCCCCTGCCTCCAGTGCACTGCCTTCTGTTCCAGCTATGTCATGCACCATGCTTCAGGAGCTAAAGTAACACATTTTACTGCTGGTATCTACAACACCACAAAAGGATGCTCATGACACGCATTTAGTACTTTCTATATGGTCGATGAGGCGCTGCAGGCACCTCTGTGGATTATAGCAAACAAAGCAGCCAGAGCTTATTTGTGCTGCTACCACAGTCACTATAGTCAGTATGAACCAGACCAGGTCACGGAGAAGTCACCCATTGGTGAGTGATGACCGGCTATGTGATTTACTTAACAATTACATTTTTTTACTTTCACAGTGAAGGTACTGCCTCCATGCCCAGCTCCGACTCCCTACTTGTACCTGGTTCCACATACAAATATGAATAAAACAAGCTCTATGCCTAACCCTCACCATCTGGCACCTTCTGTTCATATGTTCCAGCCCAGCACAGTTCTGTCTCTGTCTGGTTCAGCCAGGAGCACAGTTTAAGTACTGCACCAGCCTCAGGATTTTACCAGAGCCCAGGCCCAACATGCACAGAGGAAGGCAACCTCTGTGATGACAGCAGCACAGAGCTAAGCAGTGTGGGGTTGTGGCACAGGCACTGGAATGCTGCAAAGAACACACTCACACTCAGTAGAGGCTGTTACTGGCTCTGTCCCTGCGCGGGACTACAGCACACTTTTATTGTTTAATTGGCATCATCACTCCGCACCTTGTAGGCGCATTCTTGTTAAACACTTTTCACTCCACATGTTGAAAACACCCACCACCACATTCGTCCTTAAATTCAAATAAGACAAATAACATGGACCAACAAAAACACCAAAACACAAAATATAGACGCGTTACTAAAACAAAAAGTCTTTGTACTTCTTGGACGGTATAGGATCAGTTCTCAAATTGTATTGATGGGTTTCCGCTCTTGAATTCAGAGATCCCATTGCATTGGTAAGTGATGGGGTTGGGTCTTGTTCACCCCCCACATCACAGTCAGTTCAGTGACCTGCCTGAATTCTGTACTGCTATCCTGCAGCAATGATTCTCCTCTAGCCTTCATGCTTGTATCAACCTCTTCCTCAAAGTTATCATCCATCTAATTATCTCTTATCTAGGTTCTTGCCGGGTCTCTGGGCTTCTGAACGTCTTGAAGAAGGCAATATTTTGGGTGACTGTTTCTGTTTCCCTTTTGGGATGAAGGCTATCCATTGTTGACCATCAGGCCCCAGAGGTGAGTGGACCAATGCGTCCTTGCTCAACATATGTATCAACAAACTTGTCAGGATCACGTTGCCCTATTGAGTCCTTTCAATATGGGGGGCTTTTTATTCAATCCACCTCCTTGACACTCCTGGTGCTACATCAGGGCTTGCCCAGGCATCATGCATGCAAGGTGGGGGTCATCAGATATGGGTTCTGGAAAGTTTCCACCAGCTAATGTAAGGTTTTGCAAAGCCTCATTCATGTGTCCTGGTTTAAGACCTGTTCTGAGCATATGTTACAAGGGGGAACACCATTGCTCATGATTTGCCCACTTGTACAAATTATGCTTTGTCCCCATTAGGTTTGGCCAATGCATGACCAGCACATCAAAGTTGTCTACAGTTTAAGTAACTTATGCCCCCTACCCTGTGCTATGTTGTACTTAATATGTAAAATGGCACACACATGGTGGCAATATGGGTGCCACAGTGAGCTTGGCACTGCACTGGGTGCTGCTACAGCATTCTTATATATTGAACATCATGTGCACATGCATGTCAGACATTATCAAAGTACCACATACGCACTCAGCATTCAAATCATATGCACATGTTATGTGACCAAGATCACTCACAAATATCATGGTGGCAGGACTATGTTGGTAATTCTGCTGCGATCTAGCTTGGGACAATCCACAGACTTTTCCCACAGCCATCTGGAGCTGAGTTGTCTACTAATTGTGTACACTACTGACTGTTGTCCAGCACAATATGGCTTCTTGCGACTTCAATTGTTATCTGAAGGGTACTGAGGCACCTCTGTTGCAAGTGTCTCCTACATAAGCCCCCTAGAGGCCTCCATACATTTCCTTCATCTGTATAGTTTTTTGAGTAACTGTAAGCTATGTGTGGCACACAGTGCTGTCAATAGTGCTGTGACAAAGTTGTTGTCAACATGCATGCTATGTACATTAACAGCTGCTCTGAGACCTATCATAAGAGACATCAGTGAATATGTTGCCATGCATTCCATTTCCTAATACCCACAATTCCATCACAGAACACGTTGCCACTTGTGCTACAATCAAGCCATTCTCAATGATCAACACTCCAACAGACATGATGTCACCTTCCTAACTCCAATGATATTATAGCATTGGTCAGGCAAAACTATAATTCATAGCATTGCAAACATCAGACTGACTCACACCAAACCGTGGATTGCCACACATGACGCACAAGGTGACACTTACTGGCTGCAATGGGGGTCTTCAAATCTGGCGAACTCTCTAACATGTAGAATGGAGGTCCACCTGCAATACAGGAAGAAAAACATAGCTTTGTGATATTTGGACTTTTTCTGTTAAAGGACGACATTGTTTAATATCAACTTGGTAGGCTGAATGAGAAAGTCAACCTAGTGGTAGATCAGACCAACTGTCAAACACCTATGATCAGTCAATAGATAAGATGGCCTATGTCCAAAACATTGTAAGGCATGTGACAGCTATGACAATTTGTACTCAGAGGATGCAGTGGACTAGGACTGGGTTGACATCACGTTACCCCTGGCAATTTGCGTGTGCATGTGTTTCCACTCTGTGGTGTGTTGTTGGTTTAGCCTGCACGATGCTCTACTACACCTGTGACATATAGTTCCCCATGCATCTTAGTTGCGGGAGATGGTCTAAGCACATGTCTCAGTGAAGGTTGCTACATGCCACAATGGTGTGTTCATGGGATATGAAACCTCACATATCTATCTTCCTGCATGGACACATGTTGGACTTTGACATATGCCTGTGTGGTCACATCAGTGCCAGCTATTTTTCTGTATGTGGGAACACATGTGAAGGTAATTTATTTCTATCAATGATCTTGTGATACATATGCACTTACATTTGTGGTATGATGCCTTTTGTTCAGACTGCAATACACATTACCATGCCTGAGCCATTTCAGTGGTACATGTGTGTTGAGATATCTGTTATATGTGTGCATGCTACCAACTAAGTACTCACATCCGTCCACATCATGTTTGTAGTGACTGTCAAATACAATGGCATACCACTGTGTAGCAGTATTGCAGTCTTACATAGATGGCAGCCTACTCTTCATCACGACTGAGGGACTTTTTATGCCAACACAAACCCATGGTTGTATGTGAAGGGGCAGGTTAATGGAGCTCAAGACTACTCAGTCCACTGTGCACATGCATCAGGCCCCTGACAATGTCATAAGTTTAAGTAGCCTCAGCAGTGGTGTTAAGGTGTTTTTGAGCAGGGATCTAGCCTCTTCGTGATTGCTAATCAGCAGAGCAATGCACATTACCCTGCAGACAGACTCAAGCACAATTGTGATCCAATGGACTGAGATATAATTTTTTTCCTCTGTGGTACTTGATGTCAGCCTTCTTCTATCATGTTCAGAGGACTGGCTACTTGCACGTTAGACATGTCTCATCATTTGATGTCCTTAGTAATTTCCATGGGCTGCTTGGTTAGGGGTTGTATCTCTGTTGTGACTTCTATTTTGCGAACGTGCCAGGGGATAGAAGGTGTTATCTGTCACTTCTTCCTGTCATGTTGGCATGTGATGGGCAACTACCAAGTTATGGTAGTGGCAAACATGACAGGGTTATGTACTAACGTAGCCACCCTCTCTGTACATATGTTGGGTGTTCACATGTCAGTATTGGTCTGTGTGTTCGTTCTCCACGTTTTCCCGCATTACTTATAAAGTATATTTTGTTTCCTACATTGCTCCCTTTCTTTAGGCTGCTTTCACTTTGCACACATCTTCAACAGCAACATTGTCTGGTCACACATGGACAGGATGCAACACGTGACTTGTGTAAACTGTATATGAACACTTTTACTACTGGCTACATGATAGTTACCGTCCCATTGCTGGTATTTGTGAGATGTAATGAGTGCCACACACACATGACATTACACCAGCCACAGCACTTGTGTCATCTCAAAGTGACTGCACATGTTGTATTTCAAAGTATCTGTGGGTATCTCTCAGCTCTCCATCCACATCCTCCATTGAACATGGGTATGCATTTATTCCTGCATGACACAACTTATGTAACTCTTACCATGACTGAATGATGTTGATGTGTGAAATCATCTCAGTACTGCTTTTTTCAGTAGCTAAATGCAACATATATGGCTACTTCTACTCCCATTCATTTAATGCCTAGGTCTCTGACATTTTTGGATATTGCTGGGCATAGTTGCATGTCCCACCCCTGATTGCCATGCTGGAGCCCAACACATGTTTGGAATCATTTGTAACGGTTGGTACCTGGCTCTTGGTCTGGCATGTGAGTGATAAGGAGTGGTATGTATTGCTATGTGATGTTATACAGAGCATACTAGGTAACCATGCTGACACATGTCAACCATTGTTGGTACTAGCAAACCCTTTGCTACCTAGGACATACATCCGTACATCAGTCTTCACATATTTACCTGGAATTGCTGTAGGCGTGTTGTAAGACAGCAGATTTGTGTGACAAATGTACATAGGAAGTGTAACTCACTCTACCCAGACAATAATTTGGTGTTGCATTATCCCATTTTATTCTTTGATCCTGCCAATTATCATATGTTTGGATAGTGAATCAGCACCCATTGCTGAATCATTTGTCTGACAACCCATAGCGAACTCCACAGCCAACGTAAGGTCGCAGCTAAAGTAATAGCCATTGCAGGCTGGGTGGAAAAACTATTGTCTCAAGCACTTCACACAGGCTGCAGCAATGCTAGCTGTACCCCTGAATAACAGTAGAATATCCCTTGTGAGGTGAGTGTGACCTTTTCTGCTCAGAGGCAGCACCTCCTGAGGGAAAGCCTTCCTGTCATGTGTTAAGGTGGGGACAAGAGAAGGCACAGCACATGCTGTACCTGCTGGGGCTGACCCATTGTCACTCTGTATGTGGGAATGGGCCGCAAACAGAATGACAATGGACAAAAGAGTAGTATGTTCTGGGATGGGGAGGGGCTGCTGCAGCTCAGTACGAAAAAAAGCCACTCCACATCTGGCTTTGGCACTGGCCGAATGCCCCCTTCCCAATCCAACCCTGAGAACACCTAATGATCCAGAATAAGTAATTGCTGTCTTAATTAGTCAATGGTCACAGATGCACTTTGAATGTTTGCATCATTGATGGTGGGAGCTTCTGTTTTTAAGCGTTAACACCAGAAAGTTTAAACAAGGTTTTTTGCTGCATAGGAGACTTTCTAAAGCCACAAAAAGGAAATGGAAAGAGATTAAAGTAGGGAAAGAGTCACAATGGGAGAAGAGAGACAAAAGGAGATGGAGAGAACAGGACATAGACAAAAGAGGGGTCAGGTGGTAGTAAGAGGATACACAGCAGAGAGGAGAGAAAAGTAGAGGTATAGATTAGGGGCAGAGACACAGACACAGAGAAGGTAAGAGCTGATTAGGCGAGAGAGAAGATGGAGAAGAAAACTAAAAATGGAGAGCATGGAAAGTGAAATTGGGATGAGAAGAGAACAAAGATAGAAAAAGAAGAAAAATTTGCAAATGATGAAGTGAAGAAGGAGAGAAGTTGTCAGGAGTTGTCAATTACAGGAGTGGTAATAAGATAATTGTGGCTAGATCATGAGAGGCACTATCCCAGCTCCCTACTAGTCTACAGAACTGATTTAGAAGTGAGAATCCTCCAAATTATATGAAATGTGCTAAATCTGAAGCAAAAGTCACTGACTGAACGTTCCTGTAACATAGGGATTGTATGGTGAAGGAAATTCCAGTGGTCACAATTGCAACAGAGTATCCTTACTGCCAAGAATGCACTTCGCCCGCCACATTTAAATGCAGGAGGACCTTAGGATTAATCACAGCACCACTCGAGCTCAGTTGTGCTACGATTAATCCCCTCCAATGTCCTGTGGAGTAAGAGCCGTCGAGGCTGATCTGTGATTCCGCACCCCTAATGTAGATCTGCAGAATGACAGGTCAGTTTTCATTGCTCTTCACCCGAGGAAAAACCCTGGCAGTAAGGGTCAGTGAAAGCTGCTAAATGCTCTTGTGGCGAGGGGAGCATTGGATTTTTTATTTTCCAAAAGAAAATCTCATTTTAGGATTATTTTTTTTTTTAATAAAAAGAAACCTGTTTGTTACAGTGCTCTGCCTGCTGATGGAGTCCTATAGCAAACAGGAAAATGCATTTTCAGGAACCGCTTTGAGGGTGGATCCTGCCAATACTTTATAAATGACTGCCAACTTAGCAATCATTTATAAATTAGGATGGTGGAGTAGCCTTAGTCTGGCAGATGTAAATTCCTCTGCCAGCCCAACGGAGAATACTCCATCCGCCAATAATTAAACAGGACCTTAAGTGTCAAACCTGCCATACTCTCTTCTGAAGCCACAGCTACAAGGCAGTTTCTAGGTATTTACATTAACCAAAGGGATTACTTTTTAAATATCTTACTACCGGAATATAACTATTTTGGTGTACTCAATTTGTCAGTTACAATGTCACACACAAGCCTTGGGTTGTCACACATAAGTACACTGAAAGTATGAAAATGTCACTCATTTATAAACTGAAAACGTGGCAGCTATGCTGTTCTCTTCCCTGCTGTGCTCTGCCTCCTGTGCCTCTGTCTCCTGTGCCCTCCTCTTGTTCACCTGTGTCCTGTGCTCACCTCCTGTGCTTTCTTCTCCTGTGTCCTTGTCTATAATGCCCCACCCTGTGCCCCTGTCCCATGTGCCCCTCACCTGCTCTGCCTCTCATCCTGTGTCTTGTCTCCAATGCCTCTCTTTGCCATGCCTTGCCTCCTGTGCCTTCCTTTGCTGGATCCTGTATCTCTATCTCCTGACTCCTCCTATGCCCTCCTCTGTCCTGTATCTCTGTCTCCTGACTCCTCCTGTGCCCCTGTCCTGTGCCCAGCTCCTTGTATCCCATTGGGAGAAAACATGGAAGGGTTCCTCACATCCTTTGTGACTGGGTCAAGGCCAGAGATCAGCATCACACAAGGGGTCCTTTGTTGGTAGAACAAATCTGTAAACGAGATCTTAACACTGTGCGAAATACTGCAGCAACATGCTGGAAGCAAAATGAAGGGGCCTTAATGAAAACTATATGGAAGCCCAAACACAGCACAGAACAGAGGAACTAGGTGACTTACAGTTCTGCTCCCAGGACTCAAATTGGACCCAGGGCTTGGGTAAGGCACAGAGGCCCTCATTATGACATTGGCGGTAACTGCCGCCTACTGCCATGGCAACGGCCACTAACATACCGCCACCGTGGCTACCAGCCATCCACGCATATTATGACCGTCAACGGTATTCCGCCAGAAGGCTGGCGGAATACCGCTGACGGTCATGGCGGCGGACGGCGGTAAGGTGGCGCTGCTCACAGCAGCACCACCACTCCAGCAAAACACTGCCAACCGTATCATGAGCAATGATACAGCCTGGCAGTGTTTTGCTGGCGGACGCTGCTGCTGACAGCACCTCCGCATCCCGTCTCCAGCTGGAGGACCCCCTGCAAGCAGGTAATTTGGGTTCTCTGACAGGAGAAGGTGTTAGGGGGTGGGTTGGGGCTGTTGTGTGTGTGTGGGTCTATGTTTTGGTATGCGGGTGTGAGTCGCGTTGAATGAGTGCGTGAATGACTGAATGTGAGTGTCCGTGTATGTTGTGTGTTGTGAATGTGTGTGTACAACAAAGTATGTTGGTGTGTGTTGCAGTGTGTGGGTATGTATGTGTGCATGGCTGGGTGGATGTGGGTATGTGTGTGTGCATGTGAGTATATGGGTGGGTGTGTAAATGTGTGGGGGGCAGGAGAGGGAGTGGGAGGGTGGGGGAGGACTCTGGGGAGGGGGAGAGGGCGGGGGAGACCCCTATCAGTGCCTACCGCTATGGTTTACGTGGCGGTAAGATTGGCACGAAAACCATGGCGGTGGGCCGGGTCGTAATCCAGAGGGTGGAATTGTGACGCCCGCCGGGCTGGAGACCGAAGTCTCCAGCCCAACGGCCGTTACCACCCTGGCGGTCGGTGTGTTAAAGTGGTTGTCTGTGTTGCCAGTTACCACCAGGGTCATAATCCCTTTTTTTTACCGCCGGCCTGTTGGCGATATTACAGCCGCTTTAACACCGACCGCCAGGGTCATAATGAGGGCCAGAGTCTCCTTGAACTGTGGTGGGAACATCCCAAGTATGGGAAGAGGTCAAGGTAATGTGGTGGGAACATAAGTGCTGTAAAACAATCACTCAATATCAAATTTGTAACTGTGCAGGGCATTGTAAAGGGGAGTGCAGTTACAATCCAGATCGGATTGTGATGGAAGGAAATAAAGTGGGTCCCCCAGGCCAGGTAGTGTGGTGAAGCAGTTAGTTAGTTCTGATTGACTTTGCAAACTCCGCCTTTCTTCATGAGGAGAAAATCCAGTGCAAGGCAGTTTTGCATGATCATAGCTCTCATTGCAAGCAATTCCATATACATCACATTCAAAGCACCTGCAGTGTTAGTGGCAAGGCAATCAACTAATGTGGATAGCCTTTTAATCTTCACGTCATTCACTACCACTCCTATGGGAGGGTATGAGTGTTCTAAAATTATAACTGTTTAAAGGTGCGTTTACCCCTTCTCAACTATTGCTCCAGAGGGCAGTCTACCTCCTTAATATGATAGATCCTAGGAAAAACTAGGGCTGCATAACAACTATCTGTGCAGTGGTGTGTTAACTGGAAATAAGCCCACTAAATTCAATTTATGCAAGGTTCTAAGTTTGTAAAGGTTTTTCCCTGGACCAAATAATTATGCTCACATTCACTCCATCCTAATTTTTCAACACTCATTCCCCCCTGGCTGCCGTGGAATGCATAAGGATCCCTTTTTTCTGGACATCAATGTTTAGCCTAGGAGGTAGTTCCTTTACATTTCCAGATAATGTTCTCTGCATTTGTTTATCTTCCCCTCTCTCTTCGTCTATTCTTATCCTTTCAATCAATTTCTCTGTGAATACCTTTGATCTTGGTTAACTTTGCAGGTTGTGTCACGCATGCTCTGATCAGCAATACTCATGAGCAGGAGAAAAGAATTTCATCATATACTCAACCTGATCTCTTGGTTTAAACCCCTTGAGAAAGTGAGAAACATGTTTAGGATCCCCCCAAATATAGATTTTCCCCATTGACAATTGGAACAGCTTATAATGGGACATCAAAGTCATAGTAAAGCAGTTTGATGGAGTCTTGATGATACAAAAGATTCATGAACACTGAACAAGAAAAGCAATAAGACAGAGGCAAGTGAAAATGGGCTGCTCCCTCAGCTGCAGAAGTGGGAAGATTAAAACAGACCAACAAGTCCTCCACCTCCAGAATTCTCACATATTCAGCTAACATTTGATTAAACACATTATAAATATACACACTTTCATGCTGGGGAACATGTGACACCTTGCTTTTGGATGGGGTAAGCCTCGCTAAGGGCTCTAAAGTAGGATTGACTGTTACATGAGGGATATGTCCTTCCAGCAAATAGACATCCATCAGCCATCAAAACATAGAGATAGAAATGTCAACTGCCAAGCTTACAAACAAAATATTACAGCGTTGCTGCACCAAATTGATTTAAATCAGATCAAGGAAATCCTACAAACGTATGTTAGTCCCCTAAATATTACTCTTTCTTCTCTACCCTAAAGTGATTTTTATTCTGTGTCAGGAGGAGGCCTAAAGGAAATATCCTCCTCTGACAGTTACCCTAACTCTCTAAACGTCCTTTCATTGTTTGTCAATGGTCAGTGTGAACAGCCTCCCTTTTCTGCATCGACTTGTCTCTAGGGGGCCCGTCAATGTCTGTCAGGCAATCATCAGTGTCAAACCCCAATTTGGCAAGGTATGTCCAGCCTTGACCTGAATAAGTCCAGTGGATCTTTCTCTCCCTCTTGCGTCGTTTAGTTCATGTACAGTGTCAGTCAGGTCACCCTGCTCTTGTTCCTCTAACTCACCATCCTCCCTAATTGTCTTTGGTCTCTTTTTTGTTTTCATCTGTCTTTTCTGGGCGACTGTAGTTTTTGGCCAACCCTTGACCCTTGGAAGTGCTCAATACGTTTGGCTCTGATGAGGCTGAATCACTCTCCGAAGTGGGGCTCCCCTGCCTCGCGCCTGCTTCTGTTACATGCAAGGTCTGCTTTGGCAGATTAGTTTCAGCACTCCATGAGTTCTTCCTGTTCCGGTGAATGCGAATTCTCAACTCAGTGGTCGGTATTACAGCAGTTGTTGGAATGGCAACAGCACTCATCATTCTTTTGTCCCGAGTGACCCTCGGGACAAACATCCAATGTGTTTCGTCCTTTAGAAGAGGACTTCTTCAGGGCTGTAATGTAACAAATATAAATCACTTAAAATATACACAAAACCAATATATTTACAAAAATATATTTAAAGACAACATATAGTCCCTCAAATCAACCCTGGCGGTCGACGATAAAGCGGCGGTAACACCGCCAACAAGCCGGCGGTAAAAAAAATGGAATTATGACCACGGCAGAAACCGCTCACACAGACAGCCACTTTAACACACCGACCGCCACGGCAGTAGCAACACGCACTGCGACGGTAACCGCCAACACCCAGGCGGAAGACAATGTACCGCCCACCGTTTTACAACAGGCCTATCCGCCACCTTTTCCGAGGCAGTACCAATGACATCAAAAGCACTGCAGAAACAGAACACAAAAGGGAAATGACTCACCTCTGGACACTCAGGGAAGAACCACGCCGCCATGGAGCCCGAATTGCAGGTGATCCCCATGCTGGTCTACCTCCTCCTACACCATGAATACCAACGCCGGCAAAGACGACCACGGTGAGTACTATCACCTAGCACACAAGGGAGGGGGGAGGAAAAAGAGAGTGACTCACACACTCAACACGCAACACCCCCAACACCATACACACAACCAGATGCAGTAACATTACATATTCACCCCGTACTCCTCAGGAATAATGCAAGGACAAAAGGAAGTGATTAAAGTGAGTGTAATAAGATAAAATACTAGAAATACGTCCTCAGAAATCAAAACAGTATATACATATATATAAATGGAGGGACACTGTCCAGTCCACAATGTCCGTGGGCCACAGGGCCACATCACATAGGCCAAGGCCCCACTTGACTCCTGCATCAACACGGAGAGAACAGTGCTGAAGCATTAGTTTAAAAATACACAGGCACTTCAGGGGGATGGGGGTTGGGGGCACCTCAGCCGGAAGATGGTACAACACCACTGGTCCTGGAGGGGGCAACATGCCCTGTGTGATGTTCTGGGGAGTGCACAGCCACAGTCTCTCAAGTGGGTGGTTTGACCACTGCTTGGTCCTGGGGAGTGCAAGGCCACAGTCTCTCAAGTGGGTGGTTTGCCCACTGCTTGGTCCTGGGGAGTGCACTGATTGGTCCTGGGGAGTGCAAGGCCACAGTCTCTCAAGTGGGTGGTTTGCCCACTGCTTGGTCCTGGGGAGTGCACAGCCACAGTCTCTCAAGTGGGGGGTTTGCCCACTGCTTGGTCCAGAGGAGTGCAAGGCCACAGTGTCTCAAGTGGATGGCTTCTCCACAGGTTCTGGAGGGGGCTTTGTGCCCAGTGTGCTTCATCCTGGGAAGGAGGAGGTGAGTGGATTCTTTCTTCCGCTGGGTCTGGAGGGTGCTTTGTGCCCAGTGTGCTTCATCCTGGCAAGGAGGGGGAGTGGATGCCTTCTTCCACTGGTTCTGGAGGGGGCTTTGTGCCCAGTGTGCTTCATCCTGGCAAGGAAGAGGTGAGTGGATGCCTTCTTCCACTGGTTCTGGAGGGGGCTTTGTGCCCTGTGATGCAGGTCTTGGGGAGTGCAAGGTCACAGTCTCTCACATGGGTGTCACACCCATACGATTTGCAGGGGTCAGGATGCATTACAGTCCATGTCTGGACTACACACTGCCTGCCAGCGGCGACGGCTGCCCAGTGGTGGCAGTGGTGGTGCTGGTGTCGGGGCTGGCAGTGGTGGGGGGAGGCTCCAGTCCGTCCTCTGCAGCCTCAGACGGATGCCCACTGGGGCTGCTGCTGCTGCTGGCAGCGGTGCTGGTGGCGGTGCAGGTGGTGGTGCAGGTGTGGTGCAGGTGGCAGTGCTGGTGACGGTGATGCCAGTGGTGGGGAGAGGCTCCAGGCCTTCCCCTGCAGCCTCAGACGGCTGCCCACTGGGGCTGCTCCGTGCAGCTGTGCAGGTGGCAGTGCAGGTGGTGGTGCTGGTGGCGGTGATGCCAGTGGTGGGGGGGGCTCCAGCCCTTCCCCTGCAGCCTCAGACGGCTGAACCGCCATGGTTGGTGGTGGGGGCTCAGAATCAGTCCCAGCTCCAGGCCTCCTGTCCTTCCTGTCTGCATATGCAGTCCCTTTGCCCTTGCCCTTGCCATCTAGTGGTTCCTCCTTACCCTTGCCCTTGCCAGCTGGTGGTACCTCCTTGCCCTCGCCAGCTGGTGGTTCCTTGCCCTTGCCAGCTGGTGGTGCCTCCTTGCCAGCTGGTGGTGCCTCCTTGCCCTGGTCCTTACCAGCTGGTGGTGCATCCTTGCCTTTCCCCTTGGCAGCTGGTGCAGGCCCAGTGCTGATGAGTGGTTCCTTGGAGCCTCTCACACCTGCAGTAGCTGCCGACACTACTGTGGTCGTGGACTGGGTGGCTGAGGTGCTAGCCTGGGTTCTGACCACCCTGGCCTGACGTGAAGGTCGGGGAGAGGTGGGGAAGAGGTCAACGGCGGAGAGGAATAGCTTCTTAGGGACACTGGGGTGGGAAGAGGGTGAAGGTTTGGGAGTGGAGGAAGAGGGAGTGTCTATCTGCTGTGTTTGGGTGCAGATACATGGGCTGAATGCTGTTGTGAGGTGGATGGCTGTTGGGTGTCTGAGTGCTTGTGTTTGTGTACTTTGGGAGGAGGGGGCACAGACACAGTGGGAGAGGACACAGGGGATGTGTGCATGGATGTGGGGGTGGTGACTGCCAGTGAAGGGTGTATAGTGATAGGCGTGATGGTGATGGAGGCAGTGGATGTAGTGCATGCAGATGTGAGGTGAGACGCTACTGGAGGGGAAGTGGGTGACGAGAAGGAGGGGGACACAGTGGAAGCAATAGATGTTGGTGTGTCTGCATCTGGATGGTGTTTGTGTGAGTACCTGTGGGATGATGTGTGGTGCTTGTGTTTGCCTGAACCACTCCTGTGTGTTGTCTTGGGTGCATGCTGGTCTGAATGTGTGCTTGGGATAGTTTGGGGTTAAGGGGAATGGGACTGGGCAGAGGAAGTTGGAGGGGGAGGCTAGAGACAGGAACAATGGCTGCCATCAGGGAGGAGGCCAGAGCCTGGATTGATCTCTGTTGGGCCACCATGCCAGAGTGAATGCCCTGCATTTGTTTGTTGCAAATGGCCTGCCAGCCCCTGAATGGCATTCACTATGGTTGACTGCCCAACAGAGATGGATCGCAGGAGGTCAATAGCTACCCCACTCAGGGAAGCAGGGCTAACTGGGGCAGGGCCTGAGGTGCCTGGGGCGAAGGAGATGCCCACCCTCCTGGGTGAGCGGGCACGGGAAACTTGCTGAGGGGCTCCTGGGAGGGCAGTGCTGGTACTGGGATGGAGGCTGTACCTGTAGTTGGTGTGGCCACAGAGGTGGCCTCCACCACTAGGGATCTTCCAGCAGAGGAGGTATCACTGTCAGAACTGTCCTCTCCTGTCTCCGCTGTGGTGCTCCCCTCGCCCTCCGTACCACTGGTGCCCTCACCGTCTGTGGATTTGGCCTCATGGACCCTGTGGGATGCAGCTCCCTCCGTCGCCGGTGCCTCTGCTCCTCCGCCAGATGATCCTAATGAACAGAAGGACAGGGTGACAAAAAAAGGGGGGGAAGACACAGAGGATACACTTGGTCAATGGCAGCAACAACACCACCGTTGGCGTACACCACACACACACACACAGGGGACCTCCCTACGCACTAGCCAATGCACTACCAGTCACAATGCTAGTCACCAGGCCATTGACAGAAATACCTAACGCCAATTGCAGCATACCTGAAACCCACAGAGCCCCGCCCAGTAGTGGATGCCTACTAGCTTGGTTGGAGGTGGTGTTCATCAGCTCCTGCCCAACATGGAACCAACCCTGCAATGTCCGGCCTGGCCTAGGGGCACCAACAGGCCCACATCCCCCACTCGAAGACCACTCCACCATGCACAAGTAGTATAATGTAAAACTGTACGCACCCCCTTGTGGATGCTGTGATGCCCTCAAGCGCCCATCCAGCTCTGGATAGGCCACCGCCATTATGCAGAACATCAGGGGGGTCAGGGTTCAACGGGCACCCCTTCCTCGTTGGGAAGCCATCCCCAGCTGGGCCTCCGTCGTCTTCCTTGACCAGCGTCTCAGGGCCTCCCACCGTTTGTGACAGTGGGTGCTCCGTCTGCCGTAGACCCCCAGGGTCCGCACATCCTTGGCGATGGCAGGCCATATACCCTTTTTCTGATGGGCGCTGACCTGCAGAGAAATAAACATAGTAATAAAAGGTATCAGTCATACCGTCCAGCCTGTTACACTCATGGCCCACCATATCCCTCCCATCCCCTTACGCACAGACATTGCACACCATACATGCAGCATGCTGCCCAGAACCCTTCAACCACCCCCCATTACAGGAGGCCCTCACATACAGCACTCCATGCAATTATGCCCCATGCATCGTGCTCACAGTGTACTCACCTGTTGGTCTGGAGGCCCATACAGTATTCGGTACTGGGGTAGGACCCCATCTACCAGTCTCTCCAACTCTGCAGCGGTGAAGGCAGGGGCCCTTTCCCCAGTGACACGAGCCATGGTCGGTTCCAGACATAGGTTACAGCCGCACTTGCAGTGTAGGTCCTCTTTTGTTGAAGGTCAGGTAGCAAGTGAGTGAACAGATAGAAAATGGCAGTCACTTCCGTGTGGGTGCATACCGTCACTGCCGGCGTACATAACCATTGGCCACTGTAACCCATAGGGCCCAATTACCACCAATTCGGAGTTACACGGCAGTACTCGACCGCCTCCCGCAACGGCGCACAACATCAGCGGCATTACCTAATTTCCACCTGTCCATCCACACAGGACAGGCGGACACCATTTTATGGGGGGGGCAGGCCATGGCACCTAACTGCGTCACAGCACACATAGGCACCATTTGGGCCTATACAACAACGTACTGTTTCAGTCACAACATACAATGCACTGTACATTTTGGAAATGTTGAATACTGACAAGATGCTCATCGTTTTGCCTCCTAGATTGCAACCGCTGCAGATGAATAGGAGATGGAGACATCCCCCATGTACAGGCCCCTGGTGGACTTGGCAACAATGGAGGACAGGCACATTATCCTCACCTACAGACTTGACAGGGCCACAATCCAAGAGCTGTGTGCCCAATTGGAGCCAGACCTGATCTCTGCTATCCGTCACCCCACTGGGATCCCCCCTCTTGTGCAAGTCCTATCAGTGCTCCAATTATTGGCAAGTGGCTCCTTCCAAGTGACGGGTGCTTGGCAGCAGGAATGTCTCAGCCAATGTTCTCAATAGTGCTGACCAGAGTGTTGACTGCCCTGATTAAACACATGCGCAGCTACATTGTTTTCCCCCAAGCGGAGGATTTGGCCACAGTGAAAGCTGACTTCTATGCAATGGGACATATCCCCAAAATCATTGGGGCAATTGATGGTACACATATTGCCTTTGTCCCCCCCCCGAGAAATGAACAGGTGTTCAGAAATCGAAAGGGCTTTCACTCCATAAATGTGCAGATAGTGTGCATGGCGGACCAGTACATCGCCCATGTCAATGCAAAATATCCTGGCTGTGCATGATGCCTTTATCCTGAGGAATAGCAGCATCCCATATGTGATGGCTCAACTCCAGAGGCACCGGTGTGGCTAATAGGTGAGCCCATGGTACCCACCCAGTATATGTTGGTGTATGGGTATGGGGTTGGCCCTAAGGGTTAGTGTTTGGCTAACAGGTATCCCGCGATATTTGCAGGTGACTCTGGTTACCCCAATCTCTCATGACTACTGACCTCAGTGAGGAATCCCAGGCCAAGGGCAGAGGAATGTTACAATGAGGCACATGGGCGAAGAAGAAGAATTATAGAGCGAACATTCAGCCTCCTGAAGGCCAGGTTTCGGTGCCTCCATCTAACAGGTGGTTCCCTGTGCTACTCACCCAAGAAGGTGTGCCAGATCATCGTGGCATGTTGAATGTTGCACAAGCTGTTCTTACGTCGCCAGGTGCCTTTTCTGCAGGAGGATGAGGCTGGAGATGGGCGTGTGGCAGCGGTGGAGCCTGTGGACAGTGACGATGAGGAGGCAGAGGATGAGGATGTGGACAATAGAACAGCAATCATTCGACAGTACTTCCAGTGACACACAGGTAAGACACTGTAACTTCACCTTCCATTGACAATTTTGTATTGGATATTGTTACTGGCAGGCTGATATTCCCACTACTATGGCCACTTACTGTACCCTTTGGCATGTCTATTTACAGAAATATGTGCCCCACTCCGGCTCCTGGTGTGTTGAATGCAGCAACCTACAGGTCATACCTATGTATACATTACTGTACAGTTGAATTGCAATGTTTACAGATTGTTAAATAAATACATAGTTCAATCAATTGACAGACTCAATACTTGTATTTTTTACAAGGGTGTTTATTTATGTGCTAATGAATGGATGGGGTATTGCTAGAGGCTGGGGTTGTGGTGGAGGAGAGTCCAGGGAAAAGTTCCATCATATTTGTATCACAGGTGCACTGTCCAAGGGGCATAGGAAGTGGAGCAATGGCAGTTCAAGATGGACAGGATGACATAGTGGGAGACAAGGGTGACATTCAGGAGAGTCTTATTTCCTGGTGGGGGTCTTGGCAATGTTCTCTGGCTTCTGCCTGGATTGCAGGGACCGTTTGCATGGTAGTTCTCCTTCTGCAGGGGGAGGGGTGCTGACAGCCTGTTGTTCCTGTGGCGGGGCCTCCTGTCCACTAGGGTCAGCGGAGGTAAAGGGTTGTTCATCGGTGTGGCTAGTGTCAGGGGCCTGGTCGTGTGCCACTGCCTCCCTCATGGTGTTGGCCATGTCTGCCAGCCCTGCAATGGTGACAAGCGTGGTGTGGATGTCCCTCAGATCCTCCCTGATCCCCAGTTATTGTCCTTCCTGCAGCCGCTGGGTCTCCTGCAACTTGGCCAGTATCTGGCCCATCGTCTCCAGGGAATGGTGGTATGCTTCCAGGATGTTGGTGAGTGCCTCCTGGAGAGTTGGTTCCTTGGGCCTGTCCTCCCCCTGTTGCACAGTAGTCCTCCCAGCTTCCCTGTTGTCCTGTGCCTCTGTCCCCTGAACCATGCGCCCACTGCCACTGAGCCCAGGTCCCTGATTGTCCAGTGTTTGTGGGGTTGCCTGGGGTCCCTGTAGTGGTGGACACTCTGCTGATTGACGTGTCCTGGGGATAGTGGCATGGACCATCTGGGTGGGTGCTGTGCTGGTGTTTCCTGAGGGGGGAGGCTCTGTGGTGGTATGGGACTGTGGCAGGGTAACTGACTATCCAGAGGTCCCTTATGGGTCAGGTTGGTCATCTTGATCCAGGCATGCAGAGCTGGTGTCATCACTGTGGGCCTCTTCTGTGGGGGGACTGGATGTTGCTAGCACCTCCTCTCCGGTGACGTTGTATGGGGGACCTGTGGGGATGTAAATGCAGTGTTATTGTTTCTGCGTGTGACATCTTGTGCATGGGTGTGTTGCCCTGTATGGTTGTGATTGTCCTGGCAGCTTAGGCTTGTGTGAGTGTTGATTTGGTTGGATAGGTGATTGTCTCAAGTATGCATTCTTTGGTGATGGGTGTCCATGCAGGTCTGTGATGGGTGTCCAGGCATTGGTGTTGCATGCAGGGCTTGGTAGTGGGAGGGGTGGGTTGTGATGGTGGGGTGTATGTGAGGTGGTGGAGTGATGGGGGTGAGGGTAGGGGTGGGGGTTTGTGATGGCATGCACAATAGTAATAGTAATAGAGATTTGACTTACCAGAGTCCAGTCCTCCTGTTACCTCTGCCAGACCCTCAGGATGCAGTATTGCCAAGACTTGCTCCTCCCATCTTGTTAGTTGTGGGGGAGGAGGTGGGAGTCCTCCACCAGTCCTCTGTACTGCTATGTGGTGTCTTGCTACCACAGAATGTACCTTCCCCCGTAGGTCATTCCACCTCTTTCTGATGTCATCCCTTGTTCTGGGGTTCTGTCCCACGGCGTTGATCCTGTCCACGATCCTCCACCATAGCTCCATCTTCCTGGCAATGGATGTCTGTTGCACCTGCGATCCGAATAGCTGTGGCTCTCCCCGGATGATTTCCTCCACCATGACCCTTATCTCCTCCTCTGAGAACCTGGGGTGTCTTTGTGGTGCCATGGGTGTAGTGTGAGTGGTGTGTGTGAGGGTGTGTGGGGTGATGTGTTGGGGTGTGCGCTGAGGTGCGTGGATGGTGTATGGGTGATGGTTCCTGTGGCTCGGGTTCTGTGGGTGCTCTTGGTGTGTCTCTCCCTCAGTTATCAATTTTCTTGAGTTGTAAAGGGTTGTGGGTAATGTGTGTTTTATAGTGGTGTGGGTGTGGTGTGTGTATGGGTGTCAGGTGTGTGTTATTAAAAATGTCCAATGTGGTGTTGTTTTGTTTGTGTGTGTGTGTATTTTGAGCGCAGTGGTATGTACCACCAATGGTTTAGCATCATTGAATGTCCGCCGCAGTGATTCGTGGGTCATAATGCTGTAGGTGTAGTTCTGTTGGCGTACATTTTCGGTTTTGCTACCGCCATTTTATCACTGGCCTTTCGGCTGGCGACCTTTTGTGTGTGTCTGTATAGTGACGGATTGCTATGTGTGTGTTATAGTATGGGTAGCAGTAAACTGCCACCACGGCGGTATTTCCAGGCTACCGTTATGCACTGTATCAAGTAGACTGCCCGAAGAGACTGTGGGGATGCTCTCACCTATTGGCCTAGTGCACCCACTTAATCAGGTGGGTGTCAGTGGGAAGGCTGTGGACCTGCTCCAGTTTTTCCTTACTGACAGGGTACAAGTTGTGATCTATGGTGGGTTCAGCGCTAAGGCTTTCAATCTTCCTTGCGGGGTCCCTCAGGGGTCCTCCCTTAGCCCCACTCTGTTCAATTTGTATGCAGCTCCCTTTGCAGAATTGATTGCTCTTTTGGCTTCCAGGCATTATGCTATGCTGACTATACAATAATTATTGTTACTGTTTCTGATGCTATTGCCTCTAGCTAGCAGCAAATCATTGCATGACAGGATAAGCACCCGGATGAAGGACAGATAAAACTGAGGTCCTGGTATTTGGAGCTCACAGCTCGATTGCCTGAAGAGTGCGGCTCTTTGCCTGTTCCAGGGAAAGCGGCTAAAAACCTTGGGGGCATCTTCAATGCTCTTTGACTCGGGTCAATCGTCCTGCAACACTTGGCTTCATCTAATCTGGACGCCCAGTAACATTCTTCCTTTGATGCCCATTGAAATGCCCCACTCGTGGCATTGCTTCAATGTGGTCCAGGTTGGATTAGATCGAGGCCCTTTATTTGAACATTAATGACGCCCGACTGAAGAGATCGCAGGTGGTGCCGAATGGGGCTCTCGTCTGATTCTTAACACCCCTAAATGGATTCCTGCTAGAGGGGGTTCCCCCTCGGTGCACTGGCCCCTGACACAATAACAGGTGTGTTTCAGGCTCCACGTCTGCCTTTGTAGCCTCCACCGTAAGGGCCCTGAGCATCTCTCTGCACTCACTGACTGGCGCGTCCCAGGCAGCTCGCTCAGACCGTCCTCAGGCAGGAGGCCCTGGCTCCGAGCTCTGGCAGGGTCAGATGGGGCCCTTCCTGTTCCAGGGATGGAGCACGGAGGTCCATATGGGGGTACAGTGTACACCCCTCCGGTCCCAGCAGTGGCGCGTCCCAGGCAGCTCGCTCAGACCGTCCTCAGGCAGGAGGCCCTGGCTCCGAGCTCTGGCAGGGTCAGATGGGCCCTTCCTGTTCCAGGGATGGAGGTCCATATGGGGGTACAGTGTACACCCCTCTGGTCCAAGCCGTGGCGCGTACCAGGCAGCTCGCTCAGACCGTCCTCAGGCAGGAGGCCCTGGCTCCGAGCTCTGGCAGGGTCAGATGGGCCCTTCCTGTTCCAGGGATGGAGGTCCATATGGGGGTACAGTGTACACCCCTCCGGTCCCAGCAGTGGCACGTCCCAGGGAGCTCGCTCAGACCGTCCTCATGCAGGAGGCCCTGGCTCCGAGCTCTGGCAGGGTCAGAGGGGCCCTTCCTGTTCCAGGGATGGAGGTCCATATGGGGGTACAGTGTACACCCCTCCGGTCCCAGCCGTGGCGCGTCCCAGGCAGCTCGCTCAGACCGTCCTCAGGCAGGGATGGAGGTCCATATGGGGGTACAGTGTACACCCCTCCGGTCCCAGCCGTGGCGCGTCCCAGGCAGCTCGCTCAGACCGTCCTCAGGCAGGGATGGAGGTCCATATGGGGGTACAGTGTACACCCCTCCGGTCCCAGCAGTGGCACGTCCCAGGGAGCTCGCTCAGACCGTCCTCAGGCAGGAGGCCCTGGCTCCGAGCTCTGGCAGGGTCAGATGGGCCCTTCCTGTTCCAGGGATAGAGGTCCATATGGGGGTGCAGTGTACACCCCTCCGGTCCCAGCAGTGGCACGTCCCAGGGAGCTCGCTCAGACCGTCCTCAGGCAGGGATGGAGGTCCATATGGGGGTACAGTGTACACCCCTCCGGTCCCAGCCGTGGCGCGTCCCAGGCAGCTTGCTCAGACCGTCCTCAGGCAGGAGCCATGGCTCCGAGCTCTGGCAGGGTCAGATGGGCCCTTCCTGTTCCAGGGATGGAGCACGGAGGTCCATATGGGGGTACAGTGTACACCCCTCCGGTCCCAGCAGTGGCGCGTCCCAGGGAGCTCGCTCAGACCGTCCTCAGGCAGGAGGCCCTGGCTCCGAGCTCTGGCAGGGTCAGATGGGCCCTTCCTGTTCCAGGGATGTAGGTCCATATGGGGGTACAGTGTACACCCCTCTGGTCCCAGCAGTGGCACGTCCCAGGGAGCTCGCTCAGACCGTCCTCAGGCAGGGATGGAGGTCCATATGGGGGTACAGTGTTCACCCCTCCGGTCCAGCAGTGGCGCGTCCCATGATTTGGATTTTAAGATCAGATTGAGCACCGACACTGTACAGTGTCTTCCTGCATGTCCCCTTCTCTTGTGCCCTCCTCTCCTGTCCCCTTCTCCTGTGCCCTCCTCTCCTGCCCCCTCCTCTCCTGCCCCCTTCTCTTGTGCCCTCCTCTCCTGTCCCCTTCTCCTGCCCCCTCCTTCTGCCCCCTTCCCCTGTGCCCTCCTCTCCTGTGCCCTCCTCTCCGGCCCCCTTCTCCTGTGCCCTCCTCTCCTGTCCCCTTCTCCTGTGTCCTCCTCTCCTGTCCCCTTCTCCGTTCCCTCCTCTCCTGTCCCGTTCTCCTGTGCCCTCCTCTCCCCTTCTCCTGTGCCCTCCTCTCCTGTGCCCTCCTGTCCTTCCCCCTTCTCCTGTGCCCTCCTCTCCTGCCCCCTTCTCCTGTGCCCTCCTCTCCTGTCCCCTTCTCCGTGCCCTCCTCTCCTGTCCCGTTCTCCGGTGCCCTCCTCTCCCCTTCTCCTGTGCCCTCCTCTCCTGTCCCCTTCTCCTGCCCCCTCCTCTCCTGTCCCCTTCTCTTGTGCCCTCCTCTCCTGTCCCCTTCTCCTGTGCCCTCCTCTCCTGTCCCCTTCTCTTGTCCCCTCCTCCTGCCCCCTTGTCCTGTGCCCTCCTCTCCTGTCCCCTTCTCCTGTGCCTTCCTCTCCTGTCCCCTTCTCCGTGCCCTCCTCTCCCCTTCTCCTAGGCCCTCCTCTCCTGCCCCCTTCTCCTGTGCCCTCCTCTCCTCTTCTCCGTGCCCTCCTCTCCCCTTCTCCTGTGCCCTCCTCTCCTGTCCCCTTCTCTTGTCCCCTCCTCCTGCCCCCTTCTCCTGTGCCCTCCTCTCCTGTCCCCTTCTCCTGTGCCCTCCTCTCCTGTCCCCTTCTCCGTGCCCTCTCTCCCCTTCTCCTGGGTCCTCCTCTCCTGTCCCCTTCTCCTGCCCCCTCCTCTCCTGTCCCCTTCTCTTGTGCCCTCCTCTCCTGTCCCCTTCTCTTGTCCCCTCCTCCTGCCCCCTTGTCCTGTGCCCTCCTCTCCTGCCCCCTTCTCCTGTGCCCTCCTCTCCTGCCCCCTTCTCCTGTGCCCTCCTCTCCTGTCCCCTTCTCCTGTGCCCTCCTCTCCTGTCCCCTTCTCCGTGCCCTCCTCCCCCCTTCTCCTGTGCCCTCCTCTCCTGCCCCCTTCTCCTGTGCCCTCCTCTCCTGTCCCCTTCTCCTGTGCCCTTCTCTCCTGCACCCTTAGCACATAGGACAGCAGCACACTTGTCATTCAGGACTGCACACTAATAGTACTCTTTCTGCTGTGCCCTCCTTCTGTGCTCCTCTTCTGTGCCCTCCAGCTGCACAAAGTCAGTCTCCTTCATGTACTGCAACTCACAGAGATGGGGAGGAAATACACTCATATAGCTCCTGCAAGTGCTGTATAGCTTCTCAATGCACAGCATAGCTTCCCCCGCATAGTGTAGCTCCTGTAAGTACAGCGTAGCTCCTCTAGGTATAGCATAGCTCCTCCCTGCATAGTATAGCTCCTGCCAGTACAGCATAGCTCCTCTAGGTACAGCATAGCTCCTCCCTGCATAGTATAGCTCCTTCAAGTGCAGCATAGGTCCTCTAGGAACAGCATAGCTCCTCCCTGCATAGTATAGCTCCTCCCTGCATAGTATAGCTCCTGCAAGTGCAGCATAGCTCCTCTAGGTACAGCATAGCTACTCCCTGCATAGTATAGCTCCTGCAAGTACAGCATAGCTCCTCTAGGTACAGCATAGCTCCTCCCAGCATAGCATAGCTCCTGAAATTACAGCATAGCTCCTCTAGGTACAGCATAGCTCCTCCCTGCACAGCATAGCTCCTCCCTGCATAGCATAGCTCCTGCAAGTGCAGCATAGCTCCTCTATGCACAGCATAGCTCCTCATTCAGAGAGTTGATGGAAATGGTTTGATGGGATGAATAGATGGGCTACAGGAGGTTACGTATTGTTAGGTTGCAGGGATGGGGCCAATTTGAGCCCCCGACTACTCAACCTCCACTTCAGCATCTCAACTAACCCCACCCCCACAGGTTCACAAAGAGTGCAGGACCAAGCCCTCCCCCACCTCTCTGGGTCCCAGACCTGCCACCCATCATTGTGCTGACCCTGAGCGCACCCATGATACGGTTACCAGGGACTCAGTCACCAAGGTGCAGGTCTCCAGTCCTGGGCTTTTTATTCACAAATCTTTGTTTTCAGGTGTGTTTCAATTCTCGAGGACTTCACCTTCTATAATGCATTCAGTTGTTAGATGAACCTCAGGGCCAGAGCCCTGTGACTGGGGCATGGAGTCGCTTGGTACCCCGCTCCCGGACGCTGGCATCTCTCGAGGTTGGCATATGTGGTTTCATCTTCAAGGGCCGCAGTGAGGGTGTTATTGCACCTGTGACCAGTCACTCCTGCCAGTGCCACCTGCAGTTGTGCTCCTCTTTGTCAGTCACATGTTCTATTGTACTTTATTGCAACATATTGTAGCGCTTACTACCTCTATGTGGGCCCCAACGCGCTTTCCTACATGGCTAGTGTGCTGCATCTCTTAGGGTGTGTTGTCGTCGTTTTGATCCTATGTGGGAAATGTTTCCATGTTGTGTGTGATGACCACTGTGTGCGGTTATAGTGTCACAGGGCGCTTCACTTAGTGTGATAGATGAAGAAGTCTGAAGAAAGTTTATGGTTTTCAGTAGCCGGAAGCTTTGAGCAGGACTATTTTTTTGTAAACATCTTTATTGCAATTCATGCTTCATTGGCACCTGGAACAGAACCACATCTGACACACATTGACAACACTTTGCAATGGAGGAAGGAAGGCAGATACATTTAAGGCATGTTCGTCCAGAATACTATCGGGGTCCCATACGATGGGTTCAACCCCCCCCCCCCACCCCCTTGAGATCTTGTCTCTCAGAGAGGCCAAAGTACCCGGCAGGATAACACGGCGCCTTCGCCCAAAACAGATAAACAGCACATCTCCACATCAACACGTAGGCAATAGCTGCAGGTGCAGGTACAACTTAACATGAACAGTGCAAAACAAAGGAATACAAAGTCCAACCGCACACCCCCTCCCCCAACACGAGAGTGTGTGTGGGGGGGGAGGGGGGGTGTTTGGGCATGTACAGCCCCTGCTGTGAGGACCGGTTCGGTCCTCATATCGTGTGTAAATACTGTCAGTTCCAGACAAACACAATCCTTGCAAGGACCGGTCCCCGTAGTGTGTTAGGTAGTTACGAGCAAGTGCATCAAAAAACTAAAAGTGCAGTTATATTTGCCTTGGTCGTCTTTATAACCTTCCCCACTGTCAAAGCGTGCATGGAGTTAGAATAGTAAATACACACTTCATTACGGTTAATGGCCGGTCCTCATAATTATGGGTGTGTCATTGTGTGTGTGTGAGACCGCCTGTGTCTCCTTCGCAGATTGTGTAACTCTCTCGATTGGCCCTGCTTTCTCACAGTCGTTGATCCCACATGCATTTCCCCTGTCCAAAACCAATGCACTCGTCCATCCAATCTTCGTATCTGCCTAAAAACATCCCTGACATCTAAAGCAAGGCAGGGTCTCACAAAGATATACCTATAGCAGTGTCCTCAAGGGAGGGTGCTCATCTGCGCTCGCTTCGAGCTTCTGCAGAGAGGTGTCCCAGCAGCCCGGTGGGTCCATCCCATTTCCTGTTGTGCACAGCCAGCTGTGGTCCGCTAGCTCAACACATGCCCACCCAAGCATGTCAGCCCGCCACAGCCACTGACTTCCCGGCCACGGTGATACAATGTTTAGCTAAGATCAAAGTCAGCTTTTGAAACTGCAGCAGGCCCTTAGTTTTCTTAGCGGTATGTCCTATATCTAGCAAAGACCGCACAGGGTCCAGCGGGAACAGACAGTTCGTCACCCCAGATCCGGTACGCACTGTGTGCTCCCAGACGGAACGTATCACCTCGCATGACCACACTATTTAAACACGACTCTTGATAGTAATAGAATTTATATAGCACTTACTACCCCTGATGAGGCATCGAAGCGCTTTTTGGCAAGTAGCACGCTACTCCGGAACCCAACAAGAATTTGTGATGGATAAGTACAGGGAAATATGATTACAGTTTTAGTATTATTATGAGTTAATTTGAGCCGCGGAGATGAGAGTTTGTTAGTTAAACTGACTGGAGTAATGGAGGGGTGGAGGAGGAAAGAATCCAGAAGTGTGAATTGGGAGTATATGGTAATAGGATTTAGGCTTGGGATGAGTAAAGGAGGATGGGGGAGGGAAGAGTCTGTGGAAGGGGTTAGGGAGTACATAGTAGCAGGGTGAGATAAATGAGGGAGAATATAGTAGGGTTGTTTGGGAGATCATCGCATTTCATATGATCATAGTCCACTTAGCTAGTTACTGTAGTTTTAGGGCTTCGCACTTAGGAAGGGAGCAGGTCAGTAAGAGGTAACCGCGACCCTGCGTGGTGCTGCCACATGGTGGCATCCCAGGTGATGCAGATAAACGAATAAAAGAGCTGTCACACAGAAGCTACTGAGATCTTACCCGTGCTCCTGTCTCCTGTGCCCTGGTCTTATGTGCCCCTTCTTCTGTGCTCTTGTCTCTAGTCCACTCTCTGCTGTGACCTGCCTCCTGTGCCCTCCTCCCCTGCCCTCCTCCTGTGCCCTGCCTCCTGTGCCCTCCTCCCCAGTCCTCCTCCTGTGCCCTCCTCCTGTGCTCTCCTCATGTGTCCTCCTCTCCAGTGCCTTTCACTCCTGTGCCCTCCTCCTGTGCCCTGCCTCCTGTGCCCTCCTCTCCTGTGCCCTCCTCCTGTGACCTGCCTCCTATGCCCTCCTCCCCTACCCTCCTCCTGTGCCCTGCCTCCCATGCCCTCCTCCCCAGCTCTCCACCTATGCCCTCCTCCTGTGCCCTGGCTCCTGTGCCCTGCCTCCCCTCCCCTCCTCCTGTGCCCTGCTTCCTGTGCCTGCCTCCTGTGCCCTGCCTCCCCTGCCCTCCTCCCCAGCCCTCCTCCTGTGCCCTGCCTCCTGTGCTCTCCTCCTGTGCCTTGCCTCCTATGCCCTGCCTCCTGTGCCCTCCTCCTGTGCCCTCCTCTTGTACCCTGCCTCCTGTGCTTTCCTCCCCAGCCCTCCTCCTGTGCACTGCCTCCTGTGCCCTCCTCCCCTGCCCTCCTCCTGTGCCCTCCTCCTGTGCTCTCCTCATGTGTCCTCCTCTCCAGTGCCCTTCACTCCTGTGCCCACCTCCTGTGCCCTGCCTCCTGTGCCCTCCTCTCCTGTGCCCTCCTTCTGTGACCTGACTCCTATGCCCTCCTCCCCTCCCCTCCTCCTGTGCCCTGCTTCCTGTGCCTGCCTCCTGTGCCCTGCCTCCCCTGCCCTCCTCCCCAGCCCTCCTCCTGTGCCCTGCCTCCTGTGCTCTCCTCCTGTGCCTTGCCTCCTGTGCCCTGCCTCCTGTGCCCTCCTCCTGTGCCCTCCTCCTGTACCCTGCCTCCTGTGCCCTCCTCCCCTGCCCTCCTCCCCAGCCCTCCTCCTGTGCCCTGCCTCCCCTGCCCTCCTCCCCAGCCCTCTTCCTGTGCCCTGCCTCCTGTGCCCAGCCTCCTGTGCCCTCCTCCCCTGCCCTCCTCCCCAGCCCTCCTCCTGTGCCCTCCTCCTGTGCCCTCCTCCTGTGCCCTCCTCCTGTTCCCAGCCTCCTATGCCTTCCTTCCCTGCCCTCCTCCCCAGCCCCCCTCCTGTGCCCTGCCTCCTGTGCCCAGCCTCCTGTGCCCTCCTCTTGTGCCCTCATCCTGTTCCCAGCCTCCTATGCCCTCCTTCCCTGCCCTCCTCCCCAGCCCTCCTCCTGTGCCCTGCCTCCTGTGCCCAGCCTCCTGTGCCCTCCTCCCCTTCCCTCCTCCCCAGCCCTCCTCCTGTGCCCAGCCTCCTCTGCCCTCCTCCCCTGCCCTCCTTCCCAGCCCTCCTCCGGTGCCCTGCCTCCTGTGCCCTCCTCCCCTCCCCCCTCCTGTGCCCTGCCTCCTGTGCCCTGCCTCCCCTGTCATCCTCCTGTGCCCTGCCTCCCCTGCCCTCCTCCTGTGACCTGCCTCCCCTCCTCCTGTGCCCTGCCTCCCCAGCCCTCCTCCCCTCCTCCTGTGCCCTGCCTCCTGTGCCCTCCTCCCCTCCTCCTGTGCCCTGCCTCCTGTGCCCTCCTTCCCTCCCCTTATCCTGTGCCCTCCTCCTGTGCCCTCCTCACCTCCCCTCCTCCTGTGCCCTGCCTCCTGTGCCCTCCTCCTATGCCCTGCCTCCCCTGCCCTCCTCCTGTGCCCTGCCTCCTGTGCCCTCCTCCCGTGCCCTCCTCTCCAGCCCTCCTCCTGTGCCCCCTCCCTGTGCCCTGCCCCCTCTGCCCTCCTCCCCAGCCCTCCTCCTGTGTCCTTCTCCCCAGCCCTCATCCTGTGCCCTGCCTCCTGTGCCCTCCTCCTGTGCCCTCCCTCCTGTGCCCTGCCTCCTGTGCCCTCCTCCCGTGCCCTCCTCTCCAGCCCTCCTCCTGTGCCCTGCCTCCTGTGCCCTCGTTCTGTGCCTTCCTGTCCTGCCCCCTTCCTTCTGTCCCCATGTACAGCATACAGGACAGCAGCACGTGCGGTTCGGTGCTGCACTCACTGTACAGTGTCTCACTGCACCTCAGGCTCCGGTGCACGGACCTCTAGAAGTCACATTAAGTGCTCTGCATTATGCACTGTGCTCTGGGTTTGGAGGGCATATACTCCCCTCGGTCCCCCAGGCTCCTCTATCCAAGGGAGCCCTCCTCCCCATCTTGGGTCCGCCTTATGCTACCCGTAGGTTTTCAAAAATACACGTACAACCTCGTATCATTTGTACTGCACCGTTTACATTTAAAGGTGCATTCTGGGACTGGTAGTTTCATATAACATTCGTCTACGGGCTTGAAAATGGCAGCAAAAGATCCATGGTTAGTTCCCTGTGCAGACACATGTAGCCAGGCCTCAGTGCCAGGTGATGATTGTGGTGCCACCCCTCCCTGCAGCTGTCCTGGGGTGACTGTCTGCCTCACATTCCGCGGGAGTAGCTCCTCTCCTGTGAGCCATCAGTTTCCATTGCTGCCTGTGCCCACATGAAGTTTATCACTGCTTGAGGCCACAGATGTCCATTACTGTCTTGGGGTACTGCGGTGCATGGCTTCCTGGGGCCAATCAAGAACTTTACTACTTCCCGCCAGTGATATTCATTGCTGCCTGGAGCCATTGATGCTAATTACTGCCTGAGGTTATTAAAGGTTTTTACTATTTGGGGGCATCAAGATTCATTATTGCTTCTGGGCATTGAGATTAGTTACTCTCTTGTCCCCATTTAGACGTCTTACTGCTGGGGCCACTAGGTTCCATTGCTGACTGGGGCCATTGATGCTTAATACTGCCTAGGATAGTGTATGATCATTACTGTCTGGGGACATTGACGGTCATTGCTGCCTGGGGCCATTGATGCTTAATGCTGCCTAGGATAGTGTATGATCATTACTGTCTGGGGACATTGACGGTCATTGCTGCCTGGGGCCATTGATGCTTAATGCTGCCTAGGATAGTGTATGATCATTACTGTCTGGGGACATTGACGGTCATTGCTGCCTGGGGCCATTGATGCTTAATACTGCCTAGGATAGTGTATGATCATTACTGTTTGGGGACACTGATGTTCAGTACTACCTCGCCCACTAAAGCGCATTACTGCATGAGGACAATGATGCTCATAACTATTAGGGGTCACTGATGCTCACTACAACCCTGGGGCAATGAATGTCATTACTTCCTGGAATGGTTGATGCTCATTACCGCCTATGTTCATTGATGAACCTTACTGCTTTGGGTCAATGAGGTTAATTACCACCTCGGGCCTTTGGGGACTATTCACACATGACAAAAATAATGTTATTTACTTCCTGAGCCCTGCTTAGGGCAATTTACCTTTATTGCCGCCTGTGGACATTGATGTACATTACCGTCTCCGGCTACTAAAGCTCCTTGGTTATCACTACTAGCTATGAGACTGAGATTAATTAATACCTGTTGAGACTGAGGCCTGTAATGGATGGGGACACTGACACTCATTACTGCCTAAGGCCAATGATGATCATTACTGCCTGGTCCCCTCGAGCTCACTACTGGTTAGAGCAGCTTCTGTTCAACCCATTACTGCCTGGGGTCTTTGACCTCAGTACTGGTTAGAGCAGCTTCTGTTCAGTCTGATACTGCCTGGGGCCCATGAGCTCAGTACTGGTTAGAGCAGCTTCTGTTCAGTCTGTTACTGCCTGGGGCCATTGAGCTCAGTACTGGTTAGGGCAGTTTCTGTTCATTACTACTCCTAAGTACTGCAGTCCATTACTGGCTGACGCTATTGATACTCATTGCTACCTGTGATCACTGATTCTCATTAATACCTGTTAGCAGTCAGCCCTGTTGCTGCTTGGGGACACTCTCACCCATTAGTGTCTGGGGCCATTGAATGTCACTGTCGCCTATGGTCATTTGAAGTGCTCTGCTGCCTAAAGACATTCATGAATGCTCTTCCTAGGTCCAGTGGCAATTATTTTTCCTGGGGCCAGTGTCTGCACAGATCCATAGATATATATTTGACATCAACGTGATTGTTGATAATGTGCGTCTATCCTACTGGATTAGCCAATGCTTGTTTATTTATCAGTTTGGCGGCTCTCGGGTCTCTTTCACAGACTCAGTGGACACCAGTGGACACATATAGTCTACATACTTCAGCAGGGAGTCTGAGCACCAGACTTCCCTTCACAATCCGATGTGAGGCCAAGAGCTTTCGGCCTCTACAGGCTCAGGGGTGTCTCTTATAACATGGGGGGGTGTTCCTGGAAGGTTCAGAGTAAGTCACATCCACATCGATGCTCAGAAGAAACAATTCACAAACTGCGTCTCCTACAAAGTCTGCTGGGAGGAGGCATCCGGCCTCTGTGTGGGGGCTTGCGGGTGGCACTGGGACACCCTAGTCACCCCTGCAAACTATGAACCTGTTTATTGAAGGAGCCTTTTGAGGTCGGGACACAGCAGTAAAAGGACATTCATTGTAGGGTAGAGTGGTTCCTGGGGTGGGATTAGTCTGGCGTTTACTTTAAGGTACATATCTGAGTGTTATGTTGGCATTTGCACTTCATACATGTAACATTGCAATAGCATGCCATGCTTTGGGAGTGTGGGGCTGAGATAGCAGTGGTTGGGGTTAAGATAAACGGGGTCTAACCCTGCCTGTGCGCGTTATCAGTAGGTGGATGTGGCAACCACTGAGCTGTGAGTGAGATCTGCTGTTACTCCATAGGGGAACTTGGGGGCTGTGCCAAGTACATATCTTTTAGTGGGTTCCAGGGTGCTGCGGGCTGCAAGAGTTCTCGGTTGGTGGGGGCAGGGCAGGAAATGAAGTTACTTAAGACATTTCTACAGGATGCTGCTAACGCCTTCCGGTCTTGTGAGCAGCTGCAGCACAGATCAGGAGGGATGGGGGCCGCACACAAGCCCTGGATGGACACAGACCGTGGATTATCACCCAGAAGTGCTGTGTGAAGGGAGCGCGCCGTGTGATCTGCTGCAGATGAGTTCTGGCCGTGTGATCTGCTGCAGGTGAGTTGTGACCGTGTGATCTGCTGCAGGTGAGATGTCGCTGTCGCCCTGTGATCTGCTGTAGGTGAGTGTCGCCGTGTGATCTGCTGCATGTGTGTTGTGGCCGTGTGATCTGCAGGTGAGTTCCCGCCGTGTGATCTGCTGCAGGTGAGTTGTCGCCGGGTGATCTGTTGCACGTGAGTGAGTTGTGACCATGTGATCTGCTTCAGGTGAGTTGTCACCCTGTGATCTGCTGCGGGTGAGTTGTGGCCGTGTGATCTGCAGGTGAGGTCCCGCCGTGTGATCTGCTGCAGGTGAGTTGTCACCGTGTGATCTGCTGCGGGTGAGTTGCCGCCGTGTGATCTGCTCCATGTGTGTTGTGCCATGTGATCTGCTGCAGGTGAGTGGGTTGTCCCTGTGTGATCTGCTGCAGGTGAGTGAGTTGTGGCCGTGTGATCTGCTGCAGGTGAGGTCTTGCCGTGTGATCCGCTGCAGGTGAGTGGTCGCCGTGTGCTCTGCTGCATGTGTGTTCTGCCGTGTGTACTGCTGCAGGTGAGTTGTCGCTGTGTGATCTGCTGCGGGTGAGTTGTCGGGGTGGGAGGGTGAGTGAGGGGGTTTGTTTTCTCCTGTTTGGATCTAATTGTGGTGTAAGGGCTGGAGCTACCGACCTTGGAGCGGGGGAGCCAGGCTCGAGTCTCGGCGCCTGTTCCCCACACTGTGATTCTGGGCAAATCACTTAGGGGGTCATTCTGACCTCCACCTCCCTCTCTCCCCTATCGCCTCCTCTTTCTCTCCCTTCCCTCCTCTTCCCTCTCTCTTCATCTTTCTCTCTCTCCCTCCCTCTCCCTCCCTCCTCCTCTCCTTTGTATGTTCTATCTTTATCTTTCATCTCTACATACACTTCGGTCCCTGCTTTTTTCCAGTACAATAACTATTGCACCTAAAAGGGGTCACTCGTGATCAGGTCCTCAGCCTTTGACACCAGCGGGACTGTCTCAGCCTCTCATCCTTGTGAGGTGAATATTAGTAGTTGCCATGGTGAGATATTGGGTGTGATGTCATCTTACAGTGGATTTGATGGAATGTGATGTTTGTTTAACACACATTTACCACGTACGTGTTGTGTTCGTGCTCCGGTGTTAGCTTGTCTGTGGTTGTGGGTTCACCCACGTCACGGGTATTGTGGGGGGGGGGGGTCACTGCATGTGCTCTCGTCCCGGGGGCTAAACAAGACATGAACTTCAGGGGGGTGGGCCAGTGCAAGGGCCACTATGCACAAACTCCAGACACCACTCTCTGGTCTACGGGGCTTTCTTTAATAACCCCCCGAGCAGGATAGGTTTATCAGAGGGGCGTGTTAAGGATGTGTCAAAAAAAATGGTGCTCACACTCAAGAAGGAAATCGAAGACTAATTTCTAATAACAACACACATTTTTATATTATTTTACACACCAGGATCATTAAAACCAGGTAAGTACTTTCGGAGTTAACAATTTTAGAAGAAAACGTTAAAATGCACACTTGTCAGTTCTTGAGGCATGCGCCTCGAACGCAGTAATGGTTTCTGCATTGGGGTACTTGTGGACAGAGTTCGGGGTGCCCTTTGGGACTTAAGGTGCTGGGGGGCCAAGGTCCGAAGCCCCAGCAGCAGTTTGGGTTCACTGCCCGGGGGTGTCTGGGTGCAGAGGTGCTGGTCGGGTGATAGCCTCGAACGCTACAGGGGGGACCCGTGAAAACAGGACTTGGGGGGCTCAGCTCGTGAAGGCCTTGGGGCAGCAGGGCACAGTCTGTTGGGGTGCACCTTGGCTGTGGGTCTGGGGTGCAGGGGCGTTTGTCCGGCCGCCCCTCTGCGTCCGAGGCTCTCACGTTTCTTGAGGGAACGAGCAGAAGCCTGCGGGATCCCTCTCGGTGTCGTCTCGGTTCCGAAGCCCCGCGTCCTGCAGGTCGGGTTTAGTGGTGGTGTCAGGATTGGACACTCAACAAGCCTTGGGAAAGGGAGAAAAGGGGGAGTTTAAGGCTGGGCAAGTACTTTTAAACGCCAGTCGAAGCGTGGACGCACAACCAGCGCTGCAGGCCTATAGTAGCATTTGATTTACAGGCCCTGGTCACATGCAGTGCGCTTTACTGGGAACCTATAAGTAAATCAAATATGCTAATTGGGGATGAACCAATGTTATCATGTTAAAGGGAGAGAGCATATGCACTTTAGCACCGGTTAACAGTGGTAAAGCGCGCAGAGTCCTAAAAACAGCTTTTGGACAAGTCAGCTTCTCTGGTCTAGTGGGACCCCTAAATAATGAATTAAGGAGTGTAGGTGTAGGAGGCTGGCCTGGTGTGTGGTGCGTACCTATGGTACTTACACCTTATTCCAGGTCCAGGAATCCCCTCTCAGTGAAGTGTAGTCAGTGTCTAGGAGCCAGGCTCTCTAGAGGTAGCTGTGGATGAGCAGCCAAGGCTTATGTAGGAGACATGCAAAGCTCATGCAATACCACTGTAGTCATACAGTACTCACACACATGAAAGAAAACACTGTTGTACAAAAATATAGGTAGTTTATTTTTGGAATGTAGTATCAGAAAATACTAGAGAGGCACCCCTCCAATAGGAGGTAGGTAAATACACAAGATAAATATATATATATATATATATTTTCCACAAACAATGAGAAACTATTAATCGAACAGCTGCAACAAGTCAATTATGGCTCCAAAAAGGCAGAGGATACCAATTTCTTTGAATATAATTAATCCGCTTTATTATTAATCGAAATAACGCTGTCTCCACTAAAATTTCTACGCGTTTCAGCCTATATATACACACTAATATACAGTAAGAGGCATAAAAAGATTAGAAAACTGTGTAAAATAGCAATATACAATAGTGACCCTAGGGGGAGTCCAAACCATATACTAAGAAAGTGAAATGCGAACACAGGACCCCCACCTAGGTGAGTAAATCGTGTAGAAGGGAGCTGGGAGTACTAAGAAACCACACAGGTAAGTAATACAGTACCCCCCAGCGACCAGGAAAGCAGGAGTAAACACTGGATTTCCCCAAAACCACCCCAAAGGATGAAGAGAAGAAAATGAAGACACCCAGAACAGCCTGCAAGGAACCAGCAGTGGAAAACCATAGATGGAGACCTGTGGAGAGAGGGGACCAAGTCCAGAAGTGTCTGTGGAGTCCGTGGGAGTAGGAGATACTACCCACCCACAGGTACCTTTTGGAGTTGGTCAACGAAGAAGGAAGACAGGTCAGCACTGCAGCACCAAAGCTGGAGAAGTGTTCCTGATGTGTGCAAAAGGTGTCCCATGCTCGAAGCTGGATTGCAGATGGGTGTCGGTGAAGGATTTCCACCAACAAGCCTTGGCAAAGGCAAACTCGCAGTTAGAGGAAAAGGGCTGCTACCCCCGGGACCAGCAAGGTCTAGGAGGACTCTACCCAGGAGGGGGAGTCACAGGGGACCCTCTGCATTGTAGAGGGCCCACAGGAGCAGAGGCAGCACCCACAGCTGTCTCACAGGACTGGGACACAGAAGTCACAGGAGCAGCCCACGCAGCACCACAGAAGTTGCTCCCACGTCACTGGAGGACCACGCAAAGGCCCAGAAGTCTTGGTCTAGGGCTGCCCTCTAAATACTAAATTTAGAGGTGTTTTAGGTTTAACCTGGTAGTGACCAATGGGTCATCTAATTTACGGTGGCTACACCCGCTAAGTGACCACTTCCAGAGGGCAGAGGTCACATCCCTATATCTAATTGGCTATTTTCCTTCCATCCAAGATAAAAAAAAATTAAATGGAGTGTCCGCTGCGCAGGGAACACCTTAGGGGTGGTGCTTACCAGTTGGGGCCACTCCTTCTATCCTTTGTGTAGTTTTCCTGTGGTTGCTCCCACCAAAAGTCAGGGTTTGCAATGGGAGCGGCCATCTGCCACTAGTAGCAGAGTGGAAGTCATGTTTCAAATGCGGTAAGCCCTTTGAAGCTCACCGACAGGGCAGTGCACATTCCTGAGGGGGGGGGGGGGGGTGCTGTCAGCACCTCCTCCCAGGAAGGGATTTGTCTGCAACCCAGAGAGAAGAATCTCTCACCTCAAGGTAGTAGATTGGCTGTCTGGAGGTGGCAGCTGGTTAGAACCAGTCAGCAACCATACCGGGGTAGTTAGCTTTTGCAGGGGGCATCTCTAAGGTGACCCCTGGGTACATGTTATAATAAATCCAGCACTGGTACCAGGCTGAATTTATCATTCTGAGTTATTTGATACCAAACAACCTAGAGTTCAGAGTGGTCTTGATGTAGCTGTGAAACTCGTCTTGACCAGGGTCCAGCTCATGTATTAAAATGGCTGCTCTGTTCACTTACTGTGTCTAAGAATTGGCAAGGACACAGTGGAGGCATATTGCTCATGCATCAATGCCCTCACATACAGTATAGTGCACCATGCCTTAGGGCTGAAAAGCCTGCCAGAGGGGAACTTACCCATAGTGTATGCAGTGTGTAGTGGGCAGGGCACACAGGCAGTGTGCCCTATCTGGCTTCCATTTTAGGTTTACATCAGGGCACTCGGTCTGCAATGGCAGGACTGGGTGCACTTGAATGCATGGCCTTAGATGGTTGCACAATCAGTGCTGCTGCCCTCAGGGGCCTACGCTTAGTATCTCCTGCCCTGGGTACCTAAGTGCCGTGTACTAGGGACTGATGATGGCAGCCAAACATGCCTCTAATTGTGCCAAGGTGTCACAACAGTTTTAGGGAAAGAGCTCTGGCCCAGGGAACCTGGTTAGCAGGGACCCTGGGCACTACAATTTCTAGGTTACATCAGACATCAGGCAAAAAGTGTGGGGCTAACCATGTCAAAAAGAGGCCTTTCCTCACACCAGGTCCAGAAAAATTCACCCATTGATGACTGAAGGTACAATTTTAGTTTACTCAATGATAAATATTCATCGGTAAGGCTGCCCTTCTGTACAGGTCTCCAACTATGAGGCCTACTGGTTACTACCCGCTATGTTGGAGTGTTACGGGTAAGTCACCCATTTAATTCCCAGAATACCTTTCTTTCTTCCTGAGTTAATAATGTGCCAATGAGTTGGTAATATTGCTGCCTGTAACTGCACTGCCTCACACCTGTGCTACAGTAAATATGTATCCAATAGTTATTGCTACCATGGCACATTGAGCCTCATCCATGGAGGAATGCACCAGGCTGTTATTGATGAGCTGGCAAACAATTTTGCCAAGTAGGGCGCATAATGGGCAGAGGTGCCAGCCTCGATGGAAGAGTGGAAGAGGTCTAGCTAGAATACAGATACAAAGTTACTTGTTTAGGAAGATCAGTCCAATTCCCTGTAGAGATGCAAAGAATCAAATGCAAGGGAGAGGTCCAGGATAGGTGTCTGTTTTGCCTTTTGAATCCATGGAGGTGTTTAATTCATTCTGTGTGGAAGGCAGTGCCCCTTTGTACCATAGCCATACGAGAATCCGTTTGGGGAATGCAAGAGGTTACTTTCTTCGGCAAATGTAGATACTTGTCCTGAAGCCGATCTTTCACTCTTTTTGCCTATAAACAGTTGGTTATTGACCAGATGTTAGAAGGAGCATTTGTTTGAAAGCCTCTTTGATTTAGAGAGTTATTTTGGGAATAGACATTTAGCCAAGGAGTTGTTGATATTTCTGGATGGATTGGCTACAGCGCTATTAATGAGGATATTCTTGCATATGTGAGCAAGGCATGGGTCTGCCGGAGCTGGTGCTGGCCTACAAACTTTCTGCAACCTTGATGAAGTCACCTGTGGTCACGTGGCTAAAAGTGAATAACTGTGGTTGTTTTCATGATTTGTTTTCTAGTAAACAGCACAGCTCTGCTAGAGTTGTGACCGAGCAACGATTGGGCAATGGAGAGGGAAGCAGGGGGTCTAAAATAATTTGGAGGGTTTGGAAGGAATGCAGGTGTGCCAGGCACACAGCAAGGGTAAGTAGCGATGCCTTTGACTGTGGTACGAAGGCAGCAGGATGTCCTAACCTACTGCTACGTCAGGTGCTGTGGTTAGAGGACCCTCTTTCATGTGAACTCTTCTAGCCGATCTGTTCTTGTGCTCAAGGCCCCTGGTTAGCTCTCCCTGTTCAGATCTCCTGTCTCATGTTCAGGTCTCTTGAGTTCAATCTGCTCTTCAGCTGTAGTCATCTCTCGGCACAGGGCAGGGTTCCTCTGAAGTAAGGCAAGCATTGGGTATCTTTGCTCCAGTCAGCTTTCCCTGCTACCTACTCCTGGGCTGTTTCTCAGAAAAAAAGAAACCTAAGCATCCAAGCTGCTCCCCATTTAAATGCTGAGCAGTGGCTATTCCTGTAGGTGTGTGCTGTACAGACATGGGCTATTATTGAAAGAATCTATGTCTACTTCAATGATTGCACACTGAGACACAAATATACATCAGTTTAGTATTCATGCAGTGACACATTTAACAGAGTCCATTAAACATTTACATAGAGAACAAACCACAAGAGAGTCCATATTAATTTAGGAAAAATATAATGTTGCCCGAATAGGACAAGTGTGCGCTACCCAGCCCCTCGCAGTCACTGTCACCCCCTTAGTAAGATTTCAATGAGTCAAAGGCACGATGGGAGCACATAGAAAGTGTGCAAGATCATTGGCAATAAATGAAAACAATGTGATTTTTAATAAAGCAGGGTCTTACAAAACCACTGCACTGCTTCTGGATTAAGACTAAATACTCTTCAGCCATTGACGTGACTCCATGCACCAGTATGGAAAACTTAAGGTACTTGTATGGTGTTGTGGGGCAAGTTTTTTAAAGCACTGTAGTTAATGGATGTGTTTCCGAACTTCTGAAATTCAGAGTTTTACTTTTTAGGTCTGGCTTCACATTGCAACAGTCACCTGGACATATGTGATCCACAGAAAAAGAGCTTTAAGAAGAACACCCGAGAGAGGGGCTTTGTCTCCGCCCACATATTGGTTATCTTGAGTGTAGGAGGCTGGCCTGGCTTATCGTGGGTACCTGATGGTACTTACACCCCGTGCCAGGTCCAGTTATCCCTTATTAGTAGATTAGTAGTGTTCTAGCAGCTTAGGCTGATAGAGGTAGCTATAACAGAGCAGCTTAGGCTGAACTAGGAGACATGCAAAGCTCCTACTATACCACTTATATTATATAGCACTATATCAGAAGAATCACAATACTCAGTTACTAAAAATAAAGGTACTTTATTTTAGTGACAATGTGCCAAAAATATCACAGAGGGTATACTCCCTTAGGAGGTAAGTAAAATACACAAAATATACACACAAACCAAAATCAGGTAAGTAAACAGTTAGAAAAGTAGTGCAAACACTGTAGAATACAATAGGATGCAATAGGCCTAGGCGCAACACAAACCATATACTCTGAAAGTGGAATGCGAAACACAAAGGGTCCCCAGGCCTAGTGTAGTGTGTAGAGGGTCGCTGGGAGTGTAAGAAAACACTAAGGGTGTCCAAGATACCCCAACCCAAGACCCTGAAAAGTAGGAGTAAAGTTACCCTACTTCCCCAGAAACACACTAAAGTCGTGATAGGAGATTCTGCAAAGACCACAACTGACTGCAAAGCACTGAAGACGGATTCCTGGACCTGAGGGCCTGTAAAGGAAAGGGACCAAGTCCAAGAGTCACGAAAGTGTCCAGGGGAGCAGGAGCCCACTAAACCCCGGATGAAGGTACAAAATGGCTGCCTCTGGGTGGAAGAAGCTGAAGATTCTGCACCAATGGAGGATGCAAGGAACTTCTCCTTTGCACAGAAGATGTCCCACGGCGTGCTGGAGGATCCAGAGTTATTTCCATGCAGAAAGACCGCAAACAAGCCTTGCTAGATGCAAAGGTCGCGGTTGAAGAAAAAGGGTGCTGCCCGGGCCCAGGAAGGACCAGGAGGTCGCCACTTGGATGAGGAGACATAGGGGGTGCTTAGCAACACATAGAGCCCATGCAGAAGCAGGCAGCACCCACAGAAGCACTTGAACACAGGTTCAAGAAAACTGAGCACGGCAGTCGTCTCAACACTACAAAGGAGGATCCCACGAAGCCAGAGATCAACTCAGTGAGTTGAGCAATGCAGGACGGAGTGCTGGGGACCTGGGCTGTGCTGTGCACAAAGGAATCCTTGCAAGAGTGCACAGAAGCCCTAGCAGCTGCAGTTCATGCAGTACACAGGATTACTGTCTGGCGTGGGGAGGCAAGGACTTACCTCCACTAAATTTGGCCAGAAAGACCACTGGACTGTCGGGGTCACTTGGATCCAGCTCCTGTGTTCCAGGGACCACGCTCGTCACGATGAGAGGGGACCCAGAGGACCGGTGAAGCAGAAGTTTGGTGCCTGCGGTAGCAGGGGGAAGACTCCGTCAACCCACTGGAGATTTCTTCATGGCTTCCAGTGCAGGGTGAAGGCAGACAGCCCCCAGAGCATGCACCAGCAGGAAACAGTCGAGAAAGCCGGCAGGATTAGGCGCTACAATGTCGCTGGTACTCTTCTTGCTACTTTGTTGCGGTATTGCAGGCGTCCTGGAGCAGTCAGCGGTCGATCCTTGGCGGAAGTCAAAGAGGGAAACAGAGGAACTCTGGTGAATTCTTGCAAGTCGTTATCTGAAGAGAAGCCCACAGGAGAGACCCTAAATAGCCCTCAGAGGAGGATTGGCCACCTAGAGAGGTAAGCACCTATCAGGAGGGGTTTCTGACGTCACCTGCTGACATTGGCCACTCAGAGGTCTCCATTGTGCCCTTACACCTCTGCATTCAAGATGGCAGAGGTCTGGGACACACTGGAGGAGCTCTTTGTACCACCCCTGGGGTGGTGATGGACAGGGGAGTGGTCACTCCCCTTTCCTTTATCCAGTTTCATGCCAGAGCAGGGGCTGGGGGATCCCTGAACCGGTGTAGACTGGCTTATGCAAGGAGGGCACCATCTGTGCCCTTCAAAGCATCATTTCCAGAGGCTGGGAGAGGCTACTCCTCCCACCCCTTAGCACCTATTTCCAAAGGGAGAGGGTGTAACACCCTCTCTCAGAGGAAATTCTTTGTTCTGCCTTCCTGGGACTGGGCTGCCCAAACCCCAGGAGGGCAGAAGCCTGTCTGTGGGTTGGCAGCAGCGGTAGCTGCAATGAAAACCCCAGAGAGCTGGTTTGGTAGTACCTGGGGTCCATGCTGGAGCCCCGGGGATGCATGGGATTGGCACCCCAATACCAGATTTGACATCGGGGGACAATTCCATAATCTTAGACATGTTACATGGCCATATTCGGAGTTGCCATTGTGAAGCTACATATAGGTATTGACCTATATATAGTGCACGCGTGTAATGGTGTCCCCGCACTCACAAAGTCGGGGGAAATTGCCCTGACCTATGTGGGGGCACCTTGGCTAGTGCCAGGGTGCCATCACACTTAGTAACTTTGCACCTAACCTTCACTAGGTGAGGGTTATACATATAGGTGACTTATAAGTTACTTAAGTGCAGTGTAAAATGGCTGTGAAATAACGTGGACGTTATTTCACTCAGGCTGCAGTGGCAGTCCTGTGTAAGAATTGTCTGAGCTCCCTATGGGGGGCAAAAGAAATGCTGCAGCCCATAGGGATCTCCTGGAACCCCAATACCCTGGATACCTAGGTACCATATACTAGGGAATTATAAGGGTGTTCCAGTGTGCCAATTAGAATTGGTGAAAATGGTCACTGGCCTGCAGTGAGAATTTTAAAGGCAGAGAGAGCATAAGCACTGAGGTTCTGGTTAGCAGAGCCTCAGTGACACACAGTTAGGCACCACACAGGGAACACACATTCAGGCCACAACTATGAGCACTGGGGTCCTGGCTAGCAGGATCCCAGTGAGACAGGCAAAAACAAACTGACACACAAGTAAGAATGGGGGTAACATGCCAGGCAAAATGGTACTTTCCTACACAAACCCCCTCCAAACAAGGGACAATAAGGCTAACCTTGCCCAGATGAGTCTTCATTGTCTAAGTGGAAATATCTGGAGAGTCCATCTGCATTGGAGTGGGTACTCCCAGGTCTATGTTCCACTGTATAGTCCATTCCCTGTAGGGATATGGACCACCTCAACAATTTAGGGTTTTCACCTTTCATTTGTTTAAGCCAAAGTAGAGGTTTGTGGTCTGTCTGAACAATAAAGTGAGTACCAAACAGGTATGGGCTCAACTTCTTCAGGGCCCAGACCACAGCAAAGGCCCTCTCTATGGCAGACCAACGCTTTTCTCTAGGGGTCAACCTCCTGCTAATAAAAGCAACAGGTTGATCCTGGACCTTAGTGTTAAGCTGTGATAGCACTGCCCCAACCCCCAATTCAGAAGCATCAGTCTGGTCATGTTTCTGGTCAACGGGATGTGTTTGGTGTGGTCCGCATAATCATTTGACAACATAGTGTTGGCGTACCTCATTTCGTAATGAGAGGATCAGGGAAGGGGACGAAGAGGTAATGCATGGATTACTTACCGGTAATGTCATTACTCTGAGTTCAGACGTCCATGTTCCAATCATTACATCCCTCCCGCCCGCCTCAGGTACTTAATTCAAATGATTATGAAGCTTGGTATATTACAGGCTGTTTCCAGGTAAGCCAAAGCTATATGTACCAGGAGGGAGAGGTGGGGTTTGTGTTAACTATATATTTTACAGGAATTTGGGCTTCAGAAAGCGTCTGTGGAGGCATGAATGCCTCATTTTGTAATGATCGGAAAAGGGAAGTCTGGACTCAAAGTAATGACATTACAAGTAAGTAATCTATGCATATCCTGCCATATGAAAAGCACACACACTCAATGACATATGAAAAGTACACACACACACACTGCCATATGAAAATCACACACAGTCAATGACATATGAAAAGTGCACACACACACTGCCATATGAAAATCACACACAGTCAATGACATATGAAAAGTACACACACACTGCCATATGAAAATCACACACAGTCAATGACATATGAAAAGTGCACACACTCAATGACATATGAAAAGTACACACACACACACTGCCATATGAAAATCACACACAGTCAATGACATATGAAAAGTACACACATACCCTGCCATATGAAAATCACACACAGTCAATGACATATGAAAAGTACACACACACACACTACCATATGAAAATCACACACACACTGCCATATGAAAGTACACACAGTCAATAACATAGGAAAAATACACACATACCCTGCCATATGAAAAGTACACACATACACTGCCATATGAAAAGCACACAGTCAATAACATATGAAAAGTACACACACACACACAGACACACTGCCATATGAAAATCACACACAGTCAATGACATATGAAAAGTACACACATACACTGCCATATGACAAGTACACACAGTCACTGACATATGAAAAGTACACACAGTCACTGACATATGAAAAGTGCACACGTACACTTACACTGCTATACAAAAAGTACACACACAGTGGGATACGAAAAGTACACACACGTACACATACACTGCTATACAAAAAGTACACACACAAGGGGATACGAAACGTACACACATTTACACTGGAGTATTCCTCATGACTGTGTAAATAAGCGCCGTGTATGCCAGAGAGCTGTAGCTTAACTTAAAAAATTTGTCATTGTAAGACTTTCTCTGCGTTTTTTGAGCAGTTATTCCAGATTCACTCATGTTTGTGTCTCTTGTCATGAAGCCAATAAGAAACTGCCCATCACATGAACACTCACAGGACAGTGATTACAAACCCAGTGCAGGGCAAGCCAGGAGTTTTGTCTCCACTGGTTTTATCTGCGGCTGAGTTAGTTTGCTCCCAATATTCACATAGATCTGGTATTGAATAAATGCAGTGCATTGTGCAGTGTGCTCTGGGGTTGGAGGCCACATACTCCCCTCTTCCCCCCACCCCCGTCTCTTACGTCCAAGGGAGCCCCCACCCGCCACTCATCACCCCACATCTTCAGTCATCCTTCGCTGTCCGTGGGTCTTCAAAAATACACGCACAACATTGTATGGTTTGTAATGAACCCTTTCTATTAAAAGTTGCATTCTGGGACTTGTAGTTTCATCTACCATTCGTCTATGTGCTTACAAATGGCAGAAACAGAGCCGGGAGTGGTTCCAAGAGACCCCCATGCAGACACGGGTAGCCAGGCCTCAGTGGGGGCTCCTGCCCCCTCCCATGCCCTCTAGATGGCCCCTCCCACAGCAGAGCGCTGCGAAGCACTACATATGAAGAGAGGAGCCCCTGGGGAACGATAACTCTAACAGCCCCCAACTGAAGCATTTGTGGAGGGGGCAGGAGGGTGAGTCCGTAGGGGGCACGAATGGGGGCGGTCTGGAAGAGTTACAGGGATTTTTTTATTTATACATTTTTGCACAATCATATAGCGCTGACATTACCGAAAGGTGCTGAAGCGCTTTACAAGAGGAATATTTCATCAGAGGAGGAGGGTTTACATGGCCGTGGGGCGAGGCTGTGTCAGGTTTGGGGGTGACGAGGTCCAGATTCTGGACTGTGCTAAGAGGGAGGGAGGGAGAGAAAAGAATAACAGCCCCTCCCGCAGGAATTTGTGGGAGGGGGAGGAGTCTGCAGGGAGGGGGTAGGAGTCTGCAGGAGAAGGGAAGGGCCCAGGGCTGGTGGAAAGAGTTGTATGTAGTCTAAGGGGTGCAGCCAGGGCATGGGGGCGGTTAGAATAGGTGAACAGTTACAGGGCTGTTTTCGTTTATACATTTGTGCACAATCATATAGCGCTAACATTACCGAAAGGTGGTGAAGCGCTTTACAAGAGGAATATTTCTTCAGAGGAGGAGGGTTTACATGGCCGTGGGGCGAGGCTGTGTCAGATTTGGGGGTGACGAAGTCCAGATTCTGGACTGTGCTAAGAGGGAGGGAGGAGGGAGAAAAGAATAACAGCCCCTCCCGCAGGAATTTGTGTGGGGGGAGGAGTCTGCAGGGAGGGGGCAGGAAAGAGGCGTCGGGAGGAGGGAAGGGCCCAAGGTTGGTGGGAAGAGTTGTACTGTAGTCTAAGGGGTGCAGCCAGGACAGGGGTGCAAGCACCAGGTGTAGGGGGGCAGGCAGGACAGGGGTGCAAGCACCAGCAGTGTGGGAGTGCAGCCAGGACAGGGGTGCAAGCACCAGGTGTGGGGGTGCAGACAGGACAGGGGTGCAAGCACCAGGTGTGGGAGGTAGTTCACTCATCTCTACAGGAGGCTGAACCACAGATCTCAGGGGGTGGGTTGCAGGTGAGTTGTCGCCGTGTGATCTGCTGCAGGTGATGAGTTGTCGCCGTGTGATCCTCTGCAGGTGAGTGAGTTGTCGCCGTGTGATCTGCTGCGGGTGAGTTGTGGCCGTGTGAAGTGCTGCAGGTGAGTGAGTTGTGGCCGTGTGATCTGCTGCAGGTGAGTGAGTTGTCGCCGTGTTCTCTGCTGCAGGTGAGTGAGTTGTCGCCGTGGGATCTGCTGCAGGTGAGTGAGTTGTCGCCGTGTGATCTGTTGCAGGTGTGTGAGTTGTGGCCGTGTGATGTGCTGTGGGTGAGTTGTCACCGTGTGATCTGCTGCGGGTGAGTGAGTTGTGGCCGTGTGATCTGCTGCAGGTGAGTGAGTTGTCGCTGTGTGATCTGCTGCAGGTGAGTTGTCGCTGTGTGATCTGTTTCAGGTGAGTGAGTTGTCGCCGTGTGATCTGCTGCATGTGAGTGAGTTGTCGCCGTGAGATCTTCTGCAGGTGAGTGAGTTGTCGCCGTGTGATCTGCTGCGGGTGAGTTGTCGCCATGTGATCTGCTGCAGGTGAGTGAGTTGTCGCCGTGTGATCTGCTGCGGGTGAGTGAGTTGTGGCGGTGTGATCTGCTGCAGGTGAGTTGTCGCCGTGTGATCTGTTGCAGGTGTGTGAGTTGTGGCCGTGTGATGTGCTGCGGGTGAGTTGTCACTGTGTGATCTGCTGCGGGTGAGTGAGTTGTGGCCGTGTGATCTGCTGCAGGTGAGTGAGTTGTCGCCGTGTGATCTGCTGCAGGTGAGTTGTCGCTGTGTGATCTGTTTCAGGTGAGTGAGTTGTCACCGTGTGATCCGCTGCGGGTGAGTGAGTTGTCACCGTGTGATCTGCTGCAGGTGAGTGAGTTGTCGCCGTGAGATCTTCTGCAGGTGAGTGAGTTGTCGCCGTGTGATCTGCTGCGGGTGAGTTGTCGCCGTGTGATCTGCTGCAGGTGAGTTGTCGCTGTGTTATCTGTTTCAGGTGAGTGAGTTGTCGCCGTGTGATCTGCTGCAGGTGAGTTGTCGCCGTGTGATCTGCTGCGGGTGAGTGAGTCGTGGCCGTGTGACCTGTTGAGGGTGAGTGATTTGTGGCCGTGTGATCTGCTGCAGGTGAGTGAGTTGTCGCCGTGTGATCTGCTGCATGTGAGTGAGTTGTCGCCGTGTGATCTGCTGCATGTGAGTGAGTTGTCGCCGTGTGAGCTGCTGCAGGTGAGTGAGTTGTCGCCGCCGTGTGAGCTGCTGCAGGTGAGTGAGTTGTCGCAGTGTGAGCTGCTGCAGGTGAGTGAGTTGTCGCCGTGTGATCTGCTGCGGGTGAGTTATCGGGGTGGGAGGGTCGGAGCCGGGAAGTCACTGAGTGAGGGGGTTTGCTCCCTCCTCCTGTTTACAGTGTAATTAGTGGAATAAAAACGGTGAATGGTTTCCTTCTCCCCTCCCGCTCCGGGGGTCTCAGGCCTGTGACCCCTGACACTGGTCTATATTGGTATAAAAGTGACCTCTGTCCTGGGAAGGGGCCAGGTTGGTCCACATCACGCACAGTGGGGCCACATTTTTCCGGGTGTTATGGATTGGTAAATATTGGTCTGTTTTATAAATGACTTTCTGCTATTTTTAGCATATTGGGCTGGAATTTAGAAATGTGTGTGGGTTACAGGATCAGTCTTTTGTGGGTTGTACCCCTGAGCTCGGAGCCCCTGTAAGGTGAGAAGTGAAGAAACTTTAGAAGTGCAGCGGAGTCACCTGCATTTCAGTCCCCCCTCCCCCCCCCCCCCCCCCCACCGCCACATCTGCACTTCCAGAAGCTTCCCTGAACAATGGGAGTTTAACAACATAAACCTTTATTGTACAGAGCGGCAGATAGCGCCTCGACACCATTTAAATCCCCTTTGTGGGCGCAGGACCCTGTGATTTGCCAGCATGAAAGCCCTGCTTGTTTAATCCACAGTTTGTTGGACAGTTTCTCAGGTGGGAGGAAGGTAACCGAGTCCATGGAAAGAAATCTCAGCTCCTCACATTAACCATCTCCTTTGACAACTTTGCTTAAAATTCGCCAGAGCTGGTGACTTAGAACTGGGGAGTCAGGATCCAGTCTCGGCGCTGGCTCAACATCCTGTGATCCTGGGCAGATCACTTAATTGCCCTCTGCATAAAATAAATGAATAATGTGTCCTTGTGTAATGTAACTAGTGTCAAGTAAAGCCCCCCAGTACCCCCAGGTCGAGCATCAGCTCCCTGAAAATGCCCCCCATGAGGACTCAGAGAGAAAGTAAGCAGTTAGCAGGAGCAGACATTCCGCGCCCACCCCCTCTGTGGAAGGGTCCGGGCACAAATCTCCATTTACTGCCTGGTTGACTCTGCCCATGCCCCTCCTTCCTAGGGGTAGCAGCATTGGGCTACATAGGCCCCCGTCCCTATGCCCCTTCTGCTCCCTCTGCCTCCCACTGCCCCCTCTGTTCCCCTCTGCCCCCTCCCTCCCCTCTGTTCTCCTCTGCCTTCCTCTACCACCTTTGCACATTCTGCCCCCTCTCTCCCTCTCTGTTCCCCTCTCTCTCCCCCTCTCTGTTCCCCTCTCTCTCCCTCTCTGTTCCCCTCTCTCTCCCCCTCTCCCTCTCTGTTCCCCTCTCTCTCCCCCTCTCTGTTCCCCTCTGCCCCCTCTCTCCCCTCTGTCTCCTTCTCTGTTCCCCTCTGTTCTCTGTTCCCCTCTCTCTCCTCTCTGTTCCCCTTTGTCTCTCTCTCGGTTCCCCTCTGTCTCCCCCTCCCTTCCCTCTGCCCTCCTCTCTGTTCCCCTCTGTTCTCTGTCCCCTCTCTCCATTTCTGTTCCCCTCTGTCTCCCCCTCTGCCCCCCTCTGCCCCCTCTCTCCCCTCTGCCTTCCTCTACCCCCTCTGTCCCTTCTGCTCCCATTTGCCTCCCACTGCTCCCTCTCCCCCTCTGTTCCTCCTGCCCTTCTCTCTCTTTCCTCTCTCCCCCACACTTCCTCTCATCCATCTCCATGCTTTCCCCGCTCGCTTCCCTCTGCCTCCCGATAGCTGATACTACAATATCCACTGCACTCGGGGAAACTCTGCCCATAATGCTTTGCAAGGGATTACTTTTAGAAAACATTTTTGCCCATATCTGAGCCAGTGGTGGTCCTAGGACAATGGGACCACTCCCAAACCATTCAGCACGACCTGGTCTTTTTGTCTCGGTCATCTCTGGGCCTCCACACTAAGTTAGTGGGGACCCAAAATAATAACCCCTCCCACCATTCTGTGTGTTTTTAAGCTCTCTCATGGCTGGAAGTTTTGTTTTGCAGCTGAAAGTAGATTCTGTATTAAGGGTCTTATTCGTAGTATCCTTGCAGTAGGCCTACTAGCCCTGAAAATGTGTAATGCACTATGCTCTCTAGGGCTAAATATGTGGCTGCTCTGCATTATTTTCTGCCATTCTGTTTTCATGTGATAATGACCTCTTTTTTTGTTCTTTAGGGGCTGTTCTGAGCATTACAGTCAACGTAACTCGCCCCATAATCCTTTGAGGGGGATTATTTTTTTTTTCAAACCATTTTCATCATATCTCAGCCTGTGGTGGTTCTGGGATAATGGGGCCACCACCAAAACATTCAGCACAACACACTCTTTCTGTCTAGGTCAACTGTGAGTCCCCACACTAGGTTAGTGGGGACCTCCAAAATAACCCCTCCCACATTCAGTGTTTATTTAAGCTCTCTCATGGCTGGAACTTTTGTTTTACATCTGAGACTCGTTTCTGTTTTAAGAGTTTTGTTTGTAATATCATTGTGGTAGGCTTGCAATCCTTGAAAATGTGCAATGTACTATGCCTTCTAGGGGCTAATTATATGGTTATGCTCTCTAGGTGCTAACTGTATGGTAACAGGGCCATGTTTCTTACAAATGCTATTTTTATTATGCTGTCATCTAGCGGCTGTTATAAGCATTATAGTAACCATACTACAATATTCACAGCATTCGGAAGCACTTGTTGTTTTTTTTAGTTTTTTTTAAATGGAGGTAAAGGGATGCAGACGAAAGCTTGTGTTTTGTTTTTTCCCCCTGAAAATGGCATTGTAGGAAAATGCCACTGTTGGCATGATTACTCCCTAACCCTTTGCCTTTTGTTGATACCAGTTTGATTGGTAGTGTGCTGGGACCCTGCTAACCAGGCCCCAGCACCAGTGTTCTTTCCCTAAAACTGTACCTTTGTCTCCACAATTGGCACAGCCCTGGCACACAGATAAGTCCCTTGTAACTGGTACCAAGGGTGGTGTGGCAATGGAAGGTCTCTAAGGGCTGCTGCATGTATTATGCCACCTTGGGGACCCCTCACTCAGCACATGCACACTGCCTCTCAGCTTGTGTGTGCTGGTGGAGAGAAAAAGACTAAGTCGACATGACACTCCCCTCAGAGCGCCATGCCCTGAACCCACAGCCTGTTGCATAGGTAAGTCACCCCTCTAGCACGCCTTACAGCCCTAAGGCAGGGTGCACTATACCACAGGTGAGGGCATAGCTGCACGAGCACTATGCCCCTACAGTGTCTAAGTCGATTCTTAGACATTGTAAGTGCAGGGTAGCCATACGGAGTATATGGTCTGGGAGTTTGTGAAAAACTAACTCCACATTTCCATAATGGCTACACTGAATACTGAGAAGCTTGGTATCAAACTTCTCAGCACAATAAACCCACACTGATGCCAGTGTGGGATTTATTGAAAAACGCACACAGAGGGCATCTTGGAGATGTCCCATGTATGTTAGCCAAACTACTAGTACTAGGCTGACCAGTTTCTGCCAGCCTGCCACATCCAGACAGGTTTCTGGCCACATGGGGTGAGTGCCTTTGTGCACTCTGTGACCAGAAACAAAGCCTGCACTGGGTGGAGGTGCTTCACACCTCCCCCTGCAGGAACTGTAACACCTGGCGGTGAGCCTCAAAGGCTCAAGCCTGGTGTTACAGTGACCCAGGGCACTCCAGCTAGTGGCGATGCCCCTCCCCCCGGACACAGCCCCCACGTTTGATGCCAAGTCCGGGGAGATAATGAGAAAAACAAGGAGTCACCCTCTCAGCCAGGTCCATCCCTAAGGTGACCAGAGCTGAAGTGACTCCCTTCTCAGAAAATCCTCCATCTTGTTTTGGAGGATTTAGCCCAATAGGGATAGGGATATGCTCCCCTCTCAATAGGGAGTGAGCACAAGGAGGGTGTAGCCACTCTCAAGGACAGTAGCCATTGGCTAATGCTCTGTTGCCCTAACACACCCCTAAATTCAGTATTTAGGGGAGACCCTGAACCCAGGAAATCCGATTCCTGATGACCTACAAAGAAGAAGGACTGCCTAGCTGAAAACCCAGCAGAGAAGAAGGAAGACAACTGCTTGGGTCCCAGCCCTACCGGCCTGTCTCCTACTTCAGAGAACCTGCACCTGCAATGAATCTTGTGGTTCTAGAAATAAATTAACAAAATATATTATTCTATATAAAAACCTATTGGTCTGGAGTTAAGTCTTTGAGTGTGTGTTTTCACTTATTGCTTGTGTTTGTGTACAACAAATGCTTAACACTATCCTCTGATAAGCCTACTGCTTGACCACACTACTGTTTCAGGGTCAGGAATAAAAGCACGACACAACTCTGTTTGGCAAATAATATGAAGATTTCTGAATAACGGCCGGGAGGGCAGCACAGCTCTGTGACTGATACCGCACTCAGCTCTGTCAGTACAAACAGCCTTTTTTTATATGTTCACGACACCTTGAAGTCTTATCACTTATCATACATTTTGATTGAAGTGCCTGCTTGGTGCAGGGTGTCTCTACCTACGTTGGCATGAAGCACGTTTATTCTTGAGAAAGCATCTACTTACGCACTTGCAAAAAAGCGAAGGTTACACATCTGCCATGAGCTTGTTTTGTTAATAAACCACACTGTCTTTTATCTTACATTTTGACTAATTTCAGACTTGGAAGCATTTCTGTCTTGCCTCCCTTGCACAGCTGCTGCCCTTCAACAGCAAAGCTTATCATATTCGCTTTCTAAAACCACCATGGTGTATCTTCCCTTGTGAATGTGGATTGGAATGCGTGCCCTCCCTGTGTGTGTGTGTGTTATCAGGTTATGACTCAAGCTTTCTATGGCCTTCTACATGCAGCTGCATTCTGAATAAATGTTTGTTTGTCCTTGGCTTGCCTCCATGCCTCCTGTCCTGAGCTCTATTGGGATGCCATGAGCATTCTGGGCCTGTATTCTTCTCTGATCATGTATGACTCTGCACATCTTGCTCCTAATTCATGCATTAGCAAAAGAGGGCCTTCTCCTTTTTCTATATTTTCAGTAACACTACCACAAATAGGGCATCAGTATTATCTATTATTGCCACTATCAACCTCTAAGGGGAACCCTTGAACTCTGTGCACACTATATCTCATTTTGATATAGTATATACAGAGCCAGCTTCCTACAAGCATCAACAAAGGGTTTGTGGTGCTAAAATCACCATCTTTCCAGCTTTCTTTTGATCATAGTAACAATCTGGCAGATTTATTTTAGGAAAAGATCACCGATATCTACTCCTGCTTTCCTGTCATTTCTGGCCACGAAATAGACGGTGACCCGTATATTAGCATCCAGCCTTCACCGGTTCCATTTGCAGTCTTTCAGCCTCTGACAGAGGCGCTTGTTACTAACTATCTCCACAGTATAAAATCAGGATCTCCCCTTGACTCTGCTCCTCCCTCTATTCTAGCACCGGCCTCCAATATAATATCTCCTCCTCTGACAAATATTCTTAACCACTTCTTAACCTCAGGATTTATACCCCAATCCCTTAAACATGCCGTGGTCAAACCCTTACTGAAAAAACCTAAGATCGACCCCGCATTGCTAAGCATCTACATGCCTATTGTTCTTCTTCCGATTCTGGCTAAGATTATGGAAAAGCATGTCAATAATCAGTTGACATGTTTTCTTAAAGACCATAAACTTCTGGACTCTTCTCAAATCGGATTCAGGCCCCAGCACAGCACAGAATCAGCGGTACTAGCAGTCACAGAAAGCACCCGCCAATTGTTCGATCGCGGTGGGCACGCAGCCATCATCCTGTCAGATCTCGGTGCCGCATTTGACACTTTAGACCAGAAAATCCTCTTTCAAAGACTTTCTGCTATAGGATTAGAAGGCACAGTACTGAGCTGGTTTTCCTCAATCCTGAAAGGTAGAACCTTTCAAGTCCTTTACCGCTCGTTTCTGTCTAAAACACTCTCCGTTACATGTCCCTCAGGGCTCCTCGTTGAGCCCTACACTTTTTAATATCTGTCTCTCTTCTTTAGCCAATGTCGTGGAACTCCACGGCCTTTCTGTGGTCTCATATGCTGATGACACACAGTTAGTAGTGTCACTCTCTAACGTCTAGGGCCCTTCTTATACAAACATTTCACTCTGTTTGGCAGATGTAGCCAAGTGGATGACTGAGTCCAAACTTAAACTTAATGATGGAAAGTCAGAAGTAATGATTGTGGGTAACTGTGCCCCCTCTAACTTCCCAGCACTACTTCCAGAGGATTTTTATAATCTTCCGCTCCCTAAGGATCATATAAAGAGTCTAGGCCTCTGGCTAGATTGTGGCCTTACGATGGAGCAGCAATCTAAAAAGATTGCTTCATCATGCCTTTGCCTCTTAAGAACCTTAGGGAAAATTCTTAATCTCCTGCCTCTTCTTTGCCAGAAGAATTCTTATCCAGGCCCTGATATTGTCAAACTGGACTATGGCATTTCCCTCTTTCTTAGCTCCCCTGGCTATGTGATAAGGAGACTGCAGGTTATGCAAAATGCGGCCGCAAGATTACTCATGGACTTACCTAGATATCTATCAGCTAAGCCTGCTTTAGTCTCTCTTCACTGGCTACCCATAAGACATTGGATTAACTTTAAGGCCCTATGCATGACACACAAAGCCCTTCATAATAAAGGCCCTACATTTATTAGGCAAAACTCCTCATTTTACGTTCCTACAAGGACTCTGAGATCTTCTACTCTCCTGCATATCTCTTGATTCTGGAGATCTCAATGGGGAGGTAACTTTTTTTTTTTTGTTAAAGCAGCTCATCTTTGGAATTCCCTTCCCCTAGAACTCCGACAAGAACCTTTGGAACTACCTTTTCGTAAAAAAATTGAAGACCTTCTTATTTTCATCATAGTTCTTTTCTTGGGTTTTCTGTTCTAAGCTGTCACTTACCTTTCAGCGCTGGGAGGCCTTCGGGTAGCCATGCGCTTTACAAATTACCCAAACTAAACTAAACTTTCAGGAACAGACAGAGTTGAATCAGAAAACCTAATTTTTCAACAAAGTTTTGGCATTTTACTGGGATATACTCAATTTTTAGGTCGAGTGTTAGCGTTCGGCCTGCTGCATACTTTTAAGTGTACTATAGAGTGAGTTCCAGCATTCTCATTTGTTAGTTGCAGTGTCCTTCAAAAATCCTTGCTTGCTAGTGGTCAGTTCTGCCTCTTTGTCCTGCCTTTTTTCACTTTGGGAGCAGCACAAAGTACTGTGTAATTACACTATGTCCTGTTCATCTCTTCTGTAAGGGACTTTTTGTTGGCATTTGCCTGTTTCACCTTAACAGTGTGGATGCTTGTTCAGTTACTCCTTCCCACAAGCTCCCTCTGTAAACATAAACCAACAGCAGAGGGGGGCTTTTCCAGGGCCAACTCACCCTCGCTCTCTTCCTTTTGTTATTTTCAGTCTGTGTGGCAATAAAAGTCCAGTCAGTAATTTACGCTGGTATGTGAAGCGCACGCTCACTTACCGTTCTCCTCAACGAAGTTCCGGGCTTCCCCGCACTCCCTGGCTAGCTCCGCTGTTTTCATGACACACGTGCCTGCTCTCCATACTTCCGCTTCGGAAACCCATATTTAGGAGCCTTGTGAGTCAGGACGTGTAAGGGACGGCAGCACGCGAGCGCAGAATAATCAACACTAGGCACAGTAACTGCGTGCCATACCTATAGCCACTGCCATGACTACAGCATTAAAAGCCATTCATCGCATATATGCTCCTCACCCTACAAAATAATAAACATGCACAGTGTAAGCCCCGCCCCTGACATGAAACTTTTACTGCACAGCAGATAAAGCCACGGTACAGCAAATGGGCTATTATTCAAAGGTAATTTAATAGCTAATTAAGTATCGACACAGAGAGAATGCATGACTGTTAAAGTTGCAATGAGGGTCTTCTCACTTGGAAATGCTGGTCCACCACAAACTCTTTTAACATGCCATGTAGTATTTGATTGCGGTCATATTTTGGGCACAGGATGTATTTTTTGTTCACGGTAGGGCGAAACCTCGTGAGGATCACTTTGGGAAGATTTATTTATTTTTGCTAAACAAGAATACATATGTTCACCAAAAAACAGTAATGCTGGTGTTTCCCTTCTTGCACTTTTAGCAGTGTTTTTTACCTTTCCCCAATCTGTTTGCCGACTTTTTTCTGTCCTTAAAAAAGTTTTGCCTCCTTCAGAAGGATTGTGTGAAATGCCTTGTCCGAGTGATGTACTGTCTTTTTATTGGGGCGACTGTGTATCAGCCAGAATAGCGTGACCTGTTTCTAATGCTCGGTTAGTTCTCGCGCTTAGTGTTGCTTGGTGCTGCTTCTTGCCACTGGGTCGCGTAGTCTCTCTCCCTCCCTCTCCATGTTGTGATTCCCTTCCCTGCCCCCCACAGGCGGACGAAGGTGCAGAGTCACAGAACCGGCCGCCCCACCTCAGCCAATCACTCCTTATAGCTAAACATAGCTTAGATGCGTGACGGGCATACTATTGACCTTTTTAGTCTGTGCCCTTTCCATATTGCATCAGAAGTTCTCCGTATCACTTAATGGTCGCATCCTTCATGCAGAACTGGGGTTTCCATTCTGTAGAAACGGCCTGGATCTGCCCTTGCACCCTGGCATCTTGTGCACCCACACTGCTGGTTCGGGATTGCTTGTTAGTATCTTGTTGCAAGACTTCATGTTTGTACCCTATGTGTTTGACTTTTTAGGGTTGCGCGCACGAGCGTTCTGTCCCTGTTGTAATGACTCTTTGGGCTTGTAACCACGCCTGTCACTTTCATTGGTTCATGGGCTTGCCTTTTAAAAATCGCTTGCTTTCATTAATGTAAGACATGTTTCTGCACTACTTTCTCTATTTTCCACGCAGCGCAATCGCACTGCATTTTACATAGCGCCGTTGCTTTTTATTTTATTTTTTTTCTCCAATTTGTGTGGCAAGAAATGTCCGGTTAGGAGTTTACAACGCTAATAACGCTAACTCGAGCAAGTGCAAGACTTATTGCATTGCAAATGCTTGTTACTATTTTTTGTGCTTCAGCCTACTTCCTTTGAGTACCTTGGGTTCTTGATTAACCTACAAGACCTATATACCCCCCACAACTAGAAGGGTTCAGCAGATGTAACAGTATATTACTTTTAAAAATCTACAGTGAAGGATCTACACAACTGACCCCTTGCTGAGTTAAGAATTTTGTCTACTTTTCAGAAATGTTTATCTCTCCGGGATCCAGCATTGGTTTCACACCCATTTCTGTCACTAACTGGAAGGAGGCTAAAAGCACAAACAAATAGTAAAAATGGGGTATGTCCCAGTAAAATGGCAACATTTTGTTGAAAAATTGGGTTTTCTGATTCAAGTCTGCCTGTTCCTGAAAGCTCGGAAGATGGTGATTTTTAGCACCACAAACCCTTCGTTGATGCCATTTTCAGGGAAAAAAACACAAGCCTTCTTCTGCGGCCCTTTACCCCCAAACAAGTTTTAGCTGTATGTTGGCTAATTTCTTGGTCTCCTCCAAGGGAACCCACAAACTCTGGGCACCTTTAGAATCCCTAGGATGTTGGAAAAAAAAGGACGCAAATTTGGTGTGGATAGCTTATGTGGATAAAAAGTTATGAGGGGCTAATCGCGAACCGTTCCAAACAGCCAAGAAAAGGCTCCACACTGGGGAGGGGGGGGGGGGGCCTGGCACCTGAGGGAGAAAAGGCCTGGCAGCGAAGGGGTTAAGTTAGTCCCAGTCAAGAAAAAGTAAGTAACAATACAACATTAAGGGAGTCAGACAAAAAGTAAATAACAATACAGCATTAAGGTAATGGCGTAAGTGACAGATTATAACCTGCATGAGTCAGGTGCCCGCATTGGAGGATCGTGTCGCTGGGGGTTGGATCTTTGGGAAACGTGGATCAGCTTGTGTGCAAGTTGAATTGTTCAGCAGTAAAGATCTGAGGTCCTGTTTGAAGCAAGAAAAGGGAGGGGTTTCTGCGGAGGTCCTCAGGGAATGAGTTCCAAATCCTCTGAGCATTTCCTGAGATAGAGTGCGCCTGGGAGGATTCCCTCTTCACATTTGAAGGTATGAGAAGAAGTGAGTTGGAGCTTTTCAGTACCGGACTCTTCCGGCTCTCGATAGTTTGCTTTCTTGGTATCTGGAGTTCTTTGTGTGAAGCTTTTTGTGGGTGATACATGCGGTCTTGAAGATGCATCTTCCTTTCTTTGGGGAGCCAATGGAGGCTCTTGAGTGCAGGTGAGATGTTGTCGGACCGTTTAATTCCTGTGAGGAATCTGGTACTGGCATTAAGAATTGTTCTTGGATGTGAAAAGTGTCTTCGGGGTTCCAGTGATGATGACGTTGCCGTAGTCAAGTTTTGGGAGGACTAGGGATTGTACTACGGTCTTATGATCATCAGGGGGAATACATTTTTATTTTTTTTGAGGTATTTGTATCTTTTTTAGTGTGGAATTAAATGCCTGGTGTCTCTGGGTGATGTTACTTTGTAGTAGAGTTGTGTCATCCGCATACCAGTGATATTTGAGTCCAGGTGGGTGTTTTGCTTCACTAATGACCGAGCTGAAACACTCATGCACTGACAAAAATCTCTGGAATGTGCTTCTTAGTCTAAAGAAGACATTTATTATATCACTACGCAAGGTTCATAAAGAAGATTTGCATGCTGAAAGCACACATTTAAAAATGGTCACAGCAATGAAATGAAAACATGTACAAATGATTCTCCACTACAATATACATAGCAAATACATGTATCTATATGTATATGTATATCACAATGCAAAGCAGATAGCAAGAATTAAAAAGTATGCTTCACCATGAGGCACGGGCCCATCTGCTTTATCTCCCTCCTATCAGCATCAGATTGCCAGATCCCAGAAACAATCGAGGAGAGAGATCAATTATCCTTACGGGAAGGATGACACACCTCAGCATCCTGAGCATGTCTGAGATCTGAATCACTCTCCCCAGTCCATCTGGTCTCAGCCTCTTATGCTTTGAACAAACAAGAGAGTACAATTCCAGAAACTCCCTCCTCATAAGTTTATTATTAAAAAAATGCTGGTTACTTTAGGCCAGCTTTGAAAGAACATGTTGGGACTTGGCCAAAATCCCAAGGTGTCCTTAATCAAAACAACCGTCCTAGTACATTCTTCTCAGCCTAAGCCCGTGGTGGGAAAGAACATGCAAACAAGTAGAATAAAAACATGAGCACGTTGTACAATGTGGAAAATTACTTACAGCTTTTAATGGCTAATGCTGAAATAAAGTCAATAGGCAAAATGAAGCTGGTGGTCACTAATGTGACAGTGTGCTGCTAGGCTAAGTGCAACGTGGAGTCAGTGGTAAAAACACAAATATCATTACAGTGGGTCAGAATAACTGTGAGGGTCAGCCGCAAGGGGAGATTAAATGCAGCTGGAGAGAGGATTAAACATTGAGGTACTCCTTGTGGAACTGGTGCAGGCTTCGAGAGACGGCTGTGGATTTATATTTGTTGAGAATGATCTCAGGATATTACCATTGATACCAGTGCGGTTATTGAGTGTCTCCAGTAATGCTGGATGGTTGACTGTATTGAATATAATAGTTAAATATCTATATAAGCACGACAAACAAGCAGTGAAAGCAAACTAGCGAGACATACAGATTTAGCTGGTTTACAAGCACAGCAATAGTCTTCAATTAAAATACATACAGGATTGCAGGTATAAATGTACTTCATTGGGTGCATTCTAAAAAGTTACTTACTTTATAAAGAATAGATGCAAATGGACACCTTCTGATAAACTCTAATATAGCACCAATCGAATACACAAAGGCAGCTCCAAAAGGAATTTTCAGAATCATTGTCAGGAGGCAGAAACTGATAAATGTGGAATGTGCCCTGTTGCTGTGAAGAGCTGGTAGAAAGTGTCCTGCTATCACACGAGCCTCTAAACACAAAGGCAGCGCTAACATAATTATTAGGTACAAACCAAAACACAGGCACTGAAGGGACTACCTCCTTTTGGAAGAGTAAAATGCAGTCACTCAAAGTGAAGTTAGTCAGTGGCTGAAGTAGGCGGACTCAGAATCCTGTGCCGTATTCTGTAGTGGGTGGAAGCAAAATGTAAATGGCACAACAGCAGACCAATAGATGGAGAGCTGAAAGCCCATTTGCGTATGTTGTACATGTAATTTTTACAAAATAAAATGGCTTGCCTAACTTCAGACAAAAAACGGAAAGTGGTGCATTCGTCATTCTGCAGGTCTGCACATTTGTGGATAAACATCTGCATGCCTATTGGAGGATTCAACAGTATCCACATCAATGCACCTTTTGTTTTTCTTTTATCTGATGTTATGTACTTTTCCAATGTGTGCTTAAAATGGTTGTAAACCTCCTTTTTCTTGTGTAGCTCTGCTCTGAGCCTCAGATCTCTGGAGTTACACTATGTAGAAGATGCTCAGATTACCTGCCCGGGTCCTATCCCAGGCTCTCTGATAGTATAAAGGGCTCCCTTGCAGCAGTTGCTTATGTTTCCTGCCATTATTGCTCTCTGTTGCATGGTCCATTCACTGAAAAGGCTCCATCTTGTATTATGTGTTAGGCCGTGTGATAATAGGAAGCCTTCCATTGATAAGAAGGGAGACACCTTGTCGCTATGGGTTTAACATTGTAGAGTGTTGGGGAGAGGGTCTTACTCACTGAACGTTGAACCTTCTCTGGTGTCTTGGTTACTCCTTGAGTCCACACTCCTCGCTAGAAGGAGATCACGAAAGGATCGTATGCCCTTACTCTCTGCCTTTTGCATCTTTACATTGAAAGTGTAATCTAGAATTTCTTCAGCGTACTTGTCTATATGGACAATTAAATGTCTCATTAAATGCCAATAGATTTTTGTGGTGGATTCTGCATTTAAGCTTATTCAGTGTTTCTTTTTCTTATTTTAACAGGTGAAATAAATACATTAATAAATGAAAATTTAAAGACATTAAGCTTTACTTATGTAGCAAGTGATGTACAAACAGAATACCTCGAAATCTCTTCCCTTCAAGGCTAATGCCTCGCCAAAGTCGTCTTCTACAGCAGAAAACCCAAACTGTCCAATGAGGTCTGCACTTAGCTCTTAAGCATCAGATGATAGTCGTTGAAGACATAGCACACTGACCTACTGAAGCAAGTCTGATGAGGTGCTCATCACGAAGGAAGAGCTAACCTGGTATCAGAAAGAACACACAGGAGAGAAACCGTATGAATATCTAGAATGTGGCAACACATTTATTAGTCGGAGAAAGAGCAAGTGCGACATCAGAAACTTCATACTGGAGAAAAAAAACATATTGAGGGACTGAGTGTGGAAAGGTGTTCTTTGTAATGAACGACCTAATGCAGCATCAGAGTGTCCACGTAGAGGAGAAACCACATAAATGTACAGAATGTAATAAAGTGTTCGGAAGGAAGCCAATGCTAAATATTCATCAACAAATCCACACGGGGGAGAACCCGTACAAATGTACAGAATGCAACAAGGCTTTTACTATCAATCGACAAGTATCGCGACACCAGAAGATCCACACTGGGGAGAAACCCTACGAATGTACTGAGTGTGACAAAGCATTTATAACAAATGGAGACCTAAAGCGACATCAGAAAGTCCACACTGGGGAGAAACCATATAAGTGTACAGAGTGTGTTAAAGCATTTATCACAAATAAAGAGCTAAAGCAACATCGCAAAATCCACACTGGGGAGAGACCATATAAATGCTCTGAATGTGACAAGGCATTTGTAACTAATGGAGAGCTAAAGCGACATGAGAAAATTCACACTGGTGAAAAACCATATCAGTGCACAGAATGTGGCAAAGCATTTATTACAAATGAAGCACTAAAGCAACATCAGAAAGTCCACACTGGGGAGAAACCCTATGAATGCTCTGAATGTGACAAGGCATTTGTAACTAATGGAGGTCTAAAGAAACATCAGAAAATCCACACTGGGGAGAAACCATATCAATGTACAGAATGTGACAAAGCATTTATAACAAATAGAGTCCTAAAGCAACATGAGAAAATTCACACTGGTGAAAAACCATATCAATGTACAGAATGTGGCAAAGCATTTATTACAAATGGAGGTCTAAAGCAACATCAGAAATTCCACACTGGGGAGAAACCATATCAATGTACAGAATGTGAGAAAGCATTTTCAACTAATGGAAATCTAAAACAACATCAGAAAATCCACACTGGGGAGAACCTCTATGAATGTACAGAATGCAACAAAGCATTTATGAGAAACGGAGCGCTAAAACAACATCAGAAAATCCACACTGGGGAGAAACCATATCAATGTACAGAATGTGACAAAGCATTTACTGTAAATAGAAATCTAAAGCGACATGAGAAAATCCACACTGGAGAGAAACCATATCAATGTACAGAATGTGACAAAGCATTTATTACAAATGGAGGTCTAAAGCGACATCAGAAAATTCACACTGGGGAGAAACCATATCAAGAAGGGATTTATAGCAAATGGAATGCTAAAGCGACATCAGAAGTCCACACTATACAGAGACCATTTAACTGCTCTGAATGTGACAAGGCGTTTAGAATAAATGAGAACCTAAAACAACATCAGAAAGTCCACACCGGGGAGAGACCATATCAATGTATTGAATCTCACAAAGCAACATCAGACAATCCACATGGAGAGAAATCCTAAGTACGCACAGAATGTTATAAAGTCTGCAGGAAATATAAGCTAATGTAGCATCAAAAAATCCACACTGGGGAGAAACTATTTTAATGTACAGAATGTGACTAGGGATTTTATACAAAACAAAATGTAAAATGACATAATGTTCACATGGAAGAGAAACTATATAAATGTTCTGAATGTGACTATGCAATCATAAGAAATAGAGTGAGCAAGTCATTTATTAGTAAGGGAGAGTTAAAACAACATCAGAAAGTCCACATTAGGGAAAATCTATCTGAATGTGCAGAATCAGTCAATAGGTATTTATTAAGCATGGCAAGTCACAGTCTCAAGGCACTGGGGGAGGAGCTGGTGTCCGGAAGGACTAATGAATTGAACATCCAAGTTTTGAGTCCTTTCCTGAACAGATGCAATGATGAGGTGGGTCCAAGATGCAGGGGAAGTTTGTTACAGATCTTTGTGACCAGGTGGGAGAAGAAGAAGCCACTTGTTATGCCATTAATTGTGTTTGACCACTGACTTTGTGTTTCACCACTGAGCATATTAGTTGTTCAATGTTCATCAGTAGCACATTACATGTTGTATTCAGTTTAGCTGCCTATTGGCTTTAACGTGGCATTAGACATTACATTTGTTATTTAGGTTAGCTGCATATTAGCTTTAACGTGGCATTAGACATTACATTCTGTATTCAGTTTAGCTGCCTATTGGCTTTATCATGGAGTTCGACATTGCAGTTGAGACATTGCAGATGAGCTGTGTTTTTCCACATGGTAGACCAAGCTGTGTTTTTCATATTGTGTTCACACCAAACCCTAGCGTGATAATAGGGCATATATTTTGTGTTTTCCTCGCTACGCCTTGGGAAGGAGCGAGGTTTAGGAGATCTGGCCAACCTCCAATGGCTTGTTTTCTTCCCAATTCCTCATGTTTTGACTATTAGAGGAAAGGGCCTGTTAGCAGGCTTTTTTAATTATAAAACGGTGTCCCTGGGCAGCAGCAAGGGGAAATTTCCAAGACTTCAGTCAGCAGCGGACGTCGGCTGCCTGACCTCCCGTTTGGGTGGAAAATCTCTTTCTCGCAGTTGAACAGGAGTCATCAACTTGCAGGCATGAGAAAGATGACGATCAGTGATAGGCCCTACGGTGATGAATTTTGACTTTTATTCTTTGCTTTGAAGTTATGCTATAATATAATCACATGTATTTGCTGTATACATTGCAATTGAGAAGTACTTTGATATATTTTCCTCTCATTGCTGTGACTACTTTTAAACGTGTGCTTCCAACTTACTAATCGCGTCTCTCAGAAACCTCGTGCTGAAGTAATAATAAATGTCGTCTTTAAACTAAGAAGTGCATTCCAGAGAAGTTTTGTCAGCTCGGTCATAAGATAAGGAAAGCAAAACACCACTGTGCTTACTGTGTCTGACTCTAGGAGTGTAAGTGAGGAAGAGGGAGGCGGAATGCAGGTGTCTGGTGAAAGAATAAGCATTTGTTGATATAGGCCAGTCCTTCCTTGTGGAGTGCCTTGTAACCGTGGGTAGTATCTTGAACTTGCATCTCTTCTGGGCTGGGAGACAGTGGAGTTTCCTGAGGTGGGACGTGATGTAGGTCTGCTTCGGGAGGTCGAGGACTAGCCTTGTTGCTGTGTTCTGTTTTGTCTGCAGTCGTCACTGGAGGTGAGCGGTTAACCCTATGTACAGAGTATTCTTGTAGTCAAACCAGCTGATCACAAGGGCCTGGGTGATTATTTGTCTGGTGCTGGCAGGGAGCCTTCTGACGATCTTGTGGAGCATGTGCAGTATGAGGAAGCAGGTGGTGGAGATTGTGTTGATTTGCTTCTTAATGGGGAGCTTGTTGTCCAGGACAATAATGAGGTTACAGGTGTAGTTGATAGGGGTGAGGGAGGGTCCAATTTCTGCCATGTGTCGCATCAAGGAGAGACATACTTACCGAAGATGAAGACTTCTGTCTTGTCTGTGTTCAGTTTGAGGCAGTTGCGCTTCAGCCAATCGGCGACATTGGCCATGCACCTATAGAAGTTGCCTCTGCAGGTGGTGAGGTTTCTGACAAAGAATGAATGAGGTGGGTGTTGTTGGCATAGTAGATGATCTTCAGCCCGGGTGATTTGATGATGTTGGCTGGGGCTCAGGGGTCATGCAAGTGTTGAAGAGGGTGGAGCTGAGGGAGGATCTTTGTGGGATGCCACAGATAATGTTCCTGGGCTTCAAGGAGTAGGGAGGAAATCAGATTTTCTGAATTCTTCCAGTAAGGTAGGAGGTGATCCATTTTAGGGCATCTCCTTTGATTCTGATGTGGTGGGGTCTGTTGATCAGGATTTGGTGGGAGACCACGTCGAAGGTGGCCGAGAGGTCGAGGAGGATGAGGGCTGCAGTCTCACCAAGGTCCAAGAGGGCTCTGATGTTGTCATCAGCTGCTATCAGGACAGTATCAGTGCTGTGATTGGTTTGAAAGCTGGACTGGGAGGAGTTCAGGAGGTTGTTGTGCTCCAGGTGTCAACTGACTGTTGATCGTCGTCTTGAGGACTTTGGCTGGGAACGAGAGCAGATATCGGTAGGTAGTTCTTCAGTTGTTCTGGGTCTGCCAAAGGGTTTTTCAGGAAGAATTTCACTTCTTTGTATTTCCACTGTTCCACGAAGGAGGCCATGGCGATGGATGTGGTCAGGAAGTTTGTGATCTAGCTGATCGTCTTGCTCCTGAGGTTGAAGATAAGGTGGGGCCATGGTTCGGTCGGTGCCGCAGAGTGCATGGAGTTCATGATGGGGGGGTATCTTTCATGGAGAGGAGGTTCCAGGTAGTGAGTCTGAGATCAGGGTTAGTGTCAGAGTGTGTGAGGCTGTTGAGGCTGTCATTGGCAGAGAGCTGAGGTTTGAAGCCCCTGTAGATGACTATGATCTTGTTGTGAAAGTAGTCAGTGAGTATGTTGTACATATCCTGGGAGGGATTGATGATATTCTCAGTGGCCACCTGGTTGCTAAATTTCATAATGATGGCAAAAAGAGCTCCTTGCTGTGGTTTGAGCTGGTTCCCTATTTGGCGTGTGAGTGCGCTTTTCTTTGCTTCTTTAAGGA